>NC_091288.1:119000127-120340103 GCF_032444005.1 Ranitomeya imitator | reverse complement strand
CCTCATCCCAGCACCTCCTCATCCCAGCACCTCCTCATCCCAGCATTACCCCACCTCTGCCGACACCTTGCTTCCTGTGACCCTGCTCTGCCACCGCCAGCCCTCAGGTAAGATACTGTAAATTCGAACAATAAGACGGACCCCCATCTTATAAAAAATCTTTTTTTCTGCAATTTTCACCCCATATTTGGGGTGCGTCTTATGGTCCGGTGCGTCTTATAGTCCGAAAAATACGGTATGTTGAGTTATTATTGGGTCAAAAACAGGTATTTACGGTAATTGGATAGGGTGGAGGAGGCCGGGCTATGTTATTTGGATTAAGTTGGGTGAAACTCACAGGTATCGCAAATACCCAACTGTCAAACAAAACTCTTTACTTAATACACAGAAATGTGACAATTAATACACTGATAACACATAGATTTAGAAGTTTATAGGAAGTATGTGCTTTTCTCAACAATGGATTATCTTAAGCTTGATTCTATGTATTACTAAGGGTATGTGTCCACTTTCAGGATGGCCGGCGGTATTGTCGGAGCGGCTTTGCGGCTCTGCGCTAAGCCCCACCCCCTTCTAAGACGCGATGATGCCGGATGTGTTCATAGCACACATCCGGGATAATCGCACCCACGCATAGGGCTCTGTGCTATATCTTGCGGCGACGCAGCATCACCGCAAGATATACGGACATGCTGCGATCTGAAAAGACGCGCCACATGTCCAGAGTCGCAGGGCCGCCGCATGCGTGTTACCACGCATAGTGGAGACGGGATTTCATTAAATCCCCTCCACTATGCTGTAACATCTGGACGCTGCGTGTCTGACGCTGCGGCTCTATGCAGCGTCGGACACGCAGCGTTTCCTGCACGTGGAAACATACCCTTAAAGAAAAACAGACTCTGGCAAACCATTAGGGCTATGTGCACACGTATAATGGTCCACTGCATATTTTTCCGCAGCAGATTTGATAAATCTACAGGGCAAAAACGCTGCATTATTGCTGCAGATTTATCGCGGATTTACCACGTTTTTTCTGCAGATTTCACTGCGGTTTTACAACTGCGGTTTTCTATAGGAGCAGCTGTAAAACCGCTGCGGAATCCGCAGAAAGAAGTGACATGCTGCGGAATGTAAACCGCTGCGTTTCCGCGTGGTTTTTTCTGCAGCATGTGCACAGCGTTTTTTGCTTCCCATAGGTTTACATTGTAATGTAAACTCATGGGAAACTGCTGCGGACCCACAGCTGCGGATCTGCAGCGTTTTCCACATCGTGTGCACATACCCTAAGGCTGGTTTCACACGTCAGTGGCTCCAGTACATGTGGTGACAGTTTCCTCACGTACTGGAGAAACTGACACATGTAAACATAGTAAAATAAATGTGTCTCTGCAGATGTCAGCGAATTTTCATAGACCGTGCGCTATTTTTAAAGTCATAGGGTTAAAATTGAAACAAATTGTTTCAATACACGGACTGCACACGGACGATAAACACGGACACACAGATAGCACACGGATGACACACGGATGACCACATGCACACACGGACAGCTCCGGGACTGTTTCTTCCGGTATCAGAAATATCTGGACGTGTGAGACTGGCCTAATGCTGTGTGCAAGTGGAAGCTGTGGGCATGAAATAGGCTATGTGCACACGTTGCGGATTAGGCTTAGGAATTTCTAGTGCGGATTCTGCCTCTCCTGGCAGAAAACGCACCTGTGGATTTGTCGTGTTTTTTACCCCTGCGGTTTTCTATAATGGAATGGGTACAAAAACGCTGCAGATTCACAAAAAAGAAGTGACATGCTACTTCTTTTAATCCGCAGCATTTCCGCAACGGATTTTCCGCAATGTGTGCACAGCATTTTTTTTCTCATTGATTTACATTGTACTGTAAATCAATTGAGTATCTGCAGCGTTTCTGCACTGCAATAACGCTGTGGATCGACAGAGAATCCGCAACGTGTGCACATACCCTTAGGCTTGCTTTTAATAGGGTTTCTAATGGTAAAGGGTGATGGGGGGATGTGGGAGTATAAACTCTGTCCTTTCCTCATTATTAACCAATTCAGGATCAGGCCATGTTCGCCCCTCCCTGACCAGGTGCATTTTGGGTTTTATTCGATGCACATTTAACTGCTCTGAAGTTCTTTCTCATTTGGGTATTCAAATAACTTTCACTATACAAAGGGCTTCATTTTTATGTAATTTTTGTATTCCCTTTAAGTTTCTGATCTTGGAGAAAAATGTAGAGATAAACAGGAAATATGTGTGTATTTTTCACATTTTGTTTTCTTTACAACCACAAAAAAAACACAAAACAAAACAGTTTAAATTGAGTTTTACATTTTTTTTAAACCATTGTTATATTTCGGACACATTTTTCCTGATAGGGGTATGACTAGACACAGTGATTCAGACTGGCAGTGTCTCTTCCTTTTCTGGTTTTGAGATATATATATTTGTAGGGATTTCACTCACTCAGGTGCGACGGCTGACACTCAGGAGGCACGTTCCTTTAAAAGTTCACAGGGTTTATTGCTTCATAAACCACATGGCAAAATAACAGAAAACAAATAGCCTTTGGTTCAGGGAAGAAAACCAAGTGTCCAGTCCTTCAGGCTAGCCACATGTGTTTTAATTACAGCAGGTCCAATACCCCTTGACAGAGAGAGAGAATTTTAGTCTAAGAAGAGGTCTCACAGGTACCCATTCAGATGAAGACGTTTATTCTCAGCGAGGAAAGGCAAGTTTAGGACCTGGTATAAGAGAGATGCCCTAATGTGGCTACCAGGTACACATAAAATTGGCCATTTTTATGCGCTAAACACTCTCATTTTTCATATTTCTAGTGCAGTAATGCAGTTCAATTTTCGTGTTTCATATTTTCATGTTTTAGCGCTGCAGTGTGCTGCCTTATTTACTTGACTATGTACGAGTTGGCGACTCTAGGTTCAGCACCTGTTCATGCAGCGCCCCAGAGACCTGGTCGTTGCAGTATGGCACTCTGCCGCTAAGGAGAGTGGCGGTACGTCTGATGGCACTAAGGAGTTCTCCTGACCAGGTATCACCAGAACACATTACACTTCACACTCCGGCCACTAGGGGGAGAAAAGGGCTTTATTTATTGGGCCACTCCTCACACTGGTAAAACTAGGGGCTGGGGAGGAAGTTAGTCAGAAGCTGACTGGGTTGGAACCAGGCAACATCCCGTGGCAGGGGGTGTTGCAGGGAGAAGGCATAGGGAGGTCCCTGTCAGGCGTGGGAACCTGGCAGGTGCATAGCGAAGAGAACAGAATGTAAAGGAACCGCGCCTGCACACCCTGCGGCGGTATCCAGGAGAGAGACACGAAGGGAAGGATATTGAGGAACAGTGTAAACGAGATCAAGCACAAAGCAGAGCCAGTAAGAGTCGTGCCGAGAGAGAGAGGCAACATCTTACTGAGATGCATAGTCGGTGGCCGGAACACCGTAGGAGTAACTGACTTCAGGCCTTACTTCAAACTCCGCCGGACAGTCAATTATAGGTTGTCTGTCTACCTTAAATTTCCCAAGAAGACATAGGGGGCAACATTGGGAGAGGGGCATCTCTAGGGTCCCGGAAGACCTCCAAGCCTTCCCGTCATACGGGTGCGTCCTAGCCAAAACATACTGGGGGACGAGAAACTAACAACATCTGGAACTAAAGAGAGAGAGAGAGCTGCAGAGAACGAACGAACGAGAACAGCAGTTGTGAGGACTATTCCGAATGCTCAGCAGGGTAGGACTACAACACACAGGCGCTATTGGTAGGCAACGATTTCCATCTGCGAAGGAAACTCTGGATGTGCCCATCGGACCGGCCGGTCTCTGATAGCCCGGTTAAACGTGCTCTGGATTGAGGATCTTGGAGTCTTCAGTAAAGAGGTAAAGAGACTGCAACCTTGTGTCCTCGTTATTGCCTGCACCTCACACCATCACCATCCACCTTGCTGGGAAGCCCTGGGGACATACTTCACCTGTGGGAAGTTGTACCACCCAGCTGCAATTCCATCACCCCAGCGGACCCCACAGCAGCGTCGGTCACCCTGACCGAACTCCACAGGTGGCGTCACGAACCCCTGACAGACTGTACTATCACCTTTCTTGGACGCCCCTTAGCAGGGTCACGGCCGGGTCCAGCCACCGTGACATCCCCAGAACTGAGACAGAATGGACCGGTACCGAGTACCTGTGGCCCTGTGTCTGGGGGCGCTCCATTCACACTTAGTCTATGTTTGGATGTGACGGTCAGGTTTTTGAAATGCATTCTCCAGCCTTCTGATTGAGCACTCCCACCTCCTAGCCACATGTGTTTTAATTTCAGCAGGTCCAATACCCCTCCACAGAGAGAGAGAATTTTAGTCTAAGAAGAGGTCTCACATGTACCCATTCAGATGGAGACGTTTATTCTCAGCGAGGAAAGGCAAGTTTAGGACCTTTAGGATAAGAGAGATGCCCTAATGTGGCTACCAGGTACACATAAAATTGGCCATTTTTATGCGCTAAACGCTCTCATTTTTCATATTTCTAGTGCAGTAATGCAGTTCAATTTTCGTGTTTCATATTTGCATGTTTTAGCGCTGCAGTGTGCTGCCTTATTTACTTGACTATGTACGAGTTGGCGACTCTAGGTTCTGCACGTGTTCACACTTAGTCTATGTTTGGATGTGACGGTCAGGTTTTTGAAATGCAGTCCTTCAGGCTTAGTCCTGGAGCCTTAACACACTCAGGAGGGTTTCACCTCCACACCTATCTGCTGTGTAAAGCATTAGCCTGTCTTACATAGAGCTAACCACACCCAGGAACCCATCACACGATTAGACATGTGGTCTGACATCACCACAGGTCTTGAAACAAACATATACAGTATATATATATGGTTATGTGAAATAAAGAAAACACTCCGGGTTACATCACAGTGACAAGCCACCTATGTGACACATACCTCCCATCGACAACACACCCTTTAGCCATGCTACATACTTCCCCCTCTGCCTAAAGCCGTGGGGCTTGGCGCTTTCCCCCATTAAACAAGGGATTCTTGATAGGGCATCAACATTACCGTGCAGCTTTCCAGCCCTATGTTCCACATGGAAACTGAAGTCCTGCAGGGCTAAGAACCAACGGGTGACCCTAGCATTTCTACCCTTTGTTTCCCTCATCCACTTAAGAGAGGCATGGTTGGATATTAGTCTGAATTTACGTCCCAGCAGATAGTACCATAACGTGTCCACTGCCCACTTTATGGCCAAACACTCTTTTTCTACGACTGAGTAGTTCTTCTCAGATAAGGACAGCTTTCTACTCAGATAGAGAATAGGATGCTCCTCCCCATGTAGCTCATGGGAAAGGACTGCTCCTTCCCCAACTTCTGAGGCATCTGTCTGAAGAATAAATTCTTCTTTGAAATCTGGGGGCCATCAGAACGGGTTGCTTACATAGAGCCCCTTTCAATTCTTGGAAGGCTGACTCTGTCTCTTCGGACCATTTAATCATCACTGATTTTGTCCCCTTTAGCAGATCGGTCAGAGGCGCAGCCACTGTGGCGAAGTTTGGGATGAACCTTCTGTAATATCCCACGATCCCCAGAAAGGCTTTAACTTGCTTTTTGGAGAGTGGTTTTGGCCATGTTTGGATTACCTCCACTTTCCTGATTTGAGGTTTTATTTCTCCACGACCCACTATATAGCCTAGGTACTTAGCTTCTTCTTTACCCAAGGCACACTTCTTCGGGTTTATTGTAAACCCCACCTCTCTTAGAGCATCAAACACCGCTTGGACTTTTTCCAGATGACTCTCCCAGTCCGGGCTAAAGATTACGATATCATCCAGGTACACAGCAGCGTATGGCTTATGGGGTGCAAGGGCTCTATCCATAGCCCTCTGGAAGGTTGCCGGAGCTCCCTGTAGGCCAAACGGCATCCGGACATACTGGAAGCATCCATCTGGTGTAGAAAACGCTGTCTTCTCTTCTCGTTGGCTTCCTATGCCATGGGAGATCTGCCAATACCCCTTCGTCAAATCCAAGGTGGTTATATATCTGGCGTACCCAAGCCTTTCGATGAGCTCATCAACGCGGGGCATGGGATAAGCGTCAAACTTGGAGACCTCATTCAACTTCCGATAGTCGTTGCAAAACCTCCACTCTCCATCAGGTTTTGGGACCAGGACAATTGGGCTCGACCAACCGCTTTTGGATTCCTCAATGACTCCAAGCTTCAACATACGCTCCACCTCCTTGGAGATTACTTCTCGACGAGCCTCAGGAATATGATAGGGCTTCACGTTCACCCGCACATGTGGCTCTGTTAGGACCTCGTGCTCTATGACCTTCGTGTATCCTGGCAACTCTGAAAACAGGTCCCTGTTTTTCTGGAGTAACTCCCGGCACTGCTGTTTCTGGGTCTTCGATAGCATCTCCGCTATAGTAACCGCTCCAACCTCACTTTCTGGGTTGCTTAACAATGATAGAGATACTGCCAGCTCTCTATCTTGCCATGGCTTGATGAGGTTGACATGGTAAACTTGGAATGGTTTCCGTCTTCCTGGTTGGTGAATTTAATAATTTACCTCACCAAGTTTCTCAACGACCTCATATGGCCCTTGCCATTTGGCCAAGAACTTGCTTTCCACCGTCGAAACTAACACAAGAACTCGGTCTCCTGGATTGAACTGCCTAACTCTTGCAGACCGGTTGTAGACCCTGGCCTGAGCTTCTTGTGCTTGGAGGAGGTGTTCTTTCACGATAGGCATCACCTTTGCAATCCTCTGCTGCATCAGGGCCACATGCTCAATGACGATTCTGTAGGACGTGACTTCGGCTTCCCAGGTTTCCTTGGCTATATCCAGGAGTCCTCGCGGATGTCAGCCATACAGAAGCTCAAACAGTGAGAACCCTGTGGAGGCCTGTGGAACTTCACGAATGGAAAACATCAGATATGGTAAGAGACAATCCCAGTCTCTACCATCTTTCTCTATAGCTTTTCTCAGCATGCTCTTCAGTGTCTTGTTAAATCTCTCAACAAGGCCATCTGACTGGGGATGGTACACTGAGGTCCTCAACTGGGAGATTTTCAGGACTTTGCATAACTCCCTCATCACCTTGCTCATGAAAGGTGTCCCCTGGTCAGTCAGGATCTCCTTCAGCAGACCTGTCCGGGAAAACACATGGACCAACTCGCGGGCTATACTCTTCGAGGAAAAATTTCTCAAGGGAATTGCCTCAGGATAGCGTGTGGCATAGTCCAGAATGACTAATATATACTGATGGCCCTGGACTGATTTAACTAAGGGACCGACCAAGTCCATGGCAATTCTCTCGAATGGCACCTCAATAATGGGCAATGGCACAAGGGGGTTCCAGAAATGAGGAGTGGGAGCAGTTAGCTAACATGTAGGGCAGGACCTGCAATAGTTCACTATTTCCCGGTGACATCCAGGCCAATAAAATCTCTGCACAACCCGTTCCTGCATTTTTTCCACCCCTAGGTGTCCACCCAGGATGTGTGAATGGGCCATGTTCAACACCTTCCGTCTATATGGACCCGGCACTACCAACTGCTCTACCAACTCCTCCCTTATTTTCGTGACCCGGTACAACAACTCCCCACTCATCAGAATATGGGGAAATCTTGTGTCTGCCCCCGGCTCCTGTACAACCCCATTAATAACTGTGACATTATTAAAGGCTTCCCTCAGAGTGGGGTCCCTATGTTGGGCAGTCCCAAAATTTTCACTGGTTACCTCCAACTCCAGAATGTCAGATGCAGGGGACACTTCCTCCTCATCCCCAACCAGAACACAAAAAGGAAACCTGTCTGTCTCTGGGTGTGGCGACACCCTTCCAGGGTTCATTGGTTCCCTACGCTTGCTAGGGAGCTCAGAACCTTTTCCCCACAAAGCCCAAAACAAACAGAAATCCCGGCCAATAATTATAGGGTGCAACAAGTCCCGAATGACGCTGAATATATGGGACTCAGTGCCACATGCCGTTTCAATGTCCACCCTGACCATAGGATAGTCCTTTGCATCACCATGTATGCATCGCACTCCAACTTTCTTTCCCGGGAGCAGGTGAAGAGGAAAAGTGGCGCTCACCAGAGTCACTAAACTCCCCGAGTCTAACAGTGCCACTACCGCTCGACCGTTCACCTTTACGGGACATGCTTGAGGTCCTTCATTAGGCGGAGAGTTGACACTGCAGGCTTGATCCGCATACTATGAACTACGGCATCCCATGCTGCAGTCCATCTGCTCAGTGGTCTGGGAACAATGGGCAGCTATATGTCCTGGCTTGTGGCACCTCCAACAAATAATATCACACGTAGGGACCTTGGGCACCACATCCCCCGCCCTTTGGGACCTTGGACGCCCCACCCCTTTGTGGGACTCAACTCCCTTCTGGGACCACCCAGTACGGCATGGGCTGCCTCCCGAAGGAGCCTTTCAACCCTTGGTATCACTCAACCAGTCCGATCAGCTCGTCGGCATTCTGGGGATCACCCTGTATAGGCCTTGGGAAGGAATGGACAAACCGATCCATCATCACCCGTTCTACCATCTGTGCAGGTGTAGATGACTCTGGCTGCAGCCATTTCTGGACCAGGTGCAACAGATCAAACATTTGGGAGTGAGGTGGTTTGTCCCGGTGATAGGCCCAGCAGTGAATTCGCTGTGCCCTGACAGTCAATGTCACCCCCAAACGTGCGAGAATCTCGGCTTTCAATTTGTGATACTCCTTGGCATCCTGCAAGGTCAAATCATAGTAGGCCTTCTGGGGTTCTCCCGTCAGGTATGGCGCCAGTACCTCTGCCCACTGCTCTGGCGGAAGTTATTCCTCTCAGCGACCTTCTCAAACACCGTCAGGAAGGCCTCAACATCATCCCCGGGGGGTCATTTTCTGCAATGCGCGTCTTACCGTCTTCCGGACGTGGGTGTCATCAGCCAGACCTGGGGTGGGGCGCTCGTCTTGCCCTTGATGGTGGTTGCCAGAAGCTGCATCTGCTGCCGTTGCTCCTGCTGGCTCTGTTGTAACTGCTGCTTTTGCTCCTGCTGGCTCTGCCGTTGCTCCTGCTGGCTCTGTTGTATCTGCTGCATCAACAGCCTGTTGGTCTCTTGCTGCCTTTGCTCCTGCTGTGACTGCATCTGGACCAAGTGTTTCAGCAGGTCCTCCATTTTCCCCGGCAATGCTTGCTGGCTTGCAACAGACTTGACCCAGGACATTCAATAATAGATTTACGTCTCCGCTGGGAACGCTGCCCGCACGTCTACCACCAATTGTAGGGATTTCACTCACTCAGGTGCGACGGCTGACACTCAGGAGGCACGTTCCTTTAAAAGTTCACAGGGTTTATTGCTTCATAAACCACATGGCAAAATAACAGAAAACAAATAGCCTTTGGCTCAGGGAAGAAAAGCAAGTGTCCAGTCCTTCAGGGTTAGTCCTGGAGCCTTAACACACTCAGGAGGGTTTCACCTCCACACCTATCTACTGTGTAAAGCATTAGCCTGTCTTATATAGAGCTAACCACACCCAGGAACCCATCACATGTTTAGACATGTGGTCTGACATCACCACAGGTCCTGAAACACACACATATATATATATATATATATATATATATATATATACATGGTTATGTGAAATAGAGAAAACACTCTAGGCTACATCATAGTGACAAGCCACCTATGTGACACATACCTTCCGTCGACTATATATATATATATATATATATATATATATATATATATATATATATATATATATATATAAACAGCTCTGGCAAAAATTAAGAGACCACTGCAAAATGTTCAGTTTGTCTGACTTTTCTCTTTATAGGTTTATTTTTGAGTAAAATGTAAATTGTTCATTTATTCTATAAGCTTCTGACAACATGTCTGAATTTCAAAGCAATATATTTTGTAATGTTTTTCTGAAAAGGAGAAATGGTCAAAACTAAAAAAAACAAAACAGTGCTTTTAAACCTCAAATAATGTAAAGAAAACAAGTTTGTAATCATTTAGAAACAACAATACTAATGTTTTAACTCAGGATGAGTTCAGAAATCAATATTTTGTGGAATAACCATGATTTTAAATCACAGTTTTTATGCATCTTGGCGTGTCTTCCACCAGTTTTTCACACTGATTCTGGCACAAAAATGTAAGCAGTTCTTTTTTGTTTGATGGCTTGTGAGGACTATTCATCATCCTCTTGATGACACTCCAGAGGTTTTCCATGGGGTTCAGGTGTGGAGCTTGGACTGCCCATGTCAGGGTTTTGATGTGGTGGTCTCTTAATTAGGGTTGAGCGAAACGGGTCGTTCATTTTCAAAAGTCACCGACTTTTGGCAAAGTCGGGTTTCATGAAACCCGACCCGACCCCTGTGCGGGGTCGGCCATGCGGTACGCGACTTTCGTGCCAAAGTCGCGTTTCAATGACGCGAAAAGCGCCATTTCTCAGCCAATGAAGGTGAACGCAGAGTGTGGGCAGCGTGATGACATAGGTCCTGGTCCCCACCATCTTAGAGAAGGGCATTGCAGTGATTGGCTTGCTGTCTGCGGCGTCACAGGGGCTATAAAGAGGCGTTCCCGCCGACAGCCATCTTACTGCTGCTGATCTGAGCTTAGGGAGTGGTTGCTGCCGCTTCGTTAGAAGCAGGGATAGCGTTAGGCAGTGTCCATTAACCCCCAAACCGCTTGTGCTGTAGCGATTTCCACTGTCCAACACCACCTTTGGTGTGCAGGGATAGTGGAAGCTACATTTTTTTTTTCTCAGCGCTGTAGCTCATTGGGCTGCCCTAGAAGGCTCCCTGATAGCTGCATTGCTGTGTGTACGCCGCTGTGCAAACCAACTGCTTTTTTCAAAGCACAAATCCTGTTGTTCCTTCCTTTCTGCACAGCTATCTTTTTTGTTTGTCCACACTTTTTATTTAATTTGTGCATCAGTCCACTCCTTATTGCTGCCTGCCATACCTGGCTGAGATTACTGCAGGGAGATAGTAATTGTAGGACAGTCCCTGTTTTTTTTTTTTTTTTGTGGGAGATTAAGATTGGCATTTCTGCTAGAGTGCCATCCCTGTGTGTGCGCCATCTCTCTCACATAGTGGGCCATAGAAAGCCTATTTTTTTGGTTGATTTGGTTTCTAAATTCTACCTGAAAAAATCAATAAATCAATCAGTGGGAGATAAATATTGGCCTCTGGGCTTGTGTGCCACTCCTGACTCCTGTGTGTGCCATCTCTCACTCAGTGGGCCATAGAAAGCCTATTAATTTTTTTTGTTGATTTGGTTTCTAAATTCTACCTGAAAAAATCAATAAATCAATCAGTGGGAGATAAATATTGGCCTCTGGGCTTGTGTGCCACTCCTGACTCCTGTGTGTGCCATCTCTCACTCAGTGGGCCATAGAAAGCTTATTAATTTTTTTTGTTGATTTGGTTTCTAAATTCTACCTGAAAAAATCAATAAATCAATCAGTGGGAGATAAATATTGGCCTCTGGGCTTGTGTGCCACTCCTGACTCCTGTGTGTGCCATCTCTCACTCAGTGGGCCATAGAAAGCCTATTTATTTTTTTGTTGATTTGGTTTCTAAATTCTACCTGAAAAAATCAATAAATCAGTCAGTGGGAGATAAATATTGGCCTCTGGGCTTGTGTGCCACTTCTGACTCCTGTGTGTGCCATCTCTCACTCAGTGGGCCATAGAAAGCCTATTTATTTTTTTTGTTGATTTGGTTTCTAAATTTTACCTGAAAAAATCAATAAATCAATCAGTGGGAGATAAATATTGGCCTCTGGGCTTGTTTGCCACTTCTGACTCCTGTGTGTGCCATCTCTCACTCAGTGGGCCATAGAAAGCCTATTTAATTTTTTGTTGATTTGGTTTCTAAATTCTACCTGAAAAAATCAATAAATCAGTCAGTGGGAGATATATATTGGCCTCTGGGCTTGTGTGCCACTTCTGACTCCTGTGTGTGCCATCTCTCACTCAGTGGGCCATAGAAAGCCTATTTATTTTTTTGGTTGATTTGGTTTCTAAATTCTACCTGAAAAAATCAATAAATCAGTCAGTGGGAGATAAATATTGGCCTCTGGGCTTGTGTGCCACTTCTGACTCCTGTGTGTGCCATCTCTCACTCAGTGGGCCATAGAAAGCCTATTTATTTTTTGGGTTGATTTGGTTTCTAAATTCTACCTGAAAAAATCAATAAATCAGTCAGTGGGAGATAAATATTGGCCTCTGGGCTTGTGTGCCACTTCTGACTCCTGTGTGTGCCATCTCTCACTCAGTGGGCCATAGAAAGCCTATTTATTTTTTGGGTTGATTTGGTTTCTAAATTCTACCTGAAAAAATCAATAAATCAATCAGTGGGAGATAAATATTGGCCTCTGGGCTTGTGTGCCACTTCTGACTCCTGTGTGTGCCATCTCTCACTCAGTGGGCCATAGAAAGCCTATTTATTTTTTTTGGTTGATTTGATTTCTAAATTCTACCTGAAAAAAATCAATAAATCAATCAGTGGGAGATAAATATTGGCCTCTGGGCTTGTGTGCCACTCCTGACTCCTGTGTGTGCCATCTCTCACTCAGTGGGCCATAGAAAGCCTATTTTTTTTTTTTTTTGGTTTCTAAATTCTCCCGGAAAAAATCATTTTATTTTATTTTGTTTCTAAAGT
The DNA here is from genome assembly GCF_032444005.1 of Ranitomeya imitator. Classification (NCBI taxonomy): domain Eukaryota; kingdom Metazoa; phylum Chordata; class Amphibia; order Anura; family Dendrobatidae; genus Ranitomeya; species Ranitomeya imitator. The sequence continues at coordinate 120,327,405 of NC_091288.1, read as the reverse complement.
CTCCATGAAAAAAAAAAAAACAGTGGGAGATTAATATTGCCCTTTCTGCTTGTGTGCCAGTCTTGACTCCTGAGTGTGCCATCTCTCTCTCTCAAATAGTGGGCACTGGGCCATAGAAAGGCAATTTTTTTTTTTTGCTTTCTAAATTCTCCCTGAAAACAAAAAAATACAGTGGGAGATTAATATTGACATTTGTACTTGAGTGACAGTCCTGCGTGTGTGGCATCTCTCTGATTTGGTGCCACAGAAAACAGAGTGTGTAACATTGTGCCTGATTTTACTTGCGGTCTCACCAACCTGTAAAGGGATATCGAAATCATACTGAAGTTATAGCTCACTGTGTAAGTTGTTTGACAGCAACAAATACCGTTACTTTGGTTAAGTTTTTAAAACAATAAGGAAGTCTGGTGGAAGAGTTCGTGGCCGGGGGCGTTCATTGTCAGCTGGTAATGATGGTAGTGGTAGTGGAGCATCAGGTGGTCGTGGGAAAAGAAATATTGCACCTAAGTCTGGAGCTGTGGAGCCAGGTTCGTCGTCTGGCTACAGAAGGCCTCGAACGCTCCCTTTTCTGGGAGTAGGAAAACCGCTTTTAAAGCCGGAGCAGCAAGAGCAAGTTTTGGCTTACCTTGCAGACTCAGCCTCTAGCTCTTTTGCCTCCTCTTTTGAAACTGGTAAATGTAAAAGCAGCGCGTCGTTAGTGGATGTTCACGGTCAGGGACAAGTCGCTTCCTTGTCCTCTTCAGCAAAAACAACAACAGAGAAGGATGCAGCAGGCGACACAACGAGTTACTCCATGGAGCTTTTTACACATACCGTCCCTGGCTTAGAAAGTGAAGCAGTTAACAGGCCATGCCCATTACAAGTTGAATCTGACATGGAGTGCACTGATGCACAGCCACAGCCAGACTACTATGCTGGTGCTTTGACTCAGACCACAACATTGCCCTCGCAGGGTACTGATCCAGAATCAGACCCTGATGAGACTATGTTGCCCCATCACGAACGCTCTACCACCGACTTACACGGTGACACAGACGAAGTTGCGCACGAGCTAGAAGAGGAGGTTATAGTTGACCCAGTTGTTGACCCCGATTGGCAGCCATTGGGGGAACAGGGTGCAGGCGGCAGTAGTTCTGAAGCGGAGGAGGAGGGGCCGCAGCAGGCATCAACATCGCAATAGGTTCCATCTGCCGGGCCAGTATCTGGCCCAAAACGCGTAGCAAAGCCAAAAACTGTTGGAGGACAGCGTGTCCATCCGGTTAAAGCTCAGTCTGCAATGGCTGAAAAGGGATCCGAGGCTCGAAAGAGTGCAGTCTGGCATTTTTTTAAACAACATCCAATTGATCCGCACAAAGTCATCTGTCAAAAATGTTCAACTAGCTTAAGCAGAGGTCAGAATCTGAAAAGTCTCAATACAAGTTGCATGCATAGACATTTAACCACCATGCATTTGCAAGCCTGGACTAACTACCAAACGTCCCTTAAGGTTGTAGCACCCTCGGCCAATGAAGCTAGTCAGCAACACTACATCCCTTCCGTCACTGTAAGGCCACCATTTTCCGCACCACCAGCAGTATCTGTGCAGGTTTCTTTGCCAGCCCAAAGCAGTCAGGGTCAGGGAATCACCAGTTTCGTAGGAGAAAATACTGCATCTAGGGCACCGGCGGAAACAATACCGTCGCCAACCGTCTCTCAGTCTGCCATGTCCACTGGCACATCCGCTAGTTCCACGATCTCCAGCTCTCCAGTCCAGCTCACCCTACATGAGACTATGGTTAGAAAAAGGAAGTACTTAGCCTCGCATCCGCGTTCACAGAGTTTGAACACCCACATAGCTAGACTAATCTCGTTAGAGATGATGCCCTACCGGTTAGTTGAAAGCGAAGCTTTCAAAGCCCTGATGGAGTACGCTGAACCACGCTACGAGCTACCCAGTCGACACTTCTTTTCGAGAAAAGCCATCCCAGCCCTGCACCAGCATGTTAAAGAGCGCATCGTCCATACACTCAGGCAATCTGTGAGTACAAAGGTGCACCTGACTACAGATGCATGGACCAGTATGCATGGCCAGGGACGTAACGTGTCCATCACGGCACACTGGTTGAATGTGGTGGATGCAGGGTCCACAGGGGACATCAATTTCGGGACAGTTGTGCCTAGCCCACGGTCTAGGAAACAGTTGGCTGTAGGCGTTTGCACCCCCTCCTCCTCCTCGTCCTCCTGCAGAAGGGAGAGCTCTTCCACAGACCGCAGTCACCCAACCACTCCATCGGCAGCTGTCACTGTTGCACACCAGTTGTCCCATTATGGCCCAGCTACTGGCAAGCGTCAGCAGGCTGTATTGGCTATGAAGTGTTTGGGCGACAACAGACACACCGCGGAAGTTCTGTCCGAGTTCTTGCAGCAAGAAATGCAGTCGTGGCTTGGCACAGTAGATCTTGAGGCAGGCAAGGTAGTGAGTGATAACGGAAGGAATTTCATGGCTGCCATCTCCCTTTCCCAACTGAAACACATTCCTTGCCTGGCTCACACCTTAAACCTGGTGGTGCAGTGCTTATTGAAAACTTATCCTGGGTTCTCCGACCTGCTCCTCAAAGTGCGTGGACTTTGCTCACATATCCGCCGTTCGCCTGTACACTCCAGCCGTATGCAGACCTATCAGCGGTCTTTGAACCTTCCCCAGCATCGCCTAATCATAGATGTTGCAACAAGGTGGAACTCAACACTGCACATGCTTCAGAGACTGTGCGAACAGAGGCGGGCTGTTATGTTTTTGTGGGAGGATACACATACACGGGCAGGCAGTAGGATGGCAGACATGGAGTTGTCAGGTGTGCAGTGGTCGAAGATACAAGACATGTGTCAAGTCCTTCAGTGTTTTGAGGAATGCACACGGCTGGTTAGTGCAGACAATGCCATAATAAGCATGAGCATCCCCCTAATGTGTCTGCTGATGCAAAGTTTGACGCACATAAAGGATCAGGCGTCTGCACCAGAGGAAGAGGAAAGCCTTGTTGACAGTCAGCCATTGTCTGGTCAGGGCAGCGTACAGGACGAGGTAGCGGGCGAAGAGGAGGTAGAGGACGAAGAGGATGATGGGGATGAGTATATTTTTAATGAGGAAGCTTTCCCGGGGGCACTGGAAATTGGTGGCGTGGCAAGGCCGGGTTCTGGTTTTGTGAGGGACACAAGTGACGTAGATCTGCCTGAAACTGCCCCTCAACCAATCACAACCGCAGATTTGACAACTGGAACTTTGGCCCACATGGCGGATTATGCCTTACGTATCCTCAAAAGGGACACACGCATTACTAAAATGATGAACGATGACGATTACTGGTTGGCCTGCCTCCTTGATCCTCGCTATAAAGGCAAATTGCAAAATATTATGCCACATGAGAACTTGGAACTAATATTAGCAACCAAACAATCAATTGACCGTTTGCTTCAGGCATTCCCAGCACACAGCGCCCGTGATCGTTCTCACACGAGCTGCAGGGGCCAGCAGACCAGAGGTGTTAGAGGGGCAGAAATCAGAAGTGGTGTTGGACAGAGGGGTTTTCTGACCAGGTTGTGGAGTGATTTTGCTATGACCGCAGACAGGACAGGTACTGCAGCATCAATTCAAAGTGACAGGAGACAACATTTGTCCAGTATGGTTACTAACTATTTTTCATCCCTTATCGACGTTCTCCCTCAACCGTCATTCCCATTTGATTACTGGGCATCAAAATTAGACACCTGGCCAGAATTGGCAGAATATGCATTGCAGGAGCTTGCTTGCCCAGCAGCTAGTGTCCTATCCGAAAGAGTATTCAGTGCTGCAGGTTCAATATTAACCGAAAAAAGGACTCGTCTGGCTACCCAAAATGTAGATGATCTAACCTTCATTAAAATGAACCACAACTTGATTTCGAAATCTTATGCCCCACCTTGCCCGGCCGACACCTAGCTTTCCTATGAAAAGGTCTTGCCTGTGGGCTATTCTGAATGACTTTCGCAATCTCGTAATTTGCAGCACCTGATTGTCCAGCATACGACATGTTTACACCTCCCTAAATGGCCAAACTCCCCACACGGGGCCGTGGTATCGCCACTTGGCGCCAGCACCCGTGAGAGTGCTGTTTGTCTGAAGAGGTGGGTGTGCCCGCTTTTGGTCGACGGCACTGCCACTGGGTCCCTCATAGTACAATAAAGTGTCTCTGGCGGTGGTGGTGCGCACCCAACGTCAGACACACTGTTGTAACATGAGGGGCCCTGGGCCTGTACCGCCGGCCACAAGAGAGTTCCCCCACCCCCAGCTCAAACATTGCTAAACCACTTGCACAATTATCTCTCACAGTTCCACCAATGTTTAGTCTATGCGCTGACATCCATAAATTCCTGCCACTGACAATACCATTGTGTTGACATGTATGATGGTACTTAACATAGTCAGGGGCAGTGTCCTATATTTACCCAAGTAAATACTTTGTGCCAAATTACTAGGTCTGAAACTACGCAGAGGAGCCCACCCCAGTACCGAATGATTACACCCTTTGGTGGTTTCGTTTTGTTGTCATGCGAGAGATTAACATGTATTTATTGTTTGGGACTACTAACTGGCAGACACTCATTACAATCAGCCTTCGCTGACAACACCAATGCTGCCCGTGTACCCCTGGAACCAATTATAAATTGCCTACAGCCCAATTTTATTATGTTAGGCCTTCGAAGCCTGTCTGCGGTCCGTTCTTTCTACTACTCCTCCACTGACCAGGCCACTGCTGCCCGTGTACCCCTGGAACCAATTTAAAAGTGCCTACAGCCCAATGTTTTTTATGTTACGCCTTCGAAGCCTGTCTGCGGTCCCTTCTTTCTACTACTACTCCACTGACCAGACCAATGCTGCCCGTGTACCCCTGGAACCAATTATAAAGTGCCTACAGCCCAATTTTTTTTTATGTTAGGCCTTCGAAGCCTGTCTGCAGTCCCTCCTTCCACTAGGCCTCCACTGACCTGTCTACTGATGCCCGTGAACCCCTGGAACCAATTATAAAGTGCCTACAGCCCAATTTTTTTTATGTTAGGCCTTCGAAGCCTGTCTGCGGTCCCTCCTTCCACAAGGCCTCCACTGACCTGTCTACTGCTGCCCGTGTACCCCTGGAACCAATTATAAAGTGCCTACAGCCCAATTATTTTTATGTTAGGCCTTCGAAGCCTGTCTGCGGTCCCTCCTTCCACTAGGCCTCCACTGACCTGTCTACTGCTGCCCGTGTTCCCCTGGAACCAATGTTAAATTGCCTACAGCCAAATTTTATTATGTTAGGCCTTCGAAGCCTGTCTGCGGTCCCTCCTTCCACTAGGCCTCCACTGACCTGTCTACTGCTGCCCGTGGTACCCCTGGAACCAATGTTAAAGTGCCTACAGCCCAATATTTTTTATGTTAGGCCTTCGAAGCCTGTCTGCGGCCCGTTCTTTCTACTACTCCTACACTGACCAGTCTACTGCTGCCGTGTACCCCTGGAGCCAATGTTAAAGTGCCTACAGCCCAATTTTTTTTATGTTAGGCCTTCGAAGCCCGTCTGCGGCCCGTTCTTTCTACTACTCCTACACTGACCAGACCACTGCCGCCCGTGTACCCCTGGAACCTATTTAAATGTGCCTACAGCCCAATATTTTATTATGTTAGGCCTTCGAAGCCTGTCTGCGGCCCGTTCTTTCTACTACTCCTATACTGACCAGACCACTGCTGCCTGTGTACCCTTGGAACCTATTTAAAAGTGCCTACATCCCAATATTTTTTTATGTTAGGCCTTCGAAGCCTGTCTGCGGCCCGTTCTTTCTACTACTACTACACTGACCAGTCTACTACTGCCCGTGTACCCCTGGAACCAATGTTAAAGTGCCTACAGCCCAATTTTTTTATGTTAGGCCTTCGAAGCCTGTCTGCGGCCCGTTCTTTCTACTACTACTACACTGACCAGTCTACTGCTGCCTGTGTACCCCTGAAACCAATGTTAAAGTGCCTACAGCCCAATTTTTTTTATGTTAGGCCTTCGAAGCCTGTCTGCGGTCCCTCCTTCCACTAGGCCTCCACTGACCTGTCTAATGCTGCCCGTGTTCCCCTGGAACCAATGTTAAATTGCCTACAGCCAAATTTTATTATGTTAGGCCTTCAAAGCCTGTCTGCGGTCCCTCCTTCCACTAGGCCTCCACTGACCTTTCTACTGCTGCCCGTGAACATCTTTAACCAATGTTAAAGTGCCTACAGCCCAATATTTTTTTATGTTAGGCCTTCGAAGCCTGTCTGCGGCCCGTTCTTTCTACTACTACTACACTGACCAGTCTACTGCTGCCCGTGTACCCCTGGAACCAATGTTAAAGTGCCTACAGCCCAATTTTTTTTATGTTAGGCCTTCGAAGCCTGTCTGCGGTCCCTCCTTCCACTAGGCCTCCACTGACCTGTCTACTGCTGCCCGTGTTCCCCTGGAACCAATGATAAATTGCATTCAGCCAAATTTTATTATGTTAGGCCTTCGAAGCCTGTCTGCGGTCCCTCCTTCCACTAGTCCTCCACTGACCTGTCTACTGCTGCCCGTGGTACCCCTGGAATCAATGTTAAAGTGCCTACAGCCCAATATTATTTTATGTTAGGCCTTCGAAGCCTTTCTGCGGTCCCTCCTTCCACTAGGACTCCACTGACCTGTCTACTGCTGCCCGTGTTCCCCTGGAACCAATGTTAAATTGCCTACAGCCAAATTTTCTTATGTTAGGCCTTCGAAGCCTGTCTGCGGTCCCTCCTTACACTAGGCCTCCACTGACCTGTCTACTGCTGCCCGTGTACCCCTGGAACCAATGTTAAAGTGCCTGCAGCCCAATATTTTTTAATGTTAGGCCTTCGAAGCCTGTCTGCGGCCCGTTCTTTCTACTACTCCTACACTGACCAGACCACTGCTGCCTGTGAACCCCTGAAACCTATTTAAAAGTGCCTACAGCCCAATATTTTTTTATGTTAGGCCTTCGAAGCCTGTCTGCGGCCCGTTCTTTCTACTACTCCTACACTGACCAGTCTACTGCTGCCCGTGTACCCCTGGAGCCAATGTTAAAGTGCCTACAGCCCAATATTTTTTTATGTTAGGCCTTCGAAGCCCGTCTGCGGCCCGTTCTTTCTACTACTCCTACACTGACCAGACCACTGCTGCCCGTGTACCCCTGGAACCTATTTAAATGTGCCTACAGCCCAATATTTTATTATGTTAGGCCTTCGAAGCCTGTCTGCGGCCCATTCTTTCTACTACTCCTCCACTGACCAGACCACTGCTGCCCGTGTACCCCTGGAACCTATTTTTAATTGCATAGAGCATCCTTTTTTTAATAGTAGGCGTACAAAGTCTGTCTGCGGTCCACTATTGAAATTGTCCTCCATTGCCCAGAGCAATGCTGCCTGTGTACCCCTGTAACCTTTTTTAAGCTGCAGTGAGCCACATTTTTCGTTTAAGGCCTACTACCTGTGTCTGTCTGCGCCACTCAATACAGCTGTGTACCTTTGAAAAAAGCTGAGCATCAATAGTCTTGTTTTCAGCCTCTAGGAATTTTAAAACTGCATTGGGGCTACAACTTTGGTAGGGCCTACTAACGGTGTCTGCCGCCCCAAGGTGTGCCCCAGGTTTCGTCCACATTGCTTCGATCTTCCTACTCTCGTTTAGTAGTTGTTGCAAACTACACTGCATTAGGCCTACAAATTTGGTATGGGGTGTAGAGAGACCGTGTGTTACACTCCAAGGTGTTCCCCAGGTTTCGTCCACATTGCTTCGATCTTCCTACTCTCGTTTAGTAGTTGGTCAAAACTACACTGCATTAGGCCTACAAATTGGGTATGGGGTGTAGAGACGGTGTGTTCCACTCCAAGGTGTTCCCCAGGTTTCCTCGCCATTGCTTCGGTCTTCCGACTCTCGTTTAGTAGTTGTTGGAAACTACACTGCATTAGGCCTACAAATTGGGTATGGGGTGTAGAGACGGTGTCTTCCACTCCAAGGTGTTCTCCAGGTTGCCTTTCCTGAGCTTCTATCTTCAGGCTCTTGTTAAATAGTGGTTAAATGGAACAACTGCATTTGGCGTACTAGTTGGTTTGGGGCCTACTAACAGTGTCTGCCGCTCCTTGCTGTTCTCCTGGTTTTCTGTCCTGAAATTCCATTTTCAGGCTCTTGTTAAGTAGTTGTTAATGTTAGACTGCATTTGGCCTACTAGTTGGGTTGGGGCCTACTATCGGTGTCTGCCACTCTTTGCTGTTCTCCTCCACTGAACAAAGCTGTGCCGCCTGTTTACTACGGTTGCCAATTTTGAACTGCATTTCGACTACTTACTGATTTGGGCCTACTCTCTGTGTCAGCCTCTCATTCCAGTTGTCCTCCACTGCAATGCCCCCTGGTTAGTCCTGTGTTACCAATTTTGAACTGCATTTAGCCAACTTTATTCTTTGGGCCTATATCTGTGTTTCCTCCTCATCCTGCCCATTGCCCAGCCAGTGATAGATGAGTCTGCTGGTACATTGACCCATAACGCAACATTCCCCATGCACGCTACACAGCAAGATTGTGACCCTGCTGAAAGTCAGGTTCCTCTTCCCGCATACCATACCACCTTACACGGGGACAAAGAGGAAGGTGCAGATGAAAGTGCAGGTTCCTTCATCAGGTGGGGGGAGGAATACTAGTTGGCGACGTCACTGGCACAGGGCCTTTCATAGTACGCAAAAGTGTTGCTGCCGGTGGGAGGCGCCCCCGCCGTGCAAACACACCGCTGTACTTTGAGGGGCCCTGTGCCAGTGCCAATGCCAACGAGTGGGCCCCCCCTGCTTGCTCAGGATCACAGCACTTGCAAAGTTGAAATACTTACCTCTCCCTGCTCCACTGCCGTGACGTCGTCCAGATTTAATGGGCCCACTAATTACTTGAACCAGCCCTACCCCCCACAACTTTAGCCAAATGACCCCCAATTTCAAATGCCTTCCAATTATTATAAGCTAAATTACGATTGACAAGCTTCTGTAACAAGAATGGATGTTTTTGCCATTAAAATGGGCAGTGTAGGTGTTTTCCTGGCCTCCACTCACTGCCGACTATGCTCCCCCATTGACTTGCATTGGGTTTCGTGTTTCGGTCGATACCCGACTTTTCGCGATAATCGGCCGATTCCACTCGACTCGACTTCTAAGATAGTCGGGTTTCGCGAAACACGGCTCGACTCTAAAAAGGTCAAGGTCGCTCAACCCTACTCTTAATCTTTGCCAGAGCTGTATATATATAATGCTCTAAAAATTAAGGGAACACTTAAACAACAGAATAGAATACAATTCCAAGTAAATCAAACTTCTGTGAAATCAAACTGTCCTCTTAGGAAGCAACATTGTTTGACAATCAATTTCACATGCTGTTGTGCAAATGGAATAGACAACAGATGGAAATTATTGGCAATTATCAAGACACATTCAATAAGGCCATGTTCACACAGTGCGGTTTTTACTGCGGAACCGCCGCGATTTTGCCGCTGCGGGTCCGCAGCTGTTTTCCATGCAGGGTACAGTACAATGTACCCTATGGAAAACAGGAACCGCTGTGCACATGATGCGGAAATTCACTAAAAAAGCCGCGCTGAATAGCTGCGGTAAAAAAGAAGGACCATGTCACTTCTTTGTGCGGAACTGCAGCGGTTCTGAACCCATTGACCTCCATTGTGAGGGTCAAACCCGCAGTAAAACCCGCAGACAAAAAAAATATCTGCGGGTTTTCTGCGGTTTGTGGTGCAGAACCGCTGCAGCAGGAAGTGCGTGGGCGGAGTGTGGCTGTCCCCCCGTGCCCCAATCCCACCCCCCCATGCTCCGATGCCACCCCCCGTTCTCCGACGCTTCCCCCGTGCCCTCATCTCCCCCCCTTATACTTACTGGGCCTCCCGGTGTCTGTCCGTCCGTCTTCTCCCTGGGCGCCTCCATCTTCCAAAATGACGGGCGCATGTGCAGTGCACCCGCCCAATCTGCCGACCGGCAGATTCGTTCCAGGCACATTTTGATCACTGTGATAACCTCACAGTGATCAAAATAAAAAAAAAAGTAAATGACCCCCCCCTTTATCACCCCCATAGGTAGGGACAATAATAAAATAAAGATTTCTTTTTTTCGCCCACTACAGTTAGAACTAGGGTTAGGGTTAGGGGTAGGGTTAGGGGTAGGGTTAGGGGTAGGGGTAGGGTTAGGGGTAGGGGTAGGGTTAGGGGTAGGGTTAGGGGTAGGGTTAGGGGTAGGGTTAGGGTTAGGGGTAGGGGTAGGGTTAGGGGTAGGGTTAGGGTTAGGGGTAGGGTTAGGGGTAGGGTTAGGGTTAGGGGTAGGGTTAGGGGTAGGGTTAGGGGTAGGGGTAGGGGTAGGGGTAGGGTTAGGGTTAGGGTATTTTCAGCCATTTTAACCCTAAAAAAAACTTCCTAGAAAACACACAGACTCTGCAGAGAAAACTGCATAAAAAAACGCACTAAAAACCGCATAAAAAAACGCATCAAAAAACGCACCAAAAACGCACCAAAAAACGCACCTGCGTTTTCTGCCAAGAGTTGCGTTTTTTAGTGCAGAAAAAACAGCAGGGAAATCAGGAACGTGTGAACATGGCCTAAAGGAGTGGTTCTGCAGGTGGGGGCCACAGACCACATCTCAGTACCAATGCTTTCTGGCTGATGTTTTGGTCACTTTTGAATGTTGGTTGTGCTTTCACACTTGTAGTAGCATGAGACAGACTCTACAACAGGAGATGTGGAGGGGGCCATAGGAGCGCTACAATACAGCAGTAGGACCGCTAACTCAGCCTTTGTGCAAGGAGGAACAGGAGAAGCACTGCCAGAGCCTTGCAAAATGACCTCCAGCAGACCAAAAATGTGCATGTGTCTGTACAAACGGTTAGAAACCGACTCTATGAGGATGTTCTGAGTGCTCGACGTCCACAGATGCTCATAGCCCAACACCTTGCAGGACGCATGGCATTCCTGATGAAGGAATCACCGAAACGCACATCGGGGTGCTCTGTACTTGGGCACGCAGGACCAACAGGTATACATACGATCTAATTGTGTAATTCCCATATATCTTTGAAATCATTGGTGTGCATATGCAATATTGCGGTGCATGTGAGGACACATTTGTGCACTGTGGAGTTCTCCCTCCCCTTGTTGTTTTTTGTGTAGTTTTGCACATATTGCTTGGCACTTTCCATTTGTATATTGTTAAATAGTACACGCATATACACTTTAGTTATTCCCATTTAACATTTGCAGTCTTCCTACTCACTAGTTGAATAAACCTTTTTTATGCACACCATTATATATGGTTTTTGCTATAAGATTGTGGGATTGTCCTTTTTTTTTTTTGCCTATATCGTATTTTATCCTGTCTATCCGCGTATATATTCCCCAAGCACGTGCATTGTTGTGCCGCTGTTGCCATATTGATATAATAAAGGCTTATTTTATATTAGACCCATTTTGTTTTGTGGCTTTTTATAATATATATGTACATCTATATATATAATTGTCTAAGGGTTTTTCCGTCTGTCTGTCTGTCTGTCTGTCTTTCTGTCTGTCTGTCTGTCCTGGAAATCCCGCGTCTCTGATTGGTCGAGGCCGCCAGGCCTCGACCAATCAGCGATGGGCACAGCGAAGATGATGTCATAAAGGACGTAGACATCCCGTGTCTCTGATTGGTCGAGGCCGCCAGGCCTCGACCAATCAGCAACGGGCACAGCGATGATGATGTCATAAAGGACGTAGAAATCCCACGTTTCTGATTCAGCGACGGGCACAGTATCGACGTAGATGTCATAATGGTTGTCATGGTGACGATGATGTCATAAAGGTTGCCTCGACCAATCAGCGACAGGCACAATCTGCCGTGAATTCTGGAATCATCATTGTCCATATACTACGGGGACATGCATATTCTAGAATACCCGATGCGTTAGAATCGGCCCACAATCTAGTTTTTTATATTTATCTGCTAGTGTGTCCAGGTGACGGCCTTTTGGTTTTTTATACAAGTTCCGAGTGCTCTGCCACTTTTTTTTTCTCCTTTTAACAACGGGATTTCGGTTTATTATTTATAATGTTCAGCTTTTATATTGATCTTTTATAGAATATCGTTATCTCTACCTCATAAACTGTTGCTATTACGTTCTTTTAACACAACAGTAGGGCCACTAACTCAGCCTTTGTGCAAGGAGGAACAGGAGAAGCACTGCCAGAGCCTTGCAAAATGACCTCCAGCAGACCAAAAATGTGCATGTGTCTGCACAAACAGTTAGAAACCGACTCCATGAGGATATTCTGAGTGCCCGACGTCCACAGATGCTCATAGCCCAACACCTTGCAGGACGCTTGGCATTTGCCACAGAACATCAGGATTGGCAAATTCGCCACTGGAGCCCTGTGCTCTTCACAGATGAAAGCAGGATCACACTGAGCACATGTGACAGACGTGACAGAGTCTGGAGATGCCGTAGAGAGCGATTTGCTGCCTGCAACATCCTTCAGCATGACCAGTTTGGCATTGGGTCAGTAATGGTGTGGGGTGGCATTTCTTTGGAGGGCCGCACAGCCCTCTATGTGCTTGCCAGAGGTAGCCTGACTGCCATTATGTACCGAGATGAGATCCTCAGACCCCTTGTGAGACCATATGCTGGTGCGGTTGGCCTTGGGTTCCTCATAATGCAGGACAATGCGAGACCTCATGTGGCTGGAGTGTGTCAGCAGTTCCTGCAAGATGAAGGCATTGAAACTATGGACTGGCTCGCCTGTTCCCCAGACCTAAATCCAATTGAACACATCCGGGACTTCATGTATCGCACGATACGTTGCACCACAGACTGTCCAGAAGTTGGTGGATCCTTTAGTCCAGGTCAGGGAGGAGATCCATCAGGAGACCATCCGCCACCTCACCAGGCATTGTAGGGAGGTCATACAGGCACGTGGAGGCCACACAAACTACTGAGCATCACTTCCTTGTCTTGAGGCATTTCCACTGAAGTTGGATCAGCCTGTAACTTCATTTTCCACTTTCATTTTGAGCATCATTCCAACTCCAGACCTCCGTGGAATATTAGTTGTAATTTAGATTGATAATTTTTAGGTTTTATTGTTCTCAACACATTCCACTATGTAATGAATGAAGATTTACAACTGGAATATTTAATTCAGTGGTATCTAGGATGTGGGCTTTTAGTGTTCCCTTCATATTTTTGAGCACTGTATAATAGATCAGGGACCTTACATTAGTGGCACCACTTTAACACAAATAAAAAATGTTGCAGTGGTGATTTAGCTCCCAATGTGCCTCAGCACTTGGTGCTCCCTCATTGAAAGTTTATGTAGTTTTTCCACTTGAGTTGCAGTAGTTCTTAAACACTTCCATTTTTCAATAATATGACACATTTAACTGTGGAATACTTAGGAGAGAAGAAATTTCAGAAATTGACTTGGTACAAGAGTGGCCTTCTAATACTGTTTGCAGCGCTGGGATGCTGGGTTCAAATCCCAAATTCCACCAAGGACAACATTTGCAAGGAGTTTGTATGTTCTCCCTCTTGGTACTCCGGTTTCCTCCCATACTCCAAAGACATACTGATAGGGAATTTAGATTGTCAGCCCCAATGAGGACAGTGATGATGATGTCTGTAAAGCGGTGCGGAATAAGTTTGCGCTATGTAAGCAAAGGCATAATTATAATAATGATACCGTACCTCGCTCGAATACAGTAAGTTCTTTAAAATGACTAATTTTTTCATAAATGTTTTCAAAGACAGACTGCATGGCTAGTTTCTTGATTTTAAACATCTGTGGCCATAGGAATGAGGAAAATAAATGAGTGCAGTGATTAAGATATGTGTCCCAGTTCTCTTGTCCATGTACTGTAACTTAACAATGCATAAGTCATTGACTAATGTCAACTTACGTGTTGATTAACGCTTTATTTTATGCTGTGATATTACAGCACTATATAACCTGAGTCAAGGTAACTTTTACTAGATATGTAATATATTTGCATATAAATATACAGAATATAGCTCACAGAAAATATTGGAAGTATTGTGTTTTCATGTTTTCATGAATATAGACACTAGAGATGAGCAAGTATTTCAATGTTCGGTTCGGCTCACGATCGCCAAATTTAAAATATTCACCGATTTAATCGTCAATTAAATCGCCGAATATAGCTGAACATATACAGTACAAAATCCGGTATTTCCCAAGCTGTGAGACAGTGTGGGAAACACCTGTATAGCGATTCTGATCGGCGGTGAAATCATCCCCGCAGGTCAGAGAGCCGCGGTTCCCATGCTGTCACAAGACAGAGTGAGCCCACAGCTGTGATTGGAGGTAAAAAGTTTACGTCCGGTCACTGGTATCAGCTGATGGGACTACAGCTCCCATCTCCTGCCACTTGCTGCCACTAATAACAGTGACAGCAGGAACGGATGATCGGTGTATTCCTCAGTCGCCACCTGCGATATAATGAAATAAATGAATGAAAAACCTTGCGTGGGTTCCCCCCTATTTTCTTGAACCAACCAGGAAAAACTCACAGCTGGGGGCTGCAATGCTTCAGCAAGGTTGGTTATCAAAAATGGAGGTTACCCCATGCTGTTTTTTTAATTATTTAAATGAATAATTTAAAAAAAGTTATGGGGTCCCCCTCATTTTTGACAACCAGCCTTGCTAAAGCTCACAGATGGGGGCTGGTATTCTCAGGCTGGTAAGGGGCCATTGATATAGGCCCCCAAGCCTAAAAGCAGCAGTCTGCAGCTGCCCAGAAAAAGCATATCTATTAGATGCGCCAATTTTGCCACTTTGCCAAGCTCTATAGTGGTGGCAAGTGGGGTTAATATTTGTGGGGTTGATGTCACCTTTGTATTTTCACGTGACATCTTGCCCACAGCTTAGTAATGGAGAGTGTTATGAACAGGTGATTCAGAACCACAATGGACCTAGTGGTTAAGAGCACACAAAGTGACCTGATAGTTACTAACATAGGACGAGCTCTGAGACGTGGGAACTCTGCTGACCACAATCCCTAATCCTATCATACCACACTAGAGGTAGCCGTGGATTGCGCCTAACGCTCCCTATGCAACTCGGCACAGCCTGAGAAACTAGCTAGCCCTGAAGACAGAAAAATAAGCCTACCTTGCCTCAGAGAAATTCACCAAAGGAAAAGGCAGTCCCCCACATATAATGACTGTGAGTTAAGATGAAAATACAAACACAGAGATGAACTAGATTTTAGCAAAGTGAGGCCCGACTTACTGAATAGACCGAGGATAGGAAAGATAGCTTTGCGTTCAGCACAAAAACCTACAAACCACGCAGAGGGGGCAAAAAGACCCTCCGCACCGACTAACGGTACGGAGGTGCTCCCTCTGCGTCTCAGAGCTTCCAGCAAGCAAGAAAAACCAATATAGCAAGCTGGACAGAAAATATAGCAAACAAAAGTAACACAAGCAAAACTTAGCTTATGCAGGGCAGACAGGCCACAAGAACAATCCAGGAGAAAGCAAGACCAATACTGGAACATTGACTGGAGGCCAGGAACAAAGAACTAGGTGGAGTTAAATAGAGCAGCACCTAACGACTTAACCTCGTCACCTGAGGAAGGAAACTCAGAAGCCGCAGCCCCACTCACATCCACCAGAGGAAGCACATAGACAGAACCAGCCGAAGTACCACTCATGACCACAGGAGGGAGCTTGACCACAGAATTCACAACAGGAGAGGTGTCTATAAGACACCTCTCCATTACTAATCCTATAGTTTTATATTAAAGACACAGCCAGAATAAAATTGTAAAAATGACACAGACTCCTTTAATAATCTCAATTAAACCATACTTACAACTTCGCCTAATTCCACCAAAGCCCTCGCTCTCCTGTAGTAAACAAAAAATAAAGAACAATATATTATACCTGTCCGTAGTTCCGTCCCACACCGTAATCCTTGTCTGGGGGATAATTAGTTTTCAACCTGAATGGTGCCAAGATGTGGACCATCCAGGCTGAGAACCACTGGTGAATGAGATGCTACGGGCGCAGCCTCTGTGACTAGTGGTGAAGTCACTGAGGCTTCAATTCCAGCCAGGATGCACTGGAGAGACCTCCGCTATTACTGTAAGACTTCTCATGTTACTAGCGGGGATCTCACTGAGGTCACCGCAGTTCATCCCAGCTGGGAACGCAGCCTCAGTGATGTCACCGCCAGTAAATGAGGCTGCGCTCATTCACCAGTGGTTCTCAGCCTGGACGGTCACATCTTGGCACTGTCCAGGTTGAAAACTAATTATCCCCCAGACATGGATTACAGCGTGGGACAGAACGACGGACAGGTATGGTATATTGGTTTGTCTTATTGTTTTTGGTTTATTACAGGAGAACGAGGGCTTCGGTGGAATTAGGCGAGGTCGTAAGTCTGGTTTAATTGAGATTATTAAGAGTCTGTGTCATTCTTTTAATTAAAGGACTTTGTTCTGGGTGCCTGTGTTTTTATACAATGTGACTATGGTGTTAATAATGGGGGTGTATTATTGTCAGGTGACATCAACCCCTCCAACTATTACCCCACTTGCCACCGCTACAGGGAAAGTGGGAAGAGAGGGGCTAAGTGCCAGAATTGGCACATATTAGAGATGCACCTTTTCTGGGGTGGCTGAGAGCTGATGTTTAGCCTGAGGGGGGCAGTATCCATGGCCCCTTCCTAGGCTATTAATATCAGCCCACAGCTCTCTGCACAGCCTTTGCTGGTAATTAATTATAGGGTGACCCCACATCATTTTTTTGGGGGGGCCCATTTTAATAGCCAGTAAAGGCTAATTATACAGCTGTGAGCTGATATTAATAGCCTGGGAAGCTCCATGGTATTACATTCTTTCCCAGGCTATAAACATCGGCCCTCAGCCATCGGCTTTCCCTTTGCTAGTTAGGAAAATTAAGCGGGAGCCCGTGTTAGGTCTCGAGTTCCCGCTTCTGCACAGGGGGAATCTCGAGCCATCTCCGCTGCGGTCTCCCATTCTTATCCAGCCGCAGTGGAGTCTGCTCAGCAAGGACGTCGGTCCCAGCGTCTTGCTCAGTCTCACTCTGTACAGAGAGCTACTGCTGCTTCTTCAGCTTCTGCCATTAAAGCCAGTGCTGGTCAGCAGCGAGCGGACTTCTCTGGGACTAAGTCCTTGTCTGCACACACTGAGCATGCCCAGGGCAAGATCTCCCGTTGGAGATCGAGGGTCATGTGCTCAGGCTCTGCAGCACATTCCATTGGTCCTCTTGGCAGGTCTTGGAAGGACAAAGTTTCTGTGGCCACTTCCTGTGCTGCAACTATATAAACTGCGCATGACCGCACGGCCATGCGCTAGTGTACAATTGTTAATGTGTGTATGTTGTGAGTGCAAGTCGTCCTTGGATACCCCTACCCTATTGAATGTCTGTTCGTGGAAGGTGTATGGTTGCTATCTAGCGCCCGACTTATCCTACAGCACGAATCACACATTACAGCATCTAGTTGCTGTGACCGCCAGTACGGCGCCGTGCACTTCCTCTGTGCTTTCCTTACCCAAGCCTGGGTGGTTAGTAGTGTTCGTCAGTGCGGCACCGCATGCACTCTTGTGCCTTAATATTGTTATTGAGTTTCCTTACACACCCAGTTGTGGTGTTGTGCCAGCAAGGGTCTAATCGGACTCCAATCCTAGTTGGGGTTGAGTTCGCTGACTACTTGCTCGCGCTCTATGTGCGGTACCGCGGTCCTGTGACGCAACAGGATCGCTTCCTTCACGCTGGGTGAAGTTTAACCCACGTGTGTATACTTATGAGTACCGCCATATAGTCCGTCATTACTTGGCAGCAGGTTCCATCTCTGCACGGTGGACCCCGGGCTGCGAACGCACCATACTCTATCTGTCTTATCATTTGGTGCGTTCCGCTAGCCCTAACAGCCCGTGCCTTTTTGTTTAGAAAAAGAATCTTTTATTAATATATACATATAGAGTAAGCTTCACACACACACACACTGTACTAATTTTATTTGTCACTGACATCTATTTATCTAAATATTCTATTTGTATTTACTGTGTGTAATCCTTCTCTTCTATCCTGTCGGCTCCTGCTTTGTTTTTACACTACTGCGGCTGCTGAATTACCGGCTTTTCTTCTATCTATCTATCTATCTATCTAATATAAATAAATACAGTTGTGCTAAAAGTTTACATACCAAGGTAGAATTTTTGCTTTCTTGGCCTTTTTTCATAGTATATGGATGATAACTCAAAAACTTTTTCTCCACTCATGGTTAGTGGTTGGGTGTAGGCAGTTATTGTCAAACTACTGTGATTTCTCTTTTGAAATAATAATTACAACCCAAAACATCCAAATGACCCTGATCCAAAGTTCACATACCCCATTTCTTAATACCGTGTATTGCCCACTTTATCATCAATGACAGCTTGATAACTGTCATAACTAGTGGTAGTTATGAATGAGGTTTATTTTCTCAGATGGTAATGCTGCCCACTCCTTCTTGGCAAAAAGCCTCCAGTTCCTGTAAATTCCTGTGCTGTCTTGCATGAACTCTGCACTTGAGAGCTCCCCAGAGCGGCTCAATGATATTGAGATCAGGAGACAACTTGGCCTTGTGTTTTGGATCACTGTCATGTGGGAACGTCCAAGTAAGTCCCATGCTCAGCATCCCAGCTGATAAGTGCAAATTTGCCTCCAGTATTTGCTGATAACGTGCTGCATTCATCTTTCCTTCAATTTTTACCAAGTTTCTTGTGTTTTTGTAGCTCACACATAGTAACATAGTAACATAGTAACATAGTTAGTAAGGCCGAAAAAAGACATTTGTCCATCCAGTTCAGCCTATATTCCATCATAATAAATCCCCAGATCTACGTCCTTCTACAGAACCTAATAATTGTATGATACAATATTGTTCTGCTCCAGGAAGACATCCAGGCCTCTCTTGAAACCCTCGACTGAGTTCGCCATCACCACCTCCTCAGGCAAGCAATTCCAGATTCTCACTGCCCTAACAGTAAAGAATCCTCTTCTATGTTGGTGGAAAAACCTTCTCTCCTCCAGACGCAAAGAATGCCCCCTTGTGCCCGTCACCTTCCTTGGTATAAACAGATCCTCAGCGAGATATTTGTATTGTCCCCTTATATACTTATACATGGTTATTAGATCGCCCCTCAGTCGTCTTTTTTCTAGACTAAATAATCCTAATTTCGCTAATCTATCTGGGTATTGTAGTTCTCCCATCCCCTTTATTAATTTTGTTGCCCTCCTTTGTACTCTCTCTAGTTCCATTATATCCTTCATGAGCACCGGTGCCCAAAACTGGACACAGTACTCCATGTGCGGTCTAACTAGGGATTTGTACAGAGGCAGTATAATGCTCTCATCATGTGTATCCAGACCTCTTTTAATGCACCCCATGATCCTGTTTGCCTTGGCAGCTGCTGCCTGGCACTGGCTGCTCCAGGTAAGTTTATCATTAACTAGGATCCCCAAGTCCTTCTCCCTGTCAGATTTACCCAGTGGTTTCCCATTCAGTGTGTAATGGTGATATTGATTCCTTCTTCCCATGTGTATAACCTTACATTTATCATTGTTAAACCTCATCTGCCACCTTTCAGCCCAAGTTTCCAACTTATCCAGATCCATCTGTAGCAGAATACTATCTTCTCTTGTATTAACTGCTTTACATAGTTTTGTATCATCTGCAAATATCGATATTTTACTGTGTAAACCTTCTACCAGATCATTAATGAATATGTTGAAGAGAACAGGTCCCAATACTGACCCCTGCGGTACCCCACTGGTCACAGCGACCCAGTTAGAGACTATACCATTTATAACCACCCTCTGCTTTCTATCACTAAGCCAGTTACTAACCCATTTACACACATTTTCCCCCAGACCAAGCATTCTCATTTTGTGTACCAACCTCTTGTGCGGCACGGTATCAAATGCTTTGGAAAAATCGAGATATACCACGTCCAATGACTCACCGTGGTCCAGCCTATAGCTTACATCTTCATAAAAACTGATTAGATTGGTTTGACAGGAGCGATTTCTCATAAACCCATGCAATTTCTCATAAACCCAAGATATCAGCGATACACCTCCATGCTTTACAGTAGGAATGGTGTTCCTTTCATCATGAGCCTTGTTGACCTCTCTCCAAATGTAACTTTTATGGTTGTGGTCAAAAAGTTTACTTTTGGTCTCATCACTCCAAATTACCTTGTTCCAGAAGTTTTGAGGCTTGCCTCTGTGTTGTTTCGCGTATTGTAGGCAATATACTTTGTGGCATTTGCGCAGTAATGGCTTTCTTGTCGACCATGCAGCCCATTATTCTTCAAGTGCCTCCTTATTGTGCATCTTGAAACAGCCACACTGTTAGTTTTCAGAGAATCCTGTATTTCAGCTGATGCTATTTTTGGGTTTTTGTTTGCATCCCGAACAATTTTCCTGGCAATTGTGGATTACATTTTTGTTGGTCTACCTGACCGTGGTTTTGATTATACAGAGCCCCTGATTTTGTGTGTGTCACTGACATATATATATAGCTCTGGCTAAACTTAAGAGACCACAGCAAAATGTTCAGCTTGTCTGATTTTTCTTTTTATAGGTATATTTTTGAGTAATATGTAAATTGTTAATTTATTCTTTAAACTTCTGACATGACTCTGAATTTCCAAGCAATACATTCTATATTTTTTTCTGAAAAGGAGAAATGGTCAAAATGAAGAAAAAGAGTGCTTTCAGACCTCAAATAATGCAAAGAAAACAAGTTCATAATAATTTATAAACAAGAATACTAATGTTTTAACTCAGGAAGAGTTCAGAAATCAATATTTTGTGGAATAACCATGATTTTTAATCACAGCTTTCATTCATCTTGGCATGCTTTCCACAAGTCTTTCACACTGCTTTTGGTGCAAAAATGTGAGCAGGTCTTCTTTGTTTGCTGGCTTGTGACTATCCATCATCCTCTTTATTACATTCCAGAGGTTTTAAATGGAGTTCAGGTCTGGAGATTGGGCTGACCATGACAGGGTTTTGAAGTGGTGGTCTCTTAGTTTTTGCCAGAGCTGCATATGTATTCTATGTGTATATATCTATTCTATCTTTTCTATTCTAACCTGTCACTCTGTGATTTCACTGATCGTCGCACATGAATTACAGGCTTTTATTCTATCTTTTACCGAATGTTACCGACTTTTTCCAATTTTAAGAAAAATGCTTGCGTTACCCATCACGAATCCAAATCTACCATATTCGTTCCAAATTTATGTTTGGCGATCGTTTTCCGAACATATTCGCTCATCTCTAATAGTCATGAGCGCGAGATTGTAAATCAGAAAATGTTTATAGTGCTGAGAAGATTCTGAAATCTGGAATTGATAGAACACAAATAAAGCATATATTATACACAATGGCTACATCCTATTTTACTTCCTATTCTTCATTTTCTGACTAAACACCTTTAGTTATATAAAAATATATCAACCATAGAGTAGACAAGAAGAATTCCTTACAGGTGAGGAGGTTAGATCACTTATTCTTAACTGATTCTCCAAATCTTGGACTTTATATTTTAATTCTGTATTTTCAGTCTCAAGTTCCTGAATCTGCAATATAAGTACACGAAACATTAAGCGTAAAACATTTGTACAGCAAGTCATGTATTTTATAACAAAGATTTACTATATGATATAGCTAAGGATGACCAGTCACCACCAAAAAGTGTGAAATACCATATTTTCTCCTAAAATCCTGCTTTTCGTAGCCACTTTCCTATTTAAAAAGTTTGTTCTCTTGCATTTCTTGCTCCTACCATGCAATTTAGCTGTTTGGTATCCTAGTAGACGAATAAATTGACACTGGACAATGTTAGTTATTCAGTGTGAACTGAGCACAAACATTTCTTGGACAAACATTGTCCAATGAAAGAGGATATTGCAAGGTACAATGTGATCCTGCTCTCCTCTATACACTTCAGGCAAGAGATAATCATCTACAAAGCAGCAGAAGCACAGTAAAGGTACCGTCACACTGGACGATATCACTAGCGATCCGTGACGTTGCAGTGTCCTGGCTAGCGATATCGTCCAGTGTGACAGGCAGCAGCGATCAGGCCCCTGCTGCGATGTCGTTGGTCGGGGAAGAAAGGCCAGAACTTTATTTGGTCGCTGGCTCTCCCGCTGACATCGCTGAATCGGCGTGTGTGACGCCGATTCAGCGATGTCTTCGCTGATAACCAGGGTAAACATCGGGTTACTAAGCGCAGGGCCGCGCTTAGTAACCCGATGTTTACCCTGGTTACCATCGTTAAAGTAAAAAAAACAACCACTACATACTTACCTACCGCTGTCTGTCCTCGGCGCTGTGCTTCTCTGCTCTGGCTGTGAGCGCCGGGCAGCCGGAAAGCACAGCGGTGATTTCACCGCTCTGCTTTCCGGCCGCTGTGCTCACAGCCAGAGCAGAGAAGCAGAGCGCCGAGGACAGACAGCGGTAGGTAAGTATGTAGTGGTTGTTTTTTTTACTTTAACAATGGTAACCAGGGTAAACATCGGGTTACTAAGCGCGGCCCTGCGCTTAGTAGCCCGATGTTTACCCTGGTTACCGGCATCGTTGGTCCCTGGAGAGCGGTCTGTGTGACAGCTCTACAGCGACGCTGCAGCGATCCGGATCGTTGTCAGGATCGCTGCAGCGTCGCTTAGTGTGACGGTACCTTTAGGGAGTGGACGACTGAATATTATCTGTACAGCTGGGAAAAGCACAGTTCACAATTTTTGGGTATATGTGATAACACTTCACTGCAAACTTACAAACCGCTCAGATACAAAATATATACTGCATTGCAACCTTTATTGAAATCCACAGTACAAACTGAGTAAAAGTGAACGAGAGTCTGCAGTACCCTTAATATGCATGATTGTCTGTTCTGTGGGTCATTTGTTTCCTTGGAGGTTCTAACTACAGATACATTTGACAGAACCATCAAGGAGTGCTGTGAAAGTCATTCAGATGAGTGGTAATTGAAATCAATAGGTTGAATTGAGTATTATGATGGAGATCATCATACAGCTGACTTCACATACTTTGGTATGAAAAAGTGATTGCCCACCCCCCCTCAAAACATAAATTATCTGTGGTTTCTTACATCTTTGGGAAGCTGAGTTCAATTCACCTAGCTACACCCAGACCTAAATACTGCTACATCTATTCCCAATAAAGAATTCACTTAAAAAGGACCTGCCTGACAAAGTGATGTAAACCAAAAGACCCTCAAAAGCTAGACATCATGCCATGATCTAAAGAAATTCTGGAACAAATGACAAACAAAGTAATTGAGATCTATCAATCTGGAAAAGGTTATAAAGCCATTTCTAAAGCTTTGCGACTCCAGTGAACCACAGTGAGAGCCATTATCCACAAATGGCGAAAACATGGAACGGTGGTGAACCTTCCCACGAGTGACTAGCAGACAAAAATTACCCCAAGACCATAGCGACGACTCATCCAAGAGTTCACAAAATACCCCACAACAACATTCAAAGACATGCAGACCTCACTTGTCTCATTTAAGGTCAGTGTTCATGGGAAAAATGGCCTGCAAGGCAGAGTTCCAAGATGAAAGGCACTGTTAAGCAATAAGAATATAAAGGTTTGTCCAAGTTTTGCCATAAAACATCTTTAATAGTAATAATAATAATCTTTATTTATATAGCGCCAACATATTCCGCAGCGCTTTACAGTTTAACATCTTCAGTCTCAACAGTCATAAGTAACAATGTTAACAATACAATAATTAAAGCAACACAAGACGACCCTGTTCGTGAGAGCTTACAATCTACAATGAGGTGGGGAGATACAAAGTACAGGTGTCTATTTACAATGATGTATTTACAATGATGGTCTCAGTCTACCACCCTTCCCGTGCCCTCCGCTCCGCTAATGACCTCAGGTTAGCATCCTCAATAATCAGAACCTCGCACTCCCGTCTCCAAGACTTTACACGTGCTGCGCCGATTCTTTGGAATGCACTACCTAGGTTAATATGATTAATCCCCAATCCCCACAGTTTTAAGAGTACCCTAAAAACTCACTTGTTCAGACTGGCCTACCGCCTCAATGCATTAACCTAACGATCCCTGTGTGGCCTATTTATATATAAAAAAAAACAACAAAAAAAACAGGTTCCTCGCATCATGTTCTAATTCACTTTATGCAGTTAATAGCCCTCTGTGTCTGTACTGCTACATACTTAGGCAGTTAACTGGTTCATGCAGCTTTACATGAACACCCGAGCCTTACACTATGGCCGGTCCGAATAACTAAAAGCAATTGTTACCATCCACCTCTCGTGTCTCCCCTTTTCCTCATAGTCTGTAAGCTTGCGAGCAGGGCCCTCATTCCTCCTGGTATCTGTTTTGAACTGTATTTCTGTTATGCTGTAATGTCTATTGTCTGTACAAGTCCCCTCTATAATTTGTAAAGCGCTGCGGAATATGTTGGCGCTATATAAATAAAAATTATTATTATTATTAATGATGGTCCAGCCATCTTCAGGGAGTGGGGGATAGATGGAAGTAGTGAATGGGCTACACACAAACAAAATAACTGATTAGGGAACATGATAGGCCGCTCTGAACAAATGTGTTTTGAGGGAGCGCCTAAAACTATGCAAATTGTGGATGGTCCTAATTTCTTGGGGTAGAGCATTCCAGAGGAGTGGCGCAGCACCTGAGAAGTCTCGTAGTCGGGAATGGGAGGTACGGATTAGTGCAGAGGTTAGTCGAAAGTCGTTTGCAGAGCGCAGTGGTCGGTTAGGCCAATAGACCGAAATGAGGGAGTAGATGTAAGGAGGCGCCGCACTGTGAAGAGCTTTGTGGGTGAGAACAAGAACTTTGAATTGTATCCTGTAATGAATGGGCAGCCAGTAATCTCAAAGACTATTGGGAGAATACTCTGTGGACTGGAGAGACAAATGTTCAACTTTTTGGAAGGTGTATGTCCCATTACTAGTGAAGTTTGAGCACTAAAATGCTCGGGTGCTCGTTGCTCGGGTCGAGCATAATGGAATGCTTGGGTGCTCGACCCGAGCAATGAGCTCAATGTAAGTATATGGGAAGCTCGAGCATTTTTACCGCGCCCCTCTGGTGGTCTTTAGAGGGACTAGAAATTGTGGAAATCGATGGGAACAGTGCTCAAATGACATGGGAACAGCATGGGGAAGACCCCAGGAAGCATTTCTGACTCCCAGGTCACTGCTGTGAACAAGGTCGTCAGAGTCTTACGCCACTTTTACAGACTCACAATAAAACATACACAAACAAAACCAAAATGGATTTTCCTGGGAAATATGTTAAGGAACATCCTTTACAGGGTAATGAGTTGTATATAAGGCAAAATAAATAACCAAAAACATAAATGCCCCTCCACATCTTGAGCTACGTTCACACGTAGCATTTTTGATGCGTTTTCAACTTTACCATTGCTTTCAACCAAGACAAATGCATTCACTGGAAAATGTCATTTTAACATTTTACAACCTTATCTGGCCAGGTGGTGTGTGACACATCATCTGACACATCCTGTTTAATGTATGAAGGAGGGACTCTGAAAGTCACAAAGCCTATTTTTATAGGGCTATCAGGCGGCCTTTACTATGAGCTGGCTATGCTTTGTTGTTTCCATTATTAAACAGTGGGTCTCCTATACTGTTACTGCCTATGCAATGAGTGTCATGGCTGCCAAAAATTAGGACGTACCCCTATAACCCTTTCAAGAGACATACAGGAGGGCCTCCTGAAAACAATGTTCCCATTACTGTGAAATGGTTCTCCCATACTGTTTGGATTTCTGCGGACAGGGAGTATATTGGTTGTTTGTTATTTTAATCTTTTTACAGATGACACTGGCTTCGGGGAACAAAGTGACAAGTAATGGTGAGTATGTGCTCTATGTTTAATGTACTGTATGTCTATATATATGTATTGTATGTTATTTATGAATGTACTGTATGTAGTATGTATGTAGCATGTATGTAGTATGTATGTAGTATGTATGTGTTTTTTTTTTTCATTCAACACATTAGCCGGATGATGGGACTACTACTGTCCCATCATTGGCTAATGTGTCAATCACTGTCTGTGTAGCAGGTATCGTCCGATGGGACTTGTAGTCCCATCGAACGATGTCTGCACACACGCACAGAGCCCCGGCAGCCCGCATAGAGCCCCGGCAGGCCGCATAAAGCCCCGGCAGGCCGCACAGAGCCCCGGCAGGCCGCACAGAGCCCCGGCAGGCTGCACAGAGCCCCAGCAGGCACGTACAGAGCCCCGGCAGGCCGGCACAGAGCCCCGGCAGCCCGCACAGAGCCCCGCCAGGCATGTACAGATCCCCGGCAGGCCCACACAGACCCCTCCCGCACACACAGACACGCACAGTACCGCCCACACTCTCCCCCCTACAGAACAGGATGTAGAAGGACAGAAAGGGCTTATTTACGTTCCGATATTTGTGTCCCATTGACTTGCATTGGTATCGGGATCGGTGATATCCAAATTTTTTTGGATATCGGACGATCCAATCCGATACCGATACTTCTGGATATCGGAAGGTATCACTCAACACTAGTTAAGAGTTGTCCTGGACTGTGTCTTCATTTACTGGGATCCAGAAGCAGCAGTATGCCAGTGCCAGCAGAGGTGACACTGACAGCACAGTGAGTACCGACCTTATTATGCAGATTAAGAAGCACCTTTTTCATGCAGATGGAGGCCAGGGCATACAATGCCCGAAAAGCTCAGCCACGACTACTGCCCTGGCTGACCATTACATAGTCAATAAGAAATTTATCTTAGAAAGGGTGGAGGTAGGTGTCAAAATTCCCTACTATTAGAACCAGTGTCTCTGGAAGAGAATTTATTAAATAAATAATCCTTTTAAAGATTTCCGCTGAGTAAGGGTGGTTTCACACTTGCGTTTTTGTCTGCAACGTTTTTTGCACAAAAAAAACATGCGTTTTTTTCCCTATATTTAACATTGAAAACGCATGCTTTTTTTGTGTACGCGTTTGGTCGCGTTTTCAATCGCATGCGTTTTTTTACTGCATGCATTCATTTTCAAAAATGCAACTTGTAGTATTTTTGAGAGGCGTTTTTTGGACACAAAAAAACGCATGCGTTTTCATGCGTTTTTTTGGGGGGGTCAAAAAACACATTGGAATCAATGGGAACGCATGCGTTTTTTTGTGCATGCATTTGCATGCGTTAAAAACGCATGCCTTTTTTAAAAAAAAAAAACATAAAAACACACTGATAAACCACCCCACACCATAAAATTGATAAAGGGATCCTACCCCTAACCCTAACCCTACCCCTAACCCTACCCTTAACCCTAACCCTAACCCTACCCCTACCTCTACCCCTAACCCTAACCCTACCCCTAACCCTACCCCTAACCCTAATCCCTTTAAGGGTAGGGTTAGGGTTAGGGTTAGGGGTAGATTTAGGGGTAGGGTTAGGGGTAGGGTTAGGGGTAGGGTTAGGGTTAGGATCCCTTTAGGGTTAGGGTTAGGAGTAGGGTTAGGGTTAGGGTTAGGATCCCTTTAGGGTTAGGGTTAGGATCCCTACCCCTAACCCTACCCCTAACCCTAACCCTAGCTCTTTCTGTTTATAGTGGGTTTTTTACTTTATTTTGATGATTTGCAGCTGTCACACATTTATCTGCATGCGTTTAAAAAACGCAAACGAATGAAAAAACGCATGTAAACGCATCAAAACGCCGCGTTTTTTTCACCACATGCAAAAACGCATACGTCAAAAAAACGCAGCGTTTACATGCGTTTTTTCACCATGCGTTTTTTTTTAAACGCAAGTGTGAAACCAGCCTAAGGGGGTGAAATATACAAAGCTACTATAATAAAGTAAATATTGTACGGTAGCAACCAAAAGATTTGCATTTTTTAAAAAAATGTGATTACCGTATATACTCAAGTATAAGCCGACCCGAGTATAAGCCGACCCCCCTAATTTTGCACAAAAAAACTGGGAAAACGTAATGACTCGAGTATAAGCCTAGGGTGGAATTGTGATAGGCAATTCAGTATCACAATGGACATAGCGGTCAGAGCACATACAGTGATCTGACAATAACCCAAAATAATAGAACGAGCTCTGAGACGTGGGAACTCTGCAGACCGCAATCCCTAATCCTCTCCAAACAACACTAGAGGCAGCCGTGGATTGCGCCTAACTCTGCCTATGCAACTCGGCACAGCCTGAGAAACTAACTAGCCTGAAGATAGAAAATAAGCCTACCTTGCCTCAGAGAAACACCCCAAAGGAAAAGGCAGCCCCCCACATATAATGACTGTGAGTTAAGATGAAACGACAAACGTAGGGATGAAATAGATTCAGCAAAGTGAGGCCCGACTTTCTTAACAGAGCGAGGATAGGAAAGATAACTTTGCGGTCTACACAAAACCCTAAAGAAAACCACGCAAAGGGGGCAAAAAGACCCTCCGTACCGAACTAACGGCACGGAGGTACACCCTTTGCGTCCCAGAGCTTCCAGCAAAACAATTAGACAAGCTGGACAGAAAAAATAGCAAACAAATAGCAAAGAAGAACTTAGCTATGCAGAGCAGCAGGCCACAGGAATGATCCAGGGAAAAACAAGTCCAACACTGGAACATTGACAGGAAGCATGGATGAAAGCATTAGGTGGAGTTAAGTAGAGAAGCACCTAACGACCTCACCAGATCACCTGAGGGAGGAAACTCAGAAGCCGCAGTACCACTTTCCTCCACAAACGGAAGCTCCCAGAGAGAATCAGCCGAAGTACCACTTGTGACCACAGGAGGGAGCTCTGCCACAGAATTCACAACAGAAAATGCAGCAGCTACTGGTAAATTTCAAAAATAAAAATAGATACCACTAAAAGTAAAATTAATTGAGACATAAGTAGTTTAAGTGTTTTTGAATATCCATGTTGAATCAGGAGCCCCATATAATGCTCCATACAGTTTATGATGGGCTCCATAAGATGCTCCATATTAAAATATGCCCCATATAATGCTGCACAAATGCTGATTATGGCCCCATAAGATGCTCCATACAGACATTTGCCCCGTATAATGCTCCACAAATGTGGATTATGGCCCCATAAGATGCTCCATACAGATAATTGCCCCATATAATGCTGCACATGGCCCCATAAGATGCTCCATACAGATATTTGCCCCATATAATGCTGCACATGGCCTCATAAGATGCTCCATACAGATATTTGCCCACTTTAATGCTCCACAAATGTTGATTATGACCCCATAAGATGCTCCATACAGATAATTGCCCCCATATAATGCTGCACATGGCCACATAAGATGCTCCATACAGATATTTGTCCCGTATAATGCCCCACAAATGTTGATTATGACCCCATAAGATGCTCCATACAGACATTTGCCCCGTATAATGCTCCACAAATGTGGATTATGGCCCCATAAGATGCTCCATACAGATATTTGCACTCATATCATGCTGCACATGGCCCCATATAATGCTGCACATGGCCCCATACAGATGCCCCATACAGATATTTGCCCCCATATCATGCTGCACATGGCCACATAAGATGCTCCATACAGATATTTGCCCCATATTCTGTTGCTCCGATTAAAAAAATAAAAAAAATTACATACTCACCTCTCCGGCCCCCAGCATTTGCTGTAGTCAACCGGCTACCCGTTCCACCGTTGACCTCTGCTATGTCTTCCCCATCCTCTGCACCGACGTTCAGGAAGAAGGCACTAATCGCATCACCGCGCCCTCTGACCTGAGCGTCACTGCGGAAGACACAGCGGCACCAACAGTGGAACGAGGAGCAGGTGAATATCGCGCACTGCCCCCCCGTCATACTCACCTGGTCCTGGCGCGATCGCTGCACGTCTGTTCCCCGGCGCCGCATATTCTTCCTGTAGTGACTGGTCACCGTTACCGCTCATTACAGTAATGAATATGCGGCTCCACCCCTATGTGAGGTGGAGCCGCATATTCATTACTGTAATGAGCGGTACCATGTGACCACTCAGTACAGGGAGAAGCTGCAGCACCGGGGAAGCAGGGACCGCGCCAGGACCAGGTGAGTATAATTAGCCCCCGCTCCCCCTCCCCTGCCGACCCCTGGGTATGACTCGAGTATAAGCCGAGAGGGGGACTTTCAGCCCCAAAAAGTGGGCTGAAAAGCTCGGCTTATACTTGAGTATATACGGTACCTCTGTCTGGTTGTTGTTATGCAATTTTCCTGTTGGTTTTAGTAAACCGGAATCAATTGGTTGTCAGCTATAAAGATGAAAATTGTGTTTGATATTGTTTTATGGCTTTAGGTGTTAGTTTCCAACATTTGCTGGGCCAAATGATTTTGCATATTTTGTCATGGGTATTCGAATTTTGCCTTATTTTTTTAAAGCATGGCAAAGACAAAGACAAATTTATTACAAGATGTCAGGAAGCTTATAAGTCCGAGAATGAAGTCAGGGAAAAGCAGAAAGAGGTAGATATGGAATTCATCTGCTCTTAGGGTCAAGTGTCATGTATAATAAAGAAAGAAAAAGAAGGCTATAAAAAAGCAGACAAACCTAGAAGCAAACAACAACTGAAAACTTCCTCCAAAGTTGATCACAATATTAAGAAATAGTCAGTATCAGAAGTCCATTAAAGTGCTGTACAGATGTCACACAAAATAAATGAAGAATATGGGGTCAAAGTGAGTCAACAAACGGCTGAAAGCAGTAGGGTTGAAAGCACAGGTTCCACTAACGCAGGGGTGGGGATCAATATCATCTGGTGTGGTCCGCAGCCATTTTGCCAGTTTTTTGGATGCGGGCCCTTTAATTCTTCAGAAGTGCACACGTTATCCTCTAGACCAGTGGCAGCGAACCTATGTCACGTGTGTCATAGGGGGCACGAAGAGCCCTCCTGGTGGGCAAGCGCGCCATCTCTTCAGGACTAGAAGACAGCGGGGGAGGGGAGCGGAGGAGCAGCAGATCACAGGAGGCAGGAGCCGGCAGCTGCGGCTAACTCCTGTGTCCGCTGCTAAAGAGAAATGAATATTCACTGTACTGGCAGTGAGTATTCATTTATCTTATAGCGCACAAGTTTCAGATGCAGGCTTCCAGCAGCTGCAAAGCTATCACAGGTGCCCACTCATTAAGGTAAAGAATAATCACTTCTCTCCATTCCCGTAGGCATGGAGAGAGTTAAATATTCATTACCTTAATTTTGCTGGGACACATGATCGTCCGGTCACAGATGCTCCTGGCATAGGAACAAGATGCTGTGAGGGTGCGCAGGGAAGGTAAGTAGGATGTTTTTAATGTTTTCTCATTGCAGTCATACATTCAAGGATAGGGATGAGGAACCATACATGCAAGGATAAAGATGAGGAACCATGCATACAAGGATGGGGATAAGGAGCCATGCATACAAGGATGGGGATAAGAAGCCACGCATACAAGGAAAGGGATAAGAACTATGCATGCAAGGACAGGGATGAGGAGCCATGCATAGCAGGACAGGGATGAGGAGCCATGCATACAAGGATAGGGATGAGGGGCCATGCATAACAGGAAAGGGATGAGGAGCCATACAGACAAGGATGGGGATAAGGAGCCATGCATACAAGAATGGGGATAAGGAGCCATCCTCATTTTGCACCAGCTGAAAGGACAAGTCTGAGTGTGAGTGCACGCTGTACTCTGCCCTATCCTGTACCATACCCCTGGCTTCTGCACCCTGCCCTAGCTTGTACCCTACCCCTGGGTCCTGCACCATGCTGTATGTTACCACCTCCCTGGTGTTGACTGGGGTGTGTATGGCCTCAGAATGGACATTTGATGCAGATACAGAATTGCTACCCAGGGCCCAATGGGCAGAGCAGCTTTCCCGACATCTCACTACTGCAGTTCTATGTATATGATATATGTAGTAGTCATGTGACCGGGCATCCTGAGAAAGTAAGTGACCCCATTCTTAGGCCATGTGGTAGAGTAGATGGCCTCAGAGTACAGTGCAGTGAGTGGATGCATGTTCACACAGGGAAGATGGGCTTTTAAATAACAGGGAGTTATTTAAATGTTTCAATAAATATAGTTGGCTAATGTTTAAGTTAATAATTTTACACGGCCCCTGAATGCTATTATAGAATTCCAAATGGTCCTTGGCAGAAAAAAGGTTCCCCACCCCTGCAGTAAAGAAACCTTTCATCCCTGCAAAGAACTGGAAGGTTCAACATGAGTTTGCCAAATAAAACAACCAATGGAAACAGGCAGATTGGTCTAAGGTACCCGTACACACTGCAATAAAGATGAATTGTTTGGACATTTGCAAATGGAATGGGACCAAATCTCACAGGATGTTTCGAGTACCCTAGCCCCTGATCCCAACCTCCATCAACAATGATGGAACTGCAGTGTGCGCCATGTTCTTTGACTTCTCAAGTGCTTTCAATACCTTACAGCCGCCCTTACTATGAAACAAGTTGACTGATATGGCGGTAGATGAGGGGATGGTGAACTGGATAATGACTACCTGAGGGACAGGCCGCAGTTTGTAAGGATGGGGGAGGTGGTATCTGGCAGTGTACGGAGCAGTGTTGAAGCCCCTCAGGGTACAGTGTTGTCGCCCTTCCTCTTCACATTGTATACAGCTGATTTTCAGTATAAATCAGATCTCTGTCACCTCCAAAAATTCTTAGATGACTCAGTGATTGTAAGGGGCATTGTGGGGGGCCGGGGGGAGAAGAAATATAGAAGGGTGGTTTATGACTTTGTGGAATGGTGCCAGACTAACTGTCTAGAACTATATGTGAAGAAAACCAAGGAGATGGTGGTAAGTAGTGTTGAGCGATACCGTCCGATACTTGAAAGTATCGGTATCGGACAGTATCGGCCGATACCCGAAAAGTATCGGATATCGCCGATACCGATATCCGATACCAATACAAGTCAATGGGACACAGGCCCTGGGATCCATATTAATGTGTAAAATAAAGAATTAAAATAAAAAATATTGATATATTCACCTCTCCGGCAGCCCCTGGACATCACGCGGGTAACCGGCAGGCTTCTTTGTTTAAAATGAGCGCGTTTAGGACCTGCGGAATGACGTCGCGGTTTCTGATTGGTCGCGTGCCGCCCATGTGACCGCGACGTCATTCCTCAGGTCCTAAACGCGCTCATTCTAGGAATTTAGGGCCTGAGGAATGACGTCGCTTCTGATTGGTCGCGTCGCGGTCACATGGGCGGCACGCGACCAATCAGAAGCCGGACGTCATTCCTCAGGTCCTAAACGCGCTCATTTTAAACAAAGAAGCCTGCCGGTTACCCGCGGTGATGTCCAGGGGCCGCCGGAGAGGTGAATATATCAATATTTTTTATTTTAATTCTTTATTTTACACCTCACTATCGATCCGATACCGATACCCGATACCACAAAAGTATCGGATCTCGGTATCGGAATTCCGATACCGCAAGTATCGGCCGATACCCGATACTTGCGGTATCGGAATGCTCAACAGTAGTGGTAAGTTATAGAAGGAAAAAGGATGATTACTTACCGATCACTATTACTGGCCAGGAGGTGGAGATGGTTGAGAGCTACAAATATTTGGGGGTTCACCTTGACGGCAAACTTGATTGGAGGTATCATAAGGAGAAGGTTTACAAGAAAGGAATGAGCATACTACTTTCTACGGATGGTCAGGTCGTTCAATGTGTGCAGTAAAACATTTGAAATGTTTTACCAGTCTGTTGTGGCAAGCGCCATCTTTTTTGCTATCATTTGCTGTGGCAGTAGTGTGCATGTAGCTGACACTAATAAGCTCATCAAACTTGATCTCCATCTTGACTCTTTTGAGGAGGTAGTGGAAGATAGAATTCAGATGAAGTGTAGGGCTTTAATGAACCATAATACACACCACCCATACGAGCTGTTCTTGAAGCAGAAGAGCACATTCAGCAGCCGTCTAATCCTACTTAGGTGCAAGAAGGAGAAATTCAGGAAATCGTTTGTGCCTACTGAAGCGAAGGCCGGGGGACCACCACGGTGCAGGAAGACTACTGTACACAAGATGAGGTGTAAACAACAAAGGGTAGATTTATTTATCTATCTTCACCTATTGTGTCCCCCCATTTCCTTGTAGATTGTAAGTTTGCGAGCAGGGACCTCACCCCTAATGTCACTGTTTAAATTGTCTTAACGTGTACTGAATTTATTGTCTGTACATGTCCCCGCTTAATTGTAAAGTGCTGCGGAATTTGTTGGCGCTATATAAATAAAAATTATTATTATTTATTGGGAGGCAAGGAATGAAGAAAATGAGGAAGATGCAGACGGGGTATACAATGGCAAAAGACAATTTACAAGAGTAATAAACTTTATCTTTTCCGTAAAATAGCACGGTGCTCCAACTATTACAGACTCAAAATATGTCTTACAAGCAAATGTAAACAATAAACGAGTGATAATGCTACTCTACATATAACCTCCCTGGCCTTTACTAAGCAGGCCACACGGCTCCCGTGTACTGATTATTGAAGCTTACACTTGGCCCTAACTGGTGCACCAAACAGCAACAAACTCACGATGATGTTGGAGAATCAGGTCCAGTCCCAGGGGGGCCCCAGCAGTCCAATACGGTGGTGTGCACGGCTTTCTGTCAGCTCTGTGAAACATGGTCTTCTCCTTGCTTCTGGATCCTAGGGATGCTCCTGGAAACTGTAAATCCCTTTCTCTGTATCTTCGTGGCTCTCTTGCAGCTATATCAGGACACAGTTCTTCTCTCTTTCAGCTATCAGCACAAAAAAAACCTCTCTGCAGCAGCCTCAGCTCACACACGCTGCTCCAGCTCCACACCTGCACTCTGCGCAGACTAGTTCATTACAACGATTATTGCAGGGGAGAAGAAGAACATTCCATCACGCCAGACAAGGGGGTGCAGCCTCTAAAGTGGCAGCGTGCTCCTTACTGTCCATAACAGCACCACCCTCTTACACTACTGCTATGGGGATATATAACAATTTCCTAAGGGTGAATGACAATGACCTATGGCTGGTGCAGTAATGGCAATGATCAAAGATTAATTAAGTACCTGCATTCACCCAAATTTGTTTGTTACATAATGTGGTTAGTCATGTGCAAGATCTTTGTCTAATAATTACTTTATGTAATGCTGTTTGTAATGTTGTAATACAGTATTTGAAATGCTTTTCGTAGCGCTGCTGCTGTAATAACATAATTTCCCTCTGGGTCAATAAAGTGTATCATATCGTACTGTATGACGCTTTGGGGTTGGGATCAGGGGCTGGAAACCATCCATCACATGTGCCAATGAACACCAACGTTATGTATGCACAACTCCATTATCTGATACGATTGGTCATACTTACACATAAAAGATATATGCCTGTTCTATTATAACCATGCCCTGGGAAGAAGGCAAGTGTCGAAACGTGCATAGGGGACCTGGCATACTCACTCAGCCTGGGTAATTATACATCTTTCACTTTGATTTGCCTCCATTCCACTTGCACCTTACCTTATGTTCCTATTGTGCTAAATGACCATTTATTTAACCTGTCGCTGGCTAATATTACTTATATACAACTTGTAATATTGCACTTGCACCTTACTTACCTTATGTTCTCCAGCTAGTGCTAAATGCTCATCTATTTAAGTTATCACTGGCTAATATTTTCTATGTACTGTTTGTGCAAAATACTGATCGAAGCAATGTTACTCTCTCTCTCTCTCTTTATATATATATCTGAATATCAGATGCTGTGACTTGTGCTTTATTATTTTGATCCAGCTGTTTTATGCTCAATATATTTTGTATTGTTATTTTTTAATAAAGACTTTATTAAAAAAAAAAATCAATTATTTGTAGTATGGTCTTTCCTGCACTATTTTTCTATCTTTCCTGCACCATTTTTCTATATGATCTATTCATGTCAAACGTATGAACTAGAGCCAGGGCAACCACTCGGAGCTAAGCAGGGTAGATCATAGAATAGGAAATTTTCTTTTCACAGGGCCTCCTTTTTATATCCCATAACTTGGCCCTCTTCTTCTGAACTTCTGTTGAAAAGTTACGATAAATGGATATTTTTCTTCCACCAATGGTAGGTAGTGTTGAGCGATACCGTCCGATACTTGAAAGTATCGGTATCGGATAGTATCGGCCGATACCCGAAAAATATCGGATATCGCCGATACCGATATCCGATACCAATACAAGTCAATGGGACATCAAGTATCGGAAGGTATTCTCATGGTTCCCAGGGTCTGAAGGAGAGGAAACTCTCCTTCAGGCCCTGGGATCCATAGGGATGTGTAAAATAAAGAATTAAAATAAAAAATATTGATATGCTCACCTCTCCGGCGGCCCCTGGACATCACGCTGCTAACCGGGAGGCTTCTTTGTTTAAAATGCGTGCCTTTAGGACCTGCGAATGACGTCCCGGCTTCTGATTGGTCGCGTGCCGCCCATGTGACCGGCACGCGACCAATCAGAAGCCGCAACGTCATTCGCAGGTCCTTAATTCCTAGAATTAGGAGTTTTTGTGAATGAGAATGACGTCGCGGCTTCTGATTGGTCGCGTGCTGGTCACATGGGCGGCACGCGACCAATCAGAAGCCGCGACGTCATTCTCATTCACTAAACTCCTAATTCTAGGAATTGAGGACCTGCGAATGACGTCCCGGCTTCTGATTGGTCGCGTGCCGGTCACATGGGCGGCACGCGACCAATCAGAAGCCAGGACGTCATTCGCAGGTCCTAAAGTCGCGCATTTTAAACAAAGAAGCCTCCCGGTTAGCAGCGTGATGTCCAGGGGCCGCCGGAGAGGTGAGCATATCAATATTTTTTATTTTAATTCTTTATTTTACACATCCCTATTGATCCGATACTGATACCCGATATCACAAAAGTATCGGATCTCGGTATCGGAATTCCAATACCGCAAGTATCGGCCGATACCCGATACTTGCGGTATCGGAATGCTCAACACTAATGGTAGGTGAAGAGTGGTCCCTGGCCTTTTGTAGGATAAGGTCTCGATCTTTAAAATATATTAATTTGATGAGTACAGGTCTTGAGATAGATCCTTGTGGCAAATGACATATAAGAACTCTGTGAGCTCTTTCAGTTGCAAAAAATTGAGATAGAGTGTCTTTGCCGAATAGTGTTGTCAGCCAGGATTAAATTTTTTTTTAAGTGAATTACAACCCTCCATTTTTCAGAAACCCTAACAAAACGTATGTTTATTGTGCCAAAGTCTATTCTCTAGGTCATGAGCCTATTTGAGAAGGGTATTGATATTCTGAAGACCTCTCCTGAGATCTGTATGTATTGTAGGCATTTGGTCCTCTCAACAGTACTCACTCTTTGACTGCTGTTTATTTTTTTCATGTCTTCTGTTGAGATTAATGTCTTCTCTAAGTCCTCCCATGTGGTTCTTGAGAGTTTTCTAATGAGAGGATGCAGGATTTTACATCAGAGAAACATCTTAGGCTTCTTTCACACTTCAGTTGTTTGGCGTCAGTCTGCTCCGACATAGTGACGGATCGACGGATCCGTCACAATTGTTGAGAAAACGGTTCTAACGGATCCGTTTTTTTGACGGATCCGTTACTTGGGGGTTGTCTGGGAAAAGTATCTACTTTTTGGAGCATGCGCAATTGAAAAAGCGGATTGGGGCGACAGATCCGCCGAAATGACCGTCGCGACGGATCCGTCGCCCATCGGCGGCCATTCTATGGAATGGCGGACGCGACGGATCTGTCGCGATCTGCCATTTTGGCGTTGACAAAAAACGTTTCAATGTCCGTCTATGTCCAGACAACGTCCGCCAAATTTCGACGGATCCGTCGCATGGCGGATGGAACGGACGACCATCCGTCACAATCCGTCGCTAATGCAAGTCTACGGGAAAATAACGGATCCGTCAAAAAAAAATGACGGATCCGTTATTTGAGGAAAATGGCGGTTTTAGACTGACCCCAAACAACTGAAGTGTGAAAGAGGCCTTATAGTTTAGCCTCTTGCCCAGAATCATTGGCTAGATTAGTTTCTCCATAGGTGTTGTTAGTGCTCTGTATTTCCTGCATTTCTCTGTTTAACTGTTGCTGTGAAAGTAATGCCACATTGCTTTCCTTGCACAGCCTCTGTATCTCTCTCTCTCCCTGACAGCATACCTAATCAGGTTGTAAGTCATCTGAAGGGTCTAAAGTCAGTCTAGCAAATTTCCCCAGCTTTGCTGCTGCAGCCTCAGCCCAGCTGTTCTCACTCTGGTTGATGTGAGGGGGAGGAGGCGCCATGTTGGAAGCCACACTATCTCAACTCTGCTCTTCCTGCTGCTTGCTTCTTGTCATTAGGGTTGAGCGAAACGGGTCGAACATTTTCAAAAGTCGCCGACTTTTGGCTAAGTCGGGGTTTCATGAAACCCGATCCGACCCCTGTGCGGGGTCGGCCATGCGGTACGCGACTTTCGCGCCAAAGTCGCGTTTCAATGACGCGAAAAGCGCCATTTCTCAGCCAATGAAGGTAAACGCAGAGTGTGGGCAGCGTGATGACATAGGTCCTGGTCCCCACCATCTTAGAGAAGGGCATTGCAGTGATTGGCTTGCTGTCTGCGACGTCACAGGGGCTATAAAGAGGCGTTCCCGCCGACCGCCATCTTACTGCTGCTGATCTGAGCTTAGGGAGAGGTTGCTGCCGCTTTGTCAGAAGCAGGGATAGCGTTAGGCAGGGTCCATTAACCACAAAACCGCTTGTGCTGCAGCGATTTGCACTGTCCAACACCACCTTCGGTGTGCAGGGACAGTGGAAGTTATTTTTTTTTTTTTTCCCCTCAGCGCTGTAGCTCATTGGGCTGCCCTAGAAGGCTCCCTGATAGCTGCATTGCTGTGTGTACGCCGCTGTGCAAACCAACTGCTTTTTTCAAAGCACAAATCCTCTTGTTCCTTCCTTTCTGCACAGCTATCTTTTTTGTTTGTCCACACTTTTTATTTCATTTGTGCATCAGTCCACTCCTTATTGCTGCCTGCCATACCTGGCTGAGATTACTGCAGGCAGGGAGATAGTAGCTGCCTGCCATACCTGGCTGAGATTACTGCAGGCAGGGAGATAGTAATTGTAGGACATTCCCTGTTTTTTTTTTTTTTTTTTTTTTGGTGGGAGATTAAGATTGGCAATTTGGCATTTCTGCTAGAGTGCCATCCCTGTGTGTGCCATCTCTCTCACATAGTGGGCCATAGAAAGCCTTTTCATTTTTCTGTATTTTTTTTTGTGGGGTGTATAAATTCTCCCTGATAAAAATACAGTGGGAGATTAATATTGGCCTTTGGGCTTGTGTGCCAGTCCTGAGTGTGCCATCTCTCTCACAAATAGTGGGCCATAGAAAGCCTATTTTATTTTTTTTGGGGTTTTATAAATTCTCCCTGAAAAAAAGGGAGATTAATATTGGCCTCTGGGCTTGTGTGCCAGTCCTGAGCGTGCCATCTCTCTCACAAATAGTGGGCCATAGAAAGCCTATTTAATTTTTTTTTTGGTTTTATAAATTCTCCCTGAAAAAAAGGGAGATTAATATTGGCCTCTGGGCTTGTGTGCCAGTTGTGAGCGTGCCATCTGTGCCAGTCCTGAGCGTGCCATCTCTCTCACAAATAGTGGGCCATAGAAAGCCTATTTAATTTTTTTTTTGGTTTTATAAATTTTCCCTGAAAAAAGGGAGATTAATATTGGCCTCTGGGCTTGTGTGCCAGTTGTGAGCGTGCCATCTGTGCCAGCCCTGAGCGTGCCATCTCTCTCACAAATAGTGGGCCATAGAAAGCCTATTTAAATATTTTTTTGGTTTTATAAATTCTCCCAGAAAAAAAGGGAGATTAATATTGGCCTCTGGGCTTCTGTGCCAGTCCTGAGCGTGCCATCTGTGCCAGTCCTGAGCGTCCCATCTCTCTCACAAATAGTGGGCCATAGAAAGCCTATTTTTTTTTTTTTTTGGGTTTTAGAAATTCTCCCTGAAAAAAAAAGGGAGATTAATATTGCCCTTTGGGCTTGTGTGCCAGTACTAAGCGTGCCATCTCTCTCTCTCTCTCAGTCAGTGGGCCATAGAACGCCTATTTTTGGTTTTATTTGTTTTCTAAATTCTCCCTGAAAAAATCATTTTATTTTATTTGGTTTCTAAATTCTTCCTGATAAAATCATATTTTTTTTATTATTTTTTTTTCTAAAGTCTCCCTGAAAAAAACAAAACAAAAAAAAAAGCAAACAAAAAAAACAGTGGGGGATTAATATTGGCCTTTCTGCTTGTGTGCCAGTCTTGACTCCTGTGTGCGTCATCTCTCACTCAGTGGGCCATAGAACGCCTATTTTTTGTTTTATTAGTTTTATAAATTCTCCCTGAAAAAATCATTTTATTTTATTTGGTTTCTAAATTCTTCCTGATAAAATCATATTTTTTTTATTATTTTTTTTTCTAAAGTCTCCCTGAAAAAAAAAAAAAAAAAAACAGTGGGAGATTAATATTAGCCTTTCTGCTTGTGTGCCAGTCTTGACTCCTGTGTGCGTCATCTCTCAGTCAGTGGGCCATAGAACGCCTATTTTTGGTTTTATTCGTTTTATAAATTCTCCCTGAAAAAATCATTTTATTTTATTTGGTTTCTAAATTCTTCCTGATAAAATCATATTTTTTTTATTATTTTTTTTTCTAAAGTCTCCCTGAAAAAAAAAAAAAAAAAACAAACAAAAAAAACAGTGGGAGATTAATATTGGCCTTTCTGCTTGTGTGCCAGTCTTGACTCCTGGGTGTGCCATCTCTCTCTCTCTCTCTCTCTCTCTCCAATTGTGGTCCATAGAAAGCCTATATTTTTTTTCCTTGATTTGGGTTCCAAAATCTACCAGAGAAAATAACTACATCAATCATTGGTAGAAAAATATTGGCCTCTGGGCTTGTGTGCCACTCCTGACTCCTGTGTGCGTCATCTCTCAGTCAGTGGGCCATAGAACGCCTATTTTTGTTTTTATTTGTTTTATAAATTCTCCCTGAAAAAATCATTTTATTTTATTTGGTTTCTAAATTCTTCCTGATAAAATCATATTTTTTTTATTATTTTTTTTTCTAAAGTCTCCCTGAAAAAAAAAAAAAACAAACAAACAAAAAAAACAGTGGGAGATTAATATTGGCCTTTCTGCTTGTGTGCCAGTCTTGACTCCTGGGTGTGCCATCTCTCTCTCTCTCTCTCTCTCTCTCTCCAATTGTGGTCCATAGAAAGCCTATATTTTTTTTCCTTGATTTGGGTTCCAAAATCTACCAGAGAAAATAACTACATCAATCATTGGTAGAAAAATATTGGCCTCTGGGCTTGTGTGCCACTCCTGACTCCTGTGTGCGTCATCTCTCAGTCAGTGGGCCATAGAACGCCTATTTTTGTTTTTATTTGTTTTATAAATTCTCCCTGAAAAAATCATTTTATTTTATTTGGTTTCTAAATTCTTCCTGATAAAATCATATTTTTTTTATTATTTTTTTTTCTAAAGTCTCCCTGAAAAAAAAAAAAAAAAAACAAACAAAAAAAACAGTGGGAGATTAATATTGGCCTTTCTGCTTGTGTGCCAGTCTTGACTCCTGGGTGTGCCATCTCTCTCTCTCTCTCTCTCTCTCTCTCTCTCCAATTGTGGTCCATAGAAAGCCTATATTTTTTTTCCTTGATTTGGGTTCCAAAATCTACCAGAGAAAATAACTACATCAATCATTGGTAGAAAAATATTGGCCTCTGGGCTTGTGTGCCACTCCTGACTCCTGTGTGCGTCATCTCTCAGTCAGTGGGCCATAGAACGCCTATTTTTGTTTTTATTTGTTTTATAAATTC
Source organism: Ranitomeya imitator (assembly GCF_032444005.1). Classification (NCBI taxonomy): domain Eukaryota; kingdom Metazoa; phylum Chordata; class Amphibia; order Anura; family Dendrobatidae; genus Ranitomeya; species Ranitomeya imitator. Next base: position 120,285,413 of record NC_091288.1, on the reverse strand, counting down.
TCCCTGAAAAAATAATTTTATTTTATTTGGTTTCTAAATTCTTCCTGATAAAATCATATTTTTTTTATTATTTTTTTTTCTAAAGTCTCCCTGAAAAAAAAAAAAAAAAAAAAAAAAAAACAAACCCAAAAAAAAAATGGGAGATTAATATTGGCCTTTCTGCTTGTGTGCCAGTCTTGACTCCTGGGTGTGCCATCTCTCTCTCTCTCTCTCTCTCTCTCCAATTGTGGTCCATAGAAAGCCTATATTTTTTTTCCTTGATTTGGGTTCCAAAATCTACCAGAGAAAATAACTCCATCAATCATTGGTAGAAAAATATTGGCCTCTGGGCTTGTGTGCCACTCCTGATTCCTGTGTGCGTCATCTCTCACTCAGTGGCCCATAGAAAGCATATAGTTTGTTACATTTGTTTTCTAAATTCTCCCTGCAAAAATCTATTTTTTTTTTTTTGGGGGGTTTCTAAAGTGTTCCTGAAAAAAATAAAAATAAAAAAAAAATAATAGTGTGACATTAATATTAACATTTGTGCTTCAGTGACAGTCCTGCGTGTGGGGCATCTCTCTAATTTGCAGCCACCAAAAACAGAGTGTGTAACATTGGGCCTGATTTTCGCTGTGGTCTCACCAACCTGTAAAGGGGTAGCTAAATCATACTGAAGTTATAGCTCACCGTGTAAGTTGTGTGACTGCAACAAATAACATTAGTTTGGTTACGTTTTTAAAACAATGAGGAAGTCTAGTGGAAGAGGTCGTGGCCGGGGGCGTTCATTGTCAGCTGGTAATGAGGGTAGTGGTAGTGGTGGAGCATCAGGTGGTCGTGGGGAAAAAAATATTGCACCTAAGTCTGGAGCTGTGGAGCCAGGTTCGTCGTCCGGCTACACAAGGCCTCGAACGCTCCCTTTTCTGGGATTAGGAAAACCGCTTTTAAAGCCGGAGCAGCAAGAGCAAGTTTTGGCTTATCTTGCTGACTCAGCCTCTAGCTCTTTTGCCTCCTCTCGTGAAACTGGTAAAAGTAAAAGCAGCGCGTCGTTAGTGGATGTTCACGGTCAGGGACAAGTCACTTCCTTGTCCTCTTCAGCAAAAACAACAACAGAGAAGAATGCAGCAGGCGACACAACGGGTTACTCCATGGAGCTCTTTACACATACCGTCCCTGGCTTAGAAAGTGAAGCAGTTAACAGTCCATGCCCATTACAAGTTGAATCTGACATGGAGTGCACTGACGCACAGCCACAGCCAGACTACTATGCTGGTCCTTTGACTCAGACCACAACATTGCCCTCGCAGGGTGCTGATCAAGAATCAGACCCTGATGAGACTATGTTGCCCCATCACGAACGCTATACCACCGAACGACACGGTGACACAGACGAAGTTGCGCAGGAGGTACAAGAAGAGTTATTAGATGACCCAGTTCTTGACCCCGATTGGCAGCCATTGGGGGAACAGGGTGCAGGCGGCAGCAGTTCTGAAGCAGAGGAGGAGGAGGGGCCGCAGCAGGCATCAACATCGCCACAGGTTCCATCTGCCGGGCCCGTATCTTGCCCAAAACGCGTGGCAAAGCCAAAACCTGGTGGAGGACAGCGTGGCCATCCGGTTAAAGCTCAGTCTGCAATGCCTGAAAAGGTATCCGATGCTAGAAAGAGTGCAGTCTGGCATTTTTTTAAACAACATCCAATTGATCAGCGCAAAGTCATCTGTCAAAAATGTTCTACTTCCTTAAGCAGAGGTCAGAATCTGAAAAGTCTCAATACTAGTTGCATGCATAGACATTTAACCACCATGCATTTGAAAGCTTGGACTAACTACCAAACGTCCCTTAAGGTTGTTGCACCCTCGGCCAATGAAGCTAGTCATCAACGCAACATCCCTTCCGGCAGTGTAGGACCACCATTTAGCGCACCACCTGCTGTATCTGTGCAGGTATCTTTGCCAGGCCAAAGCAGTCAGGGTCAGGGAATCACCAGTTTCGTAGTAGGAAACACTGCATCTAGGGCACCGGCGGCAACAATACCATCTCCCACCGTCTCTCAGTCTGCCATGTCCACCGGCACCCCCGCTAGTTCCACGATCTCCAGCTCTCCAGTCCAGCTCACCCTACATGAGACTATGGTTAGAAAAAGGAAATACTTAGCCTCGCATCCGCGTACACAGGGTTTGAACGCCCACATAGCTAGACTAATCTCGTTAGAGATGATGCCCTACCGGTTAGTTGAAAGCGAAGCTTTCAAAGACCTGATGGACTACGCTGTACCACGCTACGAGCTACCCAGTCGACACTTTTTTTCCAGAAAAGCCATCCCAGCCCTCCACCAGCATGTTAAAGAGCGCATCGTCCATGCACTCAGGCAATCTGTGAGCACAAAGGTGCACCTGACAACAGATGCATGGACCAGTAGGCATGGCCAGGGACGTTACGTGTCCATCACGGCACACTGGGTAAATGTGGTGGATTCAGCGTCCACAGGGGACAGCAAGTTTGGGACAGTTCTGCCTAGCCCACGGTCTAGTAAACAGTTGTCTGTAGCCGTTCGCACCCCCTCCTCCTCCTCCTCCTCCTCGTCCTCCTGCAGAAGCAAGAGCTCGTCCACAGACCGCAGTCGCACAAACACTCCATCCGCACCTGCCACTGTTGCACACCAGGTCTCCCATTATGGGGCAGCTACTGGCAAACGTCAGCAGGCTGCATTGGCTATGAAGTGTTTGGGCGACAATAGATACACCGCGGAAGTTCTGTCCGAGTTCTTGCAGCAAGAAACGCAGTCGTGGCTGGGCACTGTAGATCTTGAGGCAGGCAAGGTAGTGAGTGATAACGGAAGGAATTTCATGGCCGCCATCTCCCTTTCCCAACTGAAACACATTCCTTGCCTGGCTCACACCTTAAACCTGGTGGTGCAGTGCTTCCTGAAAAGTTATCCGGGGTTATCCGACCTGCTCCTCAAAGTGCGTGGACTTTGCGCACATATCCGCCGTTCGCCTGTACACTCCAGCCGTATGCAGACCTATCAGCGTTCTTTGAACCTTCCCCAGCATCGCCTAATCATAGACGTTGCAACAAGGTGGAACTCAACACTGCACATGCTTCAGAGACTGTGCGAACAGAGGCGGGCTGTTATGTTTTTGTGGGAGGATACACATACACGGGCAGGCAGTAGGATGGCAGACATGGAGTTGTCAGGTGTGCAGTGGTCGAAGATTCAAGACATGTGTCAAGTCCTTCAGTGTTTTGAGGAATGCACACGGCTGGTTAGTGCAGACAACGCCATAATAAGCATGAGCATCCCCCTAATGCGTCTGCTGATGCAAAGTTTGACGCACATAAAGGATCAGGCGTCTGCACCAGAGGAAGAGGAAAGCCTTGATGACAGTCAGCGATTGTCTGGTCAGGGCAGTGTACATGACGAGGTACCGGGCGAAGAGGAGGTGGAGGATGAGGAGGATGATGGGGATGAGTATATTTTTAATGAGGAAGCTTTCCCGGGGGCACGGGAAATTGGTGGCGTGGCAAGGCCGGGTTCTGGTTTTTTGAGGGACACAAGTGACGTAGATTTGCCTGCAACTGCCCCTCAACCAAGCACAACCGCAGATTTGACAACGGGAACTTTGGCCCACATGGCGGATTATGCCTTGTGTATCCTCAAAAGGGACACACGCATTACAAAAATGATGAACGATGACGATTACTGGTTGGCCTGCCTCCTTGATCCTCGCTATAAAGGCAAATTGCAAAATATTATGCCACATGAGAACTTGGAACTAATATTAGCAACAAAACAATCAACTCTTGTTGACCGTTTGCTTCTGGCATTCCCTGCACACAGCGCCCGTGATCGTTCTCACACGAGCTCCAGGGGCCAGCAGACCAGAGGTGTTAGAGGGGCAGAAATCAGAAGTGGCGTTGGCCAGAGGGGTTTTCTGACCAGGTTGTGGAGTGATTTTTCTATGACCGCAGACAGGACAGGTACTGCAGCATCAATTCAAAGTGACAGGAGACAACATTTGTCCAGTATGGTTACAAACTATTTTTCATCCCTTATCGACGTTCTCCCTCAACCGTCATTCCCATTTGATTACTGGGCATCCAAATTAGACACCTGGCCAGAATTGGCAGAATATGCATTGCAGGAGCTTGCTTGCCCGGCAGCTAGTGTCCTATCAGAAAGAGTATTCAGTGCTGCAGGTTCAATACTAACAGAAAAAAGGACTCGTCTGGCTACCCAAAATGTAGATGATCTAACCTTCATTAAAATGAACCACAACTGGATTTCAAAATCTTTTGCCCCACCCTGCCCGGCTGACACCTAGCTTTCCTATGAAAAGGTCTTGCCTGTGGACTATTCTGAATGACTTTTCCAATCTCGTAATTTTCTTCACCTGATTGTCCAGCATACGACATGTTTCCACCTCACGAAATGGCCAAACTCCCCACACGGGGCCGTGCTATCGCCACTTTGCGCTTGGACCCTTGAGAGTGCTGTTTGTCTGAAGAGGTGGGTGTGGCCGCTTTTGGTCGACGGCACTGCCACTGGGTCCCTCATAGTACAATAAAGTGTCTCTGGCGGTGGTGGTGCGCACCCAACGTCAGACACACCATTGTAATATGAGGGGCCCTGTGCCTGTACCGCCGGCCACAAGACAGTTCCCCCCCCAGCTCAAACAGTGCTCTACCACTAGCAAAATTATCTCTCACAGCTTCACCAATGTGTAGTCTAGGCGCTGACATCCTTCAATGCCTGGCACTGACAATACCATTGTTTTGACATTTTTGTTATGTTAGGCCTTCGAAGCCTGTCTGCGGTCCCTTCTTTCTACAACTACTACACTGACCAGGCCACTGCTGGCCGTGTTACCCTGGAACCAATTTAAAAGTGCCTACAGTCAGCCCAATTTTGTTATGTTAGGCCTTCGAAGACTGTCTGCCGTCACTCCTTCCACTAGACTTCCACTGACCATACACTGCTGCCCATGTACCCCTGGAACCAATTTAAAGTGCCTACAGCCAGCCCAATTTTGTTATGTTAGGCCTTCGAAGCCTGTCTGCGGTCACTCCTTCCACTAGACTTCCACTGACCAGACCACTGCTGCCCGTGTACCCCTGCAACCAATTTAAAAGTGCCTACAGCCAGCCCAAGTTTGTTATGTTAGGCCTTCGAAGCCTGTCTGCGGTCACTCCTTCCACTAGACTTCCACTGACCAGACCACTGCTGCCCGTGTACCCCTGGAACCAATTTAAAAGTGCCTACAGCCAGCCCAAGTTTGTTATGTTAGGCCTTCGAAGCCTGTCTGCGGTCACTCCTTCCACTAGACTTCCACAGACCAGACCACTGCTGCCCGTGTACCCCTGGAACCAATTTAAAAGTGCCTACAGCCAGCCCAAGTTTGTTATGTTAGGCCTTAGAAGCCTGTCTGCGGTCACTCCTTCCACTAGACTTCCACTGACCAGACCACTGCTGCCCGTGTACCCCTGGAACCAATTTAAAAGTGCCTACAGCCAGCCCAAGTTTGTTATGTTAGGCCTTCGAAGCCTGTCTGCGGTCACTCCTTCCACTAGACTTCCACAGACCAGACCACTGCTGCCCGTGTACCCCTGGAACCAATTTAAAAGTGCCTACAGCCAGCCCAAGTTTGTTATGTTAGGCCTTGGAAGCCTGTCTGCGGTCACTCCTTCCACTAGACTTCCACTGACCAGACCACTGCTGCCCGTGTACCCCTGGAACCATTTTAAAAGTGCCTACAGCCAGCCCAAGTTTGTTATGTTAGGCCTTGGAAGCCTGTCTGCGGTCACTCCTTCCACTAGACTTCCACTGACCAGACCACTGCTGCCCGTGTACCCCTGGAACCAATTTAAAAGTGCCTACAGCCAGCCCAAGTTTGTTATGTTAGGCCTTGGAAGCCTGTCTGCGGTCACTCCTTCCACTAGACTTCCACTGACCAGACCACTGCTGCCCGTGTACCCCTGGAACCAATTTAAAAGTGCCTACAGCCAGCCCAAGTTTGTTATGTTAGGCCTTGGAAGCCTGTCTGCGGTCACTCCTTCCACTAGACTTCCACTGACCAGACCACTGCTGCCCGTGTACCCCTGGAACCAATTTAAAAGTGCCTACAGCCAGCCCAAGTTTGTTATGTTAGGCCTTGGAAGCCTGTCTGCGGTCACTCCTTCCACTAGACTTCCACAGACCAGACCACTGCTGCCCGTGTACCCCTGGAACCAATTTAAAAGTGCCTACAGCCAGCCCAAGTTTGTTATGTTAGGCCTTGGAAGCCTGTCTGCGGTCACTCCTTCCACTAGACTTCCACTGACCAGACCACTGCTGCCCGTGTACCCCTGGAACCAATTTAAAAGTGCCTACAGCCAGCCCAAGTTTGTTATGTTAGGCCTTCGAAGCCTGTCTGCGGTCACTCCTTCCACTAGACTTCCACAGACCAGACCACTGCTGCCCGTGTACCCCTGGAACCAATTTAAAAGTGCCTACAGCCAGCCCAAGTTTGTTATGTTAGGCCTTGGAAGCCTGTCTGCGGTCACTCCTTCCACTAGACTTCCACTGACCAGACCACTGCTGCCCGTGTACCCCTGGAACCAATTTAAAAGTGCCTACAGCCAGCCCAAGTTTGTTATGTTAGGCCTTCGAAGCCTGTCTGCGGTCACTCCTTCCACTAGACTTCCACAGACCAGACCACTGCTGCCCGTGTACCCCTGGAACCAATTTAAAAGTGCCTACAGCCAGCCCAAGTTTGTTATGTTAGGCCTTGGAAGCCTGTCTGCGGTCACTCCTTCCACTAGACTTCCACTGACCAGACCACTGCTGCCCGTGTACCCCTGGAACCAATTTAAAAGTGCCTACAGCCAGCCCAAGTTTGTTATGTTAGGCCTTGGAAGCCTGTCTGCGGTCACTCCTTCCACTAGACTTCCACTGACCAGACCACTGCTGCCCGTGTACCCCTGGAACCAATTTAAAAGTGCCTACAGCCAGCCCAAGTTTGTTATGTTAGGCCTTCGAAGCCTGTCTGCGGTCACTCCTTCCACTAGACTTCCACAGACCAGACCACTGCTGCCCGTGTACCCCTGGAACCAATTTAAAAGTGCCTACAGCCAGCCCAAGTTTGTTATGTTAGGCCTTGGAAGCCTGTCTGCGGTCACTCCTTCCACTAGACTTCCACTGACCAGACCACTGCTGCCCGTGTACCCCTGGAACCAATTTAAAAGTGCCTACAGCCAGCCCAAGTTTGTTATGTTAGGCCTTGGAAGCCTGTCTGCGGTCACTCCTTCCACTAGACTTCCACTGACCAGACCACTGCTGCCCGTGTACCCCTGGAACCAATTTAAAAGTGCCTACAGCCAGCCCAAGTTTGTTATGTTAGGCCTTGGAAGCCTGTCTGCGGTCACTCCTTCCACTAGACTTCCACTGACCATACACTGCTGCCCATGTACCCCTGGAACAAATTTAAAAGTGCCTACAGCCAGCCCAAGTTTGTTATGTTAGGCCTTCGAAGCCTGTCTGCGTCCCGTTCTTTCAACTACAACTACACTGACCAGGCCACTGATGGCCGTGTTCCCCTGGAACCAATTTTAACTTGCCTACAGCCAGCCCTATGTTATTATGTTAGGCCTTCGAAGCCTGTCTGCGTCCCGTTCTTTCAACTACAACTACACTGACCAGGCCACTGATGGCCGTGTTCCCCTGGAACCAATTTTAACTTGCCTACAGCCAGCCCAATGTTAGGCCTTTGATGCCTGTCTGCCGTCACTCCTTCCACTAGGCCTCCACTGACCTGTCTATTGCTGCCCGTGTACCCCTTGAACCAACATCATTAAATATAAAAAAAATTAATTTGATTATAAAAAATAAGATCGTGTTGAGATCTCAAATGCAGACATTTTAACAATCAAAACAAACACACAACAAATATCTGGAACTGTACTACAAAGGTCCAACAGCTACAATTTCTTTCTCCTGCAAGAAGTTAACTGAAAGTTTTTTGGAGTTGTTAACACAGATATGGCATCCACCGAGTGTTGTCCTGTCGCGTCTCCTTTAAATTATTTCCAATAAGATGTTAAACTATTAATTTAATAAAATCAATAATTAAAAAATAATTGAGTAAGTCAAAAGCACATTGCAAATAAACATTAATTACAAATCAAGAAGCATGGCGCATCCGAGGGTGAGTAGATACCGAATAAGAATATAATCACCCTCGGACGCGCAATGCTTATTTACAACAGCCTTCCTTCCTAAGAATCAGCCCTTCCGTGGTGTAGAGAGAGGTTGTGTTACACTCCAAGGTGTTCCCCAGGTTGCCTTTCCTGAGCTTCGATCTTCCGGCTCTCGTTTAGTAGCTGTTGGAAACTACGCTGCATTAGGCCTACTAATTGTGTATGGGTGAAACAGTGGCGCATCTGCGGTCCCTCCTTCCACTAGGCCTCCACTGACCTGTCTACTGCGGCCCGTGTACCCCTTGAACCAACCTAATAAAATATTTAAAAAATTAATTTGATTATAAAAAATAAGATCGTGTTGAGATCTCAAATGCAGACATTTTAACAATCAAAACAAACACACAACAAATATCTGGAACTGTACTACAAAGGTCCAACAGCTACAATTTCTTTCTCCTGCAAGAAGTTAACTGAAAGTTTTTTGGAGTTGTTAACACAGATATGGCATCCACCGAGTGTTGTCCTGTCGCGTCTCCTTTAAATTATTTCCAATAAGATGTTAAACTATTAATTTAATAAAATCAATAATTAAAAAAAAAATTGAGTAAGTCAAAAGCACATTGCAAATAAACATTAATTACAAATCAAGAAGCATGGCGCGTCAGAGGGTGAGTAGATACCGAATAAGAATATAATCACCCTCGGACGCGCAATGCTTATTTACAACAGCCTTCCTTCCTAAGAATCAGCCCTTCCGTGGTGTAGAGAGAGGTTGTGTTACACTCCAAGGTGTTCCCCAGGTTGCCTTTCCTGAGCTTCGATCTTCCGGCTCTCGTTTAGTAGCTGTTGGAAACTACGCTGCATTAGGCCTACTAATTGTGTATGGGTGAAACAGTGGCGCATCTGCGGTCCCTCCTTCCACTAGGCCTCCACTGACCTGTCTACTGCGGCCCGTGTACCCCTTGAACCAACCTAATAAAATATTTAAAAAATTAATTTGATTATAAAAAATAAGATCGTGTTGAGATCTCAAATGCAGACATTTTAACAATCAAAACAAACACACAACAAATATCTGGAACTGTACTACAAAGGTCCAACAGCTACAATTTCTTTCTCCTGCAAGAAGTTAACTGAAAGTTTTTTGGAGTTGTTAACACAGATATGGCATCCACCGAGTGTTGTCCTGTCGCGTCTCCTTTAAATTATTTCCAATAAGATGTTAAACTATTAATTTAATAAAATCAATAATTAAAAAAATAATTGAGTAAGTCAAAAGCACATTGCAAATAAACATTAATTACAAATCAAGAAGCATGGCGCGTCCGAGGGTGAGTAGATACCGAATAAGAATATAATCACCCTCGGACGCGCAATGCTTATTTACAACAGCCTTCCTTCCTAAGAATCAGCCCTTTCGTGGTGTAGAGAGAGGTTGTGTTACACTCCAAGGTGTTCCCCGGGTTGCCTTTCATGAGCTTCGATCTTCCGGCTCTCGTTTAGTAGTTGGTGGAAACTACGCTGCATTAGGCCTACAAATTTGGTATGGGGTGTAGAGACAGGTTGTGTTACACTCCAAGGTTTTCACCAGGTTGCCTTTCCTGAGCTTCGATCTTCATGCTCTCGTTTAGTAGTTGTAGAAAAGTACGCTGCATTAGGCCTACAAAATGGGTATGGGGTGGAGAGAGATGGTGTGTTACACTCCAAGGTGTTCCCCAGGTTGCCTTTCCTGAGCTTCGATCTTCATGCTCTCGTTTAGTAGGTGTCGGAAAGTAGGCTGCATTAGGCCTACAAATTGGGTATGGGGTGGAGAGAGATGGTGTGTTACACTCCAAGGTGTTCCCCAGGTTTCCTTGCCATTGCTTCGGTCTTCCGACTCTCGTTTAGTAGTTGTAGAAAAGTACACAGCATTAGGCCTACAAAATGGGTATGGGGTGGAGAGAGATGGTGTGTTACACTCCAAGGTGTTCCCCAGGTTGCCTTTCCTGAGCTTCGATCTTCATGCTCTCGTTTAGTAGGTGTCGGAAAGTAGGCTGCATTAGGCCTAAAAAATGGGGAATGGGGTGGAGAGAGATGGTGTGTCACACTCCAAGGTGTTCCCCAGGTTTCCTTGCCATTGCTTCGGTCTTCCGACTCTCGTTTAGTAGTTGTAGAAAAGTACACTGCATTAGGCCTAAAAAATGGGTATGGGGTGGAGAGAGATGGTGTGTTACACTCCAAGGTGTTCCCCAGGTTGCCTTTCCTGAGCTTCGATCTTCATGCTCTCGTTTAGTAGGTGTCGGAAAGTAGGCTGCATTAGGCCTACAAATTGGGTATGGGGTGGAGAGAGATGGTGTGTTACACTCCAAGGTGTTCCCCAGGTTGCCTTTCCTGAGCTTCGATCTTCATGCTCTCGTTTAGTAGGTGTCGGAAAGTAGGCTGCATTAGGCCTACAAATTGGGTATGGGGTGGAGAGAGATGGTGTGTTACACTCCAAGGTGTTCCCCAGGTTTCCTTGCCATTGCTTCGGTCTTCCGACTCTCGTTTAGTAGTTGTAGAAAAGTACACAGCATTAGGCCTACAAAATGGGTATGGGGTGGAGAGAGATGGTGTGTTACACTCCAAGGTGTTCCCCAGGTTGCCTTTCCTGAGCTTCGATCTTCATGCTCTCGTTTAGTAGGTGTCGGAAAGTAGGCTGCATTAGGCCTAAAAAATGGGGAATGGGGTGGAGAGAGATGGTGTGTTACACTCCAAGGTGTTCCCCAGGTTTCCTTGCCATTGCTTCGGTCTTCCGACTCTCGTTTAGTAGTTGTAGAAAAGTACACTGCATTAGGCCTAAAAAATGGGTATGGGGTGGAGAGAGATGGTGTGTTACACTCCAAGGTGTTCCCCAGGTTGCCTTTCCTGAGCTTCGATCTTCATGCTCTCGTTTAGTAGGTGTCGGAAAGTAGGCTGCATTAGGCCTACAAATTGGGTATGGGGTGGAGAGAGATGGTGTGTTACACTCCAAGGTGTTCCCCAGGTTTCCTTGCCATTGCTTCGGTCTTCCGACTCTCGTTTAGTAGTTGTAGAAAAGTACACAGCATTAGGCCTACAAAATGGGTATGGGGTGGAGAGAGATGGTGTGTTACACTCCAAGGTGTTCCCCAGGTTGCCTTTCCTGAGCTTCTATCTTCAGGCTCTCATTAAATTGTGGTTAAATGGAACAACTGCATTTGGCGTACTAGTTGGTTTGGGGCCTACTATCGGTGTCTGCCACTCCTTGCTGTTCTCCTGGTTTCCTGTCCTGAAATTCCATTTTCAGCCTCTCGTTAAGTAGTTGTTAATGTTAGACTGCATTTGGCCTACTAGTTGGGTTGGGGCCTACTATCGGTGTCTGCCACTCCTTGCTGTTCTCCTCCACTGAACAAAGCTGTGCCGCCTGTTTACTACGGTTGCCAATTTTGAACTGCATTTCGACTACTTACTGATTTGGCCCTACTCTCTGTGTCAGCCTCTCATTCCAGTTGTCCTCCACTGCAATGCCCCCTGGTTATTCCTGTGTTACCAATTTTGAACTGCATTTAGCCCACTTTCTTCTTTGGGCCTATATCTGTGTTTCCACTTCATCGTGCCCATTGCCCAGCCAGTGATAGATGAGTCTGCTGGTACATTGACCCATAACGCAACATTCCCCGTGCACGCTACACAACAACATTGTGACCCTGCTGAAAGTCAGGTTGCTCTTCCCGCATACCATACCACCTTACACGGGGACAAAGAGGAAGGTGCAGATGAAAGTGCAGGTTCCTTCATCAGGTGGGGGGAGGAATACTAGTTGGCGACGTCACTGGCACAGGGCCTCTCATAGTACGCAAAAGTGTTGCTGCCGGTGGGAGGCGCCCCCGCCGTGCAAACACACCGCTGTACTTTGAGGGGCCCTGTGCCAGTGCCAATGCCAACGAGTGGGCCCCCCCTGCTTGCTCAGGTTCACAGCACTTGCAAAGTTGAAATACTTACCTCTCCCTGCTCCACTGCCGTGACGTGGTCCAGATTTCCTGGGCCCACTAATTACTTGAACCAGCCCTACCCCCCACAACTTTAGCCAAATGACCCCCAATTTCAAATGCCTTCCAATTATTATAAGGTAAATTACGCTTGACAAGCTTCATTAAGAAGAATGGATGGTTTTGACATTAAAATGGGCACTCTAGGTGTTTTCCTGGCCCCCACTCACTGCCGACTATGCTGCCCCATTGACTTGCATTGGGTTTCGTGTTTTGATCGATCCCGACTTTACGTCATAATCGGCCGATTTCACTCGACCCGACTTTGGACATAGTCGGGTTTCGCAAAACCCGGCTCGACTCTAAAAAGGTCAAGGTCGCTCAACTCTACTTGTCATGCCTAAGGTCTAAAAAAGTCTGAAAATGATGGAAACGCTGCTCAAATGACACAGGAACATCATTGGGATCACCCCTGGAAGCATTCCTGACTCCTAGTTCAAAGGTTTAAACAATTTTTTCCGAGATTCATGCCATTTTTCCCAATGCCACAAAAACACACTAACGAAACCAAAACGGATTTTGCTGGGAAATATGTTAAGGCACATCTTTTGCAGGTTAATGACTTGCCTGTAATGCCAAATAATTAACCCCAGAGAGAAAATTTCAGACCCCACTTGGGCTTAGTTCAGACACAGCGTTTTTGAAGCGGTTTTCAACTTTAACATTGCTTTCAACCACTATAAATGCATTCACTGGGAAATGTCATTGTAACATTTAACAACCCTTGCTGGCATTGTGGTGTGTTACACATAAGCAGACCCATCTTGTTTCATTTATGAAGGAGGGACTCTTAAAGTCACATAGCCTATTTTTACTTGTGCATCAGGTGGAATTAATCTTCTTAAAGGGCCATTATTAAAGAGTGGGTCTCCTAAACTGTTGTAGCTTATGCTGTGAGTGGCTGGGCTGCCAAGAATTACAACGCACCACAATACCCCTTTCATAAGATGTCCAGGAGGGCCTCCTGAAAAAATGTTGCATTGAATGCAAGGCCACAATATTCATTTTGTACTCCCGTACTCCTTTGTTTTACACATTGGCAGCAAGGCCAGCCCTGCTACATAGCCAGTCATATGCACCCCACTACGCTTTGGAACCCACATACTAGATAGGCCCATGAAAATCCACTTCACAACATTCATTTTATACTCTAGTACTCCTTTGTTTTACACATTGGCAGCAAGGCCAGCCCTGCTGCATAGTCATATCTACCCCATTACACCTTGGAACCTACTTACTGGATGGGCCCATTAAAATCCACTTCACAATATGCATTTTGTACATCTGTATTCCTTTGTTTTACACATTGGCAACAAGGCCAGCCCTGCTGCATAGCCATATGCACCCCAATATGCCTTTAAACCCACATACTGGAAGGACTCATGAAAATCCACTTGTATTTTTCAATGGTATGATGGTTCCCTCTTTGCAGAATTATTTACTGGAGAATTTGGCAAATTTATTTGCCATGTTTTTAACACTAAGGTTCAGATACGGCTTTAAAGAAGGCTAATACTTGCAATACAACACAATTTTATTGCAAAGTACAAAATTCAAGGAATAGTATGATTGAATAGTATGAGTGCGTACACTTTTGTATATGTTGACATACCAAGGTTAATAAGTACATATGTTAATAAGTTAATATGTACATATCAGGATTAAATGCATATATTGATTACATATATATGAAGATTAACTACATACAGTATACTTAGATCATCACCAAGAGGCTTTTAAACATCATTCGTCTGGAATATCAGAGAAGCGACACGAAGACAGAGAACCCCTGGGAGATTACCTACACTGCATGAGAGTCCCCAATTATGCAGGTATCAGCACACTGTACATGTACAGGTACCCCAGTTTTGGCATCTGTCTTAGTCATGTTTCTCTGGTCTTATGTAGTGATTTACACTATGTAGTAACACTAGTTTCACCCAGCCCTTCAAGTGGCCAGCTGTCAAGGTTGTATGAAACTGAGATATCATGGAGTCATCAGACGAGGGGCCATAAACCCCTAGAATATAAAAACCACAAGGATTTAGATCAAACCACCACAGGCAGAGTTTCAGTAAACCTTAATGTTTTACAATGATAAACAGCAAACATATAGAGGCTTAGAACTGTTTGTGAAGTGAATAAACATTTCTCAAGATTGTGTCACTATGACCATTGTCTGTCACATCTGTAAATGTTTTACAAGAAATGCAGCTATGTAATTGTCTGAATGCATTCGGTATACAGTATTTTAATCTGGATTCCAAATTGCCAGTTGTATATTCACCATTTGTACATTTGATGCAGCCAAAGTTATGGCTCTCAAGGAGAGAAACTAATATAGTGGACAAAGAAATATTTGTAATAAACTACTGAGCCAAACTAACAGCATTGCTTTATCAAATTTATATGAAGTTTATTGTGCCGAATGTGAGCAACCAGGCAACACAAAAAGGAGCTTTTCAAATCAGCTCTTTAAGGTACACAAATGTTATGAAGTCTTTGGCAACAAGGATGTGGTTTGACCAATGGGGGGTACATTTTTCAAAAATATACTATTGCCATCACAGCCCCCCTTGCTCAAAATTCTGAGGCCTATAACAGTACAGAACATGTTCACCCAGGTCATGTCGTCGGAGAAAAGAAGAGACATTGTAGGAAACCGAGTTAAGAAGTAGGCCCAATGTAGGGGTGTGGGTCTCTGAGACTTGTAATGGAGGGCATGAGCTGACAAACAAGTCCCCAATGGGGGTATCTTTTTTTAAAAATATACTATTGCCATCACAGCCCCTCTTGCCCAACATTCACTGGCCTATATCACTACAGAACACGTTCTCCCTGGTCATGTAGTCGGAGATAAGGAAGAGACGTTGCAGGAAACTGAGTTAAGAAGTAGGCCCAATGTAGGGATGTGGGTCTCTGAGACTTGTAATAGAGTGCATGAGCTGACAACAATTCCCCAATGGGGGTATCTTTTTTAATAAATAAACTAGTGCCTTCACAACCCCCTTGCTCAAAATTCAGTGGCCTATAACAGTACAGATCACGTTAAACCTGGTGATATAGTGGCAGGTAAGGGAGAGACATTGTAGGAGACAGAGTTAAGAAGTAGGCCCAATGTAGGGGTGTGGGCCTCCGAGACTTGTAAAGGAGGGCATGAGCTGACAAACAATTCCCCAATGGGGGGTCCATTTTTTATTAAATAAAATACTGCCATCACAGCCCCCTTGACTAAAATTCACCAGGCTGTAACAGAATAGAGCACGTTCACCCTGGTCATCCCCAAAGGGGGTCCATTTTTTAATAAATAGCATAGTGCCATCACAGCCCCCTTGCCCAAAATTCACAGACCTATAATAGTACAGAGCACGTTCACCCTGGTGATCTAGTGGCATTTAAAGAAGAGACATTGCAGAAGACAGAGTTAAGAAGCAGGCCCAATGTAGGGGTGTGGGTCTCTGAGACTTGTAATAGAGGGCATGAGCTGACAAACCATTCCCCAATGGGGGGTTGTTTTTTAAGAAAAAAAATAGTGCCATTACAACCCCCTTGCCCAAAATTCACTGACCTATAACAGAACAGAGCACATTTTCCCTGGTCATCTAGTGGCAGTTAAAGAAGAGACATTGCAGAAGACAGAGTTAAGAAGTAGGCCCAATGTAGGGGTGTGGGTCTCTGAGACTTGCAATAGAGGGCATGAGCTGACAAACAATTCCCCAATGGGGGTGTCTTTTTTAATAAATAAACTAGTGCCATCACAACCCCCTTGCCCAAAATTCAGTGGCCTATAACAGTAGAGCGCACGTTCACCCTGGTCATCTAGTGGCATTTAAAGAAGAAACATTGCAGGAGACAGAGTTAAGAAGTAGGCCCAATGTAGGCGTGTGGGTCTCTGAGACTTGTAATGGAGGGCATGAGCTGACAATTCCCCAATGGGGGAGTCCTTATATCCTTAATAAAAACCATTATACGAATGTGACCAAATAAAACAGGCAACCAAAACCTCCATATAGCAGCAAAGTGCAATGTGCAAATACCAAAATTATAATAATAGAGGGAGATCCGTACCTTACAGGTGCCTACTGAGTCCTAACAATGCGCACACACCATGGTGGGAGGAAGAAGGATCAGTGTGAGGAATATCCAGGCCACACTCACGGCTACTCAGACTTGATCATGTGGAAGACATGGTGGTGGAATCAGGGCTGGCTCCAGGTTTTTGAGGGCCCCAGGCGAAAGAGTCTCAGTGGGCCCCCCCTTTAACACATACCCCGATTTATGATCGCATATAAACACAGCCATGTAGTATATAACACTGCCCACGTAGTATATAGCAGCCCATGTAGTATATAGCAGCCCACGTAGCATATAGCAGCCCATGTAGTATATAGCACAGCCCACATAGTATATAGCAGTGCAGCCCACGTAGTATATAGCAGCCCACGTAGTATATAGCAGCGCAGCCCACGTAGTATATAGCAGCGCAGCCCACGTAGTATATAGCAGCGCAGCCCACATAGTATATAGCAGCGCAGCCCACGTAGTATATAGCAGCGCAGCCCACATAGTATATAGCAGCGCAGCCCACATAGTATATAGCAGCGCAGCCCACGTAGTATATAGCAGCGCTGCCGAGCCCACATAGTATATAGCAGCGCAGCCCACGTAGTATATAGCAGCGCAGCCCACGTAGTATATAGCAGCGCAGCCCACGTAGTATATAGCAGCGCAGCCCACGTAGTATATAGCAGCGCAGCCCACGTAGTATATAGCAGCGCTGCCGAGCCCACATAGTATATAGCAGCGCAGCCCACATAGTATATAGCAGCGCAGCCCACGTAGTATATAGCAGCGCTGCCGAGCCCACGTAGTATATAGCAGCGCAGCCCACGTAGTATATAGCAGCGCAGCCCACGTAGTATATAGCAGCGCAGCCCACGTAGTATATAGCAGCGCAGCCCACATAGTATATAGCAGCGCAGCCCACGTAGTATATAGCAGCGCAGCCCACGTAGTATATAGCAGCGCTGCCGAGCCCACGTAGTATATAGCAGCGCAGCCCACGTAGTATATAGCAGCGCAGCCCACGTAGTATATAGCAGCGCAGCCCACATAGTATATAGCAGCGCAGCCCACGTAGTATATAGCAGCGCAGCCCACATAGTATATAGCAGCGCAGCCCACATAGTATATAGCAGCGCAGCCCACGTAGTATATAGCAGCGCTGCCGAGCCCACGTAGTATATAGCAGCGCAGCCCACGTAGTATATAGCAGCACATTCCACGTAGTATATAGCAGCGCAGCCCACGTAGTATATAGCAGCGCAGCCCACGTAGTATATAGCAGCGCTGCCGAGCCCACGTAGTATATAGCAGCGCATCCCACGTAGTATATAGCAGCGCAGCCCACGTAGTATATAGCAGCGCAGCCCACGTAGTATATAGCAGCGCAGCCCATGTAGTATATAGCAGCGCAGCCCACATAGTATATAGCAGCGCAGCCCACATAGTATATAGCAGCGCAGCCCACGTAGTATATAGCAGCGCTGCCGAGCCCACGTAGTATATAGCAGCGCAGCCCACGTAGTATATAGCAGCACATTCCACGTAGTATATAGCAGCGCAGCCCACGTAGTATATAGCAGCGCAGCCCACGTAGTATATAGCAGCGCAGCCCACGTAGTATATAGCAGCGCAGCCCACGTAGTATATAGCAGCGCAGCCCACATAGTATATAGCAGCGCAGCCCACGTAGTATATAGCAGCGCAGCCCACGTAGTATATAGCAGCGCAGCCCACGTAGTATATAGCAGCGCAGCCCACGTAGTATATAGAAGCACAGCCCGCGTAGTATATAGCAGCGCAGCCCACATAGTATATAGCAGCGCAGCCCACGTAGTATATAGCAGCGCAGCCCACGTAGTATATAGCAGCGCAGCCGAGCCTACGTAGTATATAGCAGCACAGCCCACGTAGTATATAGCAGCGCCACTCACTCAGGCACTGGTAGGACTACGAGCTCCTCCTGAATCTGCCTCATAACTTCAGCAGCAGGGCAGCCAGCCAGGGGCGGAGATCAGAGCAGAGAACGTGCTCTCTCCGCCCACAAACATTGTCACACTGGCTGCCTTCTCTTAACCCCTATGTGTGCCTGCCTGGCTGCACTCACTGAGTGAGAAGATGCTTGTGTCAGAGCTGGCACATAGGGGTTAAGAGAACGCAGCCAGCAGTGACTTTGTGGGCGGAGAGAGCACGTTATCTCCTGCTCTGCTCTCCCAGCTGTATCTATGACAGCCTGAGTGGGCCCCCCTCTCTCCCCAGGGCCCCGGCATTTGCCCGGTGCGCCGGGTGCTGACGCCGGCCCTGGGTGGAATCATTATCTGCTATCCAACCAACAACCGTTTCACACTGCTCTGGCTTTAATAGTGGTGTGCTGCAGTCTCCTAGAAACTAGGACAGGAAGGTCGAGCGAGAAGATGTGGGTCTTTGTTGTGGCCCACTTTAACCTTGGCCATGGCCTCATCCTCTGCATGCACCATCAGCATCAAGTCCACTTCCCCGTTCCTTGCCTTGCACATTTTAAATGGACTACTGCGGTATTTCAAAAGCTCAACACAAATGTATTTTTTTGGAGCTAAATGATATCTGATCAGTATGCCTGCAAAGCTACGATTTTTCGAACACATACACCAGCCTTCAGCCTGACATAACATACTGTATTAAGTTTTTTTGCAGGGTTTTGTATAATTAAAAAAAAAGTACAAGGCTAGCAGATAGAACTATGAAACTTATGCCTGTCAAGCTACGATTCTTCAACCACAGATACAACAGGCCTCAGCCCTCAGTCTGACATAAGAGGCTGTCTTACATTTTTTGGGGGGTTTTGTAGAATTGTTTTTAAATGCAAATATAAGTAGAGTAACAGACACCACTACAGTGGAAAACTGGCTTAAAATGCCCAAACTTGTAGCACGCAGATATATGAGGCCTGTCACGGAAATACCACACTGCCAAATATGTGGCCTTTTTTTAATGCAAAATAATGCTGTATATAAGTAGAGTAACAGACTGGAAAAAACTGGACTAATGGCCGAAAATGCCCAAACTTGGAGCATGCAGATATATGAGGCCTGTCACGGAAATACAACACTGCCAAATATGTGGCCTGTATTTTTTAAATGCAAAATAGTGCTGTATATAAGTAGAGTCACAGACAGCAAAGTCACAGACAGCAAAAACAGTGGAAAACTGGCCTAAAATGCCCAAACTTGCAGCAAGCAGATATATGAGGCATTTTTTGTTTTTTTGGTGAGTTTAAAACCCTCCAAAAATGAGTGGCACAAGGCTACCACACAGAAATATGCTACTGTGGAAATTTGACTTTCAAAAACAGATACACCAGGACACAGCCTGATATAACAGACTATATTAATTTTGGGGGGCTTTTGGATGAATTTTAAAGGGACTCTGTCACCTGAATTTGGCGGAACTGGTTTTGTGTCATATGGGCGGAGTTTTCGGGTGTTTGTTTCACCCTTTCCTTACCCGCTCGCTGCATGCTGGCTGCAATATTGGATTGAAGTTCATTCTCTGTCCTCCATAGTACACGCCTGCGCAAAGCAATATTGCCTTGTGCAGGCGTGTACTATGGAGGACAGAGAATGAACTTCAATCCAATATTGCAGCCAACATGCAGCCAGCGGGTAAGGAAAGGGTGAATCAAACACCTGAAAACTCCGCCCATATGACCCAAAACCAGTCCTGCCAAATTCAGGTGACAGGTTCCCTTTAAAGAAAAACAAACAGTGGCACATGGCTAGCACACACAACTATGCTACGTATGCCTGACAAACTATAATTTTTAAACAGGCATCAGTCTGACAGAACAGACTATTTTTTTTTTTTTTTGGGGGGGGGGGGGTGAATTTATAGAAAAAAGAAAAAAAATGAAAACTGCAACTAGGTATATAGTAAATAAGCAGCAGCAGCAGACAGTTATGGAGCTTTGGGAGGGATGCAGTGGAAGCTATGTACACACATACAGAGCCTGCAGGCCTTGCACTGATGTGGTTATGCCGTGCCCTGCCTATCTAGCGCTGCAATCTCAGGACCCACGAATTAGCCCTAAAAAGGACTGTTGGTTTCTCAGGAGTTGTGGATGTAAGAGTTGCAGACCTACACTCAGTATTAAAACCACGACTCTGACCCTATCTCGGCAGCAGCTCTCCCTATTCTTCCTGAATCCAGAGAGGAATGCGGCGAGCAGGGCGGCACCAGGTCTCTTATACTCGGGATGATGCTGTATGGTCAGGCCAATCACTGCACCACCACAACAAAGATGGCTGCAGCATTTCAGGGCCTGGCAGACAATCCCAGCAGCGTGTTGGGTCTCTAAAGTCCGCCAAAAATGCTGGGTGGAGACACCCAGCTACACTCATCAGGAGGGCGTTAAACTAGAAGAAGAGGGGATGGGAAGAAAAACATTAGACTCGAACAAAGACGACCCAGGAAAACATACTCAGAAGGGAGGTAAGAACATTTCTAAAACAATCCACAGTGAGGAGATTGGAACAAAACAAAATCCTCTAAACTGCATGCTCGCAAACGCCAGAAGCCTGACAAACAAGATGGAAGAACTAGAAGCAGAAATATCTACAGGTAACTTTGACATAGTGGGAATAACCGAGACATGGTTAGATGAAAGCTATGACTGGGCAGTTAACTTACAGGGTTACAGTCTGTTTAGAAAGGATCGTAAAAATCGGAGAGGAGGAGGGGTTTGTCTCTATGTAAAGTCTTGTCTAAAGTCCACTTTAAGGGAGGATATTAGCGAAGGGAATGAGGATGTCGAGTCCATATGGGTTGAAATTCATGGAGGGAAAAATGGTAACAAAATTCTCATTGGGGTCTGTTACAAACCCCCAAATATAACAGAAAGCATTGAAAGTCTACTTCTAAAGCAGATAGATGAAGCTGCAACCCATAATGAGGTCCTGGTTATGGGGGACTTTAACTACCCGGATATTAACTGGGAAACAGAAACCTGTGAAACCCATAAAGGCAACAGGTTTCTGCTAATAACCAAGAAAAATTATCTTTCACAATTGGTGCAGAATCCAACCAGAGGAGCAGCACTTTTAGACCTAATACTATCTAATAGACCTGACAGAATAACAAATCTGCAGGTGGTTGGGCATTTAGGAAATAGCGACCACAATATTGTGCAGTTTCACCTGTCTTTCACTAGGGGGACTTGTCAGGGAGTCACAAAAACATTGAACTTTAGGAAGGCAAAGTTTGACCAGCTTAGAGATGCCCTTAATCTGGTAGACTGGGACAATATCCTCAGAAATGAGAATACAGATAATAAATGGGAAATGTTTAAGAACATCCTAAATAGGCAGTGTAAGCGGTTTATAACTTGTGGGAATAAAAGGACTAGAAATAGGAAAAACCCAATGTGGCTAAACAAAGAAGTAAGACAGGCAATTAACAGTAAAAAGAAAGCATTTGCACTACTAAAGCAGGATGGCACCATTGAAGCTCTAAAAAACTATAGGGAGAAAAATACTTTATCTAAAAAACTAATTAAAGCTGCCAAAAAGGAAACAGAGAAGCACATTGCTAAGGAGAGTAAAACTAATCCCAAACTGTTCTTCAACTATATCAATAGTAAAAGAATAAAAACTGAAAATGTAGGCCCCTTAAAAAATAGTGAGGAAAGAATGGTTGTAGATGACGAGGAAAAAGCTAACATATTAAACACCTTCTTCTCCACGGTATTCACGGTGGAAAATGAAATGCTAGGTGAAATCCCAAGAAACAATGAAAACCCTATATTAAGGGTCACCAATCTAACCCAAGAAGAGGTGCGAAACCGGCTAAATAAGATTAAAATAGATAAATCTCCGGGTCCGGATGGCATACACCCACGAGTACTAAGAGAACTAAGTAATGTAATAGATAAACCATTATTTCTTATTTTTAGTGACTCTATAGCGACAGGGTCTGTTCCGCAGGACTGGCGCATAGCAAATGTGGTGCCAATATTCAAAAAGGGCTCTAAAAGTGAACCTGGAAATTATAGGCCAATAAGTCTAACCTCTATTGTTGGTAAAATATTTGAAGGGTTTCTGAGGGATGTTATTCTGGATTATCTCAATGAGAATAACTGTTTAACTCCATATCAGCATGGGTTTATGAGAAATCGCTCCTGTCAAACCAATCTAATCAGTTTTTATGAAGAGGTAAGCTATAGACTGGACCACGGTGAGTCATTGGACGTGGTATATCTCGATTTTTCCAAAGCGTTTGATACCGTGCCGCACAAGAGGTTGGTACACAAAATGAGAATGCTTGGTCTGGGGGAAAATGTGTGTAAATGGGTTAGTAACTGGCTTAGTGATAGAAAGCAGAGGGTGGTTATAAATGGTATAGTCTCTAACTGGGTCGCTGTGACCAGTGGGGTACCGCAGGGGTCAGTATTGGGACCTGTTCTCTTCAACATATTCATTAATGATCTGGTAGAAGGTTTACACAGTAAAATATCGATATTTGCAGATGATACAAAACTATGTAAAGCAGTTAATACAAGAGAAGATAGTATTCTGTTACAGATGGATCTGGATAAGTTGGAAACTTGGGCTGAAAGGTGGCAGATGAGGTTTAACAATGATAAATGTAAGGTTATACACATGGGAAGAGGGAATCAATATCACCATTACACACTGAACGGGAAACCACTGGGTAAATCTGACAGGGAGAAGGACTTGGGGATCCTAGTTAATGATAAACTTACCTGGAGCAGCCAGTGCCAGGCAGCAGCTGCCAAGGCAAACAGGATCATGGGGTGCATTAAAAGAGGTCTGGATACACATGATGAGAGCATTATACTGCCTCTGTACAAATCCCTAGTTAGACCGCACATGGAGTACTGTGTCCAGTTTTGGGCACCGGTGCTCAGGAAGGATATAATGGAACTAGAGAGAGTACAAAGGAGGGCAACAAAATTAATAAAGGGGATGGGAGAACTACAATACCCAGATAGATTAGCGAAATTAGGATTATTTAGTCTAGAAAAAAGACGACTGAGGGGCGATCTAATAACCATGTATAAGTATATAAGGGGACAATACAAATATCTCGCTGAGGATCTGTTTATACCAAGGAAGGTGACGGGCACAAGGGGGCATTCTTTGCGTCTGGAGGAGAGAAGGTTTTTCCACCAACATAGAAGAGGATTCTTTACTGTTAGGGCAGTGAGAATCTGGAATTGCTTGCCTGAGGAGGTGGTGATGGCGAACTCAGTCGAGGGGTTCAAGAGAGGCCTGGATGTCTTCCTGGAGCAGAACAATATTGTATCATACAATTATTAGGTTCTGTAGAAGGACGTAGATCTGGGTATTTATTATGATGGAATATAGGCTGAACTGGATGGACAAATGTCTTTTTTCGGCCTTACTAACTATGTTACTATGTTACTATGTTACCAGTTACCGCCAAATAATCCCGGAAATGCTCGTTGCTTGCCAAGTACACTGAGTACACTGATATTCAGGTGAGTAACGAGTAGTGGCGAGCACGTTCGCTCATCACTAGTAACAATCAAACATAGTTAGTAAGTAACATAGTAACATAGTTAGTAAGGCCGAAAAAAGACATTTGTCCATCCAGTTCAGCCTATATTCCATCATAATAAATCCCCAGATCTACGTCCTTCTACAGAACCTAATAATTGTATGATACAATATTGTTCTGCTCCAGGAAGACATCCAGGCCTCTCTTGAAACCCTCGACTGAGTTCGCCATCACCACCTCCTCAGGCAAGCAATTCCAGATTCTCACTGCCCTAACAGTAAAGAATCCTCTTCTATGTTGGTGGAAAAACCTTCTCTCCTCCAGACGCAAAGAATGCCCCCTTGTGCCCGTCACCTTCCTTGGTATAAACAGATCCTCAGCGAGATATTTGTATTGTCCCCTTATATACTTATACATGGTTATTAGATCGCCCCTCAGTCGTCTTTTTTCTAGACTAAATAATCCTAATTTCGCTAATCTATCTGGGTATTGTAGTTCTCCCATCCCCTTTATTAATTTTGTTGCCCTCCTTTGTACTCTCTCTAGTTCCATTATATCCTTCCTGAGCACCGGTGCCCAAAACTGGACACAGTACTCCATGTGCGGTCTAACTAGGGATTTGTACAGAGGCAGTATAATGCTCTCATCATGTGTATCCAGACCTCTTTTAATGCACCCCCTGATCCTGTTTGCCTTGGCAGCTGCTGCCTGGCACTGGCTGCTCCAGGTAAGTTTATTAACATCAACATCAACTGATTCAGTTATGTGTACAGAAAGATGTTATTGGCGGACGCTACTTGATACACAAGCTGAAGTGGAAAAGTGAAATATGTATATACAGATTTTACAATTAAACACTACAGGATGGCAGCTGTTGTCTTTAATGAGTATAACACAGGTCCTTCAATAAAGGTTAATGCACATAAGAGAAGGCAACGAAAAATCAATCTTCCAATTGTTCACTTCATTGGTGACACTGAATTTGATGGGAAGCAGGAAGAATTTCTTTCAGTCGGACATAAAAACAACACCTAGTCAAATTAATCATTGAGGAAATGTTGATGGGAGGCTGTATGTTTTTTCTAGGGTGACGCTGATGTAGACATTGCCAAGACTGCAGTTAACAGTCAGGGCCGGATTAAAGAGGTGGGTGGCCTGGGGCCCATTTTGGAGGGAGGCCCATTTTTCAAGGTGTTGCAATATGTAATGCAAAAACACAAAATGAAACGAACGCAAGTTTATTTACAAAAAATCATATACGCAGAGTATTTCAGGTAAAATCATTCATTTTTTACAATCCAGGCACTTTCCTTGATTTTCGTGCTGCAAAATCACTAATGATGTCACTAAAGTCCAATTCATGCAGTATATCTGACTCAATGCTCATGATAGCCAAATTTACAAGTTGCTCCTGCTTCATGGATGTCCTTAATCGATTTTCAACTAATTTGAGTTTTGAGAAGGAACGCTCACAGTCACCACTGCAGTTTGTTATCATCAAAATTAGATATATCCTTAGAGCTATCTCAATATTTGCTGTATATAACAGAGGCTGTTTACCTGTATATATCAGAGGCTGTTGATGTGCTGGTTGTATATAGAATAGAGGCTGAGGGGCTGTATAAAGTGTATACACAGCACTATACTGGAAACAGGCCCACACTATATACATACAGTATACACAGACACACTATAATGCAGGATATAGTGTGAACCTGTATATACAGTATGGTACTGTGTAGGACAGGAGCTGCAAGAAAGATACACAGACAGACACACAGACATAGGCAGACCCAGAGATCATACTCACCCACCGCGACACTGTGAAGACTGAACCACTTCACCTCTGGATCTTCAGTGACTGAAGATCCAGAGTAAAAGTCCTGCCACGATCCGCTGTAGAGAATCCTCTTCTCGCGCTGACATCGTGGTCCGCCTCCTTTCTCGAAGGTAGCTGAACAAACTCTCATCTGATCTAATCCGAGGGAGCGATCATATAGCTGAATATAGCGCCTAGAAGCTTCTGTTTGGATAGGAGAAGGCTGCCGCATGCCATAAGCTAAGCATTAGATACAGGGAGGGTACTAAGGAAGTCTGGCTAGCCAGGTCAGTGGATGCTGACGCAGGTCAGGTGCCATGACTCTGAAGCTCTGCGCCAGCCACTTAGATGTAGGACCATAGCAAGGTCCCTACACTTTCAATAGTTTCTCTTTAGTTATATGTTCCTTATCATTAGAAACGGTTCACAGCAAAGAGACGTGTATTTTACATGTTTTGAGATATTTATCCCTATATTGGTGGGAGGCCCCTGCTTGGTGGGTGGTCAAGGGCCCGGGCCCCGTGGGCCCCCCCCCTAAATCCGTGCCTGTTAACAGTGCACAGGAACGTTCATCCACGCTCAATGGAAACTATACTCACCTGTTAATTTCCCTATATTACATTGAAGCTAATGAGAAACCATTGGATTTTTGATCAGATAATCAGCCAAGAGACACCCCAAAAGTGTATCACATCAATAATTTGAAATCTATTCTTGGAAGTAAGCTATGCACACAGTTGTTATTTATTCATGCATTCATAGGATGTGATTCCACCTCTCATATTTATGGTGTTGGTAAAAAATCAGTATTTGAAAAAATATTAAAATAGTAATCATGTCCTTTATTCCTGTGCGAATGCATTCACTTCACCAGGTAGGAACCCTGCTGATATAGTAAATCTTGTAAGTCAAGCAATGCTTGTTATTGTTGGTTGCAACAGTACAAGTTCTTTGGCAGACTTGTGAAACCAAACACTAACAAAGAAAGTGATTACAGTTAAATTATTCATCCAGAAAATCTTCCTCCAACTGAGTCTTCCAACAAATTCAATTGTCTAAGAGTGTATTACCAGGGCATAACATGGATGAGCAGAGTTAGAGAGATGAATTTTGTGGATTGGGGTTGGCAATGAACTTGTACCTGTAATGTGTGATATTAATGTTGCGCCAGACAATGTAGTTGCAAAACTGCTTGCAGTAACCATTGTAGCGGCAGAAAAAATGGACATCCACATAGTTCTGTATGTGGATCATGCAAAGTTATGCATTGTGACAACCAGGAGTCAGATACACTAGAGGACAGTGATGAGGACTAATGATGAGTGAACATGCTCGCCACTACTCGTTACTCGCCCGAGTATCACTATGCTCGGTGTACTCGGCGAGCACCGAGAATTTCCAGGATTATTCGGCGGTAACTGGTGTCTCCACCCAGCATTTTTTGCGGACATTAGAGACCCATGAAATGCCGCAGCCATCTTTGTTGTGGTCGTGCAGTGATTGGCTTGGCCGCACAGCATCATCCCGAGTATAGGAGACCTGGCGCCGCCCTGCTCGCAACATTCTGTTCCTGATTCAGCGAGAGTAGGGAGAGCTGCTGCCGAGATTGGGTCAGAATCGTGGTTTTTAGAGCTAGTGTAGGTCTGCAACTCTTACATCCACAACTCATGAGAAATCAACAGTCCTTTTTAGGGCTAATTCGTGGGTCCCAATATTGCAGCGCTAGGTAGGCAGGGCACAGCATATCCACATCAGTGCAAGGCCTACAGGCACTGTATGTACGTCTATTGCTCTCACTGCATCCTTCCCAAAGCTCCATAACTGTCTGCTGCTGCTGCAGCTTATTCACTATATATCTAGTTGCATTTTTTTTTTTCAAAAAATTCACCCCCAAAAAACAAAAATATACACTCTGTACTGTCAGACTGAGGCCTGGTGAAAAATCATAGTTTGTCTGGTATACGTAGCATAGTTGTGTGTGCTAGCCTTGAGCCACTTTTTTTGTGTGTGT
Source organism: Ranitomeya imitator (assembly GCF_032444005.1). Lineage (NCBI taxonomy): Eukaryota > Metazoa > Chordata > Amphibia > Anura > Dendrobatidae > Ranitomeya > Ranitomeya imitator. The sequence goes on along the minus strand of NC_091288.1, from coordinate 120,257,824 downwards.
TTTAAATTCACCGAAAAAGGCCTCATATCTGTGTGCTCCAAGTTTTTGCATTGTAGGCCGTTTTGCCACTATTTTTGCTGTCTGTGGGGTGCAACGTTAGTCCGCCGCCATGTGGTGCACCCTGAGTAACCCTAAAGGACTAACAATGTTGACGACCAAACAATCAAATTACATCTAGATCTCTTGGTCAATATATTTTGCATCATTTCAACTCTAATTTCTGTTCCTTTGTCCCCTTTCAATCACTGTTTATTGTTCGTTATTCATTCTTATATGATGTTAAAAATATATGTTCATACGATTAAATATATAAATGTGCTGTCTGTTACTGTAATTCTATACAGCACTATTTAGCTTCCAAAATTATAAAAAAGCCACATATTTGCCAGTGTGGTATTTCCGTGACAGCCCGCATATATCTGCATATATCTGCATGCTCCAGGTTTGGTCATTTTAGGCCGGTGTACCCTTTTTTTTGCTGTCTGATACTCTAATTCTATACAGCACTATCTACTGTAGCTTCAAAAAATATAAAAAGGCCACATATTTGCCAGTGTGGTATTTCCGTGACAGCCCGCATTGTAGGCTGGTGGACCCTTTCTTTTGCTGTCTGATAATCTAATTCTATACAGCACTATTTAGCTTCCAATATTATAAAAAAGGCCACATATTTGCCAGTGTGGTATTTCCGTGACAGCCCTCATATATCTGCGTGCTCCAAGTTTGGGCATTGTAGGCCGTTGTACCCCTTTTTTTGCTGTCTGATACACTTATGCTATACAGCACTATTTAACTTTCAAAATTATAAAAAGGCCACATATTTGCCAGTGTGGTACTTCCGTGACAGCCCTCATATATCTGTATACTCCAAGTTTGGGCATTGTTAGCCGTTGTACCCCTTTTTTTGCTGTCTGATACTCTAATTCTATACAGCAATATTTAGCTTTCAAAATGATAAAAAGGCAACATATTTGTCAGTGTGCTCCAAGTTTGGGAATTGTAGGCCGATGGACCACTTCTTTGTTGTCTGAAACTGTAATTATATACAGCTCTATTTAGCATAAAAAATATAAAAAGGCCACATATTTGCCAGTGTGGTAATTACGTGACAGCCCTCATATATCTGTGTTCCATGATTGGGCATTGTAGGCCGGTGGACCACTTTTTTTGCTATCTGATATTCTAATTCTATACAGCACTATTTAGCATCCAAAATCATAAAAAGGGGGGGCGTGGCCTAGGCAGCTATGGAGTAGGGTGTGCTGCCAGCGAGCTCTGAGGAGGCATCCTCATAATCGGCTAACATCGGCTATAATTCTTTATTTTTTTCCAAGTTTGACATTGGATTCAACATCCATAGGATACCAGGTTCCTTTAGAGACCAAGATTGCCTAATTTTGGGTCCTTTTTTCTTACATTTTGACAAAACTCAGGCAGGCCGCATGGTCTGGGCCTAGTTACAAGCCTCAAGCAGCTACAGCCCTTATAACCTGGGCTATCATTCTTCCTGGCTCATCACATCCCTGCCTTCACCTGCGGGTAACTATCCTGTGTGCAGCAGGCTTATTATTGATTTCGGGACTAATTTTCCCCTGCAGCAGAGCTGTATGCTGTACAGCTGTATGCTGTATGCTGTACCGGCGGTGGGCCAGTCTGAAGCCTCAGCCCCGCAGCTGCCGCGGGCTGAGTGAAGCGTCCGGAGCTGTCCCTGCGCCCGTTCATAGCAGCCGCTGGGACTCACTCGCTCTGGGGAGGTAAACGCTGCAGCGTGCTCCCCTATCCACTTCTGTGGCCCCAAGCCTCAGACCCGCGGGCTGAGTGAAGCGGCCGTCTCTGCATCTGCTCCCTGCGGCCGCCGAGACTCGGGGGAGGAAGGTGCAGGAGCGCGCTCCCCACCCCCCTCTTCCCAGCAACCGGAGGCACCAAGCGGCACATAAAGAGCCTTCCAGTCCATGCTGATCTAAGCACGGTGAAGCAGCTGAAGCACAGGGACTTCTGTGAGGGAGAAGCAGTTCCCGGGGGACCCGCCGGAGAGAGCGCCCACCGAAACGCCACCGGAGACAGCGGGGGACCCGAGGGGATAGCGGTCTCTGATGGGATCTCCTCGCACCGGAGGTAAGAGGTCCCGGGCCCGGCACTCGGCAGGCACATCCCCCACAACAGCGCGGCTGCAGCGTCGCGCCTGTGGCTGCTGTTCCCGGTGCCTTTACGCTGCACTTGACACCTGGAGAGTTGGCTCACAAGCGTGCGCACCGGCCAGGCGACCCTGACTGTTATGACCTGGTGGTTAGGAGCACCCGGAATGACCTGATAGTTAAACCTCATACAGGACGAGCTCTGGGATGTGGGAGCTCTGCTGACCGCAAGCCCTAATCCTATCACACACACTAGAAATAGCCGTGGAGCGCTCCTGACCAGACCTAGGCGCCTCGTCACAGCCTAAGAACTATCTAGCCCTAGAGATGGAAAATAAAGCCTACCTTGCCTCAGAGAAATTCCCCAAAGGTAAAGGAAGCCCCCCACATATATTGACTGTGAGTAAAGATGAAAGTCACAAACGCAGAAATGAAACAGGTTACAGCAAAGGGAGGCCAGACTTACTAAATAGACAGAGGATAGGAAAGGTAACTTTGCGATCAGCACAAAAACCTACAAAAGACCACGCAGAGAGTGTAAAAAAGACCTCCACACCGACTCACGGTGCGGAGGGACCACTCTGCATCCCAGAGCTTCCAGCTAGCAAGACAAAATCATGATAACCAGCTGGACAAGAAAACAAAGAACAAATAATGACTATCAGGAACTTAGCTTCTGCAGGAGAAGGCAGGTCACCAGAGAGATCCAGGAGCGAACTGAACAAATGCAAAAACATTGACAGCTGGCATGGAGTAACGATCTGAGAGGAGTTAAATAGAGCAGCCAACCAAAGGATAAACCACGTCACCTGTGTAAGGAACCTCAGAAGCCGCAGCTTCACTCATAGCCACCAGAGGGAGCCCATAGACAGAACTCGCCAAAGTACCATTCACGACCACAGGAGGGAGCTCAAAAACAGAATTCACAACACCTGACCCCCTCCACTCCTGCAAAAAACATTGGCCCCCCCTGGATGAATCTCTGAGCCGCAGTGAAGCCGCTTAAATAAATAAATAACTATAGCGGCGGCTCCCACACCGGTAATCCCGGTAATCCACCTATGCACCGCAGTTTCCCCCCCCTCCCTGTGGGCCAATTGATAACCAACGGGAGTGCTACTAGGGGCTGAACGCTTAGGCTATGTGCACACGTTCAGGAATTCATGCAGAAAATTCCTGAGAATTCCGGACATTTTCTGCATGAAATCCGCAAGAAAACCGCATGCGTTTTTTCCGCGATTTTGCCGCGGTTTTGACGCGTTTTTTCCGCATTTTTTTCCTGACACTTCCCAATGCATTTTGGAGTGGGAAATCCGCAAAAAAAACGTAAAAAGATAGAGCATGTCCGGATTTTGTGCGGTATGCGTTTTTTTTGCGGAAAAAAACGCATCATGTGCACAAAACATCCGGAATTCTAAATGATGGGATGCTTATTGTATGCGTTTTTTTTGCGGTTTTATAGCGTTTTTATCTGGAAAAACCGCGAAAAAACCGCGAAAAAACCGCAACGTGTGAACACAGCCTTATTGTAAGCCTGATCCACATAAGGAGAGTCCTGGGGAACTTTCAGCTCCCAGCCACAAGCTTTCAGTAGAAGCTGCACAAAACACCCACACAGCAAGACTTGCTTGCACAACTGAGTTCTGTGCCATCCACCCTTTCCCTCCTGGAACTGACTCCACTGAGCAAGGTGGAACAAAGATACGCATCTGAAACAACGATTTCTGTCCCCATTGTATGATTATATCTGACATATACTTTATCTCTATTCAGTGACAGTGGAGCACATTATCCCTACTAACTAACTTGTGCTTTCCACCTCATTCCAAGGGGTATTCTGTGAAACAAAGAAAGTCTTATTTCTGAACCCTGCATGCCTGACATATCTGAAACGTCTGATCACATCTGTTATCTGAGTGTACTTTAATTATATACATCACAGCAGACGTGGAACAAAGTTACTTAAGAAGATATTTCGTGGGCTTGTATATGCTCTCTGCCTTGCTAGTACTGTACTTTCTATCTGAGACAGCTTTTGTTGCCGGAAGTCGGTCATCTTTAGTTGTTAACTCTCATACATGCTCATGCTTACAACCTCATAGAACCTGTGCTTTATACTCTACTAACTGATTGTATGAGTAGCTAGTCTGACGCTCCGCCTACCTGACGCATAGTAACTTAACCGTTGCCTGACTTTACCACAAGCACAGGGCTTGCTGACACCCCTGTTAATAATTTGCGCTAACTTGCTTTTCTTCCAGGTTATGTATGTATTTGAACTACATTGCTTCTCCTTTTGATCTAAAATTAATTCTCCTTGCCAGTCTTCAGACCTGGGACCACTGTTGTGGTATTTTCTAAAAGCCTGTCTACGGATGTGGGGCCAGCTTCGGCGGCGAAATCTAAAATCCAGTTTTATAATTTGGGACCACTTAGGTGGGAATTCTACATAGCCAGTCTTCGTACCCGGGAATATCTTGGTAGATATTCTTATAACTAGCTGCCTGCTCAGGAAAAAATGAGTCGCTCCAATACCAAAAACTGTGTCTCAAAAATTCCCCTATCCAATACTAATATATCACACATGTCATGCCGTGACCCCTCTCAGGACCCGGTAAACCCGTTAAGCCCAGATAAGTTTAAGGTCACCAAGGACACCATCCAAAAATCCTGGCGACAAATCAGACCCGAAATTGTACCTAACTAGCCAACAAAACAAACCTCAAAATAAAACCTCCTCACAACAGTTCAAAAGAGAACTATATATAAATCCTGGTGAAATGGATACTTCCGTTTCAAGGAAAAGGCTAGGTCCGGAGGATAGGGGGAAGGAGAGCAGAGGTGCGTCGGATTACTTGGGTTATGATTCAGAGGATTGCTCCCCAAATGTGAGCCCCACGAGAAGGAGAACTAAAAAAGTACTAGCAGGTTCGGATGATTCAACATCCCAATTCCTCAGCATGATGGATGCTCACATGAAAATGATAACTAAGCAAGTAAGAGAGGAAATGCAGCTTAATTTTGACAAACAGGCTAGCCAACTACAAAAAACAATGGAGGTGTTTACCGAAAAGCTAGGAAAGCAGGAGGAAAAAATCAAGAGGTTAGGAAAAACGGTAGCTAAACACACGTCCGAAAATCAAGAACTTAGATCGGAAATAGACCGTCTAAGGCTAAAAATGGCAGATTTGGAGGACAGAAATAGGCGTAACAACGTCAAAATTCGAGGCATACCCGAAAATGTTCCTCCTGACAAACTCCTAGACTATACCCAATCCTTAATCAAGAAAGCTATTCCATCCCTATCAGCACAGGAGCTTACTATAGATAGGATCCATAGACTGCCCAAGCCCTCAAGTATCGCTGCTGACCTCCCCAGAGATACAATTCTCAGGATTCATTTTTATCACGTAAAGGAGCAGCTACAAAATTTCATCAAAAGGGAGAAAAAATTCCCTGTGCCCTATGATAACCTAAAACTTTATGCAGATCTATCTAGGGAGACTCTAGAAGGCAGAAAGGCTTTCAAAAAAGTTACAGGCCCTCTGAGAGACATGGGAGTCCCTTGTAAATGGGGGTTTCCGCTGAAACTCTTGGTATCATTTAAAGGCAAAACAATTCCCATTGGTACTCCTGAAGAAGGAGAAAGGTTCATTGCCTCTATTACATGAGTCAGTTTAGGAGTAGTCTTTCTGTAAAATTTATATGGCCTCAACCTGTATCCTATAAAAGGATCTTTGTACAGGGTTCCAAAATTTTTGTTTCATTGCCCTGTAGGACAAGAAGCAATATATAAGTTAAAATGGCTAATATTCAGCTTATCAGGTTCTAAGTGTTTCAACTGTTATATTTGTTTTCTCATCAATATGTTAAATCTGTTATCCTTTGTCCAATATTTTCATATCTCGGAGGATGCCTCAAGCTTTGTCCTGAGCTCACTCACGAACTTTCCCCCGAACAGCGAAGAACCCACCGGAGGGATTCTTCGGAGAGGACAAGTTAAGTTTCTGTGACCCAAGGGTGTTGTTTCATCTTTTTTCAGTTTTGTACAGTGCTAACGTACAAATTGTACTTGTGTTCACAGACATACATTGATTTTACTTTTCTTGTTATTGCGACACCCTAAAAGTAAAGCCTTAATCTTTAGTTAGTTGATTACTGTCTTACAGTCACCAACTCTACATACAGGTATTTCTAGGTGAATAATTTCCGCCCCCGCTAACTCCAATCAAAAATGTCTCTAAAAATTATGTCATACAATGTTAGAGGCCTTAACAGCCCGAGAAAGAGATTCACTATCAGGGACGAGCTGGTCAAATCTAAATCCGACATCATTTGTATCCAAGAGACCAAGTTTAAATCTAATGATCATCCAAAGCTCACAGACAAGAAGTTTTCACAAATTTTTGAATCATGTGGTAGCAAGAAAAAAGCAGGTGTTATGACAATAATCAGTCATAATATCTCATTCGAATTTCTTGAGGAGTACAAGGACCCAAAAGGCAACTTCCATATTCTAATCTGCAGCATTGATAACCATCCTTTTACGATAGCTATCGTTTACGTCCCGATTATAGGCCAAATCAAATTCCTGAATAAACTGATGAGAAAAGTGTTGGAGATCAAGAAAGGAGACCTAATAATGGTGGGAGACGTCAACGTGGTCCCTGACGGCCACCTTGACTCGTCAGCCCAAAACAGACACAAAGCTCTGACACTAAACAATTGGCTTCATCAAAATGAAATGTATGACATTTTCAGATGTCTCAACACCTCTTCTATTGAGTATACCCATTTTTCCGATGTGCACCATTCGGCTTCCAGAATTGACCTGATGATCTCCAGCATTTTTTCCTTACCTAAATTTAAAAAAATCTCAATCTTACCCAAAACAATATCAGATCATTATCCTGTCATTGCAGAATTGACTTACGGCCCCGCTTCTAGAACTCATGTCTCATGGAGGTGCAATTCAGCTATTCTCAGCAACCCAATACATAAAACACGATTAACCCCTTCAAGACCCAGCCTATTTTGACCTTAAAGACCTTGCCGTTTTTTGCAATTCTGACCAGTGTCCCTTTATGAGGTAATAACTCAGGAACGCTTCAACGGATCCTAGCGGTTCTGAGATTGTTTTTTCGTGACATATTGGGCTTCATGTTAGTGGTAAATTTAGGTCAATAAATTCTGCGTTTATTTGTGATAAACACGGAAATTTGGCGAAAATTTTGAAAATTTCGCAATTTTCACATTTTGAATTTTTATTCTGTTAAACCAGAGAGATATGTGACACAAAATAGTTAATAAATAACATTTCCCACATGTTTACTTTACATCAGCACAATTTTGGAAACAAAATTTTTTTTTGTTAGGAAGTTATAAGGGTTAAAATTTGACCAGCGATTTGTCATTTTTACAACGAAATTTACAAAACCATTTTTTTTAGGGACCACCTCACATTTGAAGTCAGTTTGAGGGGTCTATATGGCTGAAAATACCCAAAAGTGACACCATTCTAAAAACTGCACCCCTCAAGGTACTCAAAACCACATTCAAGAAGTTTATTAACCCTTCAGGTGCTTCACAGCAGCAGAAGCAACATGGAAGGAAAAAATGAACATTTAACTTTTTAGTCACAAAAATTATCTTTTAGCAACAATTTTTTTATTTTCCCAATGGTAAAAGGAGAAACTGAACCACGAAAGTTGTTGTCCAATTTGTCCTGAGTACGCTGATACCTCATATGTGGGGGTAAACCACTGTTTGGGCGCACGGCAGGGCTTGGAAGGGAAGGAGCGCCATTTGACTTTTTGAATCAAAAATTGGCTCCACTCTTTAGCGGACACCATGTCACGTTTGGAGAGCCCCCGTGTGCCTAAAAATTGGAGCTCCCCCACAAGTGACCCCATTTTGGAAACTAGACGCCCCAAGGAACTTATCTAGATGCATAGTGAGCACTTTGAACCCCCAGGTGCTTCACAAATTGATCCGTAAAAATGAAAAAGTACTTTTTTTTCACAAAAAAATTCTTTTAGCCTCAATTTTTTCATTTTCACATGGGCAACAGGATAAAATGGATCCTAAAATGTGTTGGGCAATTTCTCCTGAGTACACCAATACCTCACATGTTGGGGTAAACCACTGTTTGGGCACATGGTAAGGCTCGGAAGGGAAGGAGCGCCATTTGACTTTTTGAATGAAAAATTATTTCCATCGTTAGCGGACACCATGTCGCGTTTGGATAGCTCCTGTGTGCCTAAACATTGGCGCTCCCCCACAAGTGACCCCATTTTGGAAACTAGACCCCCCAAGGAACTTATTTAGATGCCTAGTGAGCACTTTAAACCCTCAGGTGCTTCACAAATTGATCTGTAAAAATGAAAAAGTACTTTTTTTTCACAAAAAAATTATTTTCGCCTCAATTTTTTCATTTTCACATGGGCAGTAGGATAAAATGGATCATAAAGTTTGTTGGGCAATTTCTCCCGAGTACGCCGATACCTCATATGTGGGGGTAAACCACTGTTTGGGCACACGGCAGGGCTCGGAAGGGAAGGCGCGCCATTTGACTTTTTGAATGGAAAATTAGCTCCAATTGTTAGCGGACACCATGTCGCATTTGGAGAGCCCCCTGTGTGCCTAAACATTGGAGCTCCCCCACAAGTGACCCCATTTTGGAAACTAGACCCCCCAAGGAACTTATCTAGATGCATATTGAGCACTTTAAACCCCCAGGTGCTTCACAGAAGTTTATAACGCAGAGCCATGAAAATAAAAAATAATTTTTCTTTCCTCAAAAATGATTTTTTAGCCTGGAATTTCCTATTTTGCCAAGGATAATGGGAGAAATTGGACCCCAAATATTGTTGTCCAGTTTGTCCTGAGTACGCTGATACCCCATATGTGGGGGTAAACCACTGTTTGGGCGCACGGCAGGGCTCGGAAGGGATGGCACGCCATTTGGCTTTTTAAATGGAAAATTAGCTCCAATCATTAGCGGACACCATGTCACGTTTGGAGAGCCCCTGTGTGCTTAAACATTGGAGATCCCCCAGAAATGACACCATTTTGGAAACTAGACCCCCAAAGGAACTAATCTAGATGTGTGGTGAGGACTTTGAACCCCCAAGTGCTTCACAGAAGTTTATAACGCAGAGCCATGAAAATAAAAAAAAAAATTATTTTCTCAAAAATGATCTTTTAGCCTGCAATTTTTTATTTTCCCAAGGGTAACAGGAGAAATTTGACCCCAAAAGTTGTTGTCCAGTTTCTCCTGAGTACGCTGATACCCCATATGTGGGGGTCAATCACTGTTTGGGCACATGCCGGGGCTCGGAAGTGAAGTAGTGACGTTTTGAAATGCAGACTTTGATGGAATGCTCTGTGGGCGTCACGTTGCGTTTGCAGAGCCCCTGATGTGGCTTAACAGTAGAAACCCCCCACAAGTGACCCCATTTTGGAAACTAGACCCCCAAAGGAACTTATCTAGATGTGTGGTGAGCACTTTGAACCCCCAAGTGCTTCATAGAAGTTTATAATGCAGAACCGTGAAAATAATAAATACGTTTTCTTTCCTCAAAAATAATTATTTAGCCCAGAATTTTTTAATTTTCCCAAGGGTAACAGGAGAAATTTGACCCCAAAAGTTGTTGTCCAGTTTCTCCTGAGTACGGTGATACCCCATATGTGGGGGTAAACTACTGTTTGGGCACATGCCGGGGCTTGGAATTGAAGTAGTGACGTTTTGAAATGCAGACTTTGATGGAATGCTCTGCAGGCGTCACGTTGCGTTTGCAGAGCCCCTGATGTGCCTAAACAGTAGAAACCCCCCACAAGTGACCCCATTTTGGAAACTAGACCCTGAAAGGAACTTATCTAGATGTGTGGTGAGCACTTTGAACCCCCAAGTGCTTCATAGAAGTTTATAATGCAGAGCCGTGAAAATAATAAATACGTTTTCTTTCCTCAAAAATAATTATTTAGCCCAGAATTTTTTATTTTCCCAAGGGTTACAGGAGAAATTGGACCCCAAAAGTTGTTGTCCAGTTTCTCCTGAGTACGCTGATACCCCATATGTGGGGGTAAACCACTGTTTGGGCACACGTCGGGGCTCAGAAGGGAAGTAGTGACTTTTGAAATGCAGACTTTGATGGAATGGTCTGCGGGTGTCACGTTGCGTTTGCAGAGCCCCTGGTGTGCCTAAACAGTAGAGACCCCCCACAAGTGACCCCATTTTAGAAACTAGACCCCCCAAGGAACTTATCTAGATATGTGGTGAGCACTTTGAACCCCCAAGTGCTTCACAGACGTTTACAACGCAGAGCCGTGAAAATAAAAAATCATTTTTCTTTCCTCAAAAATTATGTTTTAGCAAGCATTTTTTTAGATTCACAAGGGTAACAGGAGAAATTGGACCCCAGTAATTGTTGCGCAGTTTGTCCTGAGTATGCTGGTACCCCATATTTGGGGGTAAACCACTGTTTGGGCACACGTCAGGGCTCGGAAGTGAGGGAGCACCATTTGACTTTTTGAATACGAGATTCGCTGCAATCAATGGTGGCGCCATGTTGCGTTTGGAGACCCCTGATGTGCCTAAACAGTGGTAACCCCTCAATTCTAACTCCAACACTAACCCCAACACACCCCTAACCCTAATCCCAACTGTAGCCATAACCCTAATCACAACCCTAACCCCAACACACCCCTAACCACAACCCTAACCCCAACACACCCCTAACCCTAATCCCAACTGTAGCCATAATCCTAATCACAACCCTAACCCCAACACACCCCTAACCACAACACTAACCCCAACACACCCCTAACCCTAACCACAACCCTAATTCCAACCCTAACCCTAAGGCTATGTGCCCACGTTGCGGATTCGTGTGAGATATTTCCGCACCATTTTTGAAAAATCCGCGGGTAAAAGGCACTGTGTTTTACCTGCGGATTTTCCGCGGATTTCCAGTGTTTTTTGTGCGGATTTCACCTGCGGATTCCTATTGAGGAACAGGTGTAAAACGCTGCGGAATCCGCACAAAGAATTGACATGCTGCGGAAAATACAACGCAGCGTTTCCGCGCGGTATTTTCCGCACCATGGGCACAGCGGATTTGGTTTTTCATATGTTTACATGGTACTGTAAACCTGATGGAACACTGCTGCGGATCCTCAGCCAAATCCGCACCGTGTGCACATAGCCTAATTCTAAAGGTATGTGCACACGCTGCGGATCCGCAGCAGTTTCCCATGAGTGTACAGTTCAATGTAAACCTATGGGAAACAAAAATCGCTGTACACATGCTGCGGAAAAACTGCACGGAAACGCAGCGGTTTACATTCCGCAGCATGTCACTTCTTTGTGCGGATTCCGCAGCGGTTTTACAACTGCTCCAATAGAAAATCGCAATTGTAAAACCGCAGTGAAATGCGCAGAAAAAAACGCGGTAAATCCGCCATAAATCCGCAGCGGTTTAGCACTGCGGATTTATCAAATCCGCAGCGGAAAAATCCGCAGAGGACCAGAATACGTGTGCACATTCCTAACCCTAACCCTAGCCCTAACCCTAGCCCTAACCCTAGCCCTACCCCTACCCCTAACCCTAACCCTACCCCTAACCCTACCCCTAACCCTAACCCTACCCCTAACCCTAACCCTATTCTAACATTAGTGGAAAAAAAAAAATTTCTTTATTTTTTTATTGTCCCTACCTATGGGGGTGACAAAGGGGGGGGGGTCATTTATTATTTTTTTTATTTTGATCACTGAGATAGATTATATCTCAGTGATCAAAATGCACTTTGGAACGAATCTGCCGGCCGGCAGATTCGGCGGGCGCACTACGCATGCGCCCGCCATTTTGGAAGATGGCGGCGCCCGGGAGAAGACGGACGGGACCACGGCTGGATCGGTAAGTATGATAGGGTGGGGGGGGACCACGGGGGGGGGGGGGGATCGGAGCACGGGGGGGGAATCGGAGCGCGGGAGGGGTGGAACGGAGCGCGGGGGGCGTGGAACGGAGCACGGGGGGGCTGGAATGGAGCACGGGGGGGTGGAACGGAGCACGGGGGGGTGGATCGGAGTGCAGGGGGGGTGATTGGAGCACGGGGGGGTGATTGGAGCACGGGGGGAGCGGACACGAGCACGGGGGGGAGCGGAGCACTGGACGGAGGGGAGCCGGAGCAGTGTACCGGCCAGATCGGGGGGGTGGGGGGGTGATCGGAGGGGTGGGGTGGGGGCACACTAGTATTTCCAGCCATGGCCGATGATATCTCAGCATCGGCCATGGCTGGATTGTAATATTTCACCCGTTATAATGGGTGAAATATTACAAATCGCTCTGATTGGCAGTTTCACTTTCAACAGCCAATCAGAGCGATCGTAGCCACGAGGGGGTGAAGCCACCCCCCCTTGGCTAAACTACCACTCCCCCTGTCCCTGCAGATCGGGTGAAATGGGAGTTAACCCTTTCACCCGATCTGCAGGGACGCGATCTTTCCATGACGCCGCATAGGCGTCATGGGTCGGATTGGCACCGACTTTCATGACGCCTACGTGGCGTCAAAGGTCGGGAAGGGGTTAACCAGACCATCAGAAATTACTTCAGAGAGAATGAGTCAGAATCAATCGACCCATTTACTCTTTGGAATGCCCATAAGGCCGTGATCAGGGGGACCCTAATTCAACTCTCTGCTAAAGAAAAAAAACAAAACAGGGCCAAAATAAAGGAGTTACAATCAAAAATAAAAAGTAAGGAATCGTAACTTGTTACCTCAGCTACTCATTCCTCCAAAATACAAACCGAGATCATTTCGCTAAGGCAGGAGTTGAGAGCTCTAATCTTCTCTTTCTATGACGCGTCAATCAAATCCCTAAAATTCAAACAGTATGCCTCCCTAAATAAGCCGACCAGGTATATGTTAAATAGGCTGAAAAGACAGAGAATCCAGAATAGAATTGCAAAAATCGTATCCCCTAGTGGACGATTGCTTACCACCCGCAGGACATTGTGGACGCGTTTGCGACTTTCTATTCAGAACTATATAACCTTAATCTAAATCCCCAACAAATTCAACCAATAGACTCTGATATCAAAAAATTCCTTTCAAAACTCACTTTACCAAAACTCACGCCCGATGACCTAGATGATCTTACCGCCCCGTTTTCAACTGAAGAGATTTCTGAAAACATAAAAAATTTAAAATCACTAAAAGCTCCAGGGCCGGACGGTTTTACTAACGAGTACTTTAGGTCATTCAGTGAATTATTAGTCCCACATATTACCAAAATTTTCAACTCTGCAGCATTATCCGGCAAGTTCTCGAAGGAAATGTTGGAAGCCACAGTTATTGTGATACCCAAAGCTAAGGGAGATCCCGATCAGCTCCCAAACTACAGACCAATTTCTTTAGTGAATACAGACATTAAATTGTACTCTAAGATTCTCGCAAATAGGATCAACAACTTTCTACCCAAACTGATAATTAACGACAAGATAGGGTTTGTCAGGGGCAGACAATCGGTCGATGGAGGAGGAGGAGGAGGAGGAGGATTATAGACCTGATGAAATTCATTAACTCAAAAAAAGTCCCCTCGATCATTGCTTCATTGGATGCGGAAAAGGCGTTTGACCGCCTAAACTGGTCATACCTAAAACTTACTTTACAACAATTCGGCTTCAATCCAAAATCTATTTCCGCAATTATGGCTTTTTATTCAGGTCCTACTGTAAGGGTCTTCTCCAACAATCACCTCTCATCACCTTTTTCAATTTCGAACGGTACGCGCCAGGGTTGCCCCCTGTCTCCTCTGCTGTTCGCTTTGGCAATAGAGCCTTTGGCTCAGTCAGTAAGAGAGGACAAAAACATATCTGGCATCCAAACAAAAAACAGAGAATTTAAAATCGGCCTCTTTGCTGACGATGTCATTCTGACCCTGACAAACCCTTTAACATCTGTTCCAGCAACCCGAAATTTACTAGACACATTTTCCCAGCTTTCATATTTTAAAATTAACAAAATCAAGTCCCAAATTTTGCAATTTAATCTAGATTCCCATCAGATCAGAGAGATGAAAAAAGCAACTTCGTGGAGCTGGGTGGCAAACGATTTCATTTATCTAGGGATCAGGATCACTAAAAATTTGAACTCACTCATTCCAACTAATCTTGATTGCCTAACCAGAAATATTTCACTAGATCTGAACTACTTTGCAGGGAAGGATCTGTCTTGGTGGGGAAAAACTTGTCAGTCAAAACCTTCATAATCCCTAAAATCTTGTATATATTTAGGTCCATCCCCATTCCTATCTCAACTCCTTACTTAATCTCTTTGATTAACAAGTTCTTATGGAACAACAAAAAAGCGAGAGTGGCTATGGGAATACTCTACAAACACAAAACATCGGGGGGAATGGGCCTACCCAACATTCTGGCACACTACTATACTAATTTGATTAGACAGAGTTTCTTTTGGTGGTCTAAAGCGGAATCCCCAGCTTGGTTAGAGATCGAATCCACTCTAAATTTAGATAGAGCACCCAAGGAACTGATTTTGAGACAGCTAATGAACATAAAAAATGTCAGCAACAAATCTCACCCAATCTTCATAGCAGCTAGTAAAGCATGGTGTAAATTAGCCAGGCCTAAAAGAGGTATAGGAAGATTTGAATCTCTGAGCAATCTGGCTATCTCCTTTATTTTCGAGCTACACAATAAAGTAGTCAACCCCAAATTGTCTGAATATAAAATTACGAAACTAATACACATTTTTGACGGAAAAAACTTTCTACCCTTTCATACCCTCAAAAGTACATACAATATCCCCTCTTCCATGTTTTGTGATTACCTGGTCATTAAAGATCAATGCCAAAAATTCCTATCAAATAGGCCCTTCTTCTCTGAAGCTGCTCAAAACCTTATATGCAACCCCGACCACAGCATATTTTGGAGCTACAAATATGTTTATGGTTGGTTTAACCACGACTCTGACTTTGCTAAATCTTCACCCATGTTGAAATGGGAGCAAGAGCTCCAGTTAACAATTGACTCAGACGAATGGGAAAGAGCCTTGGTCCACACTTACTCCGCTACTGTAACTATGTCTCTACAAGAGTCCTATTTTAAACTGGTCTCTCGTTGGTACCTTACCCCTGCAAGGCTGTCCCTGATTGGGGGTCATATCTCCCCAAATTGCTGGAGGGTTTGTGGCCTCAGGGGCAACTTGCTCCACATCTTTTGGAGCTGCCCTAAATTAAAATCACTATGGACCAGAATCTCTGCTCTAATTGGTGTTCTATTGGGTAAAAACATTATCTTGACTCCACAGATGGCATTGCTCTCTCTGGGATTAAGCGTCATTCATTTCCCTCTTAGGGCATTGGTCATCCACATACTTTTGGTCACAAAAAACGCCATCGCCTACAATTGGAAAAACACTACACCTCCTTCCTTCCAGGAGATTAAAGAACGTGTTGCCCTCCACAAATCTTATGAGCAAAAATTTTCCTTAGCTAACGACAACTTCAAAAAATTCTCAGAAAAATGGGCTCGATGGGAAGAAGTTTTCCCGTAATATTTTGCAGCAAAAAATGTTACATCGTGATTTGGAGTTTGATTAGAAGTGTTAGTTATGTTAGACCGGCTCGTTTGTCTACCTTTTGTATGTTTCTGCATGCATTTTGATTATTCACCATTTAAGTGTATTATTGCTATTTGGCAATCGTAAATACCTGTCGACGCACACTACTTGTGTCTTCTCTCCCCTTTTCTTCCCCTTCTCTCCCCCCTCCTACCCAGCCTTCCCCCCCTCCCCTTCCCTCCCATTCCCCTTATACCTAATTCCTTCCTGCCCCGTTAATTGTAAAACCCAATAAAGTTTATTTGAAAACAAAATAATAAAAATACCACATATTTGCCAGTGTGGTATTTTCGTGACAGCCCTCATATATCTGTGTGCTCCAAGTTTGGTCATTGTAAGCAGGTGGACCCCTTTTATTGCTGTGTGTTACTCTACTTATATACAGCACTATTTTGCATAAATTTACTTCACAAAAAAGCCCCCAAAATTGAATACAGTCTTATATCAGGCTGAGGCCTGCCTGGTGTTTGGGTTTGAAAAATCGTTGATTTGAGGGCATACTGATCAGATATTATTTTGCTACTAATAAATATATTTGTGTTAAGCATTTGAAATAGTGCAGTAGTCCATTTAAAATGAGAAAGGCAAGGGGCAAGGGATGGGGAAGTGGACCTGATGATCATGGTGCATGCAGAGGCTGTGGCCAAGGTGAAAGTGGGCAACAACAAAGACCCACATCTTCTCGCTTGAGCTTCCTGTCCCAGTTTCTAGGTGACCGCAGCACACCACTATTGAAGCCAAAGCAGTGTGAAATGGTTGTTGGTTGGATAGCGATAATGCTTCCAGTCACTTAGCCACCACCACCATGTCTTCCACACGGTCAAGTCTGAGTAGCCGTGAGTGTGGCCCAGATATTCCTCACCCTGATCCTCCTTCCTCACACCATGCCGAGCCTCCCACCATCAGAACTCTCGACCGGTCAACTTGAAGTGGGAACAGATGAGATAGCATGTAGAGATGCCCAAAGCTTTCACCAGCCCCGGTCACGTGAAGGCGATGGTGGGAAAGTGTCAGAAGAGGTAGATGATGATGAGACACAATTGCCAGAAAGTCAGGAGGAGGAGCAGGGTGCGAATGTGAAAGACGAGGTGGTGGATGACTATGTGACTGACCCAACATGGCAGAAGGACATGCAGAGCGAGGGCAGCAGAACACATGGGGAAGGAGGCATATCACCCCAAAAGGCCGGAAGAAGCAGTGTGGTGGCCACAAACACAGAGCGTGCATCCGTTCCATGTAACACCAACATGAGGGAAGTTGCAATTCCAACTGTTAGATCTTCCCGAGTCTGGTTATTTTTTAAAGACTCTGCCGATAACCCCAAACATGCCATTTGCAGCCCCTGCCATGCGCGCTTCAGCAAGGGTAGCAAAACAACCAGCCTGACCACCACCAGCATGATCAGACACATGGCAGCAAAGCACCCGACTTTGTGGGCCGAAACCCAGGCTCCAGGACCACTGTCTGCAGATCACACCACTGCGTCCACTGGTTTGCATAGAAGACAATCCCCAGTACACCGTGCATGTGAAGATGCCTCTAGCCCTGTACCTGTTGTGGACCACAGTCAAGCAGCACTATCATCAATCCTGTCCACGTCCTTGTCCCAGCACTGCCTTCAGTTGTCTATAATCCAGTCTTTGGAACGCAAACGGAAATATCCAGCCATTGCCCCACAGGCCACAGTCCTAAATTCTAATGTTTTTCTTCTGCTTGCGCTAGAAATGCTGCCTTTTAGGCTCCCTGAGATGGAAGCTTTTCACAACCTGATGGCGGCGGCCGTCCCAAGGTACTCAGTCCCTAGTCGCCACTATTTCTCCTGGTATGCCATACCGGCATTACACCAGCATGTGCCCCACAACATTACCCATGCCCTCAGCAATGCTGTTACAGGGAAAGTCTACCTAACCACGGAAACATGGACAAGTGCTTGTGGGCAGGGATGGTACATCTCACTGATGGCACACTGGGTTAGCATAGTGGAAGCCGGGACCCAGTCGGACCTTGGGATGGAACGCATCCTCCCCACACCGAGGATTGCTGGCCCTACGTCAATCAGGGTTGCCCCCATAGTCTACAGCTCCTGCACCTCCTCTTCATCCTCCATCTCTGAAATCAACACATCAGTGAGAAGCTTGAAGCACTGCAGCACTGCCTCAGCCAAGAGGCAACAGGCTGTGCTGAAGCTAATCTGCATAGGTGACAAACTGCACAATGCAGAAGAGTTGTGGACAGCACTGAAAGAGCAGTCAGATGTTTGGATGACACCGCTGAACCTACAGCCAGGCATGGTCGTGTGTGACAATGGCCGTAACCTGGTGCCGGCTCTGAGGCAAGGTGAGCTTGCTTGGCCCATGTGCTTAACCTCTTGATTCAACGTTTTTTGAAAAGCTACCCAGAGCTGCCGGGTCTGCTAGTGAAAGTACGCCGTCTGTCTGCCCAATTTAGAAAGTCAGCTACAGCTTCAGCCGCCCTTGCCGTGCTTCAGCAGCGTTTTCAGCTTCCAGCTCACCGGCTGGTGTGTGATGTCCCCACGCACTGGAACTCTACGCTACATATGTTAGAAAGGATTTTTGAGCAGAAGAGGGCAGTTGTTGACTACCAACATCAACAAGGCAATCGATATTCAGTTCAGACTCCACACATAAGACGTCAGAAGTGGACATGGATGTCAGACATATGTACCATCTTCCAAAACTTTGAGGACTGCAACAAGATGGTGAGCGGCGATGATGCCATAATTAGCGTCACCATCCCGCTTCTCAGCATTCTGAAAACCTCTCTGCTCACAATTAAAGAGGATGCATTGCAGGCAGAGCATGAGGACATGGAGCAAGGAACCATACAGGGGGATTACACTCAGCCCAGCCTCATGTCTTCTCAACGTGGATTGGTAGTCAATGAGGAGGAGGAAGAACAGGAGCTACTTTCATGCTCTATAGATGGTACCACAAACACAACACAGCTGTCATATTGTCTGTTCAATGGGGATGGCCTGAGGACAGGGAGGAGGAGGATGAGGAGGAGGAGGACAGCATGGTCAGTCATCCTGTTGGTGAGGACACGGAAGTCTTGCCTGTAAGCAGTCTGGCACGCATGGCTGACTTTATGTTGTGCTGCGTTTCACGTGACCCTCGTATTTAAAAAAATTTGGGTGACACTCATTACCGGTCGGTGACACTTCTAGACCCATGCTACAAGGAGAACTTTCAATCTCTTCTAACAGAGGCAGAGAGGTGTACCCAAATGTTGCAGTACCAGAGGGTCCTTGTAGCGGAATTACTTAGAAAATTCCCATATGAGAACGCTGGCAGCAGACGTCAGAGTTTGTTGTACAACCAAGGAGTCCAAGTTAGAGAGACAGAAGTACAATCCAACTCAGGCAGGGGAACAATGGCAAAGTTCTGGGACAGTTTTCTCAGACCCTCCCATTGTGATGGCACAGAGGCAAGGGGTGCTGTCACAAGAAGTGGAATGTTTGGGAAGATGGTGAGGGAGTACCTTGCAGATCGTACAAACATCCTCTGCTATTCCTCTGTGCCTTTCAATTATTGGGTATCCGAGCTAGACACGTGGCATGAACTGGCTTTCTACGCCTTGGAGGTCCTGGCCTGCCCTGCTGCTAGCGTTCTGTCAGAGAGGCTTTTTTAGTGCTGCTAGTGGAATTATAAAAGATGAGCGCATCTGCCTCTCAACTGAAAATGCTGACAGGCTGACTCTTATAAAAATGAACAAGGACTGGATTGGGAAAGACTTCTGTACACCACCAAGTGAAAGCAGCTAAACATAACCTCAAATAAATTCTCTCTTTTGGGAGGTGTATTCTCATGCACCTGTTCACAACCACACATGGGTATATACTTCCAGATTTGGTCTGTTTGTTGTTATCCTCCTCCTTATCCTCATCCTCATCATCCAGAACGACTAGATGACCAGGGTGAACGTGCTCTGTAAGGTGAATTTTGGGCATGGTGGCTGTGATGGCTCTATTTTATTTTGCAAAAACAGGACCCCACTTTGGGGAATTGGGCATGACATTACATTGGGCCTACTTCTTAACTCTGTCTCCTGTAATGTGTCCTTTAACTGAAGAAAAAACAAAGTCCAGCTCACCATCCCGACATTCCCAAGAGCTCGGAGCACGGAACCGCTGTGTCAGGGCGTAGACGAACAGGAAAGAGAAGGAGATCCAGCTCAACAATGTAGTGAAAAATCCATAGTTTTTATTTCACTTCAAAAATATAGTGTAAGGATAAAACATCAGCATACAAAAAAAGAGTTAAAAACCAAAGTCAACCCTTTTAAGGGTGCTTAGTCACCGGAAACGCGTTGACCTTGGTTTTTAACTCTTTTTTTGTATGCTGATGTTTTATCCTTACACTATATTTTTGAAGTGAAATAAAAACTATGGATTTTTCACTACATCGTTGAGCTGGATCTCCTTCTCTTTCCTGTCCTTTAACTGACACTCAATGACCAGGGTGAACGTGCTCTGTATGGTGAATTTTGGGCAAGGAAGCTGTGATGGCACTATTTTATTTTGTTAAAACAGGACCCCACTATTGGGGAAATGGGCATGATATGGGCAGCACGGTGGCTCAGTGGTTAGCACTGCAGCCTTGCAGCGCTGGAGTCCTGGGTTCAAATCCCACCTAGGACAACATCTGCAAAGAGTTTGTATGTTCTCTCCGTGTTTGTGTGGGTTTCCTCCCACATTCCAAAGACATACTGATAGGGAATTAAGATTGTGAGCCCCATTGGGGACAGTGATGATAATAAGTAAAGCGCTGCGTAATATGTTAGCGCTATATAAAAATAAAGATTTAAGATTATGATATTACATTGGGCCTACTTCTTAACTCTGTCTCCTGCAGTGTCTCTTCTTTAACTGCCACTAGATTATCAGGGTGAATGGGCTCTGTACTGTTATAGGCCGGAGAAGTTTGGGCAAGGGGCTGCAATGGCACTAGTTTATTTTTACAAAAGGTACCCCCTATTGGTGAAACCACATCCTTGTTGGCAAAGATTTCATAACATTTGTGTACCTTAAAGAACTCACTTAAAAATATACTTTTTGTGTTGCCTGGTTGCTCACATTGGACACAATACACTTCATATAAATTTGATAAAGCAATGCAGTTAGTTTGGCGCTGTAGTTCATTAAAAATATTTCTTTGTCCACTATATTTCTTTCTCACCTTGAGAGCCATAACTTTGGCTACTTCAAATGTACAAATGGCGAATATACCAATGGCGATTTGGATTGCAGATTAAAATACTGTATACCGAATGCATTCAGACAATTACATAGCTGCATTTCTTGTAAAACATTTACATATGTGACAGACAATGCTCATAGTGACACAATCTTGAGAAATGTTTGTTTATTCACTTCACAAACAGTTCTAGGCCTCTATATCTTTGCTGTTTGTCTTTGTAAACCATGAAGGTTTACTGAAACTATGCCTGTGGTGGTTTGATCTAAATCCTTGTGGCTTTTATTTTCTAGGGGTTTATGGCCCCTCATCTGATGACTCCATGATATCTCAGTTTCATCCAACATTGAAAAGTGGCCACTTGAAGGTCTGGGTGAAACTAGAGTTACTACATAGTGTAAATCACTATATAAGACCAGAGAAACATGACTAAGACAGATGCCAAAACTGGGGTACCTGTACATGTACAGTGTGTTGATACCTGCATAATTGGGGACACCCATGCAGTGTAGGTAATCTCCCAGGGGTTCTCTGTCTTCGTGTCGCTTCTCTGATATTCCAGTCGAATGATGTTTAAAAGCCTCTTGGTGATGATCTAAGTATACTGTATGTATATTTAGTATGTATGTAGTTAATCTTCATATATACGTAATCAATATATGTATTTAATCCTGATATGTACTTATTAACCTTTGTATGTCAACATATACAAAAGTGTAAGCACTCACACTACTCAATCATACTATTCCATGACTTTTGTAGTTTGCAATAAAATTGCATTGGATTGCAAGTATAAGCCTTATTTAAAGCTGTATCTGAACCTTAGTGTTAAAAACATGGCAAATAAAATTGCCAAATTCTCCTGTAAATAATTCTGCAAAGAGGGAACAATCATACCATTAAAAAATACGAGTAGATTTTCATGGGTCCATCAAAAATGTGGGTTCCACGGTGTAATGGGGTGCATATGACTATGCAGCAGGGCTGGCCCTGCTGCCAATGTGTAAAACAAAAGAGTATGGGAGTACAAAATGAATTATGTGAAGTGTATTTTCCTGTGGCCATCCAGTACCTGGGTTCAAAGGCCTATTGGGGTGCAGGGCCTTGGTAGCAGGGCAGGCCTTGCTGTTAATACATACAGTGGGGCAAAAAAGTATTTAGTCAGTCAGCAATAGTGCAAGTTCCACCACTTAAAAAGATGAGAGGCGTCTGTAATTTACATCATAGGTAGACCTCAACTATGGGAGACAAACTGAGAAAAAAAAATCCAGAAAATCACATTGTCTGTTTTTTTATCATTTTTTTGGCATATTATTGTGGAAAATAAGTATTTGGTCAGAAACAAACAATCAAGATTTCTGGCTCTCACAGACCTGTAACTTCTTCTTTAAGAGTCTCCTCTTTCCTCCACTCATTACCTGTAGTAATGGCACCTGTTTAAACTTGTTATCAGTATAAAAAGACACCTGTGCACACCCTCAAACAGTCTGACTCCAAACTCCAGTATGGTGAAGACCAAAGAGCTGTCAAAGGACACCAGAAACAAAATTGTAGCCCTGCACCAGGCTGGGAAGACTGAATCTGCAATGGCCAACCAGCTTGGAGTGAAGAAATCAACAATGGGAGCAATAATTAGAAAATGGAAGACATACAAGACCACTGATAATCTCCCTCGATCTGGGGCTCCACGCAAAATCCCACCCCGTGGGGTCAGAATGATCACAAGAACGGTGAGCAAAAATCCCAGAACCACGCGGGGGGACCTAGTGAATGAACTGCAGAGAGCTGGGACCAATGTAACAAGGCCTACCATAAGTAACACACTACGTCACCATGGACTCAGATCCTGCAGTGCCAGACGTGTCCCACTGCTTAAGCCAGTACATGTCCGGGCCCATCTGAAGTTTGATAGAGAGCATTTGGATGATCCAGAGGAGTTTTGGGAGAATGTCCTATGGTCTGATGAAACAAAACTGGAACTGTTTGGTAGAAACACAACTTGTCGTGTTTGGAGGAAAAAGAATACTGAGTTGCATCCATCAAACACCATACCTACTGTAAAGCATGGTGGTGGAAACATCATGCTTTGGGGCTGTTTCTCTGCAAAGTGGCCAGGATGACTGATCCGGGTACATGAAAGAATGAATGGGACCATGTATCGTGAGATTTTGAGTGCAAACCTCCTTCCATCAGCAAGGGCATTGAAGATGAAACGTGGCTGGGTCTTTCAACATGACAATGATCCAAAGCACAGCGCCAGGGCAAGGAGTGGCTTCGTAAGAAGCATTTCAAGGTCCTGGAGTGGCCTAGCCAGTCTCCAGATCTCAACCCTATAGAAAACCTTTGGAGGGAGTTGAAAGTCCGTGTTGCCAAGCGAAAAGCCAAAAACATCACTGCTCTAGAGGAGATCTGCATGGAGGAATGGGCCAACATACCAACAACAGTGTGTGGCAACCTTGTGAAGACTTACAGAAAACGTTTGACCTCTGTCATTGCCAACAAAGGATATATTACAAAGTATTGAGATGAAATTTTGTTTCTGACCAAATACTTATTTTCCACCATAATATGCAAATAAAATGTTAAAAAAACAGACAATGTGATTTTCTGGATTTTTTTTTTTCAGTTTGTCTCCCATAGTTGAGGTCTACCTATAATGTAAATTACAGACGCCTCTCATCTTTTTAAGTGGTGGAACTTGCACTATTGCTGACTGACTAAATACTTTTTTGCCCCACTGTAAGAAAACAGTATGGCAGGACAAACTGAATAATGTGAAGTGGGTTTTCCTGTAGCCATCCAGAACCTGGGTTCAAAGGCCTATTGGGGTGCATATGACTTGGTAGCAATGCAGGCCTTGTTGTTAATACATAAGAAAACAGTATGGCAGGACCAACTGAATAATGTGAAGTGTATTTTGCTGTGGCCATCCAGTACCTGGGTTTAAAGGCCTATTGGGGTGCATATGACTTGGTAGCAGGGCAGGCCTTGCTGTTAATACATAAGAAAACAGTATGGCAGGACCAAGTGAATAATGTGAAGTGGGTTTTCCTGTAGCCATCCAGTACCTGGGTTCAAAGGCTTATTGGGGTGCATATGACTTGATAGCAGGGCAGGCCTTGCATTCAATGCAACATTTTTCAGGAAGCCTTCCTGTACCTCTCGTGAAAGGGGTATTGGGGTGCGTCGTAATTCTTGGCAGCCCAGCCACTCACTGCATAGGCAATAACAACATAGGAGACCCACTGTTTAATAATGGCCCTTTAAGAATATTAATGCTGCATGATTTCCCTCTAAAAAATAGGCTTTGTGACTTTAAGAGTTCCTCCTTCCTAAATGAAACAAGATGGGTCTGCTTATGTGTCAGACACCACATGGCCAGCTAAGGTTGTTAAATGTTGCAATGACATTTCCCAGTGAATGCATTTATAGTGGTTGAAAGCAATGTTAAAGTTGAAAAACGCTTCAAAAACGCTGCGCCTGAACTAAGCCTAAGTGGGGAAGCAAATTTTCGGTCTGGGGTTAAATATTTGGCCTTACAGGCAAGTCATTAACCTGCAAAGGATGTACCTTGACATATTTCCCAGCAAAACCCGTTTTGGTTTTGTTTTAATGTGTTTTTTGTGGCACCGGGGAAAAATGGCATGAATCTCAGAAACAATTGATTAAAGCTGTGAACTAGGAGTCAGGAATGCTTCCAGGGTGATCCCCATGATGTTCCTGTGTCATTTGAGCAGTGTTTCCATCATTTTAAGATGTTTTTAGACCTTAAAATGACCTCCAGGGGGGATCGCACTAAAAATACTCTGGTTTCCCATAGACTTACATTGGGCTCGTTGTTCTGGCCGAGTACCCGAGTATTCCAATCTGCTCGACCAGAGCAACGAGCATCCGGGCATTTTAGTCCACTGATGAGGACTAATAGAAAGTAAAGTTTTGACTCTTATACCCTAACATTGCTGCACAATTTCATAACCTAATTTAAAATATATATTTTTAAAAGAGGTACTTTGTGCTAAAAATAGTCCTGTTTACAATATAGGTAAAACAAATGTATAAGGATAATGAAAATAAGCACGAAATGCTGCGTACATATTTAGGCCTAATAACAGGTATTGTATTACAGTGGGGAAAAAAGTATTTAGTCAGCCACCAATTGTGCAAGTTCTCCCACTTAAAAAGATGAGAGAGGCCTGTAATTGACATCATAGGTAGACCACAACTATGAGAGTCAAAATGAGAAAACACATCCAGAAAATCACCTTGTCTCGTTTGACAAGATTTATTTTGAAAATTATGGTGGAAAATAAGTATTTTGTCATTAAAAAAAAGTTAATCTCAATATTTTGTTATATATCCTTTCTTGGCAAAAACAGAGATCAAACGTTTTCTGTAAGTCTTCACAAGGTTGGCACACACTGTTGGTGGTATGTTGGCCCATTCCTCCATGCATATCTCCACTATAGCAGTGATGTTTTGGGCCTGTTGCTGGGCAACACAGACTTTCAATTCCCTCCAAAGGTTTTCTATGGGGCTGAGATCTGGACACTGGCTAGGCCACTCCAGGAACTTCATATGCTTCTTACGAAGCCACTTCTTTGTTGCCCTGGCGGTGTGCTTGGGATCATTATCATGCTGAAAGACCCATCTTCAATACCCTTGCTGATGGAAGGAGGTTTGCACTCAAAATCTGACGATACATGGCCTCATTCATTCATGTACATGGATCAGTTGTCCTGGTCCCTTTGCAGAGAAACAGCCCCAAAGCATGATGTGGCCACCCCCATGCTTCACAGTAGGTATGTTTTGTTTGGATGCAACTCAGCATTTTGTCTTCTCCAAATATGACGAGTTTTGTTTGTACCAAACAGTTCTACTTTGTTTTCATCAGACCATATGAAATTCTCCCAATACTCTTTTAGATAATCCAAATGCTCTCTAGCAAGCTTCAGAGGGGCCCGGACATGTACTGGCTTAATCAGGGGGACACGTCTGGCACGGCATAGTGTGTTACTGATGAGCCTTTGTTACGGTGGTCCCAGCTCTTTGCAGGTCATTCAGTAGGTCCCTTATGTGGTTCTGGGATTTTTGTTCACCGTTATTGTGATCATTTTGACCCCACGTGGTGAGATCTTGCGTGGAGCCCCAGATCAAAGAAGAATATCAGTGGTCTTGTATGTCTTCCATTTTCTTATTATTGCTCCCACAGTTGATTTCATCATACCAAGCTGCTTGCCTACTGCAGATTCAGTCTTCGCAGCCTGATGCAGGTCTATGATTTTGTTTCTAGTGTCCTTCGATAGCTCTTTGGTCTTTACCATAGTGGAGTTTGGAGTGCAACTGTCATGATCTGTTCCAGGGTTTAATCCTGTCTGCCCTTTTTCCAGGCAGATCATGTCAAGGGTTAAATTTGCTCTGCTTCATTCTGGGTTCAGGTTTGCTATTTAGCTCCCATGCATCCTGCTGGCGGTGTCAGCTATAGTTCTGCCTTTGACATGTGAACCTGACTCTGGTAGCTCTTGGTTTGTCCTGCTGTGATCCCTGACTTGCCCCATGTCTGTTGACTCCCTCCCTTTTCCCAGCATTTCCCTGTGTTTCGGTTTTGATTCTCTGTTTTCTGACTTGGCTTGTATTCGGACTCTCTTCTGCCTTCTGACTTTGTCTTATCTGCATCTGGCCGTTGCTGAACTTCCTGGCTTGTTCCTGACCACGTGTATTGCTGATCCCTTTAGTACTTCTGCCTATTGTTGTTTTTTGACTCGGTCTGTTTGACCACTCTCTCACCACTTGGTGGCACCTATGCTGCTGCTCTGTGGTGCTTCTCTGTGTACGTAGTCTCACTTCCCTCTCAAGCTCCCTCTGGTGGAGGTTGCATTACACTGCACTGCAGCAGCATGACAGTGACTGAGGCTGTGGACAGGTGACTTCTATACTGATAACAAGTTAAAACAGGTGCCATTACTACAGGTAATGAGTGGAGGACAAAGGAGCCTCTTAAAGAAGAAGTTACAGGTCTGTGAGAGACAGAAATCTTGCATGTTTTTAGGTGACCAAATACTTATTTTCCACCATAATTTTCAAAATAAATCTTGCCAAATGAGACAAGGTGATTTTCTGGATTTGTTTTCTCATTTTGACTCTCATAGTTGTGCTCTACCCATGATGTCACAATTGGTGGCTGACTTACGGCGCCTGCTCTGTAAGTTCAAAGTGCAGCGCAACTGCGCATGCCCGAAAAAAAAAAATAACAGCACAGGCGCCGGGAACGCTAATGAAGGAAGAGGAGGCGGCGCCCGGTGTGCAGAGGCCATGAGTGACGGCTGAGAGGCGTCTGGATTAGGGGGAAAGACCTGCCTCCCTGGAAATTTCGAGGTATGAGGGACAAATTTCAAAAACGTTTATTTCAGTAGTGCCAGGGACCTGAACTAAAAGAGCCACCTTGTCAGAATGCAGCATCAGTGCTGCACAAGGTGGCTCTTTTAGTTACAAATGCCTGGGGGGGTGACAGGTTCCCTTTAATTCTTCATTATTTATTTAGGAATTAATACCAAAAAAAGTAATTTACAAACTTAATGTTAACTTATTGTGGAGCAGTCTTAAATATGGAAGGTGGTTGGTGTATGGTTATCAGTAGGGTTGAGCGACTTTTCTTTTTATAGGATCGGGTCGGGTTTCACGAAACCCGACTTTTTCAAAAGTCGGGTCGAGTGAAATCGGCCGATCCTATAGAAAAGTTGGGGTCGGGGTCGGCCGAAACACTGCATTGGGTTTCTAATGGTTCCCAGGGTCGGAAGGAGAGGAAACTCTCCTTCAGGCCCTGGGATCCATATTTAAGTGTAAAATAAAGAATCAAAATAAAAAATATTGATATACTTACCCTCGGACGCGCCCTGGTTCTTACCGGCAGCCTTCCTTCCTAAGAATGAGCGCCTGAAGGACCTTCGATAATGTCGCGGCTTGTGATTGGTCGCGTGAGCGGTCACATGGGCGTCACGTGACCAATCACAAGCCGCAACGTCATCTAAGGTCCTTCAGGCGCTGATTCTTAGGAAGGAAGGCTGCAGGTTAGAACCAGGGGGCGCGTCCGAGGGTGAGTATATACCTATTAGGAATATACTCACCCTCGGACGCGCCCTTGGACGCTTCCTTTCTAAGAATTAGCGCCTGAAGGACCTTAGATGATGTCGCGGCTTGTGATTGGCCGCGTGACCGCCCATGTGACCGCTCACGCGACCAATCACAAGCCGCGACATCATCGAAGGCCCTTCAGGCACTCATTCTTAGGAAGGAAGGCTGCCGGTGAGAACCAGGGCACGTCCGAGGGTGAGTATATCAATATTTTTTATTTTTATTCTTTATTTTACACTTACATATGAATTCCAATACCGATTCCCGATATCTTAAACATATCAGGAATCGGTATCCAGATCAGAAGATCGCCGACCTCATGGCCGACCCCACACAGGGGTCGGGTTTCATGAAACCCGACTTTGCCAAAAGTCGGCGACTTCTGAATCTGGCCGACCCGTTTCGCTCAACCCTAGTTATCAGTGCATGTGTGAATTAGCTCTGTCACTTAATACTGTTATGTGAGCTGACCAGTGAACTCAGCTTCAGACAGACGTATGCATGAAATTTTGAGACATTTAGGATTGCTTTAAGGAGGGATAAATTCATGGGGAATATTCACCATAAAATAGAATTGATACATGAATAAGTGAGTCAGCTTGTTGGGCTAACCTGGAAGAAATAATCACTCAAAGTAATACATGTGACACTAACATAAGAGGGACTATTGAAAGATATAAATTTACTTTTGGAAGTGAACACGGAATAAGGGGCAGTACTTCTTTGTCCCAAGACATTATTATTGAAACTGCAAAAGAAAATAAATCCACTGGGATCCACCTTCTTACCTCGTGGCCATGGGAGCTATGTAGTGCTCTCTGTTTGCTCTTAGGCTGGTGTCACACTAATGAGTTTTACGGACGAATGAGAGGCGCAGAAGATACGGATTGCATAAGGTACAATGATTCTCTATGGCCTATCTGCCGTATTTTACAGATCCGTATTATACGGTCTTCTACGGCCGTAGAAAATCGCAGCATGCTGCGTTTGTCAGAGTATTGCGCAAAAAATTTGCCAATGCAAGTCTATGGGGGCGAGAAAAATATGGATTACACACGGACCAACAGTGTGACTTGTGAGAAATATGTCAGACATCTCCAGGTGCCAGGAAATGTGACAAGCCCTCAATCAGGAAGCTCAGACATGCTAATTAGCTCAAAAAGCCAGATAGACATCCCGGAAGTCTGGTGCTCGTCTCCACGGAGTTGCAAGCAGCATGGCAGTCATTAGAGTTGAGCGACCTTGACCTTTTTAGAGTCGAGCCGGGTTTCGCGAAACCCGACTATCTCAAAAGTCGGGTCGAGTGAAATCGGCCGATTATGACGTAAAGTCGGGATCGACCGAAACACGAAACCCAATGCAAGTCAATGGGGCAGCATAGTCGGCAGTGAGTGGGGGCCAGGAAAACACCTAGAGTGCCCATTTTAATGTCAAAACCATCCATTCTTCTTAACGAAGCTTGTCAAGCGTAATTTACCTTATAATAATTGGAAGGCATTTGAAATTGGGGGTCATTTGGCTAAAGTTGTGGTGGGTAGGGCTGGTTCAAGTAATTAGTGGGCCCAGGAAATCTGGACCACGTTACGGCAGTGAAGCAGGGAGAGGTAAGTATTTCAACTTTGCAAGTGCTGTGAACCTGAGCAAGCAGGGGGGGCCCACTCGTTGGCATTGGCACTGGCACAGGGCCCCTCAAAGTACAGCGGTGTGTTTGCACGGTGGGGGCGCCTCCCACCGGCAGCAACACTTTTGCGTACCATGAGAGGCCCTGTGCCAGTGACGTCGCCAACTAGTATTCCTCCCCCCACCTGATGAAGGAACCTGCACTTTCATCTGCACCTTCCTGTTTGTCCCCGTGTAAGGTGGTATGGTATGCGGGAAGGGGGACCTGACTTTCAGCAGGGTCACAATCTTGCAGTGTAGCGTGCACGGGAAATGTTGCGTTATGGGTCAATGTACCAGCAGACTCATCTATCACTGGCTGGGCAATGGGCAGGATGAGGAGGAAACACAGATATAGGCCCAAAGAATAAAGTGGGCTAAATGCAGTTCAAAATTGGTAACACAGGACTAATCAGGGGGCATTGCAGTGGAGGACAACTGGAATGAGAGGCTGACACAGAGAGTAGGCCCAAATCAGTAAGTAGTCGAAATGCAGTTCAAAATTGGCAACAGTAGTAAACAGGCGGCACAGCTTTGTTCAGTGGAGGAGAACAGCAAGGAGTGGCAGACACCGATAGTAGGCCCCAACCCAACTAGTAGGCCAAATGCAGTCTAACATTAACAACTACTTAACGAGCGCCTGAAAACGGAATTTCAGGACAGGAAACCAGGAGAACAGCAAGGAGCGGCAGACACCGATAGTAGGCCCCAAACCAACTAGTACGCCAAATGCAGTTGTTCCGTTTAACCACAATTTAATGAGAGCCTGAAGATAGAAGTTCAGGAAAGGCAACCTGGAGAACACCTTGGAGTGGAACACACCATCTCTCTACACCCCATACCCAATTTGTAGGTCTAATGCAGCGTAGTTTCCAACAACTACTAAACGAGAGCATGATGATCGAAGCATTGGCGAGGAAACCTGGGGAACACCTTGGAGTGGAACACACCATCTCTCTACACCCCATACCCAATTTGTAGGCCTAATGCAGCGTAGTTTCCAACAACTACTAAACGAGAGCATGATGATCGAAGCATTGGCGAGGAAACCTGGGGAACACCTTGGAGTGGAACACACCATCTCTCTACAGTGGAACACACCATCTCTCTACACCCCATACCCAATTTGTAGGCCTAATGCAGCGTAGTTTCCAACAACTACTAAACGAGAGCCGGAAGATCGAAGCTCAGGAAAGGCAACCTGGAGAACACCTTGGAGTGGAACACACCATCTCTCTACACCCCATACCCAATTTGTAGGCCCAATGCAGCGTAGTTTCCAACAACTACTAAACGAGAGCCGGAAGATCGAAGCAATGGAGAGGAAACCTGGGGAACACCTTGGAGTGTAACACACCATCTCTCTACACCCCATACCCAATTTGTAGGCCTAATGCAGCGTAGTTTCCAACAACTACTAAACGAGAGCCGGAAGATCGAAGCAATGGAGAGGAAACCTAGGGAACACCTTGGAGTGTAACACACCATCTCTCTACACCCCATACCCAATTTGTAGGTCTAATGCAGCGTAGTTTCCAACAACTACTAAACGAGAGCCGGAAGATCGAAGCAATGGAGAGGAAACCTGGGGAACACCTTGGAGTGTAACACACCATCTCTCTACACCCCATACCCAATTTGTAGGCCTAATGCAGCGTAGTTTCCAACAACTACTAAACGAGAGCATGAAGATCGAAGCAATGGAGAGGAAACCTGGGGAACACCTTGGAGTGGAACACACCATCTCTCTACACCCCATACCCAATTTGTAGGCCTAATGCAGCGTAGTATCCAACAACTACTAAACGAGAGCATGATGATCGAAGCATTGGCGAGGAAACCTGGGGAACACCTTGGAGTGGAACACACCATCTCTCTACAGTGGAACACACCATCTCTCTACACCCCATACCAAATTTGTAGGCCTAATGCAGCGTAGTTTCCAACAACTACTAAACGAGAGCCGGAAGATCGAAGCTCAGGAAAGGCAACCTGGGGAACACCTTGGAGTGGAACACACCATCTCTCTACACCCCATACCCAATTTGTAGGCCTAATGCAGCGTAGTTTCCAACAACTACTAAACGAGAGCCGGAAGATCGAAGCAATGGAGAGGAAACCTGGGGAACACCTTGGAGTGTAACACACCATCTCTCTACACCCCATACCCAATTTGTAGGCCTAATGCAGCGTAGTTTCCAACAACTACTAAACGAGAGCCGGAAGATCGAAGCAATGGAGAGGAAACCTGGGGAACACCTTGGAGTGTAACACACCATCTCTCTACACCCCATACCCAATTTGTAGGCCTAATGCAGCGTAGTTTCCAACAACTACTAAACGAGAGCATGAAGATCGAAGCAATGGAGAGGAAACCTGGGGAACACCTTGGAGTGGAACACACCATCTCTCTACACCCCATACCCAATTTGTAGGCCTAATGCAGCGTAGTTTCCAACAACTACTAAACGAGACAGGAACAGGAACAGGAACACATGGGCTACTTGCACAGTGAACAAGTCTGTAGAATCATGTTCACACACCACCAAGAAACCTGAAGACACAAAAGAGAATAGTAAAACCAAAAACACTCAGTTTGAAAAAAATTGCAGTAATCCGCACTGTGCAAGTAGCCCATGTGTTCCTGTTTCCATAATTGTTCTCTTGTGTCTACAAGACTGGGGAGGTACCCACCACTCCTCCTGGGCTATCTGCACATAAGCTGTTCTACTCTGTATGCACACATGGACTTTTCCTCTCTGAACCCTGTTCACACAGGTAATATACAGATGATCAGGTTTTTAAATACATCAGATAGGGATTGCATACACTAGTTAGGACTGCTCTGATAAGGGTATACCGTGAAGATTGGTAGAGCAGCTTAGTATACATTTTTTGCAAAAAACGTATCAACCAAATACCCTGTTTTTTACATCTTTTACTAGCACTTGCGGATTACTGCAATTTTTTTCAAACTGAGT
Organism: Ranitomeya imitator; assembly: GCF_032444005.1. Lineage (NCBI taxonomy): Eukaryota > Metazoa > Chordata > Amphibia > Anura > Dendrobatidae > Ranitomeya > Ranitomeya imitator. The sequence goes on along the minus strand of NC_091288.1, from coordinate 120,225,061 downwards.
GTTTTTGGTTTTACTATTCTCTTTTGTGTCTTCAGGTTTCTTGGTGGTGTGTGAACATGATTCTACAGACTTGTTCACTGTGCAAGTAGCCCATGTGTTCCTGTTTCCATAATTGTTCTCTTGTGTCTACAAGACTGGGGAGGTACCCACCACTCCTCCTGGGCTATCTGCACATAAGCTGTTCTACTCTGTATGCACACATGGACTTTTCCTCTCTGAACCCTGTTCACACAGGTAATATACAGATGATCAGGTTTTTAAATACATCAGATAGGGATTGCATACACTAGTTAGGACTGCTCTGATAAGGGTATACCGTGAAGATTGGTAGAGCAGCTTAGTATACATTTTTTGCAAAAAACGTATCAACCAAATACCCTGTTTTTTACATCTTTTACTAGCACTTGCGGATTACTGCAATTTTTTTCAAACTGAGTGTTTTTGGTTTTACTATTCTCTTTTGTGTCTTCAGGTTTCTTGGTGGTGTGTGAACATGATTCTACAGACTTGTTCACTGTGCAAGTAGCCCATGTGTTCCTGTTTCCATAATTGTTCTCTTGTGTCTACAAGACTGGGGAGGTACCCACCACTCCTCCTGGGCTATCTGCACATAAGCTGTTCTACTCTGTATGCACACATGGACTTTTCCTCTCTGAACCCTGTTCACACAGGTAATATACAGATGATCAGGTTTTTAAATACATCAGATAGGGATTGCATACACTAGTTAGGACTGCTCTGATAAGGGTATACCGTGAAGATTGGTAGAGCAGCTTAGTATACATTTTTTGCAAAAAACGTATCAACCAAATACCCTGTTTTTTACATCTTTTACTAGCACTTGCGGATTACTGCAATTTTTTTCAAACTGAGTGTTTTTGGTTTTACTATTCTCTTTTGTGTCTTCAGGTTTCTTGGTGGTGTGTGAACATGATTCTACAGACTTGTTCACTGTGCAAGTAGCCCATGTGTTCCTGTTTCCATAATTGTTCTCTTGTGTCTACAAGACTGGGGAGGTACCCACCACTCCTCCTGGGCTATCTGCACATAAGCTGTTCTACTCTGTATGCACACATGGACTTTTCCTCTCTGAACCCTGTTCACACAGGTAATATACAGATGATCAGGTTTTTAAATACATCAGATAGGGATTGCATACACTAGTTAGGACTGCTCTGATAAGGGTATACCGTGAAGATTGGTAGAGCAGCTTAGTATACATTTTTTGCAAAAAACGTATCAACCAAATACCCTGTTTTTTACATCTTTTACTAGCACTTGCGGATTACTGCAATTTTTTTCAAACTGAGTGTTTTTGGTTTTACTATTCTCTTTTGTGTCTTCAGGTTTCTTGGTGGTGTGTGAACATGATTCTACAGACTTGTTCACTGTGCAAGTAGCCCATGTGTTCCTGTTTCCATAATTGTTCTCTTGTGTCTACAAGACTGGGGAGGTACCCACCACTCCTCCTGGGCTATCTGCACATAAGCTGTTCTACTCTGTATGCACACATGGACTTTTCCTCTCTGAACCCTGTTCACACAGGTAATATACAGATGATCAGGTTTTTAAATACATCAGATAGGGATTGCATACACTAGTTAGGACTGCTCTGATAAGGGTATACCGTGAAGATTGGTAGAGCAGCTTAGTATACATTTTTTGCAAAAAACGTATCAACCAAATACCCTGTTTTTTACATCTTTTACTAGCACTTGCGGATTACTGCAATTTTTTTCAAACTGAGTGTTTTTGGTTTTACTATTCTCTTTTGTGTCTTCAACTACTAAACGAGAGCATGATGATCGAAGCATTGGCGAGGAAACCTGGGGAACACCTTGGAGTGGAACACACCATCTCTCTACAGTGGAACACACCATCTCTCTACACCCCATACCCAATTTGTAGGCCTAATGCAGCGTAGTTTCCAACAACTACTAAACGAGAGCCGGAAGATCGAAGCTCAGGAAAGGCAACCTGGGGAACACCTTGGAGTGGAACACACCATCTCTCTACACCCCATACCCAATTTGTAGGCCCAATGCAGCGTAGTTTCCAACAACTACTAAACGAGAGCCGGAAGATCGAAGCTCAGGAAAGGCAACCTGGGGAACACCTTGGAGTGTAACAAACCCTCTCTCTACACCACGGAAGGGCTGATTCTTAGGAAGGAAGGCTGTCGGAAAGAAGCAGGGCGCGTCCGAGGGTGATTATATTCTTATTAGGTATATACTCACCCTCGGACGCGCCCTGCTTCTTTATTTGTAATGAATGTTTATTTGCAATGTGGTTTTGACTTACTCTATTTTTTTGGTAAATAATGATTTTATTATTTTCATTGTTTTGCATCTTCTTGGCAATAATATAAAGAAGACGCGACAGGACGACACTCGGTGGATGCCATATCTGTGTTTAAAATTGAAAAAACCTTTCAGTTAACTACTTGCAGGAGAAAGTTATTGTAGCTGGTGGACATTTTTAGTACTGTACCAGATTTTTGTTGTATGTGTTTGTTTTTAATGTTAAAATGTCTGCATTTGATATCTCTCCAGTATTTTCTTTTTTATAAGCAAAATACTTATTTTTATATTTTCTGATGTTGGTTCCAGGGGTACACGGGCAGCAGTGGTGTGGTCAGTGGAGGCCTAGTGGAAGGAGTGACCGCAGACAGGCATCGAAGGCCTAAAATAATAACACATGGCTGTAGGCAATTTTAAATTGGTTCCAGGGGTACACGGGCAGCAGTGGTGTGGTCAGTGGAGGCCTAGTGGAAGAAGTGACCGCAGACAGGCATCGAAGGCCTAAAATAATAACACATGGCTGTAGGCAATTTTAAATTGGTTCCAGGGGTACACGGGCAGCAGTGGTGTGGTCAGTGGAGGCCTAGTGGAAGGAGTGACCGCAGACAGGCATCGAAGGCCTAAAATAATAACACATGGCTGTAGGCAATTTTAAATTGGTTCCAGGGGTACACGGGCAGCAGTGGTGTGGTCAGTGGAGGCCTAGTGGAAGGAGTGACCGCAGACAGGCATCGAAGGCCTAAAATAATAACACATGGCTGTAGGCAATTTTAAATTGGTTCCAGGGGTACACGGGCAGCAGTGGTGTGGTCATTGGAGGCCTAGTGGAAGGAGTGACCGCAGACAGGCATCGAAGGCCTAAAATAATAACACATGGCTGTAGGCAATTTTAAATTGTTTCCAGGGGTACACGGGCAGCAGTGGTGTGGTCAGTGGAGGCCTAGTGGAAGGAGTGACCGCAGACAGGCATCGAAGGCCTAAAATAATAACACATGGCTGTAGGCAATTTTAAATTGGTTCCAGGGGTACACGGGCAGCAGTGGTGTGGTCAGTGGAGGCCTAGTGGAAGGAGTGACCGCAGACAGGCATCGAAGGCCTAAAATAATAACACATGGCTGTAGGCAATTTTAAATTGGTTCCAGGGGTACACGGGCAGCAGTGGTGTGGTCAGTGGAGGCCTAGTGGAAGGAGTCACCGCAGACAGGTATCGAAGGCCTAAAATAATAACACATGGCTGTAGGCAATTTTAAATTGGTTACAGGGGTACACGGGCAGCAGTGGTGTGGTCAGTGGAGGCCTAGTGGAAGGAGTGACCGCAGACAGGCATCGAAGGCCTAAAATAATAACACATGGCTGTAGGCAATTTTAAATTGTTTCCAGGGGTACACGGGCAGCAGTGGTGTGGTCAGTGGAGGCCTAGTGGAAGGAGTGACCGCAGACAGGCATCGAAGGCCTAAAATAATAACACATGGCTGTAGGCAATTTTAAATTGGTTCCAGGGGTACACGGGCAGCAGTGGTGTGGTCAGTGGAGGCCTAGTGGAAGGAGTGACCCCAGACAGGCATCGAAGGCCTAAAATAATAACACATGGCTGTAGGCAATTTTAAATTGGTTCCAGGGGTACACGGGCAGCAGTGGTGTGGTCAGTGGAGGCCTAGTGGAAGGAGTCACCGCAGACAGGCATCGAAGGCCTAAAATAATAACACATGGCTGTAGGCAATTTTAAATTGGTTACAGGGGTACACGGGCAGCAGTGGTGTGGTCAGTGGAGGCCTAGTGGAAGGAGTGACCGCAGACAGGCATCGAAGGCCTAAAATAATAATACATGGCTGTAGGCAATTTTAAATTGGTTACAGGGGTACACGGGCAGCAGTGGTGTGGTCAGTGGAGGCCTAGTGGAAGGACAATATGAAAAAGTGACAGCGCTCCATCCGGGTGTGGTCCAAAATCAAAACTTTATTCAGCCATAAAACAGCAGACAGCAACGTTTCGACCCTATGGGTCTTTATCAGGCATCTCTAACAGTGCAAAGTGTCGGCTATATATAGCCCAAGTGCCACGCAGGGCACCAATCCCCAACAAGCCGCACCCACCATATAATTAACAATATATACAGCATTAAAAACAAAGATCAGACATATACCAAATAAAAATCTCCCCACCCAGATATAATCCGCATACACAAAATGTAAACAAATCCCCCAAATACATCAAAATACAGCTCAATCCAGAGAAGTTTCATCTGTCAAAAACAGGAGGCGTGATCTTCATAAGAAAGTCCACCAATCATCGCATCACCACATGGGGTTGTAAACAATCCACTGCCAATCGATTCCAGGCTCTCTTACGCGTCATAGATCCAAACGATGCAGTCAGAAGAATCACATGACCGGAAATCACCTCCCCACCAATAGCGAAACCTGTAACAAAATCAATATAACACTGCATACAGCTCAAACGTCCAGCCACCACCCACCCAGGCCGGAGGACGCAGGCGCAACAACGTCAAGACACGCCCCCCTTCGGGAGCCTATCCAGAACGGAGAGCGTCATGCGCACACCTCCCGAAGAGAGCGGGGCTGGATTGGAGCGTTGCCACAGTAACCGCAACGCTACCATCGCCATAGTGCTCAACAACCACCGGCTAAAACCAACGATGTGATGGCGAGGATGCACCCACGGATCCCCACCCGAGTCAGAACCCCACCAAATAGTGGGAGAACCACACAGGGGACAGGTCCGCAGTGCGCACACCCCGCACATCACACCGGGTAAGCCACCACGCTTGTCGAGACAACCGCAGCCCAGGCATTCCACGTGCAGCACCAGGTACAGCATATTGGAACAGGGAAATACCAGCGGCATCTCTATACAGAATCTATAAAATCTCAAAAAGGGGGAACACATCCTGTAAGAAAAAGAATCATATAATAGAGAACCCATATTAGAGGGAATCGCAAAAATTAGTAGACAACCCGGGGGATATGTCAACACTCGATTAGGCCCCCATAACCCATATGTGGCCGACGCGGAACACACAGCCCAGGAAACCCAATAGGGTCTCATATCATAGACTAGGCCTTTCACTTCTCATCACCGTCGATTGTGCCAAAGTATATCTGAAATACAAACAATCAAGGGATACAGCGCACCTATGACAACACATAATAAATCTGGGCAGCAAAGACATTAAAAACAAATACCGACAATGATGGAACCGACATCCTACCGAGTACATACATGCAAGTTGAAATCAATTTTAAGGCCCTTAGGTTGTAATGACCCCAATGTATAGATCCAACGAAGTTTCTTAGCTTTGAGAATTTGTAGTCTATTGCCTCCCCTCCTGAGCACTGGTACACTATCAATCACCCTAAACCTAAGTTGATTCACTGAATGTTTATTATCAACGAAGTGTTTAGGCACTGGTAATTCCATGAGTCCTGTTCTCACTGTACTCTTATGTTTGGTAATGCGTGCTCTTACCTCCATGGTTGTTTCACCAACATAAGTGAGCCCACACGGGCATACAATCATGTACACAACAAAACTAGAAGTACACGTGTATCTTTCCTTGAGAAAATTTTTTTTACCAGTGAGCGGGTGATGAAAAAACTCCCCCTTTAACATATTGTTACAACAGGAACAACCCAGACATGGAAAATTACCATTCTTGACTGCGCTCAGGGTACTTTGAATAGATCTTTTAGAGGTCCCAATATCAGACTTCACAAGTTTATCCCTGAGGTTACGTCCCCTTCTAAATGACATCATCGGGGGCGCCTCAAACTTAGGGACAGAGGGTAAACCTCGCTGTAGTAGGGACCAATGTCGTCTCAGTATATTCCCAACCCGACTACTCGCTGAGTTATATGTTGATACAAAGGGGATTCTATCCGTAGTGGATTCGACACGAGTCTTGTTTCGAATACTCGAACGGGAGCAGCTGTTAGCCTTATTCTTATATTTAATCACCTCCCTTGCTGGATATCCCCTAGCGATGAACTTATTACACATCTCGCTCAGTCTCATATCAACACGTTCCTCATCTGACACAATACGTCTCACCCTCAGAAGTTGGCTCCACGGAAGGGAACCCACCATTTTCCTCGGGTGATTACTATCAAAGGCTAATAATCCATTCTTATCTGTTGTTTTAATAAAAATGTCGGTCTCTAATTTGTTACCAGCCTTGTAGACCAAAGTGTCCAGAAATTGTATCTGGATGGTAGACTGAGTCAAAGTAAATTTTAGTTCAGGATAGATTTGATTCAAAGAATCATGGAAGGCCTCCAACTCAAGGGAGGACCCCTCCCATATCACAAAAATGTCATCAATGTATCGCCACCAGGCTCTTAATATTGATTTCAACTTGCATGTATGTACTCGGTAGGATGTCGGTTCCATCATTGTCGGTATTTGTTTTTAATGTCTTTGCTGCCCAGATTTATTATGTGTTGTCATAGGTGCGCTGTATCCCTTGATTGTTTGTATTTCAGATATACTTTGGCACAATCGACGGTGATGAGAAGTGAAAGGCCTAGTCTATGATATGAGACCCTATGGGGTTTCCTGGGCTGTGTGTTCCCCGTCGGCCACATATGGGTTATGGGGGCCTAATCGAGTGTTGACATATCCCCCGGGTTGTCTACTATTTTTGCGATTCCCTCTAATATGGGTTCTCTATTATATGATTCTTTTTCTTACAGGATGTGTTCCCCCTTTTTGAGATTTTATAGATTCTGTATAGAGATGCCGCTGGTATTTCCCTGTTCCAATATGCTGTACCTGGTGCTGCACGTGGAATGCCTGGGCTGCGGTTGTCTCGACAAGCGTGGTGGCTTACCCGGTGTGATGTGCGGGGTGTGCGCACTGCGGACCTGTCCCCTGTGTGGTTCTCCCACTATTTGGTGGGGTTCTGACTCGGGTGGGGATCCGTGGGTGCATCCTCGCCATCACATCGTTGGTTTTAGCCGGTGGTTGTTGAGCACTATGGCGATGGTAGCGTTGCGGTTACTGTGGCAACGCTCCGATCCAGCCCCGCTCTCTTCGGGAGGTGTGCGCATGACGCTCTCCGCTCTGGATAGGCTCCCGAAGGGGGGCGTGTCTTGACGTTGTTGCGCCTGCGTCCTCCGGCCTGGGTGGGTGGTGGCTGGACGTTTGAGCTGTATGCAGTGTTATATTGATTTTGTTACAGGTTTCGCTATTGGTGGGGAGGTGATTTCCGGTCATGTGATTCTTCTGACTGCATCGTTTGGATCTATGACGCGTAAGAGAGCCTGGAATCGATTGGCAGTGGATTGTTTACAACCCCATGTGGTGATGCGATGATTGGTGGACTTTCTTATGAAGATCACGCCTCCTGTTTTTGACAGATGAAACTTCTCTGGATTGAGCTGTATTTTGATGTATTTGGGGGATTTGTTTACATTTTGTGTATGCGGATTATATCTGGGTGGGGAGATTTTTATTTGGTATATGTCTGATCTTTGTTTTTAATGCTGTATATATTGTTAATTATATGGTGGGTGCGGCTTGTTGGGGATTGGTGCCCTGCGTGGCACTTGTGCTATATATAGCCGACACTTTGCACTGTTAGACATGCTTGATAAAGACCCATAGGGTCGAAACGTTGCTGTCTGCTGTTTTATGGCTGAATAAAGTTTTGATTTTGGACCACACCCGGATGGAGCGCTGTCACTTTTTCATATTGGACTTTCTATGGCCCTAGTTGGTTCCCTGGACCTGGACGGGCGCTCCAGATTGTGAAGTGCGGTTAGCCATCTTGTTTGTTTTGGACTTTTGGAACCTGGCTGACCTGAACCGCACCGCAATGGCGGAAGGATTTATGACTCCGGAGGTGGGTGAATCGGAGAATGCCATTACCTTTTCATATACCGACGATGATGCGGCCCGTATCTTGGCCGATGCAAGTACGGACATTGGATTTCTCAGCAAACCGACTATTGAAATGCTGAGGAGGAAATTGGAGAATGAGAAAAAGAGACTGGTATCTTTTGAATTACATGTTATAACTCTGACTGAGTATTTTAAGGCACGGAGGATTCCACGGGGTCTGCGGCCACACCTTAGACCTACGTTGTTACCAGAAAATACCCAATTCTGCATGAAATTTGAATCAATTACTAATAAATATGCCTTTGATGTTATGTTGCTGAATATTGAATTTCTGAAGGCGGAAATGATTACCGTGAAGAGGAACATCATGGAATTGGAGGATCAGGTGAAGGCACAGTTGACAATCCAGGATTGGAATCTGCTTAAAATAAAGATGGAGGAGAATATGATGAAATTCAGGAATGAGATTGAGATTACTAAAAGGACCAAGTGGTTTCGAGATGCGGATGACTATAAGGTGGGCCGTGTCTTTTCTTGGCAGATGGGTCCGGGACAGCCGGGACAGCATTCCAATATCGGCAATAGGAGAGCTAATGGAACCAGGAGGCGCAGAAGACCACAAGTAAGAAAAAACTCTAACTTTGGTTTCACTACAGCCGATTCGGAGTCGACAGATGACTCTAATGCTGGAGGGCCCAGACAGATACAACAGCGCCAACATTTTTTAGCTCAAGAGAAGGTGGACAAAACCACCCCCGGAGACGTGGTCAGAGAGGGGGCCGCAAACATAGGAAATGGAGGGACATCCCGGGAGCAACGACCGGGACGGAATGTGACCATGAGAACGAGGAACAGGAACGACAACTGAATGATAGTGAGGAGTTGGTTGTGAATATCTCGTCTACTGCCCTGTCAGATATGGAGATTAAGGTACTGTCCAAGGGGTTATCATTTTGCCCCACACATAACCCTGACTGGTTTACATTAGAGCTAGATCTACAAGCTTTTTTCAGAAGACTAAGACTATCTACCTTCTTTTCTGAAAAAATGGAGAGCCCTGAAATTCCCAATACTAGCAGGTTGAATAATGAGAATGGCTTCACTCTGAAAGGGGTGGGCCTGTATTGTAAAAGCAATTTTCAACCTCCCATTAGAAACCATTTTGTGGAATCTTATGTTGAATTGGTATGCAGGGATATTGAAAAATTGAAGAAAGACTTTAAATCTGTCAGTGTCAACAACTTAACAACGGTCGAGAGGGACACGTTGAGGACTTTAGCTGATAACTCCCTAATAACGATTAAACCAGCTGATAAAGGTGGGGCGGTGGTGGTTATGGACAGTACTAAATATAAGTCAGAAATATTAAGGCAGTTGGACGATGGGGCTGTTTATGAGAAACTATCATGTAACCCGACATTCCGTTTTCAGAGGGAATTACAGCTTGTGGTCAGTGACTCCCTAGCCATGGGACTCATTGACCATAAGCTGGCTGATTTTTTGATCGTTGAGTCTCCGGTGGTCCCAGTACTATATGTACTGCCTAAAATACATAAAGATCTATATAATCCCCCGGGACGACCTATCGTCTCGGGTAGGGGCTCTCTCTTCAATAGTGTTGCAATTTTTTTGGACCGCGTATTAAGGTCATATGCTACATCTGCAAAGTCATATATTCGGGACACGGGAGACTTTTTGAATAAGATTGAAAACATCACCATTTCTGATTCTACCATCCTGGCTTCATTCGATGTGGTATCTTTATATACCTCCATTGAGCACGATAAAGGTCTTGAAGCGGTCTCATGTATGCTATCGGGCTCTGACGTGGCCCCCGAGTGTGCACGACTCATCCTCACATTGCTTGAGTTCATCCTCAGGCGGAATTTTTTTCTGTTTGGGGATGAGTTTTTCTTGCAATTAAGGGGTACCGCCATGGGGTACAATGTGGCCCCCACGTATGCCAACATCTATATGGCGGTACTTGAGGATGCGTTCGTGTACAGTTCCAACCTCTGGCGCCACGTCAGAGCCTGGTGGCGATACATTGATGACATTTTTGTGATATGGGAGGGGTCCTCCCTTGAGTTGGAGGCCTTCCATGATTCTTTGAATCAAATCTATCCTGAACTAAAATTTACTTTGACTCAGTCTACCATCCAGATACAATTTCTGGACACTTTGGTCTACAAGGCTGGTAACAAATTAGAGACCGACATTTTTATTAAAACAACAGATAAGAATGGATTATTAGCCTTTGATAGTAATCACCCGAGGAAAATGGTGGGTTCCCTTCCGTGGAGCCAACTTCTGAGGGTGAGACGTATTGTGTCAGATGAGGAACGTGTTGATATGAGACTGAGCGAGATGTGTAATAAGTTCATCGCTAGGGGATATCCAGCAAGGGAGGTGATTAAATATAAGAATAAGGCTAACAGCTGCTCCCGTTCGAGTATTCGAAACAAGACTCGTGTCGAATCCACTACGGATAGAATCCCCTTTGTATCAAAATATAACTCAGCGAGTAGTCGGGTTGGGAATATACTGAGACGACATTGGTCCCTACTACAGCGAGGTTTACCCTTTGTCCCTAAGTTTGAGGCGCCCCCGATGATGTCATTTAGAAGGGGACGTAACCTCAGGGATAAACTTGTGAAGTCTGATATTGGGACCTCTAAAAGATCTATTCAAAGTACCCTGAGCGCAGTCAAGAATGGTAATTTTCCATGTCTGGGTTGTTCCTGTTGTAACAATATGTTAAAGGGGGAGTTTTTTCATCACCCGCTCACTGGTAAAAAAAATTTTCTCAAGGAAAGATACACGTGTACTTCTAGTTTTGTTGTGTACATGATTGTATGCACGTGTGGGCTCACTTATGTTGGTGAAACAACCATGGAGGTAAGAGCACGCATTACCAAACATAAGAGTACAGTGAGAACAGGACTCATGGAATTACCAGTGCCTAAACACTTCGTTGATAATAAACATTCAGTGAATCAACTTAGGTTTAGGGTGATTGATAGTGTACCAGTGCTCAGGAGGGGAGGCAATAGACTACAAATTCTCAAAGCTAAGGAACTTCGTTGGATCTATACATTGGGGTCATTACAACCTAAGGGCCTTAATATTGATTTCAACTTGCATGTATGTACTCGGTAGGATGTCGGTTCCATCATTGTCGGTATTTGTTTTTAATGTTTTTGCTGCCCAGATTTATTATGTGTTGTCATAGGTGCGCTGTATCCCTTGATTGTTTGTATTTCAGATATACTTTGGCACAATCGACGGTGATGAGAAGTGAAAGGCCTAGTCTATGATATCAGACCCTATTGGGTTTCCTGGGCTGTGTGTTCCCCGTCGGCCACATATGGGTTATGGGGGCCTAATCGAGTGTTGACATATCCCCCGGGTTGTCTACTAATTTTTGCGATTCCCTCTAATATGGGTTCTCTATTATATGATTCTTTTTCTTACAGGATGTGTTCCCCCTTTTTGAGATTTTATAGATTCTGTATAGAGATGCCGCTGGTATTTCCCTGTTCCAATATGCTGTACCTGGTGCTGCACGTGGAATGCCTGGGCTGCGGTTGTCTCGACAAGCGTGGTGGCTTACCCGGTGTGATGTGCGGGGTGTGCGCACTGCGGACCTGTCCCCTGTGTGGTTCTCCCACTATTTGGTGGGGTTCTGACTCGGGTGGGGATCCGTGGGTGCATCCTCGCCATCACATCGTTGGTTTTAGCCGGTGGTTGTTGAGCACTATGGCGATGGTAGCGTTGCGGTTACTGTGGCAACGCTCCGATCCAGCCCCGCTCTCTTCGGGAGGTGTGCGCATGACGCTCTCCGTTCTGGATAGGCTCCCGAAGGGGGGCGTGTCTTGACGTTGTTGCGCCTGCGTCCTCCGGCCTGGGTGGGTGGTGGCTGGACGTTTGAGCTGTATGCAGTGTTATATTGATTTTGTTACAGGTTTCGCTATTGGTGGGGAGGTGATTTCCGGTCATGTGATTCTTCTGACTGCATCGTTTGGATCTATGACGCGTAAGAGAGCCTGGAATCGATTGGCAGTGGATTGTTTACAACCCCATGTGGTGATGCGATGATTGGTGGACTTTCTTATGAAGATCACGCCTCCTGTTTTTGACAGATGAAACTTCTCTGGATTGAGCTGTATTTTGATGTATTTGGGGGATTTGTTTACATTTTGTGTATGCGGATTATATCTGGGTGGGGAGATTTTTATTTGGTATATGTCTGATCTTTGTTTTTAATGCTGTATATATTGTTAATTATATGGTGGGTGCGGCTTGTTGGGGATTGGTGCCCTGCGTGGCACTTGTGCTATATATAGCCGACACTTTGCACTGTTAGACATGCTTGATAAAGACCCATAGGGTCGAAACGTTGCTGTCTGCTGTTTTATGGCTGAATAAAGTTTTGATTTTGGACCACACCCGGATGGAGCGCTGTCACTTTTTCATATTGGACTTTCTATGGCCCTAGTTGGTTCCCTGGACCTGGACGGGCGCTCCAGATTGTGAAGTGCGGTTAGCCATCTTGTTTGTTTTGGCCTAGTGGAAGGAGTGACCACAGACAGGCATCGAAGGCCTAACATAACAAAAATGTCAATACAATGGTATTGTCAGTGGCAGGCATTGAAGGATGTCAGCGCATAGACTAAACATTGGTGGAGCTGTGAGATAATTTTGCAAGTGGTAGAGCACTGTTTGAGCTGGGGTGGGGGGAAACTGTCTTGTGGCCGGCGGTACAGGCCCAGGGCCCCTCATATTACAACGGTGTGTCTGACGTTGGGTGCGCACCACCACCGCCAGAGACACTTTATTGTACTAGGAGGGACCCAGTGGCAGTGCCGTCGACCAAAAGCGGGCTCACCCACCTCTTCAGACAAACTGCACTCTCACGGGTGCTGTCGCCAAGTGTCGATACCACGGCCCCGTGTGGGGAGTTTGGCCATTTAGTGAGGTGTAAACATGTCGTATGCTGGACAATCAGGTGCAGAAAATTACGAGATTGGAAAAGGCATTCAGAATAGTCCACAGGCAAGACCTTTTCATAGGAAAGCTAGGTGTCAGCCGGGCAAGGTGGGGCAAAAGATTTCGAAATCTAGTTGTGGTTCATTTTAATGAAGGTTAGATCATCTACATTTTGGGTAGCCAGACGAGTCCTTTTTTCTGTTAGTATTGAACCTGCAGCACTGAATACTCTTTCTGATAGGACACTAGCTGCCGGGCAAGCAAGCTCCTGCAATGCATATTCTGCCAATTCTACCCAGGTGTCTAATTTTGATGCCCAGTAATCAAATGGGAATGACGGTTGAGGGAGAACATCGATAAGGGATGAAAAATAGTTTGTAACCATACTGGACAAATGTTGTCTCCTGTCACTTTGAATTGATGCTGCAGTACCTGTCCTGTCTGCGGTCATAGCAAAATCACTCCACAACCTGGTCAGAAAACCCCTCTGGCCAACGCCACTTCTGATTTCTGCCCCTCTAACTCCTCTGGTCTGCTGGCCCCTGCAGCTCGTGTGAGAACGATCACGGGCGCTGTGTGCAGGGAATGCCAGAAGCAAACGGTCAACAAGAGTTGATTGTTTGGTTGCTAATATTAGTTCCAAGTTCTCATGTGGCATTATATTTTGCAATTTGCCTTTATAGCGAGGATCAAGGAGGCAGGCCAACCAGTAATCGTCATCATTCATCATTTTAGTTATGCGTGTGTCCCTTTTGAGGATACGTAAGGCATAATCCGCCATGTGGGCCAAAGTTCCAGTTCTCAAATCTGCGGTTGTGCTTGGTTGAGGGGCAGTTTCAGGCAAATCCACGTCACTTGTGTCCCTCAAAAAACCAGAACCCGGCCTTGCCGCGCCACCAATTTCCAGTGGCCCCGGAAAAGCTTCCTCATTAAAAATATAATCATCCCCATCATCCTCCTCGTCCTCCTCCTCCTCTTCGCCCGCTACCTCGTCCTGTACACTGCCCTGGCCAGACAATGGCTGACTGTCATCAAGGCTTTCCTCTTCCTCAGCTGCAGACGCCTGATCCTTTATGTGCGTCAAACTTTGCATCAGCAGACGCATTAGGGGGATGCTCATGCTTATTATGGCGTTGTCTGCACTAACCTGCCGTGTGCATTCCTCAAAACACTGAAGGACTTGACACATGTCTTGAATCTTCGACCACTGCACACCTGACAACTCCATGTCTGCCATCCTACTGCCTGCCCGTGTATGTGTATCCTCCCACAAAAACATAACAGCCCGCCTCTGTTCACACAGTCTCTGAAGCATGTGCAGTGTTGAGTTCCACCTTGTTGCAACGTCTATGATTAGGCGATGCTGGGGAAGGTTCAAAGAACGCTGATAGGTCTGCATACGGCTGGAGTGTACGGGCGAACGGCGGATATGTGAGCAAAGTCCACGCACTTTGAGGAGCAGGTCGGATAACCCTGGATAACTTTTCAGGAACACTGCACCACCAGGTTTAAGGTGTGAGCCAGGCAAGGAATGTGTTTCAGTTGGGAAAGGGAGATGGCAGCCATGAAATTCCTTCCGTTATCACTCACTACCTTGCCTGCCTCAAGATCTACAGTGCCCAGCCACGACTGCGTTTCTTTCTGCAAGAACTCGGACAGAACTTCCGCGGTGTGTCTGTTGTCGCCCAAACACTTCATAGCCAATACAGCCTGCTGACGTTTGCCAGTAGCTGCCCCATAATGGGAGACCTGGTGTGCAACAGTGGCAGCTGCGGATGGAGTGGTTGTGCGACTGCGGTCTGTGGACGAGCTCTCACTTCTGCAGGAGGACGAAGAGGAGGAGGAGGGGGTGCGAACGGCTACAGCCAATTGTTTCCTAGACCGTGGGCTAGGCAGAACTGTCCCAAACTTGCTGTCCCCTGTGGACCCTGCATCCACCACATTTACCCAGTGTGCCGTGATGGACACGTAACGTCCCTGGCCATGCCTACTGGTCCATGCATCTGTTGTCAGGTGCACCTTTGTGCTCACAGATTGCCTGAGTGCATGGACGATGCGCTCTTTAACATGCTGGTGGAGGGCTGGGATGGCTTTTCTGGAAAAAAAGTGTCGACTGGGTAGCTCGTAGCGTGGTACAGCGTAGTCCATCAGGGCTTTGAAAGCTTCGCTTTCAACTAACCGGTAGGGCATCATCTCTAACGAGATTAGTCTAGCTATGTGTGCGTTCAAACCCTGTGTACGCGGATGCGAGGCTAAGTACTTCCTTTTTCTAACCATAGTCTCATGTAGGGTGAGCTGGACTGGAGAGCTGGAGATCGTGGAACTAGCGG
Source organism: Ranitomeya imitator (assembly GCF_032444005.1). NCBI lineage: Eukaryota > Metazoa > Chordata > Amphibia > Anura > Dendrobatidae > Ranitomeya > Ranitomeya imitator. The sequence continues at coordinate 120,209,583 of NC_091288.1, read as the reverse complement.
GGGTGCCGGTGGACATGGCAGACTGAGAGACGGTGGGAGATGGTATTGTTGCCACCGGTGCCCTAGATGCAGTGTTTCCTACTACGAAACTGGTGATTCCCTGACCCTGACTGCTTTGGCCTGGCAAAGAAACCTGCACAGATACTGCAGGTGGTGCGGAAAATGGTGGCCCTACACTGCCGGAAGGGATGTTGCGTTGCTGACTAGCTTCATTGGCCGAGGGTGCTACAACCTTAAGGGACGTTTGGTAGTTAGTCCAGGCTTGCAAATGCATGGTGGTTAAATGTCTATGCATGCAACTTGTATTGAGACTTTTCAGATTCTGTCCTCTGCTTAAGGTAGTTGAACATTTTTGACAGATGACTTTGCGCTGATCAATTGGATGTTGTTTAAAAAAATGCCAGACTGCACTCTTTCTAGCATCGGATACCTTTTCAGGCATTGCAGACTGAGCTTTAACCGGATGGCCACGCTGTCCTCCAACAGGTTTTGGCTTTGCCACGCGTTTTGGGCAAGATACGGGCCCGGCAGATGGAACCTGTTGCGATGTTGATGCCTGCTGTGGCCCCTCCTCCTCCGCTTCAGAACTGCTGCCGCCTGCACCCTGTTCCCCCAATGGCTGCCAATCGGGGTCAAGAACTGGGTCATCTATTACCTCTTCTTGTAGCTCGTGTGCAACTTCGTCTGTGTCACCGTGTGTTAGGGGTCGAGTTCCCGCTTCTGCACAGGGGGAATCTCGAGCCACTTCCGCTGCGGTCTCCCATTCTTGTCCAGCCGCAGTGGAGCCTGCTCAGCAAGGACGTCGGTCCCAGCGTCTTGCTCATTCTCTCTCTGTTCTGAGAGTTAGTGCTGCTTCTCCAGTCTCTGCCATTAAAGTCAGTGCTGGTCAGCAGCGAGCGGACTTCTCTGGGACTAAGTCCTTGTCTGCATGTACTGAGCATGCCCAGCGTAAGGTCTCCCGTTGGAGATCGAGGGTCATGTGCTCAGGCTCTGCAGCACATTCCATTGGTCCTCTTGGCAGGTCCTAGAAGGGCAAAAGTGCTGTGGCCACTTCCTGTGCTGCTGCTATATAAACTGCGCATGACCGCACGGCCATGCGCTAGTATTGTCTTACAATTGCTTATGTGTGTATGTTGTGAGTGCAAGTCGTCCTTGGAAACCCCTACCCTATTGAATGTCTGTTCGCGGAAGGTGTATGGCTGCTATCTAGCGCCCGACTTAGCCTACAGCACTAAACACACATCACAGCGTCCTGTGGCTGTGCCTGCCAGTACGGCGCCGTGCGCCTGCCTTGCGCTTTCCATACCCGAGTCTGGGTGGTTAGTGGCGTCCGTTAGTGCGGCATCGCTCGCACTCTTGTGCACATAGATTTCTTAAGGTTCTCTACACACCCAGTTGCGGTGTTACGCCAGCAAGGGTCTAATCGGGCTCCAATCCCTTCTGGGGTTAAGTCCGCTGACCACTTGCTCGCGCACTAGTGCGGTACTGCGGTCCTGTGAATTAACAGGATCGCTTTCTTCACGCTGGGTGAGGTTTAACCCACGCGTGTATACTTTAGTGTACCGCCATATTGTCTGCAAATTGCTAGCAGCAGGTTCTCACCTGCACGGTGGACCCCGGACTGCGAACGCACCTTTATCATCTGTCTTGGTGCGTTCCGCCAGTCCTAACAGAATAGTAGCGCCAGGGTCTGGCTAGTAAAATGGCGGACGATCAGCGTTCACAGCGGTACATCCAGCAGCTGGAGGGAAGGTTGGCGGCTCTTGAGCGTTCAACCTCAGCTGTGGATGTTACTGCTGTCGCTGTTCAGGCTGCAAGTGTGGCTGCAGCTACCTTGTCCACTGCCGCTCCTGTACCGACGCTATCTCGCCTCCCGCTACCAGAGAAATTTTCTGGTGACAGTAAGTCCTGTAGGGGTTTCGTGAGCCAGTGCTCAATACATCTCGAGCTTCTGGCTTCTCGTTTCCCTACAGAGCGGGCTAAGGTGGGCTTTATAATTTCCTTATTGTCGGACAGGGCGTTGCAGTGGGCTACGCCGCTGTGGGAGCGTGGCGATCATGTGGTGCAGAGTGCTCCGTTATTCCTGAGCACTCTGAAACAGGTCTTTCTAGGACCTCTTGTCACCCATGACACGGCGCTCCAACTGTTGGCACTGACTCAGGGCTCGTCCTTGGTCAGCCTTTTTGCCGTCCATTTCCGCACTCTGGCATCTGAGCTGGAGTGGTCGGATAAAGCCCTTATCCCTATATTTTGGAGGGGGCTGGCTGACCACGTTAAGGATGCTCTGGCCACTAGGGAGATTCCCGCCACACTGGAGGAGTTAATAGCAGTATCTACTCGCATTGACCTCCGTTTTCATGAGCGGAGGTTAGAGCGAGCCCAGTGTAGGCAGAGGTTTCGGCTGGCTCCCACCTTCGCCAAACCTTTGGAATCTCCAGTTCAGGCTCCTGAGTTCCAGGAACCTAAGGTGGTGTCACGAGCGGGATCTAAGTCCCAGACTGCTCGTGCACTCCAGGGTTGCCATGTTTGCCAACAGTCAGGACATCTTGCCACCAGATGTCATCAGCGGTCGAGGAAACGTCAGCGTCTAGTGGTAGTAGGTGGAGGTGCACTAGACACTGCGACGTTTGCCTCCAAATTGTCCTTTAAGGGGACAATTACCTTTGGTTCATCCTCCCACTCGGTAGACCTCTGCGTGGATTCTGGGGCGGAGGGCAATTTTATGTCTTCTGCCTTCGCCCAACGTCACGCAATACCCCTGGTTATGCTATCCCAACCAGTAACGGTACGAGTGGTGAATGGGTCGACACTCCCCGCACAGATAACACATCAGACCATCCCTGTTACTCTGTCCCTGTCGCCATCCCATCAGGAGATTATTTCTCTGCTCGTCATTCCTGAGGGTATTGATGAGGTCCTGTTGGGGATACCTTGGCTACGGTACCACTCTCCTCACATCGAGTGGTCCTCAGGCAGAATTCTGGGATGGGGTGAATCATGTGGGGGTAGGTGTCACCGAGAGTGCGTTCAGGTTGCTACTACTGAGGTACCCGCAGATCTATCCTCTCTCCCCAAGCAATATTGGTCTTATGCAGACGTGTTCTCCAAGAAGGCGGCGGAGACCCTTCCGCCCCATCGCCCCTATGACTGTCCTATCGATCTCTTGCCTGGTGCTGAGCCTCCCCGGGGTCGAGTCTATCCATTATCTCTCCCGGAAACGGAGGCAATGTCTCAGTACATACAAGAGAATCTGGCAAGAGGGTTCATCAGGAAGTCAGTGTCACCTGCTGGGGCAGGGTTCTTCTTCGTGCAGAAGAAGAATGGAGAACTACGTCCATGCATAGACTACAGGGGTCTTAATGCTATCACAGTCAAGAACAAGTACCCTTTGCCGTTGATATCTGAGCTTTTCGATAGGCTTCGGGGAGCTAGAGTGTTTACGAAACTAGATCTGCGGGGTGCTTACAACCTGATTCGCATCCGTGAGGGGGACGAATGGAAAACGGCATTTAACACCAGAGATGGGCACTATGAGTATCTGGTGATGCCCTTCGGGCTCTGTAATGCACCTGCCGTTTTTCAAGACTTTGTCAACGACATCTTCCGGGATATGCTTTCCACCTCGGTTGTAGTCTATCTGGATGATATTCTCATCTTTTCTCCAGATATTGACTCCCACCGGAGAGATGTTGGCAGAGTCTTCGACCTCCTACGGGCAAACTCTCTTTACGCAAAGTTGGAGAAGTGTGTGTTTGAGCAGGAGTCCTTACCTTTCCTGGGCTATATCATCTCCGCCCAGGGATTGGCTATGGATCTTGCCAAACTACAGGCTGTGATGGACTGGCAAGAGCCCCATTCTCTTAAAGCGGTGCAGCGCTTTATGGGGTTCATAAACTATTACCGCCAGTTCATTCCCCACTTCTCAACTCTGGTAGCTCCCTTGGTAGCCCTCACCAAGAAGGGAGCGAATCCCAAATTGTGGTCGGAAGAGGTCTCCAAGGCCTTCACTTCTATTAAGTCCCACTTTGCTAGCGCTCCCATCTTACATCGTCCCGATGTGGATAAGCCATTCCTACTGGAGGTGGATGCCTCGTCCGTTGGTGCTGGAGCAGTCCTCTACCAAAAGGATGCTCAAGGTCGGAAGCATCCATGCTTCTTCTTCTCCAAGACCTTCACGCCAGCGGAGAGGAACTACTCCATCGGGGACAGGGAGTTGCTAGCAATGAAGTTGGCCTTTTCGGAGTGGAGACACCTTCTGGAAGGTGCGCGGTTTCCCTTCCAAGTTTACACGGACCACAAAAATTTGGTCTATTTGCAGACAGCCCAGCGGCTAAATTCTCGCCAGGCCAGATGGTCCCTGTTCTTCTCCCGGTTCCACTTTTCCCTTCATTATCTCGCCGGGGAGAAGAATATCCGTGCTGACGCTCTCTCTCGCTCCCTCATGTCAACTGAGGAGGAGGAAGAGGAGCCTCGGCTTATTGTCCCTTCCGAGAGCCTGAGAACCGTGGCGCCGGTTTCGCTAGAGTCTGTGCCTCCGGGCAAGACTTTTGTGCCCATTAATTTGCGACCGGAGGTTCTCTCTTGGGCTCATTCGTCCAGGGTGGGTGGACACTTTGGGACAAAGAGGACATCTGAGCTACTGGCGAGGACGTACTGGTGGCCGCATATGGTCCGGGATGTCAGGGATTATGTTCTGGCATGTGTCTCCTGCGCCAAAAATAAATCTCCGCGTCAAAGGCCAGCTGGTTTGCTCTATCCCTTGCCGGTGGCAGATAGGCCCTGGGAGATGGTCGGGATGGACTTTGTTGTGGGTTTGCCCAAGTCTCGCGGCTGTACCATCATTTGGGTCATCACCGATCATTTCTCAAAAATGGTGCATTTGGTGCCGCTGCCGCGGTTACCTTCTGCACGGGCCTTGGCAGCGTTGTTCATTAGACATATCTTCCGCCTACATGGTATGCCAGACAAAATTGTCAGTGACCGGGGTCCCCAGTTTGCGTCTCGGTTCTGGAGAGAGCTCTGTCGTCTTCTCAGTATTGAGTTGAATCTCTCTTCCGCTTATCATCCCGAGACGAATGGGTTGGTAGAGAGGGCCAACCAGACCTTGGTCACATACCTGCGACATTTTGTTTCAGCCAGGCAGGATGACTGGGCATCCTTGCTATCATGGGCAGAGTTTGCACTGAACAACGCCGTAGCCGACTCCACTGGACAAACCCCATTCCTCCTCAACTATGGTCAGCATCCACGGGTACCTGTGCCTATGCCCGTGTCTTCCGCCGACTCCAGGGTGGCAGACTGGGCTGTGGAGGCACGGGATATTTGGGACCGCACTCAGGATGCCATTCGGGCCTCTAAGGAGAGAATGAGGTCCTCCGCTGATGCTCATCGGCGCCCCGCTCCGACCTTTGCTCCTGGCGACTTGGTGTGGCTCTCCGCCCGTAACATCAGGCTGCGAGTTGAGTCCACTAAATTTGCTCCTCGCTACTTGGGTCCATTCAAGGTCCTCGAGCAGGTTAATCCTGTGGTCTATCGTTTGGCGCTTCCGCCACGCCTGGGTATCACCGACACCTTTCATGTGTCCCTCTTGAAACCCGTGTATATGTCCCGGTTTTCCGAGTCATCTGCTGGGACATCGGGTTCGTCTACGGACGATTATGAGGTGAACGCTATTGTGGGGTGCAAGGTGGTGCGTGGTAAAAAATTTTATTTGGTGGACTGGAAGGGTTATGGCCCCGAGGACAGGTCCTGGGAGCCTGTTGAGCACATTCGGGCTCCGCAGCTCATTGCTGCCTTCGAACGTAGCGAGGCCCAAGGAGGGGGGGGCTCTAGGAGGGGGGGTAATGTTAGGGGTCGAGTTCCCGCTTCTGCACAGGGGGAATCTCGAGCCACTTCCGCTGCGGTCTCCCATTCTTGTCCAGCCGCAGTGGAGCCTGCTCAGCAAGGACGTCGGTCCCAGCGTCTTGCTCATTCTCACTCTGTTCTGAGAGTTAGTGCTGCTTCTCCAGTCTCTGCCATTAAAGTCAGTGCTGGTCAGCAGCGAGCGGACTTCTCTGGGACTAAGTCCTTGTCTGCATGTACTGAGCATGCCCAGCGTAAGGTCTCCCATTGGAGATCGAGGGTCATGTGCTCAGGCTCTGCAGCACATTCCATTGGTCCTCTTGGCAGGTCCTAGAAGGGCAAAAGTGCTGTGGCCACTTCCTGTGCTGCTGCTATATAAACTGCGCATGACCGCACGGCCATGCGCTAGTATTGTCTTACAATTGCTTATGTGTGTATGTTGTGAGTGCAAGTCGTCCTTGGAAACCCCTACCCTATTGAATGTCTGTTCGCGGAAGGTGTATGGCTGCTATCTAGCGCCCGACTTAGCCTACAGCACTAAACACACATCACAGCGTCCTGTGGCTGTGCCTGCCAGTACGGCGCCGTGCGCCTGCCTTGCGCTTTCCATACCCGAGTCTGGGTGGTTAGTGGCGTCCATTAGTGCGGCATCGCTCGCACTCTTGTGCACATAGATTTCTTAAGGTTCTCTACACACCCAGTTGCGGTGTTACGCCAGCAAGGGTCTAATCGGGCTCCAATCCCTTCTGGGGTTAAGTCCGCTGACCACTTGCTCGCGCACTAGTGCGGTACTGCGGTCCTGTGAATTAACAGGATCGCTTTCTTCACGCTGGGTGAGGTTTAACCCACGCGTGTATACTTTAGTGTACCGCCATATTGTCTGCAAATTGCTAGCAGCAGGTTCTCACCTGCACGGTGGACCCCGGACTGCGAACGCACCTTTATCATCTGTCTTGGTGCGTTCCGCCAGTCCTAACACCGTGTCGGTCGGTGGTATAGCGTTCGTGATGGGGCAACATAGTCTCATCAGGGTCTGATTCTTGATCAGCACCCTGCGAGGGCAATGTTGTGGTCTGAGTCAAAGGACCAGCATAGTAGTCTGGCTGTGGCTGTGCATCAGTGCACTCCATGTCAGATTCAACTTGTAATGGGCATGGACTGTTAACTGCTTCACTTTCTAAGCCAGGGACGGTATGTGTAAAGAGCTCCATGGAGTAACCCGTTGTGTCGCCTGCTGCATTCTTCTCTGTTGTTGTTTTTGCTGAAGAGGACAAGGAAGCGACTTGTCCCTGACCGTGAACATCCACTAACGACGCGCTGCTTTGACATTTACCAGTTTCACGAGAGGAGGCAAAAGAGCTAGAGGCTGAGTCAGCAAGATAAGCCAAAACTTGCTCTTGCTGCTCCGGCTTTAAAAGCGGTTTTCCTACTCCCAGAAAAGGGAGCGTTCGAGGCCTTGTGTAGCCAGACGACGAACCTGGCTCCACAGCTCCAGACTTAGGTGCAATATTTTTTTTCCCACGACCAGCTGATGCTCCACCACTACCACTACCCTCATTACCAGCTGACAATGAACGCCCCCGGCCACGACCTCTTCCACCATACTTCCTCATTGTTTTAAAAACGTAAACAAACTAACGGTATTTGTTGCTGTCACACAAATTACACGGTGAGCTATAACTTCAGTATGATTTAGCTACCCCTTTACAGGTGAGTGAGACCACAACGAAAATCAGGCACAATGTTACACACTCTGTTGTTGGTGGCAACAAATGAGAGAGATGCCACACACGCAGGACTGTCACTGAAGCACAAATGTAAATATTAATCTCCCACTGATTTGATTTTTTTTTTTTTTTAAGCGAGACATAAGGAAAAAAAAATAATAGAATAAAATGATTTTTTCAGGAAGAATTTAGAAACCAAATAAAATAAAATGATTTTTTCAGGGAGAATTTAGAAAACAAATAAAAGAAAAAAAAGGCTTTCTATGGCCCACTGAGTGAGAGATGACGCACACAGGAGTCAGGAGTGGCACACAAGCCCAGAGGCCAATATTTATCTCCCACTGATTGATGTAGTGATTTTTTCAGGTAGATTTTGGAACCCAAATCAAGCTAAAAAAAATAATAGGCTTTCTATGGCCCACAATTGGAGAGAGAGAGAGAGATGGCACACCCAGGAGTCAAGACTGGCACACAAGCAGAAAGGGCAATATTAATCTCCCACTGATTTGTTTTTTTTTTTGTTTTTTTTTCAGGGAGACTTTAGGAAAAAAAAAAATAGAATAAAATGATTTTTTCAGGAAGAATTTAGAAACCAAATAAAATAAAATGATTTTTTCAGGGAGAATTTAGAAAACAAATAAAACAAAAAAAGGCTTTCTATGGCCCACTGAGTGAGAGATGACGCACACAGGAGTCAGGAGTGGCACACAAGCCCAGAGGCCAATATTTATCTCCCACTGATTGATGTAGTGATTTTTTCAGGTAGATTTTGGAACCCAAATCAAGCTAAAAAAATAATAGGCTTTCTATGGCCCACAATTGGAGAGAGAGAGAGAGATGGCACACCCAGGAGTCAAGACTGGCACACAAGCAGAAAGGGCAATATTAATCTCCCACTGATTTGTTTTTTTTTTTGTTTTTTTTTCAGGGAGACTTTAGGAAAAAAAAAATAGAATAAAATGATTTTTTCAGGAAGAATTTAGAAACCAAAGAAAATAAAATGATTTTTTCAGGGAGAATTTAGAAAACAAATAAAACAAAAAAAGGCTTTCTATGGCCCACTGAGTGAGAGATGACGCACACAGGAGTCAGGAGTGGCACACAAGCCCAGAGGCCAATATTTATCTCCCACTGATTGATGTAGTGATTTTTTCAGGTAGATTTTGGAACCCAAATCAAGCTAAAAAAAATAATAGGCTTTCTATGGCCCACAATTGGAGAGAGAGAGAGAGAGATGGCACACCCAGGAGTCAAGACTGGCACACAAGCAGAAAGGGCAATATTAATCACCCACTGATTTGTTTTTTTTTTGTTTTTTTCAGGGAGACTTTAGGAAAAAAAAAATAGAATAAAATGATTTTTTCAGGAAGAATTTAGAAACCAAATAAAATAAAATGATTTTTTCAGGGAGAATTTAGAAAACAAATAAAACAAAAAAAGGCTTTCTATGGCCCACTGAGTGAGAGATGACGCACACAGGAGTCAGGAGTGGCACACAAGCCCAGAGGCCAATATTTATCTCCCACTGATTGATGTAGTGATTTTTTCAGGTAGATTTTGGAACCCAAATCAAGCTAAAAAAATAATAGGCTTTCTATGGCCCACAATTGGAGAGAGAGAGAGAGATGGCACACCCAGGAGTCAAGACTGGCACACAAGCAGAAAGGGCAATATTAATCTCCCACTGATTTGTTTTTTTTGTTTGTTTTTTTCAGGGAGACTTTAGGAAAAAAAAAATAGAATAAAATGATTTTTTCAGGAAGAATTTAGAAACCAAATAAAATAAAATGATTTTTTCAGGGAGAATTTAGAAAACAAATAAAACAAAAAAAGGCTTTCTATGGCCCACTGAGTGAGAGATGACGCACACAGGAGTCAGGAGTGGCACACAAGCCCAGAGGCCAATATTTATCTCCCACTTTTTTTTTTTGTTCCAGGGAAAATTTATAAACCCAATAAAAAAAATAATAAATAGGCTTTCTATGGCCCACTATCTGAGAGACAGAGAGAGATGGCACGCTTAGGACTGGCACACAAGCCCAAAGGCCAATATTAATCTCCCTTTTTTTTTTAAGGGAGAATTTATAAAACCAAAAAAAAATAAATAAATAGGCTTTCTATGGCCCACTATTTGTGAGAGAGATGGCACGCTCAGGACTGGCACACAAGCCCAGAGGCCAATATTAATCTCCCACTTTTTTTTTTTTTTCCAGGGAAAATTTATAAACCCAATAAAAAAAAAATAAATAAATAGGCTTTCTATGGCCCACTATCTGAGAGAGAGAGATGGCACGCTTAGGACTGGCACACAAGCCCAAAGGCCAATATTAATCTCCCACTGATTGATTTATTGATTTTTTCAGGTAGAATTTAGAACCCAAATAAAGCACAAAAAAAAAAAAAAGGGCTTTCTATGGCCCACTGAGTGAGTGATGATGCACACAGGAGTCAGGAGTGGCACACAAGCCCTGAGGCCAATATTTTTCTCCCACTGATTGATGTAGTGATTTTTTCAGGTAGATTTTAGAACCAAAATCAAGCAAAAAAATAAATAGGCTTTCTATGGCCCACTGAGTGAGTGATGATGCACACAGGAGTCAAGAGTGGCACACAAGCCCTGAGGCCAATATTTTTCTCCCACTGATTGATGTAGTGATTTTTTCAGGTAGATTTTATAACCCAAATCAAGCAAAAAAATAAATAGGCTTTCTATGGCCCACTGAGTGAGAGATGACACAGACAGGGATGGCACTCTAGCAGAAATGTCAATCTTAATCTCCCACAAAAAAAAAAAACAAAACAGGGAGTGTCCTTCAATTACTATCTCCCTGCAGTAATCTCAGCCAGGTATGGCAGGCAGCAATAAGGAGTGGACTGATGCACAAATTAAATAAAAAGTGTGTACAAACCAAAAAGATAGCTGTGCAGAAAGGAAGGAACAAGAGGATTTGTGCTTTGAAAAAAGCAGTTGGTTTGCACAGCGGCGTACACACAGCAATGCAGCTATCAGGGAGCCTTCTAGGGCAGCCCAATGAGCTACAGCGCTGAGGGGGAAAAAAAAAAAATGTAGCTTCCACTGTCCCTGCACACCGAAGGTGGTGTTGGGCAGTGGAAATCGCTACAGCACAAGCGGTTTGGTGGTTAATGGACCCTGCCTAACACTATCCCTGCTTCTGACGAAGCGGCAGCAACCTCTCCCTAAGCTCAGATCAGCAGCAGTAACATGGCGGTCGGCGGGAACTCCCCTTTATAGCCCCTGTGACGCCGCAGACAGCAAGCCAATCACTGCAATGCCCTTCTCTAAGATGGTGGGGACCAGGACCTATGTCATCACGCTGCCCACACTCTGCGTTTTCCTTCATTGGCTGAGAAATGGCGCTTTTCGCGTCATTGAAACGTGACTTTGGCGCGAAAGTCGCGTACCGCATGGCCGACCCCGCACAGGGGTCGGATCGGGTTTCATGAAACCCGACTTTGCCAAAAGTCGGCGACTTTTGAAAATGAACGACCCGTTTCGCTCAACCCTAGCAGTCATCATTAATGTTGATATGCTCCTCATCGTGGTCCAAGAAAGGCCTGAAATATGGGACCAGCGGGATCCAAACTACTCCAACCGGGCCAGGAAAGAGGCAGCTTGGAGTGCCATATGTGGGATCCTATTCCCAGATTTTGACCAACGCACATGTGCGGAGCAGACACAACTTTGTAGGTACACTCATGTTGCGACATTAATTAACCTTGAAAAATGCTTCACCTACGTGATTTCTTGCAGATTTTTTTTGGCTTAGTCTGTTTTTTTTTAAAGATTTTTTGCCCCAAAGCAAAGATGCTGAACATGAGAAAGTGTTTACGTACAAACATATTATAGATGTTGCGTTGGGTACTATTTTTGGTAACGCCAGACTGTTACAGAGGGGAGTGGACCCTGTCCTTGTGTTGTTTCATTTTTTTGTGTATAATATATTTGTTTTTTTAAGCAGTTTAAACTTTAGGTAATTCATGTAATAAGGCATTTTATTAGCATTGTTAAAATATGATCAATCAATGCCAACTGTTTTAATCAATGTTCAGAATGAGCTTATAGAATATTTGTTACCATGTCATTGCAGTGGATGATGTTATGACATGATGGCACAGCATCAGGGACCAATATCGCCGGGAAAGGCAGCAGCGGGCAAGAAGTGGGTCAGCAGCTCCACCCAAAAAGCGAAAGTACATATACTGCGATCGACTTTCCTTTTTGGATCCCAGTATGGATCTAAGACCATAAGTAAAAACATCTCAACACAATTATTATTAATATTCTTTTTATTATTATTTTGGATTGTTATAGCGCCATTTATTACATGGCGCTTTACATGTAAGGAGGGGTATACATAATAAAAACAAGTACAATAATCTTAAACAATACAAGTCCTAACTGGTACAGGAGGAGAGAGGATCCTGCCCGCAAAGGCTCACAATCTACAAGGGAGGGGTGAGAATACAGTAGGCGAGGGTAGAGCTGGTCATGCATTGTTTTTGTCGAACGTTGGTTACTGCAGGTTATATGCTTGTCGGAAGAGGTGGGTGTTTCGGCTCTTTTTGAAGGTTTCGATGGTAGGCAAGAGTCTGATGTGTTGTGGTAGAGGGTCCCAGAGTAGGGGTGATACACGAGATAAATCTTGGATATGATTGTGGGAAGAGGAGATAAGAGGGGAGTAGAGAAGGAGATCTTGTGAGTATCGTTGTTTGCGTGTAGGTAAGTACCGGGAGATGAGGACACAGATGTATAATAAACTTATGTTAGCAATTTACTAAAATATTAATTAGGGGTATTAATTTTGTTTTTTTTCCAAACAGAACACAGTCCAACCTCACTGAGAGGGAGACCAGGTCAGACTCGGAGGTTGTCATAGATCCGGTTGGTGGAGAAGAAGAGGTGGCAGGCCCATCTTTGGCATCTCCTATCTCCATCCTTCCTCGACCATCGGCTTCTGCATCCCAAGAGACAGCAACAAGTGTCCAAGATGCATCACCACCACCCTTAGCAGCACATGATCCTGGAAGCCAGGAAGAGCAAGGACACAGCAGCAGCCCTACTGTCCCACTGGTGTCCTCCCCACAGGCAGTTGTGCCTTTATGCCGAGGCCGCAGAAGGAGAGAGCTTCAAGCCAGTAGGAGGGATTTGGATGCTGGGGTCCTCAATTATTTGGCCAGGGCAGCCACGGATGATGGAGAGGAGGCCTTTGCTTTCAGCCTTGTCCGGTACCTTCGTCCCCTTCCCCGTGAGGTGAGGCTACGTGTGAGAGAGTGTATTCAAATCCTGATTAATTTATGCACCTTCCCAAATGACCCCTATGAGGTTTTTGAATTTCTTGAGAGAAGGCAGCTTTCACCACATAACCTCTTGCGCCTTCCCCGAACTCAACAGGTGCATGGTCAATCAGGATTTGAAGCACCTCCTCCACGTGTGCCTGCACCTCAACCCCTCCCCACCCAAAATCAACCAAGGCCAGCACTGTACCATATGGCAGCCTACAACGAACCTTCCCAATATGGCCACTTTTCCAGACCCAGTGCTGTAGGCTGGTCCCAACCTCGGTTTGGACAACATGGCCATATTGGGGGTGGCTATGAGTCCAGCCAATGTATTCAGCAGCATGAGGGCCAGAGACAAATCCATTATGGCCAATAACCAACTGGCCAATATAACCAAGGCCTGTATTATGATCCGCCACAGACAGCATCCACACAGGGCGAAGGACAATTGGCCCAACAAAGGCCACCTGAGCAGGACCCTGAGTTGCTGCCATCACCTCCACCTACTTACCGAAATTTGGAAGCTAAAGTTTTTTTTTTAATATTTGTTCCGCCTAACCATGTTTGGCTTACATTTGTGCTGTAATTGCTCTTTGTTCTATTGTTGTTTAAAAAAAAAAACATATGAAAAAAATATGGTTTAAAGTTAACACCATAAATATCTCTCACTTTTTTTCCAGAAAGGGGACGGCGCGGAGGAGGGCCATGTGGTGTAGACCAACTTTCATTGGGCAACATTTCTTCACCAATAACAGCTGACGGGCAATCATGAAGTCGAGTAAAATTGTGCAAAACAACACACACTTTAATAACTTCATTAATAGAAGCCTCACTCAACTGAATGGCAGACTAGAGGAGACGCCATTTGGCACACAGAATCTTAAAGGTACACTCAACAAGTCTACGCACCCTGGAAAGCTTCACATTAAAAACATGCTGCCGGTGATCCAGGTTGTGCCTGGGATAAGGCCTCATGACATTCCTGGTCAATTGGAAGACCTCATCTCCCACAAGAACATATGGCATTGCTTCAGCATTGGAGCCTGGGACTTGTTGTGGTGGTGGGAGGTCTAACTGGTTTTCACGTAGCCGCCGACCCATAATTAACGAATTGAAGACCCTTGAGTCTCCTGTTCGCCCATAGGCCCCAATGTCTACAATTATAGACCTGTAGTTACTGTCAACTACAGCTAACAGAACTACAGAGAAAAACTGCTTATAGTTGTAGAATTGGGAGCCAGAGTTCGGCGCCTTACACACCCTGATATGTTTCCCATCCAGGGCTCCAATGCAGTGTGGGAAGTCACACGTGTCATTGAACCCAAGGGCTATTTTGAGCCAATCAGCCATTTTTGGCTCAGGCATGACAAGTTCATGTAGTTTCGACCATATTTCACTACATGTTGACCTCACAATGCCAGAAATCGTGGAGCGACCAATGAGAAACTCCAGGTGTAGTCCCGCATAAGACAATCCAGTTGACAGGAAGCTGAAAGGGCACAAAAAAATCATATTAGTTATGTAACAATAGTTTAGAGAACACATGATAAAGCGCAAGTATGTTGTTTCCTCAAAAAAAAAGGAATATCAATTAAATTAATGGATATTTACCTAGTGTACATAAGTAGAACATTAAAAATACATATTTTTATTGTGGTTTGGTCCTAAGTAACACATATATTTTAAGATAGCTGCTAGCAAACAACCCTGAAAAAAAACATCATCAACATACAGTATGTGAGGATGTTGCAAACGTACCGTAAGGTAAGGAGAAGACGCTCCTCTGCGGATATGCTTTTTTGCATCCTGGTGTCCTGATACGTGAGTTCTGGACGAACTGTCTCCAACAAGATATCAAATGTTGGTATTGTCATTCTACAGTACAGGTAAAATTTATCAGGATTTGCATGCAGAGCTGTATAGAGCTTCTGAAAATGGCCTTTAGTGAGGCGTTGTGTCAAAAGAGGATGCACCCACATTCTTCTTCTCCTCCTTCGCGGATCTACAATCACAGGGTATAGCTGGCCAAACCGACGCGACAATACCCAGTTAAACAAAACCCGCTGAGTTGGGGTGAAGTGCAGTAGGTCAGACATGGTGCAAACGTTACCACAACACACCAACAGATGCATAACCACAAAATGGCCATATGGGAGGGTGCCACCTGTTGTAGAGGCCTTAAATAGGGTTGCTGATGCTGATTTAAATTAATTGCAGGCTCCAAAACCATTAAATGTCCATTTTGTCAGGTTGCGTGGAAAAAACGCATTACGGATGTCATATGGATTACATATGCAACATTACATCTAGAAAAAAGACGACTGAGGGGCGATCTAATAACCATGTATAAGTATATAAGGGGACAATACAAATATCTCGCTGAGGATCTGTTTATACCAAGGAAGGTGACGGGCACAAGGGGGCATTCTTTGCGTCTGGAGGAGAGAAGGTTTTTCCACCAACATAGAAGAGGATTCTTTACTGTTAGGGCAGTGAGAATCTGGAATTGCTTGCCGGAGGAGGTGGTGATGGCGAACTCAGTCGAGGGGTTCAAGAGAGGCCTGGATGTCTTCCTGGAGCAGAACAATATTGTATCATACAATTATTAGGTTCTGTAGAAGGACGTAGATCTGGGTATTTATTATGATGGAATATAGGCTGAACTGGATGGACAAATGTCTTTTTTCGGCCTTACTAACTATGTTACTATGTTACTATGTTACATGCGCAAAATACGCAACCACACCTTGCCAACGGATTACATACGGATCACTATTTCTGGATTTTTTCTGCGTATTACGGCCGCAAAATACAGACCGTATTGTCCTACGCTGAGTGTGACGTCGGCCTTACTCTCTGATTTCTTCAAACAAATTTCCTGTTGAGCCTCAAAAACTTGAGAGAAAAAGAACTGGGACAATTAACCATAGCTAATTATGTGTATATTGTGGAATATGAATTATTTGTGACAATGGATTTATTTTCTATTGAATATCTACTGTAATGGCAATAATAACCTAATGGTGGACCATTTGGTGTTGCCCTACTCCTTTTAGACCTCTTGTTTGGGCTCTTTGTTATGGGATAACATACAGGAGAATGTGCATAATATCTGGATGCATTTTACACTCTAAATGAGAGACAGTGATTATGCATCTTTTCGATCCTAGACTTAGCACGATCATACAATCAACGTTTTAGCCCTTACACATGGGCTTGTAGTTTATACACTTTATATAATTTAATTGGCACATTGTGCAATACGGCCTGGACGTGTTTCTTTTTTTTGTGAACTAATCAACATTCTGTTCTCATATATTTGGTTTTTTTCTCTGGTTTATATTACTCTGTGTATGTTAATGACTAGGTAGTAAATGCAAAAGTGCTATTTCAGGATCAATCCACATTGAGGGAGTTCGCCATATTGCTGCTGTTAGGGTGCCATTCTCCAAGGTTAGAAAGGACTTACTGGGTATGGACAGGAGGTACCAATATCTGGATACCCTTTCCCCATGTATTTTCTCTTTTCTGTATCGATCACTTGTTCACAAAAAAAATGTGTATGCTTTTGTATGCTAAAATCATGCAACTTTTTTTACCCTTACTACACTTGATTTTAGATACTTGGTACTTTTAAATTCATGTCAAATAAAGTTTTATTGCTTTAGTGGGGTTTCAGTTTATATTAACCCCTTTTCAACATTGGGCGAAATAGTACGCCCATGTTGGACCTCACCTGCGCCAGAGCCAGCACCTTTCCAGGCACATGACAGCTGATCCATACAACTGAGATGAGCCACTGTCAATCTCAGACAGTGGCATTTAACTTGGGCTTACCGGAAGCAGGTCACTAATCCTGCCCATCAGTGACAAAATCACAGCTCACCGATGGGTCACCATGACAACCCGATGTCTGCAGCAGAGCTCTATGGTTGTGATTGCCAGATTGCTATGAGCACTACCCTGTGGTCGGCGCTCATATCAAGTGAGCATTTCTGCTACACACAGGCAATCTGATCATCGCCTGTATGTAGCAGAGCCGAACAGACCACTGCAGATTCTAGTCTCCAATGAAGACTATTGAAACATGCAAAAAGTTAAAAAAAGGTTTTAAAAATATTAAAAAATAAAAAATATAAAAGTTTAAATCACCCCTCTCAAAATAAAACAATTTAAAAAAAATCAAACATACACATATTTTGTATTGACACTTTCAGAATCGCCTGATCTATCAATGTAAAAAAAAAATTAACCCTATTGCTAAACAGTGTAAAAACAAAGAAAATAAAAAAGCCAGAATTACGTTTTATTGGTCACCGCTACATTGCAATAAAATGCAAAAATGGGCCATGAAAACATCGTATCTACACCAGAAGGGTATCAATAAAAACGTCAGCTTGGTGTTCAAAATATAAGCTCTCACCCTGACCAAGATCATGAAAAATGGAGATGCTACAGGTCTTACAATTTTTGGATTTTTTTCACCACTTAGCCTCTTTACCCCCAAGAGTGGTTTACACGTTAATCACCGGGCCAATTTTTACAATTCTGACCACTGTCCCTTTATGAGGTTATAACTCTGGAACGCTTCAACGGATCCTGATGATTCTGACAATGTTTTCTAGAGACATATTGTACTTAATGATAGTGGTAAAATTTCTTTGATATTAACTGCGTTTATTTGGAAAAAAACTGAAATTTGGCGAAAATTTTGAAAATTTTGCAATTCTCCAACTTTGAAGTTTTATGCCCTTAAATCACAGAGATACAGTACAGACCAAAAATTTGGACACACCTCATTTAAAGATTTTTCTGTATTTTCATGACTATGAAAATTGTACATTCACACTGAAGACATCAAAACTATGAATTAACACATTTGGAATTATATACTTAACAAAAAAGTGTGAAACAACTGAAATTATGTCTTATATTCTAGGTTCTTCAAAGTAGCCATCTTTTGCTTTGATGACTGCTTTGCACATGCTTGGCATTCTCGCGATGAGCTTCAAGAGGTTGTCACCGGAAATGGTTTTCACTTCACAGGTGTGCCCTGTCAGGTTTAATAAGTGGTATTTCTTGCATTATAAATGGGGTTGGGACCATCAGTTGTGTTGAGCAGAAGTCTGGTGGATACACAGCTGATAGTCCTATAATGAATAGACTGTTAGAATTTGTATTATGGAATGAAAAAAGCAGCTAAGTAGAGAAAAACGAGTGACCATCATTACTTTAAGAAATGAAGGTCAGTCCGAAAAATTGGGAAAACTTTGAAAGTGTCCCCAAGTGCCGTTGCAAAAACCATCAAGCGCTACAAAGAAACTGGTTCACATGAGGACCGCCCCAGGAAAGAAAGACCAAGAGTCATCTCTGCTTCTGAGGATAAATTTATCCGAGTCACCAGCCTCAGAAATCGCAGGTTAACAGCAGCTCAGATTAGAGACCAGGTCAATGCCACACAGAGTTCTAGCAGCAGACACATCTCTACAACAACTGTTAAGAGGAGACTTTGTGCAGCAGGCCTTCATGGTAAAAAAAGCTGCTAGGAAACCACTGCTAAGGACAGGCAACAAGCAAAATAGACTTGTTTGGGCTAAAGAACACAAGGAATGGACATTAGACCAGTGAAAATCTGTGCTTTGGTCTTATGAGTCCAAATTTGAGATCTTTCGTTCCAACCACTGTGTCTTTGTGCGATGCAGAAAAGGTGAACGGATGGACTCTACATACCTGGTTCCCACCGTGAAGCATGGAAAAGGAGGTGTGATGGTGTGGGGGTGCTTTGCTGGTGAGACTTTTGGGGATTAATTCAAAATTGAAGGCATACTGAACCAGCATGGCTAGCACAGAATCTTGCAGCGGCATGCTATTCCACCCGGTTTGCGTTTAGTTGGACCATCATTGATTTTTCAACAGGACAATGACCCCAAACACACCTCCAGGCTGTGTAAGGGCTATTTGACAAAGAAGGAGAGTGATGGGGTGCTACGCCAGATGACCTGGCCTCCACAGTCATCAGACCTGAACCCAATCGAGATGGTTTGGGGTGAGCTGGTCTGCAGAGTGAAGGCAAAAGGGCCAACAAGTGCTAAGCATCTCTGGGAACTCCTTCAAGATTGTTGGAAGACCTTTTCCGGTGACTACCTCTTGAAGTTCATCAAGAAAATGCCAAGAGTTTGAAAAGCAGTTATCAAAGCAAAAGGTGGCTACTTTGAGGAACCTAGAATATAGCACATACTCATATGTTCAGTTGTTTCAAACTCTTTTGTTAAGTATATAATTTCACATGTGTTAATTCATAGTTTTGATGCCTTCAGTGTGAATTTATAGAACAATCAAGAATAACCTTATAATTTATTTGATGACAGAAATAAAATGCTACATTTATTTATATAAATCTTAAAACCATGAAACAGCCACAAACAATTATTCACAAAAATAACACACAACCGTGCACTCTAGATATCCCCTGCAACTCTTAGTCCTATATCAATTTCTACCTGTCAGTGGAGGTTGGCACCCTAAACAATAATACAAGATTGGCGCCCCCACTCACAGTCGGCTGGCCTTATATCTCCTGAAATGAGCCCTAATTAAAGTGTCTCATCTGGGCCACCAGCTATAAATGACAGGAAATTGTAGATAGAATTGAACCATATGCATTAGCTTAGTTTAAACAGGGTGCAGTACACGGACAAAGACAATAGTGCAAAAACAAAAAAGTACATGTGAAAACAAAGTTTCGGTCTGTACTGTATGTCACACAAAATACTTAATAAGTAACAATCCCCACATGCCTACTTTACATAAGCACAATTTTGGAACCAAAACTTTTTTTTGCTAAGGAGTAGTGTTGAGCGATACCTTCCGATATCGGAAAGTATCGGTATCGGTTTGGATCGGCCGATATTCAAAAAATATCGGATATCGCCGATACCGATACCCGATCCCAATGCAAGTCAATGGGACCAAAATATCGGAATTAAAATAAACCCTTTCTTTCCTTGTAGGTTCATTCTACATGAAGGAAAACAACTAAGAATAATGCCGGATGTATTTGGGGAGGTGGCGGAGACATTAAAGTCATAGAGGTTTATCCCAATCAAATAGAATAGCATGTTTTTTGTTTTTTTTTAAGACGTTCGGAGTGACAAAGATATTGACTATGTAAATTTTTTTTTTATTTTGTCAGATATTGATGTTTCACTATTCCACGCCCTTCCCCTTCTTTTTTTTCTTTTTTTTTTTCTTTTCCCACACTTTCATCTTCATCATCATCAGCATCTTTGACATCAACTTCTTCACCTTATTCATCTTCTTCTTCATCTTCTACCTATTTTTTTTTTTTTATTACATTCTTCATATTCATTTTATTCAACTATTATTATTCTTCTTATTCTACATATTCTTTTTATTCCACTGTTATTATTCTTCCTATTCTACTTCTTCATCATATTCTCATTTGTGACAGGCATTCCCGTAGTTGTTATCTATAAAAGTTTGAAGATTACACCTTCCGTTCTGCCAGTCACAAAAGTTACATTTGTCCGCGTTCAGTTTGGCCTGCAGCATCAGGCTTTATCCAGGGGCACCACGAGGAGGAACGGACTCACCCCCATACACTGCTTAGTCTTCTTCTGCATATAATTTAGATAATATCTTTTGCTCTGATATTAAGTCTTATGCTTAATGTTCTTCTGCTCTTTGTTCTGCAGCCTCTTGTTCTTCTGCTTCTCGGTCTTCCATGTTGTCGTCTCCAGGGTCGTCGTCTCCAGTGTCGTCATCTCCGCCGTCGTCGTCTCCGCCGTCGTCGTCGTCGTCATCGGGGTGGTCTTCCGTGTCGTCGTCATCGTGGTGGTCTTCCGGGTCGTCGACGTTAGGGTCTTCAACTTGGAAATGTAGCAGAAGGTACAAGAAGGCTGAGAAAATGCCAAGAACCAGCTGATGGAACTGGAACTCGGATGGCTACCCGAAGGTTCAAGAGCCTATGGAACTACCGAGGACCAGCTGACGTTACTGGA
The DNA here is from genome assembly GCF_032444005.1 of Ranitomeya imitator. NCBI lineage: Eukaryota > Metazoa > Chordata > Amphibia > Anura > Dendrobatidae > Ranitomeya > Ranitomeya imitator. The sequence goes on along the minus strand of NC_091288.1, from coordinate 120,188,693 downwards.
ACCCGGTTACTAAGCAGGAGGTACCCGTGCTAAAAAGCACTACCAAGGACCGCCTGACGTTGACGGAACTCGGATACCCAGAAGGAGGCACCTAAGCCAAAGGCTCTGCCCGGAACCAGCTGACGTTACTGGAACCAGGATGGGGAGCAGAAGGTACAAGAGCAAAAGACACTGCCGAGAACCAGCTGACGGTACTGGAACCCGGATGGGTAGCCGAAGGTCCAAGAGCCAATGGAACTACCGAGGACCAGCTGACGTTACTGGAACCCGGTTACTAAGCAGGAGGTACCCGTGCCTGAAAGCACTACCAAGGACCACCTGACGTTGGTGGAACTTGGATACCCAGAAGGAGGCACCTAAGCCAAAGGCTCTGCCCGGAACCAGCTGACGGTACTGGAACCAGGATGGGGAGCAGAAGGTACAAGAGCAAAAGACACTGCCGAGAACCAGCTGACGGTGCTGGAACCAGGTGGTGGACCCGAAGGCCCACAGGAGAGGAGAGAACAGCTAGGCCGCGAGGCAGCCGCAGTTACCGAACCCCAACAGTCCTACAGGGGGAGCTGGGCCTACTGGCACTACAGAACCAGCCTTGACTACCAGTTCACGCAGCCCACATAGGAAGCTCCTAAACTGGAGGCACCCTGGAGTTGGCTAACCCGACCGCACCACGACGAGGCAAGCATAGGTGTCTCAGTGAGCTTGACACAACCCGGAAACAGCTGACGGTGCTGAAACCAGGCTTGGCACGAGGGAGTACCTGTGACAAAAACACTGCCGAGAACCAGCTGGCGGTGCTGGAACCCGGATGCGTTGCCCCAGTGTGCAAGAGCCAATGGCACGACCGAGGACCAGCTGACGGTGCTGGAACCCGGTTACTAAGCTGTAGGTGCCCGCGCTTAAAAGCACTACCAAGGACCGCCTGGCGTTGGCGGAACTCGGATACCCAGGAGGAGGCACCTAAGCCAAAGGCTCGGCCCGGAACCAGCTGACGGTGCTGGAACCAGGTGGTGGACCCGAAGGTCCACAGGAGAGGAGAGAACAGCTAGGCCGCGAGGCAGCCGCAGTTACCGAACCCCAACAGTCCTACAGGGGGAGCTGGGCCTACTGGCACTACAGAACCAGCCTTGACTACCAGTTCACGCAGCCCACATAGGAAGCTCCTAAACTGGAGGCACCCTGGAGTTGGCTAACCCGACCGCACCACGACGAGGCAAGCATAGGTGTCTCAGTGAGCTTGACACAACCCGGAAACAGCTGACGGTGCTGAAACCAGGCTTGGCACGAGGGAGTACCTGTGACAAAAACACTGCCGAGAACCAGCTGGCGGTGCTGGAACCCGGATGCGTTGCCCCAGTGTGCAAGAGCCAATGGCACGACCGAGGACCAGCTGACGGTGCTGGAACCCGGTTACTAAGCTGTAGGTGCCCGCGCTTAAAAGCACTACCAAGGACCGCCTGGCGTTGGCGGAACTCGGATACCCAGGAGGAGGCACCTAAGCCAAAGGCTCGGCCCGGAACCAGCTGACGGTGCTGGAACCAGGTGGTGGACCCCAAGGCCCACAGGAGAGGAGAGAACAGCTAGGCCGCGAGGCAGCCGCAGTTACCGAACCCCAACAGTCCTACAGGGGGAGCTGGGCCTACTGGCACTACAGAACCAGCCTTGACTACCAGTTCACGCAGCCCACATAGGAAGCTCCTAAACTGGAGGCACCCTGGAGTTGGCTAACCCGACCGCACCACGACGAGGCAAGCATAGGTGTCTCAGTGAGCTTGACACAACCCGGAAACAGCTGACGGTGCTGAAACCAGGCTTGGCACGAGGGAGTACCTGTGACAAAAACACTGCCGAGAACCAGCTGGCGGTGCTGGAACCCGGATGCGTTGCCCCAGTGTGCAAGAGCCAATGGCACGACCGAGGACCAGCTGACGGTGCTGGAACCCGGTTACTAAGCTGTAGGTGCCCGCGCTTAAAAGCACTACCAAGGACCGCCTGGCGTTGGCGGAACTCGGATACCCAGGAGGAGGCACCTAAGCCAAAGGCTCGGCCCGGAACCAGCTGACGGTGCTGGAACCAGGTGGTGGACCCCAAGGCCCACAGGAGAGGAGAGAACAGCTAGGCCGCGAGGCAGCCGCAGTTACCGAACCCCAACAGTCCTACAGGGGGAGCTGGGCCTACTGGCACTACAGAACCAGCCTTGACTACCAGTTCACGCAGCCCACATAGGAAGCTCCTAAACTGGAGGCACCCTGGAGTTGGCTAACCCGACCGCACCACGACGAGGCAAGCATAGGTGTCTCAGTGAGCTTGACACAACCCGGAAACAGCTGACGGTGCTGAAACCAGGCTTGGCACGAGGGAGTACCTGTGACAAGAACACTGCCGAGAACCAGCTGGCGGTGCTGGAACCCGGATGCGTTGCCCCAGTGTGCAAGAGCCAATGGCACGACCGAGGACCAGCTGACGGTGCTGGAACCCGGTTACTAAGCTGTAGGTGCCCGCGCTTAAAAGCACTACCAAGGACCGCCTGGCGTTGGCGGAACTCGGATACCCAGGAGGAGGCACCTAAGCCAAAGGCTCGGCCCGGAACCAGCTGACGGTGCTGGAACCAGGTGGTGGACCCGAAGGTCCACAGGAGAGGAGAGAACAGCTAGGCCGCGAGGCAGCCGCAGTTACCGAACCCCAACAGTCCTACAGGGGGAGCTGGGCCTACTGGCACTACAGAACCAGCCTTGACTACCAGTTCACGCAGCCCACATAGGAAGCTCCTAAACTGGAGGCACCCTGGAGTTGGCTAACCCGACCGCACCACGACGAGGCAAGCATAGGTGTCTCAGTGAGCTTGACACAACCCGGAAACAGCTGACGGTGCTGAAACCAGGCTTGGCACGAGGGAGTACCTGTGACAAGAACACTGCCGAGAACCAGCTGGCGGTGCTGGAACCCGGATGCGTTGCCCCAGTGTGCAAGAGCCAATGGCACGACCGAGGACCAGCTGACGGTGCTGGAACCCGGTTACTAAGCTGTAGGTGCCCGCGCTTAAAAGCACTACCAAGGACCGCCTGGCGTTGGCGGAACTCGGATACCCAGGAGGAGGCACCTAAGCCAAAGGCTCGGCCCGGAACCAGCTGACGGTGCTGGAACCAGGTGGTGGACCCCAAGGCCCACAGGAGAGGAGAGAACAGCTAGGCCGCGAGGCAGCCGCAGTTACCGAACCCCAACAGTCCTACAGGGGGAGCTGGGCCTACTGGCACTACAGAACCAGCCTTGACTACCAGTTCACGCAGCCCACATAGGAAGCTCCTAAACTGGAGGCACCCTGGAGTTGGCTAACCCGACCGCACCACGACGAGGCAAGCATAGGTGTCTCAGTGAGCTTGACACAACCCGGAAACAGCTGACGGTGCTGAAACCAGGCTTGGCACGAGGGAGTACCTGTGACAAAAACACTGCCGAGAACCAGCTGGCGGTGCTGGAACCCGGATGCGTTGCCCCAGTGTGCAAGAGCCAATGGCACGACCGAGGACCAGCTGACGGTGCTGGAACCCGGTTACTAAGCTGTAGGTGCCCGCGCTTAAAAGCACTACCAAGGACCGCCTGGCGTTGGCGGAACTCGGATACCCAGGAGGAGGCACCTAAGCCAAAGGCTCGGCCCGGAACCAGCTGACGGTGCTGGAACCAGGTGGTGGACCCGAAGGTCCACAGGAGAGGAGAGAACAGCTAGGCCGCGAGGCAGCCGCAGTTACCGAACCCCAACAGTCCTACAGGGGGAGCTGGGCCTACTGGCACTACAGAACCAGCCTTGACTACCAGTTCACGCAGCCCACATAGGAAGCTCCTAAACTGGAGGCACCCTGGAGTTGGCTAACCCGACCGCACCACGACGAGGCAAGCATAGGTGTCTCAGTGAGCTTGACACAACCCGGAAACAGCTGACGGTGCTGAAACCAGGCTTGGCACGAGGGAGTACCTGTGACAAAAACACTGCCGAGAACCAGCTGGCGGTGCTGGAACCCGGATGCGTTGCCCCAGTGTGCAAGAGCCAATGGCACGACCGAGGACCAGCTGACGGTGCTGGAACCCGGTTACTAAGCTGTAGGTGCCCGCGCTTAAAAGCACTACCAAGGACCGCCTGGCGTTGGCGGAACTCGGATACCCAGGAGGAGGCACCTAAGCCAAAGGCTCGGCCCGGAACCAGCTGACGGTGCTGGAACCAGGTGGTGGACCCCAAGGCCCACAGGAGAGGAGAGAACAGCTAGGCCGCGAGGCAGCCGCAGTTACCGAACCCCAACAGTCCTACAGGGGGAGCTGGGCCTACTGGCACTACAGAACCAGCCTTGACTACCAGTTCACGCAGCCCACATAGGAAGCTCCTAAACTGGAGGCACCCTGGAGTTGGCTAACCCGACCGCACCACGACGAGGCAAGCATAGGTGTCTCAGTGAGCTTGACACAACCCGGAAACAGCTGACGGTGCTGAAACCAGGCTTGGCACGAGGGAGTACCTGTGACAAGAACACTGCCGAGAACCAGCTGGCGGTGCTGGAACCCGGATGCGTTGCCCCAGTGTGCAAGAGCCAATGGCACGACCGAGGACCAGCTGACGGTGCTGGAACCCGGTTACTAAGCTGTAGGTGCCCGCGCTTAAAAGCACTACCAAGGACCGCCTGGCGTTGGCGGAACTCGGATACCCAGGAGGAGGCACCTAAGCCAAAGGCTCGGCCCGGAACCAGCTGACGGTGCTGGAACCAGGTGGTGGACCCGAAGGTCCACAGGAGAGGAGAGAACAGCTAGGCCGCGAGGCAGCCGCAGTTACCGAACCCCAACAGTCCTACAGGGGGAGCTGGGCCTACTGGCACTACAGAACCAGCCTTGACTACCAGTTCACGCAGCCCACATAGGAAGCTCCTAAACTGGAGGCACCCTGGAGTTGGCTAACCCGACCGCACCACGACGAGGCAAGCATAGGTGTCTCAGTGAGCTTGACACAACCCGGAAACAGCTGACGGTGCTGAAACCAGGCTTGGCACGAGGGAGTACCTGTGACAAAAACACTGCCGAGAACCAGCTGGCGGTGCTGGAACCCGGATGCGTTGCCCCAGTGTGCAAGAGCCAATGGCACGACCGAGGACCAGCTGACGGTGCTGGAACCCGGTTACTAAGCTGTAGGTGCCCGCGCTTAAAAGCACTACCAAGGACCGCCTGGCGTTGGCGGAACTCGGATACCCAGGAGGAGGCACCTAAGCCAAAGGCTCGGCCCGGAACCAGCTGACGGTGCTGGAACCAGGTGGTGGACCCCAAGGCCCACAGGAGAGGAGAGAACAGCTAGGCCGCGAGGCAGCCGCAGTTACCGAACCCCAACAGTCCTACAGGGGGAGCTGGGCCTACTGGCACTACAGAACCAGCCTTGACTACCAGTTCACGCAGCCCACATAGGAAGCTCCTAAACTGGAGGCACCCTGGAGTTGGCTAACCCGACCGCACCACGACGAGGCAAGCATAGGTGTCTCAGTGAGCTTGACACAACCCGGAAACAGCTGACGGTGCTGAAACCAGGCTTGGCACGAGGGAGTACCTGTGACAAGAACACTGCCGAGAACCAGCTGGCGGTGCTGGAACCCGGATGCGTTGCCCCAGTGTGCAAGAGCCAATGGCACGACCGAGGACCAGCTGACGGTGCTGGAACCCGGTTACTAAGCTGTAGGTGCCCGCGCTTAAAAGCACTACCAAGGACCGCCTGGCGTTGGCGGAACTCGGATACCCAGGAGGAGGCACCTAAGCCAAAGGCTCGGCCCGGAACCAGCTGACGGTGCTGGAACCAGGTGGTGGACCCCAAGGCCCACAGGAGAGGAGAGAACAGCTAGGCCGCGAGGCAGCCGCAGTTACCGAACCCCAACAGTCCTACAGGGGGAGCTGGGCCTACTGGCACTACAGAACCAGCCTTGACTACCAGTTCACGCAGCCCACATAGGAAGCTCCTAAACTGGAGGCACCCTGGAGTTGGCTAACCCGACCGCACCACGACGAGGCAAGCATAGGTGTCTCAGTGAGCTTGACACAACCCGGAAACAGCTGACGGTGCTGAAACCAGGCTTGGCACGAGGGAGTACCTGTGACAAGAACACTGCCGAGAACCAGCTGGCGGTGCTGGAACCCGGATGCGTTGCCCCAGTGTGCAAGAGCCAATGGCACGACCGAGGACCAGCTGACGGTGCTGGAACCCGGTTACTAAGCTGTAGGTGCCCGCGCTTAAAAGCACTACCAAGGACCGCCTGGCGTTGGCGGAACTCGGATACCCAGGAGGAGGCACCTAAGCCAAAGGCTCGGCCCGGAACCAGCTGACGGTGCTGGAACCAGGTGGTGGACCCCAAGGCCCACAGGAGAGGAGAGAACAGCTAGGCCGCGAGGCAGCCGCAGTTACCGAACCCCAACAGTCCTACAGGGGGAGCTGGGCCTACTGGCACTACAGAACCAGCCTTGACTACCAGTTCACGCAGCCCACATAGGAAGCTCCTAAACTGGAGGCACCCTGGAGTTGGCTAACCCGACCGCACCACGACGAGGCAAGCATAGGTGTCTCAGTGAGCTTGACACAACCCGGAAACAGCTGACGGTGCTGAAACCAGGCTTGGCACGAGGGAGTACCTGTGACAAGAACACTGCCGAGAACCAGCTGGCGGTGCTGGAACACGGATGCGTTGCCTTGCCTATTAAAGATTGTCTTCCTAGAGCCCCAACTAGCGGTGTTGGAGCAAAGGGTAAGCAGGGGGAGATGAGTGTAGGCCGAAGCCTGCACTGGAGGCAGCTTTCTGTCTGCGTTGCGTTTGCAGGACACTTTGCCGGCTACACACTGGGGGAACAGCTGGCGTTGCTGAACCCCACTAACACAATGGCGTGTGTTTTTCTCTGTGCAGCTAGCACTTGCGGGCAAAAACTAGCGATGTTAGAGCCCGTGTTGAAGCAGGAGGAGGAGGAGAGGAGCAGAGTGTAGGCCGAAGCTTAGTTGAACCAATTTCAAAGGAAACCTTTAACCCCCCCCTCAGGTGTTACAAAGTACAAGAGACACACCTTGTGCAGTATTAATGCTGCACAAGTGAAAGGTTGCTCTATTAATTTGTCTACTTGCACACGCTGAATGAAAGACATACACAATTTACCCCATTCTACAGTCAAACTGTAGTGGATGCGTGACTTGGTTTTTTGATGAGACGCAGCACAGGTGTCCAAAATAACGCCTTGGTGCTTGGAGCAGCTTCCTGAGCGTTGTTATTTGCTGTACAGGAGTCTGCGCTCTTGTGTTATCCCTTGGCAATGCCCTGTTAGCGCTGCCCATCTTATGACATCATTTCATGTTGGCCGGTGCGGTTAACGATGGCCATAAATCCCAGACCCACAGTGTCTTTTCATAAAGCCACACTGCGGTGCTGGGATTCGTGGCCTTGAGCAGTAAATATTTTGGCCGCTCACACACGTCCTTACACCTGCTTCAGACTGGGCGGCCTCTGCTGATCCCTTCTCGCATGCCGCGGCCATGAGGCTGCACAGTCTGAAGAAGGCTGAAGGAGATGAGTTAAGACAGGCGAAGATATGCACTGCTCGTGCCCATCAATCACACCCTCGCAGTCAAAATAATTAAGACAACGAGGAGCATTTTATTCAGGCAGGGCGGACGAACAGGCGCAAGTAGCCAACCAATGATGTCAGAAGACGGGAAGCGCTACCAAGGGGGGTGCTGCGTATCATTAGAAAGGAAAGTCACACCTCAGGGACAGTGGAATGGTCTCAAAGAGACACATTTTGTACGTGTTGAGTTCCACGTGGGCAAGGAGAAAACATCAGCCACCTTGTACAAATGCAGCAGTACTGCTGTACAAGGTGGCTGTTATACATAGAAACACCTGGGGGTGGGGGCCAGGCTCCCTTCAATTTCAGTTCATGTGCCTGCGTGGCGTTTGCAGGTCACGTTGCAAGCTGCACAGCAGGGGAACAGCTGGCGGTGCTGAACCCCACTAACACATTGGCTGGTGTTTTTCTCTGTGCAGCTAGCATTTCCGGGCAAAAACTAGCGGTGTTTGAGCCCAGGGTCAGCAGGAGGAGGAGGAGAGGAGCAAAGTGTAGGCCGAAGCCTGCACTGGTGGCAGCTTTTGGTCGGTTGTGCCAGCGTGGCTTGTGCTGGACACGATGCCGGCTACACAGCGGGGGAACAGCTGGCGTTGCTGAACCCCACTAACACATTGGCTGGTGTTTTTCTCTGTGCAGCTAGCATTTCCGGGCAAAAACTAGCGGTGTTTGAGCCCAGGGTCAGCAGGAGGAGGAGGAGAGGAGCAAAGTGTAGGCCGAAGCCTGCACTGGTGGCAGCTTTTGGTCGGTTGTGCCAGCGTGGCTTGTGCTGGACACGATGCCGGCTACACAGCGGGGGAACAGCTGGCGTTGCTGAACCCCACTAACACATTGGCTGGTGTTTTTCTCTGTGCAGCTAGCATTTCCGGGCAAAAACTAGCGGTGTTTGAGCCCAGGGTCAGCAGGAGGAGGAGGAGAGGAGCAAAGTGTAGGCCGAAGCCTGCACTGGTGGCAGCTTTTGGTCGGTTGTGCCAGCGTGGCTTGTGCTGGACACGATGCCGGCTACACAGCGGGGGAACAGCTGGCGTTGCTGAACCCCACTAACACATTGGCTGGTGTTTTTCTCTGTGCAGCTAGCATTTCCGGGCAAAAACTAGCGTTGTTAGAGCCCAGGGTCAGCAGGAGGAGGAGAGGAGCAGAGTGTAGGCCGAAGCCTAGTTGAACCAATTTCAAAGGTTACCTTTAACCCCCCCTCAGGTGTTACAAAGAACAAGAGCCACTCCTTCTGCAGCATTAATGCTGCACAAGTAAAAGGTTGCTCTATTAATTTGTCTACTTGCACAAGCTGAATGCAACACGTAGACTATTTAGCCCATTATACTGTTTAACAGTAGTGGAGGCGTGACTTGTCTTTTTAAAGAAAAGCAGCACAGGTGTCGAAAACAACACCTTTTTGCATGGGCGCAGCTTCCTGAGCGTTGTTAGTTGCTGTACAGGAGTCTGCGCTCTTGTGATCCTTTGGCCATGCGCTGTGAGCGCTTCCTGTCTTATGACCTCATTTCATGTTGGCCGTTGCGGTTAGCGATGGACATGAATCCCAGACCCACAGTGTGTTTTTAAAAAATCACACTGCGGTGCTGGGATTCGTGCCCTGGTGCAGTAAATATGTTTGCCGCTCACACATGTCCTTACACCTGCTTCAGACTGGACGGCCTCATCTGATCCCTTATCGCCTGCCGAGGCCATGAGGACACCCAGTCTGAAGAAGGCGGAAGGAGATGAGTGAACACAGGCAAACATATGCACTGCACATGCCCATCAATCACACCCTCGCTGTCCAAAAAAATAAGACACCGAGGGGCGTTGTTTCGAGCAGGGGAGATGCACAGGCGCAGCCAGCTAACCAATGATGTCAAAAGACGGGCAGCGCTAACAAGGGTGGTGCTGCGTGTCATTACAAAGGAAAGTCACACCTCAGGGACATTGTAATGGTCTCTAATGAGAAACATTTTCTACGTGTTGAGTTCCACGTGGGCAAGGAGAAAAAGTCAGCCACCTTGTACAAATGCAGCAGTACTGCTGTACAAGGTGGCTGTTATACATAGAAACACCTGTGGGTGGGGGGCAGGCTCCCTTCAATTTCAGTTCATGTGCCTGCGTGGCGTTTGCAGGTCACGTTGCAAGCTACACAGCAGGGGAACAGCTGGCGTTGCTGAACCCCACTGACACATTGACTGGTGTTTTTCTCTGTGCAGATTGCATGTCCGGGCAAAAACTAGCGGTGTTAGAGCCCAGGGTCAGCAGGAGGAGGAGGAGAGGAGCAAAGTGTAGGCCGAAGCCTGCACTGGTGGCAGCTTTTGGTCGGTTGTGCCAGCGTGGCTTGTGCTGGACACGATGCCGGCTACACAGCGGGGGAACAGCTGGCGGTGCTGAACCCCACTAACACATTGGCTGGTGTTTTTCTCTGTGCAGCTAGCATTTCCGGGCAAAAACTAGCGGTGTTTGAGCCCAGGGTCAGCAGGAGGAGTAGAGGAGCAGAGTGTAGGCCGAAGCCTAGTTGAACCAATTTCAAAGGTTACCTTTAACCCCCCCCCTCAGGTGTTGCAAGGTACAAGAGCCACACCTTGAACAGCATTAATGATGCACAAGTCAAAGGTTGCTCTATTTAATTTTGCTCCTTGCACACGCTGAATTAAACACGTACACTATTTAGCCCATTATACTGTCAAACAGTAGTGGAGGCGTGACTACTAGTCTTTTTAAGGTGACGCAGCACAGGTGTACAAATTTACACCTAGGTGCTGTGCGCAGATTCCTTACCGTTGTTATTTGCAGTACAGGAAACTGCGCTCTTGTGTTATCCCTTGGCAATACCCTGTTGGTGCAGGCCGTCTCATGACCTCATTTCATGTTGGCCGCTGCGGTTAACGATGGCCATAAATCCCAGACCCACAGTGGCTTTTCATAAAGTCACACTGCGGTGCTGGGATTCGTGGCCTTGTGCAGTAAATATGTTCGCCGCTCACACATGTCCTTACACCTGCTTCAGACTGGGCGGCCTCAGCTGATCCCTTATCGCATGCCGCGGCCATGAGGCCGCACAGTCAGAAGAAGGCGGAAGGAGGGGAGTGAAGACAGGGGAACATATGCACTGCTCGTGCCCATCAATCACACCCTCGCAGTCAAAATATATGAGACAACGGGGGGCGTTGTGTCGGGCAGGGGGACGCACAGGCACAGCCAGCCAACCAATGATGTCAGGAGACGGGCAGCGCTAACAATGGGGGTGCTGCGTGTCATTAAAAAGGAAAGTCACACCTCAGGGACATTGTAATGGTCTGTAATGAGACACATTTTGTACTTGTTGAGTTCCACGTGTGCAAGGAGAAAAAGTCAGCCACCTTGTACAAATGCAGCAGTACTGCTGTACAAGGTGGCTGTTATACATAGAAACACCTGGGGGGGTGGGGGGCAGGCTCCCTTCAATTTCAGTTCATGTGCCTGCGTGGCGTTTGCAGGACACGTTGCCAGCTACACAGCAGGGGAACAGCTGGCGGTGCTGAACCCCACTAACACATTGGCTGGTGTTTATCTCTGTGCAGCTAGCATGTCCGGGCAGAAACTGGCGTTGTTTGAGTCCAGGGTCAGCAGGAGGAGGAGAGGAGCAAAGTGTAGGCCGAAGCCTGCACTGGTGGCAGCTTTTGGTCAGTTGTGCCAGCGTGGCTTGTGCTGGACACGTTGCCGACTACACAGCAGGGGAACAGCTGGCGTTGCTGAACCCCACTAACACATTGGCTGGTGTTTTTCTCTGTGCAGCTAGCCGTTCCGGGCAAAAACTAGCGGTGTTTGAGCCCAGGGTCAGCAGGAGGAGTAGAGGAGCAGAGTGTAGGCCGAAGCCTAGTTGAACCAATTTCAAAGGTTACCTTTAACCCCCCCCCCTCAGGTGTTGCAAGGTACAAGAGCCACACCTTGAACAGCATTAATGATGCACAAGTCAAAGGTTGCTCTATTTAATTTTGCTCCTTGCACACGCTGAATTAAACACGTACACTATTTAGCCCATTATACTGTCAAACAGTAGTGGAGGCGTGACTACTAGTCTTTTTAAGGAGACGCAGCACAGGTGTACAAATTTACACCTAGGTGCTGTGCGCAGATTCCTTACCGTTGTTATTTGCAGTACAGGAAACTGCGCTCTTGTGTTATCCCTTGGCAATACCCTGTTAGTGCAGGCCGTCTCATGACCTCATTTCATGTTGGCCGGTGCGGTTAACGATGGCCATAAATCCCAGACCCACAGTGGCTTTTCCTAAAGTCACACTGCGGTGCTGGGATTCGTGGCCTTGTGCAGTAAATATGTTCGCCGCTCACACATGTCCTTACACCTGCTTCAGACTGGGCGGCCTCAGCTGATCCCTTATCGCATGCCGCGGCCATGAGGCCGCACAGTCAGAAGAAGGCGGAAGGAGGGGAGTGAAAACAGGGGAACATATGCACTGCTCGTGCCCATCAATCACACCCTCGCAGTCAAAATATATGAGACAACGGGGGGCGTTGTGTCGGGCAGGGGGGACGCACAGGCACAGCCAGCCAACCAATGATGTCAGGAGACGGGCAGCGCTAACAATGGGGGTGCTGCGTGTCATTAAAAAGGAAAGTCACACCTCAGGGACATTGTAATGGTCTGTAATGAGACACATTTTGTACGTGTTGAGTTCCACGTGGTCAAGGAGAAAAAGTCAGCCACCTTGTACAAATGCAGCAGTACTGCTGTACAAGGTGGCTGATATACATAGAAACACCTGTGGGTGGGGGGCAGGCTCCCTTCAATTTCAGTTCATGTGCCTGCGTGGCGTTTGCAGGTCACGTTGCAAGCTACACAGCAGGGGAACAGCTGGCGTTGCTGAACCCCACTGACACATTGACTGGTGTTTTTCTCTGTGCAGATTGCATGTCCGGGCAAAAACTAGCGGTGTTAGAGCCCAGGGTCAGCAGGAGGAGGAGGAGAGGAGCAAAGTGTAGGCCGAAGCCTGCACTGGTGGCAGCTTTTGGTCGGTTGTGCCAGCGTGGCTTGTGCTGGACACGATGCCGGCTACACAGCGGGGGAACAGCAGGCGGTGCTGAACCCCACTAACACATTGGCTGGTGTTTTTCTCTGTGCAGCTAGCATGTCCGGGCAGAAACTGGCGTTGTTAGAGCCCAGGGTCAGCAGGAGGAGGAGAGGAGCAAAGTGTAGGCCGAAGCCTGCACTGGTGGCAGCTTTTGGTCGGTTGTGCCAGCGTGGCTTGTGCTGGACACGATGCCGGCTACACAGCGGGGGAACAGCAGGCGGTGCTGAACCCCACTAACACATTGGCTGGTGTTTTTCTCTGTGCAGCTAGCATGTCCGGGCAGAAACTGGCGTTGTTAGAGCCCAGGGTCAGCAGGAGGAGGAGAGGAGCAAAGTGTAGGCCGAAGCCTGCACTGGTGGCAGCTTTTGTTCTGTTGTGCCAGCGTGGCTTGTGCTGGACACGTTGCCGACTACACAGCAGGGGAACAGCTGGCGGTGCTGAACCCCACTAACACATTGGCTGGTGTTTTTCTCTGTGCAGCTAGCATTTCCTGGCAAAAACTAGCGGTGTTTGAGCCCAGGGTCAGCAGGAGGAGTAGAGGAGCAGAGTGTAGGCCGAAGCCTACACTGAACCAATTTCAAAGGTTACCTTTAACCCCCCCCTCAGGTGTTGCAAGGTACAAGAGCCACACCTTGTGCAGCATTAATGCTGCACAAGTGAAAGGTTGCTCTATTTGTTTTGCTCCTTGCACACGCTGACTAAAACACGTACACTATTTAGCCCATTATACTGTCAAACAGTTGTGGAGGCGTGACTTGTCTTTTTAACGAGACGCAGCACAGGTGTCAAAATTTGCACCTAGGTACTGGGCGCAGATTCCTGAGCGTTGTTATTTGCTGTACAGGAGTCTGCGCTATTGTGATCCCTTGGCCATGCGCTGTGAGCGCTTCCTGTCTTCTGACCTCATTTCATGTCGGCCGTTGCGGTTAGCGATGGACATGAATCCCAGACCCACAGTGTGTTTTCAAAAAATCACACTGCGTGGCTGGGATTCGTGGCCTTGTGCAGTAAATAGGTTTGCCGCTTACACATGTCCTTACACCTGCTCCAGACTGGGCGGCCTCAGCTGATCCCTTATCGCCTACCACGGCCAGGAGGCCGCACAGTCTGAAGAAGGCGGAAGGAGATGAGTGAACACAGGCAAACATATGCACTGCACATGCCCATCAATCACACCCTCGCTGTCCAAAAAAATAAGACACCGAGGGCCGTTGTTTCGAGCAGGGGAGATGCACAGGCGCAGCCAGCTAACCAATGATGTCAAAAGACGGGCAGCGCTAACAAGGGTGGTGCTGCGTGTCATTACAAAGGAAAGTCACACCTCAGGGACATTGTAATGGTCTGTAATGAGACACATTTTGTACGTGTTGAGTTCCACGTGGGCAAGGAGAAAAAGTCAGCCACCTCGTACAAATGCAGCAGTACTGCTGTACAAGGTGGCTGATATACATAGAAACACCTGTGGGTGGGGGGCAGGCTCCCTTCAATTTCAGTTCATGTGCCTGCGTGGCGTTTGCAGGTCACGTTGCAAGCTACACAGCAGGGGAACAGCTGGCGTTGCTGAACCCCACTGACACATTGACTGGTGTTTTTCTCTGTGCAGATTGCATGTCCGGGCAAAAACTAGCGGTGTTAGAGCCCAGGGTCAGCAGGAGGAGGAGGAGAGGAGCAAAGTGTAGGCCGAAGCCTGCACTGGTGGCAGCTTTTGGTCGGTTGTGCCAGCGTGGCTTGTGCTGGACACGATGCCGGCTACACAGCGGGGGAACAGCAGGCGGTGCTGAACCCCACTAACACATTGGCTGGTGTTTTTCTCTGTGCAGCTAGCATGTCCGGGCAGAAACTGGCGTTGTTTGAGCCCAGGGTCAGCAGGAGGAGGAGAGGAGCAAAGTGTAGGCCGAAGCCTGCACTGGTGGCAGCTTTTGTTCTGTTGTGCCAGCGTGGCTTGTGCTGGACACGTTGCCGACTACACAGCAGGGGAACAGCTGGCGGTGCTGAACCCCACTAACACATTGGCTGGTGTTTTTCTCTGTGCAGCTAGCATTTCCGGGCAAAAACTAGCGGTGTTTGAGCCCAGGGTCAGCAGGAGGAGTAGAGGAGCAGAGTGTAGGCCGAAGCCTAGTTGAACCAATTTCAAAGGTTACCTTTAACCCCCCCCTCAGGTGTTGCAAGGTACAAGAGCCACACCTTGTGCAGCATTAATGCTGCACAAGTGAAAGGTTGCTCTATTTGTTTTGCTCCTTGCACACGCTGACTAAAACACGTACACTATTTAGCCCATTATACTGTCAAACAGTTGTGGAGGCGTGACTTGTCTTTTTAACGAGACGCAGCACAGGTGTCAAAATTTGCACCTAGGTACTGGGCGCAGATTCCTGAGCGTTGTTATTTGCTGTACAGGAGTCTGCGCTATTGTGATCCCTTGGCCATGCGCTGTGAGCGCTTCCTGTCTTCTGACCTCATTTCATGTCGGCCGTTGCGGTTAGCGATGGACATGAATCCCAGACCCACAGTGTGTTTTCAAAAAATCACACTGCGTGGCTGGGATTCGTGGCCTTGTGCAGTAAATAGGTTTGCCGCTTACACATGTCCTTACACCTGCTCCAGACTGGGCGGCCTCAGCTGATCCCTTATCGCCTACCACGGCCAGGAGGCCGCACAGTCTGAAGAAGGCGGAAGGAGATGAGTTAAGACAGGCGAACATATGCACTGCTCGTGCCCATAAACCACACCCTCGCTGACAAAATAAATATGACAACGAGGGGCGTTGTTTCTAGCAGGGCGGATGCACAGGCGCAGCCAGCTAACCATGATGACAAAAGACGGGAAACGCTACCAAGGGGGGTGCTGCGTATCATTACAAAGGAAAGTCACACCTCAGGGACAGTGGAATGGTCTCAATGAGACACATTTTGTACGTGTTGAGTTCCACGTGGGCAAGGAGAAAAAGTCAGCCACCTTGTACAAATGCAGCAGTACTGCTGTACTAGGTGGCTGTTATACATAGAAACACCTGGGGGGGTGGGGCCAGGTTCCCTTTTAATTTCAGTTCCTGTGCCTGCATGGCGTTTGCAGGTCACGTTGCCGGCTACACAGCAGGGGAACAGCTGGCGTTGCTGAACCCCACTAACACATTGGCTGGTGTTTTTCTCTGTGCAGCTAGCACTTCCGGGCAAAAACTAGCGGTGTTTGAGCCCAGGGTCAGCAGGAGGAGGAGAGGAGCAGAGTGTAGGCCGAAGCCTGCACTGGTGGCAGCTTTTGTTCTGTTGTGCCAGCGTGGCTTGTGCTGGACACGTTGCCGACTACACAGCAGGGGAACAGCTGGCGGTGCTGAACCCCACTGACACATCACCTAGTGTTTTTTTCTGTGTAGACAACACTTCCAGGTGGCAACTGACAGTGTTGAAACCCAGGGAATCAAAGAGGAGCAGAGTGTAGGCCGAAGCCTGCAGTGGAGCAAGTTGAAAGGGAACCTTTAACCCCCCCCCCCAGGCATTTGTTGCTGAAAGAGCCATCTTGTACAGCAGTAATACTGCACATGGAAAATGGTGGCTCCGAAAATTATGCTCCTTGCAAACGCTGAAGTACACACTCATATAATGTGTCCCCTCACACCGTCAAACCATCCCGGAAGTGGGACTTTCCTTTGTAATGTGACACAGCACAGCCGTCATTCCAACCCCCTTGGTGCCGGGCACCACCTCCTCAACGTTGTTTGGTTCTGTCACGGAGCCCGCACTGTAATGTTATCCCTTGGCCATGCACAGTTAGCGGTGCCCGTCTTCTGACATCATGTAGGTGTCAGGCTGGCAGTGCCTGTGCGTCCAAGCTGCCCGAGATCCAACCTTGCAGTGTCATCTAATGTAGTCCCACTGCGGGCCAGGGATCCATGGGCATGCGCAGTGCATATCATCGCCTCTCACTCACCTCCTTCCTGCTTCTTCAGACTGTGCGGCGTCACGGCCGTGGCATGCTATTAGGGATCAGCTGACGCCGCCTAGTCTGAAGAAGCGTGAAGAAGGGGAGTGAGAGGCTAGTATATGCACTGCGCATGGCCATGGATACCAGGCCCACTGTGGGATCACATTAGACGACACTGCGAGGTGTGATTTCGGGCAGCGTGGACGCACAGGCGCAGCCAGGACGACAACAAATGATGTCAGAGGACGGGCAGCGCAAACTGTGCATGGCCAAGGGATAACATAACAGCGCAGGGTCCATGACGGAATCAAACAACGCTAAGGAGGCAGCGCACGGTGCCAAGGGGGTAGCAATGACGGCTGTGCTGTGTCACATTACAAAGGAAAGTCCCACCTCCGGGACGGTTGGACGGTGTGAGGGGACACATTACATGAGTGTGTAGTTCAGCGTTTGCAAGGAGCATAATTTCAAGAGCGACCTTTCCCTTGTGCAGTATTAGTGCTGCACATGGTGGCTCTTTCAGTAACAAACGCCTAGGGGGGGGGGGGGACAGGTCCCCTTACATTTTAGTTGTGCCAGCGTGGCGGTCGCATGACACGTTGCCGGATACACAGCTGGGGATCAGCTGACGTTACTGAACCCCAATAACAGAGGAGCGACTGTTGACTGTGCACACAGCACTTCCAGGCACCAACTGGCGGTGTTAGAGCCCAGGGACAGCAGGAGGAGCAGATTGGAGGTATTGCCGCACACACAGCTGGGGATCAGCTGACGTTACTGAACCCCAATAACAGAGGAGCGACTGTTGACTGTGCACACAGCACTTCCAGGCACCAACTGGCGGTGTTAGAGCCCAGGGACAGCAGGAGGAGCAGAGGAACAGAGTGTAGGCCGAAGCCTGATTGGAGCAAGTTGAAAGGAAACCTTTAACCCCCCCCCCAAGACGTTTGTAGCTGAAAGAGCCATGTTGTGCAGCACTAAGGATGCAAAAGGAAAAGGTTGCTCTTTTAATTATGCTCCTTGCAAACACCGAAGTAAACACTAAAAATGTGTCCCTTTATACCGTTAAACCGTTCCGGAGGTGCGAATTTCCTTCGTAATGGGACACAGCACAGCTGTCATTCCTATCCCCTTGATGCCGTGCGCTGCCTCCTCAGCGTTGTTTTAAGCTGCCACGGAGCCTGCGCTGTTCTGTTAGCCCTTGGCCATGCCCAATTAGCGCTGCCTGTCTTCTGACATAATTTGGTGTCAGGCTGTCAGTGCCTGTGCGTCCACGCTGCTCCAGATCCCACCTCGCAGTCTCATCTAACGTAATCCCACTGCGGGCCTTGGAACCATGGGCATGCACAGTGCATAACCTCGACTCTCACTCCCCTCCTTCCCTCTTCTTCAGACTGTGCGGTGTCACGGCCGTGGCATGCTAGGGATCAGCTGACGGCGCACAGTCTAAAGAAGGCGGAGGGAAATGAGCGAGAGCCCGAGGGGAAGATATGCACTGCGCATGCCCATGGATCCCAGGCCCGCAGTGTGACTCAATCAGAAGACACTGCGAGGCGGGATCTCGGGCACCGCGGCCGCACAGGCGCAGCCAGCCTGACACCAAATTATGTCAGAAGACAGGCAGCGCAAATAGGGCATGCCCAAGGGATAACAGAACAGCGCAGGCTCCGTGACAGCTTAAAACAACGCTGAGGAGGCAGCGCATGGCACCAAGGGGGTAGGAATGACGGCTGTGCTGCGTCACATTACGAAGGAAAGTCCCAGCTCCGGGACGGTATAACGGTATCAGTGAACACATTTTATAAGTGTTAAGTTCTGCGTGTGCAAAGAGCTAAAAAAAAAGAGCTACCTTTTCCTTGTGCAGCATTACTGCTGCACAAGATGGCTCTTTCAGTAACAAACGACGGGGGGGGGGGGGGGGGACAGGTTCCCTTACATTTAGGTTGTTGTGCCAGCGTGGCGGTCGCAGGACACATTGCCGGCTACACAGCTGGGGATCAGCTGACGTTACTGAAACCCAATAACACTGGGTCGTATGTTTTTACTGTGCAGCCTGCACTTCTGAGCCGCAACTGGCGGTGTTGGAGCCCAGGAATAGCAGTTCAGGTGGTAGAAAGATGAACACAGCAGGAGACCTGGATGACACCCAATTACTTAATCAGGCAGAGGAGTGGCAAATTCCTGCGAGATCCAGGCCTGGTTCATTTTCAGGAAAGTAAGCCGGTCAACGTTATCGGAGGATAGTCGCATGCGACGGTCTGTTAGTACACCACCTGCGGCACTAAAGACACGTTCCGATAAGACACTAGCCGCAGGGCAAGCCAGCACCTCCAATGCATACTGGCTTAGCTCTGGCCATGTATCCAGCTTAGAGACCCAAAACTTGAACGGGGAAGAGCCGTCTGGGAGTACAGTAAGAGGGCAAGCCATGTAGTCTGTCACCATCTGACGGAACCGTTGCCTCCTGCTGACTGGAGCCGCCGGTGATGGTGTAGACATTTGGGGCGGGCACACAAAAGTGTGCCAGAGTTGTGCCATACTGGGCTTGCCTTGGGCAGAGGCACTGCTTCTGCTCCCTCTTTGGGCAGAGCCTCCCCCACTGCCTCGACGCACTGAGCTGCTTTGTAAAGCACTAGCAGCACTCCTCTCAGTTGGACAGGAGAAGATGATGGAATTCACCAGTGTGTCGTGGTACTCCCGCAATTTACGCTCCCGGGTCAACGCAGGGATGAGGTTTTGGACGTTGTCCCGGTAGCGAGGATCGAGGAGGGTGAACACCCAATAATCAGGCATGTTGAGAATGTGGTCGATGCGGCGGTCGTTTCTCAGGCACTGCAGCATGAAATCCACCATGTGCTGCAGAGTGCCAACCGGCCCAGAAACGCTGTCCCCTGCTTGAGACATGATCTCTGCCCGCTCGTCATCACCCCACCCTCGCTGTACACACTGACCACTGGACAATTGTGTCGCTCCCTCCTCTGGACGGAGCTCTTCCTCCTCCATTGACTCCTCCTCATCCTCCTCACAAATTGGCCCCTGCGTACCCCTTTGTGAGGAACCACGTGGCGCTGACTCTCCAGAAGCTGATGGAAAAGGTGACTCCTCATCCTCCACCTCTTCCACCACATCATCCCTTAACCCTTGCAAAGTTTGCTGAAGCAGGCAGATAAGGGGGACAGTCATGCTGACTAGTGCATCATCTGCACTTGCCATCCGCGTGGAATAATCAAAAGGACGCAAAACCTGGCAGACGTCCTTCATAGTGGCCCACTCTGTGGTTGTGAAGTCTGATCGGCGCTGACTGCGACTTCTTTGCGCCTGATGCAGCTGGTACTCCATAACTGCTTGCTGCTGCTCACACAACCGCTCCAACATATGTAACGTGGAATTCCACCGGGTAGGTAGGTCACATATGATGCGGTGTTCCGGAAGGCGGAATCGGCGCTGCAGAGCAGCAATGCGGGATCTGGCCAAGCTGGAACGCCGCAAGTGAGCACACTCTAGGCGGACCTTGTGCAGCAGGGCATCAAGATCCGGATAGTCCCTCAGAAAACTCTGCACAACCAAATTGAGCACATGTGCCAGACATGGGATGTGAGTGAGGTTGCCAAGGGCCAAAGCTGCCACCAGATTTCGGCCATTGTCACACACTACCATGCCTGGCTGGAGATTCGCTGGCAGTAACCACACATCGCTCTCCTGCTTGATGGCATTCCAGAGCTCCTGCGCTGTGTGGCTTCGATGCCCCAATGAAACTAGTTTCAAGACGGCCTGCTGACGTTTGGCCACGGCTGTGCTCATGTCGGTCATAGGTAAACGTTCACGGGTCCATGTGGGGGTGGACTGTGACGGATCCTGCAGAGAGGAATCAGAGGAACTGGTGTAAGAGGAGGAGTCGATGCGTACAGACTGGATTCCTGCAATCCTTGGAGTGGGCAGGACACGTCCTGCGCCACTCGCACGATCTGTACCTGGCTCAACAACATTAACCCAATGGGCAGTGAGGGAAACATATCGCCCCTGTCCATGCTGACTGGTCCACGCATCGGTGGTGAGGTGGACCTTGCTACTGACGGCGTTCAGTAGCGCATGTTTTATGTTTGCCTCAACATGCCTGTGCAGGGCAGGGACAGCCTGCCTGCTGAAGTAAAAGCGGCTGGGCACCTTGTACTGTGGGACTGCCAATGCCATCAAGTCACGGAAGCTGTCAGTCTCCACCAGCCTGAACGAGAGCATTTCCAGGGACAACAGTTTGGCAATGCCTGCATTCAGAGCCTGTGCTCGGGGGTGGTTGGCCGAGAATGCCCGCCTTTTCTCCCATGCCTGTACTACCGATGGCTGTAGAGTAGACTGGGAGTGTGAGGATGACTGGGAAGGTGGTGCTGTGGGTGGAATTACACAAGGTCTCTGGGAGGAAGCCAAACCAGCTGTGCGTGAGCTGGAGGAAGAGGCAACACGAGCTGAAGAGGTGGTAGCTGCCGCTGTTGGTTGGCCTACATCTTCAGTGTGTTTCTGTAACTCCACCGCGTGCCTGGTCCGCACATGTTTCCACATATTTGTGGTATTGAGGTTGCTGACATTTTTCCCTCTTTTTACTTTATGATGACACAGCTTGCATTTGACAAAACAAATGTCATCTGCAACTGTGTCAAAAAAGGACCAGGCACTGCAAGTCTTGGGAGCGCCCTTTTTGGCTTTGGAAAGAGACAGGCTCCTAACGGGTGCCAAAGTGGAGGCTACAGGCTCCGCAGTCTTCCCCCTCCCTCTCCCTCTTTGGCCCGTAAGAGGAAGCTCTTCCTCTGAGCTGCTCCCACCACCTTCCTGTTCCTCACGCCACGATGGGTCAAGGACCTCATCATCTCCACTACCCTCTGCCACCAACTGCTCCTCCTGGGTAGTCTCAGCAGCACAGTACGCACGAGAAAGCGGCACCTGAGTTTCATCATCAGATGCGTACTGCGCTGTGGTCACCGGAGGCACTGGCCCACCTGCCTCTTCAGAGTCAGAGAGAAAAAGGTGTTGGGCATCACTGCACACTGCCTCTTCTTCCATTTCTCCAATGCTGCTTGGCTGGCCCCCTGTTTCCAAGCCAAGAGATTCAGAGAACAGAAGTAGAGACGGCTCCTGTCCTGGGCTCTCTGACTGCCTGGCCAATTTGGCAGGTGGTGAAGAGACAGATGGCTGCTCTCCAGTGCTCTGTGCCTGAGAGGATGTGGCACTAACTGAAGTCGATGCCGAGGCGTTAGCTGCCATCCACCCGACAACGGCTTCAATTTGGTCTTCACGCAGCAGCGGTGCACGGCGCTCTCCGACAAAGCTGCGCATGAAGGACTGTTCCCTGCTGAAACTGAGTGACGACGAGTCACCGGCGCCCGCAGCAGGCACAGAATCACCACGTCCTCTCCCTGCTCCTCTCCCTGCTCCGCGCCCACGCCCACGTGCCTTACTCCCTGCCCTCTTCATCTTGGTTGACAGATAAAGATAAGCAGAAAAGTACTAAGGCCTTAGTGTGCTTATTCCTGTAATGCTCCTCCTAACAGGTGTAAGAAACACTAATGTTGTAAATTGTGGACTAAACTTTATTATTTTTCAAATGTGGCCTACACAAGTGTAAGTTGTGTTTGGTGAACTTAACCTTTTTTTTGGTGCAGATCGGGCTACAGAGCTAGTTTAAATCACACGGAGACCGTGCAGACAGCCGTAAACGGCGCTGCAAGGCCAAGAAACCCTCCTCTAGGTTATCCTATATAGTGTTTTTCCACTATTTAGCTGGATACAAGTGGAAAGACACTAATAGGAATTTTTTTTTTCAAATTTTAAACTGGCTGCACTATTTGAAAAAAAGGAAATTGTTTTTCAAGGTATGAGGCAGTAACGCACCCTGAGCTGAATCCAACCGGCTATGGCTGCACACAGACTACAGGGCGAGCTGGGCTCACACGGAGACCGTGCAGACAGCCGTAAACGGCGCTGCAAGGCCAAAAAACCCTCCTCTAGGTTATCCTATATAGTGTTTTTCCACTATTTAGCTGGATACGAGTGGAAAGACACTAATAGGAATTTTTTTTTTAAAATTTTAAACAGGCTGCACTATTTGAAAAAAAGGAAAATTTTTCTCAAGGTATGAGCCAGTAACGAACCCTGAGCTGAATCCAACCGGCTATGGCTGCACACAGACTACAGGGCGAGCTGGGCTCACACGGAGACCGTGCAGACAGCCGTAAACGGCGCTGCAAGGCCAAAAAACCCTCCTCTAGGTTATCCTATATAGTGTTTTTCCACTATTTAGCTGGATACGAGTGGAAAGACACTAATAGGAATTTTTTTTTTTAAATTTTAAACAGGCTGCACTATTTGAAAAAAAGGAAAATTTTTCTCAAGGTATGAGCCAGTAACGAACCCTGAGCTGAATCCAACCGGCTATGGCTGCACACAGACTACAGGGCGAGCTGGGCTCACACGGAGACCGTGCAGACAGCCGTAAACGGCGCTGCAAGGCCAAAAAACCCTCCTCTAGGTTATCCTATATAGTGTTTTTCCACTATTTAGCTGGATACGAGTGGAAAGACACTAATAGGAATTTTTTTTTTCAAATTTTAAACAGGCTGCACTATTTGAAAAAAAGGAAAATTTTTCTCAAGGTATGAGCCAGTAACGAACCCTGAGCTGAATCCAACCGGCTATGGCTGCACACAGACTACAGGGCGAGCTGGGCTCACACGGAGACCGTGCAGACAGCCGTAAACGGCGCTGCAAGGCCCAAAAACCCCCCTCTAGGTTATCCTATGTAGTGTTTTTCCACAATAGAGCTGGAGACTGGTGGAAAAACACTAATAGGAAATTTGAGAAAAAATGTGCAGCAGGCTGCACTAAGAGCAAAAAAGAACAACTGTGTGAGGCAGTGTGAACCCCCCCTGAGCTGAATACAACCGGGTATATGGCTGCACACAGACTACAGAGTGAGCTGCACACACACACACACAGAGACCTTGCAGAACGCTGTTAAAACAGCGCTGCAAGGCAAGAGCAAGGTGAACAGTGAAGAACACACAGCGTTTTGCTAAATTAGCCTTTGGAAAGGAAAATAAAGCAATTAGCTAGCTCAACTGGCCCTCAGTTAGAACACAGCGTCCTGTCCCTAACTGAAATCACAGCAGAGTGAGCGCAAAATGGCGGCAGCGCTTTTTTATAGTGCAGAGTGACATCATTTCAGCAGCCAATCCAAGCCTTGCCAGTACTTACATGCCCACCATGCTAAACAGGATGTGCCCACACTTTCATTCATTCCTCATTGGCTGCTGCGTTCAATTTGAATTCTGGGAACTTCCGATTCCGGTATCCGATACGCGGGAAGTATCGGAATTCAGTATCGGAATTCCGATACCGCAAATATCGGCCGATACCCGATACTTGCGGTATCGGAATGCTCAACACTACTAAGGAGTTATAAGGGTTAAAATTGACCGGCAATTTCTCATGTTTACAACACCATTTTTATTAGGGACCACATCACATTTGAAGTCACTTTGAGGGGTCTATATGATAGAAAATACCCAAGTGTGACACCATTCTAAAAACTGCACCCCTCTAGAAGCTCAAAACCACATTCAAGAAGTTTTTTAACCCTTTAGGTGTTTCACAGGAATTTTTGGAATGTTTAAAAAAAAAATTAACATTTAACTTTTTTTCAAAAATTTTTTACTTCCACTCCAATTTTTTTTATTTTACCAAGGTTACAGGATAAATTGGACCACAAACTTTGTTGTACAATTTGTCCTGAGTACGCTGATACTCCATATGTGGGGGTAAACCACTGTTTGGGCACATGGCAGAGCTTTGAAGGGAAGGAGCGCCGTTTGACTTTTCAATGCAAAATTGACTGGAATTGAGATAGGACGCCATGTCGCGTTTGGAGAGCCTCTGATGTGCCTAAACATTGAACCCCCCCACAAAAAATTTACTTCCACTCCAATTTCTTTTATTTTACCAAGGTTACAGGATAAATTGGACCACAAAAGTACAATTTGTCCTGAGTACGCTGATACCCCATATGTGGGGGTAAACCACTGTTTGGGCGCATGGCAGAGCTCTGAAGGGAAGGAGCACCGTTTGACTTTTCAATGCAAAATTGATTGGAATTGAGATAGGACGCCATGTCGCGTTTGGAGAGCCTCTGGTGTGCCTAAACATTGAAACCCCCCACAAGTTACATCATTTTGGAAAGTAGACACCCTAAGGAAGTTATCTAGATGTTTGGTGAGCACTGTTACCCACCAAGTGCTTCACATAAGTTTATAATTTAGAGCCATAAAAATAAAAAATCATATTTTTTCACAAAAATTATTTTTTGCCCCCAATTTTTTATTTTCCAAAGGGTAAAGGAAGAAATTGGACCCCACAAGTTGTTGTGCAATTTGTACTGAGTATGCTGATATCCCATATGTGGGGATAAAACCCTGTTTGGGCACATGGCAGAGCTTGGAAGGGAAGGAGCGCCATTTGACTTTTCAATGCAAAATTGACTGGAATTGAGATAGGATGCCATGTCGCGTTTGGAGAGCCCCTGATGTGCTGAAACATTGAAACCCCACACAAATGACACCAGTTGGAACTTATCTAGATGTGTTGTGAGAAGTTTGAACCCCCAAGTGTTTCACTACAGTTTATAATGCAGAGCCGTGAAAATAAAAAATCTTTTTTCCCACAAAAATGATTTTTTTTCGCCCCCAAATTTTTATTTTTCCAAGGGTAACAGGAGAAATTGGACCCCAAAAGTTGTTGCCCAATTTGTCCTGAGTACGCTGATAAGTGGGGTGGAACCACCGTTTGGGCGCATGGCAGACTTGGAAGGGAAGGAGCGCCGTTTGGAATGGAGACTAAGATGGAATGGTCTGCAGGCATCACATTGCGTTTGCAGAGCCCCTGGTGTACCTAAACAGTAGAACTCCCCACAAGTGACTACATATTGGAAACTAAACCCGCAAGGACCTAATCTAGATGTGTTGTAAGAACTTTGAACTTCCAAGTGTTTCACTACAGTTAATAACGCAGAGCCGTGAAAATAAAAAAAATCTTTTCCACAAAAATAATTTTTTTGCCCCCAGTTTTGTATTTTCCCAAGGGTAACAGGAGAAATTGGATGCCAAAAGTTGTTGTCCAATTTGTGCTGAGTACGCTGATATCCCATGTGTGGGGGGGACCACCGTTTGGGTGCATGAAAGAGCTCGAAAGAGAAGAAGCGCCGTTTGGAATGCAGACTTAGATAGAATGGTCTGCAGGTGTCACGTTGCATTTGAAGAGCCCCTGATGTGCCTAAACAGTAAAAACCTCCCACAAGTGACCCCATATTGGAAAATAGACCCGCAAGGAACTTATCTAGATGTGTTGTGAGAACTTTCAACCCTCAAGTGTTTCACTATAGTTTATAACGCAGAGCCGTGAAAATAAAAAATCCTTTTTTTTTCAACAAAAATTATTTTTTAGCCCCCCAATTTTTTTCCCCAAGGGTAACAGGAGAAAATGGACCGCAAAAGTTGTTGTCCAATTTATTTTGAGTACGCTGATACCCCATATGTGGGGGGGAACCACCATTTGGGCACATGGCAGAGCTCGGAAGGGAAGGAGCGCTGTTTGGAATGCAGACTTAGATGGAATGGTCTGCAGTAGGGTTGAGCGACCTTGACCTTTTTAGAGCCGAGCCGTGCTTCGCGAAACCAGACTATCTTAGAAGTCGAGTCGAGTGGAATCGGCCGATTATCACGAAAAGTCGGGTATCGCCCGAAACACGAAACCCAATGCAAGTCAATGGGGGAGCATAGTCGGCAGTGAGTGGAGGCCAGGAAAACACCTACACTGCCCATTTTAATGGCAAAAACATCCATTCTTGTTACAGAAGCTTGTCAATCGTAATTTACCTTATAATAATTGGAAGGCATTTGAAATTGGGGGTCATTTGGCTAAAGTTGTGGTGGGTAGGGCTGGTTCAAGTAATTAGTGGGCCCAGGAAATCTGGAACACGTCACGGCAGTGGAGCAGGGAGAGGTAAGTATTTCAACTTTGCAAGTGTTGTGATCCTGAGCAAGCAGGGGGGGCCCACTCGTTGGCATTGGCACTGGCACAGGGCCCCTCAAAGTACAGCGGTGTGTTTGCACGGCGGGGGCGCCTCCCACCGGCAACACTTTTGCGTACTATGAGAGGCCCTGTGCCAGTGACGTCGCCAACTAGTATTCCTCCCCCCACCTGATGAAGGAACCTGCACTTTCATCTGCACCTTCCTCTTTGTCCCCGTGTAAGGTGGTATGGTATGCGGGAAGAGGAACCTGACTTTCAGCAGGGTCACAATCTTGCTGTGTAGCGTGCACGGGGAATTTTGCATTATGGGTCAATGTACCAGCAGACTCATCTATCACTGGCTGGGCAATGTGCAGGATGAGGAGGAAACACAGATATAGGCCCAAGGAATAAAGTTGGCTAAATGCAGTTCAAAATTGGTAACACAGGACTAACCAGGGAGCATTGCAGTGGAGGACAACTGGAATGAGAGGCTGACACAGAGAGTAGGCCCAAATCAGTAAGTAGTCGAAATGCAGTTCAAAATTGGCAACCGTAGTAAACAGGCGGCACAGCTTTGTTCAGCGGAGGAGAACTGCAAGGAGTGGCAGACACCGATAGTAGGCCCCAACCCAACTAGTAGGCCAAATGCAGTCTAACATTAACAACTACTTAACGAGAGCCTGAAAATGGAATTTCAGGACAGGAAACCAGGAGAACAGCAAGGAGCGGCAGACACTGTTAGTAGGCCCCAAACCAACTAGTCCGCCAAATGCAGTTGTTCCATTTAACCACTATTTAACAAGAGCCTGAAGATAGAAGCTCAGGAAAGGCAACCTGGAGAACACCTTGGAGTGGAAGACACCGTCTCTAGACCCCATACCCAATTTGTAAGCCTAATGCAGTGTAGTTTCCAACAACTAGTAAACAAGAGCATTAAGATCGAAGCAATGGCGAGGAAACCTGGGGAACACCTTGGAGTGGAACACACCATCTCTCTACACCCCATACCCATTTTGTAGGCCTAATGCAGTGTAGTTTCCAACAACTAGTAAACAAGAGCATTAAGATCGAAGCAATGGCGAGGAAACCTGGGGAACACCTTGGAGTGGAACACACCATCTCTCTACACCCCATACCCATTTTGTAGGCCTAATGCAGTGTAGTTTCCAACAACTACTAAACGAGAGCCTGAAGATAGAAGCTCAGGAAAGACAACCTGGAGAACACCTTGGAGTGGAACACACCGTCTCTACACCCCATACCCAATTTGTAGGCCTAATGCAGTGTAGTTTCCAACAACTACTAAACAAGAGCATTAAGATCGAAGCAGTGGCGAGGAAACCTGGGGAACACCTTGGAGTGGAACACACCATCTCTCTACACCACATACCCAATTTGTAGGCCTAATGCTGTGTAGTTTTCTACAACTACAAAACGAGAGTCGGAAGACCGAAGCAATGTGGACGAAACCTGGGGAACACCTTGGAGTGGAACACACCATCTCTCTACACCCCATACCCAATTTGTAGGCCTAATGCAGTGTAGTTTCCAACAACTACTAAACGAGAGCCAGAAGATCGAAGCAATGGAGAGGAAACCTGTGGAACTCCTTGGAGTGTAACACACCATTTCTCTACACCCCATACCGAATTTGTAGGCCTAATGCAGCGTAGTTTCCAACAACTACTAAACGAGAGCATTAAGATCGAAGCAATGGCGAGGAAACCTGGGGAACACCTTGGAGTGGAACACACCATCTCTCTACACCCCATACCCATTTTGTAGGCCTAATGCAGTGTAGTTTCCAACAACTACTAAACGAGAGCCTGAAGATAGAAGCTCAGGAAAGGCAACCTGGAGAACACCTTGGAGTGGAACACACCGTCTCTACACCCCATACACAATTTGTAGGCCTAATGCAGTGTAGTTTCCAACAACTACTAAACGAGAGCCTGAAGATAGAAGCTCAGGAAAGGCAACCTGGAGAACACCTTGGAGTGGAACACACCGTCTCTACACCCCATACCCAAATTGTAGGCCTAATGCAGTGTAGTTTCCAACAACTACTAAACGAGAGCATTAAGATCGAAGCAATGGCGAGGAAACCTGGGGAACACCTTGGAGTGGAACACACCATCTCTCTACACCCCATACCCAATTTGTAGGCCTAATGCAGCGTAGTTTCCAACAACTACTAAACGAGAGCATTAAGATCGAAGCAATGGCGAGGAAACCTGGGGAACACCTTGGAGTGGAACACACCATCTCTCTACACCCCATACCCAATTTGTAGGCCTAATGCAGCGTAGTTTCCAACAACTACTAAACGAGAGCATTAAGATGGAAGCAATGGCGAGGAAACCTGGGGAACACCTTGGAGTGGAACACACCATCTCTCTACACCCCATACCCAATTTGTAGGCCTAATGCAGTGTAGTTTCCAACAACTACTAAACGAGAGCCAGAAGATCGAAGCAATGGAGAGGAAACCTGGGGAACACCTTGGAGTGTAACACACCATCTCTCTACACCCCATACCCAATTTGTAGGCCTAATGCAGCGTAGTTTCCAACAACTACTAAACGAGAGCATTAAGATCGAAGCAATGGCGAGGAACCCTGGGGAACTCCTTGGAGTGGAACACACCATCTCTCTACACCCCATACCCAATTTGTAGGCCTAATGCAGTGTAGTTTCCAACAACTACTAAACGAGAGCCTGAAGATAGAAGCTCAGGAAAGGCAACCTGGAGAACACCTTGGAGTGGAACACACCGTCTCTACACCCCATACACAATTTGTAGGCCTAATGCAGTGTAGTTTCCAACAACTACTAAACGAGAGCCTGAAGATAGAAGCTCAGGAAAGGCAACCTGGAGAACACCTTGGAGTGGAACACACCGTCTCTACACCCCATACCCAATTTGTAGGCCTAATGCAGTGTAGTTTCCAACAACTAGTAAACAAGAGCATTAAGATCGAAGCAATGGCGAGGAAACCTGGGGAACACCTTGGAGTGGAACACACCATCTCTCTACACCCCATACCCAATTTGTAGGCCTAATGCAGTGTAGTTTTCTACAACTACTAAACGAGAGTCGGAAGACCGAAGCAATGTGGACGAAACCTGGGGAACACCTTGGAGTGGAACACACCATCACTCTACACCCCATACCCAATTTGTAGGCCTAATGCAGTGTAGTTTCCAACAACTACTAAACGAGAGCCAGAAGATCGAAGCAATGGAGAGGAAACCTGGGGAACACCTTGGAGTGTAACACACCATCTCTCTACACCCCATACCGAATTTGTAGGCCTAATGCAGCGTAGTTTCCAACAACTACTAAACGAGAGCATTAAGATTGAAGCAATGGCGAGGAAACCTGGGGAACACCTTGGAGTGGAACACACCATCTCTCTACACCCCATACCCAATTTGTAGGCCTAATGCAGTGTAGTTTCCAACAACTACTAAACGAGAGCCTGAAGATAGAAGCTCAGGAAAGGCAACCTGGAGAACACCTTGGAGTGGAACACACCGTCTCTACACCCCATACCCAATTTGTAGGCCTAATGCAGTGTAGTTTCCAACAACTACTAAACGAGAGCATTAAGATCGAAGCAATGGCGAGGAAACCTGGGGAACACCTTGGAGTGGAACACAACATCTCTCTACACCCCATACCCAATTTGTAGGCCTAATGCAGCGTAGTTTCCAACAACTACTAAACGAGAGCATTAAGATCGAAGCAATGGCGAGGAAACCTGGGGAACACCTTGGAGTGGAACACACCATCTCTCTACACCCCATACCCAATTTGTAGGCCTAATGCAGCGTAGTTTCCAACAACTACTAAACGAGAGCATTAAGATCGAAGCAATGGCGAGGAAACCTGGGGAACACCTTGGAGTGGAACACACCATCTCTCTACACCCCATACCCAATTTGTAGGCCTAATGCAGCGTAGTTTCCAACAACTACTAAACGAGAGCATTAAGATGGAAGCAATGGCGAGGAAACCTGGGGAACACCTTGGAGTGGAACACACCATCTCTTTACACCCCATACCCATTTTGTAGGCCTAGTGCAGTGTAGTTTTCAACAACTACTAAACGAGAGCCTGAAGATAGAAGCTCAGGAAAGGCAACCTGGAGAACACCTTGGAGTGGAACACACAATCTCTCTACACCCCATACCCAATTTGTAGGCCTAATGCAGTGTAGTTTTCTACAACTACTAAACGAGAGTCGGAAGACCGAAGCAATGTGGACGAAACCTGGGGAACAACTTGGAGTGGAACACACCATCTCTCTACACCCCATACCCAATTTGTAGGCCTAATGCAGTGTAGTTTCCAACAACTACTAAACGAGAGCCAGAAGATCGAAGCAATGGCGAGGAAACCTGGGGAACACCTTGGAGTGGAACACACCATCTCTCTACACCCCATACCCAATTTGTAGGCCTAATGCAGCGTAGTTCCAACAACTACTAAACGAGAGCATTAAGATGGAAGCAATGGCGAGGAAGCCTGGGGAACACCTTGGAGTGGAACACACCATCTCTCTACACCCCATACCCATTTTGTAGGCCTAATGCAGTGTAGTTTCCAACAACTACTAAACGAGAGCCTGAAGATAGAAGCTCAGGAAAGGCAACCTTGAGAACACCTTGGAGTGGAACACACCATCTTTCTACACCCCATACCCAATTTGTAGGCCTAATGCAGCGTAGTTTCCAACAACTAATAAACAAGAGCATTAAGATCAAAGCAATGGCGAGGAAACCTGGGGAACACCTTGGAGTGGAAAACACCATCTCTCTACACCCCATACCCATTTTGTAGGCCTAATGCAGTGTAGTTTCCAACAACTACTAAACGAGAGCCTGAAGATAGAAGCTCAGGAAAGGCAACCTGGAGAACACCTTGGAGTGGAACACACCATCTCTCTACACCCCATACCCAATTTGTAGGCCTAATGCAGTGTAGTTTTCTACAACTACTAAACGAGAGTCGGAAGACCGAAGCACTGTGGACGAAACCTGCGGAACACCTTGGAGTGGAACACACCATCTCTCTACACCCCATACCCAATTTGTAGGCCTAATGCAGTGTAGTTTTCTACAACTACTAAACGAGAGTCGGAAGACCGAAGCAATGTGGACGAAACCTGGGGCACACCTTGGGGCGGCAGACACTGTTAGTAGGCCCTACCAAAGTTGTACCCCCAATGCAGTTTTAAAATTCCTAGAGGCTGAAAACAAGACTATTGACGCTCAGCTTTTTTCAAAGGAACACAGGTGAATTGAGTGGCGCAGACAGACACAGGTAGTAGGCCTTAAACCAAAAATTGTGGCTCACTGCAGCTTAAAAAAGGTTACAGGGGTACACAGGCAGCATTGCTCTGGGCAGTGGAGGACAATTTCAATAGTGGACCGCAGACAGACTTTGTACGCCTACTATTAAAAAAAGGATGCTCTATGCAAAAAAAATAGGTTCCAGGGGTACACGGGCAGCAGTGGTCTGGTCAGTGTAGGAGTAGTAGAAAGAAGGGACCGCAGACAGGCTTCGAAGGCCTAACATAACAAAATAGGGCTGTTGGCAATTTAAAATTGGTTCCAGGGGTACACGGGCAGCAATGGTCTGGTCAGTGTAGTAGTAGTAGAAAGAAGGGACCGCAGAGAGGCTTCGAAGGCCTAACATAAAAAAATAGGGCTGTTGGCAATTTAAAATTGGTTCCAGGGGTACACGGGCAGCAGTAGAATGGTCAGTGGAGGCCTAGTGGAAGAAGGGACCGCAGACAGGCTTCGAAGGCCTAACATAACAAAATAGAGCTGCTGGCAATTTAAAATTGGTTCCAGGGGTACACGGGCAGCAGTAGAACGGTCAGTGGAGGCCTAGTGGAAGGAGGGACCGCAGACAGGCTTCGAAGGCCTAACATAAAAAAAATTGGGCTGGCTGTAGGCAATTTAAATTTGGTTCCAGGGGTACACGGGCAGCAATGGTCTGGTCAGTGTAGTAGTAGTAGAAAGAAGGGACCGCAGACAGGCTTCGAAGGCCTAACATAACAAAATAGGGCTTTTGGCAATTTAAAATTGGTTCCAGGGGTACACGGGCAGCAATGGTCTGGTCAGTGTTGTAGTAGTAGAAAGAAGGGACCGCAGACAGGCTTCGAAGGCCTAACATAACAAAATAGGGCTGTTGGCAATTTAAAATTGGTTCCAGGGGTACACGGGCAGCAATGGTCTGGTCAGTGTAGTAGTAGTAGAAAGAAGGGACCGCAGAGAGGCTTCGAAGGCCTAACATAACAAAGTAGGGCTGTTGGCAATTTAAAATTGGTTCCAGGGGTAGACGGGCAGCAGTAGAATGGTCAGTGGAGGCCTTGTGGAAGGAGGGACCGCAGACAGGCTTCGAAGGCCTAACATAACAAAATAGGGCTGTTGGCAATTTAAAATTGGTTCCAGGGGTACACGGGCAGCAGTAGAATGGTCAGTGGAGGCCTAGTGGAAGGAGGGACCGCAGACAGGCTTCGAAGGCCTAACATAAAAAAATTGGGCTGGCTGTAGGCAATTTAAATTTGGTTCCAGGGGTACACGGTCAGCAATGGTCTGGTCAGTGTAATAGTAGTAGAAAGAAGGGACCGCAGACAGGCTTCGAAGGCCTAACATAACAAAATAGGGCTGTTGGCAATTTAAAATTGGTTCCAGGGGTACACGGGCAGCAATGGTCTGGTCAGTGTAGAAGTAGTAGAAAGAAGGGACCGCAGAGAGGCTTCGAAGGCCTAACATAACAAAATAGGGCTGTTGGCAATTTAAAATTGGTTCCAGGGGTACACGGGCAGCAGTAGAATGGTCAGTGGAGGCCTTGTGGAAGGAGGGACCGCAGACAGGCTTTGAAGGCCTAACATAACAAAATAGGGCTGTTGGCAATTTAAAATTGGTTCCAGGGGTACACGGGCAGCAGTAGAATGGTCAGTGGAGGCCTAGTGGAAGGAGGGACTGCAGACAGGCTCCGAAGGCCTAACATAACAAAATAGGGCTGTTGGCAATTTAAAATTGGTTCCAGGGGTACACGGGCAGCAGTAGAATGGTCAGTGGAGGCCTAGTGGAAGGAGGGACCGCAGACAGGCTTCAAAGGCCTAACATAAAAAAATTGGGCTGTAGGCAATTTAAAATTGGTTCCAGGGGTACACGGGCAGCAGTAGAATGGTCAGTGGAGGCCTAGTGGAAGGAGGGACCGCAGACAGGATTCGAAGGCCTAACATAAAAAAATTGGACAGGCTGTAGGCACTTTATAATTGGTTCCAGGAGTACACGGGCAGCAGTAGACAGGTCAGTGTAGTAGTAGTTGAAAGAACGGGCCGCAGACAGGCTTCGAAGGCCTAACATAATAAAATGGGCTGGCTGTAGGCAATTTAAAATTGGTTCCAGGGGTAGACGGGCAGCAGTGGTCTGGTCAGCGGAGGCCGATTGTAATGAGTGTCTGCCAGTTAGTAGTCCAAAACAATAAATAAATGTGAATGTCTCGCATTAAAACAAAACGAAAACACTAAAGGGTGCAATCATTAGGTTCAGGGGTGGGATCCTCTGCGTAGTTTCAGACCTACTAATTTAGCGCAAAGTATTTACTGTGGTAAATAGAGGACACTGCCCCTTACAATGTTAAGTACCATCATACATGTCAACACAATGGTATTGTCAGTGGCAGGAATGGAAGGATGTCAGCGCATAGACTAAACATTGGTGGAAGTGTGAGAGATAACTGTGGAAGTGGTAGAGCAATGTTTGACCTGGGGCTGGGTGAACTCTCTTGTGGCCGGCGGTACAGGCCCAGGGCCCCTCATGTTACAACAGTGTGTCTGACGTTGGGTGCGCACCACCACCGCCAGAGACACTTTATTGTACTATGAGGGACCCAGTGGCAGTGCCATCGACCAAAAGCGGGCACACCCACCTCTTCAGACAAACAGCACTCTCACGGGTGCTTGCGCCAAGTCGCGATACCACGGCCCCGTGTGGGGAATTTGGCCATTTAGGGAGGTGTAAACATGTCGTATGCTGGACAATCAGCTGCAGCAAATTAGACATTCGAAAAGTAATTCACAGTAGTCCACAGGCAAGAGCTTTTCGTAGGAAAGCTAGGTGTCTGCCGGGCAAGGTGGGGCAAAAGAATTCGAAATCCAGTTGTGGTTCATTTTAATGAATGTTAGATCATCAACATTTTGGGTAGCCAGACGAGTCCTTTTTTCGGTTAATATTGAACCTGCAGCACTGAATACTCTTTCTGATAGGACACTAGCTGCCGGGCAAGCAAGCTCCTGCAATGCATATTCTGCCAATTCTGGCCAGGTGTCTAATTTGGATGCCCAGTAATCAAATGGGAATGACGGATGAGGGAGAACATCGATAAGGGATGAAAAATAGTTAGTAACCATACTGGACAAATGTTGTCTCATGTCACTTTCAATTGATGCAGCAGTACCTGTCCTGTCTGCGGTCATAGCAAAATCACTCCACAACCTGGTCAGAAAACCCCTCTGTCCAACGCCACTTCTGATGTGTGCACCCCTAACACTCCTGGTCTGCTGCCCCCTGGAGCTCGTGTGAGAACGATCACGGGCGCTGTGTGCTGGGAATGCCTGAAGCTAACGGTCAACAAGAGTTGATTGTTTGGTTGCTAATATTAGTTCCAAGTTCTCATGTGGCATAATATTTTGCAATTTGCCTTTATAGCGAGGATCAAGGAGGCAGGCCAACCAGTAATCATCATCGTTCATCATTTTAGTAATGCATGTGTCCCTTTTGAGGATACGTAAGGCATAATCCGCCATGTGGGCCAAAGTTCCAGTTGTCAAATCTGCAGTTGTGATTGGTTGAGGGGCAGTTTCAGGCAAATCTACGTCACTTGTGTCCCTCAAAAAACCAGAACCCGGCCTTGCCACGCAACCAATTTCCAGTGCCCCCGGGAAAGCTTCCTCATTAAAAATATACTCATCCCCATCATCCTCCTCGTCCTCCACCTCCTCTTCGCCCGCTACCTCGTCCTGTACATTGCCCTGACCAGACAATGGCTGACTGTCATCAAGGCCTTCCTCTTCCTCTGGTGCAGACGCCTGATCCTTTATGTGCGTCAAACTTTGCATCAGCAGACACATTAGGGGGATGCTCATGCTTATTATGGCGTAGTCTGCACTAACCAGCCGTGTGCATTCCTCAAAACACTGAAGGACTTGACACATGTCTTGTATCTTCGACCACTGCACACCTGACAACTCCATGTCTGCCATCCTACTGCCTGCCCGTGTATGTGTATCCTCCCACAAAAACATAACAGCCGGCCTCTGTTGGCACAGTCTCTGAAGCATGTGCAGTGTTGAGTTCCACCTTGTTGCAACGTCTATGATTAGGCGATGCTGGGGAAGGTTCAAAGACCGCTGATAGGTCTGCATACGGCTGGAGTGTACAGGCGAATGTCGGATATGTGAGCAAAGTCCACGCACTTTGAGGAGCAGGTCGGAGAACCCAGGATAAGTTTTCAATAAGCACTGCACCACCAGGTTTAAGGTGTGAGCCAGGCAAGGAATGTGTTTCAGTTGGGAAAGGGAGATGGCAGCCATGAAATTCCTTCCGTTATCACTCACTACCTTGCCTGCCTCAAGATCTACTGTGCCCAGCCACGACTGCGTTTCTTGTTGCAAGAACTCGGACAGAACTTCCGTGGTGTGTCTGTTGTCGCCCAAACACTTCATAGCCAATACAGCCTGCTGACGCTTGCCAGTAGCTGGCCCATAATGGGACAACTGGTGTGCAACAGTGTCAGCTGCCGATGGAGTGGTTGGCCGACTGCGGTCTGTGGAAGAGCTGTCGCTTCTGCAGGAGGACGAGGAGGAGGGGGTGCGAACTCCTACAGCCAACTGTTTCCTAGACCGTGGGCTAGGCACAACTGTCCCGAAATTGATGTCCCCTGTGGACCCTGCATCCACCACATTCACCCAGTGTGCCGTGATGGACACGTAACGTCCCTGGCCATGCCTACTGGTCCATGCATCTGTAATCAGGTGCACCTTTGTACTCACAGATTGCCTGAGTGCATGGACGATGCGCTGTTTAACATGCTGGTGCAGAGCTGGGATGGCTTTTCTGGAAAAAAAGTGTCGACTGGGTAGCTCGTAGCGTGGTTCAGCGTACTCCATCAGGGCTTTGAAAGCTTCACTTTCAACTAACCGGTAGGGCATCATCTCTAACGAGATTAGTCTAGCTATGTGGGCGTTAAAACCCTGTGTACGCGGATGCGAGGATAAGTACTTCCTTTTTCTAACCAGAGTCTCATGTAGGGTGAGCTGGACTGGAGAGCTGGAGATCGTGGAACTTGCGGGTGTGCCGGTGGACATGGCAGACTGAGAGACGGTTGGAGACGGTAATGTTTCCGCCGGTGCCCTAGATGCAATATTTCCTCCTACAAAACTGGTGATTCCCTGACCCTGACTGCATTTGGCTTGCAAAGAAACCTGCACAGATACTGCCGGTGGTGCGGAAAATGGTGGCCTTACAGTGACGGAAGGGATGTTGCGTTGCTGACTAGCTTCATTGGCCGAGGGTGCTACAACCTTAAGGGACGCTTGGTAGTTAGTCCAGGCTTGAAAATGCATGGTGGTTAAATGTCTATGCATGCAACTTGCATTGAGACTTTTCAGATTCTGACCTCTGCTTAAGCTAGTTGAACATTTTTGACAGATGACTTTGCGCTGATCAATTGGATGTTGTTTAAAAAAATGCCAGACTGCACTCTTCCTAGCATCGGATCCCTTTTCAGGGATTGCAGACTGAGCTTTAACCGGATGGCCACGCTGTCCTCCAACAGGTTTTGGCTTTGACACGCGTTTTGGGCCAGATACGGGCCCGGCAGATGGAACCTGTTGCGATGTTGATGCCTGCTGCGGCCCCTCCTCCACCTCCGCTTCTGAACTACTGCCGCCTGCACCCTGTTCCCCCAATGGCTGCCAATCGGGGTCAACAACTGGGTCATCTATTACCTCCTCTTCTAGCTCGTGTGCAACTTCGTCTGTGTCACCGTGTCGGTCGGTGGTATAGCGTTCGTGACGGGGCAACATAGTCTCATCAGGGTCTGATTGTGGATCAGTACCCTGAGAGGGCAATGTTGTGGTCTGAGTCAAAGGACCAGCATAGTAGTCAGGCTGTGGCTGTGCATCAGTGCACTCCATGTCAGAATCTACTTGTAATGGGCATGGCCTGTTAAGTGTTTCACTTTCTAAGCCAGGGACGGTATGTATAAAGAGCTCCATGGAGTAACCCGTTGTGTCGCCTGCTGCATCCTTCTCTCTTGTTGTTGTTTTTGCTGAAGAGGACAAGGAAGCGACTTGTCCCTGACCGTGAACATCCACTAACGACGCGCTGCTTTTACATTTACCAGTTTCAAAAGAGGAGGCAAAAGAGCTAGAGGCTGAGTCTGCAAGGTAAGCCAAAACTTGCTCTTGCTGCTCCGGCTTTAAAAGCGGTTTTCCTACTCCCAGAAAAGAGAGCGTTCGAGGCCTTGTGTAGCCAGACGACGAACCTGGCTCCACAGCTCCAGACTTAGGTGGAATATTTTTTTTCCCACGACCACCTGATGCTCCACTACCACTATTACCAGCTGACAATGAACGCCCACGGCCACGACCTCTTGCACCAGACTTCCTCATTGTTTTAAAAACTTAACCAAAGTAACTTTATTTGTTGCTGTCAAACAACTTACACGGTGACCTATACCTTCAGTATGATTTCAATATCCCTTTACAGGTTGGTGATACCACAAGGAAAATCAGGCACAATGTTACACACTCTGTTTTCTGTGGCACCAAATCACAGAGATGCCACACACGCAGGACTGTCACTCAATCACAAATGTCAATATTAATCTCCCACTGTTTTTTTTTTTTTTTTTTCAGGGACACTTTAGAAACAAAATAAAAAAAAATGATTTTTTCAGGAAGAATTTAGAAACCAAATAAAAAAACAAAAAAAGGCTTTCTATGGCCCACTGAGTGAGAGATGGCACACACAGGAGTCAGGAGTGGCACACAAGCCCAGAGGCCAATATTTTTCTCCCACTGATTGATGTAGTGATTTTTTCAGGTAGATTTTGGAACACAAATCAAGCAAAAAAAAAAAATAGGCTTTCTATGGCCCACAATTTGAGAGAGAGAGAGAGATGGCACACACAGGAGTCAAGACTGGCACACAAGCAGAAAGGACAATATTAATCTCCCACCTATTTTTTTTTTTTTCAGGGAGACTTTAGAAACAAATTAAAATAAAATGATTTTTTCAGGAAGAATTTAGAAACCAAATAAAATAAAATGATTTTTTCAAGGACAATTTAGAAACCAAAGAAAAAAAAAAAGAAAAAAAAAGGCTTTCTATGCCCCACTGAGTGAGAGATGGCACACACAGGAGTCAGGAGTGGCACACAAGCCCAGAGGCCAATATTTTTCTCCCACTGATTGATGTAGTGATTTTTTCAGGTAGATTTTAGAACCCAAATCAAGCAAAAAAATCAATAGGCTTTCTATGGCCCACTGAGTGAGAGATGGCACACACACGAGTCAGGAGTGGCACACAAGCCCTGAGGCCAATATTTATCTCCCACTGATTGATGTAGTAATTTTTTCAGGTAGATTTTAGAACCCAAATCAAGCAAAAAAAATAAATAGGCTTTCTATGGCCCACTGAGTGAGAGATGGCACACACAGGAGTCAGGAGTGGCACACAAGCCCTGAGGCCAATATTTATCTCCCACTGATTGATGTAGTGATTTTTTCAGGTAGATTTTAGAACTCAAATCAAGCAAAAAAATAAATAGGCTTTCTATGGCCCACTGAGTGAGAGATGGCACACACAGGAGTCAGGAGTGGCACACAAGCCCAGAGGCCAATATTTATCTCCCACTGATTGATGTAGTGATTTTTTCAGGTAGATTTTAGAACCCAAATCAAGCAAAAAAATAAATAGGCTTTCTATGGCCCACTGAGTGAAAGATGGCACACACAGGAGTCAGGAGTGGCACACAAGCCCTGAGGCCAATATTTATCTCCCACTGATTGATGTAGTGATTTTTTCAGGTAGATTTTCGAACTCAAATCAAGCAAAAAAATAAATAGGCTTTCTATGGCCCACTGAGTGAGAGATGGCACACACAGGAGTCAGGAGTGGCACACAAGCCCAGAGGCCAATATTTATCTCCCACTGATTGATGTAGTGATTTTTTCAGGTAGATTTTAGAACCCAAATCAAGCAAAAAAATAAATAGGCTTTCTATGGCTCACTGAGTGAGAGAGGGCACACACAGGAGTCAGGAGTGGCACACAAGCCCTGAGGCCAATATTTATCTCCCACTGATTGATGTAGTGATTTTTTCAGGTAGATTTTAGAACCCAAATCAAGCAAAAAAATAAATAGGCTTTCTATGGCCCACTGAGTGAGAGATGGCACACACAGGAGTCAGGAGTGGCGCACAAGCCCTGAGGCCAATATTTTTCTCCCACTGATTGATGTAGTGATTTTTTCAGGTAGATTTTAGAACCCAAATCAAGCAAAAAAATAAATAGGCTTTCTATGGCCCACTGAGTGAGAGATGGCACACACAGGAGTCAGGAGTGGCACACAAGCCCTGAGGCCAATATTTATCTCCCACTGATTGATGTAGTGATTTTTTCAGGTAGATTTTAGAACCCAAATCAAGCAAAAAAAATAAATAGGCTTTCTATGGCCCACTGAGTGAGAGATGGCACACACAGGAGTCAGGAGTGGCACACAAGCCCAGAGGCCAATATTTATCTCCCACTGATTGATGTAGTGTTTTTTTCAGGTAGATTTTAGAACCCAAATCAAGCAAAAAAATAAATAGGCTTTCTATGGCCCACTGAGTGAGAGATGGCACACACAGGAGTCAGAAGTGGCACACAAGCCCTGAGGCCAATATTTTTCTCCCACTGATTGATTTATTGATTTTTTCAGGTAGGATTTAGAACCCAAATCAAGCAAAAAAATAAATAGGCTTTCTATGGCCCACTGAGTGAGAGATGGCACACACAGGAGTCAGGAGTGGCACACAAGCCCTGAGGCCAATATTTTTCTCCCACTGATTGATGTAGTGATTTTTTCAGGTAGATTTTAGAACCCAAATCAAGCAAAAAAATAAATAGGCTTTCTATGGCCCACTGAGTGAGAGATGGCACACACAGGGATGGCACTCTAGCAGAAATGCCAATCTTAATCTCCCACAAAAAAAACAAAAAAAAAACAGGGACTGTCCTACAATTACTATCTCCCTGCAGTATGCAGGTATGGCAGGCAGCAATAAGGAGTGGACTGATGCACAAATTAAATAAAAAGTGTGGACAAACAAACAAGATAGCTGTGCAGAACAACAGGATTTGTGCTTTGAAAAAAGCAGTTGGTTTGCACAGCGGCGTACACACAGCAATGCAGCTATCAGGGAGCCTTCTAGGGCAGCCCAATGAGCTACAGCGCTGAGAAAAAAAAAATGTAGCTTCCACTATCCCTGCACACCGAAG
Source organism: Ranitomeya imitator (assembly GCF_032444005.1). Taxonomy (NCBI): domain Eukaryota; kingdom Metazoa; phylum Chordata; class Amphibia; order Anura; family Dendrobatidae; genus Ranitomeya; species Ranitomeya imitator. The sequence goes on along the minus strand of NC_091288.1, from coordinate 120,147,481 downwards.
GTGGTGTTGGACAGTGGAAATCGCTACAGCACAAGCGGTTTGGTGGTTAATGGACCCTGCCTAACACTATCCCTGCTTCTGACGAAGCGGCAGCAACCTCTCCCTAAGCTCAGATCAGCAGCAGTAAGATGGCGGTTGGCGGGAACGCCCCTTTATAGCCCCTGTGACGCCGCAGACAGCAAGCCAATCACTGCAATGCCCTTCTCTAAGATGGTGGGGACCAGGACCTATGTCATCACGCTGCCCACACTCTGCGTTCACCTTCATTGGCTGAGAAATGGCGCTTTTCGCGTCATTGAAACGCGACTTTGGCGCGAAAGTCGCGTACCGCATGGCCGACCATGCACAGGGGTCGGCGACTTTTGAAAATGAACGACCCGTTTCGCTCAACCCTAGTCTGCAGGCTTCACTGCGTTTGCAGAGACCCTGATGTACCTAAACAGTAGAAACCCACCACAAGTGACCCCACATTGGAAACTAGACCCCGTACGGAACTTATCTAGATGTGTTGTGAGAACTTTGAACAACCAAATGTTTCACTACAGTTTATAACGCAGAGCCGTGAAAATAAAAATCATTTTTTCCCACAAAAATAATTTTTTTAGCCCCCAAATTTTTATTTTCCCAAGGGTAACAAGAGAAATTGGACCTCAAAATTTGTTGTCCAATTTGTCCTGAGAACGCTGATACCCCATGTTGGGGTAAACCCCTGTTTGGGCACACGGGAGAGCTCGGAAGGTAAGAAGCACTGGTTTACTTTTTCAACGCAGAATTGGCTGGAATTGAGATTGGACGCCATGTCGCATTTTGGAGATGTGCCTAAACAGCCAGTGTAACACTCACACTCAGACTGGTTGGTGCGGGCGTGTTGCCCCACTGGACTACAGACCAGACTTTCCTGGAAGTAGCTTCCTAGGTGTTCGCTGGAGCCTTCGAAGGTGAGGTCTGACTTGTGCAGTAGGTAGCTACCCGGTGCCACTCCAGGGTAGAGTCTGACTGTGGATGCTGATCCCACCGGGGGACTAGACAGAGGCAGGCAGGCACGGCTGTGACACTGGTTGGTGGACGGGTACGGCAGAGGACCTGACAGGCAGACTGGCTTGATGGAGATACAGGCAGGCAGACGGGCACGGCTGGCACTCTGGCAGACAGGCGGGCACGGCTGGCACTCTGGCAGACAGGGCTGATATTCTGGTAGGAACTGGTATACAGGCGAGTGTATGGAAACAGGTAAGAACCTGTTCAGACTGGAGGGTATGTGGAAACAGGTAGGAACCTGTTCAAACTGGTGAATATAAAGAAACAGGTAGAGACCTGTACGTCAAGTTGCTGAACGAGGTAGAGCAAGAGCGGATGCAAAGCAGAACCACAGGAGGCGGAGTAAGAGCAGGAGGTGGAGCTAAGAGCAGAGAAGGCAGAGCTAAGAGCAGAGAAGAAGGTAGAAGAGAAGGCGGAGCTAAGGATGGAGCTGCTGGGGGCGGAACCAAGAATGGAACTGCTGGGGCCAGAGCCAAGAGCGGAGCCGCTGGAGGCGGAGCCAAGAGTGGAGCCGCTGGAGCCGCAGCCGCTGGGGTGGAGCCAAGAGCGGAGACGCTGGAGGTGGAGCCAAGAGCAAACCGCAGGAGGCAACGCCAAGAGCCAGAACCGCAGGAGGCAAAGCCAAGAGCCAGAACCACAGGAGGCAAAGCCAAGAGCCAGAGGGTGCAGAGCCACAGGTTGTGGCAAGCAAAGCTGAGAGGCACAGAACCACAGGTTGTGGCAGAACTGAGCAGAGAAGCACAGAGCCAGGGTAGTGGCGAACAGAGCAGAGAGATGCAGAGCCACTGATAGTGGCAAGCAGAGCAGAGAGGTAACGCAGAGATAAACACAGCAGAGTGAGAATGGTAAACAAACAAAGAAGGAACATGAACGGACATAGACCAGAGTTCAGACACAGAAGTAACGGAACACAGATTCAGACCAGGGTACAATGCCCCACTGGGTGGCGTACACAGAGACACAAACAGAATACAGATAAAGGCCTGCATATTGCAGCCCTCAGAGATAGGAAACAGATACGGCCTGGCAGCTCAGTAGCAAATGCTATCTGAGAGAAATAGTTTGCTCAGGCATCCTCCAATGAGTGAGGATGCCTTAAGTATCAGAGGCCTCTAGGCTATTGGCCAGGGACACCTTAGGGAGGTGCACACAGTCTCAATAAGAATCTGAGAGTTGCTGGTGCCGCCCCCTATGCACACAGCCAGGAAGTGCATGCAGAGTAATAGGCCATGGAGCACATGACATGGAGCTGGCAGCAGACAGATCTCACAGCATGGCACTTTGTGAGTGAGTTGATGTAACAGGCAGGTGGGGAATGGAAGGCCATGCAATGATGCCGGCAGGGTTGTTACACCCAAACACACCTCTAACCCTAATCCCAAACCTAACCATAACACTAACCACACCTCTAACCCGAACACGCTCCTAACCCTAATCCCAACCATACCCCTAATCCCAACATACCCCTAACCCAACACACCCCTAATCCTAATCCCAACACACCCCTAACTCCAACACACCCCTAACCCTAATCCCAACCCTAACCCTAACTTTAGCCCCAAACCTAACTGTAGCCCCAACCCTAACTGTAGCCCTAACCCTAACTTTAGCCCCAACAATAACCCTAATGGGAAAATGGTAATAAATACATTTTTTTTATTTTATTATTTTTCCCTAACTAAGGGGGTGATGAAGGGGGGTTTGATTTACTATTTATAGCGGGTTTTTTATCGGATTATTATGATTCGCAACTGTCACACACTAAAAGACGCTTTTTATGGCAAAAATGTTTTTGTGTCTCCACATTTTGAGAGCTATAATTTTTCCATATTTTGGTCCACAGAGTCAAGTGAGGTCTTGTTTTTTGCGAGACGAGTTGATGTTTTTATTGGTACCATTTACGGGCACGTGACATTTTTTGTTTGCTTTTTATTCCTATTTTTGTGAGGCAGAATGACCAAAAACCAGCTATTCATGGATTTCTTTTGGTGTGTGTATGGGGGGGGGGGTGCGTTAATACTGCTCTACGTTTGGTAAAATTGATAAAGCAGTTTTATTCTTTGGGTCAGTACGATTACAGCAATACTTCACTTATATTTTTTATGTTTTGGCGCTTTTATATGATAAAAACTATTTTATATAAAAAATAATTATTTTTGCATCGCTTTATTCTGAGGACTATAACTTTTTTATTTTTTTGCTGATAAAGTTCTATGGCGGCTTCTTTTTTGTGGGACAAGATATCGTTTTCAGTGGTACCATGTTTTTTTATATCCGTCTTTTGATCGCGTGTTATTCCACTGTTTGGCGGTATGATAATAAAGCATTGTTTTTTGCCCCCCCTTTTTTTTACAGTGTTCACTAAAGGGGTTAACTAGTGGGACAGTTTTATAGGTCGGGTTGTTAAGGATGCGGTGATACTAATAAAGTGTACTTTTATTGTTTTTTTTATTTAGACAAAGAAATGTATTTATTGGAACAATATATTTTTTTTTCTTTATTTAGGATTTTTTTTTTTTTACACATGTAAGTATATATTTTTTTTACTTTTTTACTTTGTCCCAGGGTGGGAGATCATGTTATAGTGATTTGACAGGCAGTGCTGCAGGCTTGCAAGCCACCTCCCTGCAGGACCCAGAAGGAGCCCGCGGCCATTTTGGATCCAGGGCCTTCAGGCAGGAGACGCTCGGGACAACACGATCACATCGCATTGTTCGAAGGGTCTCAGGGTAGCACGCAGGGAGCCCCCTCCCTGTGCGATGCTTCCCTATGCCGCCAAAACGCTGCGATCATGTTTGGTCGCAGTGTTCCGTGGGTTAATTCACCAGGAGCGGTCCGTGACCACTTCTGGCACATAGTGCCGGATGTCAGCTGTGATAGTCAGCTGACATCGGCCGTGCTCCCCCCGTGAGCGTGGCTTTTCGGTGATGACGTACTATCCCGTCGGTGGTCATAGAGGCCCAGACCACCCCGACGGGATAGTACGTCGGATGTCAGAATGGGGATAAATAAAAAAGAACCTATACATGTTTGGTGTCTGTGAACTCGTAATGACCTGGAGAATCATATTGACAGGTCTATTTTAGCATTTTGTGAACATGGTAAAAAAAAAAAAATAACAACTGTGATATTGCACTTTTTTTGCAATTTCACGGCATTTGGAATTTTGTTCCCGTTTACCAGTACATGGCAAGTTAAAACCAATGGTGTTGTTCAAAAGTACAACTTGTCTGCAAAAAACAAGTCCTCACATGGCCATATTAACTGAAAAATAAAATGTTATGGCTCTGTGAAGAAGAAGAGCAAAAAACAGAAATTCAAAAACTGAAATACCCCTGGTCATTAACGAATTAAAGTAGACTTGTCATCATGTCAAAAGAGGCCAGTTTTGGTACCTATTCTAACTGTCCCCCTGATAAAACCAATTTTAGTTATTATTTTAAATCCGCCATATGGTTTTTATTTTTTAATAAATCTGCCATATGGTTTTTATTTAGTGCAAGTTTTTATTATCTTTACAAAGAAGCAGTTGCTCACAGGGTAATAATGCAGAGAAGCCTGTCCACTTGATAAAGATCATAAAAATTGCCACAAGATAAAATGGCCTACGTGTCTGGAACTGTGTGGGGGATTTTAAAACAAAAAAAGACAAATACTCAAAGGAGTAGCAGAAAAAAATAAGATAAACAATTGGCTACTTTTGATGTTGTGACAGGTTTTTTTTTTAAGAAAATCTGTCAGCAGGATTTCTCCCCAAAACTATTTATATGTTCATGTAGCTCTTTCAAAGACAAGTCCAGTAAAACTTTTACATGGATGGTCCTTTCCTCCATTACTAAGAAATTGGCGTTTAAATTGATAAGCAAATCAGTCTGTAGGTCCCAGTGCTGCCTTCTCCCACTCGACTAATGGATTCTTTACATGAAGTCACATAGCATACAGGCTGTCAGTCAAGCACAGGGGGAGGCTGCACTGGGGGAAAAGAGAGCTGGAGTGACAAAGGTTTCAGATCTACAGCCTCATTTACATATCGATTCAAACATTTATTTCACAGTAAAAGAGGAACTGACTGCTCATGTAAAGGGGTTTCACATTAGCGTTTTGAGGAGCTGCGGACTTCCTCTGTGAAGCCCCGCCATCGGCCGCACCTCCGCTGCTAGCTCCACCTACTTCTGCATGTGGCCGGCCTGCGTACCTATCTTTAACATTTGGTACACAGGTCGTGCCGGTGTATGCGGATGCTTCCGCATGCGTCGTTTTGACGATGCGGCGACCAGCGTAGGACGCAGCTTGTAGCAATCTTTTTTCTCCGCATCGTCAAAACGATGCATGCGGAAGCATCCGCATACAGCGGCACGAACTGCGTACCTAATGTTAAAGATAGGTATGCAGGCCGCATGCAGAAGTAGGTGGAGCTAGCGGCCAAGGGCAGGGCTTCATGGAGGAAGTCCGCAGCCCTCCGTAGCTCCTCAAAACGCTAGTGTGAAACTAGCCTTACAATTCTGGTGGCATCACTGCATGGCCTCCCATCTCTCACACACCATCTCATTCACTGCTCCATGTCATGTTGTGATTAGTGAAGAGCAAGTGTACTCATTGCTCGAGTTTTCCTGAGCACGCTTGGGTGCTCTCCGAGTATTTGTTAGTGTTCGGAGATTAAGGCTATATTCACACTTAGCGGTTTTTTCCGCGGAACCGCCGCGATTTTGATGCTGCGGGTCCGCAGCAGTTTCCATAGCGTTTACAGTAACATGTAAACCCTATGGAAACCGCAAACCGCTGTGCACATGCTGCGGGAAAAACCGCGCGGGAACGCAGCGGTTTACAACCCGCAGCATGTCACTTCTTTGTGCAGAATCGCTGCGATTCTGCACCCATAGGAATACATTGAACCGCTTACTTCCCGCATGGGGCTGTGCCCACGTTGCGGGAAGTAAGCGGATAATGTGCGGGTGGTACCCGGGGTGGAGGAGAGGAGACTCTCCTCCAGGCCCTGGGAACCATATTTGGGGTTAAAAAATAAAAAATCTGGTTATACTCACCCTCTGATGTCCGGAACTCCTGGGCGCTGCACGCGGCCGTCCGGTCAGAGTTGCTGTGCGACCAGGACCTGCGGTGACGTCGCGGTCACATGACCGTGACGTCACGAAGGGTCCTTCTCCCACAGCATCTTTGGAACCGGAACGCCGGGTGCAGCGCCCAGGAGATCCGGACATCAGAGGGTGAGTATAACCAATTTTTATTATTTTTAACATTACTATTGATGCTGCATATTGCTGCATATGCAGCATCAATAGTATAGGCGGAAACCCGCAGCGGAAAACGCGGAACAAACCGCGATAAGTCTGCAGGGAGAACCGCAGTTGTTTTGCCCTGCAGATTTATCAAATCCGCTGCGGGAGAACCCGCAGGGACCCGACGCAAGGTGTGCACATAGCCTAAGTTTTCATCGCTGCAACTGAATGATTTACATCTGTTAGCCAGCTTGATTACATGTGGGTTTCCCTAGCAACCAGGCAACCCCCACATGCAGGGCCGCCATCAGGGCAGTACTACCCTTACATGTGTAAGGGGCCCGGAGAGGAGAGGCAAGGAGGGAGGGCCCATGTCTCACACACTTCGGGACCCACCTCTTTTCCTCCAGATAATCGGGCCCCAGGGACAGGGGAGGCACTTTCCAGTAGAAGTCTGCACGCTCCTGTCTGATGTGGCCGCACTCACTGCAGCAGAGCAGACACGATGCACAAGGTCCTCGGCTCTTGCTGTGTGTGTGCACTGTGCAGAGCACGGTGCTGCCTCCAACAGAGGCTCCGCCTCCATCTTCTCTCACCCTCACCTACTCCTGAACATGACAGCGGCACTGACCGGAGCTCTGCAGGAAGAGATTGGAGGAGCCAGAAAAGGTCAGCAATTCTGTGATGCTGCCTCCTAGTGGCTCCAGAACTAGGGCTTCTCACTGGGCTGCAGGAGGGACCCCGGGGCCCCACTATTCCTGTGGGATCAAGCTGCCGGCACTGCACTAGGCTACACTACACTGTCTCTCCATAACACCAGTACTGGTTAGTGGTTAGGAAACTGCTGTGTAGGATGTCTCCCTGTACTCACACCACTTGCTGCAGTCGGGACCGGGGGAGGGGTGACCAGGTGTCTGTACTGGAAGAGGAAGCAGCCCTCATAGTCTTCTGCTGTAGTGGGGCCTCATCCTATTGACTTCTGCCCTGTCTGTCTGCTGTCCTGGGATGATGGGGCAGGTGGTGAAGGCCCTGCAGGATAGGTAAGTATATATAATAGTGTGAGTATGATAGTATGTGCATATAATGTATGTAATATATAGTGTGCTGCATATGTATTTTCTTGTTTGTAAATAAGTGTCTATGGATATGCTGGAGATGATACTTGTATAATGTAATAGTGTATCTGCAGTGTATAGTGTAGGGAATGTATAGTGTACAGTGTGTGTGTGTGTATATATATATATATATATATATATATATATATAGTGCTATCAGTGTAGAATGACTGTAGACTGGCCATGTCTGCAGATGAGCGCTGCGCTCTGTACCCTAAGGGTATGTGTCCACGGGCCGGATTGCCGGCGCTTTGGACGGAGCGGAAAACCCGCTCCACCCAAAGCTCCAACCCCTTCTGTACGCGCGGTGATTCCAGATGTGTTCATTGCACACGTCCAGAATCTCCGCACCCCATACATAGGGCAACTGCCAACACGGCGGGAACAGCGCCAGCACGGGAGGTGAGTATAGGCTTTATCATTTTATTGGTGCCAAACATTTACATCATAGTTACATAGTTACATAGTTATTAACCCCTTCAAGACCCAGCCTATTTTGACCTTAAAGACCTTGCCGTTTTTTGCAATTCTGACCAGTGTCCCTTTATGAGGTAATAACTCAGGAACGCTTCAACGGATCCTAGCGGTTCTGAGATTGTTTTTTCGTGACATATTGGGCTTCATGTTAGTGGTAAATTTAGGTCAATAAATTCTGCATTTATTTGTGATAAACACGGAAATTTGGCAAAAATTTTGAAAATTTCGCAATTTTCACATTTTGAATTTTTATTCTGTTAAACCAGAGAGATATGTGACACAAAATAGTTAATAAATAACATTTCCCACATGTTTACTTTACATCAGCACAATTTTGGAAACAAAATTTTTTTTTGTTAGGAAGTTATAAGGGTTAAAATTCGACCAGCGATTTCTCATTTTTACAACGAAATTTACAAAACCATTTTTTTTAGGGACCACCTCACATTTGAAGTCAGTTTGAGGGGTCTATATGGCTGAAAATACCCAAAAGTGACACCATTCTAAAAACTGCACCCCTCAAGGTACTCAAAACCACATTCAAGAAGTTTATTAACCCTTCAGGTGCTTCACAGCAGCAGAAGCAACATGGAAGGAAAAAATGAACATTTAACTTTTTAGTCACAAAAATTATCTTTTAGCAACAATTTTTTTATTTTCCCAATGGTAAAAGGAGAAACTGAACCACGAACGTTGTTGTCCAATTTGTCCTGAGTACGCCGATACCTCATATGTGGGGGTAAACCACTGTTTTGGCGCACGGCAGGGCTTGGAAGGGAAGGAGCGCCATTTGACTTTTTGAATCAAAAATTGGCTCCACTCTTTAGCGGACACCATGTCACGTTTGGAGAGCCCCCGTGTGCCTAAAAATTGGAGCTCCCCCACAAGTGACCCCATTTTGGAAACTAGACGCCCCAAGGAACTTATCTAGATGCATAGTGAGCACTTTGAACCCTCAGGTGCTTCACAAATTGATCCGTAAAAATGAAAAAGTACTTTTTTTTCACAAAAAAATTCTTTTCGCCTCAATTTTTTCATTTTCACATGGGCAACAGGATAAAATGGATCCTAAAATGTGTTGGGCAATTTCTCCTGAGTACACCAATACCTCACATGTGGAGGTAAACCACTGTTTGGGCACATGGTAAGGCTCGGAAGGGAAGGAGCGCCATTTGACTTTTTGAATGAAAAATTATTTCCATCGTTAGCGGACACCATGTCGCGTTTGGATAGCTCCTGTGTGCCTAAACATTGGCACTCCCCCACAAGTGACCCCATTTTGGAAACTAGACCCCCCAAGGAACTAATTTAGATGCCTAGTGAGCACTTTAAACCCTCAGGTGCTTCACAAATTGATCCGTAAAAATGAAAAAGTACTTTTTTTTCACAAAAAAATTCTTTTCGCCTCAATTTTCTCATTTTCACATGGGCAGTAGGATAAAATGGATCATAAAATTTGTTGGGCAATTTCTCCCGAGTACGCCGATACCTCATATGTGGGGGTAAACCACTGTTTGGGCACTCGGCAGGGCTCGGAAGAGAAGGCGTGCCATTTGACTTTTTGAATGGAAAATTAGCTCCAATTGTTAGCGGACACCATGTCGCGTTTGGAGAGCCCCTGTGTGCCTAAACATTGGAGCTCCCCCACAAGTGACCACATTTTGGAAACTAGACCCCCCAAGGAACTTATCTAGATGCATATTGAGCACTTTAAACCCCCAGGTGCTTCACAGAAGTTTATAACGCAGAGCCATGAAAATAAAAAATAATTTTTCTTTCCTCAAAAATGATTTTTTAGCCTGGAATTTCCTATTTTGCCAAGGATAATAGGAGAAATTGGACCCCAAATATTGTTGTCCAGTTTGTCCTGAGTACGCTGATACCCCATATGTGGGGGTAAACCACTGTTTGGGCGCACGGCAGGGCTCGGAAGGGATGGCACGCCATTTGGCTTTTTAAATGGAAAATTAGCTCCAATCATTAGCGGACACCATGTCACGTTTGGAGAGCCCCTGTGTGCCTAAACATTGGAGATCCCCCAGAAATGACACCATTTTAGAAACTAGACCCCCAAAGGAACTAATCTAGATGTGTGGTGAGGACTTTGAACCCCCAAGTGCTTCACAGAAGTTTATAACGCAGAGCCATGAAAACAAAAAAAAAAAATTATTTTCTCAAAAATGATCTTTTAGCCTGCAATTTTTTATGTTCCCAAGGGTAACAGGAGAAATTTGACCCCAAAAGTTGTTGTCCAGTTTCTCCTGAGTACGCTGATACCCCATATGTGGGGGTAAATCACTGTTTGGGCACATGCCGGGGCTCGGAAGTGAAGTAGTGACGTTTTGAAATGCAGACTTTGATGGAATGCTCTGTGGGCATCACGTTGCATTTGCAGAGCCCCTGATGTGGCTAAACAGTAGAAACCCCCCACAAGTGACCCCATTTTGGAAACTAGACCCCCAAAGGAACTTATCTAGATGTGTGGTGAGCACTTTGAACCCCCAAGTGCTTCATAGAAGTTTATAATGCAGAGCCGTGAAAATAATAAATACGTTTTCTTTCCTCAAAAATAATTATTTAGCCCAGAATTTTTTAATTTTCCCAAGGGTAACAGGAGAAATTTGACCCCAATATTTGTTGTTCAGTTTCTCCTGAGTACGGTGATACCCCATATGTGGGGGTAAACTACTGTTTGGGCACATGCCGGGGCTTGGAATTGAAGTAGTGACGTTTTGAAATGCAGACTTTGATGGAATGCTCTGCGGGCGTCACGTTGCGTTTGCAGAGCCCCTGATGTGCCTAAACAGTAGAAACCCCCCACAAGTGACCCCATTTTGGAAACTAGACCCTGAAAGGAACTTATCTAGATGTGTGGTGAGCACTTTGAACCCCCAAGTGCTTCATAGAAGTTTATAATGCAGAGCCGTGAAAATAATAAATACGTTTTCTTTCCTCAAAAATAATTATTTAGCCCAGAATTTTTTATTTTCCCAAGGGTTACAGGAGAAATTGGACCCCAAAAGTTGTTGTCCAGTTTCTCCTGAGTACGCTGATACCCCATATGTGGGGGTAAACCACTGTTTGGGCACACGTCGGGGCTCAGAAGGGAAGTAGTGACTTTTGAAATGCAGACTTTGATGGAATGGTCTGCGGGTGTCACGTTGCGTTTGCAGAGCCCCTGGTGTGCCTAAACAGTAGAAACCCCCCACAAGTGACCCCATTTTAGAAACTAGACCCCCCAAGGAACTTATCTAGATATGTGGTGAGCACTTTGAACCCCCAAGTGCTTCACAGACGTTTACAACGCAGAGCCGTGAAAATAAAAAATCATTTTTCTTTCCTCAAAAATTATGTTTTAGCAAGCATTTTTTTAGATTCACAAGGGTAACAGGAGAAATTGGACCCCAGAAATTGTTGCGCAGTTTGTCCTGAGTATGCTGGTACCCCATATGTGGGGGTAAACCACTGTTTGGGCACACGTCAGGGCTCGGAAGTGAGGGAGCACCATTTGACTTTTTGAATACGAGATTGGCTGGAATCAATGGTGGCGCCATGTTGCGTTTGGAGACCCCTGATGTGCCTAAACAGTGGTAACCCCTCAATTCTACCTCCAACACTAACCCCAACACACCCCTAACCCTAATCCCAACTGTAGCCATAATCCTAATCACAACCCTAACCCCAACACACCCCTAACCACAACACTAACCCCAACACACCCCTAACCCTAACCACAACCCTAATTCCAACCCTAACCCTAAGGCTATGTGCCCACGTTGCGGATTCGTGTGAGATATTTCCGCACCATTTTTGAAAAATCTGCGGGTAAAAGGCACTGTGTTTTACCTGCGGATTTTCCGTGGATTTCCAGTGTTTTTTGTGCGGATTTCACCTGCGGATTCCTATTGAGGAACAGGTGTAAAACGCTGCGGAATCCGCACAAAGAATTGACATGCTGCGGAAAATACAACGCAGCGTTCCCGCGCGGTATTTTCCGCACCATGGGCACAGCGGATTTGGTTTTTCATATGTTTACATGGTACTGTAAACCTGATGGAACACTGCTGCGAATCCGCAGCCAAATCCGCACCGTGTGCACATAGCCTAATTCTAAAGGTATGTGCACACGCTGCGGAAAACGCTGCGGATCCGCAGCAGTTTCCCATGAGTTTACAGTTCAATGTAAACCTATGGGAAACAAAAATCGCTGTACACATGCTGCGGAAAAACTGCACGGAAACGCAGCGGTTTACATTCCGCAGCATGTCACTTCTTTGTGCGGATTCTGCAGCGGTTTTACAACTGCTCCAATAGAAAATCGCAATTGTAAAACCGCAGTGAAATGCGCAGAAAAAAACGCGGTAAATCCGCCATAAATCCGCAGCGGTTTAGCACTGCGGATTTATCAAATCCGCAGCGGAAAAATCCGCAGAGGACCAGAATACGTGTGCACATTCCTAACCCTAACCCTAGCCCTAACCCTAACCCTACCCCTAGCCCTACCCCTAACCCTACCCCTAACCCTACCCCTAACCCTACCCCTAACCCTAACCCTACCCCTAACCCTAACCCTACCCCTAACCCTAACCCTACCCCTAACCCTAACCCTATTCTAACAGTGGAAAAAAAAAAAATTTCTTTATTTTTTTATTGTCCCTACCTATGGGGGTGACAAAGGGGGGGGGTCATTTATTATTTTTTTTATTTTGATCACTGAGATAGATTATATCTCAGTGATCAAAATGCACTTTGGAACGAATCTGCCGGCCGGCAGATTCGGCGGGCGCACTGCGCATGCGCCCGCCATTTTGGAAGATGGCGGCGCCCGGGAGAAGACGGACGGGACCACCGCTGGATCGGTAAGTATGATAGGGTGGGGGGGGACCACGGGGGGGGGATCGGAGCACGGGGGGGGGAATCGGAGCGCGGGAGGGGTGGAACGGAGCGCGGGGGGCGTGGAACGGAGCACGGGGGGGCTGGAATGGAGCACGGGGGGGTGGAACGGAGCACGGGGGGGGTGGATCGGAGTGCAGGGGGGGTGATTGGAGCACGGGGGGGTGATTGGAGCACGGGGGGAGCGGGCACGAGCACGGGGGGGAGCGGAGCACTGGACGGAGGGGAGCCGGAGCAGTGTACCGGCCAGATCGGGGGGGTGGGGGGGCGATCGGAGGGGTGGGGTGGGGGCACACTAGTATTTCCAGCCATGGCCGATGATATTGCAGCATCGGCCATGGCTGGATTGTAATATTTCACCCGTTATAATGGGTGAAATATTACAAATCGCTCTGATTGGCAGTTTCACTTTCAACAGCCAATCAGAGCGATCGTAGCCACGAGGGGGTGAAGCCACCCCCCCTGGGCTAAACTACCACTCCCCCTGTCCCTGCAGATCGGGTGAAATGGGAGTTAACCCTTTCACCCGATCTGCAGGGACGCGATCTTTCCATGACGCCGCATAGGCGTCATGGGTCGGAATGGCACCGACTTTCATGACGCCTACGTGGCGTCATGGGTCGGGAAGGGGTTAAGGTTGAAGGAAGACTATAAGTCCATCTAGTTCAAACCATAGCCTAACCTAACATGCCCTAACATGTTGATCCAGAGGAAGGCAAAAAAAACCCATGTGGCAAAGAGTAAGCTCCACATTGGGGAAAAACATTCCTTCCCGACTCCACATACGGCAATCAGACTAGTTCTCTGGATCAACGCCCTATCAAGGAATCTAGTGTATATACCCTGTAACATTATACTTTTCCAGAAAGGTATCCAGTCCCCTCTTAAATGTAAGTAATGAATCACTCATTACAACATCATACGGCAGAGAGTTCCATAGTCTCACTGCTCTTACAGTAAAGAATCCGCGTCTGTTATTATGCTTAAACCTTTTTTCCTCCAAACGCAGAGGATGCCCCCTTGTCCCTGTTTCAGGTCTATAATTAAAAAGATCATCAGAAAGGTCTTTGTAGTGTCCTCTCATATATTTATACATTAAAATAAGATCACCCCTTAGTCTTCGTTTTTCCAAACTAAATAGCCCCAAGTGTAATAACCTATCTTGGTATTGCAGATCCCCCAGTCCTCTAATAACCTTGGTCGCTCTTCTCTGCACCCGCTCCAGTTCAGCTATGTCTTTCTTATACACCGGAGACCAGAACTGTGCACAGTATTCTACGTGTGGTCGAACTAGTGACTTGTATAGAAGTAAAATTATGTTCTCCTCATGAGCATCTATGCCTCTTTTAATACATCCCATTATTTTATTTGCCTTTGTAGCAGTTGCCTGACACTGGCCACTGAATATGAGTTTGTCATCCACCCATACACCCAGGTCTTTTTCATTGACGGTTTTGCCCAGAGTTTTAGAATTAAGCACATAATTATACATCTTATTACTTCTACCCAAGTGCATGACCTTACATTTATCCCCATTAAAGCTCATTTGCCATTTATCAGCCCAAGCTTCTAGTTTACATAAATCATCCTGTAATATAAAATTGTCCTCCTCTGTATTGATTACCCTGCAGAGTTTAGTGTCATCTGCAAATATTGAAATTCTACTCTGAATGCCCCTACAAGGTCGTTAATAAATATGTTAAAAAGAAGAGGGCCCAATACTGACCCCTGTAGTACCCCACTGCTAACCGCTACCCAGTCCGAGTGTGCTCCATTAATAACCACCCTTTGTTTCCTATCCCTGAGCCAGCTCTCAACCCACTTGCACATATTAGATAGATTGCACATAATAGATTAGCGAAATTAGGATTATTTAGTCTAGAAAAAAGACGACTGAGGGGCGATCTAATAACCATGTATAAGTATAGAAGGGGACAATACAAATATCTCGCTGAGGATCTGTTTATACCAAGTTAGGTGACGGGCACAAAGGGGCATTTTTTGCGTCTGGAGGAGAGAAGGTTTTTCCACCAACATAGAAGAGAATTCTTTACTGTTAGGGCAGTGAGAATCTGGAATTGCTTGCCTGAGGAGGTGGTGATGGCGAACTCAGTCGAGGGGTTCGAGAGAGGCCTGGATGTCTTCCTGGAGCAAAACAATATTGTATCATACAATTATTAGGTTCTGTAGAAGGACGTAGATCTGGGGATTTATTATGATGGAATATAGGCTGAACTGGATGGACAAATGTCTTTTTTCGGCCTTACTAACTATGTTCCTATGTTACTATATTTTTCCCTATCCCCGTCCATAAAGTCCATATACACTACATCCACTGGGTTCCCTTGGTCCAATCCGGAACTTACCTCTCCATAGAAACTGATCAAATTAGTCTGACATGAACGGTCCCTAGTAAACCCGTGCTGATACTGGGTCATGAGGTTATTCCTCTTCAGATACTCCAGTATAGCATCCCTTAGAATGCCCTCCAGGATTTTACCCACATTAGAGGTTAAGCTTACTGGCCTATAATTTCCGAGTTCAGTTTTTGTCCCCTTTTTGAATATTGGCACCACATTTGCTATACGCCAGTCCTGTGGTACAGACCCTGTTATTATGGAGTCTTTAAAGATTAAAAATAATGGTCTATCAATGACTGTACTTAATTCCTGCAGTACTCAAAGGTGTATCCCATCCGGGCCCGGAGATTTGTCAATTTTAGTGATTTTTAGACGCCACCGCACTTCCTGCTGGGTTAAGCAGGTGACATTTAATTGGGAATTTTTATCACTAGTCATTTTGTCTGCCATGGGATTTTCAGGTGTAAATACTGATGAAAAAAAGTCATTTAGCATATTGGCTTTTTCCTCATCCTCATCCACCATTTCACTCAGACTATTTTTAAGGGGGCCAACACTATCATTTTTTAGTTTCTTACTATTTATGTAGTTAAAGAATATTTTAGGATTATTTTTACTCTCTCTGGCAATGAGTCTCTCTGTCTGAATCTTTGCTGCCTTGATTTGCTTTTTACAGAATTTATTTAATTTTTTGTATTTATTTAATGCCTCCTCACTACCTACTTCCTTTAATTCTCTAAATGCTTTCTTTTTGTCACTTATTGTGCCCCTTACAGCTCTATTTAGCCATATTGGTTTCCTCCTATTTCTAGTATGTTTATTCCCATACGGTATATACTGTGCACAGGTCCTATCCAGGATGCTAATAAATGTCTCCCATTTTCTTTGTGTATTTTTGTGTCTCAGGATATCGTCCCAGTTAATTGCACCAAGATCCTCTCTCATCCGTTGGAAATTTGCCCTCCTGAAGTTTAGTGTCCTTGTAACCCCTCTATTACACATCTTTTAAAGGATACATGAAAACTTATTATTTTGTGATCGCTATTTCCCAAGTGACCCCCAACCTTTACATTTGCTATGCGGTCTGGCCTGTTGGTTAATATTAGGTCTAGCAGTGCCCCCCTTCTTGTTGGGTCCTGAACCAGTTGTGAAAGGTAATTGTCTCTCATAGTTGTGAAAAACTGATTACGTTTGCTGGAACTGCAGGTTTCTGTTCCCCAATCTATTTCAGGGTAGTTGAAGTCCCCCATAATAATGACTTCTCCTTGAGTCGCAGCTTCATCTTTTTGCTTTACAAGGATATTCTCCATTGCTTCCATTATTTTTGGAGATTTATAACAAACCCCTATCAGTAATTTATTATTTTTCCCCCTCCCCTTATCTCCACCCACAGGGATTCTACATTTTCATTAAATTCACCTATATTATCACGCAGGAAGGGTTTTAAGGACGATTTTACATACAGACACACACCTCCCCCTCGCTTATCTGTACGGTCATTTCTGAACAGGCTATAGCCCTGCAAGTTAACAGCCCAGTCATGGCTCTTATCCAGCCACGTTTCAGATATCCCCACCATGTCATAATTATGCTCCAACAACATTAGTTCCAATTCGGCCATTTTGTTGGCGAGGCTTCTGGCATTAGTATACATGCACTTGATGGTCCTCTCTGTACCTCTATTCTTTCTTAAATTATTAACTGTTCTAACCCCACCCCCATGCCACCACCACCCCCAACTTCCTTATTTGAGCCCAGGTCTCTAATCTGCACTATCTTCCCCTCCTATAAAATGAATACCCTCCCCCCAATTCCTAGTTTAAACACTCCTCCAACCTTCTAACCATTTTCTCCCCCAGCACAGTTGCACCTTCCCCATTGAGATGCAGCCCATCCCTAGCATAGAGCCTGTAGCCAACTGAGAAGTCGGCCCAGTTCTGCAGGAACCCAAACCCATCCTACACCAATTCTTGAGCCACTTATTAACCTCCCTAATCTCCTTGCTTTCAGCTTGCGGCCTAATTCCCTGAAATCATCTTTAAGGACCTTCAAGAAGGGGTTGTCCTAGTAGTGGACAACCACTGTAATATATAAAGCCTGTGGACCCTTTGTTGTGCAGTTCCTCTCTTGCTACTCCTGGAAATGTGCGTAGAGCGCCAGGCCTAAGCAGACACACCTGATGTTACCTATAGGGCAACAGCTGCTGTACAAAGCAATTTACTGCGTGCCGTGCAATTATTAGAACTGCAACTGTCACTTGATGGGTTAAATCAATCAGTCAAATTGCAAAATCTGTACCCCAGGCCTAACTGACATCTAGGGGTCACCATTCCCCTCATAAATTAGATGCGTCCATACAGTCTGATACTGTCAGCAGTGATCAGCCAACATTAGACTGGATAGGGACACATATGAATGGTATCAACCATTTGTCAGTTTATTCATAGATTTTCAGGAGAAATAACAGAGGAACGACAAAATGCAAAAAAAAAACGCCATAATGGTTTTCAAGTATCAAAGACAAGTGAAGATGGCAGAAAGGTCCTTGTTACTAGTCATGAGTAGGGTTGAGCGAAACGGATCATTCATTTTCATAAAGGTACCGTCACACTAAGCGACGCTGCAGCGATACCGACAACGATCCGGATCGCTGCAGCGTCGCTGTTTGATCGCTGGAGAGCTGTCACACAGACAGCTCTCCAGCGACCAACGATGCCGGTAACCAGGGTAAACATCGGGTTACTAAGCGCAGGGCCGCGCTTAGTAACCCGATGTTTACCCTGGTTACCATCCTAAAAGTAAAAAAAACAACCACTACATACTTACCTACCGCTGTCTGTCCCCGGCGCTCTGCTTCTCTGCCCTGTGTAAGCACAGCGGCAGGAAAGCACAGCGGTGACGTCACCGCTCTGCTTTCCGGCTGCCCGGCGCTCACAGCCAGAGCAGAGAAGCAGAGCGCCGGGGACAGACAGCGGTAGGTAAGTATGTAGTGGTTGTTTTTTTTACTTTAACGATGGTAACCAGGGTAAACATCGGGTTACTAAGCGCGGCCCTGCGCTTAGTAACCCGATGTTTACCCTGGTTACCAGCGAAGACATTGCTGAATCGGCGTCACACACGCCGATTCAGCGATGTCAGCGGGAGAGCCAGCGACGAAACAAAGTGCTGGCCTTTCTGCCCCGACCAGCGATATCACAGCAGGGGCCTGATCGCTGCTGCCTGTCACACTGGACGATATCGCTATCCAGGACGCTGCAACGTCACGGATCACTAGCGATATCGTCCAGTGTGACGGTATCTTAAGTCGCCGACTTTTGGCAAAGTCGGGTTTCATGAAACCCGACCCGATCCCTGTGTGGGGTCGGCCATGCGGTACGCGACTTTCGCGCCAAAGTCGCGTTTCAATGACGCGAAAAGCGCCATTTCTCAGCCAATGAAGGTGGACGCAGAGTGTGGGCAGCGTGATGACATAGATCTCAGTCCCCACCATCTTAAAAAAGGGCATTGCAGTGATTGGCTTGCTGTCTGCGGCGTCACAGGGGCTATAAAGGGGCGTTCCCGCCGACCGCCATCTTACTGCTGCTGATCTGAGCATAGGGAGAGGTTGCTGCCGCTTCGTCAGAAGCAGGGATAGCGTTAGGCAGGGTACATTAACCCCGAAACCGCTTGTGCTGTAGCGATTTCCACTGTCCAACACCACCTTTTGTTAGCAGGGACAGTGGAGGCTACATTTTTTTTCCTCAGCGCTGTAGCTCATTGGGCTGCCCTAGAAGGCTCCCTGATAGCTGCATTGCTGTTTGTACACCGCTGTGCAAACCAACTGCTTTTTTCAAAGCACAAATCCTGTTGTTCCTTCCTTTCTGCACAGCTATCTTGTTTGTTTGTCCACACTTTTGATTTAATTTGTGCAGCAGTCCACTCCTTGTTATTGCTGCCTGCCATACCTGGCTGAGATTACTGCAGGGAGATAGTAATTGTAGGACAGTCCCTTTTTTTTTTTTTTTTCTCGTTACATCTCTTCAAGCCACTTTCTGCCACAGAAAATATACTCTAATACAGTGGCCCACATTTATTCACTAGTCTCCCTGAATAAAAAAAAGGGTGCAGATTAAAATTGGCAAATCTGCATCAGTGGCAGTCCTGTTTGTGGCATCTGTGTCTCATTTTCTGGCACAGAAAACATACAGTCTAACAGTGGGCCTGATTTCTTGCCAATTCTCCCATAAATAAAAATAGTGGGAGATTAAGATTGGCATTTCTGCTTGAGTGCCAGTCCTGTGTGTGCCATCTCTCTCAAATTTTGGTGCACAGGAAGCCTAGTGTCTAATACTGTTTTTTTTTCTTTCTAAATTCCCCCTGATAAAAAAAAAAAAATAGTGGGAGATTAATATTGGCATTTGTGCTTGAGTGCCAGTCGTGTGTGCCATCTCTCTCAAATTGTGGGGCACAGAAAGCCTAGTGTCTATAATACTATTTTTTTGTTTGTTTTTTAGTTCTCCCTTAAAAAAATAAATAGTGGGAGATTAATATTGGCATTTGTGCTTGAGTGCCAGTCGTGTGTGCCATCTCTCTCAAATTGTGGGGCACAGAAAGCCTAGTGTCTATAATACTGTTTTTTTTCTTGTTTTTTAATTCTCCCTTAAAAAAAAATAGTGGGAGATTAATATTGGCATTTGTGCTTGAGTGCCAGTTGTGTGTGCCATCTCTCTCAAATTTTGGGGCACAGAAAGCCTAATGTCTAATACTGTTTTTTTTTTTTAAATTCTCCCTGAAAAAAAAAAGGGGGAGATTAATATTGGCATTTTTGCTTGAGTTCCAGTCGTGTGTGCCATCTCTCTCAAATTGTGGAGTACAGAAAGCCTAGAGTCTATAATACTGTTTTTTTTTTTTTTTTTTTTTTAATTCTCCCTTAAAAAAAAAAAATAGTGGGAGATTAATATTGGCATTTGTGCTTGAGTGCCAGTCGTGTGTGCCATCTCTCTCAAATTGTGGGGCACAGAAAGCCTAGTGTCTATAATACTGTTTTTTTTTTTGTTTTTTAGTTCTCACTTAAAAAAACAAATAGTGGGAGATTAATATTGGCATTTGTGCTTGAGTGCCAGTCGTGTGTGCCATCTCTCTCAAATTGTGGGTCACAGAAAGCCTAGTGTCTAATACTGTTTTTTTTTTTTTTTTAAATTCTCCCAGAAAAAAAAAAAATAGTGGGAGATTATTATTGGCATTTGTGTTTGAGTGACAGTCCTGCGTGTGTGGCATCTCTCTCAAATTTTGGGGCACAGAAAGCCTAGTGTCTATAATACTGTTTTTTTTTTGTTTTTTAGTTCTCCCTTAAAAAAATAAATAGTGGGAGAATAATATTGGCATTTGTGCTTGAGTGCCAGTCGTGTGTGCCATCTCTCTCAAATTATGGGGCACAGAAAGCCTAGTGTCTAATACTGTTCCTCCTCTTCTGAAAATGGTAAATGTAAAAGCAGCGTGTCGTTAGTGGATGTTCACGGTCAGGGACAAGTCGCTTCCTTGTCCTCTTCAGCAAAAACAACAACAGAGAAGGATGCAGCAGGCGACACAACGGATTACTCCATGGAGCTCTTTACACATACCGTTCCTGGGTTAGAAAGTGAAACAGTTAACAGGCCATGCCCATTACAAGTTGAATCGGACATGGAGTGCACAGATGCACAGCCACAGCCAGATTACTATGCTGTTCCTTTGACTCAGACCACAACATTGCCCTCGCAGTGTACTGATCCAGAATCAGACCCTGATGAGACTATGGTGCCCCGTCACGAACGCTATACCACCGGCTTACACGGTGACACAGACGAAGTTGCACACGAGATAGAAGAGGAGGTCATAGATGACCCAGTTGTTGACCCCGATTGGCAGCCATTGGGGGAACAGGGTGCAGGCAGCAGTAGTTCTGAAGCGGAGGAGGAGGGGCCGCAGCAGGCATCAACATCGCAACAAGTTCCATCTGCCGGGCCCGTATCTGGCCCAAAACGCATGGCAAAGCCAAAACCAGTTGGAGAACAGCGTGGCCATCCGGTTAAAGAAGCTCAGTCTGCAATGCCTGAAAAGGTATCTGATGGTAGAAAGAGTGCAGTCTGGCATTTTTTTTAAACAACATCCAAATGATCAGTGCAAAGTCATCTGTCAAAAATGTTCAACTACCTTAAGCAGAGGTCAGAATCTGAAAAGTCTCAATACAAGTTGCATGCATAGACATTTAACCACCATGCATTTGCAAGCCTGGACTAACTACCAAACGTCCCTTAAGGTTGTAGCACCCTCGGCCAATGAAGCTAGTCAGCAATGCTACATCCCTTCTGTCACTGTAAGGCCACCATTTCCCGCACCACCTGCAGTATCTGTGCAGGTTTCGTTGCCAGGCCAAAGCAGTCAGGGTCAGGGAATCACCAGTTTAGTAGTAGGAAACACTGCATGTAGGGCACCAGCAAGAATACCGTCTCCAAACGTCTCTCACTCTGCCATGTCCATTGGCACCCCCGCTAGTTCCACGATCTCCAGCTCTCCAGTCCAGCTCACCCTACATGAGATTCTCGTTAGAAAAAGGAAGTACCCATCCTCGCATCGGCGTACACAGGGTTTGAACGCCCACATTGCTAGACTAATCTCGTTAGAGATGACGCCCTACCGGTTAGTTGAAAGCGAAGCTTTCAAAGCCCTGATGGACTACGCTGTATCATGCTACGAGCTACCCAGTCGACACTTCTTTTCGAGAAAAGCTATCCCAGCCCTCCACCAGCATGTTAAAGAGCGCATCGTCCATGCACTCAGGCAATCTGTGAGTACAAAGGTGCACCTGACAACAGATGCATGGACCAGTAGGCATGGCCAGGGACGTTACGTGTTCATTACGGCACACTGTGTGAATGTGGTGGATGCAGGGTCCACAGGGGACAGCAATATTGGGACAGTTCTGCCTAGCCCACGGTCTAGGAAACAGTTGGCTGTAGCCGTTCGCCCCCCCTCCTCCTCCTCGTCCTCCTGCAGAAGCGAGAGCTCGTCCACAGACCGCAGTCGCACAACCACTCCATCTGCAGCTGCCACTGTTGCACACCAGGTGTCACATTATGGGGCAGCTACTGGCAAGCGTCAGCAGGCTGTATTGGCAATGAAGTGTTTGGGCGACAACAGACACACCGCGGAAGTTCTGTCTGAGTTCTTGCAGAAAGAAACGCAGTCATGGCTGGGCACTGTAGATCTTGAGGCAGGCAAGGTAGTGAGTGATAACGGAAGGAATTTCATGGCTGCCATCGCCCTTTCCCAACTGAAACACATTCCTTGCCTGGCTCACACCTTAAACCTGGTGGTGCAGTGCTTCCTGAAAAGTTATCCGGGGTTATCCGACCTGCTCCTCAAAGTGCGCAGACTTTGCTCGCATATCCGCCATTCACCCGTACACTCCAGCCGTATGCAGAACTATCAGCGGTCTTTGAACCTTCCCCAGCATCGCCTAATCATCGACGTTGCAACAAGGTGGAACTCAACACTGCACATGCTTCAAAGACTGTGCAAACAGAGGCGTGCTGTTATGTATTTGTGGGAGGATACACATACACGTGCAGGCAGTTGGATGGCAGACATGGAGTTGTCAGGTGTGCAGTGGTCGAAGGTACAAGACATGTGTCAAGTCCTTCAGTGTTTTGAGGAATGCACACGGCTGGTTAGTGCAGATAACGCCATAATAAGCATGAGCATCTTCCTAAAGCATCTGCTGATGCAAAGTTTGACGCACATAAAGGAGCAGGCTTCTGCAGCAGAGGAAGAGGAAAGCCTTGATGACAGTCAGCCATTGTCTGGTCAGGGCAGTGTACAGGACGAGGTAGCGGGCGAAGAGGAGGTGGAGGACGAGGAGGATGATGGGGATAAGTATATTTTTAATGAGGAAGCTTTTCCGGGGGTACTGGAAATTGGTTGCGTGGCAAGGCCGGGTTCTGGTTTTTTGAGGGACACAAGTGACGTAGATTTGCCTGTAACTGCCCCTCAACCCAGCACAACCGCAGATTTGACAACTGGAACTTTGGCCCACATGGCAGATTATGCCTTACGTATCCTCAAAAGGGACCCACGCATTATTAAAATGATGACCGATGACGATTACTGG
Organism: Ranitomeya imitator; assembly: GCF_032444005.1. Classification (NCBI taxonomy): domain Eukaryota; kingdom Metazoa; phylum Chordata; class Amphibia; order Anura; family Dendrobatidae; genus Ranitomeya; species Ranitomeya imitator. Next base: position 120,124,236 of record NC_091288.1, on the reverse strand, counting down.
TTGGCCTGCCTCCTTGATCCTCGCTATAAAGGCAAATTGCAAAATATTATGCCACATGAGAACCTGGAACAAATATTAGCAACCAAACAATCAACTCTTGTTGACCGTTTGATTCAGGCATTCCCAGCACACAGCGCCGGTGATTGTTCTCACACGAGCTGCAGGGGGCAGCAGACCAGAGGTGTTAGGGGTGCACAAATCAGAAGTGGCATTGGACAGAGGGGTTTTCTGACCAGGTTGTGGAGTGATTTTGCTATGACCGCAGACAGGACAGGTACTGCAGCATCAATTCAAAGTGACATGAGACAACATTTGTCCAGTATGGTTACTAACTATTTTTCATCCCTTATCGATGTTCTCCCTCATCCGTCATTCCCATTTGATTACTGGGCATCCAAATTAGACACCTGGCCAGAATTGGCAGAATATGCATTGCAGGAGCTTGCTTGCCCGGCAGCTAGTGTCCTATCAGAAAGAGTATTCAGTGCTGCAGGTTCAATATTAACCGAAAAAAGGACTCGTCTGGCTACCCAAAATGTTGATGATCTAACATTCATTAAAATGAACCACAACTGGATTTCAAATTATTTTGCCCCACCTTTCCCGGCTGACGCCTAGCTTTCCTATGAAAAGGTCTTGCTTGTGGACTGGTCTGACTGAGTTTTCCAATCTCGTAATTTGCAGCAGCAGTTTGTCCAGCATACGACATGTTTACACCTCCCTAAATGGGCAAACTCCCCCCACGGGGCCGTGGTCTCGCCACTTGGCGCAAGCACCCGTGAGAGTACCGTTTGTCTGAAGAGGTGGGTGTGCACGCTTTTGGTCGACGGCACTGCCACTGGGTCCCTCATAGTACAATAAAGTGTCTCTGGCGGTGGTGGCGCGCAACCAACGTCAGACACACCGCTGTAACATGAGGGGCCCTGGGCCTGTACCGCCGGCCACAAGACAGTTCCCCCCCCCAGCTCAAACAGTGCTCTACGATTTGCAAAATTATCTCTCACAGCTCCACCAATGTTTAGTCTATGCGCTGACATCCTTCAATGCCTGGCACTGACAATACCTATGTGTTGACATGTATGATGCTACTTAAAATAGTCAGGGGCAGTGTCCTATATTTACACCAGTAAATACTTTGCGCCAAATTACTAGGTCTGAAACTCAGCAGAGGAGCCCACCCCTGTACCTTAGTATGCTACCCTTTTGTTTTTTGGTTTTGTTGTATTGCAAGACATTAACATCTATTTATTTTTTGGGAGTACTAACTGTCAGACACTCCTTACAATCGGCCTCCGCTGACAACACCAATGCTGCCTGTGTACCCCTGCAAGATAATTCCCAGTGCATAGAGCCTACTTTTGTTATGTTAGGCCTACTAAGTCTGTCTGCGGTCCATAATAGAAATTGTCCTCCACTGACCAGACCAATGCTGGCCATGTACCCCTGGAACCTATGTTAAATTGCATAGAGCATCCTTTTTTTAATTGTAGGCGTACTAAGTCTGTCTGCGGTCCATAATTTAAATTGTCCTCCACTGACCAGACCTGGAACCTAGCTGAAAGTGCATAGAGCCTACTTTTTCTCTTTATTTTATATTTATAAAGCCCAGATGAACTACGCTGTACCATGGTTCGAGCTACCCAGTCGACAATTCTTTTGTGAGAAAAGCCATCCCAGCCCTCCACCAGCATGAAAAAGTCCGCATTGTCCATGCACTCAGGCAATCTAAGAGTAGAAAGGTGTACCTGACAACAGACGCTTGGACCAGTAGGCATGTTCTCGGAAGGTTACGTGTCCATTACGGCGCACTGGGTTAATGTGGTGGATGCATGGTCCACAGGGGACTGCCTACTAAGTCTGTCTGCAGTCCCTAATTCAAATTGTCCTCCGCTGACCACACCAATGCTGCCTGTGTAGCCCTGTAACCTTTTTTAAACTGCATTGAGCCAAATTTTTTGTTTAAGGCCTACTACCTGTGTCTGTCTGCGCCACTCAATACAGCTGTCCTCCTCTGGAAAAAGTTGAGCGTCAATAGTCTGGTTTTCAGCCTATAGGAATTTGAAAACTGCATTGGGGCTACTAATTCAGTAGGGTCTACTAACGGTGTCTGCCGCTCCAAGGTGTTCTACTGGTTGCCTTTCCTGAGCTTCAATCTTCAGGCTCGTCTTAAATAGTTTTTTAATCGAACAACTGCAGTGGGGCTACTAGTTTGGTTGGGGCCTAGTAAGATTGTCTGTCGCTCCAAGGTGTTCTCCTGGTTGCCTTTCCTGAGCTTCAATCTTCAGGCTCGTCTTAAATAGTTTTTTAATCGAACAACTGCAGTGGGGCTACTAGTTTGGTTGGGGCCTGGTAAGATTGTCTGTCGCTCCAAGGTGTTCTCCAGGTTTCCTCTCCATAGCTTCAATTTTCATGCTCGTGTTAAGTAGTTGTTGAAACAACACTACATTAGGCCTACAAGTTGGGTCTGGGTTGTAGACACGGTGTCTGCCGCTCCAAGGTGTTCTCCAGGTTGCCTCTCCATAGCTTCAATCTTCATGCTCGTGTTAAGTAGTTGTTGAAACAACACTACATTAGGCCTACAAGTTGGGTCTGGGTCGTAGAGACGGTGTCTGCAGCTCCAAGGTGTTCTCCAGGTTGCCTCTCCATAGCTTCAATCTTCATGCTCGTGTTAAGTAGTTGTTGAAACAACACTGCATTAGGCCTACTTGTTGGGTCTGGGTTGTAGAGATGGTGTCTGCCGCTCCAAGGTGTTCTCCAGGTTGCCTCTCCATAGCTTCAATCTTCATGCTCGTGTTAAGTAGTTGTTGAAACAACACTACATTAGGCCTACAAGTTGGGTGTGGGTCGTAGAGACGGTGTCTGCCGCTCCAAGGTGTTCTCCAGGTTGCCTCTCCATAGCTTCAATCTTCATGCTCGTGTTAAGTAGTTGTTGAAACAACACTGCATTAGGCCTACTTGTTGGGTCTGGGTTGTAGAGACTTGTCTGCCGCTCCAAGGTCTTCTACAAGTTGCCTCTCCATAGCTTCAATCTTCATGCTCGTGTTAAGTAGTTGTTGAAACAACACTACATTAGGCTTACAAGTTGGGTCTGGGTCGTAGAGACGGTGTCTGCCGCTCCAAGGTGTTCTCCAGGTTGCCTCTCCATAGCTTCAATCTTCATGCTCGTGTTAAGTAGTTGTTGAAATAACACTGCATTAGGCCTACTTGTTGGGTCTGGGTTGTAGAGACTTGTCTGCCGCTCCAAGGTCTTCTACAAGTTGCCTCTCCATAGCTTCAATCTTCATGCTCGTGTTAAGTAGTTGTTGAAACAACACTACATTAGGCCTACAAGTTGGGTCTGGGTCATTGAGACGGTGTCTGCCGCTCCAAGGTGTTCTCCAGGTTGCCTCTCCATAGCTTCAATCTTCATGCTCGTGTTAAGTAGTTGTTGAAACAACAATACATTAGGCCTACAAGTTGAGTCTGGGTCGTAGAGACGGTGTCTGCCGCTCCAAGGTGTCCTCCAGGTTGCCTCTCCATAGCTTCAATCTTCATGCTCGTGTTAAGTAGTTGTTGAAACAACACTGCATTAGGCCTACTTATTGGGTCTGGGTTGTAGAGACGGTGTCTGCCGCTCCAAGGTGTTCTCCAGGTTGCCTCTCCATAGCTTCAATCTTCATGCTCGTGTTAAGTAGTTGTTGAAACAACACTACATTAGGCCTACAAGTTGGGTCTGGGTCGTAGAGATGGTGTCTGCCGCTCCAAGGTGTTCTCCTGGTTGCCTCTCCATAGCTTCAACCTTCATGCTCGTGTTAAGTAGTTGTTGAAACAACACTGCATTAGGCCTACTTGTTGGGTCTGGATTGTAGAGACGGTGTTTGCCGCTCCAAGGTGTTCTCCAGGTTGCCTCTCCATAGCTTCAATCTTCATGCTCGTGTTAAGTAGTTGTTGAAACAACACTGCATTAGGCCTACTTGTTGGGTCTGGGTTGTAGAGAGGGTGTCTGCCGCTCCAAGGTGTTCTCCAGGTTGCCTCTCCATAGCTTCAATCTTCATGCTCGTGTTAAGTAGTTGTTGAAACAACACTACATTAGGCCTACAAGTTGGGTGTGGGTCGTAGAGACGGTGTCTGCCTCTCCAAGGTGTTCTCCAGGTTGCCTCTCCATAGCTTCAATCTTCATGCTCGTGTTAAGTAGTTGTTGAAACAACACTACATTAGGCCTACAAGTTGGGTCTGGGTCGTAGAGACGGTGTCTGCCGCTCCAAGGTGTTCTCCAGGTTGCCTCTCCATAGCTTCAATCTTCATGCTCGTGTTAAGTAGTTGGTAAAACAACACTACATTAGGCCTACAAGTTGGGTCTGGGTCGTAGAGACGGTGTCTGCCGCTCCAAGGTGTTCTCCAGGTTGCCTCTCCATAGCTTCAATCTTCATGCTCGTGTTAAGTAGTTGTTGAAACAACACTGCATTAGGCCTACTTGTTGGGTCTGGGTTGTAGAGACGGTGTCTGCCGCTCCAAGGTGTTCTCCAGGTTGCCTCTCCATAGCTTCAATCTTCATGCTCGTGTTAAGTAGTTGTTGAAACAACACTACATTAGGCCTACTTGTTGGGTCTGGGTTGTAGAGACGGTGTCTGCCGCTCCAAGGTGTTCTCCAGGTTGCCACATAATCGAAGCTGCATAGAGCCTATTTTGTTATTTTAGGCCTACTAAGTCTTTCTGCGGTCCCTCCTTCCAATTGTCCTCCACTGAGCACACCAATGCAGACCGTGTACCCATGTAACCTTTTTGTAAACCTGCATCGAGCCAACTTTGTGGTGTAAGGCCTACTTGTAGTGTCTGGCTGCGCCACTCAATACAGCTGTCCTCTTTACAAAAAATGACCTGCAATTATCTGGTTTTCAGCCTATCGGAATTTTAAAACTGCAGTGGGCCTACTAGTTTGGTTGGGGCCTACTAACAGTGTCTGCCGCTCCAAGGTGTTCTCCTGGTTGAATTTCCTGAGCTTCTATCTTCAGACTCTTGTTAAATAGTTGTTAAATGAAACAACTGCATTTGGCCTACTAGTTGGGTTGGGGCCTACTAACAGTGTCTGCCGCTGCTTGCTGTTCTCCTGGTTTCCTGTCCCGAACTTCCATTTTCAGGCTCTCGTTAAGTTGTTGTTAATGTTAAACTGCATTTGGCCTACTAGTTGGGTTGAGGCCTACTATCGGTGTCTGCCGCTCCTTGCTGTTCTCCTCCAGTGAACAAAGCTGTGCCGCCTGTTTACTACTGTTGCCAATTTTGAACTGCATTTTGACTACTTACTGATTTGGGCCTACTCTCTGTGTCAGACTCTCATTCCAGTTGTCCTCCACTGAACAAAGCAATGCCCCCTGGTTAGTCCTGTTACCAATTTTGAACTGCATTTAGCCCACTTTATTATTTGGGCCTATATCTGTTTCCTCCTCATCCTGCCCATTGCCCAGCCAGTGATAGATGAGTCTGCTGGTACATTGACCCATAACGCAACATTCCCCATGCACGCTACACAGCAAGATTGTGACCCTGCTGAAAGTCAGGTTCCCCTTCCCGCATACCATACCACCTTACACGGGGACAAAGAGGAAGGTGCAGATGAAGGTGCAGGTTCCTTCATCAGGTAAGGGGGAGGAATATTCGTTGGCGACGTCACTGGCACAGGGCCCCTCATAGTATGCAAAAGTGTCGCTGCCGGTGGGAGGCGCCCCAGCCGTGAAAACACACTGCCGTACTTTGAGGGGCCCTGTGCCAGTGCCAATGCCAACGAGTGGGCCCCCCCTGCTTGCTCAGGATCACAGCACTTGCAAAGTTGAAATACTTACCTCTCCCTGCTCCACTGCCGTGACGTGGTCCAGATTTCCTGGGCCCACTAAATACTTGAACCAGCCCTACCCCCACAACTTTAGCCAAATGACCCCCAATTTCCAATGCCTTACTATTATTATAAGGTAAATTTAGATTGACAAGCTTCAGTAACAAGAATGTATGTTTTTTGCCATTAAAATGGCACTGTACATGTTTTCCTGGCCTCCACTCACTGCCGACTATGCTCCCCCATTGACTTGCATTGGGTTTCGTGTTTCGGTCGATCCCCGACTTTTCGCGATAATCGGCCGATTCCACTCGATTCGACTTTTGAGATAGTCGGGTTTCGCGAAACCCAACTCGACCCTAAAAAACTAAAAGTCGCTCAACCCTAGTCATGAGCGAATATACTCATTGCTCGGGTTTTCCAGAGCACGCTCGGGTGATCTCCAAGTATTTGTTAGTGTTAGGACATTTAGTTTTTGTTGACTCAACTGTATGATTTAAAGCTTATAGCCAGTCCGAGTACATGTGGGGGTTGCCTGGTTGCTAGGGAATCCCCACATGTAGTCAAGCTGTCTAGTAGCCGCAAATCATCTAGCTTCCGCAAGGAAAACTAAATCTCCGAGCAGTCACAAATACTCGGAGACCACCCGAGCGTGCTCTGGAAAATCCGGGCAACGAGTATACTCGCTCATCACTACTTGTTACCCCTCCCAAGAATGGCCTGATCAGTGCTGTAGACTTATAAAGTCAGAGCGTAATAATAAGGTTAATAATAATAAGGTTAGTAATAATAAGGGTAAAAGGTTATATTCGCGTATACTTATCTCTGACTAATGTACAGGTGTATGTCTGCATATCTTGACCATGTAATTAGAAAGTTCCCTGCCCAACAGGGATATTTATGGCATATTGATGGGATATATCATCTACAGTATGTTACATACATAAAGGGCCCACCTGGGTCATTCAGAAATTTTTGGAGTTCCTATAGAAATGAATGGAGAGTGGCACATGGTTTGTCACCGTTCCTTTTCTGGAAGCCACCGCTGGGTCCCAATTTTTTCCGTTCAACAGTGGAACATTCGGACATACACTATATGGCAGATCTTTTAAGTGCGTCATTATTATCTGTTCACTATATGGTGGTAATATTTTGTCTGATTATGGTGTGATGTTATTTGTCCCTTGATGTGATATTATTCAATCACTATGTGATGGTAATATATGGACTTGTCATGGCGTGACGGTATTTGTCCCTTGTATATGGTGTTATTGGTCATTTAAAAGAATGTGTGTGACTCTTTCCGTTGAAGAAAACTAAAAAATGGACCTAAAAGAGTATTGAATATTTAAAGAAATTTTTAAGATGTTAGAGTAGAATATTACCGTCCCAAAAGAGTCTGCCTTGCTGTGGTGGTGGATGAAAAAAATCTTTTGGCCAAAACAAAAGCTGTTGGCTATGTATGTGATTTGGTATTCGATGGTAAATGATAATGTGTTATTGGTGAGGACAGGATGCAGAAGTTGAGTTTTCCAAGAGTGGGCAGTGGGATTGTGGAAGGTTCGATGGGTGGAGGTGGAGCTGGGTTTGAGCCTGGGCGGAGTCTCAAGGGGGCCCCAAAAAATTTGCCAGTATGGGGCCCTGAAATTCCTGGTAGCAGCCCTGCCCACATGTACTCAGCCTGGCTAATAGCTGTAAATTATTCAGCTGCCGCGATGAAATTATAATCTCCGAACACTAACAAATACTCGGAGATCACCCGAGCATGCTCGGGAAAACTGGAGCAACGGGTACACTCGCTCATCACTAGTTGTGATCGCTGTCTGCTGCCACCTCCATGTTCTATGCCTCTGCTCTCTGCATGCTTCCTGGCTATGTGCATAGGGGGGCGGCACCAGAACTCTTTGGTTCTTATGGAACCAGGGTGCACCTGCCTAATCTGTTCCTGACGAATTACCAAGAGGCCTCCAGTATTTAGGGCAGCTCCACCCTGTGGACTGGGCCTGTGCAATGTGTCTAAACTCTGTTAGTGGTTTGCTTCTGAGCAGCCAGGCCTTGCTCTGTGTTTTGCCTTCTCTGGAGGCTTTTCTCCTTTCCTTGATCTTGTTTGTCTGCCCTCCAGGAGGGTGTATATCCTGGTCTGTGTCTTTGTTCTGGCCTTGCTTTGTACTTGTCTGTCTGCCCTCCAGGAGGCAGAATATCCTGGTCCCTGTGTCTTTGTTCTTGTACTTTGTCTTGTTCCATTACCTTGTCTGAACTCTGTCCTACCTCTGTCTCCTTGTCTGTACCTTCCTTCCCTGCTATGTCTTCCTTGTGTACCACTTTCTACCTCTGCTCCGCACTCCTGCGGTTCTGCTCCATTTCCCTCTGCTCCACTGCTGCAGATATCTCTTGCTGCAGCTCCTCTCTGCATACCTTGCCATTCCACTATGCTTAGCTTCTGTTGCTGCAAAATCTCTTGCTGCTCTACCGCTCTTATCTGCAGCCTTGCAGTTCACCTCCTGTGTGAATGAGTCACCCCGCAGGCTAGGGGTACTTGGTACCGGGTCCTGCGGTTCACAGGGGGATGTCACGGTGGCTGCGACCCGGTCCGTGGCCCAGGGCGCCTGTTATGATCCGGTGACCTTGGAGCAGCATGAGAACTTTCACTGGAGCAGGTGGTCACTATACTGACCGCAATCCTGAACTTAACAACGCAACTAGAAGTAGCCGTGGAGTGTACCTAACAAACCTAGACACCTCGTCACAGCCGGAGGACTAAATACCCCTAAAGATGGAAATAAGAATACTATCTTGCCTCAGAGCAGATCCCCAAAAGGATAGACAGCCCCCCACAAATTTTGGCGGTGAGTCGGAGAGGAAAAAACATACACAGGCAGAAAAACAGGATTTAGCACAGGAGGCCACTCTAGCTACATAGGACAGGATAGGACAGAGTTCTGTGCGGTCAGTATTAAAACCCTTCAAAATATCCACAGCAGAATATACAAAAACTTCCTACATCTAACTAAAGATGTAGGAGCGTATATCTGCAACTCCAGTGAATCTTACAATCAGAGCAGGAATATAAACAAAAACAAGCACACAGCAGTGTGCCACAGACACAAAAACCAAAAACTTACCTTTGCTGAATTTGGCAGCTAAGCAGGAGAAGCCAGAAAGTGATCCAACACTTCACAAGGAACATTGACAACTGGCAAGGGCTAATGAATCCTACACACCTAAATATCCCAGTCAGAATTGTAATCAGCAGATACACCTGGCCAGGACTGCGACTCAGAGACAACTGCATTCCCACCTACAACCACTGGAGGGAACCCAAGAGCAGAATTCACAACAGGCGCCCATGTAAAAGGGGAAGGTCTTTAAAGAGATAGAGTTTATGTTCGTGATGCCACCTGTGGTATTCGGTCAGGGTGACAGACGCTGCTTTAAGGGGCCACTGGGGTGATGTTATGGCAGCTAGATGGTATAGCTTCCCACAGGTGAAGTATGTCCCCAGGGCTTACCGGTGTGTTCATGGTGGTATGGTGAGAGGTGCAGAGAAGAATGAGGACACAAGGTTGCAGTCTCTTTACCTTTACTGAAGACTTCAGCATACAGTCCAGGGCACCAGATCATAGGGCAGGCAGAGTCTGGCCGGTTTGGAGGCAAGTCCAGAGTTCCCTTGTCCAGGTGGAAATCAGTAGCTTTCCCTTGTGCTGCGATGGTGTAGTCCCTTACTGCCTATGGCTTCACATAAGGGTCTCACAAATGTGGTGTTTCATTCTCTCTGTCCCCCATATAGGATAGGACAAAACCCGTATGACTGGTGACGTGAGCCTGTTTATAGGGTCTCTTAGATAACCCGGCTCCATAGGTGTCACCATGTCTCCTGGGAGTAGGTGCGGACAGGTAACCTGCAATTAGCTGAAATAAGGCGTAGAGGTCCTTACTCCCTCGGTGTTCCTGCTACTGGGATTTTGCACCTCAGAAGGAGACAGCCTGAGCGGGGCTGGTCCCCTTCTGGTATCCTCTCCTTTGCTTTGCTTTCCTTCACGATCGCTGCAATACAATTCTGCCTTTCAAAGTCTCTTTCTGGGAGCTGCAGCTCTGAGGGTATGCACAGCTCCGTTAACCTTCTGTCCTCCTCAGACTCTGGTCTGGAACTAACTAACAGAACTCCTGCCTGGAGCTCTATCAGGAACTGACTCCTGTCTGAAACCAACTAACTTTCTCTACAGACTACCAGTTATATATATATGGGGAGTGTTCTAATAAATAGGAGCAAAAGCTCCCCCTGGTGGCCTGGAGTGTGAATGTGTTGCATGTTTGTAATACATGGATGCAGATATCCTTCCCTGCCTCCAAACGTAGCGTCACTCTCCCGAGAGGAAAGCAGTACCACTGCGACGACAAGGACCCTGGGGCGCCGCATGAACAGGTCCCAACCTGTTCCTTCATACTTCATTCCTTCGTGCTTGTATCCATACCTGCACCTCCTGTGTGAACAGGTCCCAACCTGTTCCTTCATACTTCATTCCTTCGTGCTTGTATCCATACCTGCATCTCCTGTGTGAACAGGTCCCAACCTGCCCCTTCATACTCCACTCACTCCTGTCTGTTCCAGTACTAGCACCCGCTGTGTGAACAGGTCTCTACCTGTTCCTTCATACACCACACCAGCCTCCCCTGTGTCTCAGCCGTGCCTGCCTGCCCTGTGTCTCTGCCATGCCTGCCTGCCCTGTGTCTCTGCCCTGCCTGCTTGCCCTGTGTCTCAGCCATGCCTGCCTGCCCTGTGTCTCTGCCGTGCCTGCCGGCCCCGTGTCTCAGCCGTGTCTGCTTGCCTACTCATCCAAGTTTCAGCTGTGCTCATCTGCCAGTCGACTCTGCCTGTTGCCTGCACCTGTCCTAGTGTTCCTGTCTCCCAAGTGGGATCAGCAGCCACAGCCGGACATCGCCCTGGAGTGGCACCTGGCAGCTGCCTGCCGCACAAGCCTGACCTCACCATCAGAGGCTCCAGTGTATACCAAGGCAGCTGTCCTAGTCACGCCCCTTCCAGAGTAGTGTGGTTTGTGGCACAGTGGGTCCACAAACCCCCTGGCTCATGCCCACCAGTCAAGGCGTGAGCATGACAGGATTGCTGGACTTGTCTTTGAAAGAACTACATGTGCATATAAATACAGTAGTTTGGGTGTGAAATCCTGTTTGTTGATTCTCATTAAGTGTAAAGAAAGATATTGTTCAACTATTTAGACAATTGCCAGCAAAGAAACTTGGAGTTCTTTAGATCTGCAAACTGTAAGTGATGCACCACAACCTCATTATGCTACATACAGGACATGTTCAATGTCTTTTTGGCGTATGAAGTGGCCCCTATTGATTGCTATATATATAACTATATTAAGGTCATAGCAAAAAAAATGCAAATTTTTAGGTCTCAACCCTGGGAATAATTCTCTTTGATGTGATTGTATCATACTCCAAATTTTGCAATATTGCAACATTGTTTACTGGTGGCTCAATCATCACAAAACAAACAATTATGTGTAATAAATGTCTTGCAGCAAAGTAAATGTACAATGTTACAGTAGTTTCATCATTTCACTCTTTTAATAAAACACTTTAGTTGGCTCAGGATAGACAGGCTGGAGCAAGACGCCCGCCCCTCCCCCCCGGGCGGCGTACGTGGAAGCCGCCATGACAGGGGGTTTGGAGCAGGGGAAAAGGGGGGGGCGTGTGGTTCGTTCCAGGGGAGTGGTATTGGTTGGAGAAGGGTATGATGGGAGCGGGGGGAGGAGCGGTTCACTTCCCACTCTACAGAATCTGGAGCAGGAGGGAGCACCGTTACCTGCTACAATGGCGGCCATAGTGCGAGTGCTGTCACAGCTGCGGGCGGCGGCGGCGTCGCAGCCTCCCGGCTGGCTGGAGGCACAACTAGCAGGGGTATTGAGCGGTTCCAGCGGTGGCGGCGGCGGCGCTGATCCCTCAGCGGCTGGGCCCGGTGAGCGGCGGTCCAGGCGCGTGCGCCCCCCTCAGCGGCTATCCCCCGATGCTGCCCCGACTCCCCAGCGACGGCGCAGGAGCCCCTCTCGGGACCCTCCGGGCCGCGTGCCTGCGTGTAAGCGCCCCAGCAGGCCGCGGTCCGGGAGGAATCCACCTGCTGCGCTGGGGCTTGCGGCGGCAGTTGGGCCCTCTCTCTCATCCACTGGGGGGTCTGGACGTGGTATTGGCACGGCGGGCCGCGGCGGTTACGCCTGTCCCGGGCGGCCTGGTTCCGGCGGCGCCACGAGACGGCGGGGGAGCATCCCAGCTGCAAGCGGCGCCCCAGACTCGGCGGGGCTGCCAGACTCAGCCGGGGTGCGCCATTCCCCCCATGCAGCTGCGATCAGGCCCGCACCACTCCATGGGACGGCGGCAGATGGCAGCGCTGTGGTCAGCGGGTCCGGGTCTGGGCCCGACGGATTCCGGGCGGCCTCCTGGAGTGACAGAGTCAGCACGGTCCCCTCTGCTGGGGACGGAGCAGCTGGATCGGTGAGGAGCAAGGTCCACGTCCGGGTGGACGCACAGACGGCTTCGCAGGCAAGAGACGGCGGGACGGCGATGACGTCTGCGGCTGGGGGGACTGCAGCTCCCCTGCAGCCTGGTGAGAACCATTCTATGTTTTGTTTGTCCCCGGCATTGTCGACGCCGATTATGACTTTGGTGGATCGGGTTGGGGGGTGCGTGGAGCGTGGTGAGGGAGTTGCGGTGCGTGCGGATACGAGTCGGGAAGGGGTGGGTGAGTTGTTGTCGGGGGTGCGGGAGTTGTTGTCACGGTTGAACAGTGGTAGGGCAGGGCCGTCCCCTTTGTCAGCTTGGGTCGGATCGTCTGAATCGGGGTAACGTTGTTAGGCAGCGGTTCGGGTGACCAGGGTAGGTCGGCCGAGCCGGTCTCGGTGTCAGTACAGACGGAGAAGGAGAAGGAAGGGGGTATTCAGCTGGATGATAAGGCACGTGGTGAGGTGTATGTGTGCTTTGAAGGGCCGTTGGGGGCGCATTTGAAGAAGGAAGTGTGCGAGAAGATTTGGAAAGATGAGTACGTGGAGATATTTTCACTGTTACCACTGGAGAAATTTAACTTGGACAAGAATAAAAAAGAGGATAGTAAGAAGGAAGATGAGGAAAAGCGGCGTTGGCGACTTATTCCTCAGACGTTTGTGAACTGGCTTCAGGCATTTGCGACTTATTATTATTGGTGAAAAGGCTCCCGAGAATTGCTCAGCCCTGTTTTGTTATATGGATTCCATAGGGGAGGCGCATAGGGTCTATGGTGGTCAAGCATGGTCACGGTATGATGAGCAGTTCCGGCAGCGGAAGGCGGTTCGTCCAGCGATCAGATGGGATCAGAAGGACATCGGTTTGTGGTTACGTGTAATGGCGCCGATGAAGTTTGGTCAATCCTTTCAAGGGGGGGCCGGAACTTCCGGCCAAGGCTTTGGACAGGGTTCCTCTGCGGGAGCCGGGGGTCAGGCGGGTCAATCCGGAAGTCAGAAGCATGGCGTGTGTTGACAGTTCAACGAGGGCCAATGTAAGTTCGGGGCGACTTGCAAGTTCAAGCATTTGTGCTCGCACTGCAATGGCGCCTCCCACGGAGCCTCCAAATGTTTTAAGAAGAAAGGGAGGCCAAAGGGTAATCCCAAAGGGGGCGACTCCGGTGAGGTTGGACGCGATGGCCCCCTATCTAAATTGGTATCCCGATAGGGAGGGGGCAGAGTTACTCCGGGCTGGGTTTGATGTTGGTTTTTCTATACCGGCCCCGGGTTTTGTGGTACCACCGACGCTGAAGAACCTGAGATCGGCCGAGTTGCATGCATCGGTGGTATCTGAAAAGTTAGGTAAAGAGGTGGCGTTGGGTAGGATGTCTGGTCCGTTTCTTACTCCCCCTTTGGAGGATTTGGTGGTGTCACCCCTGGGCGTTGTGCCCAAGAAGGAGCCGAATAAGTTCCGGCTCATTCAGCATTTGTCATACCCGAAGGGGAGGTCGGTTAATGATGGGATTGATCCGGAGCTCTGTTCGGTGGTTTATACTTCGTTTGATGAGGCAGCCAGGTGGGTGCGCATTTGCGGTAGGGGAGCGTTGTTGGCCAAGACCGATATTGAGTCGGCCTTTCGTTTGTTGCCCGTTCACCCCGATAGCGTGAGGTTGTTAGGCTGTTATTGGGACGGCGCGTTCTACGTTGATCGATGTTTGCCGATGGGCTGTTCACTGTCGTGTGCTTATTTCGAGGCTTTCAGTTCCTTTCTGGAGTGGGCGGTGCGGGATGTGTCCGGTTTGGACTCGGTAATTCATTATTTGGATGACTTCTTGTGTATAGGCCCTGAGCAGTCTCAATGTTGTGAGGTCCTGTTAAGGACAGTTGTTTGGGTGGCGGAGCGCTTCGGGGTCCCGTTGGCACCGGGCAAGATGGAGGGCCCGTGTACGAGCTTGTCTTTTTTGGGTATTGTCATCGATTCTGAGAAGTGGGAGTTTAGGTTGCCGGTTGACAAGGTGTTAGGTCTGAGGGACGAGGTGGTGCGAGCTAGGCGTGTGAAAAAATTGCCACTGCGTGATGTGCAGTCGCTTTTGGGGAAGTTGAATTTTGCGTGTCGAATTATTCCCATGGGGAGAATTTTTTCACGTAGACTGGCCAGTGCTACGGCCGGGGTCACCGCCCCGCATCATTTTGTGCGTTTGTCAGCCGAGCACAAGGCTGACTTGGAGGTTTGGGACCGTTTTTTGTCTTGTTACAATGGGCGTTCTTTGTTGATGGAGGAGGCAGTGGGCAATGCTGATTTAGACTTGTTCACTGACGCTTCGGGCGGTATTGGTTTTGGGGCCTTTTTTGGGGGCCGTTGGTGTGCGGCCAGGTGGCCTGAAGCCTGGTTTGAAACAGGTTTAGTGCGGAACATCACGTTGTTGGAAATTTTCCCGATTTTGGTGGCGGTGCAGCTTTGGGGCGACGAATTTCGGAACAAAAGGGTGCGTTTTAACTGTGATAATATGGCCGTGGTGTGCGCCATTAACAGTTTGACGACGGCGTCTCCCCCGGTGATCAGAGTGCTTCGGCAGTTGGTTTTGTCTTGCTTACACCTGAATGCTTATTTCACAGCTTCGCATGTGCCTGGTGTTAATAATTGCATTGCCGATTCTTTGTCTCGTTTCCAGTGGGAGCGTTTTCGGTCGCTGGTGCCGGATGCCGAGGAGACGGGCCTGGAATGCCCGGCGGAACTCTGGAACGTGGTGTCCGGGCTGCAGAGCCTTTAATCCAAGCATCCTTGGCCCCGAGTACGTGGTCGGTTTATCAGGTGGTATGGAACAGTTGGGAGAGTTGGCTGGCGGCTTGTGGTGTCGGGAGTGCGGGTTTGGACCAGGTGGGGGCATTGTTGCTGTGGTTGAGACATGGGGCGGATCAGGGATGGTCGGCAGCGAAGGTGGATAGGACGATTGCGGCTTTAGCCTTTGGTTTCAGGCTTCGGGGTTTTCAGGACGCGACAAAGTCCTTTCTGGTAAAGCAGGCTGCGAGGGGGCTGAGAAGATCATGCAGCCGAGGAGATTGTAGGCGCCCGGTGTCCTCTGACATGTTGGAGCGGTTGGGGGTACGTATGCGTTTCCAGCTTTGAGGTTGCGCTGTTTCGCTTAGCCTTTTCGTTGGCTTTTTACGGAGCGTTGAGGATTGGGGAGTTGGTGTCGCCCACTACGGTTCGTCAAGGGGGCCTGTGGGCGGTGGACGTTTTTGCTTCCGAGGGGTCACTGCAGTTTTGGATTCGGAAGTCTAAGACGGATCAGATGGGGCGGGGTAAAAAAGTTGTTTGGGGCGCAGTTCCTGGTTCTGTGATGTGTCCTATTCGTTGCTGGCAGGCTTTCGATAGGTTTCACCCGCGTGGCGACGGGCCTTTGTTGTGTCATGAGGATGGGTCTTTCCTGTCCAAATATCAGTTTGTAGCGGTTTTTCGGCAGTGTTTAAAGGCCATCGGGGTAGATTCTGCCAGGTTCGCCTCCCATTCTTTCCGGATTGGGGCTGCCACCGAGGCGGCGCGAAACGGATTGGCTCCTGAGGTGGTGCAAAGGATTGGGCGGTGGGAGTCCGGCCGCTATCGGAGTTATGTGAGGCCTTGAGCAGCTGGGAACGGTTTGATCTTTTGTGTGTTTTGGCGATTGTCTAAGTTGTTTATGTTTTTCAGGTTCATCCTCGCTGTTGGTGTGGATTGTCGGCCACTCATATGTGTACTGGGGCGCGAGACGGGCCGACGTCAGACAGGATGGAAGACAGCTCGGGTTTTCCAGGGACGTGACCGTCGTCAGGTGGTTGGGGTTTCGGGGTTTAAGTTGGAACAGAGTCCTGGAGGAGGTACACAATGGCATTCGTCTGGATAGGCCTCCTGATATTTTGGTTCTGCACGTTGGGGGAAACGACCTGGGAATTCGTCCTTGTCGGGAGTTGATCCGGGACATTAAACACGACATGCTCCGGTTATGGGTTTCGTTTCGGGAGATGTCGATAGTGTGGTCGGAGATTGTTCCTCGGACATCTTGGAGGCACGCCAGGTCGGTGGACAAGATAAATAGAGCCCGAATTAAGGTGAACCGGGCCGTGTCGGGTTTTGTTGTGCGGAACGAAGGTATGGCCGTGCGCCATTTTGAGTTGGAGCGTGGTGGTGACCAATTTCTTTTGGGTGACGGGGTTCATCTCAACGCGGTGGGCATTGATTTGTGGGCTCTGGGGTTGCAGTCTGGAATTGAGCGGGCCATAGCGGTTAAGGTTGGTGGGGTCTCGGGTACTTGAGGGGGTCAAGTATCCTCGTGGTGGCGGGGGGAGGGGTCCTTGGAGTTGGTGCTAAATTGGCCTGGGGGGTCCGTCGGGATACGGATTCTCCAGTTGGTTTAAGTTTTGGTTGCGGGTCTGGTGATCTGGGGGAATCTTGGTAACGGTGGGCCAGATTCCTAAGTTGGAAGTGGACAATGGTAACCCTTCGGGGTATTTTGGTGCTCTTGAGCCTGTGGGGTAACGGCTGAGAGTAATCTACGGTTGGTATCTTGTCCACTTGTTCATACTATGGGTGACACCAGATTTTAGCTTCAAGGACCCCTTCCCAGCTCATTTATAGTTATATGTTTTGTTTGTTATAATAAAGGCCGCTGTGGCCAATTATATGCAACTTGAGACTCATGTCGTTATTCGGAGGTTGGGAAGGAAAAGGGGTCGGTGATCCCTTGGGAAGGCACTTAATCAGGGTAGTCGACAATACCAATGTCAAGTCATGGCAATGATTCTCCACATACTAGAGAATAAACTGTTTCTGATCTTCTTGACTGCTCAGTGATGTATTGAATGCATTCATGAGTGCACTGGAGCGTTTAGCGGCATCATTCACGATTTTCAATCTGGCAACTTTTGAGGATGCATCAATGTAACTTGCATTACTGTTCCATGGACAAGGATCTTGATGAAGAAAATCTTGGTTTATTTCCAGTGCCATGAACAGTTTTCTGGGTTGGATGACATGAAGTAATGAAGCTTCTTGTGTGACACAAGGTCTTCGGCAAGCTGCATGTGAGTTGAGCAGAAAATGTTGCCTTCCTTATGCAGAGCCAGTACCATCTCAATCATTTCTGTAGTTGGAACCTCACTGTCAAAAAAAGCCAGGCCCAACTTAATTTCACTGAGGTAACTTAAAGGGAACCTGTCACCCCCAAAATCGATGGTGAGGTAAGCTCACCGTCATCAGGGGCTTATCTCCAGCATTCTGTAATGCTGTAGATAAGCCGCCGATGTATCCTGAAAGAGGAGAAAAAGACGTTAGATTATACTCACCCAGGGGCAGTCCCGCTCCAATGGGTGTCTCAGGTCTGCTCCAGCGCCTCCCATCTTCATTCCATGACGTCCTCTTCTGGTCTTCACGCCGCGGCTCTGGCGCAGGCGTACTTTGTCTGCCCTGTTGAGGGCAGAGGAAAGTACTGCAGTGCGCAGCGGGACTGCCCCTGGGTGAGTATAATCTAACCTCTTTTTCTCCTCTTTCAGGTAACATCGGCGGCTTATCTACAGCATTACAGAATGCTGTAGATAAGCCCCTGATGACGGTGAGCTTACCTCTCCATCGATTTTGGGGGTGACAGGTTCCCTTTAAGTATCTGTTAAGTTGCCTCAGCAACAGGCATGTTGAGTCCTTTGCATGCTATAAATTCTTACAGAAATGTCAAATCTTTTTGTGGTGATATGGCTGGAATCTGACAGAAGTATCAAGACTTCAAGTATAAGTGGACAGTAAAAGCGCTAATTTGATGGGCATTTTTTAACTTTGTCAAAGTTAAATGAAATTGCTGAAAAAACATGAAGATCTTCAGAGTGTACATCACATCAGCCTTCCATTGGGCCCGATGATAGGTGCCTGGAGTATTGAGGTGTACATCTGGGTTTGCCGGCGAACCAAGGAGCTGGAGTGCCATTGTTAAAAATTTCTTGTAATCATCTCTTGAATGGCTTTGTACTAGCTGGTTAGTGCAAAATTCATCTAGAAACTAGTGATGAGTGAGTATACTGGTTGCTCAGGTTTTCCAGAGCATGCTCGGGTGATCTCCGAGTATTTATGACTGTTTGGAGATTTAGTTTTCCTTGCTGCAGCTAGATGATTTGCGGCTACTAGACAGCTTGATTACATGTTGGGATTCCCTGGCAACCCCCACATGTACTCAGGCTGGCTAACAGCCATAAATCATCCAGCTGAGGCAAGGAAAACTAAATCTCTGAGCAGTCATAAATACTCGGAGATCACCCGAGCGTGCTCAGGAAAACCCGAGCAACGAGTATTTTCGCTCATCACTACTAGAAACGCCTTAAGTGGACCTAGCTCAGTTGAAACTATGTCATCTTCCTTTCCAGCAGAAAACTTGCTTTTATCCAGTTTATTCCAGTCAGCCAAAAATCTTTCAAACAACTTTATATTTGGACCTGTTGATGCTGGCCACAATTTATGAAACACGCTTGCAATAATTTGCTCATGAATGTGGTTCCTCAGTAGTATTTTCTGCAGTTTCTGTTGCATTAGGACGCATGCACCAGCCTTTGTACCACTGTTACTACTGGTCATGTCGAATTATATAAACTTCACTTAATCCAAGAGATGCCAATCCTGCAGAACCTCAAATACAGCTCCTGTGCTGTTAGGTATCTCTGGGACCGACATCAACTTCTCAGTTACTCTAGTACTGCCAGTCGCTTAGTAGTTTCACTGTGGGTCTGTCTTGCAAAATTTTTCTCATTCAAGTGTACAGTCAGTGGACCACTGCTATCAAAGGAAGGTTTGATATCATTTGCTGCAATTAGTGATGAGCGAGTATACTCGTTACTCGAGATTTCCCGAGCATGCTCAGTGGTCTCTGAGTATTTCAGCGTGCTCAGAGATTTAGTTTGTCGATGCAGCTGCATGATTTGCGGCTGCTAGACAGCTTGAATACATGTTGGGATTGCCTAACAAACAGGCAAGGATCACTTGCTATGAGAGCCGGCCTCTGAATGATGCTCATAGGTATCAGGCAATTAAAACCACAGTGGTAACCCGCGATATGTGATACAGGCTCCGATGGGCAGGATTAGTGACAGCGGCATTTAACATGGTAATATCTGCAGGTGGATTGCGATTATCCCCGTGGCTGTTAGGGGCACATGTCAGCTTATGAAATCAGCTGACATGTGATGAAAAAGTTGCAGGCTTGCTGGAGCACGCAGCAAATAGGGAGAGGCAACCTTAGACGTACCTATACGTAAAGGGGTTAATGTGAGTAGGCAAAAGTTTGTGGTCATCATAATTGATCTGTATATATTACACTCCTTATGCAATTTTGGCTCTGCACATTACTGATGGTTATTGACACATGAGTTGTGTGATGTCCAGATTGGATTATTATTGTAAATTACACCATTTGCTGCTATATTTGCAGAGGGGATTTTATAAGTGGTTAGAAAAAAGAACAATTTTTTATAGGGGCACTATGTAAGTTGTCAGGAAAGTCTTTTTGTTTTGCATCCCCATGATAAATCGTTTTCTGTTGGTGACTTATTATGTACATGTCAGAATCATTCATCACAAGGCTTTCTCCTAAGATGCTGTAGCTACAAACCTTCCCTACATTATGTTTGTCACTTGTCATAACTACATGCTTAACAGATCAAAGATATCAATAGATTTGCTATAGATAGATTGATAGAAGCAGGTAAATGAGGTATACAGGCTTGTGATAGCTGCAGTAATTTGTAAATTGACATATAACAGCCAGAATCAGGTACACAGCAGTAGAACAGAGGATAAAATTGTGAGTAAATGGTATGTCATCATTTTAGCAGTTTTGTTGCCTGAGGACAGCTTTTTAATTAATTTTAACAATGGCTTACGAGAATATCATGAAGTTAAGGCCCCTTCACATTTAGCGACGCTGCAGCGATACCGACAACGATCCGAATCGCTGCAGCGTCGCTGTTTGGTCGCTGGAGAGCTGTCACACAGACCGCTCTCCAGCGACCAACGATGCCGGTAACAAGGGTAAACATCGGGTAACTAAGCGCAGGGCCGCGCTTAGTAACCCGATGTTTACCCTGGTTACCATGCTAAAAGTAAAAAAAACCAAACACTAGATACTTACCTACAGCCGTCTGTCCTCCAGCGCTGCGCTCTGCTTCTCTGCTCTCCTCCTGTACTGTCTGGGAGCCGGAAAGCAGAGCGGTGACGTCACCGCTCTGCTTTCCGGCTCACAGCCAGTACAGGAGGAGTGCAGAGCGCAGCGCTGGAGGACAGACAGCTGTAGGTAAGTATCTAGTGTTTTTTTTTTTTTACTTTTAGCATGGTAACCAGGGTAAACATCGGGTTACTAAGCGCGGCCCTGCGCTTAGTTACCCGATGTTTACCCTGGTTACCAGTGAAGACATCGCTGGATCGGTGTCACACACGCCGATCCAGCGATGTCTCCAGGGAGTCCAGCGACGAAATAAAGTTCTGGACTTTATTCAGCGACCAACGATCTCCCAGCAGGGGCCTGATCGTTGGTCGCTGTCACACATAACGATTTCATTAACGATATCGTTGCTACGTCACAAATAGCAACGATATCGTTAACAATATCGTTATGTGTGAAGGTACCTTTACTGGCACCATTCTAAGATGCAATCTCAGCCTAACGGAATGTCAGTCACAATTTTATCAGCTACCCAAGATGACCTTATGTTCTGCATCAGCAATTTTCTTGACATTCCTACACATTACCTGCATCCATCATGAATCATCATACAATCAGATTATCAAGACAACCCCAAAACTTTACAGGAGGATGAAGAACAGCTTCTCAGATGTGTGATAAAAGGTAGGGGATCAAAGTCTGGCAATGTCTGTCCCAAGCACTAAATGTGCTTTATGTTTTATTTCTATATGGAGGCTGACTGCATTTGTAGGATGAAACTTATATTAAATACAAATGTAATTATTATATGAATTCATGTTTCAAATATTCACAGCTACAAATACAAGGGCTTGACCATTTTGTTTCCATAGTCCAAAAACTATGTTCTTTCAAGTTGTTAATATTTCCATTACAAAGTCCTTTCTATGGCAAATATGCAAATGTGTGAATTGAAAGCTGTAATCCTCATGATAAGCCATCAGTATGACATCAATAACGGTGCCTCAAGAGGTAGGAAAATGAGGGTGATAGTCCATGCTACTGATGTAGATACAAGAAACCGGGTAACAATGACTGTAAGATCAAACAGTTTATTCTCTACGCATTTCCTTAGTTCCTTAGTGGAGATGGGTGAACCCGAGCAGTAAAGTTCGGGGTCCGTACCGAACACTTAGTACTAACATAGTACTACTCTCGATAGCAAGGAAAATCCAAGTATGTAGCCGGCACTCCCGTGTACAGATTCTCATAGATGTTATATATAAATATTTGGCTTTAATAAGGTAATAAAAAAATTAAAGGACAACGCATTTCGACTCCTACACCCAGGAGCCTTCTTCAGGTTATTAAAAAAAATAAATAAACAAGTGAGTGCAATTATATAAGAGAGCAATTTACACTTATTTTCTACTGCACTTAGATCGTGTGTGGCGTTGTTCCCATTTTTTTCCCTATCCTCAGGGTTGTTTGGATTCAGAGTACTACTCTCATCAGCCAATGCCTGCTGTCGCTGCTAATAGCGAGAGTAGGTGCCGCTGATGGGATAATTCATCAGCCAGCACCTGTGTGCTATAAATAAAAACATTCAAAAAAAAAAAAAAGTAGGGTTTCTTCTATTTTTAATAACCAGCGCATTTAAAACTGACAGCTACGGGCTGTCATCTTTATCAACTCAGCTGTCAGCTTTATCCTGCCTGATTATCAAGAACAGAAAGGTCCGGTGTCATTTTCTTAAATTATTTAAACAAATAATTTTAAAAAATGGCATGGGATGCCCTTCATTTTTGACAACCAGCCATACAAAGCAAACAGCTGGGGGTTGGTACTCTCAGACTGGTAAGGGGCCAAGGATATTTGTGCCATCCAGCCTAAAAATAGCAGCCCACAGCTGCCCCAGAAAAGGCACTTTACCCAGCTTCTCCCACATTCCCTGGTGCTGTGGCAAGTGGGGTAATGGTTGTGGAGTTGATATCAGCTGTTTCATGGCCGCTGACATCAAGCCCACAGGTTAGTAATGGAGAGGTATCTATAAGATGCCCCCATTATTTACCCCATAGTTAGATTGCAAAAAAGACACAGCCAGAATAAAATCATATAATTGAAATAATGACACAGACTCCTTTATTTGAAATAAAAATAAATAAACACAATTATACTCACCTTTTACGACTAATCCATTGAAGTACATGTCACCTGTAAAAGACAAAAAATAACAAACATAATATTAACTTTTACACCTAATCCATCCTATGCCGTTGCCCCCTGGAAAACAAGCTTTGCAAAAAAGAAAAAAAAGAGCATGAACCGCACATCCCAAAATCATACGTTGATCTAAAGCCGCTAGGCAAAAATTAATATAACCGAATATGAGGTTTTCAGTTTAACATTCTGATCAGACTGTATGAAGCCCACTGCCACTTCACGGCAAACCTCATAGTGGGTCCTATCGCCCTAACGGAGCGGAGCCGAGCGGCGCCCACCGCCACAGCGGCCATGCACCAGCAGGGCGGACGGCCTGTTGCCCCACAGCACCCATGCTGCAAGACTGAGTCCCCATGACTCCAGACCGCGCCGCCCCACCAGCACAAAGCCACAGCAACAATGGCCGCCACACACCACCAACACCAAAATGAAAGGAGCACTTAAACTCACCTTCCTCCAGCTCTTCAGTGAGAGCCAAAATGGGCTAGACCCCTTACTTTGCAGTCTCCTGCTAATTAAAATCACCTGTGCCAAATGGGAGGAGTGCTGGTCCAAGAAGAAGACTAGAACATGCTTTGCAAAAAAGAAAAAAAAAGAGCATGACCCGCACATCCCAAAATCATACGTTGAGCTAAAGCCGCTAGGCAAAAATTAATATAACTGAATATGAGGTTTTCAGTTTAATTCTGATCAGACTGTATGAAGCCCACTGCCACTTCACGGCAAACCTCGTAGTGGGTCCTATCGCCCTAACGGAGCGGAGCCGTGCGGCGCCCACCGCCACAGCGGCCATGCACCAGCAGGGCGGACGGCCTGTTGCCCCACAGCACCCATGCTGCAAGACTGAGTCCCCATGACTCCAGACCGCGCTGCCCCACCAGCACAAAGCCACAGCAACAATGGCCGCCACACACCACCAACACCAAAATGAAAGGAGCACTTAAACTCACCTTCCTCCAGCTCTTCAGTGAGAGCCAAAATGGGCTAGACCCCTTACTTTGCAGTCTCCTGCTAATTAAAATCACCTGTGCCAAATGGGAGGAGTGCTGGTCCAAGAAGAAGACTAGAACATGCTTTGCAAAAAAGAAAAAAAAAGAGCATGACCCGCACATCCCAAAATCATACGTTGAGCTAAAGCCGCTAGGCAAAAATTAATATAACTGAATATGAGGTTTTCAGTTTAATTCTGATCAGACTGTATGAAGCCCACTGCCACTTCACGGCAAACCTCGTAGTGGGTCCTATCGCCCTAACGGAGCGGAGCCGTGCGGCGCCCACCGCCACAGCGGCCATGCACCAGCAGGGCGGACGGCCTGTTGCCCCACAGCACCCATGCTGCAAGACTGAGTCCCCATGACTCCAGACCGCGCTGCCCCACCAGCACAAGGCCACAGCAACAATGGCCGCCACACATCACCAACACCAAAATGAAAGGAGCACTTAAACTCACCTTCCTCCAGCTCTTCAGTGAGAGCCAAAATGGGCTAGACCCCTTACTTTGCAGTCTCCTGCTAATTAAAATCACCTGTGCCAAATGGGAGGAGTGCTGGTCCAAGAAGAAGACTAGAACATGCTTTGCAAAAAAGAAAAAAAATGAGCATGAACTGCACATCCCAAAATCATACGTTGAGCTAAAGCCGCTAGGCAAAAATTAATATAACTGAATATGAGGTTTTCAGTTTAATTCTGATCAGACTGTATGAAGCCCACTGCCACTTCACGGCAAACCTCGTAGTGGGTCCTATCGCCCTAACGGAGCGGAGCCGTGCGGCGCACACCGCCACAGCGGCCATGCACCAGCAGGGGGCTTCATACAGTCTGATCAGAATGTTAAACTGAAAACCTCATGTTCAGTATATAAATTTTTGCCTAGCGGCTTTAGATCAACGTATGATTTTGGAATGTGCGGTTCATGCTCTTTTTTTTTTTTTCCTTTTTGCAAAGCATCCCCTGGAAAACAATAAACTACCATACCCCTCACCCATCCAACGCAAAGATAATCCATACTGTTCCATGACGATCCGGATGATTTGGAGAGTAGTACCCTCTCACAGCCGAAGTCTGTGACCAGCGGGAACCTTTTTACTGCTGGTCACAGCTGCTGGCTTACGCTGTCATCTGACAGAGTGATAGGTAATTGCTGCTCTCTGACTGGTGGTAATGATCTTGCTGTTGATCAGAGCCTGTGTTTGCAGCACTGTCATGCAGATGATAGCATTTCAAACAACAGATGTTCGGGCTCCCCATTCATCTGAATGGAGTCTTGGTTCAGGTTCTGGTACCGAAACAATTTTTTTTTTAAATGTTCCACTGGACACGAACATCTAAGGGTTTGCCCAACACTATTCCTTAGTTCCAACTTCTTCGTTAGTTGAACTAACTTGCTCCAACTTTGAAATGCGTAGAGAATAAACTACTTGATCTTACCATCATTGTTCTCCGTTTTCTTGTATCTACATCGGTAGCATGGACTATCGCTCTCATTTTCCTACCCATTGATTGCCATAACAAGATTCCCTTTATGACAGTGCTGAAGTTGATGTTTGATCATGATTCCTCCTTTGTGGGTTAACTCAACCCCTGATGAGTGAGCAGCTCCTCAAAATCATCTAAGGGTACCGTCACACAGTGGCATTTTGATCGCTACGACGGCACGATTTGTGACGTTCCAGCGATATATCCGTGACGTTCCAGCGATCTCGCTGTGTCTGACACGCTCCTGCGATCAGGGACCCCGCTGAGAATAGTACGTAGTAGCAGATCGTTTGAAACTTTCTTTCGTCGTCTAGTGTCCCGCTGTGGTGGCATGATCGCATGGTGTAACAAAGGTGTGCACGATATTGTATACGATGTGCGCATAGTAACCAACGGCTTCTACATCGCAGATACGTCATGAAATTATCGCTCCAGCGTCGTACATTGCAAAGTGTGACAGCAGTCTACGACGCTGGAGCGATATTGTTACGATGCTGGAGCGTCACGGATCGTGCCGTCGTAGCGATCAAAATGCCACTGTGTGACGGTACCCTAACACCTTATTTCTCCCTTGGATAAGTCCTATTGTGCTTTTTGTCTCCTTTTCGTGTATCAATGAGGGTCAGACAATCAGCAGTCTAGCTGTCTACTTGTTTGAAAAGGCTGCAGCTCTAGTGTGTAGTATTACTCCATTCCCTTCAGTTCATATAATGCTGACATACAATAAACGGTCGTTAAAAGAAGCTGTTTTTTTTAGACTGAATTGAGCACCGCAGCATTATTGAAATCCAAAGCATGTCAATTCTTCCATCATTTTCATAGCATTATTTCACCCATAGAAAGAAAGCAATGAGAACGTAAAAATACTGCATAAATTAAGCTAAAAAGTTTTGCTGCATGTTTGCTCCATTTTTGCTTCATTTTTGGTGATTAAAACTAACCTTAATAAATATGTACAATGAAAGTAACACGAGTATTCCGCATTAAAACATGCAGCTAAAAATGCTGCATAAATGCAGGGAAATTGCAGCAAAACCTAAGTTTTCAACACAGTATTTTTACTGCCAAGAGATCCTGGTTTGGATGCAGAAAAAAGGCAGCAAAACTCTGTGTGGGAACATAGCCTAACTGTGTATACAGTTCTTATATAGATGAAGCACTGACATCACTGGACTTACCCTTTTTTGCAAGTTAGCGATTTGCTTTCTTGTTTCAACATCTTTTCCTCCAGATTCAAGGAACTTTCTATATGCTAGATCGAAGGCTTGTCCAATTGTTAATGTTATCTCTTCAGCCTTAATAAAACAGATCAATTTACAAATTTTTTACAGAACTTGGGTCCTCTTTATGTTGTTTTGTTTCAATAGCTTAAAAAATACTTTAATAAAATGATTGTTGCAGGTTAATAGTACTGCAAATGGAACGCCCGCCAGGGCCATGGGGTACTCGGTACCGGGTCCGGTACTTAAAGGGATGTGTCATGGCAGCGGTGACCCGCTCCATGGCCCTGGGCGCCCTAACTAAAGGGACAGTTTTTAAAGGGGTTTGTGAAATAAAAGATTGTGACGCCACCTGTGGTACTCGGTCAATGGTGACAGACGCTGGTTAAAGGAGTCCTCACACAAGGTCCTCACGTTTTCTCTCTGTCCCCCTGGTTGGTAGGACACTACCCGTACCACAGGTAGTGTGAGCCTTTTTACAGGATCTCTATCACGACCCGGGCTCTATGCGCTCCTGTGTCCTCGGGCGTTAATGGTGGACAAGCAATCTGCTGTTCACCGGTTTCTGCCGTGGGACAGAGAGTTACCCCAACAACCTCGGTCTTCTGGCTACCGGTATCTGCGCTCAGTGTTGAGGAAGCCCAGTCGCAACTTCTCTCTCCAGCTCTTCACTCGCCTTTGCTCCTTTTCTTCCTTCATACTCTCTACAACTTATTTTGTCCTTCTCTCGCTCCCTTCCAGGAGCTGCAGCACCTCACATGGCTGCACAGACCCTTCAGCCTTCCTGACTCTCTTGGTCTCTCACAGACTGACTGCCTGACTTTCCCTCAAGCCAGAATATATATAGGGGTGCCACCCATAAGCTGGATCAGAGCTCCCCCTTCTGGCCTGGAGTAAGAACATGTTGCATGTTTGTGAATACCTGATAAAAGGAATCCTTCCCCGCTTCCAAGCATGACATCACTCTCCCCATGAGGGAAGCAATGCCACTGTAACAACCAGGAACCTGGGGTGCTACACAAATATTGATGATGAAATGTGTTGTGTGTCTAAAGGGCTGATGATTTGTTAAACATTATAATTGTATTCATTACCAATCAGGGTCCTGAATAAGGCCGGTTTCACACGTCAGTGGCTCCGGTACGTGAGGTGACAGTTTTCTCACGTACCGGAGCGACTGACACACGTAGACACATAAAAATCAATGCATCTTTTCAGATGTCACTGATTTTTTGCGGACCGTGTCTCCGTGTGCCAAACACGGAGACATGTCAGTGTTCGTGGGAGCGCACGGATTACACGGACCCATTAAAGTCAATGGGTCCGTGTAAAACACGTACCGCACACGGACATTGTCCGTGTGCAGTCCGTGTGCCATGCAGGAGACAGCGCTACATTAAGCGCTGTCCCCCCCACTAGTGCTGAAGCCGCGATTCATATCTTCTCTCCAGCAGCGTTTGCTGTAGAGAAGATATGAATATTAGTGTGTAAAATGCAGATCCAGGTCCCCCCCCTCCCATCCCCTGTGCGCCCCCCGCCGCTGTGATTAAAATACTCACCTAGCTCCCGGATCCCTCGCCGCAGCGTCCTCTCCTGGCCGCAGCTTCTCCTATATGCGGTCACGTGGGGCCGCCGATTACAATCGTGAATATGCGGCTCCACCTCCCAAAGGGAGACCTGGATCTGCATTTTACACACTAATATTCATATCTTCCCTGCAGCAAACGCTGCTGCAGGGAAGATATGAATGGGGCTTCAGCACGATGCCGGGGACAGCGCTAAACTTTAGCGCTGTCTCCGGCATGGTGCGTGTGGTACCCAGTGGGCACACGGGCAGCACACGTGTGCCGCACGTGTGCCACACTGATGTACCACAGAAACTTAGGGCACACGGACACGGATAATTCCGGTACCGATTTTTTCCGGTACTGGAATTATCTGGACTAGGGTTGAGCGACCTTGACCTTTTTAGAGTCTAGTCGTGTTTCGCGAAACCCGACTATCTTAGAAGTC
This sequence comes from Ranitomeya imitator, assembly GCF_032444005.1. Classification (NCBI taxonomy): domain Eukaryota; kingdom Metazoa; phylum Chordata; class Amphibia; order Anura; family Dendrobatidae; genus Ranitomeya; species Ranitomeya imitator. Next base: position 120,095,855 of record NC_091288.1, on the reverse strand, counting down.
GAGTCGAGTGGAATCGGCCGATTATCGCGAAAAGTCGGGTATCGCCCGAAACACGAAACCCAATGCAAGTCAATGGGGGAGCATAGTCGGCAGTGAGTGGAGGCCAGGAAAACACCTACACTGCCCATTTTAATGGCAAAAACATCCATTCTTGTTACAGAAGCTTGTCAATCGTAATTTACCTTATAATAATTGGAAAGCATTTGAAATTGGGGGTCATTTGGCTAAAGTTGTGGGGGGTAGGGCTGGTTCAAGTAATTAGTGGGCCCAGGAAATCTGGAACACGTCACGGCAGTGGAGCAGGGAGAGGTAAGTATTTCAACTTTGCAAGTGCTGAGATCCTGAGCAAGCAGGGGGGGCCCACTCGTTGGCATTGGCACTGGCACAGGGCCCCTCAAAGTACAGCGGTGTGTTTGCACGGCGGGGGCGCCTCCCACCGGCAGCAACACTTTTGCGTACTATGAGAGGCCCTGTACCAGTGACATCGCAAACTAGTATTCCTCCCCCCACCTGATGAAGGAACCTGCACTTTCATCTGCACCTTCCTCTTTGTCCCCGCGTAAGGTGGTATGGTATGCGGGAAGGGGAACCTGACTTTCAGCAGGGTCACAATCTTGCTGTGTAGCGTGCACGGGGAATTTTGCGTTATGGGTCAATGTACCAGCAGACTCATCTATCACTGGCTGGGCAATGGGCAGGATGAGGAGGAAACTGTTGTGAATTCTGTGGCTGAATTCACTCCTGTGGTCACAAGTTGTACTGCAGCTTCTGAGCTTCCTCCCTCAGGTGTTCTGGTGAGCTCGTTGGCTGCTTTGTTATTTAACTCCACCTGATTCTGTCTTCCTTGCTCCTTGTCAATGTTCCAGTGTTGGATCTGAGCTTCTGGATCTTTCCTGTGGCCTGCTGCTCTGCTTAGATAAGTGCTTCTTTGCTTTTGTTGCTACTTTTTCTGTCCAGCTTGTCATTTCGTTTTGCTGGAAGCTCTGAGACGCAAAGGGTGTACCGCCGTGCCGTTAGTTCGGCACGGTGGGTCTTTTTGCCCCCTTTGCGTGGTGTTTTGCTTTAGGGTTTTTTGTAGACTGCAAAGTTCTCTTTGCTATCCTCGCTCTATCTAGAATATCGGGCCTCACTTTGCTGAATCTATTTCATCCCTACGTTTGTCTTTTCATCTTGCTAACAGTCATTATATGTGGGGGGCTGCCTTTTCCTTTGGGGTATTTCTCTGAGGCAAGTCAGGCTTGTTTTTCTATCTTCAGGCTAGTCAGCTCCTCAGGCTGTGCCGAGTTGCATAGGTAGTGTCAGGCGCAATCCACAGCTGCCTTTAGTTGTGTTTAGGTTAGGTTCAGGTATTGCGGTCTACAGAGATTCCACGTCTCAGAGCTCGTTCTATTGTTTTTGGGTTATTGTCAGATCACTGTATGTGCTCTGATTGCTGGCACACTGTGTCACTGGATTGCCTACATAACAGTACAAGGAGCCACGCTAATGATTCTCAATAGAGGGAAAAAAGAAGTTCTGACATCATTTTTTTTTCTCAGCTCTGTGTTCAGTCTTTTTTTTCCCCTAGACATTTGGGTGTTTCAGGACACAGGTGTGGACATGGATATTCAGGGTCTGTGCTCTTCAATGGATAATCTCGTTACACATGTACAAAGGATTCAAGATACTATTGATCAGAAATCTATGTTAGAACCAAGAATTCCTATTCCTGATTTGTTTTTTGGTGATAGAACTAAGTTTCTTAATTTCAAAAATAATTGTAAGCTATTTCTGGCCTTGAAACCTCATTCTTCTGGTAATCCTATTCAACAGGTTTTGATTATTATTTCTTTTTTGCGCGGCGACCCTCAGGACTGGGCATTTTCTCTTGCGCCAGGAGACCCTACATTGAGTAATGTCAATGCGTTTTTCCTGGCGCTCGGATTACTTTACGATGAGCCTAATTCAGTGGATCAGGCTGAGAAAAATTTGCTGGCTTTGTGCCAGGGTCAGGATGATATAGAAGTATATTGTCAGAAATTTAGGAAGTGGTCAGTACTCACTCTGTGGAATGAATCTGCGCTGGCAGCTTTGTTCAGAAAGGGTCTCTCTGAGGCTCTTAAGGATGTCATGGTGGGTTTTCCTATGCCTGCTGGTTTGAATGAGTCTATGTCTTTGGCCATTCAGATCGGTCGACGCTTGCGCGAGCGTAAATCTGTGCACCATTTGGCGGTATTGTCTAAGAGTAAACCTGAGCCTATGCAGTGCGATAGGACTATGACCAGAGTTGAACGGCAAGAACACAGACGTCTGAATGGTCTGTGTTTCTACTGTGGTGATTCCACTCATGCTATTTCTGATTGTCCTAAGCGCACTAAGCGGTTCGATAGGTCTGCCGTCATTGGTACTGTACAATCCAAATTCCTTCTGTCCATTACCTTGATATGCTCTTTGTCATCGTATTCTGTCATGGCGTTTGTGGATTCAGGCGCTGCCCTGAATCTGATGGATTTGGATTATGCTAAGCGTTGTGGGTTTTTCTTGGAGCCTTTGCGGTGTCCTATTCCGTTGAGAGGAATTGATGCTACACCTTTGGCCAAGAATAAACCTCAGTACTGGACCCAGCTGACCATGTGCATGGCTCCTGCACATCAGGAAGTTATTCGCTTTCTGGTGCTACATAATCTGCATGATGTGGTCGTGTTGGGGTTGCCATGGCTGCAAACCCATAATCCAGTATTGGATTGGAACTCTATGTCGGTATCCAGCTGGGGTTGTCAGGGGGTACATGGTGATATTCCATTTTTGTCTATTTCGTCATCCACTCCTTCTGAGGTCCCAGAGTTCTTGTCTGATTATCAGGATGTATTTGAAGAGCCCAAGTCCGATGCCCTACCTCCGCATAGGGATTGTGATTGTGCTATCAATTTGATTCCTGGTAGTAAATTCCCTAAAAGTCGATTATTTAATTTATCCGTGCCTGAACACGCCGCTATGCGCAGTTATGTGAAGGAATCCCTGGAGAAGGGACATATTCGCCCATCGTCATCACCACTGGGAGCAGGGTTCTTTTTTGTAGCCAAGAAGGATGGTTCGCTGAGACCGTGTATTGATTACCGCCTTCTTAATAAGATCACTGTTAAATTTCAGTATTCCTTGCCATTGTTATCTGACTTGTTTGCTCGGATTAAGGGGGCTAGTTGGTTCACTAAGATAGATCTTCGTGGTGCGTATAATCTGGTGAGAATCAGGCAAGGAGATGAATGGAAAACTGCATTTAATACGCCCGAGGGTCATTTTGAGTATCTAGTGATGCCGTTCGGACTTGCCAATGCTCCATCTGTGTTTCAGTCTTTTATGCATGACATCTTCCGTGAGTATCTGGATAAATTCCTGATTGTTTACTTGGATGACATTTTGATCTTCTCAAATGATTGGGACTCTCATGTGAAGCAGGTCAGAATGGTTTTCCAGGTCCTGCGTGCTAATTCTTTGTTTGTGAATGGATCAAAGTGTCTCTTCGGTGTGCAGAAAGTTTCATTTTTGGGGTTCATCTTTTCCCCTTCTACTATCGAGATGGATCCGGTTAAGGTCCAAGCCATCCAGGATTGGACTCAGCCGACATCTCTGAAAAGTCTGCAAAAATTCCTGGGCTTTGCTAATTTTTATCGTCGCTTCATCTGTAATTTTTCTAGCATTGCCAAACCATTGACCGATTTGACCAAGAAGGGTGCTGATTTGGTTAATTGGTCTTCTGCTGCTGTGGAAGCTTTTCAGGAGTTGAAGCATCGTTTTTGTTCTGCCCCTGTGTTGTGTCAACCAGATGTTTCTCTTCCGTTCCAGGTCGAGGTTGATGCTTCTGAGATTGGAGCAGGGGCGGTTTTGTCACAGAGAGGTTCTGGTTGCTCAGTGTTGAAACCATGTGCTTTCTTTTCCAGGAAGTTTTCGTCTGTTGAGCGTAATTATGATGTGGGCAACCGAGAGTTGCTGGCCATGAAGTGGGCATTCGAGGAATGGCGTCATTGGCTTGAAGGAGCTAAGCATCGCGTGGTGGTATTGACTGATCATAAGAGCCTTACTTATCTCGAGTCTGCCAAGCGCTTGAATCCTAGACAGGCCCGTTGGTCGTTATTTTTTGCCCGCTTCGATTTTGTGATTTCGTACCTTCCGGGCTCTAAAAATGTGAAGGCGGATGCTCTGTCTAGGAGTTTTGTGCCCGACTCTCCGGGTTCATCTGAGCCGGCGAGTATCCTCAAGGAAGGAGTCATTGTGTCTGCCATCTCCCCTGATTTGCGGCGAGTGTTGCAAAAATTTCAGGCGAATAAACCTGATCGTTGTCCGGCGGAGAAACTGTTCGTCCCTGATAGGTGGACTAGTAAAGTTATCTCTGAACTTCATTGTTCGGTGTTGGCTGGTCATCCTGGAATCTTTGGTACCAGAGAGTTAGTGGCTAGATCCTTCTGGTGGCCATTTCTGTCACGGGATGTACGTACTTTTGTGCAGTCCTGTGGGATTTGTGCTAGGGCTAAGCCCTGCTGTTCACGTGCCAGTGGGTTGCTTTTGCCCTTGCCGGTCCCAAAGAGGCCTTGGACACATATTTCGATGGATTTCATTTCTGACCTTCCTGTTTCTCAAAAGATGTCATTCATTTGGGTGGTCTGTGATCGCTTTTCTAAAATGGTCCATCTGGTGCCCTTGGTTAAATTGCCTTCCTCCTCTGATTTGGTGCCTTTGTTCTTCCAGCATGTGGTTCGTTTGCATGGCATTCCTGAGAATATTGTTTCTGACAGAGGTTCCCAGTTTGTTTCAAGGTTTTGGCGAGCCTTTTGTGGTAGGATGGGCATTGACCTATCTTTTTCTTCGGCTTTCCATCCTCAGACTAATGGCCAGACCGAACGAACCAATCAGACCTTGGAAACATATCTGAGATGTTTTGTTTCTGCTGACCAGGATGATTGGGTGTCCTTTTTGCCGTTGGCTGAGTTCGCCCTTAATAATCGGGCCAGCTCGGCTACCTTGGTCTCTCCATTTTTCTGCAATTCTGGGTTCCATCCTCGTTTCTCTTCAGGACAGGTTGAGTCTTCGGACTGTCCTGGTGTGGATTCTGTGGTGGACAGGTTGCAGCAGATCTGGACTCAGGTAGTGGACAATTTGACCTTGTCCCAGGAGAAGGCTCAACTTTTCGCTAATCGCAGACGCCGTGTGGGTCCCCGACTTCGTGTTGGGGATCTGGTTTGGTTATCTTCTCGTCATATTCCTATGAAGGTTTCCTCTCCTAAATTTAAACCTCGTTTTATTGGTCCGTATAGGATTTCTGAGATTCTCAATCCTGTGTCTTTTCGTCTGACCCTCCCAGACTCCTTTTCCATACATAATGTATTCCATAGGTCGTTGTTGCGGAGATACGTGGCACCTATGGTTCCATCTGTTGAGCCTCCTGCCCCGGTTTTGGTGGAGGGGGAATTGGAGTATATTGTGGAGAAAATTTTGGATTCTCGTGTTTCTAGACGGAAACTCCAGTATCTGGTTAAATGGAAGGGTTATGCTCAGGAAGATAATTCCTGGGTTTTTGCCTCTGATGTCCATGCTCCAGATCTTGTTCGTGCCTTTCATGTGGCTCATACTGGTCGGCCTGGGGGCTCTGGTGAGGGTTCGGTGACCCCTCCTCAAGGGGGGGTACTGTTGTGAATTCTGTGGCTGAATTCACTCCTGTGGTCACAAGTGGTACTGCAGCTTCTGAGCTTCCTCCCTCAGGTGTTCTGGTGAGCTCGTTGGCTGCTTTGTTATTTAACTCCACCTGATTCTGTCTTCCTTGCTCCTTGTCAATGTTCCAGTGTTGGATCTGAGCTTCTGGATCTTTCCTGTGGCCTGCTGCTCTGCTTAGATAAGTGCTTCTTTGCTTTTGTTGCTACTTTTTCTGTCCAGCTTGTCATTTCGTTTTGCTGGAAGCTCTGAGACGCAAAGGGTGTACCGCCGTGCCGTTAGTTCGGCACGGTGGGTCTTTTTGCCCCCTTTGCGTGGTTTTTTGCTTTAGGGTTTTTTGTAGACTGCAAAGTTCTCTTTGCTATCCTCGCTCTATCTAGAATATCGGGCCTCACTTTGCTGAATCTATTTCATCCCTACGTTTGTCTTTTCATCTTGCTAACAGTCATTATATGTGGGGGGCTGCCTGTTCCTTTGAGGTATTTCTCTGAGGCAAGTCAGGCTTGTTTTTCTATCTTCAGGCTAGTCAGCTCCTCAGGCTGTGCCGAGTTGCATAGGTAGTGTCAGGCGCAATCCACAGCTGCCTTTAGTTGTGTTTAGGTTAGGTTCAGGTATTGCGGTCTACAGAGATTCCACGTCTCAGAGCTCGTTCTATTGTTTTTGGGTTATTGTCAGATCACTGTATGTGCTCTGATTGCTGGCACACTGTGTCACTGGATTGCCTACATAACAGGAAACACAGATATAGGCCCAAAGAATAAAGTGGGCTAAATGCAGTTCAAAATTGGTAACACAGGACTAACCAGGGGGCATTGCAGTGGAGGACAACTGGAATGAGAGGCTGACACAGAGAGTAGGCCCAAATCAGTAAGTAGTCGAAATGCAGTTCAAAATTGGCAACCGTAGTAAACAGGCGGCACAGCTTTGTTCAGTGGAGGAGAACAGCAAGGAGTGGCAGACACCGATAGTAGGCCCCAACCCAACTAGTAGGCCAAATGCAGTCTAACATTAACAACTACTTAACGAGAGCCTGAAAATGGAATTTCAGGACAGGAAACCAGGAGAACAGCAAGGAGCGGCAGACACTGTTAGTAGGCCCCAAACCAACTGGTACGCCAAATGCAGTTGTTCCATTTAACCACTATTTAACAAGAGCCTGACGATAGAAGCTCAGGAAAAGCAACCTGGAGAACACCTTGGAGTGGAACACACCGTCTCTACACCCCATACCCAATTTGTAGGCCTAATGCAGTGTAGTTTCCAACAACTACTAAACGAGAGCATTAAGATCGAAGCAATGGCGAGGAAACCTGGGGAACACCTTGGAGTGGAACACACCATCTCTCTACACCCCATACACATTTTGTAGGCCTAATGCAGTGTAGTTTCCAACAACTACTAAACGAGAGCCTGAAGATAGAAGCTCAGGAAAGGCAACCTGGAGAACACCTTGGAGTGGAACACACCGTCTCTACACCCCATACCCAATTTGTAGGCCTAATGCAGTGTAGTTTCCAACAACTACTAAACGAGAGCATTAAGATCGAAGCAATGGCGAGGAAACCTGGGGAACACCTTGGAGTGGAACACACCATCTCTCTACACCCCATACCAAATTTGTAGGCCTAATGCAGTGTAGTTTCCAACAACTACTAAACGAGAGTCGGAAGATCGAAGCAATGGAGAGGAAACCTGGGGAACACCTTGGAGTGTAACACACCATCTCTCTACACCCCATACCCAATTTGTAGGCCTAATGCAGTGTAGTTTTCTACAACTACTAAACGAGAGTCGGAAGACCGAAGGAATGTGGACGAAACCTGAGGAACACCTTGGAGTGGAACACACCATCTCTCTACACCCCATACCCATTTAGTAGGCCTAATGCAGTGTAGTTTCCAACAACTACTAAACGAGAGCCTGAAGATAGAAGCTCAGGAAAGGCAACCTGGAGAACACCTTGGAGTGGAACACACCGTCTCTACACCCCATACACAATTTGTAGGCCTAATGCAGTGTAGTTTCCAACAACTACTAAACGAGAGTCGGAAGATCAAAGCAATGGAGAGGAAACCTGGGGAACACCTTGGAGTGTAACACACCATCTCTCTACACCCCATACCCAATTTGTAGGCCTAATGCAGTGTAGTTTTCTACAACTACTAAACGAGAGTCGGAAGACCGAAGGAATGTGGACGAAACCTGAGGAACACCTTGGAGTGGAACACACCATCTCTCTACACCTCATACCCATTTAGTAGGCCTAATGCAGTGTAGTTTCCAACAACTACTAAACGAGAGCCTGAAGATAGAAGCTCAGGAAATGCAACCTGGAGAACACCTTGGAGTGGAACACACCGTCTCTACACCCCATGCACAATTTGTAGGCCTAATGCAGTGTAGTTTCCAACAACTACTAAACGAGAGCCAGAAGATCGAAGCAATGGAGAGGAAACCTGGGGAACACCTTGGAGTGTAACACACCATCTCTCTACACCCCATACCCAATTTGTAGGCTTAATGCAGTGTAGTTTTCTACAACTACTAAACGAGAGTCGGAAGACCGAAGCAATGTGGACAAAACCTGGGGAACACCTTGGAGTGGAACACACCATCTCTCTACACCCCATACCCAATTTGTAGGCCTAATGCAGCGTAGTTTCCAACAACTACTAAACGAGAGCATTAAGATCGAAGCAATGGCGAGGAAACCTGGGGAACACCTTGGAGTGGAACACACCATCTCTCTACACCCCATACCCATTTAGTAGGCCTAATGCAGTGTAGTTTCCAACAACTACTAAACGAGAGCCTGAAGATAGAAGCTCAGGAAAGGCAACCTGGAGAACACCTTGGAGTGGAACACACCGTCTCTACACCCCATACCCAATTTGTAGGCCTAATGCAGTGTAGTTTCCAACAACTACTAAACGAGAGCATTAAGATCGAAGCAATGGCGAGGAAACCTGGGGAACACCTTGGAGTGGAACACACCATCTCTCTACACCCCATACCCATTTTGTAGGCCTAACGCAGTGTAGTTTTCTACAACTACTAAACGAGAGTCGGAAGACCGAAGCAATGTGGACGAAACCTGGGGAACACCTTGGAGTGTAACACACCATCTCTCTACACCCCATACCCAATTTGTAGGCCTAATGCAGTGTAGTTTTCTACAACTACTAAACGAGAGTCGGAAGACCGAAGCAATGTGGACGAAACCTGGGGCACACTTTGGGGCGGCAGACACCGTTAGTAGGCCCTACCAAAGTTGTACCCCCAATGCAGTTTTACAATTCCTAGAGGCTGAAAACAAGACTATTGACGCTCAGCTTTTTTCAAAGGAACACAGCTGAATTGAGTGGCGCAGACAGACACAGGTAGTAGGCCTTAAACCAAAAATGTGGCTCACTGCAGCTTAAAAAAGGTTACAGGGGTACACAGGCAGCATTGCTCAGGGCAGTGGAGGACAATTTCAATAGTGGACCGCAGACAGACTTTGTACGCCTACTATTAAAAAAAGGATGCTCTATGCAATAAAAAATATGTTCCAGGGGTACACGGGCAGCAGTGGTCTGATCAGTGTAGGAGTAGTAGAAAGAAGGGACCGCAGACAGGCTTCGAAGGCCTAACATAACAAAATAGGGCTGTTGGCAATTTAAAATTGGTTCCAGGGGTACACGGGCAGCAGTAGAATGGTCAGTGGAGGCCTAGTCGAAGGAGGGACCGCAGACAGGCTTTGAAGGCCTAACATAAAAAAATTGGGCTGTAGGCAATTTTAAATTGGTTCCAGGGGTACACGGGCAGCAGTAGAATGGTCAGTGGAGGCCTAGTCGAAGGAGGGACCGCAGACAGGCTTCGAAGGCCTAACATAAAAAAATTGGGCTGTAGGCAATTTAAAATTGGTTCCAGGGGTACACGGGCAGCAATGGTCTGGTCAGTGTAGTAGTAGTAGAAAGAAGGGACCGCAGACAGGCTTCAAAGGCCTAACATAACAAAATAGGGCTGTTGGCAATTTAAAATTGGTTCCAGGGGTACACGGGCAGCAGTAGAATGGTCAGTGGAGGCCTAGTGGAAGGAGGGACCGCAGACAGGCTTCGAAGGCCTAACATAAAAAAAATTGGGCCGGCTGTGGGCAATTTAAAATTGGTTCCAGGGGTACACGGGCAGCAGTAGAATGATCAGTGGAGGCCTTGTGGAAGGAGGGACCGCAGACAGGCTTCGAAAGCCTAACATAAAAAAATTGGGCTGTAGGCAATTTAAAATTGGTTCCAGGGGTACACGGGCAGCAATGGTCTGGTCAGTGTAGTAGTAGTAGAAAGAAGGGACCGCAGACAGGCTTCGAAGGCCTAACATAACAAAATAGGGCTGTTGGCAATTTAAAATTGGTTACAGGGGTACACGGGCAGCAGTAGAATGGTCAGTGGAGGCCTAGTGGAAGGAGGGACCGCAGACAGGCTTCGAAGGCCTAACATAAAAAAATTGGGCTGTAGGCAATTTAAAATTGGTTCCAGGGGTTCACGGGCAGCAATGGTCTGGTCAGTGTAGTAGTAGTAGTAGAAAGAAGGGACCGCAGACAGGCTTCGAAGGCCTAGCATAAAAAAAATTGGGCTGCAGGCAATTTAAAATTGGTTCCAGGGGTACACGGGCAGCAGTAGAATGGTCACTGGAGGACTAGTGGAAAGAAGGGACCGCAGACAGGCTTCGAAGGCCTAACATAAAAAAATAGGGCTGTTGGCAATTTAAAATTGGTTCCAGGGGTACACGGGCAGCAGTGGTCTGGTCAGTGTAGTAGTAGTAGAAAGAAGGGACCGCAGACAGGCTTCAAAGGCCTAACATAACAAAATAGGGCTGTTGGCAATTTAAAATTGGTTCCAGGGGTACACGGGCAGCAGTAGAATGGTCAGTGGAGGCCTAGTGGAAGGAGGGACCACAGACAGGCTTCGAAGGCCTAACATAAAAAAAATTGGGCCGGCTGTGGGCAATTTAAAATTGGTTCCAGGGGTACACGGGCAGCAGTAGAATGATCAGTGGAGGCCTTGTGGAAGGAGGGACCGCAGACAGGCTTCGAAAGCCTAACATAAAAAAATTGGGCTGTAGGCAATTTAAAATTGGTTCCAGGGGTACACGGGCAGCAATGGTCTGGTCAGTGTAGTAGTAGTAGAAAGAAGGGACCGCAGACAGGCTTCGAAGGCCTAACATAACAAAATAGGGCTGTTGGCAATTTAAAATTGGTTACAGGGGTACACGGGCAGCAGTAGAATGGTCAGTGGAGGCCTAGTGGAAGGAGGGACCGCAGACAGGCTTCGAAGGCCTAACATAAAAAAATTGGGCTGTAGGCAATTTAAAATTGGTTCCAGGGGTTCACGGGCAGCAATGGTCTGGTCAGTGTAGTAGTAGTAGTAGAAAGAAGGGACCGCAGACAGGCTTCGAAGGCCTAGCATAAAAAAAATTGGGCTGCAGGCAATTTAAAATTGGTTCCAGGGGTACACGGGCAGCAGTAGAATGGTCACTGGAGGACTAGTGGAAAGAAGGGACCGCAGACAGGCTTCGAAGGCCTAACATAAAAAAATAGGGCTGTTGGCAATTTAAAATTGGTTCCAGGGGTACACGGGCAGCAGTGGTCTGGTCAGTGGAGGTCTAGTGGAAGGAGGGACCGCAGACAGGCTTCGAAGGCCTAACATAATAAAATTGGACAGGCTGTAGGCACTTTATAATTGGTTCCAGGAGTACACGGGCAGCAGTAGACAGGTCAGTGTAGTAGTAGTTGAAAGAACGGGCCGCAGACAGGCTTCGGAGGCCTAACATAATAAAATGGGCTGGCTGTAGGCAATTTAAAATTGGTTCCTAGGGGTACACGGGCAGCAGTGGTCTGGTCAGCGGAGGCCGATTGTAATGAGTGTCTGCCAGTTAGTAGTCCAAAACAATAAATAAATGTGAATGTCTCGCATTAAAACAAAACGAAAACACTAAAGGGTGCAATCATTAGGTTCAGGGGTGGGATCCTCTGCGTAGTTTCAGACTTACTAATTTAGCGCAAAGTATTTACTGTGGTAAATAGAGGACACTGCCCCTGACTATGTTAAGTACCATCATACATGTCAACACAATGGTATTGTCAGTGGCAGGAATGGAAGGATGTCAGCGCATAGACTAAACATTGGTAGAAGTGTGAGAGATAACTGTGGAAGTGGTAGAGCAATGTTTGACCTGGGGTTGGGTGAACTCTCTTGTGGCCGGCGGTACAGGCCCGGGGCCCCTCATGTTACAACAGTGTGTCTGACGTTGGGTGCGCACCACCACTACCGCCAGAGACACTTTATTGTACGATGAGGGGCCCAGTGGCAGTGCCGTCGACCAAAAGCGGGCACACCCACCTCTTCAGACAAACAGCACTCTCACGGGTGCTTGCGCCAAGTCGCGATACCACGGCCCCGTGTGGGGAGTTTGGCCATTTAGGGAGGTGTAAACATGTCGTATGCTGGACAATCAGCTGCAGCAAATTAGACATTCGAAAAGTAATTCACAGTAGTCCACAGGCAAGAGCTTTTCATAGGAAAGCTAGGTGTCTGCCGGGCAAGGTGGGGCAAAAGAATTCGAAATCCAGTTGTGGTTCATTTTAATGAATGTTAGATCATCAACATTTTGGGTAGCCAGACGAGTCCTTTTTTCGGTTAATATTGAACCTGCAGCACTGAATACTCTTTCTGATAGGACACTAGCTGCCGGGCAAGCAAGCTCCTGCAATGCATATTCTGCCAATTCTGGCCAGGTGTCTAATTTTGATACCCAGTAATCAAATGGGAATGACAGTTGAGGGAGAACATCGATAAGGGATGAAAAATAGTTAGTAACCATACTGGACAAATGTTGTCTCCTGTCACTTTGAATTGATGCTGCAGTACCTGTCCTGTCTGCGGTCATAGCAAAATCACTCCACAACCTGGTCAGAAAACCCCTCTGTCCAACGCCACTTCTGATGTGTGCACCCCTAACACTCCTGGTCTGCTGCCCCCTGGAGCTCGTGTGAAAACGATCACGGGCGCTGTGTGCTGAGAATGCCTGAAGCAAACGGTCAACAAGAGTTGATTGTTTGGTTGCTAATATTAGTTCCAAGTTCTCATGTGGCATAATATTTTGCAATTTGCCTTTATAGATCAAGGAGGCAGGCCAACCAGTAATCGTCATCGTTCATCATTTTAGTAATGCGTGTGTCCCTTTTGAGGATATGTAAGGCATAATCCGCCATGTGGGCCAAAGTTCCAGTTGTCAAATCTGCAGTTGTGATTGGTTGAGGGGCAGTTTCAGGCAAATCTACGTCACTTGTGTCCCTCAAAAAACCAGAACCCGGCCTTGCCACGCAACCAATTTCCAGTGCCCTCGGGAAAGCTTCCTCATTAAAAATATACTCATCCCCATCATCCTCCTCGTCCTCCACCTCCTCTTCGCCCGCTACCTCGTCCTGTACATTGCACTGACCAGACAATGGCTGACTGTCATCAAGGCCTTCCTCTTCCTCTGGTGCAGACGCCTGATCCTTTATGTGCGTCAAACTTTGCATCAGCAGACACATTAGGGGGATGCTCATGCTTATTATGGCGTTGTCTGCACTAACCAGCCGTGTGCATTCTTCAAAACACTGAAGGACTTGACACATGTCTTGTATCTTCGACCACTGCACACCTGACAACTCCATGTCTGCCATCCTACTGCCTGCCCGTGTATGTGTATCCTCCCACAAAAATATAACAGCCCGCCTCTGTTGGCACAGTCTCTGAAGCATGTGCAGTGTTGAGTTCCACGTTGTTGCAACGTCTATGATTAGGCGATGCTGGGGAAGGTTCAAAGACCGCTGATAGGTCTGCATACGGCTGGAGTGTAGAGGCGAACGTCGGATATGTGAGCAAAGTCCACGCACTTTGAGGAGCAGGTCGGAGAACCCAGGATAAGTTTTCAATAAGCACTGCACCACCAGGTTTAAGGTGTGAGCCAGGCAAGGAATGTGTTTCAGTTGAGAAAGGAAGATGGCAGCCATGAAATTCCTTCCGTTATCACTCACTACCTTGCCTGCCTCAAGATCTACTGTGCCCAGCCACGACTGCGTTTCTTGTTGCAAGAACTCGGACAGAACTTCCGCGGTGTGTCTGTTGTCGCCCAAACACTTCATAGCCAATACAGCCTGCTGACGCTTGCCAGTAGCTGGCCCATAATGGGACAACTGGTGTGCAACAGTGTCAGCTGCCGATGGAGTGGTTGGCCGACTGCGGTCTGTGGAAGAGCTGTCGCTTCTCCAGGAGGACGAGGAGGAGGAGGAGGGGGTGCGAACGCCTACAGCCAACTGTTTCCTAGACCGTGGGCTAGGCACAACTGTCCCGAAATTGATGTCCCCTGTGGACCCTGCATCCACCACATTCACCCAGTGTGCCGTGATGGACACGTAACGTCCCTGGCCATGCCTACTGGTCCATGCATCTGTAATCAGGTGCACCTTTGTACTCACAGATTGCCTGAGTGCATGGACGATGCGCTGTTTAACATGCTGGAGCAGGGCTGGGATGGCTTTTCTGGAAAAAAAATGTCGACTGGGTAGCTCGTAGCGTGGTTCAGCGTACTCCATCAGGGCTTTGAAAGCTTCGCTTTCAACTAACCGGTAGGGCATCATCTCTAACGAGATTAGTCTAGCTATGTGGGCGTTAAAACCCTGTGTACGCGGATGCGAGGATAAATACTTCCTTTTTCTAACCAGAGTCTCATGTAGGGTGAGCTGGACTGGAGAGCTGGAGATCGTGGAACTTGCGGGTGTGCCGGTGGACATGGCAGACTGAGAGACGGTTGGAGACGGTTTTGTTTCCGCCGATGCCCTAGATGCAATATTTCCTCCTACAAAACTGGTGATTCCCTGACCCTGACTGCTTTTGGCTGGCAAAGAAACCTGCACAGATACTGGCGGTGGTGCGGAGAATGGTGGCCTTACAGTGACGGAAGGGATGTTGCGTTGCTGACTAGCTTCATTGGCCGAGGGTGCTACAACCTTAAGGGACGTTTGGTAGTTAGTCCAGGCTTGAAAATGCATGGTGGTTAAATGTCTATGCATGCAACTTGTATTGAGACTTTTCAGATTCTGACCTCTGCTTAAGCTAGTTGAACATTTTTGACAGATGACTTTGTGCGGATCAATTGGATGTTGTTTAAAAAAATGCCAGACTGCACTCTTCCTAGCATCGGATCCCTTTTCAGGGATTGCAGACTGAGCTTTAACCGGATGGCCACGCTGTCCTCCAACAGGTTTTGGCTTTGACACGCGTTTTGGGCCAGATACGGGCCCGGCAGATGGAACCTGTTGCGATGTTGATGCCTGCTGCGGCCCCTCCTCCACCTCCGCTTCTGAACTACTGCCGCCTGCACCCTGTTCCCCCAATGGCTGCCAATCGGGGTCAACAACTGGGTCATCTATTACCTCCTCTTCTAGCTCGTGTGCAACTTCGTCTGTGTCACCTTGTCAGTCGGTGGTATAGCGTTCGTGACGGGGCAACATAGTCTCATCAGGGTCTGATTGTGGATCAGTACCCTGAGAGGGCAATGTTGTGGTCTGAGTCAAAGGACCAGCATAGTAGTCTGGCTGTGGCTGTGCATCAGTGCACTCCATGTCAGAATCTACTTGTAATGGGCATGGCCTGTTAAGTGTTTCACTTTCTAAGCCAGGGACGGTATGTGTAAAGAGCTCCATGGAGTAACCCGTTGTGTCGCCTGCTGCATCCTTCTCTCTTGTTGTTCTTTTTGCCGAAGAGGACAAGGAAGCGACTTGTCCCTGACCGTGAACATCCACAAGCGACGCGCTGCTTTTACATTTACCAGTTTCAGAAGAGGAGGCAAAAGAGCTAGAGGCTGAGTCTGCAAGGTAAGCCAAAACTTGATGTTGCTGATCCGGCTTTAAAAGCGGTTTTCCTACTCCCAGAAAAGAGAGCGTTCGAGGCCTTGTGTAGCCAGACGACAAACCTGGCTCCACAGCTCCAGACTTAAATGGAATATTTTTTTTCCCACGACCACCTGATGCTCCACTACCACTACCCTCATTACCAGCTGACAATGAACGCCCACGGCCACGACCTCTTGCACCAGACTTCCTCATTGTTTTAAAAACTTAACCAAAGTAACTTTATTTGTTGCTGTCAAACAACTTACACGGTGACCTATAACTTCAGTATGATTTCAATATCCCTTTACAGGTTGGTGAGACCACAAGGAAAATCAGGCACAATGTTACACACTCTGTTTTCTGTGGCACCAAATCACATAGATGCCACACACGCAGGACTGTCACTCAAGCACAAATGTCAATATTAATCTCCCACTGTTTTATTTTTTTATTTTATTTTCAGGGAGACTTTATAAACAAAATAAAATAAAATGATTTTAAAAGGCAGAATTTAGAAACCAAATAAAATAAAATGATTTTTTCAGGGACAATTTAGAAACCAAATAAAAAAACAAAAAAAGGCTTTCTATGGCCCACTGAGTGAGAGATGGCACACACAGGAGTCAGGAGTGGCACACAAGCCCAGAGGCCAATATTTTTCTCCCACTGATTGATGTAGTGATTTTTTCAGGTAGATTTTAGAACCCAAATCAAGCAAAAAAATAAATAGGCTTTCTATGGCCCACTGAGTGAGAGATGGCACACACAGGAGTCAGGAGTGGCACACAAGCCCTGAGGCCAATATTTTTCTCCCACTAATTGATTTATTGATTTTTTCAGGTAGGATTTAGAACCCAAATCAAGCAAAAAAATAAATAGGCTTTCTATGGCCCACTGAGTGAGAGATGGCACACACAGGAGTCAGGAGTGGCACACAAGCCCTGAGGCCAATATTTTTCTCCCACTGATTGATTTATTGATTTTTTCAGGTAGATTTTGGAACCCAAATCAAGCAAAAAAATAAATAGGCTTTCTATGGCCCACTGAGTGAGAGATGGCACACACAGGAGTCAGGAGTGGCACACAAGCCCAGAGGCCAATATTTTTCTCCCACTGATTGATATAGTGATTTTTTCAGGTAGATTTTAGAACCCAAATCAAGCAAAAAAATAAATAGGCTTTCTATGGCCCACTGAGTGAGAGATGGCACACACAGGAGTCAGGAGTGGCACACAAGCCCAGAGGCCAATATTTTTCTCCCACTGATTGATTTATTGATTTTTTCAGGTAGGATTTAGAACCCAAATCAAGCAAAAAAATAAATAGGCTTTCTATGGCCCACTGAGTGAGAGATGGCACACACAGGAGTCAGGACTGGCACACAAGCCCTGAGGCCAATATTTTTCTTCCACTGATTGATGTAGTGATTTTTTTAGGTAGATTTTAGAACCCAAATCAAGCAAAAAAATAAATAGGCTTTCTATGGCCCACTGAGTGAGAGATGGCACACACAGGAGTCAGGAGTGGCACACAAGCCCTGAGGCCAATATTTTTCTCCCACTGATTGATTTATTGATTTTTTCAGGTAGGATTTAGAACCCAAATCAAGCAAAAAAATAAATAGGCTTTCTATGGCCCACTGAGTGAGAGATGGCACACACAGGAGTCAGGAGTGGCACACAAGCCCTGAGGCCAATATTTTTCTCCCACTGATTGATTTATTGATTTTTTCAGGTAGATTTTAGAACCCAAATCAAGCAAAAAAATAAATAGGCTTTCTATGGCCCACTGAGTGAGAGATGGCACACACAGGAGTCAGGAGTGGCACACAAGCCCAGAGGCCTATATTTATCTCCCACTGATTGATGTAGTGATTTTTTCAGGTAGATTTTAGAACCCAAATCAAGCAAAAAAATAAATAGGCTTTCTATGGCCCACTGAGTGAGAGATGGCACACACAGGAGTCAGGAGTGGCACACAAGCCCTGAGGCCAATATTTTTCTCCCACTGATTGATTTATTGATTTTTTCAGGTAGGATTTAGAACCCAAATCAAGCAAAAAAATAAATAGGCTTTCTATGACCCACTGAGTGAGAGATGGCACACACAGGAGTCAGGAGTGGCACACAAGCCCTGAGGCCAATATTTTTCTCCCACTGATTGATGTAGTGATTTTTTCAGGTAGATTTTAGAACCCAAATCAAGCAAAAAAATAAATAGCCTTTCTATGGCCCACTGAGTGAGAGATGGCACACACAGGGATGGCACTCTAGCAGAAATGCCAATCTTAATCTCCCACAAAAAAAAAAAAACAGGGACTGTCCTACAATTACTATCTCCCTGCAGTAATCCCAGCTAGGTATGGCAGGCAGCAATATGGAGTGGACTGATGCACAAATTAAATAAAAAGTGTGGACAAACAAACAAGATAGCTGTGCAGAACGGAAGGAACAACAGGATTTGTGCTTTGAAAAAAGCGGTTGGTTTGCACAGCGGCGTACACACAGCAATGCAGCTATCAGGGAGCCTTCTAGGGCAGCCCAATGAGCTACAGCGCTGAGAAAAAAAAAAATGTAGCTTCCACTGTCTCTGCACACCGAAGGTGGTGTTGGACAGTGGAAATCGCTACAGCACAAGCGGTTTGGTGGTTAATGGACCCTGCCTAACACTATCCCTGCTTCTGACGAAGCGGCAGCAACCTCTCCCTAAGCTCAGATCAGCAGCAGTAAGATGGCGGTCGGCGGGAACGCCCCTTTATAGCCCCTGTGACGCCGCAGACAGCAAGCCAATCACTGCAATGCCCTTCTCTAAGATGGTGGGGACCAGGACCTATGTCATCACGCTGCCCACACTCTGCGTTCACCTTCATTGGCTGAGAAATGGCGCTTTTCGCGTCATTGAAACGCGACTTTGGCGCGAAAGTCGCGTACCGCATGGCCGACCCCGCATAGGGGTCGGATCGGGTTTCATGAAACCCGACTTTGCCAAAAGTCGGCGACTTTTGAAAATGAACGACCCGTTTCACTCAACCCTAATCTGGACGTGTGAGACTGCCCTAAAGCTCATTTGTCATTGTGATGCCTCCTTTAGGGCTCTCGCATACAACTAAATTTATCAGATGTGTTATCTAGTTTTTACGGATATTACCTACTAGCTATTGAACCCGTTATACGCCCGGGTGGCTAGCATCTACATTGTTATATGGTCCCCATCCTGTCATGTGCTGCTCCATCCTGCGTCCCCATCCTGTCATGAGCTGCTCCATCCTGCGTCCCCATCCTGACATGTGCTGCACTGTTGTGAATTCTGTTGTCGAACTCCCTCCTGTGGTCGTGAATGGTACTTCGGCGAGTTCTGTCCATGGACTCCCTCTGGTGGCTGTGAGTGAAGCTGCTGCTTCTGAGGTTCCTTACACAGGTGACGTGGTTTATCCTTTGGTTGGCTGCTCTATTTAACTCCACTCAGATCGTTACTCTATGCCAGCTGTCAATGTTCCTGCATTGGTTCAGTTCGCTCTTGGATCTTTCTGGTGACCTGTCTTCTCCAGCAGAAGCTAAGTTCCTGATAGTTATTATTTGTTCATTGTTTCCTTGTCCAGCTGGTTATCATGATTTTGTCTTGCTAGCTGGAAGCTCTGGGATGCAGAGTGGCATCTCCGCACCGTTAGTCGGTGCGGAGGTCTTTTTGCACACTCTGCGTGGTCTTTTGTAGTTTTTGTGCTGACCGCAAAGATACCTTTCCTATCCTCTGTCTGTTTAGTAAGTCTGGCCTCCCTTTGCTGAAACCTGTTTCATTTCTGCGTTTGTGACTTTCATCTTTACTCACAGTCAATATATGTGGGGGGCTGCCTTTTCCTTTGGGGAATTTCTCTGAGGCAAGGTAGGCTTTATTTTCTATCTCTAGGGCTAGCTAGCTCTTAGGCTGTGAAGAGGCGTCTAGGGAGAGTCGGGAACGCTTCACGGCTATTTCTAGTTGTTTTGATAGGATTAAGGCCTGCGGTCAGCAGAGCTCCCACATCCCAGAGCTTGTCCTGTGTGAGTTTAACTATCAGGTCGTGCCGGGTGCTCCTAACCACCAGGTCATAATAGTACAGCTGGCCCAAAGTATTAATGCATCTCAATAGAGGGATAAGAGAAGCTCTGAGACCATTTTTTTTTCTTTGCACTGTGTTTTGTCTTTCTTTTCCCCTAAACCTTTGGGTGGTTCAGGACACAGGTGTAGAGATGGACATTCAAGGTCTGTCCTCTTGTGTGGATCATCTCACTGCAAGGGTACAAAACATTCAAGATTTTGTGGTTCAGAATCCTATGTTAGAGCCCAGAATTCCTATTCCTGATTTATTTTCTGGGGATAGATCTAAGTTTCTGAATTTCAAAAATAATTGTAAACTGTTTCTAGCTTTGAAACCCTGCTCCTCTGGTGACCCCGTTCAACAAGTAAAAATCATTATTTCTTTGTTGCGTGGTGACCCTCAAGACTGGGCATTTTCCCTTGCGCCAGGAGATCCTGCATTGCGTGATGTGTTGTGAAAGGTAATTCAGTACCACAATGGACATAGAGGTCAGCGCACATACAGTGACCTGGCAATAACCCAAAAAACAAGAACGAGCTCTGAGACGTGGGAACTCTATTGACCGCAATCCCTAATCCTCTCAAACCACACTAAAGGCAGCCGTGGATTGCGCCTAACGCTCCCTATGCAACTCGGCACGGCCTGAGAAACTAGCTAGCCTGAAGATAGAAAATAAGCCTACCTTGCCTCAGAGAAATACCCCAAAGGAAAAGGCAGCCCCCACATATAATGACTGTGAGTTAAGATGAAAAGACAAACGTAGAGATGAAATAGATTTAGCAAAGTGAGGCCCAACTTTCTGAACAGAGCGAGGATAGGAAAGGTAACTTTGCGGTCAACACAAAACCCTACAAACACCACGCAAAGGGGGCAAAAAGACCCTCCGTTCCGAACTAACGGCACGGAGGTACACCCTCTGCGTCCCAGAGCTTCCAGCAAGCAGTAAAAAACAAAATGACAAGCTGGACAGAAAAAAACAGCAAACAAATAGCAAAGAGGAACTTAGCTATGCAGAGCAGCAGGCCACAGGAACGATCCAGGAGGAAACAGGTCCAATACTAGAACATTGACTGGAGGCCAGGATCAAAGCACTAGGTAGAGTTAAATAGAGCAGCACCTAACGACTTCACCACATCACCTGAGGAAGGAAACTCAGAAGCCGCAGTACCACTTTCCTCCACCAACAGAAGCTCACAGAGAGAACCAGCCGAAGTACCACTTGTGACCACAGGAGGGAGCTCTGCCACAGAATTCACAACAGTGATGTTGATGCGTTTTTTCTGGCGCTTGGATTGCTTTATGATGAACCAAATTCAGTGGATCAGGCAGAGAAAATCTTGCTGGCTTTGTGTCAGGGTCAGGATGAAGCGGAGGTGTACTGTCAGAAGTTTAGAAAGTGGTCTGTGCTTACTCAGTGGAATGAGTATGCACTGGTGGCAATTTTCAGAAAGGGTGTTTCTGAAGCCCTTAAGGATGTCATGGTGGGATTTCCCACGCCTGCTGGTCTGAATGAGTCTATGTCCTTGGCCATTCAGATCGATCGGCGCTTGCGTGAGCGCAAAGCTGTGCACCATCTGGCGGTATTCTCTGAGCATAGGCCTGAGCCTATGCAGTGTGATAGGACTTTGACCAGAGCTGAACCGCAAGAACACAGACGTTGGAATGGGCAGTGTTTTTACTGTGGTGAATCCACTCATGCTATCTCCGATTGTCCTAAGCGCACTAAGCGGTTCGCTAGGTCTGCCACCATTGGTACTGTACAGTCAAAATTTCTTTTGTCCGTTACTCTGATTTGCTCTCTGTCGTCCTATTCTTTTATGGCATTTGTGGATTCAGGCGCTGCCCTGAATTTGATGGACTTGGAGTTTGCCAGGCGCTGTGGTTTTTTCTTGGAGCCCTTGCAGTATCCTATTCCATTGAGAGGAATTGATGCTACGCCTTTGGCCAAGAATAAGCCTCAGTACTGGACTCAATTGACCATGTGCATGGCTCCTGCACATCAGGAGGATATTCGCTTTTTGGTGTTGCATAATCTGCATGATGTGGTCGTTTTGGGGTTGCCATGGCTACAGGTCCATAATACAGTGTTAGATTGGAAATCTATGTCTGTGTCCGGCTGGGGTTGTCAGGGGGTACATGGTGATGTTCCATTGTTGTCAATTTCGCCTTCCACTCCTTCTGAAGTCCCTGAGTTTTTATCAGATTACTGGGATGTATTTGAAGAGCCCAAATCCGGTGCCCTACCTCCTCATAGGGATTGCGATTGTGCTATTAATTTGATTCCTGGTAGTAAGTTTCCTAATGGCCGTCTGTTTAATTTATCTGTGCCAGAGCACGCCGCTATGCGGAGTTATATAAAGGAATCCTTGGAGAAGGGTCATATTCGCCCGTCGTCGTCACCATTGGGAGCAGGGTTCTTTTTTGTGGCCAAGAAGGATGACTCTTTGAGACCTTGTATTGATTACCGCCTTCTTAATAAGATCACAGTCAAATTTCAGTATCCTTTGCCGCTGCTGTCTGATTTGTTTGCTCGGATTAAGGGGGCTAGTTGGTTCACCAAGATAGATCTTCGAGGGGCGTATAATCTTGTGCGAATTAAACAGGGCGATGAATGGAAAACAGCATTTAATACGCCCGAGGGCCATTTTGAGTACCTGGTTATGCCATTCGGGCTTTCTAATGCTCCATCTGTGTTTCAGTCCTTTATGCATGACATCTTTCGAGAGTACCTGGATAGATTCATGATTGTATATTTGGATGACATTTTGGTCTTTTCGGATGATTGGGAGTCTCATGTGAAGCAGGTCAAAATGGTGTTCCAGGTCCTTCGTGCGAATTCCTTGTTTGTGAAGGGGTCAAAGTGTCTCTTTGGAGTTCAGAAGGTTTCATTTTTGGGTTTCATTTTTTCCCCTTCTACTATCGAGATGGACCCTGTTAAAGTTCAGGCCATTTATTATTGGACTCAGCCGACATCTGTGAAGAGCCTGCAGAAGTTCCTGGGCTTTGCTAATTTTTACCGTCGCTTCATCGCTAATTTTTCTAGTATTGCTAAACCGTTGACTGATTTGACCAAGAAAGGTGCTGATGTGGTCAATTGGTCCTCTGCGGCTGTAGATTCTTTTCAGGAGTTGAAGTGTCGTTTTTCTTCTGCCCCTGTGTTGTGCCAGCCAGATGTTTCGCTCCCGTTTCAGGTCGAGGTTGATGCTTCTGAGATTGGAGCAGGGGCTGTTTTGTCGCAAAGAAGTTCTGATGGCTCGGTGATGAAACCATGTGCCTTCTTTTCTAGAAAATTCTCGCCTGCTGAGCGCAATTATGATGTTGGCAATCGAGAGTTGTTGGCCATGAAGTGGGCATTCGAGGAGTGGCGACATTGGCTTGAAGGAGCTAAACATTGCGTGGTGGTCTTGATGGATCACAAGAATTTGACTTATCTCGAGTCTGCCAAACGGTTGAATCCTAGACAGGCTCGATGGTCGCTCTTTTTTTCCCATTTTGATTTTGTGGTTTCATACCTTCCGGGATCTAAGAATGTGAAGGCTGATGCCCTGTCAAGGAGTTTTGTGCCTGACTCTCCGGGTGTTCCGGAGCCGGAGGGTATTCTTAAAGAGGGGGTAATTTTGTCTGCCATCTCCCCTGATTTGCGGCGCGTGCTGCAGAAGTTTCAGGCTGATAGACCTGACCGTTGTCCAGCGGAGAGACTGTTTGTCCCTGATAGATGGACTAGTAGAGTTATCTCTGAGGTTCATTGTTCGGTGTTGGCTGGTCATCCTGGAATCTTTGGTACCAGAGATTTGGTGGCTAGATCCTTTTGGTGGCCTTCTTTGTCACGGGATGTGCGTTCTTTTGTGCAGTCCTGTGGGACTTGTGCTCAGCCCTGCTGTTCTCGTGCCAGTGGGTTGCTTTTGCCCTTGCCGGTCCCGAAGAGGCCCTGGACGCATATTTCCATGGATTTTATTTCTGATCTCCCTGTTTCTCAAAGGATGTCGGTCATTTGGGTGGTTTGTGATCGCTTCTCTAAGATGGTCCATTTGGTACTTTTGTCTAAATTGCCTTCCTCCTCTGATTTGGTGCCATTGTTTTTCCAGCATGTGGTTCGTTTGCATGGCATTCCAGAGAACATCGTCTCGGACAGAGGTTCCCAGTTTGTTTCAAGGTTTTGGCGGTCCTTTTGTGCTAAGATGGGCATTGATTTGTCTTTTTCTTCGGCTTTCCATCCTCAGACTAATGGCCAAACCAAACGAACTAATCAGACTATGGAAACATATCTGAGATGCTTTGTTTCTGCTGATCAGGATGATTGGGTGTCCTTCTTGCCTTTGGCTGAGTTCACCCTTAATAATCGGGCCATCTCGGCTACTTTAGTTTCTCCTTTTTTCTGTAATTCTGGTTTCCATCCTCGTTTCTCTTCAGGGCAGGTTGAGCCTTCGGACTGTTCTGGTGTGGATACGGTGGTGGACAGGTTGCAGCAGATTTGGACTCATGTGGTGGACAATTTGACATTGTCCCAAGAGAAGGCTCAACGTTTCGCTAACCGCCGTCGCTGTGTTGGTCCCCGACTTTGTGTTGGGGATTTGGTTTGATTGTCATCTCGTCATGTTCCTATGAAGGTTTCCTCTCCTAAGTTTAAGCCTCGTTTCATTGGGCCATATAAGATTTCTGAAGTTCTTAATCCTGTGTCATTTCGTTTGGACCTTCCAGCTTCTTTTGCCATCCATAATGTGTTCCATAGGTCGTTGTTGCGGAGATACGTGGCGCCTATGGTTCCCTCCGTTGATCCTCCTGCCCCGGTGTTGGTCGAGGGGGAGTTGGAGTATGGGTGGAGAAGATTTTGGATTCTCGTGTTTCGAGACGGAAACTCCAGTACCTGGTCAAGTGGAAGGGTTATGGTCAGGAAGATAATTCCTGGGTTTTTGCCTCTGATGTTCATGCTGCTGATCTAGTTTGTGCCTTTCATTTGGCTCATCCTGATCGGCCTGGGGGCTCTGGTGAGGGTTCGGTGACCCCTCCTCAAGGGGGGGTACTGTTGTGAATTCTGTTGTCGAACTCCCTCCTGTGGTCGTGAATGGTACTTCGGCGAGTTCTGTCCATGGACTCCCTCTGGTGGCTGTGAGTGAAGCTGCTGCTTCTGAGGTTCCTTACACAGGTGACGTGGTTTATCCTTTGGTTGGCTGCTCTATTTAACTCCACTCAGATCGTTACTCCATGCCAGCTGTCAATGTTCCTGCCTTGGTTCAGTTCGCTCTTGGATCTTTCTGGTGACCTGTCTTCTCCAGCAGAAGCTAAGTTCCTGATAGTTATTATTTGTTCATTGTTTCCTTGTCCAGCTGGTTATCATGATTTTGTCTTGCTAGCTGGAAGCTCTGGGATGCAGAGTGGCATCTCCGCACCGTTAGTCGGTGCGGAGGTCTTTTTGCACACTCTGCGTGGTCTTTTGTAGTTTTTGTGCTGACCGCAAATATACCTTTCCTATCCTCTGTCTAGTAAGTCTGGCCTCCCTTTGCTGAAACCTGTTTCATTTCTGCGTTTGTGACTTTCATCTTTACTCACAGTCAATATATGTGGGGGGCTGCCTTTTCCTTTGGGGAATTTCTCTGAGGCAAGGTAGGCTTTATTTTCTATCTCTAGGGCTAGTTAGCTCTTAGGCTGTGAAGAGGCGTCTAGGGAGAGTCAGGAATGCTCCACGGCTATTTCTAGTTGTTGTGATAGGATTAGGGCCTGCGGTCAGCAGAGCTCCCACATCCCAGAGCTTGTCCTGTGTGAGTTTGACTATCAGGTCGTGCCGGGTGCTCCTAACCACCAGGTCATAACACTGCACCCATCCTGCACCCCCATTCTGACATGTGCTGCTCCCATCCTGCACCCCCATTCTGACATGTGCTGCTCCATCCTGCGTCCCCATCCTGTCATGTGCTGCACCCATCCTGCACCCCCATCCTGCCATGTGTTGCACCCATCTTGCGCCCCTATTCTGTCATGTGTTGCACCCATCCTGCGCCCCCATTCTGTCATGTGCTGCTCCCATCCTGCGCCCCCATTGTGACATGTGCTGCTCCCATCCTGCGCCCCCATTCTGACATGTTCTGCACCCATCCTGCACCTCCATTCTGACATGTTCTGCACCCATCTTGCGCCCCCATTCTGTCATGTGTTGCACCCATCCTGCACCCCCATTCTGTCATGGGGGCACCAATCCTGCGCCCCCATTGTGACATGTGCTGCTCCCATCCTGCGCCCCCATTCTGACATGTTCTGCACAAATCTTGCGCCCCCATTCTGTCATGTGTTGCACCCATCCTGCACCCCCATTCTGTCATGTGCTGCTCCCATCCTGCGCCCCCATTGTGACATGTGCTGCACCCATCCTGAGCCTCCATTCTGACATGTTCTGCACCCATCCTGCGTCCCCATTCTGTCATTTGCTGCTTTCATCCTGTCATGTGCTGCTCCCATCCTGTGCCCCCGTTGTTTCATGTGCTGCTCCCATCCTGCACCCCTGTTCTGTCATGTGCTGCTCCCATCCTGCGCCCATTCTGTCATGTGCTGCTGCCATCCTGCGCCCCCGTTCTGTCATGTGCTGCTCCCATCCTGCACCCCTGTTCTGTCATGTGCTGCTCCCATCCAGCGCCCGTTCTGTCATGTGCTGCTGCCATCCTGCGCCCCCGTTCTGTCATGTGCTGCTCCCATCCTGCGCCCGTTCTGTCATGTGCTGCTGCCATCCTGCGCCCCCGTTCTGTCATGTGCTGCTCCCATCCTGCGCCCGTTCTGTCATGTGCTGCTGCCATCCTGCTCCCCCGTTCTGTCATGTGCTGCTCCCATCCTGCACCCCTTCTGTCATGTGCTGCTGCCATCCTGCGCCCGTTCTGTCATGTGCTGCTGCCATCCTGCGCCCGTTCTGTTATGTGCTGTTCCCATCCTGCGCCCCCGTTCTGTCATGTGCTGCTCTCATCCTGCGCCACCATTGTATTATATGCCCCCCATAAGATGCTCCATTATATATGCCCCATACACTGCTCCATTATGATTGATGGCCCCCCATAAGATGCTCCATTATATATGCCCCATACACTGCTCCATTATGATTGATGGCCCCCCATAAGATGCTCCATTATATATGTCCCGTATGCTGCTGCCATATATATAAAAAAAAAATACCATACTCCCCTATCGTCGCTGGGCGCCGAGTGCTGGGGGCCTGAGCAGGCGGGGACACCGGCGCGCTGTGGGGGTCAGGTGCTGGAGTCACCGCCAGCTCACGCCCCCAGCACTTGCTATACTCACCTGTCTGTCCCGTTCCAGCGCTGCGCGCCGCCATCTTCCGGCTCCTCTGGCTGTGACTGTTCAGTCAGAGGGCGGTGCCGGCGCGCATTAAGCGCGTCATCGCGCCCTCTGAACTGGGAACGTCACAGCAGAGGACCCGGGAGACGGAGCCGCACGCAGCGCTGGAACGGGGGACAGGTGAATATACTTACCCTCCTGGCGGTCCCTGACTCTCCGGTGGAGATCGCGGTGCGCGTTCAGTGCTTACGCATACCGCGATCTCCTGGGAGCGTCACTCTGTGGGGGCCAGACTGCGCCGGCACTTGCGCTTGCGCAGTCTATAAAGGCTTCGGACAGAGTGACGCTCCCAGCGTTATATTATAGATGTTATTTTATGAGACTGTTCACATGTCTGATCTTTTTTCTCGGACATAGTGGTCCGAGGAAAAAAAAATCATTGAGATGTCTGGTTTTGAGATGAGTGTCTGCTCAAATTTGGCAATGCAAGTCTATGGGTCCATGAAAAACATCAGATTGCATTTGAGTGGCATCCTAGTGCAGTCCATTTTTCATGGCCTTACAGAATGGAGAAGGTGAAGAAATTATTTTTTTTTCTGTCCACCTCTGAGAAGAAACAATTCCACTCTGATCAAACTCTGATCGGAAAAATTGGACTGTTTTTCCCAGATGGAGAGAAAATGGTTGTGTGCAACTAACCTTGGGAAAGGTGCAGGTGGATGTGTTTTCGGTCCAAGTGTGATCCAATAAAAGATCAGATCACTTATGCTATTGGATGTTGGATTCTTTCCTTGGACAGAGACTGTCAGAGGAAAACATTCATGCATGTCCAAGTTTGACATGTTGGGTGATATTAGAGCGTCCGCTAGGGCTGTGGGTTACTCGGGCAGGGTCCGACGGCTCTTTGGGGGTTGACACGGCAGCAGTGACCCAGTCCATGGCCCTGGACGTCAAATAAAAATGATGATGCAGTGGGAATAAAGTTTATAGGGGATTTGTTTGTGACGCCACCCGTGGTGTTCGGCAATAAGAAAATGGCCGTCACTGAGATTAAGGTCCACAGGAGCGGTTGGTAACGCAGCTGAGATCTTACAGCTCTCCATGGGCAGAGCTAGGCTCTAGGGCAGTTAAAGTGTTAAACTCAATGATGAACTGTTGTTGTGCAGGGCAGGTGATGCAGTAATTATTCTGAGGACACAGCAGGGTGCAGTTTTCTCTCTTTACTCACAGTTGTTAAGTTGTTTGGTCTAGCCAGCTCTCAGGTAATTTTGGTGCACTTTTCTGAGACTCCCTTTCTTGTGTACATTCCGAGGCCTTCTCTGTGCTGGCTTTGCCCTCCTGCCCTGTGCCTCACAGACAGTGTCCCAAGCCAGCAGCCCCGGGTCCTGTCGGGCGACCCTCTCTTGGTCCCTTGATCCTATATGACTGCCTTTCAGCGAATGTGTGTGGATCTGGCTGTGGCACATACAGATACCACAGCCTCTGGTTTGCTAGCTGAGACTTGCAGCTCCTCCACTAGTCTGGGGCCGGTCCACTCTGCGACCTAGTCCTTCCACCCGACTATGGTCGGCATGGATTCGGGCGCCACGGGTGGATTCCTCACTTCCCTGGCCCCTAGGACCTCTTCTCTCACTGGAGCTCCTTTCCGATCAACTCCTCCCCACCAAATCACTACTTTCCCTCCAACTGCCTCTCCACCCACACCCTCCACCTAGCTACCCCTCCAGCCTGAGATGATGCCCTCCCTAAAGAGGGTCCACCCAGATCCCCTGGCCAGGACTGGTGTGGTGTTGGATGCTAGTATGTGAGTCCTGGGTAGTGCCCCCTACTTACTGGAGAGCAGAGTACCACACCTCTGGCTGAAGTGCAGTACCTCTGGCGACTAGACCAACAGGGGCGCCACATACCCCCCATTAAACACAGCATGTCTGCGGGCTGGAGCAGAGTAAAACACATATTAAAAACATGCAAATAATATTTCTGAAATGCATTTCAACAGGTGAAAAAGTCAAACATGTAACTCTTTCTTCCCTTTATGGGAGGTACTTTGCACCTGAACATTGCATATAAATAACAGAAACATAAAACAGAACATAACTCTCAATAAAACATTTCAATTAAGTTCAATAGATTGCAGTGAGATCCCAAACCAGGTGTCCTTCTTACCATTCTCAGTGCAATATGGGGGAACCCGTCTCAAACCCCCAACGTAGTCCCTAGGCGTGGCTACAGGGCATAGCTGGTCAACTAGTTGGACCACTTTTTGGCCACTCCAGATGGTTTTTATTCTTTGGTCTGCTGTAAAATGTACAGTGTCCAACTCACACTCTAAAGATTTGCTGTAAAACCAACAAGGAGCACATTAAGTGCTAACTTTTTTACAATTAAAGTTCTGGCCATTCACAGTCCATGACCACAAGCACAAGCACTCACTCTAGTGTGACTTGCCTAGAAGTCACTTTCTACTTCCTTTTCCAAGGTAGTACTTGGTGCCTACAACCTTCTGATCGGTGAAGTTCTTCGTCAGGCATCACAGCAGGTAGCTCAAATGGTGCAAGTCCTGCAGTCGGGGTCTGAGTGCCCTGTGTCCACATTGTCATGTTTTCTGGAGCTGCAGGGACTGGTGCAGTGTCCAGGATTGAAGCTGTTGGTTGACTTTTTAACATTGCACCCAGGGCCGCCAGAAGGGCATTACTGCCCTGACTGGCGTATGGGACTCGGTGGTCAGAGGGGTCCCCCCTACATGCACTGTGGCACACTATTGACGTGCGGGCCCGCACCCGCACGTCAATAGTTAACAGCCGCCAGCCAATCGGAGGCTGGCAGCTGACTTGAGCCACAGCACACACTTCGCCGGTGTCTGACGTCATTGTCAGCCGCTGGCGAGTGCACGCTCCGCCTGGGTGGAGGGAGTGAGCTTTGCCCACCGCAGGAACGCAGCAAGGTAAGAACTCGTGTTTTTTATTTTTTAGAGCGGTGATCCAGGGGGCCCCGGGGCAGAATGCTGGACACGTTAGGGCAGAGATGCTGGACACACTGGGGCAGAGATGCTGGACACACTGGGGCAGATATGCTGGACACACTGGGGCAGAGATGCTGAACACACTGGGGCAGAGATGCGGGACACACTGGGGCAGAAATGCTGGACACACTGGGGCAGAAATGCTGGACACACTGGGGCAGAGATGCTGGACACATTGCGGCAGAGATGCTGGGCACACTGGGGCAGAGATGCTGGACACACTGGGGCAGAAATGCTGGACACACTGGGGCAGAGATGCTGGACACACTGGGGCAGAAATGCTGGACACACTGGGGCAGAGATGCTGGACACACTGGGGCAGAGATGCTGGACACACTGGGGCAGAGATGCTGGACACACTGGGGCAGAGATGCTTGACACACTGGGGCAGAGATGCTGGACACACTGGAGCAGAGATGCTGGACACACTGGGGCAGAGATGCTGGACACACTGGGGCAGAGATGCTGGACACACTGGGGCAGAGATGCTGGACACACTGGGGCAGAGATGCTGGACACACTGGGGTAGAGATGCAGCGCCCCAGAGACATGGTCGTTGCAGTATGGCCCCAAGGCGAGTAGCGGTACGTCCGATGGCACTAAGGAGTTCTCCTGACCAGGTATCACCAGAACACATTACACTTCACACTCCGGCCACTATGGGGAGAAAAAGGCGTCATTTAATGGGCCACTCCTCACACTGGTAAAACTAGGGGCTGGGGAGGAAGTTAGTCAGAAGCTGACTGGGTTGGAACCAGGCAACATCCCGTGGCAGGGGGTGTTGCGGGGAGAAGACACAGGGGGGTCCCTGTCAGGCGTGCGAACCTGGCAGGTGCCTAGCGAACAGAACAAGAACGTTACGGAACCGCGCCTGCACACCTTGCGGCGGTATCCTAAGAAAGAGACAAGAGGGGAAGAATATTGTGGAACAGTGTAAGCGAGATCAGCACAAAGGAGAGCCAGTAAGAGTCGTGCCGAGAGAGGAAGGCAACATCTTACTGAGGCGCGTAGTCGGTGGCCGGATCACCGTAGGAGTAACTGACTTCAGGCCTTACTTCAAATTCCGCTGGACAGTTAATTGTAGGTTGCCTGTCTACCTTCTACACCTACGAAGACATAGGGGGCAACATTGGGAGAGGGGCGTTTCTAGGGTCCCAGAAGACCTCCAAGCCTTCCCGTCAAACGGGTGGCGTCCTAGCCATACTATACCTTGGGGACGTTAGAAACTAGCAACATCTGGAACCAAAGAACGAGAGAGAGAGAGAAAGCTGTAGAGAACGAACAAAGGAGAACAGCAGTTGTGAGGACTATGTTGTGAATTCTGTGGCAGAGCTCCCTCCTGTGGTCACAAGTGGTACTTCGGCTGATTCTCTCTGTGAGCTTCCGTTGGTGGAGGAGAGTGGTACTGCGGCTTCTGAGTTTCCTTCCTCAGGTGATGTGGTGCTGCTCTATTTAACTCCACCTAGTGCTTTGATCCTGGCTTCCAGTCAATGTTCTAGTATTGGACCTGTCTCCTCCTGGATCGTTCCTGTGGCCTGCTGCTCTGCTTAGCTAAGTTCCGCTTTTGCTATTTTGTTTGCTGTTTTTTCTGTCCAGCATTGCTTATTTGTTTTTTCTTGCTTGCTGGAAGCTCTGGGACGCAGAGGGTGTACCTCCGTGCCGTTAGTTCGGTACGGAGGGTCTTTTTGCCCCCTTTGCGTGGTTGTTTGTAGGGTTTTGTGTTGACCGCATAGTTACCTTTCCTATCCTCGCTCTGTTCAGAAAGTCGGGCTTCACTTTGCTAAATCTATTTCATCTCTACGTTTGTCTTTTCATCTTACTCACAGTCATTATATGTGGGGGCTGCCTTTTCCTTTGGGGTATTTCTCTGAGGCAAGGTAGGCTTATTTTCTATCTTCAGGCTAGCTAGTTTCTCAGGCTGTGCCGAGTTGCATAGGGAGCTTAAGGCGCAATCCACGGCTGACTTTAGTGTGGTTGGACAGGATTAGGGATTGCGGTCAGCAGAGTTTCCACGTCTCAGAGCTCGTTCTATATTTTTGGGTTATTGTCAGGTCACTGTATGTGCTCTGACTTCTATGTCCATTGTGGTACTGAATTACCAGATCATAACAGTACTGGATGCCAAAATACTAATGATTCTCAATAGTGGGAAAAAAGAAGTTCTGAGACCATTTTTTTTTCTCTGTATTGTGTTTTGCCTTTTTTTTCCCCTAGACATTTGGGTGGTTCAGGACACAGGTGTAGCGATGGACATTAAAGGTCTGTCTTCATGTGTGGATCAGCTCACGGCAAGAGTACAAAATATTCAAGACTTTGTGGTTCAGAATTCTATGTTAGAACCAAGAATTCCTATTCCTGATTTGTTTTTTGGAGATAGAACTAAATTTTTGAGTTTCAAAAATAATTGTAAACTATTTCTGGCTTTGAAACCTCGCTCCTCTGGTGACCCAGTTCAACAAGTTAGGATCCTTATTTCTTTTTTACGTGGCGACCCTCAGGACTGGGCATTTTCTCTTGCGTCAGGAGATCCTGCATTAAGTAATATCGATGCGTTTTTCCTGGCACTCGGATTGCTGTACGATGAACCTAATTCAGTGGATCAGGCAGAGAAAAATTTGCTGGCTCTGTGTCAGGGTCAGGATGAGATAGAGGTATATTGTCAGAAATTTAGAAAGTGGTCCGTACTCACTCAATGGAATGAAGGTGCGCTCGCAGCTATTTTCAGAAAGGGTCTCTCTGAAGCCCTTAAAGATGTCATAGTGGGATTTCCTATGCCTGCTGGTCTGAATGAGTCTATGTCTCTGGCCATTCAGATCGGTCGATGCTTGCATGAGCGTAAATCTGTGCACCATTTGGCGGTATTACCTGAGCATAAACCTGAGCCTATGCAGTGCGATAGGATTTTGACCAGAGTTGAACGGCAAGAACACAGACGTCTGAATGGGCTGTGTTTCTACTGTGGTGATTCCACTCATGCTATCTCTGATTGTCCTAAGCGCACTAAGCGGTTCGCTAGGTCTGCCACCATTGGTACGGTACAGTCAAAATTTCTTTTGTCCGTTACCTTGATTTGCTCTTTGTCATCTTATTCTGTCATGGCATTTGTGGATTCAGGCGGTGCCCTGAATTTGATGGACTTGGAGTATGCTAGGCGTTGTGGGTTTTTCTTGGAGCCCTTGCAGTGTCCTATTCCATTGAGAGGAATTGATGCTACGCCTTTGGCCAAGAATAAGCCTCAGTACTGGACCCAGCTGACCATGTGCATGGCTCCTGCACATCAGGAGGTTATTCGCTTTCTGGTGTTGCATAATCTGCATGATGTGGTCGTGTTGGGGTTGCCATGGCTACAAGTCCATAATCCAGTATTAGATTGGAAATCCATGTCTGTGTCCAGCTGGGGTTGTCAGGGGGTACATGGTGATGTCCCATTTCTGTCTATTTCGTCATCCATCCCTTCTGAGGTTCCAGAGTTCTTGTCTGATTACCGGGATGTATTTGATGAGCCCAAGTCTGATACCTTACCTCCGCATAGGGATTGTGATTGTGCTATCGATTTGATTCCTGGTAGTAAATTCCCAAAGGGTCGACTGTTTAATTTATCTGTGCCTGAGCATGCCGCTATGCGGAGTTACGTGAAGGAGTCCTTGGAGAAAGGGCATATTCGCTCGTCATCGTCGCCATTAGGAGCAGGGTTCTTTTTTGTGGCCAAGAAGGATGGTTCGCTGAGACCTTGTATAGATTACCGCCTTCTTGATAAGATCACGGTTAAATTTCAGTACCCCTTGCCGTTGTTATCTGATTTGTTTGCTCGGATTAAGGGGGCTAGTTGGTTCACCAAGATAGATCTTCGTGGTGCGTATAATCTTATGCGTATTAAGCGAGGCGATGAATGGAAAACTGCATTTAATATGCCCGAGGGCCATTTTGAGTATCTAGTAATGCCATTTGGACTTGCCAATGCTCCATCGGTGTTTCAGTCCTTTATGCATGACATCTTCCGAGAGTACTTGGATAAATTCCTGATTGTGTACTTGGATGACATTTTGATCTTCTCGGATGATTGGGAGTCTCATGTGAAGCAGGTCAGAACGGTGTTTCAGGTCCTGCATGCTAATTCTTTGTTTGTGAAGGGATCAAAGTGTCTCTTTGGTGTTCAGAAGGTTTCATTTTTGGGGTTCATCTTTTCCCCTTCTACTATCGAGATGGACCCTGTTAAGGTCCAAGCCATCCATGATTGGACTCAGCCTACATCTCTGAAAAGTCTGCAAAAGTTCCTGGGCTTTGCTAATTTTTATCGTCGCTTCATCTGCAATTTTTCTAGTATTGCTAAACCATTGACCGATTTGACCAAGAAGGGTGCTGATGTGGTCAATTGGTCTTCTGCTGCTGTGGAAGCTTTTCAAGAGTTGAAGCGTCGTTTTTCTTCTGCCCCTGTGTTGTGTCAACCAGATGTTTCGCTTCCTTTCCAGGTCGAGGTTGATGCATCTGAGATTGGAGCAGGGGCTGTTTTGTCGCAGAGAAGTTCTGATTGCTCGGTGATGAAACCATGCGCCTTCTTTTCCAGGAAGTTTTCGCCTGCTGAGCGAAATTATGATGTTGGCAATCGAGAGTTGCTGGCCATGAAGTGGGCATTCGAGGAGTGGCGTCATTGGCTTGAAGGAGCTAAGCATCGCATGGTGGTCTTGACTGATCATAAGAACTTGACTTATCTCGAGTCTGCCAAGCGGTTGAATCCTTAACAGGCTCGTTGGTCGCTGTTTTTGCCTGTTTTAACTTTGTGATTTCGTACCTTCCGGGCTCTAAAAATGTGAAGGCGGATGCTCTGTCTAGGAGTTTTGGGCCCGACTCTCCGGGTTTATCTGAGCCGGCGGGTATTCTCAAAGAGGGAGTAATTGTGTCTGCCATCTCCCCTGATTTGCGGCTGGTGCTGCAAAAATTTCAGGCTAATAAACCTGATCGTTGCCCAGCGGAGAAACTGTTTGTCCCTGATAGGTGGACGAATAAAGTTATCTCTGAGGTTCATTGTTCGGTGTTGGCTGGTCATCCTGGAATCTTTGGTACCAGAGAGTTAGTGGCTAGATCCTTTTGGTGGCCATCTCTGTCGCGGGATGTGCGTTCTTTTGTGCAGTCCTGTGGGATTTGTGCTCGGGCTAAGCCCTGCTGTTCTCGTGCCAGTGGGTTGCTTTTGCCCTTGCCGGTCCCGAAGAGGCCTTGGACACATATCTCTATGGATTTTATTTCAGATCTTCCCGTCTCTCAAAAAATGTCAGTCATTTGGATGGTTTGTGATCGCTTCTCTAAGATGGTCCATTTGGTACCCTTGTCTAAATTACCTTCCTCCTCTGATTTGGTGCCATTGTTCTTCCAGCATGTGGTTCGTTTACATGGCATTCCAGAGAATATCGTTTCTGACAGAGGTTCCCAGTTTGTTTCGAGGTTTTGGCGAGCCTTTTGTGCTAGGATGGGAATTGACTTGTCTTTTTCCTCGGCTTTCCATCCTCAGACTAATGGCCAGACCGAACGAACCAATCAGACCTTGGAAACATATCTGAGATGCTTTGTTTCTGCTGATCAGGATGACTGGGTGTCCTTTTTGCCTTTGGCTGAGTTCGCCCTTAATAATCGGGCCAGCTCGGCTACCTTGGTTTCGCCGTTTTTCTGCAACTCTGGGTTCCATCCTCGTTTCTCTTCAGGGCAGGTTGAGTCTTCGGACTGTCCTGGTGTGGATACTGTGGTGGACAGGTTGCAGCAGATTTGGACTCATGTAGTGGACAATTTGACCTTGTCCCAGGAGAAGGCTCAACGTTTCGCTAATCGCAGACGCTGTGTGGGTCCCCGACTTCATGTTGGGGATTTGGTTTGGTTATCTTCTCGTCATATTCCCATGAAGGTTTCCTCTCCTAAGTTTAAACCTCATTTCATTGGTCCGTATAGGATTTCTGAGGTTCTTAATCCTGTGTCTTTTCGTCTGACCCTTCCAGATTCTTTTTCCATACATAACGTATTCAATAGGTCATTGTTGCGGAGATACGTGGCACCTGTGGTTCCATCTGTTGATCCTCCTGCCCCGGTTTTGGTGGAAGGGGAGTTGGAGTATATTGTGGAGAAGATTTTGGATTCTCGTGTTTCAAGACGGAAACTCCAGTATCTGGTTAAGTGGAAGGGTTATGCTCAGGAAGATAATTCCTGGGTCTTTGCCTCTGATGTCCATACTCCCGATCTTGTTCGTGCCTTTCATATGGCTCATCCTGGTCGTCCTGGGGGCTCTGGTGAGGGTTCGGTGACCCCTCCTCAAGGGGGGGGTACTGTTGTGAATTCTGTGGCAGAGCTCCCTCCTGTGGTCACAAGTGGTACTTCGGCAGATTCTCTCTGTGAGCTTCCGTTGGTGGAGGAGAGTGGTACTGCGGCTTCTGAGTTTCCTTCCTCAGGTGATGTGGTGAAGTCGTTAGGTGCTGCTCTATTTAACTCCACCTAGTGCTTTGATCCTGGCTTCCAGTCAATGTTCTAGTATTGGACCTGTCTCCTCCTGGATCATTCCTGTGGCCTGCTGCTCTGCTTAGCTAAGTTCCGCTTTTGCTATTTTGTTTGCTGTTTTTTCTGTCCAGCATTGCTTATTTGTTTTTTCTTGCTTGCTGGAAGCTCTGGGACGCAGAGGTTGTACCTCCGTGCCGTTAGTTCGGTACGGAGGGTCTTTTTGCCCCCTTTGCGTGGTTGTTTGTAGGGTTTTGTGTTGACCGCATAGTTACCTTTCCTATCCTCGCTCTGTTCAGAAAGTCGGGCCTCACTTTGCTAAATCTATTTCATCTCTACGTTTGTCTTTTCATCTTAACTCACAGTCATTATATGTGGGGGCTGCCTTTTCCTTTGCGGTATTTCTCTGAGGCAAGGTAGGCTTATTTTCTATCTTCAGGCTAGCTAGTTTCTCAGGCTGTGCCGAGTTGCATAGGGAGCGTTAGGCGCAATCCACGGCTGCCTTTAGTGTGGTTGGACTGGATTAGGGATTGCGGTCAGCAGAGTTTCCACGTCTCAGAGCTCGTTCTATATTTTTGGGTTATTGTCAGGTCACTGTATGTGCTCTGACTTCTATGTCCATTGTGGTACTGAATTACCAGATCATAACAGTACTATTCCGAATGCTCAGCAGGGTAGGACTACAACACACAGGCGCTATTGGTAGGCAACGATTTCCATCTGCGAGGGAAACTCTGGATGTGCCCATCGGACTGGCCGGTCTCTGATAGCCCGGTTGAATGTGCTCTGGACTGAGTGTTCTGAAGCCTTCAGTAAAAGGTAAAGAGACTGCAAACCTGTGTCCTCGTTATTGCCTGCACCTCATACCATCACTACCCACCTTACTGGGAAGCCCTGGGGACATACTTCGCCTGTGGGAACTTATACCATCCAGCTGCGATTCCATCACCCCAGCGGATCTCACTGCAGCGTCGGTCACCCTGACCGAACACCACAGGTGGCGTCACGAACTCCTGACAGACTGTACTACCACTTTCATTGGTTGCCCCTTAGGGTCGCAGACCGGGTCTAGCCACCGTGACAGCCTCGGAACCGAACGAGAGAGGCCCGCTACCGAAACGCGTGGCCCTGTGTCTGGGGGCGCTTCAACTTGGCGTCACAAACAGGATCGTACTTAAGCCTGAAGAATTGGGTCATGTGTGCCTTGGAACTGTGATTGAAATGTGTTGGACTGTGACTTATTGCAAGGACTGTGTGTTGCTATTTTCCGCAAGCTTCCTGCCAAAACTGCCGCCATTGTAGCGCCACGTGGGGCGCAGGAGAAGAAGAAGGGCGTGGAAAGGGGGCGTGAGTGGGCTGGAGAGCGCGAAAGATAATGGCCGCCCAGTCTAAGTATTGTTGTATCCTGAGGGCGGGCCCGTCAGCCGCTGAGGTCCGCCTTCTCATCCTCTATGGGGGGTGGGGACAGTGGGGACGGAGCCGCCCCCGAAAGAGAGCCCGGGAAGAAGGCACAGAGGAAGGGACAAAGATGGCGACTCCCAGGCGACCGCATGGAGACGACCCGGCCGGGCGCAGGCCTGTATC
The DNA here is from genome assembly GCF_032444005.1 of Ranitomeya imitator. NCBI lineage: Eukaryota > Metazoa > Chordata > Amphibia > Anura > Dendrobatidae > Ranitomeya > Ranitomeya imitator. Next base: position 120,057,833 of record NC_091288.1, on the reverse strand, counting down.
GCCCGCAGCGGCCCCGGAGTCACCGCTGCTGCAGGACCTCGCTGCTGTGCAGCTGCCCGAAGGGAAGCCCGGAGGCCGGATGCCCGACGGCTGGGTGGCCGCCGCCGAGGCTCGGCGGCTGGCATGCTATCTGGAGGCCCGTGCCCGAGTGAGTTCCCGGTTGGGCTACCCGATGGAGATCCGTCTGTCCTCTGTGTCTCCTCCTCTACCCGCAACGGCTGCGTCAGAACTTTACACCCGATCGGGAAGTTGTGTTCCGCCGGAGCGGGACTTAAGGATCCTGCCGGTGACGGAGCACCAGCGACGCCTGGTGGCGGCTTGGAGGAAACAGCCGTGGCCTGTAGAGGTGATAGACCTCACTGCAGAGGAGAAAGTTCCGCCGTCGCACTGGGGAGTGGTGGTCTTCTACAATCCCAGGGAGGAGATGGGGGTGATCCAGGAGATCGGAGAACCCCTGCAGGTCCGTGTGGATCGGAAGGAAGTGGAGCCCCGTTATGGGACGAGGGAGGAGACTCATGAACTGAGGCCAGGTGATGCGGTGACATATACCCGATGGCGGAGAGAAGCCGGATGGGTGGCCAGGGGTGTCGAGTTGTGCGCAGCACTACAGGTAGAAGCTGGAGCTCCAGAGGAAGGAGTCCCTGTGCCTGATCACCAGGTGAGCCCGGCCCCGCGAACCACTGTGGATTCCATCTGTGCCCAACGGAAAGGTGTGGTCTGTGAGGTAAGGCCACAACCTCCACAACCTCCACAACAATAAACCTCAGGGACCTGAAAATGTGTACATAGTTACTTAACTGTTTCCTGCTGTTGCTGTTTTAAAACCCGTAGGGGTTAGAGAAAGTGTCCTCCTGGGAAGAAGTAAACAGATGGTCGGCGCAATGGCGGTAGGCTCAGCCAAGGAGCTAGGCGGTCCTGCATTGGCTAAGTGAGAATGGAAAGGAAAGTTGAGTTGTTGTAGTACTTGATAGTAAGCCGTTAGTGGGTTCAGCGAACACGCCCTTAAAGGAAGAGTTAGTTATGTGTTCCAAAAATTTGCACTTAAGTCCTAGTAGCATACCCGGCTGGATACCAAGAGTTATTTAAGGTATTAATGTTATTTTAAAATATTTAATTGTTATTTTTGTTTGTAACGTTCAAGTGTTCTTACCTCCCATAAAGGGAAGCACCTTTTCTATTTGTTTGTTCTTAGCATCCAAAAATTTTGTATGTCTTTCACTGCATTATATTGTTGTTCTTCTCACCAGTCCAGGAGTACTGGATTTAACCGGGGGGGGGGGGGGGGAGTGCAGCGCCCCAGAGACCTGGTCATTGCAGTATGGCCCCAAGGCGAGTAGCGGTACGTCCGATGGCACTAAGGAGTTTTCCTGACCAGATATCACCTGAACACATTACACTTCACACTCTGGCCACTAGGGGGAGAAAAAGGCTTCATTTAATGGGCCACTCCTCACACTGGTAAAACTAGGGGCTGGGGAGGAAGTTAGTCAGAAGCTGACTGGGTTGGAACCAGGCAACATCCCGTGGCAGGGGGTGTTGCGGGGAGAAGACACAGGGGGGTGCCTGTCAGGCGTGGGAACCTGGCAGGTGCCTAGCGAACAGAACAAGAACGTTACGGAACCGCGCCTGCACACCTTGCGGCGGTATCCTAAAAAAGAGACAAGAGGGGAAGAATATTGTGGAACAGTGTAAAAGAGATCAGCACAAAGGAGAGCCAGTAAGAGTCGTGCCGAGAGAGGAAGGCAACATCTTACTGAGGCGCGTAGTCGGTGGCCAGATCACCGTAGGAATAACTGACTCCAGGCCTTACTTCAAATCCTGCTGGACAGTTAATTATAGGTTGGCTGTCTACCTTCTACACCTACAAAGACATAGGGGGCAACATTGGGAGAGGGGCGTCTCTAGGGTCCCGGAAGACCTCCAAGCCTTCCCGTCAAACGGGTGGCGTCCTAGCCATACTATACCTGGGGGACGTTAGAAACTAGCAACATCTGGAACCAAAGAACGAGAGAGAGAGAGAAAGCTGTAGAGAATGAACGAAGGAGAACAGCAGTTGGGAGGACTATTCCGAATGCTCAGCAGGGTAGGACTACAACACACAGGCGCTATTGGTAGGCAACGATTTCCATCTGCGAGGGAAACTCTGGATGTGCCCATCGGATCGGCCGGTCTCTGATAGCCCGGTTGAACGTGCTCTGGACTGAGTGTTCTGAAGCCTTCAGTAAAAGGTAATGAGACTGCAAACCTGTGTCCTCGTTATTGCCTGCACCTCACACCATCACTACCCACCTTACTGGGAAGCCCTGGGGACATACTTCGCCTGTGGGAAGTCCAGCTGCGATTCCATCACCCCCAGCGGATCCCACAGCAGCGTCGGTCACCCTGACCGAACACCACAGGTGGCGTCACGAACCCCTGACAGACTGTACTACCACTTTCATTGGACGTCCCTTAGCAGGGTCACGGACCGGGTCTAGCCACCGTGACAGCCTCGGAACCGAACCAGAGAGGCCCGGTACTGAAACACGTGGCCCTGTGTCTGGGGGCACTCCAGAGATGCTGGACACACTGGGGCAGAGATGCTGGACTCACTGGAGCAGAGATGCTGGACACATTGGGGCAGACATGCTGGACATTGGGGGCAGATATGCTGGACAGTGGGGGCAGAGATGCTGGACATTGGGGGCAGAGATGCTGGACACACGGGGTAGAATGCTGGAGACACTGGGGGCAGAAGTGCTGGAGACACTGAGGACAGAATGGAGACATGATTGGAGACACCGGGCAGAATGAAAGACATGGGGGCATGATTGGAGACACTGGGGGCAGGATTGGAGACAGATTGTGCAGGATCATGGGGCAGGATGGATACGATGGAGACAGATGTGGCAGGATGGGGAGATCATATTGGGCAGGATGGGGAGATCATATGGGGCAGAATGCATACTCATGAGGGCAGGATGCGAGAACATATGGCTGGAGCCAAGAATGAGACACAGAGGGGCCAGGATGGGGGATATTATTACCATAGGGGCTAATTAAGGGATATTATTACTACAGTGACATATTTATTTTATTTTTTGAGTATAATGTTTTAAATGGGGGGGGCAAACCTGTTACTGTGTAGAGTGACACTATGTCGCCTTTTTTTTCATGTGGTGTAATGTAGAGGTTGGGAAAAATTAAGCAATGTGTTTTGCAAGCGAAGCTCGAGATAACTGTGTTATATCCTGCAGAGACAAGTCCTGGCTGGAAGAAGTGACGTCGGTCTGTGCTGGATGAAAGTTGAAAGATGAAGGACTTCACCTAGAGACGTCACTGGTGAGTCAGTGTGTTACCTATACACTGACACTATACACTGTATACTATATACAGAGCTCCTGTGTATAATGTCACCAGTAATCACTGCATTACCTACACATTATATACAGAGCTCCTGTGTATAATATCATCAGTGATCACTCTATTACCTGTACACAGACATTGCATACTAAGTACAGATCTCCTGTGTATAATGGCGCTTATGGTGATGGTATTGTTTGTTTGTTTTTACTGATCAGTATTATAGTATTCGGTCACTTTGTGGTGGTAATATGTGGTCTGGTCATAGTGCGGTGGTATTTGTTCCTTGTATGTGATATTATTCGGTCCCTGGTGGTAATATGTGGTCTGGTCATGGTGCGGTGGTATTTGTCCCTTAAATGTGCTATTTGGTCACTATGTGGTAATAATATGGTGTCTGGTCATGGTGTTGTGGTATTTGTTCCTTGTGGCGGTAATATGTGGTCTTGACATGGTGTAGCAGTATTTGTTTATTGTATGTGATATTATTGGTCATTTTAAAAATTGAAAAATAAATAAAAATATACCTAAATTGTATTACATATTTTAACAAATATTTAATAGGTTACAGCAGAGTAGGGCCCGGCCAAAAGTGTCTACCGTGTTATGGTGGCGGCTCAAAAAATCTTTTGGCCAAAACAAAAGCTGCCGGCTATATGTGTGATCTGGTGATGGGAACTGTTAATGTGTGATAGGTGAGAAGTGGAGTTTTTCCAAGAGAGAGCGGTGGGACTGTGGACAGTTCGAGGGGTGGAGCGTGAAAGCAGGGCTGGGGTGGAGCCTCGACGGAGTCTCAAGGGGGCCTAAAAAAATTTGCCAGTATGGGGCCCCAAAATTTCTAGTGGCAGCCCTGATTCCACCCATTAGAACGGGAACAACACTGTTATGACCTGGTGGTTAGGAGCACCCGACCTGATAGTTAAACTCATACAGGACGAGCTCTGGAATGTGGGAGCTCTGCTGACCGCAAGCCCTAATCCTATCGCACACACTAGAAATATCCGTGGAGCGCTCCTGACGCTCCCTATGCGCCTCGTCACAGCCTAACAGCTAGCTAGCCCTAGAGAAGAAAATAAAGCCTACATTGCCTCAGAGAAATTCCCCAAAGGAATAGGCAGCCCCCCACATGTAATGACTGTTTGTAAAGATGAAAGTCACAAACGCAGAAATGAGATAGGTTTCAGCAAAGGGAGGCCAGACTTACTAAATAGACAGAGGATAGGAAAGGAATCTTTGCGGTCAGCACAAAAACCTACAAAAGACCATGCAGAGTGTGCAAAAGGGTCCTCCGCACCGACTCACGGTGCGGGGGTGCCACCCTGCATCCCAGAGCTTCCAGCTAGCAAGACAAAATCAAGATAACCAGCTGGACAAAGAAACAAGAACAATAATAACAATTAGGAACTTAGCTTCTGCAGGAGAAGACAGGACACCAGACAGATCCAGGAGCGAACTGAGCCAATGCTAAAACATTGACAGCTGGCATGGAGAAACGATCTGAGTGGAGTTAAATAGAGAAGCCAACCAAAGGATAAACCACGTCACCTGTGTAAGGAACCTCAGAAGCAGCAGCTCCACTCACAGCCACCAGAGGGAGCCCACGGACCGAACTCACCGAAGTACCATTCATGACCACAGGAGGGAGCTCGACAACAGAATTCACAACAGTACCCCCCCCTTGAGGAGGGGTCACCGAACCCTCACCAGAGCCCCCAGGCCGATCAGGATGAGCCAAATGAAAGGCACAAACTAGATCGGCAGCATGAACATCAGAGGCAAAAACCCAGGAATTATCCTCCTGACCATAACCCTTCCAATTGACCAGGTACTGGAGTTTCCGTCTCGAAACACGAGAATCCAAGATCTTTTCCACCACAGACTCCAACTCCCCCTCGACCAACACCGGGGCAGGAGGATCAACGGAGGGAACCATAGGCCCCACGTATCTCCGCAACAACGACCTATGGAACACATTATGGATGGCAAAAGAAGCTGGAAGGTCCAAACGAAATGACACACGATTAAGAATTTCAGAAATCTTATATGGCCCAATGAAAGGAGGCTTAAACTTAGGAGAGTAAACCTTCATAGGAACATGACGAGATGACAACCAAACCAAATCCCCAACCCGAAGTCGGGGACCAACACAGCGCCGGCGGTTAGCGAAACGTTGAGCCTTCTCCTGGGACAATGTCAAATTGTCCACCACATGAGTCCAAATCTGCTGCAACCTGTCCACCACCGTATCCACACCAGGACAGTCCGAAGGCTCAACCTGCCCTGAAGAGAAACGAGGATGGAAACCAGAATTGCAGAAAAAGGAGAAACCAAAGTAGCCGAGCTGGCCCGATTATTAAGGGCGAACTCAGCCAAAGGCAAAAAGGACACCCAATCATCCTGATCAGCAGAAACAAAGCATCTCAGATATGTCTCCAAAGTCTGATTAGTTCGTTCGGTTTGGCCATTAGTCTGAGGATGGAAAGCCGAAGAAAAAGACAAATCAATGCCCATCTTAGCACAAAAGGACCGCCAAAACCTTGAAACAAACTGGGAACCACTGTCCGAGACGATGTTCTCCGGAATGCCATGCAAACGAACCACATGCTGGAAAAACAATGGCACCAAATCAGAGGAGGAAGGCAATTTAGATAAGCGTACCAAATAGACCATCTTAGAGAAGCGATCACAAACCACCCAAATGACCGACATCCTTTGAGAAACAGGGAGATCAGAAATAAAATCCATGGAAATATGCGTCCAGGGCCTCTTCGGGACCGGCAAGGGCAAAAGCAACCCACTGGCACGAGAACAGCAGGGCTTAGCCCGAGCACAAGTCCCACAGGACTGCACAAAAGAACGCACATCCCGTGACAAAGAAGGCCACCAAAAGGATCTAGCCACCAAATCTCTGGTACCAAAGATTCCAGGATGACCAGCCAACACCGAACAATGAACCTCAGAGATAACTCTACTAGTCCATCTATCAGGGACAAACAGTTTCTCCGTAGGACAACGGTCAGGTCTATCAGCCTGAAACTTCTGCAGCACGCGCCGCAAATCAGGGGAGATGGCAGACAAAATTACCCCCTCTTTAAGAATACCCGCCGGCTCCGGAACACCCGGAGAGTCAGGCACAAAACTCCTTGACAGGGCATCAGCCTTCACATTCTTAGATCCCGGAAGGTATGAAACCACAAAATCAAAACGGGAGAAAAAGAGCGACCATCGAGCCTGTCTAGGATTCAACCGTTTGGCAGACTCGAGATAAGTCAAATTCTTGTGATACGTCAAGACCACCACGCGATGTTTAGCTCCTTCAAGCCAATGTCGCCACTCCTCGAATGCCCACTTCATGGCCAACAACTCTCGATTGCCAACATCATAATTGCGCTCAGCAGGCGAGAATTTTCTAGAAAAGAAGGCTCATGGTTTCATCACCGAGCCATCAGAACTTCTTTGTGACAAAACAGCCCCTGCTCCAATCTCAGAAGCATCAACCTCGACCTGAAACGGAAGCGAAACGTCTGGCTGGCACAGCACAGGGGCAGAAGAAAAACGATGCTTCAACTCCTGAAAAGCCTCTACAGCCGCAGAGGACCAATTGACCACATCAGCACCTTTCTTGGTCAAATCAGTCAACGGTTTAGCAACACTAGAAAAATTAGCGATGAAGCGACGGTAAAAATTAGCAAAGCCCAGGAACTTCAGTAGGCTCTTCACAGATGTCGGCTGAGTCCAATCATAAATGGCCTGGACCTTAACAGGGTCCATCTCGATAGTAGAAGGGGAAAAAATGAAACCCAAAAATGAAACCTTCTGAACTCCAAAGAGACACTTTGACCCCTTCACAAACAAGGAATTCGCACGAACAACCTGGAACACCATTCTGACCTGCTTCACATGAGACTCCCAATCATCCGAAAAGACCAAAATGTCATCCAAATATACAATCATGAATCTATCCAGGTACTCTCGGAAGATGTCATGCATAAAGGACTGAAACACAGATGGAGCATTAGAAAGCCCGAATGGCATAACCAGGTACTCAAAATGGCCCTCGGGCGTATTAAATGCTGTTTTCCATTCATCGCCCTGTTTAATTCTCACAAGATTATACGCCCCTCGAAGATCTATCTTGGTGAACCAACTAGCCCCCTTAATTCAAGCAAACAGATCAGACATCAGCGGCAAAGGATACTGAAATTTGACTGTGATCTTATTAAGAAGGCGATAATAAATACAAGGTCTTAAAGAGCCATCCTTCTTGGCCACAAAAAAGAACCCTGCTCCCAATGGTGACGACGACGGGCGAATATGACCCTTCTCCAAGGATTCCTTTATATAACTCCGCATAGCAGCGTGCTCTGGCACAGATAGATTAAACAGTCGGCCCTTAGGAAACTTACTACCGGGAATCAAATTAATAGCAAAATCGCAGTCCCTATGAGGAGGTAGGGCACTGGATTTGGGCTCTTCAAATACATCCCAGTAATCTGATAAAAACTCAGGGACTTCAGAAGGAGTGGAAGGCGAAATTGACAACAATGGAACATCACCATGTACCCCTTGACAACTCCAGCTGGACACAGACATAGATTTCCAATCCAACACTGGATTATGGACCTGTAGCCATGGCAACCCCAAAACGACCACATCATGCAGATTATGCAACACCAAAAAGCGAATATCCTCCTGATGTGCAGGAGCCATGCACATGGTCAATTGAGTCCAGTACTGAGGCTTATTCTTGGCCAAAGGCGTAGCATCAATTCCTCTCAATGGAATAGGATACTGCAAGGGCTCCAAGAAAAAACCACAGCGCCTGGCAAACTCCAAGTCCATCAAATTCAGGGCAGCGCCTGAATCCACAAATGCCATAAAAGAATAGGACGACAGAGAGCAAATCAGAGTAACGGACAAAAGAAATTTTGACTGTACCGTACAAATGGTGGCAGACCTAGCGAACCGCTTAGTGCGCTTAGGACAATCGAAGATAGCCTGAGTGGAGTCACCACAGTAAAAACACAGTCCATTCCGACGTCTGTGTTCTTGCCGTTCAGCTCTGGTCAAAGTTCTATCACACTGCATAGGCTCAGGCCTATTCTCAGAGAACACCGCCAAATGGTGCACAGCTTTGCGCTCACGCAAGCGCCGATCGATCTGAATGGCTAATGACATAGACTCATTCAGACCAGCAAGCGTGGGAAATCCCATCATGACATCCTTAAGGGCTTCAGAAAGACCCATTCTGAAAATTGCCGCCAGGGCACATTCACTCCACTGAGTAAGAACAGACCACTTTCTAAACTTCTGACAGTACACCTCAGCCTCATCCTGACCCTGACTCAAAGCCAGCAAGATTTTCTCTGCCTGATCCACGGAATTTGGTTCATCATAAAGCAATCCTAGCGCCAGAAAAAATGCATCAACATCACGCAATGCAGGATCTCCTGGTGCAAGGGAAAATGCCCAGTCTTGAGGGTCACCACGTAATAAAGAAATAATGATTTTTACTTGTTGAGCGGGGTCACCAGAGGAGCGTGGTTTCAAAGCTAGAAACAGTTTACAATTATTTTTGAAATTCAGAAACTTAGATCTATTTCCAGAAAATAAATCAGGAGTAGGAATTCTAGGCTCTAACATCGGATTCTGAACCACAAAATCTTGAATGTTTTGTACCCTTGCAATGAGATGATCCACACAAGAGGACAGACCTTGAATGTCCATCTCTATACCTGTGTCCTGAACCACCCAAAGGTCTAGGGGAAAAGAAAGACAAAACACAGTGCAAAGAAAAAAAAATGGTCTCAGAACTTCTTTTATCCCTCTATTGAGATGCATTAATACTTTGGGCCAGCTGTACTGTTGTGACCTGGTGGTTAGGAGCACCCGGCACGACCTGATAGTTAAACTCATACAGGACGAGCTCTGGGATGTGGGAGCTCTGCTGACCGCAAGCCCTAATCCTATCACACACACTAGAAATAGCCGTGGAGCGCTCCTGACGCTCCCTATGCGCCTTGTCACAGCCTAAGAGCTAGCTAGCCCTAGAGAAGAAAATAAAACCTACCTTGCCTCAAAGAAATTCCCCAAAGGAATAGGCAGCCCCCCACATGTAATGACTGTGAGTAAAGATGAAAGTCACAAACGCAGAAATGAGATAGGTTTCAGCAAAGGGAGGCACGACTTACTAAATAGACAGAAGATAGGAAAGGAATCTTTGCGGTCAGCACAAAAACCTACAAAAGACCACGCAGAGTTTGGAAAAGGGTCCTCCGCACCGACTCACGGTGCGGGGGTGCCACCCTGCATCCCAGAGCTTCCCTCAAGCAGGTGTGACTTCATGTCCCGGCGGGTTACAAGTAGTTCTGAGGTCATCCTGGGCTCCTTTATGAACCTCCAGCCCCTTTTTAAATCGAAGGAGATCACTGTGCCCTTCGTCTCCGGACTTAGCGAATGTGTGTGGATTTGGCTGTGGCACATACAGATACCGTAGCCTCTGGTTTGATAGCTGAGACTTGCAGTTCCTCCACTAGTCTGGGGCCGGTCCCCTCTATGACCTAGTCCTTCCACCTGACTATGGTCGTCGTGGATTCGGGTGCCACAGGTGGATTCCTCACTTTCATGGCCCTTAGGACCTCTTCTCTCACTGGAGCTCCTTTCTTCACTTCTGATCCGATGAACTCCTCCCCATCAACTTACTACTTTCCCTCCAACTGTCTCTCTCTCCACCTACAACCTCTACTTAGCTCCCCCTCCAGCCTGAGCTGGGGCCCTCCCTCAATAGGGTCTGCCCAGATCTCCTGGCTGGTGCGGTGTGGTGTTGGATTCTAGTATGTGAGTCCTGGGTAGTTGTCCTCCTCACCCGAGAGCAGAGTACCACACCTCTGGCTAAGGTGCAGTACCTCTGTTGTGACTGGAGCAATCCTCCTTGAACAGCAAGGAGGATTGCTGTTAAGAGGAACTAGAGAAAAAAAAAATCTATAAATCTTCAGCATAGCGAGTGTGAGCGAGCTGAGTGTAAGTGTGAACAGCGGTAAGTGTGACTTGTGATTCAGTGACTTTGGATTCAGGGAGTTTTCAAGGGAGGAATTGCTGTCTGTTTTTTATTAATACTTTGCATTTATGTATTTATTTATTTATTTATTATTATTATTTTTTTTAATATTTAACTTTTCTGTCTGGTGCAATCCCCATTAGGAAATGTGCTCCACTATTGTTAATGCCATCCAGTGCACATCTTGCCACATGTATGCAATCCTTGAGCAGCCGATCGAGGGTGCATACTGCTGTGCGAGATGTGAGCACGTTGTGCATTTGGAAACCCAGATTCTGAATCTAAATGTGCAGCTGGCAACACTGAGATCCATAGACAATATGGAGAGGAGTCTTCTGCTCACGGAGCAGACGCTCAATGGGATAGATGGGGGGGTGGTAGGATGGAGCTGCAGGACGATGAAGTAGCAAGCTGGGTGACAGTTAGAATGCGGGGTAGAGGGAAGAGTGCCAGGGAGGTTAGTCCTGATCTGGAACACCACAATAAGTTTGCTAAGTTGGCAGATGAGGGGGGTGACAGTACAGGGGTAGCACTGCTGCAGCCAGGCATGTCCTCTGAAAGCCGGAGGAGTGACTGATCCAGTAAGGAGGGAAATAGGAGAGCAGGGCAGGCCAGACAGGTGCTGGTAGTGGGGGACTCAATTATTAGGGGAACAGATATGGCAATCTGTCACAAAGACAGGGATCGTCGAACGGTGTGCTGCCTACCTGGCGCTCGAGTCCGACACATCGCTGATCGGGTGGACAGATTACTGGGAGGGGCTGGTGAGGACCCAGCAGTCATGGTGCACATTGACACAAATGACAAAGTTAGAGGTAGGTGGAAGGTCCTTAAAGATGATTTCAGGGAATTAGGCCGCAAGCTGAAAGCAAGGACCCCCAACGTAGTATTTTCCGAAATAGTGCCTGTACCACGTGCCACGCCAGTGGGGCAATAGGAGATTAGGGAGGTTAATAAGTGGCTCAAGAATTGGTGTAGGAAGGAGGGGTTTTGGTTCCTGCAGAACTGGGCCGACTTCTCAGTTGGCTACAGGCTCTACGCTAGGGACGGGCTGCACCTGTTATGATTTGGTAATTCAGTACCACAATGGACATAGAAGTCAGAGCACATACAGTGACCTGACAATAACCCAAAAATATAGAACGAGCTCTGAGACGTGGAAACTCTGCTGACCGCAATCCCTAATCCTCTCCAACCAAACACTAGAGGCAGCCGTGGATTGCGCCTAACGCTCCCTATGCAACTCGGCACAGCCTGAGAAACTAGCTAGCCTAAAGATAGAAAATAAGCCTACCTTGCCTCAGAGAAATACCCCAAAGGAAAAGGCAGCCCCCACATATAATGACTGTGAGTTAAGATGAAAAGACAAACGTAGAGATGAAATAGATTTAGCAAAGTGAGGCCCGACTTTCTGAACAGAGCGAGGATAGGAAAGGTAACTTTGCGGTCAACACAAAACCCTACAAACAACCACGCAAAGGGGGCAAAAAGACCCTCCGTACCGAACTAACGGCACGGAGGTACACCCTCTGCGTCCCAGAGCTTCCAGCAAGCAAGAAAAAAACAAATAAGCAATGCTGGACAGAAAAAACAGCGAACAAAATAGCAAAAGCGGAACTTAGCTATGCAGAGCAGCAGGCCACAGGAACGATCCAGGAGGAGACAGGTCCAATACTAGAACATTGACTGGAAGCCAGGATCAAAGCACTAGGTGGAGTTAAATAGAGCAGCACCTAACGACTTCACCACATCACCTGAGGAATGAAACTCAGAAGCCGCAGTACCACTCTCCTCCACCAACGGAAGCTCACAGAGAGAATCAGCCGAAGTACCACATGTGACCACAGGAGGGAGCTCTGCCACAGAATTCACAACAGCACCTCAATGGGGAAGATGCAGCTGTGCTGGGGGAGAAAATGGCTAGAAGGTTGGAGGAGTGTTTAAACTAGGAATTGGGGGAGGGTATTCATTTTATAGGAGGGGAAGATAGTGCAGATAGAGACCTGGTCACAAATAAGGAAGATGGTGGTGGCGGTGGCAATGGGGGTGGGGTTAGAACAGTTAATAATTTAAGAAACAATAGAGGTGCAGAGAGATACATAAAATGTATGTATACTAATGCCAGAAGCCTCGCCAACAAAATGGACGAATTAGAACTAATGTTGTTGGAGCATAATTATGACATGGTGGGGATATCTGAAACATGGCTGGATGAGAGCCATGACTGGGCTGTTAACTTGCAGGGCTATAGCCTGTTCAGAAATGACCGTACAGATAAGCGAGGGGGTTGAGTGTGTCTATATGTAAAATCGTCCTTAAAACCCATCCTGCGTGATAATATAGGTGAATGTAATGAAAATGTAGAATCCCTGTGGGTGGAGATAAGGGGAGGCGGAAAAATAATAAATTACTGATAGGGGTTTGTTATAAATCTCCAAAAATAATGGAAGCAATGGAGAATATCCTCGTAAAGCAAATAGATGAAGCTGCGACTCAAGGAGAAGTCATTATTATGGGGGACTTCAACTACCCTGAAATAGATTGGGGAACAGAAACCTGCAGTTCCAGCAAAGGTAATCGGTTTTTGACAAATGTGGCGCCAATATTCAAAAAGGGGACAAATACTGAACTCGGAAATTATAGGCCAGTAAGCTTAACCTCTACTGTGGGTAAAATCCTGGAGGGCATTCTAAGGGATGCTATGCTGGAGTATCTGAAGAGGGATAACCTCATGACCCAGTATCAGCACAGGTTTACTAGGGACCGTTCATGTCAGACTAATTTGATCAGTTTCTATGAAGAGGTAAGTTCCGGACTGGACCAAGGGAATTTAGTAGATGTAGAGTATATGGACTTTTCAAAAGCTTTTGATACGGTGCCACACAAAAGGTTGATACATAAAATGAGAATAATGGGGATAGGGGAAAATATGTAGTGGGTTGAGAGCTGGCTCAGGGATAGGAAACAAAGGGTGGTTATTAATGGAGCACACTCGGACTGGGTAGCGGTTAGCAGTGGGGTACTACAGGGGTCAGTATTGGGCCCTCTTCTTTTTAACATATTTATTAATGACCTTGTAGGGGCATTCAGAGTAGAATTTCAATATTTGCAGATGATACTAAACTCTGCAGGGTAATCAATACAGAGGAGGACAATTTTATATTACAGGATGATTTATGTAAACTAGAAGCTTGGGCTGATAAATGGCAAATGAGCTTTAATGGGGATAAATGTAAGGTCATGCACTTGGGTAGAAGTAATAAGATGTATAATTATGTGCTTAAATCTAAAACTCTGGGCAAAACCGTCAATGAAAAAGACCTGGGTGTATGGGTGGATGACAAACTCATATTCAGTGGCCAGTGTCAGGCAACTGCTACAAAGGCAAATAAAATAATGGGATGTATTAAAAGAGGCATAGATGCTCATGAGGAGAACATAATTTTACTTCTATACAAGTCACTAGTTCGACCACACGTAGAATACTGTGCACAGTTCTGGTCTCCGGTGTATAAGAAAGACATAGCTGAACTGGAGCGGGTGCAGAGAAGAGCGACCAAGGTTATTAGAGGACTGGGGGATCTGCAATACCAAGATAGGTTATTACACTTGGGGCTATTTAGTTTGGAAAAACGAAGACTAAGGGGTGATCTTATTTTAATGTATAAATATATGAGAGGACACTACAAAGACCTTTCTGATGATCTTTTTAATTATAGACCTGAAACAGGGACAAGGGGGCATCCTCTGCGTTTGGAGGAAAAAAGGTTTAAGCATAATAACAGACGCGGATTCTTTACTGTAAGAGCAGTGAGACTATGGAACTCTCTGCCGTATGATGTTGTAATGAGTGATTCATTACTTAAATTTAAGAGGGGACTGGATACCTTTCTGGAAAAGTATAATGTTACAGGGTATATACACTAGATTCCTTGATAGGGCGTTGATCCAGAGAACTAGTCTGATTGCCGTATGTGGAGTCGGGAAGGAATGTTTTTCCCCAATGTGGAGCTTACTCTTTGCCACATGGGTTTTTTTTGCCTTCCTCTGGATCAACATGTTAGGGCATGTTAGGTTAGGCTATGGTTTGAACTAGATGGACTTATAGTCTTCCTTCAACCTTAATAACTATGTAACTATGTACTATGTAATATCAGAGTGCAGTCCAGGTTCGACAGACTGACAGAATGAAGAAGATGGAGGTTTTTTTTCCATCTTCTCATCTGTATGAATTGGATCACACTATGATCCAACTCTAATTGACCCAATTCTCTCGGATGGAAAGAAAACAGTCACATGGCCCGAACTCTATGCAAGCATAAAAATAATTGTTGTCAGCACTAGATTTCCCTCATGTTATCAGGAATACAATGCTGACAAATTAAATTAAATTGTATAGAGGATGAACGATTGCACGAACATTAATTTCTTCAGAGTCTGCTCATTACAGATCCACGTACATGGAAGCATACTGTGTAAGCACTGACAGAAAATGAATGCAAACAGATGTATAAAGTACATGCACAGCCCCCAAGTGTTGATTGATCAGGCCGACTATCTAATGTGTATAAGGGCTTCAGGACAGACCCTGACAGCTGATATCATAGAGGAGATGGATAGGGCATGTCTAATGTCTGACTTTTACTCACTATGCTCTTTTTATTAAAAACACATTGCATGCTAGTGTAATGCAGGTGTCTGTGTGCAAAGAACAGAGATCACAAGGCGAAAATAGCCAGGGGTTGATATATTGGTATTTTTATCCAAAAATAACTTCTAAACAATTAGGGTTATTAGATATGCAATTTAACAATATAGAGGATCACAACAGGTTACGAACAAGCTAGAAAGTCTCTCAGTACTTAATGTTAGTGGTGCGGCCAGTCTTGGAAGTCACCATGTGAGTTCTCATTTGATGCTCTGGCCCTAGCAAGGGTCACTGGGTGTTTCCGCTAGGTTACAAGTCTCTTCCTGATGTAGTCTATTAAAGCTCGCTGAGCCTCCCACGCACTAACCTGCCCCCTCCCAACCTGCAGTTCTAGTCCCAGCCGACCCCGGTCACCATAGGTGATAGCTGAAAGTGACGCCCCTGCTAAATCACACTGTTTCTCTTCTCCCACAGGCGTGCCTCTCCTTTCGCCACACGGCTCTTCTCAGTTTCACCATCGGCGGAAGTCTCTCAAGCTCGGGGCAGACAGGACTGGGCCTCAGCTCTTGACAGGCGTAGTCGGACGCTGGAGGCTGGACCAGCACAGGGTGCAGATTACAGCTCTGACCAGCGTAAGCCATATTCAGGGATATCTTCCAGGGGATCCGGACCTTGCCAGATGGTAAACGACACCTGGGTACCGCAGACTCCCCTCTGAAGCTTGTCACGTTCGTCTCAGTGGTGTCTGTAGAGCACGTCTGTTCCGCGCTCTTCCCTAGGCCAAATCTCTTTGTGGTTTAGTACGCTGGGCTTTTATATCACGGAACTCCTTACAGAGGGTCTCCTGATCCGTCCAGCACACAAAGTCCTTCCCTGCAGATCTTCCAGCACACATTGGTTCCGATTGATTTCAGCTGGCTAACAGATGGCAGTCTCTCCTCATTAATGGTACATCTAATCTTCCAGAGGGCTCATGGTTGTTTGTTACAATAGGCCAAAATGAGGGGTCAGGAGAGACAGCTGTTGGTGGAATATTGTATGGACACCCAGAGCTCAGTTTCTATTATGTCGAAGGAACATGCCTGTGTAACACTCCAGGAGACTGGTTGCCACAGTGACATTGCCTTCCTCAGGGGAGGTGATGACATGCCTGGAAGTCAGAGGGATCCCCTTAGCAAGTAAAACAGTCGGTATGCAACACCTTTCCTGACTCCAGTTCAAAAGAGGGAGCTCTAAACCTGGTTTCATGGGAACTTCCCTATAAGTTCTGATCTGGAGGCGGGGTTAATGTGCGTGAGAGCGCAGACAGTAAAGGACGAGGAGGCAAGTGAGGAGAATCTGTGGGATAGGAGCTGCGACTGAGCTCACCCCAGAACTGAGCACAGAAGATTGGACAACGGAGTCCATGGTTGTATGGGAACTGCAGCATATGAGAGCCCGGAGTCACCACGAGGGAGTCACACCTAGAACAGGATCAAGCTGCCTGCCATGCGGTTAGTGTTTCACTTTGTGGAGAGATTGAGAGAGGGACTTGAGGAGAACAAAAAGCCCCAAGCACCCAGAGAACAGTGCAGCAGGGAGGCCTCCAACCCCACCTGGCTAGGAGGATCCTGAATTGCTTCCAGACTGCCCGGATCTCCATTACCAGCTGTGACTTGTGCCCCGGACTGCACCTGCAACCTGGGATTAAAGATAAAGGAAACTGCAACCTTTAAGTCCTCTAGTTATTCCTGCACGATCATTCCTGCACTCCAATGTCCACCATCCCTCATAAACTGTTCTGGTAGCCCTGGGGCCCCACTCCATCTGTGGGGAGCAGAACCATCCCAGCTGCATCACCATCGTCTCCAGCGGTCCCTTTAAGCAGTGTCGGCCATCCCTGACCAAGTACCACAGGTGGCATCACGAATGATCCCCTTTTCCTATATAAACTTTATTCCTTTCCATCATCCATGCCTTCTCATTGGGCGCCCAGGGCCAAGGACCGGGTCACCGCTGCTGTGACCACCCCTTTAAGAACCGTCCGACCCAGTTCCGAGTACCCCACGGCTCTAGCGGGTGTTGCACCTGCATTACACATCAGGAATGTACCCCATCATATGTTCCTGATGACCCATATGTGTCATATGATGCGCACCCCCTCACCATCCTGAGAAGGCTGGAGAGAGATTAATTTGGCCTAAAATGGGGTAATAGTGGCCTCTGGCGAGTTTCATAGAAAGAAGTAGGAGAGTCTTTTCCTGAATGTTTTAACAGAACATGATGTAGACATTCCCTTAGATAGCAATCAATTGAATAACCTGTAATAAAGGCGGTTGTGAGGCTCATAACAATAGAGCAGATTGTGGGTGTTGCTATGTCTGCAAGATGTTGGATACGAATTGGCTGAGAAGGTGGCAGATGATTGCAATTGTATATCTGTGGTGAATGGACATTACAATACTCACCCACAGCAAGCTTTCACCTCTGAAACACAAAGGGTCACATAGCGCAATCCCTCTTAGTACTAAAGATTAACCTAGACATCTGGCAGATGTGGTGGGATATGTTAGAAACAAAGTGGTGTGTGGCGATTTTATTCATTGGTGATGCTATGAGCTATTTAGTGATGTCATTGGTGCTCAACAAAAGTGGATGTTACATATTTCCTTATCACAAAACCATATCATTCATTCATAAAACTAAGGGACATTTCCCCCATGAAAACATTTATGGTGCTGTGAAAGTCTTAGGGTATGTGCACATGCTGCGGAATGGTTGGCGGATTTTTCCGCAATGATTTTGGTAAATCCGCAGGAAACTGCACTGCGGAATTACCATGGATTTACCGCAGTTTTTCCACGTTTTTTGTGCGGATTCAACCTGCGGTTTAAGGCTATGTGCACACGTTCAGGATTTCTTGCAGAAAATTCCTGAGAAAAACCTAAAATTTTCTGCAAGAAATCTGCAAGAAATCTGCATGCGTTTTTTGCTTTTACCGCATTTTTGGTGCCTTTTTGATGCATTTTTTTGCGGACATTTCCCAATCCATTTTATAGTGGGAAATCCGCTGGGAAAACATGCTGCGTTTGTTACCGCGATGCGTTTTTTTGTGGAAAAAAACGCATCATGTGCACAAAAATTGTGGAATTCATTCTAAATGATGTGATGCATATTGTATGCTTTTTTTTGCGGTTTTATAGCGTTTTTATCGCGAAACAACGCGGGGAAAAAAGGTGAAAAATCAGCAATGTGTGCACACAGCCTTACACCTGCGGATTCCTATTGAGGAGCAGGTGTAAACCGCAGTGGAATCCGCACAAAGAATTAACATGCTGCGGAATATAAACCGCAGATATAAATCTGGAAGATGCGCCTATTCTGGCACTTGGCTACTCTCTTCCCATTCCCGTGTAAAAAAACACACACATTATTACAAAGTATTTTAATGAAATAAATACACAGGTTTTTGTAATATTTTATTATACTGGTAATCCACCTGAAGACCCTTGTCACCTGGAACAAATGTAAAAAACAAACAAACAACAATATTCCATACCTTCCGATGATCAGTCTCGTTCCACGCTGTAAATCCATCTGAAAGGGTTAACTAATTTTACAAGCAGAAGCCTGCTAATGCAGCCACCCCTGCCTGTAAAAACCCGGGGAATTAATGGAATGTAGGTGAATAACCTGTAGTTACCTCGAGTTGCGGTGATGCGCCCTCTGCTGGATGTCCTCATATGAACTTGAGCCTGGGAACTTTTCAGAATATTTTCCCATTCTCGAGTTCATATGAGGACATCCAGCAGAGGGCGCATCACCGCAACTCGATGTAACTACAGGTCATTCACCTACATTCCATTCATTCCCCGGGTCTTTACAGCCACGAGCACAGCTGCATTAGCAGAGCTCCTGGGTGTAAAATGATTTAACCCCTTCGGATGCATTTACAGCGTGGGACGAGACTGATCATCGGAAGGTATGGAATATTGTTGTTTGTTTTTTTTTACATTTGTTACAGGTGACAAGGGTCTTCAGGTTGATTACCAGTATAATAAAATATTACAACAACCTGTGTATTTATTTCATTAAAATATTTTGTAATAATGTGTGTGTGTTTTTTTTAACCATTTCATACTATTGGATTAATAATGGATAGGTGTCATAATTGACGCCTCTCCATTATTAATCTGGCTTAATGTCACCTTACAATTGCAATGTGACATTAACCCTTCATTACCCCATATCCCATTGCTTCATGGGAATGGGAAGAGAGTGGCCAAGTGCCAGAATAGGCACATCTTCCAGATGTGCCTTTTCTGGGGTGGCTGGGGGCAGATGTTTTTAGCCAGGGGGTAACCAATAACCATGGACCCTCTCCAGGCTATTAATATTTGCCCTAAGTCACTGGCTTTACCATTCTGGCGGAGAAAATTGCGTGGGAGCCCACACCATTTTTTTCCAAGATTTAACCCTTTAATTTAATAGCTAGAGCGCCCAAATTTTGCACATACACACTACTAAGATTAGTAGTGTGGAATATGCAAAAAAAATGGTGATATGAGATGGTTTACTGTATGTCAATCATGTCTCATATCATGTCGGGTTTGAGAAGGAGATAGGAAAAGCCGGCAATTGAATTACCGGCTTTTAAGCTATCTAGCGCTGTATGATATATATATATATATATATATATATATATATATATATATATAAATAATTGCAAAAAAGTGAGAGAAGCACAGTAAAGAAAAACAAAAATCAGGGTGCAGGGCCCCCCAGGCATGTACCAAAGCTTGTCATAGAAGTCCAAAAATCAGAGGCAGCACACCATTCTGGATAAGGTTATGAAGGTATTCAAATTTAATAGCCCATCATGGCAATGTTTCGGCCCGTGGAGAGCCTTTCTTAGGTCGGTTTCACACGTCAGTGGCTCCGGTACGTGAGGTGACAGTTTCCTCACGTACCGGAGCCACTGACACACGTACACACATTAAAATCAATGCATCTGTGCAGATGTCATTGATTTTTTGCGGACCGTGTCTCCGTGTGCCAAACATGTCGGTGTTCGTGGGAGCGCACGGATTACACGGACCCATTAAAGTCAATGGGTCTGTGTAAAACACGTACCGCACACGTAAATGGGGGTGGAGCCGCATATTCATTACTGTAAATGAGCGGCCCCACGTGACCGCTCATACAGTACAAGAACAGGAACACATGGGCTACTCGCACAGTGAACAAGTCTGTAGGAACATGCTCACACACCACCAAGAAACTTGAAGACACAAAAGAGCATGGTAGAACCAAAAACACTCAGTTTCAAAAAATCACTGTTATCCACAAGTGCTAGTAAAAAGATGTAAAAAGCAGGGTATTTGGTTGATATGTTTTTTGCAAAAAATATATACTAAGCTGCTCCACCAAACGTCAAGGTATACCCATATCAGAGCAGTCCTAACTGATGTATGCAATCCCTATCTGATGTATTTAAAAACCTGATCATCTGTATATTACCTGTGTGAACAGGGTTCAGAGAGGAAAACTGAGTGTTTTTGGTTCTACCACGCTCTTTTGTGTCTTCATACAGTACAAGGTGCGGCAAGGACAGGAAGCAGCAAGGGAGCCGGGAGCTGGGTGAGTATTTTAATTACAGCGGGGGGTGCACAGGGGTTGGGAGGGGGGTGGGGACCTGGATCTGGATTTTACACACTATTATTCATATCTTCTCTACAGCAAACGCTGCTGCAGGGAAGATATGAATGGGGATTCAGCACGATGCAGGGGACAGCGCTAAACTTTAGCACTGTCTCCGGCACGGTGCATGTGGTACCCAGTGGGCACACGGGCGCACGGACCCAGTGGGCACACGGGCACACGGACAGAGATAATTCCGGTACCGATTTTTCCGGTACCGGAATTATCTGGACGTGTGGGACTGCCCTTAAGCAAAGTGACAGTGTACAGACATGGTATTTATGTTATACAACCAATTAAACATACTTAATCTCATTTGTGCAAAAAAGATATAACAAATCTTGAGAAGCAATATATATATAAAGTGCATACAGTGAACAATATAAGTGCAAGTATAATAAAGTGCAGTACAGTGACATATATAAATGAAAACAACATGCAATAGCTGTTTCAACGTTAATTAATAATCTACACACAGTTGGATTTCATAAATCATTTCATGGCTCACCCCATTCTGTAATCATGTATGCACACCGTATTCGGCGTCCTTCGTGTTCGGCGTCTCACTGACACACATATATATAGACAGTATATATGTTTTTACGATTATTTGAGCTTATGGATCCATTGCATGTCCGTATGTCGGTTTTGCAAGCCTGCGAGAAAATCTCGCAGTAGGGATGCAATACGGATTACATACAGATGATGCCATGCGCAAAATACGCTGACACACCCTGCCTACGGATGACATATGGATCACTATTTTGGGGACTTTTCTGCGTATTACGGCCGTAAAAAATGGACCATATTTTTATACGCTGAGTGTGAGGCCGGCCGTGGATGTTTTTCTAGATATGAGTCATCAGATCAATTCCCCATTAAGACTTCGTAGCAAATCTCTATCAGTGATCAGGAATTTCATTAAACAGGGTTTGCACATCTTCAAGTCCTTGTGCTTTTTATGCCCAATTCTGTAGGACTCTGTGACTTTGTACTGGTTCTGCATGAAAAAGTATTTTCTTAAAAATCTCTTTGTCCTTCTGATAGCAAAATTCAGAGCGTATCTAAAGTTTTCCTGGGAAAAGTTTTCAGAGGAGAATCATGTAATCTATATATAATATATAATTGCCTAGAATACTACTTCCTGCAATTTGTGCCAACTTCCGTGGCTTTGTCCGGAGCTAATGTCCGGAGCTAATGTCCGGAGCTAATGTCCGTAGATTAATTGCCTAGAATACTACTTCCTGCAATTTGTGCCAACTTCCGTGGCTTTGTCCGGAGCTAATGTCCGGAGCTAATGTCCGGAGCTAATGTGCGGAGATAATGTCCGGAGCTAATGTCCGGAGCTAATGTCCGGAGCTAATGTCCGGAGATAAGTGACGTCAACAGTGTCCAGTGTCTGATTGGTTGCCGCCTGCTGCGAGCGACCAATCAGAAACGTTCCGTACTGTGACACACTCCGCCCGCCATTTTGGTGTGATTTTTGAATTTTTACCTCACAGCAAGTTTCTACTGCGTGGAGGCGGGCCCAGTGACGTTGCTCTTCAAGCTCCTGCCGAATTTCGTCAAAAAAATGATAATACCATTTACCAAATCTATATATATTTAGTTGTGAAGTGGTTCAGTGACATTTTCACACCAATTTTGAACTTTTGTTTGGTGTTTTCTCCATATACTGCCTATTATTCACTGACTGTTATACTGAGAGACTGCCGTTTATTAACCTCTTCTTTGCCACATTGGGTATATTGCTCTATTATTTGCCACATAAGGACATTGTCCATTATTGCCCAGCAATTTCTCTGCAATATAAACTGCCTATTTATTAATATCTGCATTCCTGCAAAGAACTATTGCCTATTATTAACTGGCTATTTTCCTACTACCTGACACTGCCTCTTATTAACCTGTTGTTTGCCACCACCACGCTTAAAGCTGTTTAGCTTAGCCAACATGAGCTCTAATAGTAAGGATACTAATGACCCAGAGCCCAAAGCTGCTGATGGCGCACGTAAGATTAGGTCTGATAGAAAGTATACTAATAATGCAGAGCAAAAAGACGCCGATGCCGCACGTAAGCGCAAACAGCGTGCTAACAAGAGTACAGAGGATAGATGCAAGTGCCTGGATACTGTTAAGTATACTAATGACACAGAGCCCAAAGCTGCTGATGGTGCACGTAAGATCAGGTCTGATATAAAGTATGGTAATGATGCAGAAAGTTGTCGTCTGATGTCTTTCATCCCTCCCCTCATAAGCATGTTCATGGATCCTGTGTAACTGTACCTTAAATAACAAGAATTGTCAAGAGCTGGTGAGTGCAGCCATTTTTTGTTCTTTCTTACTATTATTTATTAATTGTATTATTCTTACATTTGAATAAATAAAGTATATATGGATTCTAGACTCCCGATTCTTTAGAATCAGGCTGCCATCTAGTAATCTATAATCGGCTGATATGTTTGTAATGTGCAACCTACAGGTCTATTAGGACTTTCTTCAGAATTGTAAAAAAAGAAAACATAAGGGTATGTGCACACGTCAGGATTTCTTGCAGAAATTTTCCTGACAAAAAACGGACATTTCTGCCAGAAATCCGCATTTTTTCATGCGTTTCTTTTGTGTTTTTTCACGCGTTTTTTTGTGCGTTTTTTCCCAAATGCATAGAATAGCGGCAAAAACACAGAAAATCCGCAAAATTAATGAACATGCTGCTTTTTTTACCGCGATGCGATTTTTTCGTGGCAAGAAACGCATCATGTGCACAAAAATTGCAGAATGCATTCTAAATGATAGGATGCATATGTCTGCGGTTTCTAATGCAGTTTTATCGCGTTTTTATCACGAAAAAATGCAAAAAAAAACTGCAAAAAAACCTGAACGTGTTCACATACCCTTAAACTCAGATTTTTTTCTCTGCATTGTTTAATCTGGAAAAATTGTCATTTTCACTTCTGCACAAAAAAGGGAAACTGTCACACAAAGGGCAAAGAAACCCTAAATTAGAGAAGCATGAAGCCCAGCATGGGAAGAAATACATATGTAACATCTTGATCTGTTTTCTCAAGTTGGAGCCATTCATGAAGACAAACATCTGCAGATTTCATCTGATCCCCAGTGTTATAACAATCTTCAGCCAAGCCAATCCCTTTCCATGTAAGACAAAGGAACGCCCTATAACATCTGGCATACTTACACACTTCTCGCTGTCGAACACATAACACAAGTGTTTATTGGACTCGGAATCCTTGCATATGAATGTAAAAATCCTTTTGTCTGTTTTATCATCAGCACAAAATGATATCCTGTGTAGCTGGCAGTTGTGTAGCACCTCCTATGTACAAAAGACAGAAATCAGCCAGCATAAACCACAGGAAAACATAAAAGCACAAACATAACGTAAAACGCTGTCACATCTCTCCACATAACATCGCCGCCATGGTTTTATTTCAGATTTTTGGTTCTAAACCAGTTCTTCACTAAAAACTGCAAAATCCACACAATGTATGTGGCAGGTTTCCATAGAAAACATATGGTTTCTGCCCCTCCCAATTAGTCTCCAGACCCCTGGAAACTATTCAGACCTTGTTAGTAAAATCTGTAGTCTGGAGTGTGGGAGGACGTTATTTTTCACGTTGATAAACGTGATGGAGGCAGCTAAGATTACAAGAAAATATAGTCTATGACGAATGTGTCCATCTTCAGGGGCAGCTTTGGTCTCATTCAGGGTCTATGCAGCTTGTGAAAAGTTAAGGACACTGGGGGAGGAATTTTGCACGAGTTATTGGCAAGAAAAAATGCCTTTTTCTTTGCACAAAAATAGCAAAAACTTCTATTTTACACTGATCGTTCCAGTGTTTAAAAGTGGGTGTTTTCTCTGGGTGCGGTGCACAAAAAAGTAACACCAGATTTACCAATTGTGACTTTTAAAAGTTGCAGCCTTACTCCAGTAGGGGGCGTAATAAAGAATAACAGATCCACTCTTCACATGTGTTATGGCAGTTTTTGTAACCATCATGTGACATTTTGGGGTAAATAACAAGTATGCAGCCACAAGTAAAGGTTATAATGAATTTTCCTGGCAGTGCTTCTTTTTTACAGCATAAGGGCCACAGTTCAATCCTGGTTTGTATAGTAACACTGTATGTGCCCGCACTTGCTGGGCTCCTGTAGTGACAGTGTATGCCACCCTCATCACTCTGTGGCCATCGGCATAAATCCTGTGTGCAGTGAGTGCTGCTGAAAGCAAAAGGAGGGAGAACTGATACTGTGTGTGCTCTCCCTGCAGTGTCAGTGTGCAGGCTTAGGATTCCATTGATGCAGTTCTCCAAAGTGAGTGTTATCAATCATCATAAGGGGAGTTGTGGAGAATTGCAACTGAGGGGGCAGAAAAGTGTAAGGACCCTTGGCCATGCTATATAATTGTCTAAGGGTCACTTCCGTCTTTCTGTCTGTCTTTCTGTCTGTCACGGATATTCATTGGTTGCGGCCTCTGTCTGTCAAGGAAATCCAAGTCGCTGATTGGTCGTGGCAAAAAAGCCATGACCAATCAGCGACGGGCACAGTCCGGAAGAAAATGGCCGCTCCTTACTCCCCGCAGTCACTGCCCGGCAGTTATGCCGCAGGTAACGCACTCCGTTACCGCTGGTATTAACCCTGTGTGTCCCCAACCTTTTACTATTGATGCTGCCTATGCGGCATCAATTGTAAAAAAATGTCATGTGAAAAATAATAAAAAACAAAAAACCTGCTATACTCACCCTCCGTTGTCTGCTGAGCCGTGCGCGGCCTCCGCAATCTTCCGTTCCCATAGATGCATTGCGAAATTACCCAGAATACTTAGCGGTCTCGCGAGACCGCTAAGTCATCTGGTAATTTCGCAATGCATCCTGGGAACGGAAGATGGCGGCAGCCGTGCGCGTATCGCCGGAGCTTCGGTGGATCCCGCCTTAGGGTGAGTATATAACTATTTTTTATTTTAATTATTTTTTTTAACAGGGATATGGTGCCCACATTGCTGTATACTACGTGGGCTGTGTTACATACCTCGTGGCTCTGTGCTGTATACTACATAGGCAGTGTTATATACTATGTGGGCTGTGCTATATATTAAGTGGCCACTGTTATATACTACGTGGCTGGGCAATATACTACGTGGCTCTGTGCGGTATACTACGTAGCTGGGCAGTATACTACGTGATTGGGCAATATATTACGTGACTGGGCAATATATTACGTGACTGGGCAATATACTACATGGCTTGGCAATATACTACGTAGCTGGGCAATATATTATGTGGCTGGGCAATATACTATGTGGCTGGGCAATATACTATGTGGCTGGGCAATATACTACATGGCTGGGCAATATACTACGTGACTGGGCAATATACTACATGACTGGGCAATATACTATGTGGCAGGGCAATATACTACGTGGCTGGGCAATATACTACGTGACTAGGCAATATACTACATGGCTGGGCAATATACTACGTAGCTGGGCAATATACTATGTGGCTGGGCAATATACTACATGGCTGGGCAATATACTACATGGCTGGGCAAAATACTACATGGCTGGGCAATATACTATGTGGCAGGGCAATATACTACGTAGCTGGGCAATATACTACGTGGCTGGGCAATATACTATGTGGCTGGGCAATATACTATGTGGCTGGGCAATATACTACGTGACTGGGCAATATACTACATGGCTGGGCAATATACTATGTGACTAGGCAATATACTACATGGCTGGGCAATATACTACGTAGCTGGGCAATATACTATGTGGCTGGTCAATATACTACATGGCTGGGCAATATACTACATGGCTGGGCAAAATACTACATGGCTGGGCAATATACTACGTGGCAGGGCAATATACTACGTGGCTGGGCAATATACTACGTGGCTGGGCAATATACTATGTGGCTGGGCAATATACTATGTGGCTGGGCAATATACTACGTGACTGGGCAATATACTACATGGCTGGGCAATATACTACGTCACTGGGCAATATACTACGTAGCTGGGCAATATACTACGTGACTGGGCAATATACTACGTGGCTGGGCAATATACTACGTGGCTGGGCAATATACTACGTGACTGGGCAATATACTACATGGCTGGGCAATATACTACGTGACTGGGTAATATACTACGTGACTGGGCAATATACTACGTGACTGGGTAATATACTACGTGGCAGGGCAATATACTACATAGCTGGGCAATATACTACGTCGCTGTGCAATATACTACGTGACTGGACAATATACTACGTGACTGGGCAATATACTACGTAGCTAGGCAATATACTACGTGACTGGGCAATATACTACGTGGACATGCATATTCTAGAATACCCGATGCGTTAGAATCGGGCCACCATTTAGTATATATATAAAAAGTGTTTTTATGTAAAACAAACTAAGTAAAATCTCCACTACCGGTATGATTTTATAAGGGCAAAGTCCCCTATATTAATGTATAAATGGTTGCATTTGAGTTTTGGGGGTGACAGACTATAAAATATTCTGTAGTTATCTTAAAAGGTGGAGACAGTGTTAAATGTGCAAATATAGCATATTGGTGATGCCCTAAGGACCTGTGTACACACTGCAGATTTACCGCATTTAATTCTGCACAGATTTGTCAGAAAACCTGAAAAGATTCCTAGTGCAAGCAAAGTGATTGAGAATCCTGAAGTGTCGTGCACACGTTGATTATTAGTGACTTGCAGATTTGATCATACAAATCATACATCTACAGCATGCCAATTCTTTCAGCATTTTTGTGCAGATTTCACCCATACTAATGAATGAGGAAAATGCATGTAAAAAATGCATGAAAAAGGAGGTCAAAACGTGCCTAATTTACTCAGCATTTTTGTTGCCGAGAGATGCAGAAATGGTGCAGAAATTTCTGCACCAAATGCTTAACCTGTGCACATAGCTTAATGGTGTAGAAGGGGACCTGTCACCAGGATAAGTGGCCAGATTTTTCTTTTATTTTATTTCCACGGCTTCCATGAGTATTCCATTTTTGTAAAATCGGCTATAAGGTTTCAGACATATAAGCCTTGTTTCCGTGCGAATTTTTCTTTACAAGGGGGTGTGACTCACAAAATTCTACGGGGTGCGTTTTGAAACTGCTTTGCATTATTACTGTGTCCTCTTGTAAAGACCATATGAATTAGCCCTAAGAAAAAGGACCACATCTCATTGAATCATATGATTAGGATACAAACAAAAAACAAGCATTGAGAATGTAAGAGCAAAAACTGGCCACCTCTGACCTGGTGAGAGGTCCTCGTCAAATCAAAGATATTCCTGTGTATTCTGTCCTTAATTGTTAAGCCATTTTAGGCTTAGCTCAGCTCCATCAAGTTGAATTGGGTAAGTTGCAGTGCTAGACATGACCCTGAACCAGATGGTGCTGCTCCTGGGCCACAGTCCTTGTTTCAGGCTGAAGCATACTACCACCAATAAACATCTGCACAGTCTGTGCTTCTTGTTATTGGGATTTCCATATGGCCGGGATCCTGTGTATCTTTTGGATGCTTGTACTCTATATCCCTTCTCTATAACCCTATATTCCCTATATCCCTACTCTATAACCCTATATTCCCTATATCCCTACTCTATAACTCTATATCCCTACTCTATAACCCTGTATTCCCTATATCCCTACTCTATAACCATATATCCCAAGTCCCTACTCTATAACCCTATATCCCCCTATATCCTCTATATTTCTACTCTATAACCCTACATTCCCTATATCCCAAATCCCTACTCTATAACCCTATTTTCCTACTCTATAACCCTATATCCCTACTCTATAACCCTATATCGCTACTCTATAATCCTATATCCTCTATATCCCTACTCTATAACCCTTTTAAAGAAGTGACTGGTGTCATATGCGAGGGTTGCTATATGTCCCCCAGGATGCGCACAGAATCATGTTGAGGCCGCAGGAGTGCATTGCAGTCACAGGCATAGCTGTAATTGCAATGCAAAATAAAAGTAAGTGTTGGTTTTGGGCAAGCTATTTGTCCAAGGCAGATTTAGGAAAACCTGCCATGGCTTTTTTATTTTTCAAATTGACTTCAGGATGGTAGCGGTGCGGTCCGTTTCCTCCCAGCCGGGTCTTCCATGTTGCATACGGCCACAGTTTCCTTATCAAAACCCTGCAGCAGAGGGTTGGGTGTGTCAGTTTTGGTTTTGCAAGTGCGTAGAGCAGGAGACTCTGCAGAGCTCACCCTGTGTGGAGCAACACAAAGCCAAGTGGAGCAAAAGGGCCTTTCACCCATCAGTGTATCCGGCGGTGTAGACACCCACGGCAAAAGGGACCCGATTATGGACTATCTTGTTTCCCGGCTGTGATCCGGAGGATTCTGTGTGCTGTTTATGTTGTGAGATTTGGACATTAAACTACGTTTACTTTGAACTTTCCTGGGTCACTGCCTGTCTGTCACACTGCACCAACCTCGTTGCACCACACCCTATATCTCGTATATCCTCTATTTCTTTGATTTAGCTTTTGTATGAACTCGGACAAAATTTCATCTACGTGGCATGAGATGATGTCTTGTCTGCGGTGTTATTACAAATACTTAGTAATGCAGAACTGGATTGTGATGAGTTGAGACCCAGAGTTAAAGTTTGAGTACAATTGTTTTTATTTTTACAGCTATCCATAGCAACTAGTCACATCTGCCAGAACAAGGAAACCATGGAGACTATTGATCTCCGGATAAGACGGGCAGTAATGCACTGGACACTAGTTGTGTTTCAGATGCCAAGAACAGTACAGTGATAAGAAGGTTCACAGTAAATCATAGTCACATTACGCAGAAATATCAGATATTAATGTGCATTGAACACTGATGAAAAGAATAGAAAGTTTGGATAACCATTTATGCTACGCTATTGCCATCAAGTGTTTTATGCCTAAAACTGCAGTTTTTATCCAAGAATCTTTAGACCAATTGAAAAAAATATATAAAATATTCTATGTTTTAGGAGAATGGGAAGATTACTGTATATTCTGTGAGTTATGTCATAATTCATAAAAGGCATTACCATCAACGGGCAGAGGAGACATGGTAAGGTGGAGTGGATGGATATATTAAATATGCAAAAACCTTATAACATGAGCAGAACATTTTTATTTGAAATTCTGGTTATGTTTTTATTCATTGACCGAAACCATCATCTTTCTTTTTTCTTATGTTCACAAAAAACAATTATGTAAAAAAGAATCAACAAAAATGTCAACAAGCCAATTTGAAGATTGGTCCAGAAAACTTTTATTTCTAAATATTTTTTTTCTAATATGAAGAACAAGACATATCTTTATTTCATGTGGGGGTACAATCCTTTAACAGACAGGGGGAGGTGGGGAAGTGAAGGAGGTCAGCAGCCGATTCGCAGCTATCACAGCATTTCTGCAGGATTAGACCCGCATAAGCGCTGAGATTGGTGCAAAACGCCTGTTGTCCTCCTTTACTCTCCCCTCCCCTTCATGTTAAAGGATTGTTCCGCCACATGAAATAAAGGACAATAACCCTTTTTAGGAAGCAATGGCAAGTGCTGTTTATTTTTTCAATATTGGATACAATTGTTCTTCAAAACATTTTCATGCACCACTTAGCTCATCATTATGCATGTATGTATGTGGTATGCTTAATATTAAGGACTGATTCAGACTGCAGTCCACAGTTTGGTGCCGTTTTTTCACTTTTTGCTATCATATAAAAAGTTCTAGTTGAAGTTCACTTATTAGGCTTGGATAATCAGGTTTTATCATCTGATATGTCAGGAGTGGACAGTGCTGCTGAGCACATATATGCCTGTACCACAGCATTGCCTAATGTGCACAGAATAAAGAAATTCTTCACCAGAGCTCTCACTTAGGCCCCCTTCTCCGGTACGCATACCGGTTATAATCTATGGGGCAGCACGCATATATGTGTTTTCACATTGTTATCTTTTTAGTACTAGATTAGTAATATGGTTTCCTGATAGACACCTCTCCATTACTAACAACAGGACTTGATGTCAGCCGTGATTATGAACAATTCACAGCTGATATCAACCCCAATGTCCATTAACCCACTTAGCAAATGTGCCACTTCTGAGGCAGCTGTGGGTTGCTATATTTAACCTGGGAAGGGCCCAATAACCATGGACCTTTCCAGCCTGATAATATCAGCTCACAGCTTTCCGCTTTACCTTTGCTGGTAATAAAAAATGGGGGACACATCGAGTTCTTTTTATATATTTATTAGCTTAAAGGGACTCTGTCACCTGAATTTGGAGGGAACAATGTTGCCTTGCGCAGGCGTGTACTATGGAGGACAGAGAATGAACTTCAATCCAATATTGCAGCCAGCATGCAGCCAGCGGGTAAGGAAAGGGTGAATCAAACACCCGAAAACCCCGCCTCCATGGCTGAAAATTGTTCCCTCCAAATTCAGGTGACAGAGTCCCTTTAATAGCTGTAACATTAGGGCTACCTGCAAGGCACTAAAGGGTGGAATTCTTTGTAATATGTCCTGGTGTCATTAAATTAGATGCCTATCTACTGTATCTATCTACTGTATGTATCTCCAATCTATATATAAAGGGTCTTTGCAAAGTTTGCAAACCTTTAACACAAAAAAATCATTATTTTTTTGCTCTGAATTCCAGTATGTTGCACATGAATGACACACATGTACAAACCAATGGAATACAGACGCCGCACACATACACAAGTATGTCACATGGACACTTAAGACTGATAGCACCAGTACTGGGCTTTCCAGTACTAGTATCATCAAGACTTGTGAAGGGGGTCTTACATGAAATGATACCCTAACCATGCCCTCCATTCTGAACCAACTGATCTAAGACTAACATACTCCATAATCCAAACCTCGCTCCTCCGTCTCCAAAACTTCTCTCGAGCTGGGCCAGTGTTCTAGAATGCATTATCTCAAACAATCTGACTAATACCTATCCTCCATGTTTTAAGCATGCTTTAAAAACATATCTTTACACAGGCCTATAACCTCACCTCAACTCACTAACCTAACTCTCCCCTACTCCCTCCTTCTAAATGTTAACCATAATCTGATCCCTCCTATTCATCTGTCTCCACATCCTCCAAGCACCCAATAGCACCCGGTAATTGCACTTGGATATATGCTGGTGTAAGGCACCTGTAGCAGTGAAGAGGCAGTGACCCACAAAGTTCAAACATAAAAGTCTCTTTAATGCGTTATCTTCACACAGAAAAGGTTCCAAGCATATAACTTAAATGCACATAACTTCAGTGTTCAGTTCACACCAGTTCAATTCCGCTCTTGGGCTCCCTCCGGTGGTTGTAAGTGGCACTTTTGTGAGTTCTGCTCTTGGGCTCCCTCTGGTGGTTTTAAGTGGAGTGGCTGCTCCTTGGATTTAGCAGTCTGCAGCTGCTTCCACTGATTGTCTTTCTGCTCGGCTTTTTTGCCTGGCTCTGCCCTTCAGCCAGTGCCACTTGTCAATGGTTCCTGGTTGGATTCACATCTCTGCTTGGATTTCCCTGATATCCTGACCAGTTCAGCAAAGATAAGTCCTTGCTTTGCTCTTTTCTGTCCACATGTTGTGAACTTAATTATTCTGTACATTCTATGTTTTTGTCCAGCTTGTCAGTATGGATTTATTCAGTTAAGCTGGAAGCTCTGGGAAGCAGATTTACCCTCCACACCTTTAGTCAGGTGTGGAGATTTTTGTAAACTCTGTGTGGATTTTTCTAGTTTTTAATACTGACCGCACAGTATTCTGTTATGTCCTATCTATCTAGCTAGACTGGCCTCCTTTGCTACATCCTGGTTTCATTCTACGTATGTCTTTTCCCTCTCCACTCACAGTCATTATTTGTGGGGGGTTTTCTATCCTTTGGGGATTTTCTTTGAGGCAAGATAGCTTTCCTGTTTCTATCTTATGAGGTAGTTAGTTCTCAGGCTGTGACGAGGTGTCTAGGGAGTGACAGGAACATCCCACGGCTACTTCTAGTGTTGTGTTGAGCTTAGGAACTGCGGTCAGTACAGGTACCACCTCCTTCAGAGCTCGTCCCATGTTGCTCCTAAAGCACCAGTTCATAACAGTACAAGTGGCCAAAAATGAATTAAATGCATCTCAAAAGAAGGAAAAAAAAATTCTGAGCCATTTTTTTTTCTGCACCATGTTTTGTCTTTTTTTTTCATCTTAATCTCTGGGTGGTGCAGGATTTTGGCGCTGGCATGGATGTTCAGGGTTTGTTTTCTCGTGTGGATCAACTTGCTGCAAGTGTACAGAGTATCCAAGATTATGTTGTCCAGACTCTGGCTTTAGAGCCTAAAATTTCTACTCCTGATTTGTTTTTTGGGACAGATCCAAGTTTTTGAACTTTAAAAATAACTGCAAATTGTTTTTTGCTTTGAAACCCCGTTCTTCTGGTGATCCCATTCAGCAAGTTAAAATCATCATATCCTTGCTGCGTGGTGACCCTCAGGACTGGGCATTCTCCCTTGAATCAGGGGATCCGGCATTGCTGAATGTAGATGCATTTTTTCAAGCGCTCGGATCATTGTATGATGAACCTAATTCTGTGGATCATGCAGAAAAAACCCTGTTGGCCCTGTGTCAAGGTCAGGAAGCGGCAGAATTATACTGCCAGAAATTTAGAAAATGGTCTGTGCTCACTAAATGGAATGAGGATGCTCTGGCTGCAATTTTCAGAAAAGGTCTTTCTGAAGCCCTTAAAGATGTTATGGTGGGCTTCCCTACGCCTGCTGGTTTGAGCGAATCTATGTCTCTAGCCATTCAGATTGATCGGCGTCTGCGCGAGCGCAAAGCTGTGCACCATATGGCAGTGTCCTCTGAGCAGAGTCCTGAGCCTATGCAATGTGATAGGATTTTGACTAGAACAGAACTGCAGGAATTCAGACGTCAGAATAGGCTGTGTTTTTACTGTGGTGATTCTGCTCATGTTATTTCTGATTGCCCTAAGCGTACTAAGAGGGTCGCTAGGTCTGTTACCATCAGTACTGTACAGCCTAAATTTCTCTTATCTGTGACCCTGATTTGCTCATTATCGTCCTTTTCTGTCATGGCATTTGTGGATTCAGGCGCTGCCCTGAACTTAATGGACTTAGAATTCGCCAGGCGCTGTGGTTTTTCCTTGCAGCCTTTGCAGAGCCCTATTCCTTTGAGGGGCATTGATGCTACACCATTGGCCAAGGATAAACCTCAGTACTGGACACAGATGACCATGTACATGGCTCCAGCACATCAGGAAGATTGCCGTTTTCTGGTGTTGCATAACCTGCATGATGTTGTTGTACTAGGTTTTCCATGGTTACAGGAACATAATCCGGTGCTGGATTGGAAAACTATGTCTGTGACTAGTTGGGGTTGTCAAGGGGTACATAGTGACGTTCCTTTTATGTCAATTTCCTCTTCCCCCTCTTCTGAGGTCCGAGTTTTTGTCGGATTTCCAGGATGTATTTGATGAGCCTAAGTCCAGTTCACTTCAACCGCACAGGGACTGTGATTGTGCTATTGACTTGGTTCCTGGCTGCAAGTTCCCTAAGGGCCAACTTTTCAATCTGTCTGTGCCAGAGCATGCCGCCATGCGGAGTTATGTTAAGGAGTCTTTGGAGAAGGGGCATATTCGGCCGTCGTCGTCACCATTGGGACCGGGTTTCTTTTTTGTTGCTAAGAAGGATAACTCCTTGAGACCCTGTATAGATTATCGTCTTCTTAATAAGATCACGGTCAAATTCCAATACCCCTTGCCTTTGCTTTCTGATTTGTTTGCTCGGATTAAGGGGGCTAGTTGGTTTACTAAGATTGACCTTCGAGGGGCATATAATCTTGTTCGTATTAAACATGGTGACGAATGGAAAACTGCATTTAATACGCCCGAAGGCCATTTTGAATACCTTGTGATGCCATTCGGGCTCTCTAATGCTCCATCTGTGTTCCAATCCTTCATGCATGATATTTTCCGCAATTATCTTGATAAATTCATGGTTGTATATTTGGATGATATTTTGATTTTTTCCGATGATTGGGAGTCTCATGTGAAGCAGGTCAGGATGGTATTCCAGATCCTTCGTGATAATGCTTTATTTGTGAAGGGGTCTAAGTGCCTATTCAGAGTTCAGAAGGTCTCTTTTTTGGGTTTTATTTTTTCTCCCTCGTCTATGGAAATGAATCCTGTTAAGGTCCAAGCCATTCATGACTGGATTCAACCCACATCTGTGAAGAGCCTTCAGAAATTTTTGGGCTTTGCTAATTTCTATCGCCGTTTCATTGCCAACTTTTCCAGTGTGGTTAAGCACCTTACTGTTTATGTGACAAATTGGTCCTCTGCGGCTGTTGAGGCTTTTCAGGAGCTTAAACGCCGATTTTCTTCTGCCCCTGTGTTGCGTCAGCCGGATGTTTCTCTTCCTTTTCAGGTTGAGGTTGACGCTTCTGAGATTGGGGCAGGGGCCGTTTTGTCTCAGAGGAATTCTGATGGTTCTTTGATGAAACCGTGTGCTTTTTTTTCCAGAAAGTTTTCGCCTGCGGAGCGCAATTATGACGTCGGCAATCGTGAGTTGTTGGCTATGAAGTGGGCATTTGAGGAGTGGCGACATTGGTTTGAGGGAGCCAAGCACCGCGTTGTGGTCTTGACTGATCATAAGAATCTGATTTACCTCGAGTCGGCCAAGTGGCTGAACCCTAGACAGGCTCGATGGTCCCTGTTTTTCTCCCGTTTTGATTTTGTGGTCTCGTATCTTCCGGGATCTAAGAATGTTAAGGCTGATGCCCTCTCTAGGAGTTTTTTGGCTGATTCTCCTGGAGTCCTTGAGCCGGTTGGCATTCTTAAGGAAGGGGTGATTCTTTCTGCCATCTCCCCTGATTTGCGGCGGGTGCTTCAGGAATTTCAGGCTGATAAACCTGACCGCTGTCCAGTGGGGAAGCTGTTTGTTCCTGATAGATGGACAAGTAAGGTAATTTCTGAGGTTCATTGTTCAGTGTTGGCTGGTCATCCTGGGATTTTTGGTACCAGAGATTTGGTTGCTAGGTCCTTTTGGTGGCCTTCCTTGTCGCGGGATGTGCGTGCTTTTGTGCAATCCTGTGGGACTTGCGCCCGGGCCACGCCTTGCTGTTCCCGCGCTAGTGGGTTGCTTTTGCCTTTGCCGGTCCCTGAGAGGCCCTGGATGCATATTTCCATGGATTTTATTTCGGATCTTACTGTTTCCCAGAAGATGTCTGTTATCTGGGTGGTTTGTGATCGGTTCTCTAAAATGGTCCATCTGGTACCTTTGCCTAAGTTGCCTTCCTCCTCAGATTTGGTTTCATTGTTTTTTCAGCATGTGGTTCATTTGCATGGCATTCCGGAGAATATTGTGTCTGACAGAGGTTCTCAGTTTGTTTCTAGGTTTTGGCGGGCCTTTTGTGCTAGGATGGGCATTGATTTGTCTTTTTCTTCGGCGTTTCATCCTCAGACAAATGGCCAAACTGAGCGAACTAATCAGACCTTGGAAACCTATTTGAGATGCTTTGCGTCTGCTGATCAGGATGATTGGGTGGCTTTCTTGCCGTTGGCCGAGTTTGCCCTTAATAATAGGGCTAGTTCGGCTACTTTGGTTTCACCTTTCTTTTGTAATTTTGGTTTTCATCCTCGTTTTTCTTCGGGGCAGGTTGAGCCTTCTGATTGTCCTGGTGTGGATTCTGTGGTGGACAGGCTGCAGCAGATTTGGACTCATGTGGTAGACAATTTGACGTTGTCTCAGGAAAAGGCTCAACGTTTTGCTAACCGCCGTCGGTGTGTTGGTCCACGGCTTCGTGTGGGTGATTTGGTTTGGTTGTCTTCTCGTCATGTTCCTATGAAGGTTTCTTCCCCTAAGTTTAAGCCTCGGTTTATTGGTCCTTATAAGATTTCTGAAATTATCAATCCGGTGTCTTTTCGTTTGGCTATTCCAGCCTCTTTTGCCATTCATAATGTTTTCCATAGATCTTTGTTACGGAGATATGTGGTGCCCGTTGTTCCCTCGGTTAATCCTCCTGCCCCGGTGTTGGTTGAGGGAGAGTTGGAATATGAGGTTGAGAAAATTTTGGATTCTCGTTTTTCGAGGCGGAGGCTTCAGTATCTTGTCAAGTGGAAGGGTTATGGCCAGGAGGATAATTCTTGGGTTGTTGCCTCCGATATCCATGCCACCGATTTGGTTTGTGCTTTTCCCTTGGCTCGTCCTGATCGGCCTGGGGGCTCTGGTGAGGGTTCGGTGATCCATCCTCAAGGGGGGGTACTGTTGTGAATTCCGCTCTTGGGCTCCCTCCGGTGGTTGTAAGTGGCACTTTTGTGAGTTCTGCTCTTGGGCTCCCTCTGGTGGTTTTAAGTGGAATGGCTGATCCTTGGGTTTAGCAGTCAGCAGCTGCTTCCATTGATTTTCTATTCTGCTCGGCTATTTAGCCCGGCTCTTTATTTCAGCTTGTGCCACTTGTCAATGGTTCCTGGTTGGATTCAAATCTCTGCTTGGATTTCCCTGATATCCTGACCAGTTCAGCAAAGATAAGTCCTTGTTTTGCTCTTTTCTGTCCACATGTTGTGGACTTAATTGTTCTGTACATTCTAGCTTTCCTGTTTCTATCTTTAGGGGTAGTTAGTTCTCAGGCTGTGACGAGGTGTCTAGGGAGTGACAGGAACATCCCACGGCTACTTCTAGTGTTGTGTTGAGCTTAGGAACTGCGGTCAGTACAGGTACCACCTCCTTCAGAGCTCGTCCCATGTTGCTCCTAAACCACCAGTTCATAACACGTAACTACACATGCTAGTCCTCCTCTGACTAGTTCCATGGGTGTCCTGCACCGCTGTATCACAGTCTCTACTCACAGCGGTACACAGACCTTGACATCCTCCTGTCTGCAGCTGTGACACATGCCAGTCCTTCCTTCGGCCACAGGACAGTCTACCTCTGGTTCACCTTCAGGCACAAGACCTGTCCACATCCGTGACCAGTCATCATGGACAGCAGCACCACTGTGTATGCTTTGGGTTGTCAGGCCTCACTCCGGCCCTGACACACCTGAGACTCAATTCTAAAACCTCTCGATACTACAGGGCTTTTAACAATTGTAATCACAGCCACACCTGCCACTGTAATGCCCCCTCATGGCCTCACTATTAGTGTTGACTCAACTTGAGATAGATGTAGCGAGTGACAGCAGTGCCATCTCACAGCTTGTAGCACCTCCCTCACACCAATTGTCACGGATCGCTGCTCTGTGGTGTCACTTATTTGTCACGTGCCTGCTCTCACACGTGACTTTGGGTTGTGCCTGCAAGGGTTAATCTATCTCCCCACTCTCCGTCCAGCATTCAACCTCTGTCCTATGCTGTAATGGGAGCATAAATCACAGACCGACCCAGGCCACACACCCGCTCATACACGCTGCCACCACTCATCGAATACACGGGTGATGAGTCCCAGAAATAACTAATCAAAATATGTTTATCACTCATAAGGCTCACACACCTCTAGGCTATGGATTCTTTAGAACATTCAAGGTTCAACTTAATAAAGTTTATACTTTAATAGAAAAAAGGTTAAATGCTTACAAGAAAAGGTATAAAAATATGATAATAAAAAGACATACAACTTATGCAAAACAGTATAAAATAAAGAGGAGGAAACTTACAGAAATCATCTAAATTGTAGTCTGCTTTCTGCTCCCTGAGGGGGGGTGAATGTAGTTGTGGAACACATCAGCTTTTCAGGCTGCCCTCATCATGTGAACCCCATTCTCTGTCTGCAGCCTAAATTTATAACTTTGGTCTGAGGTCAGGTTTCTAGACCGGCCCCTCAGGCCAATATCATAACTGCTGCCTGTTTGATTGGGCCACGGCCGCGCTACTAATGAATATATATTATTTTCCTCTGGAGACATGTGTGAAATGGTTCCCAGGGATACCTTCCCTCAAGCAGCATTTAGCATCTCCCCTCCAAGACCTCAGAGGTGTCAAGTGTTCCTTTGTTCTTGGCTCTAGCTAGACCCCCTGGTGAGATATGGAGACAGAATTAATACTCTTCCCAAGGAAGTACATATTAACACCTAGGTGCCACTGGCCTTCAGGACAGATGCTACATTATCACTAGACAGATGTCAGAGGTCACTACACACATATAGATATATATAATATATATACACATATTACACCACACCAATAATCAAAAGGGAGTAGAGACACAAGCTCCGCCTCACAGGTTTTAACATTGCCCTAACATGAATCATCTTTGGGGTGGAGATAGAAGCAGTCCATGAAACCAGCTCCACCCCATCGCTTGTAGCACTGCCCTCAAATTAATCACCATCAGAAGTGTTATGATAAGGTAATTCAGTACCACAATGGACATAGAGTTCAGAGCACATACAGTGACCTGACAATAACCCAAAAACATTGAACGAGCTCTGAGACGTGGGAACTCTGCTGACCGCAATCCCTAATCCTCTCCAACAACACTAGAGGCAGCCGTGGATTGCGCCTAACGCTCCCTATGCAACTCGGCACAGCCTGAGAAACTAGCTAGCCTGAAGAAAGAAAATAAGCCTACCTTGCCTCAGAGAAATACCCCAAAGGAAAAGGCAGCCCCCACATATAATGACTGTGAGTTAAGATGAAAAGACAAATGTAGAGATGAAATAGATTTAGCAAAGTGAGGCCCGACTTTCTGAACAGAGCGAGGATAGGAAAGGTAACTTTGCGGTCAACACAAAACCCTACAAAAACCACGCAAAGGGGGCAAAAAGACCCTCCGTACCGAACTAACAGCACAGAGGTACACCCTCTGCGTCCCAGAGCTTCCAGCAAGCAGGAAAAAACAAATAGACAAGCTGGACAGAAAAAAACAGCAAACAAAATAGCAAAGCAGAACTTAGCTATGCAGAGCAGCAGGCCACAGGAACGATCCAGGAGGAAACAGGTCCAATACTAGAACATTGACTGGAGGCCAGGATCAAAGCACTAGGTGGAGTTAAATAGAGCAGCACCTAACGACTTCAACACATCACCTGAGGAAGGAAACTCAGAAGCCGCAGTACCACTTTCCTCCACCAACGGAAGCTCACAGAGAGAATCAGCCGAAGTGCCACAGGAGGGAGCTCTGCCACAGAATTCACAACAGTACCCCCCCCTTGAGGAGGGGTCACCGAACCCTCACCAGAGCCCCCAGGACGACCAGGATGAGCCATATGAAAGGCATGAACAAGATCGGGAGCATGGACATCAGAGGCAAAGACCCAGGAATTATCTTCCTGAGCATAACCCTTCCACTTAACCAGATACTGGAGTTTCCGTCTTGAAACACGAGAATCCAAAATCTTCTCCACAATATACTCCAACTCCCCCTCCACCAAACCTGGGGCAGGAGGATCAACAGATGGAACCATAGGTGCCACGTATCTCCGCAACAATGACCTATGGAATACGTTATGTATGGAAAAAGAATCTGGAAGGGTCAGACGAAAAGACACAGGATTAAGAACCTCAGAAATCCTATACGGACCAATGAAACGAGGTTTAAACTTAGGAGAGGAAACCTTCATAGGAATATGACGGGAAGATAACCAAACCAAATCCCCAACACGAAGTCGGGGACCCACACAGCGTCTGCGATTAGCGAAACGTTGAGCCTTCTCCTGGGACAAGGTCAAATTGTCCACCACATGAGTCCAAATCTGCTGCAACCTGTCCACCACAGTATCCACACCAGGACAGTCCGAAGACTCAACCTGCCCTGAAGAGAAACGAGGATGGAACCCAGAGTTGCAGAAAAACGGCGAAACCAAGGTAGCCGAGCTGGCCCGATTATTAAGGGCGAACTCAGCCAAAGGCAAAAAGGACACCCAGTCATCCTGATCAGCAGAAACAAAGCATCTCAGATATGTTTCCAAGGTCTGATTGGTTCGTTCGGTCTGGCCATTAGTCTGAGGATGGAAAGCCGAGGAAAAAGACAAGTCAATTCCCATCCTACCACAAAAGGCTCGCCAAAACCTCGAAACAAACTGGGAACCTCTGTCAGAAACGATATTCTCTAGAATGCCATGTAAACGAACCACATGCTGGAAGAACAATGGCACCAAATCAGAGGAGGAAGGTAATTTAGACAAGGGTACCAAATGGACCATCTTAGAGAAGCGATCACAGACCACCCAAATGACTGACATCTTTTGAGAGACGGGAAGATCTGAAATAAAATCCATAGAGATATGTGTCCAAGGCCTCTTCGGGACCGGCAAGGGCAAAAGCAACCCACTGGCACGAGAACAGCAGGGCTTAGCCCGAGCACAAATCCCACAGGACTGCACAAAAGAACGCACATCCCGCGACAGAGATGGCCACCAAAAGGATCTAGCCACTAACTCTCTGGTACCAAAGATTCCAGGATGACCAGCCAACACCGAACAATGAACCTCAGAGATAACTTTATTCGTCCACCTATCAGGGACCTATCTGGGCAACGATCAGGTTTATTAGCCTGAAATTTTTGCAGCACCCGCCGCAAATCAGGGGAGATGGCAGACACAATTACTCCCTCTTTGAGGATA
Source organism: Ranitomeya imitator (assembly GCF_032444005.1). NCBI lineage: Eukaryota > Metazoa > Chordata > Amphibia > Anura > Dendrobatidae > Ranitomeya > Ranitomeya imitator. The sequence continues at coordinate 120,016,483 of NC_091288.1, read as the reverse complement.
CCCGCCGGCTCAGATAAACCCGGAGAGTCGGGCACAAAACTCCTAGACAGAGCATCCGCCTTCACATTTTTAGAGCCCGGAAGGTACGAAATCACAAAGTCAAAACGATCAAAAATCAGCGACCAACGAGCCTGTCTAGGATTCAACCGCTTGGCAGTCTCGAGAAAAGTCAAGTTCTTATGATCAGTCAAGACCACCACGTGATGCTTAGCTCCTTCAAGCCAATGACGCCACTCCTCGAATGCCCACTTCATGGCCAGCAACTCTCGATTGCCCACATCATAATTTCGCTCAGCAGGCGAAAACCTCCTGGAAAAGAAGGCGCATGGTTTCATCACCAAGCAATCAGAACTTCTCTGCGACAAAACAGCCCCTGCTCCAATCTCAGAAGCATCAACCTCGACCTGGAATGGAAGCGAAACATCTGGTTGACACAACACAGGGGCAGAAGAAAAACGACGCTTCAACTCTTGAAAAGCTTCCACAGCAGCAGAAGACCAATTGACCACATCAGCACCCTTCTTGGTCAAATCGGTCAATGGTTTAGCAATACTAGAAAAATTGCAGATGAAGCGACGATAAAAATTAGCAAAGCCCAGGAACTTTTGCAGACTTTTCAGAGATGTCGGCTGAGTCCAATCATGGATGGCTTGGACCTTAACAGGGTCCATCTCGATAGTAGAAGGGGAAAAGATGAACCCCAAAAATGAAACCTTCTGAACACCAAAGAGACACTTTGATCCATTCACAAACAAAGAATTAGCACGCAGTACCTGAAACACCGTTCTGACCTGCTTCACATGAGACTCCCAATCATCCGAGAAGATCAAAATGTCATCCAAGTACACAATCAGGAATTTATCCAGGTACTCTCGGAAGATGTCATGCATAAAGGACTGAAACACTGATGGAGCATTGGCAAGTCCGAATGGCATTACTAGATACTCAAAATGGCCCTCGGGCATATTAAATGCAGTTTTCCATTCATCGCCTCGCTTAATACGCACAAGATTATACGCACCACGAAGATCTATCTTGGTGAACCAACTAGCCCCCTTAATCCGAGCAAACAAATCAGATAACAACGGCAAGGGGTACTGAAATTTAACCGTGATCTTATTTAGAAAGCGGTAATCTATACAAGGTCTCAGTGAACCATCCTTCTTGGCTACAAAAAAGAACCCTGCTCCCAATGGCGACGATGACGGGCGAATATGCCCCTTCTCCAAGGACTCCTTCACATAACTCCGCATAGCGGCGTGCTCAGGCACAGACAAATTAAACAGTCGACCTTTTGGGAATTTACTACCGGGAATCAAATCGATAGCACAATCACAATCCCTATGCGGAGGTAGGGTATCGGACTTGGGCTCATCAAATACATCCCGGTAATCAGACAAGAACTCTGGAACCTCAGAAGGGGTGGATGACGAAATAGTCAGAAATGGGACATCACCATGTACCCCCTGACAACCCCAGCTGGACACAGACATTGATTTCCAATCTAATGCTGGATTATGGACTTGTAGCCATGGCAACCCCAACACGACCACATCATGCAGATTATGCAACACCAGAAAGCGAACAACCTCCTGATGTGCAGGAGCCATGCACATGGTCAGCTGGGTCCAGTACTGAGGCTTATTCTTGGCCAAAGGCGTAGCATCAATTCCTCTCAATGGAATAGGACACTGCAAGGGCTCCAAGAAAAACCCACAACGCCTAGCATACTCCAAGTCCATCAAATTCAGGGCAGCGCCTGAATCCACAAATGCCATGACAGAATACGATGACAAAGAGCAGATCAAGGTAACGGACAGAAGAAATTTTGACTGTACCGTACCAATGGTGGCAGACCTAGCGAACCGCTTAGTGCGCTTAGGACAATCAGAGATAGCATGAGTGGAATCACCACAGTAGAAACACAGCCCATTCAGACGTCTGTGTTCTTGCCGTTCAACTCTGGTCAAAGTCCTATCGCACTGCATAGGCTCAGGTTTAAGCTCAGGTAATACCGCCAAATGGTGCACAGATTTACGCTCACGCAAGCGTCGACCGATCTGAATGGCCAAAGACATAGACTCATTCAGACCAGCAGGCATAGGAAATCCCACCATGACATCTTTAAGGGCTTCAGAGAGACCCTTTCTGAAAATAGCTGCGAGCGCACCTTCATTCCATTGAGTGAGTACGGACCACTTTCTAAATTTCTGACAATATACCTCTATCTCATCCTGACCCTGACACAGAGCCAGCAAATTTTTCTCTGCCTGATCCACTGAATTAGGTTCATCGTACAGCAATCCGAGAGCCAGGAAAACGCATCGATATTACTTAATGCAGGATCTCCTGACGCAAGAGAAAATGCCCAGTCCTGAGGGTCGCCACGTAAAAAAGAAATAATGATCCTAACTTGTTGAACTGGGTCACCAGAGGAGCGAGGTTTCAAAGCTAGAAATAGTTTACAATTATTTTTGAAACTCAGAAATTTAGTTCTATCTCCAAAAAACAAATCAGGAATAGGAATTCTCGGTTCTAACATAGAATTCTGAACCACAAAGTCTTGAATATTTTGTACTCTTGCCGTGAGCTGATCCACACATGAAGACAGACCTTTAATGTCCATCGCTACACCTGTGTTCTGAACCACCCAAATGTCTAGGGGAAAAAAAAGGCAAAACACAGTGCAGAGAAAAAAAAAATGGTCTCAGAACTTCTTTTTTCCCTCTATTGAGAATCATTAGTACTTTGGTCCTCCAGTACTGTTATGATAAGGTAATTCAGTACCACAATGGACATAGAGGTCAGAGCACATACAGTGACCTGACAATAACCCAAAAACATTGAACGAGCTCTGAGACGTGGGAACTCTGCTGACCGCAATCCCTAATCTTCTCCTACAACACTAGAGGCAGCCGTGGATTGCGCCTAACGCTCCCTATGCAACTCGGCACAGCCTGAGAAACTAGCTAGCCTGAAGATAGAAAATAAGCCTACCTTGCCTCAGAGAAATACCCCAAAGGAAAAGGCAGCCCCCACATATAATGACTGTGAGTTAAGATGAAAAGACAAATGTAGAGATGAAATAGATTTAGCAAAGTGAGGCCCGACTTTCTGAACAGAGCGAGGATAGGAAAGGTAACTTTGCGGTCAACACAAAACCCTACAAAAACCACGCAAAGGGGGCAAAAAGACCCTCCGTACCGAACTAACGGCACAGAGGTACACCCTCTGCGTCCCAGAGCTTCCAGCAAGCAGGAAAAAACAAATAGACAAGCTGGACAGAAAAAAACAGCAAACAAAATAGCAAAGCAGAACTTAGCTATGCAGAGCAGCAGGCCACAGGAACGATCCAGGAGGAAACAGGTGCAATACTAGAACATTGACTGGAGGCCAGGATCAAAGCACTAGGTGGAGTTAAATAGAGCAGCACTTAACGACTTCACCACATCACCTGAGGAAGGAAACTCAGAAGCCGCAGTACCACTTTCCTCCACCAACGGAAGCTCACAGAGAGAATCAGCCGAAGTACCACTTGTGACCACAGGAGGGAGCTCTGCCACAGAATTCACAACACAGAAGCAGAGATAGAAGCAGTGAGTGACACAAGCTTCATCCTGCAGCTTGTAGCACTGTCCTCAAATTAATTAATATCAGGGGACAGAGATAGAAGCAGTTAGTGACACCATCCTGCGACACCATTCTGACATGTGCTGCTTTCATCCTGCACTCCCATTCTGTCATGTGCTGCTCCCATCCTGTGCCCCCATTCTGTCATGTGCTGCTCCCATCCTGCGCCCTTATTCTGTTGTGTGCTGCTGCTCCCATCATGTGCCCCCATTCTGTCATTGCTGCTCCCATCCTGCGCCCCCATTCTGTCACGTGCTGCTCCCATCCTGCGCCCCTATTCTGTCATGTGGTGCTCACATCCTGTCTTGTGCTGCTCACATCCTGCACCCCATCTTGTCATGTGCTGCTCCCATCCTGTGTCCCCATTCTGTCTTGTGCTGCTCCCATCCTGCGCCCCTAATCTGTCATGTGGTGCTCACATCCTGTCGTGTGCTGCTCCCATCCTGCACCACCATTCTGTCATGTGCTGCTCCCATCCTGTGCCCCCATCCTGTCATTTGCTGCTCCCATCCTGTGCCCCTATTCTGTCATGTGGTGCTCCCATCCTGCACCCCCATCCTGTCATGTGGTGCTCCCATCCTGCACCCCCATGCTGTCATGTGCTGCTCCCATTCTGCACCCCCATTCTGGTATGTGCTGCCCCCATCCTGGTATGTCCATCCTCCAGTTCTGCGCCCCATCCTGTCATGTGGTACTCTCATCCTGCGTCCCCATCCTGTCATGTTTTGCTCTCATCCTGCATCCCCATCCTGTCATGTGGTGCTCACATCCTGTCATGTGCTGCTCCCATCCTGCATCCCAAACTTGTCATGTGCTGCTCCCAATCTGCACCCCCATTCTGTCATGTACTGCTCCCATCCTACACCCCCATCCTGTCATGTGCTGCTCCCATCCTGTGCTCCCATCCTGTCATGTGCTGCTCCCATCCTGTGCCCCCATTCTGTTATGTGCTGCTCCCATCCTGCGCCCCTATTCTGTTGTGTGCTGCTCCCATCCTGTGCCCCCATTCTGTCATGTGCTGCTCCCGTCTGCGCCCCCATCCTGTCATTGCTGCTCCCATCCTGCGTCCCCATTCTGTCACGTGCTGCTCCCATCCTGGGCCTCTATTTCATGTGGTGCTCACATCCTGTCTTGTGCTGCTCCCATCCTGCACCCCATCTTGTCATGTGCTGCTCCCATCCTGTGCCCCCATTCTGTCTTGTGCTGCTCCCATCCTGGTCCCCTAATCTGTCATGTGGTGCCCACATCCTGTCGTGTGCTACTCCCATCCTGCACCCCCATCCTGTCAGGTAGTGCTCCCATCCTGCACCCCCATGCTGTCATGTGCTGCTCCCATCCTGCACCCCCATTCTGGTATGTGCTGCCCCCATCCTGGTATGTCCATCCTCCAGTTCTGCGCCCCATCCTGTCATGTGGTGCTCTCATCCTGCATCCCCATCCTGTCATGTGGTGATCTCATCCTGCATCCCCATCATGTCATGTGGTGCTCACATCCTGTCATGTGCTGCTCCCATCCTGCGCCCAATCCTGTCATGTGCTGCTCCCATCCTGCACCCTCATCTTTTTATGTGCTGCTCCCATCCTGCACCCCAATCCTGTCATGTGGTGCTCTCATCCTGCATCCCCATCCTGTCATGTTGTGCTCATATCCTGTCATGTGCTGCTCCCATCCTGCATCCCAATCTTGTCATGTGCTGCTCCCATTCTGCACCCCCATTCTGTCATGTGCTGCTCCCATCCTGCACCTCCATCCTGTCATGAGCTGCTCCCATCCTGCGCCCCATTCTGTCATGTGCTGCTCCCATCCTGTGCTCCCATCCTGTCATGTGCTGCTCCCATCCGGTGACACCATTCTGTTATGTGCTGCTCCCATTCTGCACCCCCATTCTGTCATGTGCTGCTCCCATCCTGTGCCCCCATTCTCTCATGTGCTGCTCCCATCTGCGCCCCCATTCTGTCATTGCTGCTCCCATCCTGCGTCCCCATTCTGTCTTGTGCTGCTCCCATCCTGGTCCCCTAATCTGTCATGTGGTGCTCGCATCCTGTCATGTGCTACTCCCATCCTGCACCCCATCTTGTCATGTGCTGCTCCCATCCTGCACCCCCATTCTGTCATGTGCTGCTCCCATCCTGCGCCCCCATCCTGTCATGTGCTGCTCCCATCCTGTGCCCCCATTCTGTCATGTGCTGTTCCCATCCTGCACCCCCATCTTGTCATGTGCTGCTCCCATCATGCACCCCCATTCTGTCATGTGCTGCTCCCATCCTGTTATGTGCTGCTCCCATCCTATGCTTCCATTCTGTCATGTGCAGCTCTCATCCTGTGTCTCCATCCTGTCATATGGTGCTCTCATCATGGGCCTTCATCCTGTCATGTGGTGCTCTCATCCTGCGTCCCCATCCTGTCATGTGGTGCTCTCATCCTGCATTCCCATCCCGTCATGTGGTACTCTCATCCTGCATCCCCATCCTGTCATGTGGTGCTCTTATCCTGTCATGTGCTGCTCCCATCCTGCATCCCAATCTTGTCATGTGCTGCTCCCAATTTGCTCCCCCATTCTGTCATGTACTGTACCCATCCTGCGCCACCATCCTGTCATGTGCTGCTCCCATCCTGCACCCAATCCTGGCATGTGCTGCTCCCATCCTGCACCCTCATCTTTTCATGTGCTGCTCCCATCCTGCACCGCCATCCTGTCATGTGCTGCTCCCATCCTGCACACCGATTCTGTCATGTGCTGTTCCCATCATGCACCCCCATTCTGTCATGTGCTGCTCCCATCCTGTTATGTGCTGCTCCCATCCTATGCGTCCATTCTGTCATGTGCTGCCCCCATCCTTTCATGTGGTGCTCTCATCATGAGCCTTCATCCTGTCATGTGGTGCTCTCATCCTGCGTCTCCATCCTCTCATGTGGTGCTCTCATCCTGCATCCCCATCCCGTCATGTGGTACTCACATCCTGCATCCCCATCCTGTCATGTGGTGCTCACATCCTGTCATGTGCTGCTCCCATCCTGCATCCCAATCTTGTCATGTGCTGCTCCCAATTTGCACCCCCATTATGTCATGTACTGTACCCATCCTGCGCCCCCATCCTGTCATGTGCTGCTCCCATCCTGCGCCCCATCCTGTCATGTGCTGCTCCCATCCTGCACCCTCATCTTTTATGTGCTGCTCGCATCCTGCACCCCCATCCTGTCATGTGCTGCTCTCATCCTGCGTCACCATCCTGTCATGTTGTGCTCACATCCTGTCATGTGCTGCTCCCATCCTGCATCCCAATCTTGTCATGTGCTGCTTCCATTCTGCACCCCCATTCTGTCATGTGCTGCTCCCATCCTGCGCCTCTATCCTGTCATGTAAAAGCACAAGAAAAGGATATGCACAAACTGGGATCAACCATATACAATAAATTTTATTTTAACATATCATTACAAAAAAGGCAATAAACAGGACTTCCCCTGACGAAGACGCCTTAGCAGCGTCGATACCCCTCTTGGACTTTCCTCTGTCGGCTACCCCCTCGTACACTTCAGCCCTTCTAAGGGGTACACGTATTTGTGTACCTGCTTTTCTGGCAACCCCTTCCTTTTTAGTACCCTGGCTTCCAAGGGACTGGCTCTGTATTGATCAGGATCCGACCCTACATTGGGTGATGTATTATATGGGTTGTCAGTATTAAGGTGTGTAGCAGGTGTGCTTATATATGGTGCAGCATTCTATTGATTGTGGTGATATTTATGCACTTTTTTCTCATGCTTGCTCCCTAATTAGGGGCTACAGATCATATTTAGCAACTACAATAGTAGGGGTCTAGACGGGTGGTAGCACGGGGCTTTGAGGATTTCTACTGTGACCGTTTGGGATTATATGAACCTGCTATTTGATCTCATGCCCTGTGTACCATTTGTATGTTCATGTATATTGATCTTCATTATTTAGTCCTGGAGGAGGAGGGTTGGTCTGTTTGGTTTTTAAATGTTTTTAATTGTGTGTCCTGTTTATTGCCTTTTTTGTAATGATATGTTAAAATAAAATTTATTGTATATGGTTAATCCCAGTTTGTGCATATCCTTTTCTTGTGCTTTTTCTGATACTGTTTATATGCACGTGCGGTGCCTGCCTTCCTTTGTTGTTTGTATAGATTGTTGCATTCCTGGTGTACTGGTTTGACCAGGTTTTCTTGGCGGTGGCACGCCATTTGTTATCATAATGGACTTGGAGGCTCGTGAGGCTGCTTGGCGGGATCAGGTTTCAGGTGTGTTTGGTGTTGGGGGCGACATGGCAGTCGCCGCGATAGAGCGTGATGAGGGTTTTTCCAAATTATGCAGTGACATCATGTACTTGCACAAATCATTGACCAAAGTTTGGTGGAATACTAAGAGCTTAGAAGAATATAAGAGGCTAGGACTCATTCCCAGGGGGTTGCGGGTACAAATCTTCCCGGCCTGGGAGGTTGACTCCACATTTAAGGCAACTTGGGAGAATGGCCTGTCCAGATGCTCTACGATATTGATCGACATGCTGCTGGAACATGATTATGCCCTCCTATCCAAACTCAAGGAGGACATTAAATCAAAGGAGGGGAAGCTTCAAGCTTTTGATTTACAGACAAGTTACTCCCTTCAGACAGCGGTTAAAGACCTCCATTGACACTTTTGAAAAGGAGGTAATCAGGGGCAAGAAACATAAATTCCAGCGGGACAAACTGGACTTTGACAATCTAAGGGCCTATAGATGGTCACACCGTGGTAACAGCAGGAGAGGTATGCCGACAACACAAGGGGATAAAGCACAAGCTGAACAAATTGAACCTGTCTCCAGTGATTTATTATCATCGGACATGAGCGACCAAGAAGGCGGTGCAGGAGGAGGAGGCGCAAACGTCATCAATCTGAGACCAAGGGGCGGACCCCTCCAGGATTGGACGGTGGGTCGCAAGAGGATCACGAGGAGGAACAACAGGAAATTTTAACACATAACGACTAGTGTTGAGCATTCCGATACCGCAAGTATCGGGTATCGGCCGATACTTGCGGTATCGGAATTCCGATACCGAGATCCGATATTTTTGTGGTATCGGGTATCGGTATCGGAGGTGTAAAATAAAGAATTAAAATAAAAAATATTGTTATATTCACCTCTTCGGCGGCCCCTGGAACATCACCGCGAGTCACCGGCGTCCAGCAGGCTTCTTTGTTCAAAATGAGCGCCTTTAGGACCTGCGGAATGGCGTCGCGGCTTCTGATTGGTCGCGTGCCGCCCATGTGACCGCCACGCGACCAATCAGAAGCCGCGACGTCATTCCTCAGATAAATTCCTAGAATGAGTGCCTTTAGGACCTGTGGAATGACGTCGCGGCTTCTGATTGGTCGCGTGGCGGTCACATGGGCGGCACGCGACCAATCAGAAGCCGCGATGTCATTCCGCAGGTCCTAAAGGCGCTCATTTTGAACAAAGAAGCCTGCCGGACGCCGGTTCCTCGCGGTGATGTTCCAGGGGCCTCCGGAGAGGTGAATATAACAATATTTTTTTTTTAATTCTTTATTTTACACCTCACTATGGATCACAGGGCCTGAAGGAGAGTTTCCTCTCCTTCAGACCCTGGGATCCATCAGGATACCTTCCGATACTTGGTGTCCCATTGACTTGTATTGGTATCGGATATCGGTATCGGCGATATCCGATACTTTTCGGGTATCGGCCGATACTATCCGATACCGATACTTTCAAGTATCGGACGGTATCGCTCAACACTAATAACGACCCAGGGGGGGATGGACCCGGTAAGCTACAGATTGTGAATTTATCATCATACTCTTTGTCGGCAGGAGAGATCTCTTTGCTCTCTAAGGGGCTGTCTTTTTCCCCCACTAATCAGCTCAATAAATTCGAATTGACTAAAGATCTGTACCTGTTTTGTAGGCAGCTCATGTTTAAACTACTGTACCATAAGCCATCTGTGATTGATACTATGCCAGAGGAAGACAGACGGGTGTTCCGGGACCTTCTGGAGCTCCTAGATGAGAACGAAGGGAATAACGGTAAGTCCGGCAGATTTACGGGACGTATTCCGTCCCAAGCCTCTCCATCTTTCTCACTCTTTCCGGTTATACAGATATTTTTTGAGACCGTGAGTTGAGATATTGCTAATTTAAAAATCAACAAAAATGGTATTGGTAATCTGACCAGGGAGGAGGCCCGCTGTTTGAAGCATCTTAAAAAACAGGACTCGTTTGTGATCAAAGAGGCCGACAAAGGGGGTAACATCGTTCTCTGGCCTAAGGACATGTAAGTGGTTGAAGCTAAGAGACAGCTACTTAATACCTCTCATTACCAGGTCTTACCCTCGGATCCCACGGACGTCTTTAAGAAACATCTTGATGGATTGGTCCTGACCGCCCATGGCCTGGGGATTATCAATAAAAGGGAAAAAGACTTCTTGACCATTGAAACACCGAGGATTCCCACGTTCTATATGCTCCCAAAGGTGCACAAGAGCTTGGATAACCCCCCAGGTAGGCCTATAATATCGGGGATTGGGGGGTTATTTGAGAGGCCGTGTGTATATCTGGACTATTTTTTACAGCCCCTGGTCTTCTCCTTAGAGTCCTATATTCGGGACTCAATGCATTTGATTGAGAGAATTGGCAAACTTGAGATGCCTAGGGATACCCTGATTATTACACTCGATGTGGAGTCTCTCTACACGAGTATTGACCATAAACTGGGACTTGAGGCAATCACATACTTTCTGGACAAAAAATCAAGTAGGGACAGAGACCATGATTGTTTCATCCTTGATCTGTTAAAAATAGTTCTGGAAAAGAATTATTTTACATTCGATCGCACTTTCTATAGACAGGCATCTGGCACTGCCATGGGTGCCAGATGCGCACCCTCGTATGCTAACCTATACATGGGGTGGTGGGAGGAGACCCATGTATATAAGTTACATATGTTCCACAGATGTTTGCTAGAGTGGCACAGGTTTATCGATGATGTTCTATTTTTTTGGACGGGAACCCTGGATGAGTGTAACAATTTCATCGATTCCCTCAACAGGAACCCTTGGAACATCAAACTTACGTCAAAGGTATCTTCCGGCGACGAACAGCCTACTTCATTACGACAGTGCACATCCGGCCCATCTTCGTAACAGTATACCAAAGGGACAGTTCATAAGGGTTAAGAGGAACTGCTCTGCCAAGGAGGACTTCTTGGCGGAATCTAGGAAACTCACAGGAAGATTTCGGGCCAGGGGGTATCCACACAGAATTATTGCACAAGCATTCCAACATTCCCAGCGCTGCATACGTGAGGACATCCTTAAACCGAGAGAGAGAAATACTGCACGAACCATTAACTTGATTACCGTGTACCACAATCAGTGGAGGGATGTTCAAGAGATCTTGAAGAAAAACTGGAACATTCTACTGACAGAACCCAAATTTCATCCCTGGCTAGCCCCCACTCCGAGGATGGTGGCCAGGAGGTCACGTAACCTAAAGGACGATTTAGTTTCTAGTCATTTCAAACGGACTACTATCAAAAGCGGTACATGTGGCCAGATCTTTGGTTCTTATCCATGAGGAGGGTGCAGTATCTGCAGTCTGATGATCTCTGATACAGGCTTAACTCTTCCACACATCCCTAAGAGAATTGAGCCTCCAGCATACTTCAACTGCCGTACCAGGAACTTCGTATATGGCTTGGTATGTGGCTGCCCCAAATTATATGTGGGGTATACAACACAGGAGCTGAGACGCCGGGTGCAGCAGCACCTTTCCAATATTAATACGGCCAAGAAAGACTTAGAGCGGGGAAAAAAACTCTCGTCAGTAGCGGGGCATTTTTTGCAGGCACATGGTGGCTCCGCAAGAAGCCTTAGGGTGATGGGTTTGGAAGGGGTAAAACCTGATATAAGAGGTGGTAACATCACGTTGGATCTACTTAGGAGGGAGTCCAAGTGGATCTACAACTTGAACAGTCGGGCCCCATGGGTGATGAATGAAGAACTCCTATTTACTGGCTTTTATAAGCAGATCTAGGCATCCACCCTTATTTGGCATTTCAGTTTATCATAAGCTAATCTACTTCATTTACTTCCACAGACTGAATGCCTAGGACTGCGGCATCATTCTTTTTCCCTTTAGGGATACATTGGCATCAACCAGAAGACATTGTGGACTTTTCGGACATTCATAAGCATTTCTTGTGCATATGGGTACATTTTTGCTGTTGGGGTGGGTTTTTTTTTTTTTTTTTTACGAATGTCTATACATTATTGACCTTTTGGCGTTTGCTCTATCTGGAAATATGGAGGTTGGGGGGCAGAAGAAATGTTGACTACCTATGTGTGTATATATGCTCCAGATCTTTACTGCGCAGGACTCAAGCGTTTCCATGGTGATTACTCCAGTTTTGCTTGTATACTCTGGTTTGTACGTAGAGAAGGGGAAAGGGACAATGGAGTACCCTTTTTTAACATCTGTGACGGTGCGTCTACAGTGCATAACTATTAAGGAGTGGGAACGTTGGTCTTTTTCATTATAAACGCACCCCACTAACAGTGCCCCAAAATATTGCGCCGTTTAAAAGTAATGTGTGGTATACCCAATTTAGGATACGGATGTGTCCTAAGTTTTGCTCTTTAACTATCTGTATTGCGGTGCACAAATCTTAATATTCAGTGTGCACATTTTGGGCGTCCTCTCCTTGATTACCATGGTGTTTGCGCACAAACCTTTGCTTTACATCATGGACCTTCCGACGATCTCTTTATCTAATAACAGAGTGCATGTGGGGTGATACAAAGTTGATGATCCATACCAGTTTATACCCTACCAACATCTTGTCACGTGCTGCTCCCATCCTGTGCCCCCATTCTGTCTTGTGCTGCTCCCATCCTGGTCCCCTAATCTGTCATGTGGTGCTCACATCCTGTCGTGTGCTGCTCCCATCCTGCACCACCATTCTGTCATGTGCTGCTCCCATCCTGCGCCCCCATCCTGTCATGTGCTGCTCCCATCATGCACCCCCATTCTGTCATGTGCTGCTCCCATCCGGTTATGTGCTGCTCCCATCCTATGCTTCCATTCTGTCATGTGCTGCTCTCATCCTGTGTCCCCATCCTGTCATGTGGTGCTCTCATCATGAGCCTTCATCCTGTCATGTGGTGCTCACATCCTGTCATGTGCTGCTCCCATCCTGCACCCACATCTTGTCATGTGCTGCTCCCATCCTGCACCCCCTTTCTGTCATGTGCTCTTTCCATCCTGTGCCCCCATCCTGTCATGTGCTGCTCCCATCCTGCACTCTCATCTTTTCATATGCTGCTCCCATCCTGCACCCCCATCCTGTCATGTGCTGCTCTCATCCTGCTCCCCCATTCTGTCATGTGCTGCTCCCATCCTGCACCCCCATGTTGTCATGTGCTGCTCCCATCCTGCACCCCCATCTTGTCATGTGCTGCTCCCATCATGCGCCCTCATTCTATCATGTGCTGCTCCCATCCTGCGCTCCTTTCCTGTCATGTGCTGCTCTCATCCTGTGTCCCAATCCTGTCATGTGCTGCTCTCATCATGAGTCTTCATCCTGTCATGTGGTGCTCACATCCTGTCATGTGCTGCTCCCATCCTGCACCCCCATCTTGTCATGTGCTGCTCCCATCCTGCACCACCATTCTGTCATGTGCTGCTCCCATCCTGCGCCCCATTCTGTCATGTGATGCTCCCATCCTGCACCCCCATCTTGTCATGTGATGCTCCCATTCTGCACCCCCATCTTGTTATGTGCTGCTCCCATCCTGTTATGTGCTGCTCCCATCCTATGCTCCAATTCTGTCATGTGCTGTTCCCATCCTGTGCCCCCATTTTGTAATGTGCTGCTCCCATCCTGCGCCCCCATTCTGTCATGTGCTGCACCCATTCTGCGCCCCCATTCTGTCATGTGCTGCTCCCATCCTGCGCCCCCATTCTATCATGTGCAGTAAAAAGTCACTGGCTTGCTGCGCTGACGTATTTTCTATATATTCAGTAGAAAGTGGCTGGATTGCTCCGCTGACATATTTTATATATAGATTCAGTATATAAAAATGGCGCTGGAAAGTGCGGACTGCACAGGCGCCAGAAAGTGCGGATTGCACAGGCGCTGATTCTGGCGCCACAACCCTCCTGGGCTACAATCCTCAACCCCGGATGCGTAACTTACAAAATGGCGCCTGAAGTGCGCTATACGCTTGCGCCATTTCCAATGGAGGATTCATGTCCTGGCCTCCAGCCCAAAGAGAACTCGCGGAAATACCAGATAGGTACCGTATATATTCGAGTATAAGCCGATCCGAGAATAAGCCGAGACCCCTTATTTTGCCACAAAAAACTTGGAAAACTTATTAACTCGAGTATAAGCCTAGGGTGGGAAATGCAGCAGCTACTGGTAAATTTCAAAAATAAAAATAGATACCAATAAAAGTGAAATTGATTGAGACATCAGTAGGTTAAATGTTTTTGAATATCCATATTGAACCAGGAGCCCCATAAGTTGCTCCATACAAAATACGCCCCATATAATGCTCCATAAAGTTCATGATGGGCCCCATAAGATGCTCCATACAAAATACTCCCCATAAGATGCTCCATATAGTTCATGATGGGCCCCATAAGATGCTCTATACAAAAATATGCCCCATATAATGCTGCACGAAGGTTAATAATGGCCCCATAAGATGCTCCATATTGAAATACACCCCATATAATGCTGCACAAAGGTTAATGATCGCCCCACAAGATGCTCCATAGAATAATATGCCTCAAATGCTGCTCCATAAAGGTTGATAGCCCTATAAGATGCTCCATAGCATAATATGCGCCACATGCTGCTCCATAAAGGTTGATGGCCCCATAAGATGCTCCATAGCATAATATGCCCCATATGCTGCTCCATAAAGGTTGATGGCCCTATTAGATGCTTCATAGCATAATATGCCCCATATGCTGCTTCATAAAGGTTGATGGCCCTATAAGATGCTCCATAGCATAATATGCCCCACATGCTGTTCCATAAACGTTGATGGCCCTGTAAGATGCTCCATAGCATAATATGCCCCATATGCTGCTCCATAAAGGTTGATGGCCCCCATACTGTTATTCGTGTATTTTTTATTCAAAGTACTTTTTTTTCTAAGTACTCGGCAGTTATAACATGGCAGAATATAATCAAGCATCTCTTCTCTCTTCATACAGGTAAACATATCATTCATTCTCTGAGCTGAAATATCCTGCATGTCTATTGCTCCAGTCCCTGACAGCAAGCAGCTTGGATGGTAAACATATCATTCATTCTCTGAGCTGAAATATCCTGCATGTCTATTGCTCCAGTCCCTGACAGCAAGCAGCTTGGATGGTAAACATATCATTCATTCTCTGAGCTGAAATATCCTGCATGTCTATTGCTCCAGTCCCTGACAGCAAGCAGCTTGGATGGTAAACATATCATTCATTCTCTGAGCTGAAATATCCTGCATGTCTATTGCTCCAGTCCCTGACAGCAAGCAGCTTGGATGGTATCTGAGTCATTCTATCTTCGGCATTGAATCCTGCATGTATCTATATATGTTAGTCATCCTATTATGCATTTGTTTGTGTTTATAGATATTTAACTCACTTTTGCATGTCCTTACTCAGAGAGATCACATAACTGTTTCAAAGTGCTTTATGATCCATGTAGACCTGGACATTTGTTTATCTGATCACTACATTTATTGTGTCCTGTTGTCTCAACTGAGTTAGATTGATTGCTAACGAGCTTTAAAAACAAAAAAAAAAAAAAAAGAGATCTAAGGGCTAGCCTTCTATAAATGTAGATGTAGCTTGGGGATGCATTCGTGCAGGGGTGCATTCGTGCACTGTTATTCGTGTATTTTTTATTCAAAGTACTTTTTTTTCTAAGTACTCGGCAGTTATAACATGGCAGTTAGACAGGGCAGGAGACAGGTAAGACAATCTAAATCTAATCCATATTCACTTGAAACAGCACAAATACTCACCATATTTATTTGTATAATCTATATTCTGGCTGCTGCATTCACTCACATTCACCGCCCTCGCATTAACTCTCTACACTCCATCCATATCGGCCCCTCTGTCCTTGCCTCTCCTATGTATAGCACTCATGCTCTATTCACATTGCTTAACAGCACAGATCCATTCAGTCCCAACATCCAACACAAGAGACGCTCTCACAAATCACTTAACCATCTGCTCACTCTTTCGATCCTCCTTCTCCTAGTCGCTGGAGACATATCTCCAAACCCCGGCCCCCCATGTTATAGCCAGTCAAACCTCCCAATTGCTACACCCAGAAACCCCTCTAACCTTATTAATATTCCCTGCATGCCTGCTGTCTCTTTCAATTGTGCCCTTTGGAATTCTCGCTCTGTGTGTAATAAACTCTCCTTCATTCATGACTTCTTCCTTTCTAATTCTCTTAATCTCCTGGCTCTTACTGAAACCTGGATCCAGCAGTCAGACACCACCGCTGCTGCTGCTCTTTCATATGGTGGACTACACTTTTCTCATACCCCAAGATCAGACAACAGAGCAGGTGGAGGCGTTGGTCTGCTCCTTTCACCCAAATGTACTTTCCAAGTTATCCCCCAAGTACCCTCACTTGTCTTCCCTTCCTTTGAGGTCCATGTGGTCAGACTCTACGTCCCCTTCTCCATGCGAGTGGCGGTGGTGTATCGTCCTCCCGGCCCCTCTCATCAGTTCCTGGATCACTTTGCCACCTGGCTTCCACACTTTCTCTCCTGTGACACCCCCACCCTTATCATGGGTGATTTCAACATCCCCATTGCCTCTCCCCTCTCCCCATCTGCTTCTCACCTTTTATCTCTATCCTCCTCTTTTGGCCTCTCGCAGCATACTAACTCTCCAACGCATGAAGATGGAAACTCCCTTGACTTGGTCTTCTCCCGACTTTGCTCAGTGGATGACTTCACAAACTCCCCTCTCCCGCTCTCTGACCACAACCTTCTTTCATTCTCTATCAAGAACTGCCATCCCGCTCAGGTCACCCCCACTTTCCACACCTATAGAAACATACAGGCCATTAACACCCAGAAACTTATGATGAACTTGCAGTCCTCATTGGCCCCTATTTCCTCCATCTCATGTCCTGATTCTGCATTGAAGCATTACAATGAAACCCTGCAAAGTGCTCTGGATGAAGCTGCTCCTCCTATACATAAAACAACTCGGCACAGACGGCAACAACCGTGGCACACGCTGCAAACACGTTTCCTGCAGCGGTGCTCCAGGTGCGCAGAAAGTCTGTGGAGAAAATCTAATCTACCCGAAGATTTCATCCATTATAAGTTCATGCTAAAGACATACAATTCTGCCCTTCACCTCTCCAAACAAACCTACTTCAACACCCTCATCACCTCCCTGTCCAATAACCCTAAACGTCTCTTTGACACGTTCCAGTCCCTACTCAACCCAAGAGAGCAGGCCCCAACCACGGATCTCCGTGCTGACGATCTGGCCAATTACTTCAAAGAAAAAATTGACCACATTCGACAGGAAATCATCTCCCAATCTCTTCATACCATGCACTGTCCTCCCTCCCCCACTGCATCTAGTTCACTCTCTGACTTTGAAGCAGTTACAGAAGAAGAAGTAAGCAGGCTCCTTGCATCTTCTCGCCCGACCACTTGCACCAGTGACCCCATTCCGTCACATCTCCTCCAGTCCCTTTCCCCGGCTATCACCTCTCACCTAACAAAAATATTCAACCTTTCCCTCACTTCCGGTATTTTTCCCTCCTCATTTAAGCATGCCATCATACATCCATTACTTAAAAAACCATCCCTCGATCAAAACTGTGCCGCTAATTATAGACCTGTCTCTAATCTTCCCTTCATCTCTAAACTCCTCGAACGCCTGGTCCACTCCCGTCTTACCCGCTATCTCTCAGATAACTCTCTTCTCGACCCTCTTCAATCTGGCTTCCGCTCTTTACACTCTACTGAAACTGCCCTCATTAAAGTCTCTAATGACCTACTAACAGCTAAATCTAATGGTCACTACTCCATGCTAATTCTCTTGGATCTCTCTGCAGCATTCGACACTGTGGATCATCAGCTCCTCCTCACTATGCTCCGCTCCATCGGCCTCAAGGACACCGTTCTCTCCTGGTTCTCCTCCTATCTCTCTGACCGATCCTTCACTGTATGTTTTGCTGGTTCCTCCTCCTCTCACCTTCCCCTTACTGTTGGGGTTCCTCAAGGATCAGTCCTAGGCCCCTACTCTTCTCGTTGTATACTGCCCCTATTGGACAAACAATCAGTAGATTTGGTTTCCAGTACCATCTCTATGCTGACGACACCCAATTATACACTTCTGCTCCCGATATCACACCGACCTTTTTAGAAAACACCAGTGATTGTCTTACCGCTGTCTCTAACATCATGTCCTCCCTCTATCTGAAACTAAACCTGTCAAAAACTGAACTCCTCGTGTTCTCTCCCTCTACTAACCTACCTTTGCCTGACATTGCCATCTCCGTGTGCGGTTCCACCATTACTCCAAAGCAACATGCCCGCTGCCTTGGGGTCATCCTTGATTCTGACCTTTCATTCACCCCCTACATCCGATCACTGGCTCGCTCTTCTTACCTGCATCTCAAAAACATTTCTAGAATTCGCCCTTTTCTTAATTTCGACTCTGCAAAAACTCTGACTGTTTCACTTATTCATTCTCGTCTGGACTATTGTAACTCTCTACTAATCGGTCTCCCTCTTGCAAAACTCTCCCCGCTCCAATCTGTCCTGAATGCTGCAGCCAGGATCATATTCCTCACCAACCGTTACACCGATGCCTCTACCCTGTGCCAGTCATTACACTGGCTACCCATCCACTCCAGAATCCAGTACAAAACTACTACCCTCATCCACAAAGCACTCCATGGCTCAGCACCACCCTACATCTCCTCCCTGGTATCAGTCTACCACCCTACCCGTGCCCTCCGCTCCGCTAATGACCTCAGGTTAGCATCCTCAATAATCAGAACCTCCTACTCCCGTCTCCAAGACTTTACACGTGCTGCGCCGATTCTTTGGAATGCACTACCTAGGTTAATACGATTAATCCCCAATCCCCACAGTTTTAAGCGTGCCCTAAAAACTCATTTGTTCAGACTGGCCTACCGCCTCAATGCATTAACCTAACGATCCCTGTGTGGCCTATTTATAATAAAAAAAAAAAAAAAAAAAAAAGGTTCCTCGCATCATGTTCTCATACACTTTATGCAGTATTAGCCCTCTGTGTCTGTACTGCTACATACTTAGGCAGTTAACTGGTTCATGCAGCTTTACATGAACACCTGAGCCTTACACTATAGCTGGTCCGAATAACTAAAGCAATTGTTACCATCCACCTCTCGTGTCTCCCCTTTTCCCCATAGTTTGTAAGCTTGCGAGCAGGGCCCTCACTCCTCCTGGTATCTGTTTTGAACTGTATTTCTGTTATGCTGTAATGTCTATTGTCTGTACAAGTCCCCTCTATAATTTGTAAAGCGCTGCGGAATATGTTGGCGCTATATAAATAAAATTATTATTATTATTATTATAAGATGCTCCATAGCATAATATGACCCAGATGCTGCTCCATAAAGGTTCATGCCCCTATAAGATGCTCCATAGCATAATTGTTATGAACTGGTGGTTTAGGAGCAACATGGGACGAGCTCTGAAGGAGGTGGTACCTGTACTGACCGCAGTTCCTAAGCTCAACACAACACTAGAAGTAGCCGTGGGATGTTCCTGTCACTCCCTAGACACCTCGTCACAGCCTGAGAACTAACTACCCCTAAAGATAGAAACAGGAAAGCTATCTTGCCTCAGAGAAAATCCCCAAAGGATAGATAGCCCCCCACAAATAATGACTGTGAGTGGAGAGGGAAAAGACATACGTAGAATGAAACCAGGATGTAGCAAAGGAGGCCAGTCTAGCTAGATAGATAGGACAGAACAGAATACTGTGCGGTCAGTATTAAAAACTAGAAAAATCCACACAGAGTTTACAAAAATCTCCACACCTGACTAAAGGTGTGGAGGGTAAATCTGCTTCCCAGAGCTTCCAGCTTAACTGAATAAATCCATACTGACAAGCTGGACAAAAACATAGAATGTACAGAACAATTAAGTCCATAACATGTGGACAGAAAAGAGCAAAGCAAGGACTTATCTTTGCTGAACTGGTCAGGATATCAGGGAAATCCAAGCAGAGATGTGAATCCAACCAGGAACCATTGACAAGTGGCATAAGCTGAAATAAAGAGCCAGGGTAAATAGCCGAGCAGAATAGACAATCAGTGGAAGCAGCTGCTGACTGCTAAATCCAAGGAGCAGCCATTCCACTTAAAACCACCGGCGGGAGCCTAAGAGCAGAACTCACAAAAGTGCCACTTACAACCACCAGAGGGAGCCCAAGAGCGGAATTCACAACACATAATATGCCCCGTATGCTGCTGCGATAAAAATATAAATAAATAAAAATGAGATATTCACCTCTCATCGGTGGGCGTCAAGTGCCAGGGCACTGAGTAGGAGGGGACACTGGAGCACTATGGGGGTCAGATGCCAGTGTCGCTGCTGCCTCAGGCCCCAGGTACTTGTGATATTCACCTGTCCCTGTTCCACCGCTGCGCGCCACTGTTTCTTTCAGGTCAGAGGGTGGGCACTAACCACGTCATCGCGCCGTCTGACCTGAACATCACAGCCAGAGGACGCGGAAGGCACAGCACGGTGGTGGAATGGGGACAAGTGAATATTGCATGGCTCACCCTCCCCGTCCTGCTCACCCCATCCTGGCTCGTCCCTGCTTCTCAGTCAACCTGGGCCGGCAGCTCCTTCCAGTGCTGAGCGGTCACATGGTACCACTCATTAAAATAATGAATATGTATCCATATTCATTACATTAATGAGTGGTACCACATGACCGCTGAACACAGGAAGAGCTGAGGGCGCCGGAGAGAACTCAGTATGCGTTCAGTGCTTACACATACTGCGATTTCCTGGCCTTGTGTCATTCTGCTTGCACAGTCTGTTAAGGCTTCGGACAGAGTGACGCTCCCAGCGTTATATTATAGATTATATTTTGAATGTAGAGCCAGTTGACTGACACTCATTATAGGGAGGGAATAACCAGCATTTTAGGGCAGACATAACCATGGATTATGGATATGTCTAAACCCCATTCATTGTATACGTTCCCATCCATTGATTCAATTCTACCTACAGTGTGCAACCATGTTGTTTTCCATCCTCACATTGACATGTGTATCATGTGACAGGTCTGCGAACTACTTATCTGCCATATGTAATACATCCTACTCTACTGCTCAGCAGCACCATGCTACACAGCAGACACTGCTTCTAGGAAGACAATGTTCTTGTCTTCAAGTTAAAGTAAGTTAGTCTTAGGTAGATCAACAAGTGCAAAAAATAATAGACTTAAAAAATTTCCAACTGTATTTTTGGGAGTATAAGTATACCTTTTTCTGTCAAATTTGGGGGCAAAATGGGGGTCCATCTAATAATCGGAATGTAGCTAACCGGCTGGAGCGGGGTCCCAGCGGGGTCCCAGGGTTGCTGCTGCAGGAAGCTTCTGATGGTGGCAGCAAGAGTGGTGCAATGCTGCAGGTCCCAGACTGGTACGAAGGGGTGTTAGGCCACTTTCACACATCAGTACGTGAGGTGACCGTTTCCTCACGTACCGGAGACACTGACTCACGTAGACACATTAAAAGCAATGTGTCTCTGCACATGTCAGCGTGTTTTCACGGACCGTGTGTCCATTTGAAAAACACAGAGACATGTCAGTGTTCGTGGAAGCGCACGTATTACACGGACCCATTAAAGTCAATGAGTCCATGTAAAACACGTACCGCACACGGATGTTGTCCGTGTGCAGTCCGTGTGCCGTGCAGGAGGCAGCGCTACTGTAAGTGCTGTCCCCCCAGCGTGGTGCTCCCATATGGGAGGTGGAGCCGCATATTCATCACTGTAATGGGCGGCACCACGTGACCGCACATACAGGAGAAGCTGCGGCGAGGACAGGAAGCAGCGAGGGAACCAGGTAAGTATTTTATTAACAGCGGGGGGGAGGGGGGGCACACAGGGGGTGTGAGGGGGTTGGGGACAGGGATCTTTTTTTTAAACACCAAAAAAAAGATTTTTCATATCTTCTCTCCAGCGAACGCTGCTGGAGAGAAGAAATTAATGGCGGCTTCAGCACCAGATGCAGGGGACAGCGCTTAACTGTAGCGCTGACTCCTGCACGGTGCATGTGGTACCCAGTCGGCACACGGGCGGCACATGGATGCCGCACGTGTGCCACACTGATGTGCCACGTGAGCACATGGACACGGATAATTCTGGTACCGATTTTTCCGGTACCGGAATTATCTGGACGTGTGAGACTGGGCTTAGGCAGTGTGGAGCCCCCACACTTTCCGTGCTTTTCAATATGGTGGACTCTAGTAAGGTGGCCAGTGGAGTGGCACATGCGCAGATTGAGAAATTGGCACCTCCTCTCCCTAAGCATTATTTGTGTTTTTCTACCTCACAACCTGGAATTTCACTATTTTTTTTTGAGGATTTGCATCAGTTAATTTAAAGAACATGCCAATAACTTTGAACATTTGTTTTTTCTTGTCCTTGTGAAGCAAACAATAAGTAGGATAAAATGACTGAAAACTTGAGTGTCCATAACTATTCTCCCCCCTAGAGTCAGTACTTTGTAGAGCCTCCATTTGCGGCAATTACAGCTGCAAGTAATTTTGGATAAGACTCTATGAGCTTTCCACATCTTACCACTGGCATTTTGCCCTTGCCTCAAGGCAAAATTGCTCCAGCTCCTTCAAGTTAGATGGATTTCTCTGGAGAACAGCAATCTTCAAGTCTAATCACAGATTCTCAATTGGATTGACGTATTGGCTTTGACTTTGGCCACTCCAAAACATTTAGGTGTTTCCTCAAAACTATTTGAATGTTGATTTTGCAATATGCTTTGGGTCACTGTCTTCAAACCTCTATCCCAGTCTCAAATCAGTGACAGAATGAAACCGGGTTTACTCAAGAATATACTGAACCTATATTTCACACCATCCATCTTCCCCTTGACTCAAACCATTTTCCCTGCCCCTGCTACCAAAAAACATCCCTACAGTGAAACGTGGTGGTGGCAGCATCATGCTATGTAGATGTTTTTCAGCAGCAAACTGTGTTTTTCCAAAGCGTTTGATACCGTGCCGCACAAGAGGTTGGTACACAAAATGAGAATGCTTGGTCTGGGGGAAAATGTGTGTAAATGGGTTAGTAACTGGCTTAGTGATAGAAAGCAGAGGGTGGTTATAAATGGTATAGTCTCTAACTGGGTCGCTGTGACCAGTGGGGTACCGCAGGGGTCAGTATTGGGACCTGTTCTCTTCAACATATTCATTAATGATCTGGTAGAAGGTTTACACAGTAAAATATCAATATTTGCAGATGATACAAAACTATGTAAAGCAGTTAATACAAGAGAAGATAGTATTCTGCTACAGATGGACCTGGATAAGTTGGAAACTTGGGCTGAAAGGTGGCAGATGAGGTTTAACAATGATAAATGTAAGGTTATACACATGGGAAGAAGGAATCAATATCACCATTACACACTGAATGGGAAACCACTGGGTAAATCTGACAGGGAGAAGGACTTGGGGATCCTAGTTAATGATAAACTTACCTGGAGCAGCCAGTGCCAGGCAGCAGCTGCCAAGGCAAACAGGTTCATGGGGTGCATTAAAAGAGGTCTGGATACACATGATGAGAGCATTATACTGCCTCTGTACAAATCCCTAGTTAGACCGCACATGGAGTACTGTGTCCAGTTTTGGGCACCGGTGCTCAGGAAGGATATAATGGAACTAGAGAGAGTACAAAGGAGGGCAACAAAATTAATAAAGGGGATGGGAGAACTACAATACCCAGATAGATTAGCGAAATTAGGATTATTTAGTCTAGAAAAAAGACGACTGAGGGGCGATCTAATAACCATGTATAAGTATATAAGGGGACAATACAAATATCTCGCTGAGGATCTGTTTATACCAAGGAAGGTGACGGGCACAAGGGGGCATTCTTTGTGTCTGGAGGAGAGAAGGTTTTTCCACCAACATAGAAGAGGATTCTTTACTGTTAGAGCAGTGAGAATCTGGAATTGCTTGCCTGAGGAGGTGGTGATGGCGAACTCAGTCGAGGGGTTCAAGAGAGGCCTGGATGTCTTCCTGGAGCAGAACAATATTGTATCATACAATTATTAGGTTCTGTAGAAGGACGTAGATCTGGGGATTTATTATGATGGAATATAGGCTGAACTGGATGGACAAATATCTTTTTTCGGCCTTACTAACTATGTTACTATGTTATGTTACTATGTTCTTGGGGTGAAGAGCTGTGCTGGTTTAATGCCAGTTATAGCGTTTATCTTGGTGGCTAAAAAGTTCAAATTTGGTCTCATCAGACCAAAGCACTTTCGGCCATACATTTCAGAGTCTCACATAAGTCTTTTGGCAAACTCAATATGAGCATTACAATTTTTTGTATGTAAGTAAAGATTTTTCTTTGCTCACTCTTCCATAAAGGCCACCTCTATGGAGGGCACGGCTTATTATGGTTGTATAGATACTGCAGTCTATGCTTGGGAACTCTGCAGCTCGTTAAGGAACTATGGTCTCTATGCTGCCTCTCTAATTGATGCCCTCCTTGCCTGGGCTGAGAGTTTTGGTGGGTGGTCCTGTCTTGGCAGGTTTGTTGTGGTACAATGTTCTTTCCTCTTGATGGCATTGCATTTGATGGTGCTCCAGGGGAACATCAGAGATTGGGACTTTAAAAAAAATATGTATAACCCACCCACGATTTGTACTTCACAACAATTTTATCCCAGACTTGTTTGGAGATCTCCTTGGGCTTCATGGTGTTGTTTGGTTAGTGTTTCCTGTTGCTTAATGATGTTGTAGCCTCTGTGGCCTTTGAGACAAGGTGTGAATATACTGACAGGCCATGTGACAACTAGATTCCACACAGGTGGGCTTCTTTTCACTAAGCATGTGACTTGAAGGTAATTGCGTGTACCAAAAATTTTTAGGGGCTTCATAGCAAAAGGGGTGAATATACACTCTATATACACATGCCAATTTTTAGTTATTTGATGCCTTAAATTTAATTTATGCCTATATTTTTCTCACTTCACCAATTTAGACTATTTAGTGCTGATGCATCACACACAAATTGGATTACAAAAAATATTTAAACACAGGTTGTAATATCACAAAATTGGTAAAAAGCCAGAGGTGTGAATACTTTTGCATGCCACTGTATGTCCTTTAATGCTTATATAGCCACTAATTATAATAATATGACCACAGCTGTGAAAATTATATGCTGTAGTCCAGAGAAAACAATTCAGCATATATCTACCAAATGTAATATTTTCCAAATACCACCCAACAGTAATCGAAATAAAACATATAAGATAATATAATAATGGTATCCAGTAGATGATTTACAGAAAATCCTCACTATATAAGTGGCACTGAGCAAATAATAATAATAATAATCTTTATTTATATAGCGCCAACATATTCCGCAGCGATTTACAGTTTAACAGTTTCAAACACAACAGTCATAGGTAACAATGTTAACAATACAGTAATAAAGCAAAATAAGACAAAATAAGACGACCCTGCTTGTGAGAGCTTACAATCTACAATGAGGTGGGGGAGATACAAAGTACAGGTGTGTATTTACAATGATGTATTTACAATGATGGTATAATGAGAAGAAAAATGATGCAGCACTCACCCTTGCGCTTCTTCCAAGTGTGTTCTTTATTCAGCAAAACATACTATGCATAGTATGAACCGGCATTCGCAGTGATCTGTGAGGGAGCGGGAGTGAGGAGAGACCGGACGACGGCTATTTCGCGCTACTGCGCTTCTACGGGTCCAAGCATGGACCCATAGAAGCGCCGTAGCGCGAAACGGCCGTCGTCCGGTCTCTCCTCACTCCCGCTCCCTCACAGATCACTGCGAATGCCGGTTCATACTATGCATAGTATGTTTTGCTAAATAAAGAACACACTTGGAAGAAGCGCAAGGGTGAGTGCTGCATCATTTTTCTTCTCATTATATGGTCTTGTACAAAACTCTGACGATTGCATAGCACCACCCGTAGCTCACAGTAAGGGAGACCTCATCTGTCCTTCTGAAACAGATCGTTTAAGCAAATCTCCAATTGCGCTATAGTGAAGCTCTGTGCCGATCATCTTTCTGTTTCTTGATATAACGAAGATTTACAATGATGGTCCAGACAATCTTCATGGAGTGGGGGGTAGATGGAGATACTGAATGGGCTGCACACACACACAAACATAAAATGAGTTTGATTAGGGAACGTGATAGGCCGCTCTGAACAAATGAGTTTTGAGCGAGCGCCTAAAACTATGCAAGTTGTGGATGGTCCTAATATCTTGGGGTAGAGCATTCCAGAGGATTGGCGCAGCATGGGAGAAGTCTTGTAATCGGGAGTGGGAGGTACGGATTAGTGCAGAGGTTAGTCAAAAGTCGTTTGCAGAGCGCAGTGGTCGGCTAGGCCGATAGACAGAAATGAGGGAGGAGATGTAATGGGGTGCCGCACTGTGGAGAGCTTTGTGGGTGAGAACAAGTACTTTGAATTGTATCCTATAATGAATGGGCAGCCAGTGTAACGACTGGCGAAGAGCGGACACATCCGAGTAACGATTAGCCAGATGGACAACCCTGGCTGCCGCATTAAGGATAGACTGGAGAGGGGAAAGTCGCGTGAGGGGGAGGCCAATTAATAGAGCGTTATAGTAGTCCAGACGGGAGTGGATTAGGGCTACAGTGAGAGTTTTTGTTGTCTCCATGGTGAGAAAAGGGCGGATTCTAGAGATGTTCTTTAGGTGTAAGCGGCACGAGCGGGCAAGAGATTGTATGTGGGAGGTGAAGGAGAGATCAGAGTCAAACATAACACCCAGACAGCGTGCCTGCTGCCGGGGTGTTATTATGGTGCCACCCACGGAGAGGGAAATGTCAGATTTAGGGAGGTTAGTAGATGGTGGGAGCAGAAGAAGTTCAGTTTTGGAGAGGTTGAGTTTCAGATAGAGAGCGGACATGATGTCAGAGACTGCGGACAGACAGTCAGTGGCGTTCTGTAGTACAGCAGGAGTAAGGTCAGGGGATGACGTGTATAGTTGTGTGTCATCAGCGTAAAGATGGTACTGAAAGCCAAATCTGCTGATGGTCTGTCCAATTGGGGCCGTGTAGAGGGAGAAGAGAAGGGGGCCAAGGACTGAGCCCTGAGGTACCCCGACAGCGAGAGGAAGAGGAGATGAAGTGGAGCCAGAGAACAGAACACTGAAGGAGCGGTCAGAAAGATAGGAGGAGAACCAGGAGAGAGCAGTGTCCTTAATGCCTAGTGACTGGAGCCTAGAGAGTAAGAGAGGGTGGTCAACAGTGTCAGCAAATAACATGTAGTGGTTAGAATATAATGTTTACAGATTAGCGACATTTAATCCTTATGTAGCAATATCATATTAAGTACATAGTACACCACCCAGCTTCTGCAGCTTCATCAAGAGACTTCTGTATTTTTTATATATATATCACATTATACAAGTGTGATCTTTTCACATCTTATATTGTTTCCTTAGTTTCTTTATACATTTGTGATGTATATTTATTTGTGTGGCCATCCAGTGACACTATTGTTTTTCATGGATATCTAAATTATTGCATATTACAAAGACTATCCTGAAGAAGCTGAAAGAAGGCTATAAAGTAAATGTAATTGTTGTCGCTATTTTCATTTGCTTGCCTATCTATCCATATCTCATCAATATAACATTCATGTAGTACAATCCATCCTCTGCTGATCAGCTGTCTCTATCCCAAATTCAAATGACCAGTAGCTGAGCTGCAGTAACCAGCTGAGCTGCAGTAACCAGCCGAGCTGCAGTAACCAGCCGAGCTGCAGTAACCAGCTGAGCTGCAGTAACCAGCTGAGCTGCAGTAACCAGCCGAGCTGCTGGGCCCAGATGAGCTACAGTAACCGGATGAGTTGCAGTACCCAGATGAGTTGCAGGACCCAGATGAGTTACAGTAACCAGCTGATTTGCACTACCCAGAACATGTCATCAACATCGAACCAGTGAACACCACCCTGAACATCAGTAAATAGCTCCAAAATGAGCACATACTGTATACACATTGTTTGAATTGGAGAAATGTGTTAATATGCTCAATCAGCATTGTGTCTTCTGCATCATTAGATAGATAATGTTTTTCAGGTCACCACTGACTTTCTAATATAAGTATTGTGGGTGACATGATTGAGAAGGTAGACTACTCACCAGACTACTCACAACCAGATAATTCACAACCATAAATAATAGGACATTTCTGATCATGAACTTCCACAGTAGCACAAAACTAACATTTACCAGAACACCTTGTACTTGCTGGAAATCCTATAAAGCTCTGCCCTGTGCTTAGTACAACAACAGCAACGCTCCAATAGTTGGTCACCACATGTAAGCAAACATTTCAAGATGATATTTCTCAAAATAAGTCATATCATCACACGTGATTATGTCATTGCAACAATAAACTCTATTGTCCTCAACTCTTACTCCTTCCAAGGTGTAAGAAAAGAGTTATTCCAAGAATCCGGTGTGTATTCTAACTGTTATGCTTTACTGAAAAAGAAACATTACATCTGTCACCACTGTTCAGACTTGTTTCACCAAGTGTTCACCTCAGCCTCATTCATGTGGGCAAGAATGCAATATTTGTTCATATGTTACGGAGAAAATATCCTGTACACTTCAGATATAGAATATATAGGCAGACAACGTACTAACAGGAAAAAAATTATAAGCAGTAGGCAAAGCCATAGTCATATGAAGCCATAGTCATATGAAGCCATTGCCAGCCAATTAATCTCTCTTATTGGCATAAATAAATATAGCAAAAAAAGCAATTAAAAATGAATAAAAAAGCATACCTTAATTTAATGAAATCTAGAAATTAATGAACATAAATATGACTATAAAAAGGAGACCACAAGCATAACAGGCATGGAGAGCAACTTATATACAAGGGTGGGTATATGATAGTGACGGTATAGAGGAAATGTAGTGGCCACATATGATAAAAGAAGAAATTGTCAGAAAAGTGTTTTAATGGCTGAAGAGTTGAAACAGTTGTTCCTAAACAGGAAAAATAGTTGGTGCCATCACTCTAAATAACTGTCATAGTAGACATCATAGACAATGGTCCAAATGAATATGGGGCAGAGACGATGTAAAATACTAAAGACAGAAAATACAAATGACAATAATAACATTAAAAATGGTAATATACTATAATCTGGACCTCATGAAATGTGAACCATGATAAAAAGTAGATTCCTTAGCAGCCAAAAAGTATAGACATATGTACCGTAAGAGATGTACAACCATATACGATCAGATACAGCTACCCATCCTGGACACATACTCAACTCACATTTCTCTACAGCTTCATTTGATAACACCAACTACTATTTGCCATGGTCCACATTTCATGATGATTTTATATTTCATGTATGCTAATGTACAAATTATTGAAAGTAAAGTGAAATATGTAATGTGGAAAATAGCAGATTGCAGGTATAAGACTATATTGTGTAACATCCATTAGGAGGCTGAATGGATGACTTTGCAACATTCATTTAATCTTCAATACTGAAGGTTAATCAATTTGTCTCTCACATTCTGACAATGTATTATCTCTAGCAGGAAAAGATTAGGATTCATCTTTTGAAATGTATTCTCTAGCCTTCTGATCGTGCACTCCGCCTCCTAGCCTACAGGTGTTTTAATTACAGCAGGTCCAATACCCCTCCATAGAGAGAGAGAATTTTTAGTCTAGGAAGAGGTTTCACATGTACCAATTCAGATGGAGACATTTATTCTCAGCGAGGTAAGGCAAGCGTAGGACCTGGTATAAGAGAGATGCCGTAAAGGGGCTACCAGGTACACATACAATTGGCCATTTTTATGCGCTAAACGCTCTCATTTTTCACATTTCTAGTGCAGTAATGCAGTTCAAATTTCGTATTTCAAGTTTGTATGTTCTAGCGCTGCAGTGTGCTGCCTTATTTACTTAACTAAGAATAAACTAGGTCACCTGTGGAAGGAACCTCAGAACCAGCAGCTCCACTCACAGCCACCAGAGGGAGTCCATGGACAGAACTTGCCGAAGTACCGTTCATGACCACAGGAGGGAGTTCGATAACAGAATTCACAACAGTACCCCCCCCTTGAGGAGGGGTCACCGAACCCTCACCAGAACCCCCAGGCCGATCAGGATGAGCCAAATGAAAGGCACGAACCAGATCGGCAGCATGAACATCAGAGGCAACAACCCAGGAATTATCTTCCTGACCATAACCCTTCCACTTGACCAGATACTGGAGCTTCCGTCTCGAAATACGAGAATCCAAAATCTTCTCCACCACATACTCCAACTCCCCCTCGACCAACACCGGGGCAGGAGGGTCAACGGAGGGAACCACATACTCCAACTCCCCCTCGACCAACACCGGGGCAGGAGGGTCAACGGAGGGAACCATAGGCGCCACGTATCTCCGCAACAACGACCTATGGAACACATTATGGATGGCAAAAGAAGCTGGAAGGGCCAAACGAAATGACACAGGATTGAGAACTTCAGAAATCTTATAAGGACCAATGAAACGAGGCTTAAACTTAGGAGAGGAAACCTTCATAGGAACATAACGAGACGACAACCAAACCAAATCCCCAACACGAAGTCGGGGACCAACACAGCGCCGGCGGTTAGCGAAACGTTGAGCCTTCTCCTGGGACAATGTCAAATTGTCCACTACGTGAGTCCAAATTTGCTGCAACCTGTCCACCACAGAATCTACACCAGGACAGTCCGAAGGCTCAACCTGCCCTGAAGAAAAACGAGGATGGAAACCAGAATTACAGAAAAAAGGCGAAACCAAAGTAGCCGAGCTGGCCCGATTATTAAGGGCGAACTCAGCCAAAGGCAAGAAGGACACCCAATCATCCTGATCAGCAGAAACAAAGCATCTCAGATATGTTTCCAAAGTCTGATTGGTTAGTTCGGTTTGGCCATTTGTCTGAGGATGGAAAGCCGAAGAAAAAGACAAATCAATGCCCATCTAAGCACAAAAGGACCGCCAAAACCTCGAAACAAACTGGGAACCTCTGTCCGAGACGATGTTCTCTGGAATGCCATGCAAACGAACCACATGCTGGAAAAATAATGGCACCAAATCCGAGGAGTGAGATGATCCACACAAGAGGACAGACCTTGAATGTCCATATCTACACCTGTGTCCTGAACCACCCAGAGGTTAAGGGGAAAAGAAAGACAAAACACACTGCAGAGAAAAAAACATGGTCTCAGAACTTCTCTTATCCCTCTATTGAGATGCATTAACACTTTTGGGCCAGCTGTACTGTTATGGACCTGGTGGTTAGGAGCACACGGAATGACCTGATGGTTAAACAAACACGGGACAAGCTCTGGGAAGTGGGATCTCTGCTGACCGCAACCCCTAATCCTATCACACACACTAGAAATAGCCGTGGAGCGTACCTAACTCTGCCTAGACGCCTCTTCACAGCCTAAGAGCTAGCTACCCCTAGAGATAGGAAATAAAGCCTACCTTGCCTCAGAGAAATTCCCCAAAGGAAAAGGCAGCCCCGCACAAATATTGACTGTGAGATAAGATGAAAGTCACAAACACAGGAATGAAACAGGTTTCAGCAAAGGAGGCCAGACTAACTAAACAGACTAAGGATAGAAAAGGTATCTTTGCTGTCAGCACAAAAAACTACAAAAAACCACGCAGAGTGTGCAAAAAGACCCCCGCACCGAATCACGGTGCAGAGGTGCCACTCTGCATCCCAGAGCTTCCAGCTAGCAAGGCAAAATCATGATAGCACGCTGGATAAGAAAACAATGAAAAACAAATAAACTAGCAGGGCCTTAGCTTCTGCTGGAGTAAACAGGTCACCAGAAAGATCCAAGAGCGAACTGAACCAGTACTAGAACATTGACAGCTGGCATGGAGTAACGATCAGAGTGGAGTTAAATAGAGCAGCCAGCCTAAGAATAAACTAGGTCACCTGTGGAAGGAACCTCAGAACCAGCAGCTCCACTCACAGCCACCAGAGGGAGTCCATGGACAGAACTCACCGAAGTACCGTTCATGACCACAGGAGGGAGTTCGATAACAGAATTCACAACAGACTCTGGCATGGCTGCACACTCTACAAGCGCTATGGAATCTGGCATGGCTGCACACTCTACGAGCACTATGGACTCTGGCATGGCTGCCCACTCGTAGAGCACAATGGACCCTGGCATGGCCTTCCGCTCTATGAGCACTATGGACTGCGATATGGCTGCCCACTCTATGAGCACAATCGACCCTGGCATGGCCTTCCGCTCTACAAGCACTATGGACTCTGGCATGGCTGCACACTCTACGATCACTATGGACTCTGGCATGGCTGCACGCTCTATGACCACTATGGACTCTGGCATGGCTGCCCACTCTACGAGCACAATGGACCCTGGCATGGCCTTCCGCTCTACGAGCACTATGGACTGTGATATGGCTGCCCGCTCTCTGAGCACAATGGACCCTGGCATGGCCTTCCGCTCTACAAGCACCATGGACTCTGGCATGGCTGCATGATCTACAAGCGCTATGGAATCTGGCATGGCTGCACACTCTACGAGCACTATGGACTCTGGCATGGCTACACGCTCTACAAGCGCTATGGACTCTGGCATGGCTGCAAACTCGACGAGCACTATGGACTCTGGCATGGCTGCACTCTCTACGAGCGCTATGGAATCTGGCATGGCTGCACTCTCTACGAGCACCATGGACTCTGGCATGGCTGCACTCTCTACGAGCGCTATGGAATCTGGCATGGCTGCACACTCTATGAGCACTATGGACTCTGTCATGGCTGCACACTATGAGCACTATGGACTCTGGCATGGCTGCAGTCTCTATGAGCGCTATGGAATCTGGCATGGCTGCACACTCTACGAGCACTATGGACTCTGGCATGGCTGCACACTATGAGCACTATGGACTCTGGCATGGCTGCAGTCTGTATGAGCGCTATGGAATCTAGCATGGCTGCACTCTCTACGAGCACCATGGACTCTGGCATGGCTGCACTCTCTACGAGCGCTATGGAATCTGGCATGGCTGCACACTCTACAAGCACTATGGACTCTGGCATGGCTGCACACTCTACGAGCACTATGGACTCTGGCATGGCTGCACTCTCTACGAGTGCTGTGGAATCTGGCATGACTGCACACTCTACAAGCACTATGGACTCTGGCATGGCTGCACTCTCTACGAGCGCTATGGAATCTGGCATGGCTGCACTCTCTACGAGCACCATGGACTCTGGCATGGCTGCACTCTCTACGAGCGCTATGGAATCTGGCATGGCTGCACGCTTTACAAGCGCTATGGACTTTGGCATGGCTGCACACTCTACGAGCACTATGGACTCTGGCATGGCTGCATTCTCTACGAGCACTATGGAATCTGGCATGGCTGCACACTCTACGAGCACCATGGACTCTAGCATGGCTGCACACTCTAAGAGCACTATGGACTCTGGCATGGCTGCATTCTCTATGAGCGCTATGGAATCTGGCATGGCTGCACACTCTATGAGCACCATGGACTCTGGCATGGCTGCACTCTCTACGAGCGCTAAGGAATCTGGCATGGCTGCACATTCTACGAGCACTATGGACTCTAGCATGGCTGCACACTCTACAAGCACTATGGACACTGACACAGTGCAGCCGGACCCTGACAGGTCACCCACCACCACACCACGCCATATGAGCCCACCAAGGCTTCCCAGAACACGACAAACCCCCCAAAAAACCAACAACAAAAAAAAAGAGTACTTTTGGTATTCCTCCCCCTTCACCTCCCAATGTGTCTGTAATGTCAGGTTTGTCTCAGCCTTCCAGTGCGTCTCAAGCCTCTCATGTGTCAAGCCCCATCCCCAATCTTCCAGACCCCACTAGTTTCATTGCCCCTTCTCCTGTCACCTCTGCGTCGTCCACGGTTAGCCAGGCCTCAGTGCTTCACACCCCCCGTTTACATCACTCTACCCCAAGCCGGCGCAGTTAAATAAATTTTTGGGTTGTTAAAAAATAAATACAATTTGATTTGCCCCAATTATGTTTGGTTTATTGTGTCTATCGCCGCCGGCAACACACTTTGTGCGCCAAATAAGAAACTTTGTCACACACTTAATTTTTGGGCCGCATCATATCTCCAGTAGTTATAAAAAAAGACTGCAGCTTTGTGTGTCTGTAGTATAAAGATATGAGGTGGCCAAAAAAATATTACATGTATTATCTCCATAATCTCTTCTTTCTGCTTAGTCTGTGACTAGTGTTGCAGTCTGAAGAGAAAATGGCTGAAATACAGTGCAGAACTCTACTGAACAGGTTAGGTTTAAAAAAACTCATTAGTTAAGAAAACTTGACCTGGTGAGTAGAGAACTGCCCTGTATAACCTCCATTTTCTCTTTTGTGTACATAATCTATTACACACAAATTGAAGGGACGATGGCGGTCATACACGGCATATCTATGCTCACCTCCACAGGTGTCAGAAATAGTGAATTCATGAGGCTGTTATATGTGCATCATGAATTCATTATTTCTGACACACTTAAATCCAGGTTGAAATAAAAGCTCTCCATGCGAAGATCCATCATGACACAGGATACAGGAGCAAAATCTGAATATTACAGCTGTTCAGGGGTCTATATAAAGAAATACCATATTACATTGGCGGTGTCTGGTTATCTTGATTTTTCTCTTGTGAAATTTCACATCATGCGCACCAAAAACGCAAACGCAGAAAAAACGCATATGAACGCGTACAAACGCGGCATTTTTTAAACCGCATGCGTTACCACATGCGTCTAAAAAACACTGCGTTTGTATGCGTTTTTTCCACCACTTGCGGATGCGGATTAAACGCTGCGGTTTTAAATGCAAATGTGAAACTAGACTAAATGGCGCATTCTTGCATCAGCCATAAATCTAAAAGTGGAAACAGTCGACGAGGTGGTCAAAACCTGTGTGGCTCTGCACAATTTTATAATGGCTAAGGAGCAACCCAACATTGAACTGGATGAACCAGTTGCACACCCACTGCCCGATTTCCAGCATCACCCGCTGCGGTCAACTGCAGCAGTTGGTCAGATGCGGGACCAATTTGCTGCCTTTTTTTTATTCAGATATTGGACGTGTCATGGCAGGACAATGTTGTGTAAATGTCCTGTTGTAATTAAATCTGTACAAGTAATTTTCTGACATGATAATAATATTTCTCATTAATAAACTTTAGTTTTGGTTGTGTTGACCGTGTCTCCTATTTTTTTCCTCTACAAACCAAGGTTGTCCTAAAAATAGCAGTGTTTGGTCTGTATTTAATATCACTATTTGTAATCCAAAACCAGGAAAGGGTGATAAAGGCAGAGGTGCTAGTTATGTTAATATCATAATTTACTTCTAATTGTTCCACTCCTTGTTTGGCTTACAAATACTGATATAAACCACTGGCCACATACTGCTAGTGTTATGGCAGCCATGTTGCTTTATTGGTAAGATTGTTGACGTCATTGTGTCCTGATTCTGTTCTGCTGCATCCATTGGACACAGACTGAAGAGACAGTGCCTCTCACACTAAAGAGATCTATACTCATCAAGTCAGGTGTCAATTTGTGTGTAATAGATTATGTACACAGAAGAGAAAATGGAGGTTATACAAGGCAGTTCTCTACTCACCAGGTCAGGTGTCATAACTAATGAGTTTTTTGACACCTGACCAGTTCAGTAGAGTTCTGCACTGTATTTCCGCCATTTTCTCTTCAGACTGCAACACTAGTCACAGACTAAGCAGAAAGAAGAGATTATGGAGATAATGCATCTATTATTTTTTGGCCCACCACATATCTTTATATTAAAGACACACAAAGCTGCAGTCTTTTTTTTTATAACTACTGGAGACATGATGTGGCCCAAAAATTAAGTGTGTGGCGAAGTTTCTTATTTGGCGCACGGTGTGTGTTGCTGGCGGCGAAAGACACAATAAACCAAACATAATTGGGGCAAATCAAATTGTATTTATTTTTTAACAACCAAAAAATTTATTTAACTGCTCCGGCTTGGGGTAGAGTGATGTAAAAGGGGGTGTAAAGCACTGAGGCCTGGCTAACCGTGGATGACGCAGAGGTGACAGGAGAAGGGGCAATGAAACTAGTGGGGTTTGGAAGTTTGGGGATGGGGCTTGACACATGAGAGGCTTGAGACGCACTGGAAGGGTGAGACAAACCTGACATTACAGACACATTGGGAGGTGAAGGGAGATGAATACTAAGAGTCCTTTTTTTTTTGTTGGGTTTGCCGTGTTCTGGGAAGCCTTGGTGGGCTCATATGGCATGGCGTGGTGTGGTGGTGGGTGACCTGTCAGGGTCCGGCTGCACTGTGTCAGAGTCCATAGTGCTCGTAGAGCGTGCAGCCATGCCAGAGTCCATAGTGCTCATAGAATGTGCAGCCATGCCAGAGTCCATAGTGCTCATAGAGCGTGCAGCCATGCCAGAGTCCATAGTGCTCATAGAACGTGCAGCCATGCCAGAGTCCATAGTGCTCGTAGAGCGTGCAGCCATGCCAGAGTCCATAGTGCTAGTAGAGCGTGCAGCCATGCCAGAGTCCATAGCGCTTGTAGAGCGTAAGGCCATGCCAGGGTCCTGCTGCATCGTGGTGGTATGGAAGGCCATGCCAGGGTCCTGCTGCATCGTGGTGGTGGTGGTACGGAAGGCCATGCCAGGGTCCTGCTGCATCATGGTGTCAGTGGAGGAGGTCCAAGCAGGAGCAGTGGTTGTCATGGTGGTGGCGGTGGGATGTCCAACTGCACTCGGCATGGTGTTGGTGCTGTAGTGGTGTCCGGCAGTGCTAGGAATTGAGGTGGCCGTGCAGTGGTATGCAGCAGAGGTCGGCATTGAGGGTAATTGTGACAGTGAAGGCACAGGTGGATATGCCGACACTGTCTGCTGGAAATACCGACTCTAGAGCATAGCCTGCACGTAAGCAGCATTGCAGGCCTGCATGACACTCAGCTGGAGATCAGGAGTAAGGTGTTCCGATATGCCCTGCTCAATTTGGTTAAAAAAATGATGTGCTGGCCTCTGGAGGTCGGCTTTCACTTGGTCAAGGCTTTTGCTGACCTCCTGGATACGTGCATTCAAGAGGCTATGTGAAATATCCATTCGGTCACCCAAAGCCTTGATTGCTTCATGTAAAACCGAGCTCAAGTGCAAAAACTCGGGCATGAGCGACCTGTTCGATGCCCTCTGCCGCTGCTGGGAGGAGCCCAAAAGAAAGGGGGCAGTGGAAGAGGACTGCGAAAGGGGAACACCTGATGGACCAGCTCCCTGGTCTCCAGTTAGTGTGGAAGGCCTACTTGCTGCAGCGCTGCTGGATGGCTGGGACGGGTCCGTGGCTGTCGGATGAAGGACTGCTCCAGAACCTGGGCCAACAGTAGTGCTCCCTGTGCTGTGAAAAAAGGAAAAAGAAAATTAATACCAAAAATGAACCAGGCGCAAAATCCTGTGGAATAGAAAAATACAGATTATGGCAATACAATACAACCTAATGCACGTGATAAATACTTACGTTCTCTTGGCAAGGACCGGTCTTAAAAATGCCAGAACTTGATAGTATTTGTATCTTCTGATCCTTGCTCCTGAACCACTGGGAACACGGCTCTCTTGACGCAGGTCCTTGTTGAAGCGGTCATTCATCGAACGCCAACGTGTTTTGACTTTGGCCACTGTTAAAAAAAATACATTATGGTCAGAAAAAGGACTTTTGGCCATGCTCACACAACTGTGTGTGGTGACAGAAACTCCTGAGAGTTTCTTTCATCACACACAGTCGAGTGAGCATGGCCAAGGTCTCTGCTGCTTCACACTGCAGTGCAATACTTACCAAATGCATTTGGGATCCGAGTCGGGGCATTGTCCCAGCCATCCCACATCTCTTTGGCCACCTCATTCCATAGGCGCCGCATCGTGACGATGTTTGAGTGCAGTGGATCCCGGGTGTCCCACAACGGGACTCGCTGCTGGACCAGGGAGATGAGGAGGTCATTTTCAATTAGGTGATCCTCCCGTTGTGGAACCTAAAAATTAAATAAAGCCATTAAAGTTTGGTCAATTAACATAAGGAAAAGAAAGAAAAAAGATGCTGAGAAATGGCATGAATAGGAAAGTCAACATACAAAAGGATTCCAGACGAAAAAAGTAAGGAAATAGGAATGGAAAGAAAGGAAGATTCAAGAATATTACACTGAGGATACAGTAAACAGTCAGCCTTGTATATGTACCTGCTGCCGTCTTTCCACCCGACCTTTACTCCGCTGCTCCTGCCCAGTCTCTGCCGCAGATGAAGAAGAGCTCTAAAAAAATGAAAAACAAAAATTGTCACATGTGTGGATGTGACAGTGAATACTTACCAATCTGAGGAGGCAAGTACTCACCTCACTGACATGTTCGACTTCCGATGGCCCCGAACGTTGCTCCTCATCAGAAGAAGAAGAAGACATTCTGATGCATGTATAAAAAAAAGAAATGGCAGAAATTAGGACATGTAGAGAAAGAAAATAGAAAATGAAAGCATTGGCTAGAATATACTCACATTGTTCAGTGTCTTGTTTTCCTCCAAGATGTAGCCTGTGTCTCGTCTGCTTCAGTGTCTGCTGAGTAGTGACCTGCAAATGTCCACTCCCTCCCTTTATCACCTACTATGTGGGGGGTTGGCTTATCAGTGTCTAGAAATGTTTTTCTCTTGTGAAACGCAAGCGTTCACGAATGCAAGCAAACGCATGTGCTTGTGAATGCATGCGTTCATATAGACAGCAAAGCGTTTTTTTGTCACAATCCTTGCGCAATAGACTGCATACGTTTCCAGGCGGCAAATTGACGCATCTAAAAATTACTACATGTTGCATTTTCACGCCAAGCCACAAACGACGCATGCGTTGTCAAACATGGCAAAACGCAAACAATCAAAAACGCATTCGTCCCTAATGTTAAATATAGGAATACACAACGCATGCAGATATATGCGGTAGAAACGCTGCGGACACAACCGCAAATGTGAAACCAGCCTTAGACCGCGTTCACACATTATTTGGTCAGTATTTTTACCTCAGTATTTGTAAGCTAAATTGGCAGCCTGATAAATCCCCAGCCAACAGGAAGCCCTCCCCCCTGGCAGTATATATTAGCTCACATATACACATAATAGACAGGTCATGTCACTGACAGCTGTCGTATTTCCTA
Source organism: Ranitomeya imitator (assembly GCF_032444005.1). NCBI lineage: Eukaryota > Metazoa > Chordata > Amphibia > Anura > Dendrobatidae > Ranitomeya > Ranitomeya imitator. The sequence goes on along the minus strand of NC_091288.1, from coordinate 119,977,272 downwards.
TATGGTACAGTTGTTGCTCTTGTAGTTTGTCAGCTTATTAATCAGATTTTTATTTTTGAAGGATAATACCAGACTTGTGTGTGTTTTAGGACGAGTTTCATGTGTCAAGTTGTGTGTGTTGAGTTGCATGTGACAGGTTAGTGTAGCAAGTTGTGTGCAGCAAGTGTTGTGCATGGCGAGTTTTGCGCGTGACAAGTTTTATGTGGGGTGCATTTTGAGTATGTGCAAGTCTTGTGTGAGGCAACTTTTGTATGTGTTGCAACTTTTGTGCATGTGACAATTTCTCCGCGTGTGCAAGTTTTGCGTGTGGCGAGTTTTCCATGAGGTGAGTTTTGCACGTGTGGCGAGTTTTGCGTGAGCCTAGTTTTGCATGTGGCGAGTTTTGAGCGGCGACTTTTGTGTTTCGACTTTTATGTGGCGAGGTTGGTGTATGTGTGGTGAAATGTGTGCTGAGGGTGGTATATGTGTTCAAGCATGTGGTAGTGTGTGGCACATTATGTGTGTGTGTTCATATCCCCGTGTGTGGTGAGTATCCCATGTCGGGGCCCCACCTTAGCAACTGTATGGTATATACTCTTTGGCGCCATTGCGCTCACTCTTTAAGTCCCCCTAGTTCACATCTGGCAGCTGTCAATTTGCCTTCAACACTTTTCCTTTCACTTTTTCCCCATTATGTAGATAGGGTCAAAATTGTTTGGTGAATTGAAACGCGCGGGGTTAAAATTTCGCCTCACAACATAGCCTATGATGCTCTCAGGGTCCAGACGTGTGACTGTGCTGTGTTGTGGCTGTAGCTGCGACGGTGCAGATGCCAATCCCGGACATACACACATACACACACTCATTCAGCTTTATATATTAGATATATAAATATATATGTCAGTGAGACACATATATATATATATATTTATATTTCATACAGAGCTAGATAGCATAAAAGCCGGTAATTCAATTGCCGGCTTTTGCTATCTCCTTATCAAACCCGACAGAATATGAGACATGGTTTACATACAGTAAACCATTTTATATCCCTTATTTTTTACATATTCCTCACAAATAATGTTAGAAGTGTCTGTGTGCAAAATTTGGGAGCTCTAGGTGTTAAAATAAAGGGTTAAATCATGGAAAAAACTGGCGTGGGCTCCCGCGCAATTTTCTCCACCAGAGTGGGAAAGCCAGTGACTGAGGGCAGATATTAATTGCCTAGAGAGGGACCATGGTTATTGCCCCCCCTGGCTAAAAACATCTGCCCCAGCCACTTTCTGTCACTTAGCCACTCATTTCCCACTCCCGAGTAGCGGTGGGATATGGGGTAATAAAGGGTCAATGTCACCTTGCCAATGTAAGTTGACATTAAGCCTGGTTAATAAGACACCTATCCATTATTAAGCCAATAGTAATAAAGGGTTAATAAGACACCTATCCATTATTAAGCCAATAGTAATAAAGGGTTAAAAAAACACACATTATGAATAAAGTATTTTAATGAAATAAATACACATGGGGTTTTAATATCTTTATTGTACTCTCAATCCAACTGACGACCCTTGTCATCTGAAAAAAGGGAAAATAAAAAGGCAACACATTATGAATAAAGAATTTTAATGAAATAAATATACATGGGGTTTTAATATCTTTATTGTACTCTCAATCCAACTGATGACCCTTGTCATCTGAAAAAAAGGGACAGGGTCGTCAGTTGGATTGAGAGTACAATAAAGATATTAAAACCCATCTTTATTCATAATGTGTGTGTGTTTTTTAACCCTTTTTTACTATTGGCTTAATAATGGATAGGTGTCTCATTATTTAACCCCTTCAGATGGATTTACATCGTGGGACATGACTGTACGGCGGACAGGTATGGGATATTGTTGCTTTTTTATTTTCCCTTTTTTTTCAGATGACAGGGGTCATCAGTTGGATTGAGAGTACAATAAAGATATTAAAACCCCATGTGTATTTATTTCATTAAAATACTTTATTCATACTGTAATGTGTGTTTTTTAACCCTTTATTACTATTGGCTTAATAATGGATAGGAGTCTTGTCGACATCTCTCCATTAACCAGGCTTAATGTCACCTTAGATTAGCATCTTACAGATATGTGTCATGGTTAGGACAATGTTATGTCTTGTACTCTCATGGGTTAATGTTCTTAGCCTCTCTTTCAAGATGGGAGGGCTATTTATACTCGCTCCTAACCTGGTATCCTTGTCAGCTATAGGTTTTCTGCAGTCTGTATGCTTGACCTCCGTAGTGTGTGCTGGCTTGCTTTGTGTCTTGCTGTCACCTTCTTTATTAGCTTTCCTGGATTACTGACCCTTGGTTTGGCTTCTGACTATTCTCTGACTCTCCCTGTTGGTATCTTGTAATCTCCTGGCTACGATCTTGGCTTGTTTGACTATTCTTTTATGCTTGTCCCTTCTCTGTTTCCCCGGCGTATGGCTCCGCCCCCTGACCGCCTCCCACTCTGTCACATGATCGTAGGTCCTTCTGCTTTATCTGGTCACTCTGTCTCATGTGAAAGGTCCTGTTGGTGTTCATGTTAGTTACCCGGTTTCTGGTTCAGCTTCGTTGCTGCTGGGTGCAGTTTTCCCTGCAGCATTTATACCCGGGTATCGTGACATGTGCCTTTTCTGGGGTGGCTGGGGTCAGATGTTTTTAGCCATGGGTGGGCCAATAACCATGGTCCCTCTCTATGCTATTAATATCTGTCCTCAGTCACTGGCTTTCCCACTCTGGCGGAGAAAATTGCGCAGGAGCCCACGCCAGTTTTTTCCGTGATTTAACCCTTTATTTTAACACCTAGAACTCCCAAATTTTGCACGCTGACACTTCTAACATTACTAGTGAGGAATATGTAAAACAATAAGGGATATGAAATGGAGAGTATAATGGCCACACATAGTTACCCCACCCCCATCATTGACTTCTCCGCTCCGTACAGCTCGTACACACGCGACTCTTCTCCATACACCTCATACACACGCGGCTCCTCTCCCTATACCTCGTGCACACACGGCTCCGCTCCGTACACCTCGTACACACATGGCTCTACTCCATACACCTCGTACACACACGACTCTGCTCGATACACCTCGTAAACACACGGCTCCGCTCTGTACACCTTGGACACACCCGGCTCTACTCTATACACCTCAGACACACACGGCTCCGCTTTCTACACCACAGACACACACAACTCCGCTCTGTACACCTCATACACACGGCTCTACTCCGTACACCTCGTACACACACAGCTCCGCTACATCCACACTGTAAACCCCTCCTGACCCCACACATAAGCTAACCCTCATCCAACACCATGACAACCAGCACAGCAGATGCCTGCATACATAGAGGCACCTGACCATGTGACCCCCAACTCCTCCCCTCCTGTGACCACATCACAGGTGCTGTGCACACAGAGCATCCATATATGTCTGTGACAGCGGGGCAGACTGTCAAAATCGGGACTGCCCCGCTGGATACGGGACGGTTGGAAGGTCTGTCATAACAGCAAAACCTTCCAAAAATTACAAGCGGGGTCATCCATTCAACCTGCAGTACCTCATAACTGTAACTTTAGTACCTCTTTCAAGTATAGTGAGCAAAGTATAGCTGTGGTACTCCTACATGCCTAAAAGTTATGCAGAGCGTAAATCCTTCCAAAAATTACATGCAGGGTCATTTATACACCCTTGAAGGCAACAACTGGATGGCCTCATTAAACTATTAAGAAAGTGTACACCTGCAGCAGGCCAATTTTAACTTATATTTCAAAATTTCACACAAAGCAGTTTCTACAGTATGTATGAAATAGTCAGTTTTTTGTCCAAAAATATTTTGTGAACTATAGTAGGCCAAGAGGTTTTTAAAAATGGTAACCCACATAAAACTGTATGGATGACTAATGGACACATGCCCCCTGTTGAGGAAGCAATTACGGCAAAACGGCACTGACGGGGTTTTTGAGGGTGCAGACACCAGGACTGATACTTATGTAAGTAATATGATTTAGTTGATACATGGGCAGGAGCCTTTATTATTGCACCTAACTGCACTAGGCACTTTACATTTCATATTATATTACCATCTGGTCACCACAGCGAGTATTTATTGCATTGAGCACTTTCTATAGAATGTTGTTGGCTGATTATTTAAACTGATTAGGTGTTTTATGGAATTAATTATATATGTCCCATTGTTGATAATCCCTGTTTTTTGTATGAACTTAATCAATTTTGTGATATTCCCTTGTTTTATTTTTAACTTATTTGTGAAATAAATTATTGAATTTGAATAGTACGTCATTTTGTTTTTTCTTCTGTTCTCTCTAGTGTACATATTGGGAATTTGATTGGTTACATTTATTTGGATGAGCAGCATAATACCGAAAAAAAATTTGACAACTTGTTTTGAGGGTTATGTACCATCGAAATGTTCCCAATAACATGTAATACTACAGTATATGGTGAGCAATATTATACCGATACATTTTTGAAAAATTGTGGGGAAGATAAGATACCACCAAAACATATACCCAAGAAGACTTAATACTCTATGGATGAGAAATATGATACCGATACATTTTTAGCTTTTTTTGAGGGTTATATACCAACAAAATGTACCCAAGAACCTGTAATGCTGTATGGATGGGCAATATAATACCGATACATATTTTTAACAATTTTTTTGAAGGTTAGATTCCACGGAAATGTCCTCCAGAACATGTAATACTCTATGGAATCTATAATATAACGCTGGGAGCGTCACTCTGTCCGAAGCCTTTATAGACTGCGCAAGCGCAAGCGCCGGCGCAGTCTGGGCCTCACAGAGTGACGCTCCCGGGAGATCGCGGTGTGCGTTCACACTGAACGCACACCGCGATCTCCAACAGAGAAGCAGGGACCGCCAGGAGGGTGAGTATCGCCTATATTCACCTGTCCTGCGTTCCACAGCTGAGCGCCGCCATCTTCCCGGTCCTCGCCTGTGACCTTCAGTTCAGAACAGTCACAGCCAGGAGACCGGGAAGATGGCGGCGCTCAGCGGTGGAACGGAGGACAGGTGAATATAGTAAGTGCTGGGGGGCCTGAGCTGGCGGCGATACCGGCACCTGACCCCCACAGGGTGCCGGTGTCCCCGCCTGCTCAGGCCCCCCAGCACTCGGCGCCGAGCGGGTCAGAGGCAGCGGGGCCGAGCGGGTCAGAGGCAGTATGGGGACGCAGGATGGAGCAGCACATGACAGGATGGGGACACAGGATGGAGCAGCACATGACAGGATGGGGACGCAGGATGGAGCAGCACATGACAGGATGGGAACGCAGGATGGAGCAGCACATGACAGGATGGGGACGCAGGATGGAGCAGCACATGACAGGATGGGGACGCAGGATGGAGCAGCACATGACAGGATGGGGACGCAGGATGGAGCAGCACATGACAGGATGGGGACGCAGGATGGGAGCATCGCATGACAGGATGGGGACGCAGGATGGGAGCAGCGCATGACAGGATGGTGACGCAGGATGGGAGCAGCGCATGACAGGATGGGGACGCAGGATGGGAGCAGCGCATGACAGGATGGGGACGCAGGATGGGAGCAGCGCATGACAGGATGGGGACGCAGGATGGGAGCAGCGCATGACAGGATGGGGACGCAGGATGGGAGCAGCGCATCACAGGATGGTGACACAGGATGGGAGCAGCGCATGACAGGATGGGGACGCAGGATGGGAGCAGCGCATGACAGGATGGGGACGCAGGATGGAGCAGCGCATGACAGGATGGGGACGCAGGATGGAGCAGCGCATGACAGGATGGGGATGCAAGATGGAGCAGCACATGACAGGATGGGGATGCAGGATGGAGCAGCACATGACAGGATGGGGACGCAGGATGGAGCAGCACATGACAGGATGGGGACGCAGGATGGAGCAGCGCATGACAGGATGGGGACGCAGGATGGGTGCAGCGCATGACAGGATGGGGACGCAGGATGGGAGCAGCGCATGACAGGATGGGGACGCAGGATGGAGCAGCACATGACAGGATGGGGACGCAGGATGAAGCAGCACATGACAGGATGGGGACGCAGGATGGAGCAGCACATGACAGGATGGGGACACAGGATGGAGCAGCACATGACAGGATGGGGACGCAGGATGGAGCAGCACATGACAGGATGGGGACACAGGATGGAGCAGCGCATGACAGGATGGGGACGCAGGATGGGTGCAGCGCATGACAGGATGGGGACGCAGGATGGGTGCAGCGCATGACAGGATGGGGACGCAGGATGGGTGCAGCGCATGACAGGATGGGGACGCAGGATGGAGCAGCGCATGACAGGATGGGGATGCAGGATGGGAGCAGCACATGACAGGATGGGGACGCAGGATGGGAGCAGCACATGACAGGATGGGGATGCAGGATGGGAGCAGCACATGACAGGATAGGGACGCAGGATGGGAGCAGCACATGACAGGATGGGGACGCAGGATGGAGCAGCACATGACAGGATGGGGACGCAGGATGGAGCAGCGCATGACAGGATGGGGACGCAGGATGGGTGCAGCGCATGACAGGATGGGGACGCAGGATGGGTGCAGCGCATGACAGGATGGGGACGCAGGATGGGTGCAGCGCATGACAGGATGGGGACGCAGGATGGAGCAGCGCATGACAGGATGAGGTGCAGGATGGGAGCAGCACATGACAGGATGGGGACGCAGGATGGGAGCAGCACATGACAGGATGGGGACGCAGGATGGGAGCAGCACATGACAGGATGGGGACGCAGGATGGAGCAGCACATACCAGGATGGAGACCATATACCAATATAAATGCTCGCCACCCGGGCGTAGAACGGGTTCAATAGCTAGTATCAATATAATGCTGAAAAGAAATTGACATTTCTGTGAATCTATATGTACCACCGAAATGCACCCAAGAAGATGTACCATAATATTCTATGGATGAGAAATATAATACCGGTAAATTTAACAATTTTTGAGTGGGTTATATGCCACTGGAATGTGCCCAAGAAGATGTAAGACTATTGATGAGCAACTGAATCCAGACACATTTTGGACCCTTTTTTTGGAGGGTTATATACCAGCGAAATTTACCCCAGGGCATGTAATATTCTGCAGATGAGTAATTGAATCCAGAAATATTTTTCAACAAAGTTTTTACATAGTACCGTAATGTAATATCTGCATTCAACTGTATGAATGACTAATTGAATCCAGAAGTTTATTTAATGTAAATATTTAAAAAGCGTAGTTGATGTATGTGAAGATCGGAGGTCATGGGTTGTAATAATCACCTAGACAGTTTAACGATGCAACTATTTTTTATTCTATACATCCATGGTTTTACAAAAAAATCCAGGTAGATGACCAAAATACAATGTTCAGTCCATAAGATTCCCTCCCAGGCCAGTTAGTCCCACTGTTCCAAGCCATACTCACCCTCTCCCAACTTTTGGTTGGCCCAGAGATTTCGTATCTCCCGACCGTATAGTCTGCAGTCACAGTCCAGGTTCCTTCAAATGACAGGTAACACAAACAAAGCCCATGTTTCCAGCAGAAATAGTTCCAGTTAAAAAAAGTTCTTGAAATCCTGATGACAGATCCCACAGCAGTAGCACGTGTCCAGCCCAGTCAGCAACTGATCTCCAAAACTCCATCGGTTATCCATCCATCCATCCATGTGCTCCAGACGTCATCCTCGATCATAGCCCTTCGGCGTCACTCTCCCAGCTCCTGAATAACAATGTGACGTCTTTTTCTCCCTCCCCCTTAAAAATTTGCCTTTAGCTCAAAGAATGAAGCATATTCCATAAGCACATCACCTGGGACTGCATTTGAGAACCCCTGTAATGACAGCTCCCCCGGGTCTACAATCTGTAGCTACACAATGGGCCTAGGGCTGGGAGTACAATGGCTTGAGACCTTGATATACAGATGCAATAACTAGAATGATTGCTTTACATTTACCTTTGGCAATCTCTGGCCATAGGTATACATAAATCCCTTCCTCTTGCTGTCACTGAATGGAAACTTTGCTTCCTGAGGGTGAACTGACACAAAAGCAAATCACTAAATAAATACAGTAAGCAAATATCTAATAAAACACAACAATATCAATGCAACATGTGCTCCGTGCTGAAAAGTCTGCATCCATTAGAGCAGTGGACTCCACACTATGAGCACTGGTCCAACAGTCTTAAATCCGAGGCCAGCTCCTCACAAATGTTCACCTTCCAACAAAACAATGACCCTAAGCGCACAGCTAAAATAACAAAGGAGTGGCTACAACTGTGCTTAAAAGTTTAAAAACCCTGCATAATTTTTGCATTTTTGGCTTTTTTTCAGAGAATATGAATGCTAACACCAAAACTTTTTCTACACTCATGGTTAATGGTTGGGTGAAGCCATTTATTGTCAAACTATTGTGTATTGTTTTTTAAATCATAATGACAACCCATAACATCCAAATGACCCTGATCAAAAGATCACATACCCCATTTCTTAATACTGTGTATTGCCCCATCTAACATCAATGACAGCTTGAAGTCTTTTGTGGTAGTTGTGGATGAGGTTCTTTACTTTCTCCAATGGTAAAGTTGCTTACTCTTCTTGGCAAAAAGCCTCCAGTTCCTGTAAATTCCTGGGCTGTCTAGCATGATCTGTGCCCTGGAAATTTCACCAGAGTGGCTCAATGATATGGAGGTCAGGAGACTGAGATGGCCACTCCAGAACCTTCATTTTGGTCAGCTAAAGCCAATGACAGGTCAATTTGGCCTAGTGTTTTGGATCGTTGTCACGTTGGAACGTCCAAGTATGTCCCATGCAAAGCTTCCAGGCTGATGAGTGCAATTTTGCCTTAAGTATTTGCTGATAACATGCTGCATTCATCTTTCCTGCAACTTTGACCAAGTTTCCTGTGCCTTTGTTGCTCACACATCCCCAAAACATCAGCAATTCACCTCCATGCTTTACAGAAGGAATGGTGTTCCTTTCATCATAGGCCTTGTTGACCTCTCTCCAAATGTAACGCTTGTAGTTGGGCCAAAAAGTTAAATTTTGGTCTCATCACTCCTATAACGGATTGCACAGGGGAATGGGTGTGTCGACTTCACTCACCTCTGGGGAGCGGAGAGAAGGACCCAGCAGGGATCAGCTCTCTAGCACCACCACTTGCACCAGGTTAGTCAGGGAACTGCATCAAGGGCAAATAGTCGCCCTTATAGGTACAAGTTATTGAGGCGTTCCCAGTGAGGGAGTATATACATCACCAGTCCAGGCTGGAGACATATATGTACACCTCCCGGCCATCACTATCAGGGCTGCGCTGCCACCAGTTCCTCATTTGATATAAGCCCCATCCGACAGCAGGCTTATATCAGGTCAGAAACCCACCCGGGTAGCATATAATAACCAACCGAGCATGTGGACATGGGGATTCGTGAATCAAGATAAAATAGCAGCCCAAGATTAATTGTATATTTATTCACCGTAAGGCGCACTAGAAATATACAGGTATATATTTACAAGAACAGATATTCAAGTATACAGTCAATAGTGTCGTACAAGGGAAGGGTACAAATAGATTACAATTACCGTATGATGTAGTATGTGACCAAATGGAGGTGCTAATGGATCACAGGTACAATTCTTTGTTACATGATTCCCTGGCCGTGTCAGCAAACGGGCCTCCTGCCAGTAGAAAGAACTGAGTCCAAAATTAGAAGCTGCCTGTTTTCCCCTAGGCTGCCCCCTCCCACTCGCTGCACCTACCCCTGGGCTTGTACAGCCTCTCTCCCCCCATTTCTGAGAGTATGGTTTTCTGTCCAGAACCGTGGGTGCTCATAAATTTCTGCATGAGGGTCCATCTAAGATGTGGCGGCGCCACTAGATTCTGCTGGATTTTATCTGCGCAGGGAGACAAAATATGGCTACTGTATTTAATTCCTAATAGCTATGCTTTATAACTCAATAATGCAGGGTTCTACAGGTGGCTGCAGGGTATCGGCATGTGGGGGAAGGAATGCTGATTCCGATTATGTGCTCGACTAGGCTCAGAGATATTGCATTCTGTTACTATAGGTCATTTTCCAGATTCAATATCCCTGAGCCTGTGCTGGGATCCGTGGGGTCACAATGTGTCTGAGTAGAAGAAAGGAAGCCAGTTCTGCACAGGAATTCACACCCCTGTGGTAATTGCTGGGGACGCAGGGTCTATGGTCTTTTGCAACCCCCCCCCCCCCCCCCGCCCAGAGAGAGCTTCAAAGGCCTGTTTACTTGGGCTTATTAAAGAAAAACATTGATCTTGGGGAATCCCAAGGGTGGGGATTGAGTTTGGGAGCAAGTATTTAGGGCCAAAATGTATCTGACAGGGCATTCCATCAGATATCAAAATTATATCCCATATATGACAAACTCCAAGTTATCTTGTTTCAGAAGTTTTGATGCTTGTCTCTGTGCTGTTTTGTATAATGTAGGTGAGATACTTTGTGACACTTGTGCAGTAATGGCTTTCTTCTAGCGACCCGACCATGCAGCCCATTTTTCTTCAAGTGCCTCCTTGTTGTGCATCTTGAAACAGCCACACCGCTATTTTTCTCAGAGTCCTGTATTTCAGCTGATGTTATTGGTGGGGTTTTCTTTGCATCCCAAAAAATTTTCCTGGCAGTTGTGGATGACATTTTTGTTGGTCTTCCTGACTGTAGTTTTGTTTTTACAGAGCTCCTGATTTTTCATTTGTTGATCACAGTTTGAACGCTGCTGACTGGCATTAATCAATTCCTTGGATATCTTATTGTATCACTTTCCTGTTTTATACAGTCCAACTACCTTTTCCCGTAGATCCGCTGACAATTCTTGTGCTTTCCCCATGACTCACAATCCAGAAACATCAGTGGCTGGATGAAAGATGCAAGAGTCTGTCTGGATACCAGAAACTAACTCAGCTTTTATGCACACACTCTGATTATAAGCAAACAGGTCTCAGGTGAGGATGTTACATTTAGTAGCCATTCAAACCCATTTGTGAAAACTTCTGTGCATGTTATCAGGCCAAACTCACCAGAGTATGTGAACTTTTGATCAGGGTCATTTGGATGTTTTGGGTTGTCATTATGATTTAAAAAGAGAAAACACAGTAGTTTGACAATAAATGACTTCACCTTATCACTAGGTAGGGAGGCTCAGGCCAGTGTAGGGTCAGTCACCTCTCTATGGTGATCATCTCTATTTGGATATTTCTGGTGGTGGTATGATGTCATATTTTCGATATTAATTTTAAATATATTATAATAAAGATGTGGTTTTCTTGCTAAAAGTATAAGAATGTACGGTGAACTTATTTGAAATCATCTTACATTCTATCTTTTTAAACTGTGAAGTAATAAATGGCTTCACCTAACCACTAACAATGAGTGGAGAAAAAGGTTTGGTGTTATCATTCATATTCTCTAAAAAAAGGCCCAGAAAAACTTTTGAGCACAACTGTAGGTAAAAAACATATACAGTTGAAACCAGAAGTTTACATACACTATGTGAAAAGACAGATATGCATGTTATTCTCAATATCTAACATGAAGTCAGAATAAACCTTTCCCATGTTAGGACAATTAGGATTACCATAATTATTAATATTTGCCAAGTGCCAGAATAATGAGAGAGTGAATGTTTTAGGCTAAGTTCACACTTTGCGGATTCCACTGCGGATTTTTCCGCAGCAGAATTCCAAAATCCGCAGTGAAAACCCGTTGCGGTTTTTACTGCAGATTTATTACGGTTTTTACTGCGGTTTCTTCTGCGGATTTTCATCTGCAGTTTCCTATAGGAGCAGGTGAAAATCCGCAGAAAAGAAGTGACATGCTGTGGAATGTAATCCGCTGTGTTTGCGTGCGTTTTTTCCGCAGCATGTGCACAGCGTTTTTTGTTTCCCATAGGTTTACATTGTACTGTAAACTCATGGGAAACTGCTGCAGATCCGCAGTGGTCAAATCCGCTGCAGATCTGCAGCAAAATCCGCAAAGTGTGAACATAGCCTTAAGGCATTTTTATTACTTACTGCAAAGTCAAAAGTTTACATACATTTCATTAGTATTTGATACCATTGCCCTTAAACTGAGTGACTTGGATCTAACGTTTGGGATATGCTTCCACAAGCTTCTTACAATAGTTGGTTGGAATTTGGGCCCATTCCTCCTGACTAGAGTTGCTCGATCCGATCATGTAAAATCGGAATTATACCGATTTTCACTATGATCGGAATTCCGAATCCTGATTCAGATCTTTGAATGCGATCGGAAATCGGAAGTGCGTGTTTTTTTTTTTTTTGCACAATGCTTGTGATTGACACATGAACCACCCAATGAAGAGCCTGTGTAGTGTGGGCATATCCAGTTCGGGAGGGGGGAAGAGTGTGGCTGGAGTGTGGGCGGTGCGTGGGCAGAGACTGTGCGTGTCTGTGTGTGCAGGCGGGGTCTGTGCGGGACCATCAGGGGTCTGTTCGGGCCTCTCGGGGGTCTGGACAGGCTACCGGGGGTCTGTGCGGGCCTGCCGGAGGTCTTTGTGGGCCTGTCGGGGGTCTGTGTGGGCCTGTCGAGGTCTGTGCGGGCCTGTCGGGGGTCTGTGAGGGCCTCCCGGGGGTCAGTGCGGGCCTGTCGGGGGTCCGTGCGGGCCTCTTGGGGGTCTTTGTGTGTGTGTGCAGGCATCGTCCGATGGGGCTACAAGTCCCATCGGGCTATGCCTGCTACAATGACAGTGATTGACACATAAGCCAGTAGCAGTCCCATCATCCGGCTAATATGTTGAATGTAAAAAACAAAACACAAACATACATACTACATACAACATACTACATACAGACAACATGGGTAATTTCGCAATGCATCTCAGGGAACGGAAGCTGCCGGCCGCATCGCGAGGAGCGGGACAGCTTCGGTGGATGACGGAAGGTGAGTATATAACTATTTTTTATTTTAATTATTTTTGTGGGCTGTGTTATTTACTACGTGGCTGCTATATGCTACGTGGCTGCTATATACTACATGGGCTGTGCTATATACTACGTGGGCTGTGTTATATACTACATCGCTGTGCTATATACTACATGGCTGTGCTATCTACTGTGTGGGCTGTGCTATATACTTTGTGGGCTGTGCTATATACCATGTGGCTGTGCAATATACTACGTGGCTGTGCTATATACTACATGGCTGTGCTATGTACTACGTGGCTGTGCTATACACTACGTGGCTGCTATATGCTGCGCTACCTACTGTGTTGGCTGTGCTATATACTACATCGCTGTGCTATATACTACGTAGCTGTGCTATATACTACGTGGCTGTGCTATATACTACACGGCCGGCCGCGACCAATCAGCGATATTGGCGGGGAATTTAACCTCTTCATGACCCAGCCTATTTTGACCTTAATGACCTGGCCGTTTTTTGCAATTCTGACCAGTGTCCCTTTATGAGGTAATAACTCAGGAGCGCTTCAACGAATCCGAGCAGTTCTGAGAATGTATTTTCGTGACATATTGGGCTTCATGATCGTGGTAAATTTAGGTCGATAATTTTTGCATTTATTTGTGAAAAAAATGGAAATTTCGCTAAAATTTTGAAAATTTTGCAATTTTCAAATTTGAATTTTTATTCTGTTAAATGAGAGAGTTATGTGACACAAAATAGTTAATAAATAACATTACTCACATGTCTATTTTACATCAGCGCAATTTTGGAAACAAATTTTTTTTTTGCTAGGAAGTTATAAGGGTTAAAAGTTGACCAGCGATTTCTAATTTTTACAACAAAATTTACAAAACCATTTTTTTTAGGGACCACCTCACATTTGAAGTCAGTTTGAGGGGTCTATATGGCTGAAAATACCCAAAAGTGACACCATTCTAAAAACGGCACCCCTCAAGGTGCTCAAAACCACATTCAAGAAGTTTATTAACCCTTCAGTTGCTTCACAGCAGCAGAAGCAACATGGAAGGAAAAAATGAACATTTAACTTTTTAGTCACAAAAATGATATTTTAGCAACAATTTTTTTATTTTCCCAAGGGTAAAAAGAAAAACTGGACCCCAAAAGTTATTGTACAATTTGTCCTGAGTACGCCGATACCCCATATATGGGGGGAACTACTGTTTGGGCGCACGACAGGGCTCGGAAGGGAAGGAGCGCCATTTGACTTTTTCAATGAAAAATTGGCTCTAATCTTTAGCGGACACCATGTCGCGTTTGGAGAGCCCCTGTGTGCCTAAACATTGGAGTTCCCCCACAAGTGACCCATTTTGGAAACTAGACCCCCCATGGAACGTATCTAGATGCATAGTGAGGACTTTGAACCCCCAGGTGCTTCACAAATTGATCCGTAAAAATGAAAAAGTACTTTTTTTTCACAAAAAATTTCTTTTAGCCTCAATTTGTTCATTTCCACATCGGCAACAGGATAAAATGGATCGTAAAATGTATTAGGCAATTTCTCCTGAGTACACCGATACCTAATATGTGGTCACAAACCACTGTTTGTGCATGCGGCAAGGCTCGGAAGGGAAGGAGCGCCATTTGACTTTTGAATGAAAAATTAGCTCCAATTGTTAGCGGACACCATGTCGCGTTTGGAGAGCCCCTGCATGCCTAAACATTGGAGCTCCCCCATATGTGACCCCATTTTGGAAACTAGACCCCCCAAGGAACTTATCTAGATGCATAGTGAGCACATTGAACCCCCATGTGCTTCACAAATTGATCTGTAAAAATGAAAAAGTACTTTTTTTTCACAAAAAAATTCTTTTAGCCTCAATTTGTTCATTTCCACATGGGCAACAGGATAAAATGGATCCTAAAATTTATTGGGCAATTTCTCCTGAGTACACTGATAACTCACATGTGGGGGTAAACCACTGTTTGGGCACACGGCAGGGCTCGGAAGGGAAGGAGCGCCATTTGACTTTTTGAATGAAAAATTAGCTCCAATCGTTAGCGGACACCATGTCGCGTTTGGAGAGCCCCTGTGTGCCTAAACATTGGAGCTCCCCCACATGTGACCCCATTTTGGAAACTAGACCCCCCAAGGAACTTATCTAGATGCATAGTGAGCACATTGAACCCCCAGGTGCTTCACAAATTGATCCGTAACAATGAAAAAGTACTTTTTTGACAAAAAATTTATTTTGGCCTCAATTTGTTCATTTCCACATGGGCAAGAGGATAAAATGGATCCTAAAATTTATTGGGCAATTTCTCCTGAGTACACCGATACCTCACATGTGGAGGTAAACCACTGTTTGGGCACATGGCCGGGCTTGGAAGGGAAGGCGCGCCATTTGACTTTTTGAATGAAAAATTAGCTCCAATCGTTAGCGGACACCATGTCGCGTTTGGAGAGCCCCTGTGTGCCTAAACATTTGAGCTCCTCCATATGTGACCCCATTTTGGAAACTAGACCTCCCATGGAACTAACCTAGATGTGCGGTGACCACTTTAAACCCCCAAGTGCTTCACAGAAGTTTATAACGCTGAGCCGTGAAAATAAAAAATCATATTTCTTTCCTCAGAAATAATTTTTTAGCCCGCAAATTTTTATTTTCACAAGAGTAACAGGAGAAATTGGACCCCAAAAGTTGTTGTACAGTTTGTCCTGAGTACGCTGATACCCCACATGTGGGGGGGAACCACTGTTTGGACACACATTGGGGCTTGGAAGGGAAGTAGAGACGTTTTGGAATGCAGACTTTGATGGAATGGTCAGCGGGCATCATGTTACGTTTGCAGAGCCACTGATGTGCCTAAACAGTAGAAACCCCCCACAAGTGACCCCATTTTGAAAACTAGACCCCCCCAAGGAACTTATCTAGATATGTGGTGAGCACTGTGAACCCCCAAGTGCTTCACAGAAGTTTACAACGCAGAGCCGTGAAAATAAAAAAATATTTTTTCTTTCCTCAAAATAATGTTTTAGCAAGTAATTTTTTATTTTCACAAGGGTAACAGGAGAAATTTGACCCCAATAGTTGTTGCCCAGTTTTCACTGAGTATGCTGGTACCCTATATGTGGGGGTAAACCACTGTTTGGCCACACGTCGGGGCTCGGAAGGGAAGTAGTGACGCTTTGAAATGCAGATTTTGATGGAATGGCCTGCGGGCGTCATGTTGCATTTGCAGAGTCCCTTATGTGCCTAAACAGTAGAAACCCCCTACAAGTGACACAATTTAGGAAAGTAGACCCCCCAAGGAAATTATCTAGATATGTGGTGAGCACTTTGAACCCCCAAGTGCTTCACAGAAGTTTACAACGCAGAGCCGTGAAAATAAAAAAATAATTTTTCTTTCCTCAAAAAATGATGTTTTGGAAAGCAATTTTTTATTTTCACAAGGGTAACAGGAGAAATTGGACCCCAATAATTGTTGCCCAGTTTGTCCTGAGTATACTGATACCCCATATGTGGGGGTAAACCACTGATTGGGCACACGTCGGGGCTCGGAAGGGAGGGAGCACCATTTGACTTTTTGAACGCAAGATTGGCTGGAATCAATGGTGGCACCATGTTGCGTTTGGGGACCCCTGATGTGTCTAAACAGTGGAATTCTAACACCAACACTAACCCCAACACACCCCTAACCCTTATTCCAACTTTAGCAAAACCCTAATCACAACCCTAACCTCAACACACCTCTAACCCTAATCTCAACTCTAGCCATAACCCTAATCACAACCCTAACCCTAACACACCCCTAACCACAGCCCTAACCCGAACACACCCCTAACCCTAATCCCAACCCTAACCATAATCCTAACCCTAATCCAAACCCTAACCCCAACACACCCCTAACCACAGCCCTAACCCGAACACACCCCTAACCCTAATCCCAACCCCAACCATAATCCTAAACCTAATCCAACACACCCCTAACCACAACCCTAACCCCAACACACCCTAACCATAACCCTAACCACAAGCCTAATCTTAACCCTATTTCCAACCCTAGCGCTAATTCCAACCCTAACTCTAATTCCAACCCTAGCCATAAGGCTATGTGCCCACGTTGCGGATTCGTGTGAGATTTTTCCGCACCATTTTTTTGAAAAATCCGCAGGTAAAAGGCACTGCGGATTTACCGTGGATTTCCAGTGTTTTTTGTGCAGATTTCACCTGCGGATTCCTATTGAGGAACAGGTGTAAAACGCTGCGGAATCCGCACAAAGAATTGACATGCTGCGGAAAATACAACACAGCGTTCCCGCGCAGTATTTTCCGCCCCATAGGCACAGCGGATTTGGTTTTCCATAGGTTTACATGGAACTGTAAAGCTGATGGAAAACTGCTACGAATCCGCAGCGGCCAATCCACTGCGGATCCGCAGCCAAATCCGCACTGTGTGCACATAGCCTAATTCTAAGGGTATGTGCACACGATGCCGAAAATGCTGCGGATCCACAGCGTTTCCGCCGCTGCGGGTCCGCAGCAGTTTCCCATGAGTTTACAAAAAACGCTGCGCACATGCTGCAGAAAAAACTGCGTGGAAACGCAGCGGTTTAAATTCCACACATTTCACTTCTTTCTGTGGATTCCGCAGCAGTTTTACAACTGCTCCAATAGATGACTCCCCAGACGGCTCTCCTATCAGTGGACATCGAAAAATTACATTACTCAATGAGGTTTGTAATAATCCATATCTTGTTGATAGTTAAAAACAAAATTGTAGCGATGTGGAAGAGCTCTGAGGCTCCGAGTTTTCCTGACGTTGTGGACAATCTTAATCTTCACAATTCCTTAGATCTTAAATTCGCTATAGCGAATGGATGTTTACAAAAATATGAAAAAAAATGGAATAAATGGAACTTCAGATTCCAAAATCAGTAATCTTTTCGGTGGATTGTGGTGTTGTTGACGATCAAATTAAGACGAGTAACTAAGTTAAAAGTTTTCTTTCTTTATTAGGGCAATTTGTTTCTGGCCTAACTAGGTCAGTGGCCCAAAAAGCAAGGTTATTGCTTATCTGTTAGTTTTGTTCTTTCTTGTTTTGTTATTATGTTTCCCCTGCCCCTTCCTCTTCCCCTCCTGTTCCCCTTTTCCCCTTCCCCCCTTCTCTCAACCACTTCCTTTTCTTTAATGTAGATGCATACTAATATTTCACAAATGCATTATATTGGTTTTGTTTAAAAAAATTGTTAATAAAAATTATTTGAAAACAACTGCTCCAATAGAAAACCACAGTGAAATCCGCAGAAAAACTGCGGTAAATCCGCGATAAATCCGCAGCGGTTTTGCACTGCGGATTTATAAAAACCGCTGCGGAAAAATCCGCAGAGGACCAGAATATTCCCTAACCCTAACCCTAGTTCTAACTGTAGTGGGAAAAAAATATATTTTCTTTATTTTATTATTGTCCCTACCTATGGAGGTGATAAAGGGGGGGGGGGGGTTATTTACTTTTTTTTTTTTTTGATCACTGTGATAGGTTTTATCACAGTGATCAAAATGTACATGGAACGAATCTGCCGGCCGGCGGGCGCACTGCGCATGCGCTCGCCATTTTGGAAGATGGCGGCGCCCATGAAGAAGACAGACGGACGGACACCGGGAGCCTCGGCAAGTATTGGGGGGGAGATCAGGGCATGGTGGGGTGTCGGAGCACGGGAGTGGCATAGGAGCACGGGGGAGAGCGGGCAGGAGGACGGGGGAGCAGACAGGGTGACGGAGGGGAGCGGACCACAGACCGGAGGACTGGGGGGATATCGGTGGTGGTGGTGGGGGGAGCAGATCAGTGTTTCCAGCCATGGCCGATGATATTGCAGCATCGGCCATGGCTGGATTGTAATATTTCACCAGTTTTTTAGGTGAAATATTACAAATCGCTCTGATTGGCAGTTTCACTTTCAACAGCCAATCAGAGCGATCGTAGCCACGGGGGGGTGAAGCTACCTCCCCTGGGCTGAAGTACCACTCCCCCTGTCCCTGCAGATCGGGTGAAATTGGAGTTAACCATTTCACCCAATCTGCAGGGATGCGATCTTTCCATGACGCCATATAGGCGTCACAGGTTGGATTGGCACTGACTTTCATGATGCCTACGTGGCGTCAAAGGTCGGGAAGGGGTTAACCCCCACTCACAGCATGACGTACATACATACATACATACATACATATTCTAGAATACTCAATGCGTTAGAATCGAGCCACCATATAGTATATATATATAATTGTCTAAGGGTCTGTTTGTAATGGAAATCCCATGTCCTGATTGGTCGCGGACGGCTGGCGCGACCAATCAGCAACAGGTGCAGTCCGTCCGTGAATTGGCACGGGATTTAAACCATGCTTCACTGATTGCTCACGCCCGGCCTGCCGCGTCCAATCAGCAACATGGCAGCGGGATTTAAACACCACTTCGTAAATAAACTACATACATATTCTAGAATACCCGATGTGTTAGAATCAGGCCACCATCTAGTAGATATGTAATAGCAAGGCCAATGTTTATGAATGAACGTTTAATTTTTTTAAAAAATGGGAAAAAAATGGCATGGGCTCCCGCCCAATTTTCTGCGCCAGAGGGGGGAAGCAGACGGCCAGGGGCCAATATTTGTAGCCTGGGAAGGGGGTAATACTGGCTATAAAGATAAAAAAATGATGTGGGGTTCCCCTATATTTTATAGCCAGAAAGGTTACGCAGACAGCTGAGGGCTGATGTTCATAGCCTTGAGTGGGGCCATGGTTATTGCCCCCCCGGCTACAAATACCAGCCCCCAGCCGCCCCAGAAATGGCGCATCTGTAAGATGCACCAATTCCGGAACTTAGCCCCTTTCTTCACACTCCCATGAAGTGATGGGATATGGGGTAATAAGGGGTTAATGTCACCTTGCTATTGTGAGGTGACAATAAGCCGGGTTAATAATGGAGAGGCGTCAATAAGACGCCTATCAATTATTAATCCTAGAGTAGTGAAAGAGTTAAAAAAATAAAGACACAGCCAGAAAAAGTATTTTAATATTCTTAATTTAACCATACTTACCATACTCGATCACCTGCAAAAAATTAAAAAATAATAAACCGTATACTACCTGTCCGCCGTAGTCCAATTAATAACGAGTGTCCCAGGACGATCTCCCCTATAGAACAGTGACATCTGGTGATGTCACTGCTCTATAGGCCCTCCAGTGACACACTGACAGGAGACAGTGGCTCCTGCAGTGCATCACTGAGGATACCTGAGTTTAGGTTCTCACTTTATGGCATTGCTGTATGTGAACTTTCTCACACAGCAGTGCCAGAAGTGAGACTAGGGACTATTTTCTCACAGGGGCGTAGGAATACTTTGTGAGGAATACATTGTGGAAGGATACTTTCCATCATTGTATTTCTGGACCCCTGGAGAGCGGATGCATAAGCTGATGCTGATGCTCTCCACGGGAGATCGTCATGGGACATTTGTTTTAATTGGATTTCTGCGGATCAGGGAGTATAGTGTTTGTTTATTATTTTAATATTTTTTACAGGTGACACTTGCTTCGGGGATCAAAGTGACAAGTGATGGTGAGTATGTAATCTATGTTTAATGTACTGTATGTCTATATGTATGTACTGTATGTATGTTGTATGGTGCATGGTGCATGTCGTATGTTGCATGTCGCATGTTGTTGCATGTTGTCGCATGTTGCATGTCATCACGTCACATGTCGTATGGTGTTGCGTGTCACATGTTGCATGTCGCATGTTGGCACGTGCAGCATGTTGTCGCATGTAGCATGTCGTTGCATGTTGCATGTCACATGTTGTCGCATGTTGCCTGTTGTTGCATGTTGCATGATGTCACATGTTGCATGTCACATGTTGTTGCATGTTGGAGCATGTTGTTGCATGTTGCATGTCGCATGTCATCGCATGTTGCATGTCGTCGCATGTAGTGGCATTTCATTGCATGGTGTATGGTGTATGTTGTGTGTTATATGTTGTGTGTTGTATGTGCACACAGTCTAGACAAGTCCAGCTCTGCTACATCTGGATGCCTGACATCTAGATGCAGCAGAGCCTGTAGATGATCGCCTGAGATAACTCTCCAGCGATCACCTACACTGCAGCGTTCTCACAATCAGCTGAACAGCTGTTTGTGAGAACCAGACTAGTGACCGGAGATAACTCCCAGTCACGTGCATAGCAGTTCTCGCGAGAACTGCATTGGACGAGGGACTTCCGGCGGCGGGACAGGTGAGCCGGCAGACATGCGTAGTAAGCTCTGTGCACTCAGTTTCTACGCATGTGACTAATCATTAGATGCTATTTTATCGCATCTAATGATTGTCTATGGTAAATTTATGGCACAGCGACGGAGCGTCGCCGCTTTGTAAACAGACATGCTGCGTTCTGAAAAGACGCACCGCATGTCCGTTTACACGGGTCTGTCGCCTGCGTGTTTTACCGCATAGTGGAGACGGGAAATCCCCTCTACTATGCTGTAACATCTGGACACTGCGTGTTTGACGCTGCGGCTCTACACAGCGTCAAACACGCAGCGTTTCCTGAACGTGGAAACATACCCTGAGGCTTCCAAGCTTCTCCCTTTTTCCTCCAAACGTAACGATGGTCACTATGCTCAAAAAGTTCAAATTTTGTTTCATCAGACCTCAGGACATGTCTCCAAAAATTAATGTCTTTGTTTCTGTGTGCATTTGCAAACATTAATCTGTTTTTTTTATGTTTCTTTTGAAGTAATGGCTTCTTCCTGGCAGAGTGGCCTTTCAATCTATATTGATATAGTACTTGTTTCACTGTGGATATTGACACAATCTTACCAGCTTCCGCCATCATCTTCACAAAGTCTTTTGCTTTTGTCCTTGGGTTGATATGCACATGTCGGACCAAAGCACATTCATCTCTGAGACACAGAACCATCTCCTTGCTGAGAGGTATGATGCGTGGACATTCCCATCTTGTTTGTATTTTCGTATAAGGGTATGTGTCCACGTTCAGGATTGCATCAGGATTTGCTCAGGATTTGATGCAGGTAAAATCTGCACCTGAGGTCACTGGCAGGTCACCTGCGTTTTTTTATGCGTTTTTACATGCGTTTTTCATGCGTTTTTTCATGCGGATTTGGGTGTGTTTTTATAAGCTAAGTAAAGATATACAAAAAAAAAGAATTGTGATGTCCTTTCTTGTCCAACCTCTTCATTTACATACTCCATTGAAGAATGTTTACACACACAGATAGATAGATACGATAGATATCGTATGTTTCGTATCTATCTATCATATCCATCTATCGTATATATCTATCATATCTATCATATCCAGCTATCGTATCCATCTATCTATCGCATTTATCTATGGTATCTATCTATCGATATATCTATCTATTATCTACTGATATATCTATCTATAAATATATCTATCTATATATATATTGATAGATATATTAATAGATAGATGATTGATAAATACGATAGATAGATGGATACGATAGATAGATGGATGGATACGATAGATGGATCACACATACGAGAAACTAGGACGAGTCTCGCATCCTAATACCCGGCCGGCACTGCCACCGGCACTCAGGAGCAGAGTGTGCAGCTACATGCATTTCTATGCAGCCACACGCCCCACTCCCGAGTGTCGGCGGCAATGTCGGGTATTAAGATGCGAGACTCGTCCGAGTTTCTCACATGTGTGATCCCGGCCTTAAATAAAGACACACACACCCATGAAATCTGCATTAGGCTGGGGTAACACTCGCGAGAAACTAACATAAATCTCTCGCTTCAATACTCGTCACTGCCGCTGGCACTCAGGACCGGAGTGTGCGGTTGCATGTATTTCTATGCAGCTGAATGCTCCAGTCCTGAGTGCCCGTGGCAGTGCTGGATATTTACCCCGGCCTTAAATGCAATATGTTTAATTTTAAAAAAAATGTGAAAAAAAAAATGTTGTGGGCTCCAGCGCTATTTTCTGCGCCAGAGAGGGAAAGACCAGCGACTGGGGGACTGATATTTGTAGCCTGGGAAGGGGTTAATACCCATGGAGCTTCCCAGGCTATGAATATCAGCCCGCAGCTGTCTGCGTAGCCTTTACTGGCTATAAAAATAGGGGGACCCTCCCAAAAAAAATGACGTGGGGTCCCCCTATAATTTATAGCCAGAAAGGCTATGCAGACAGCTGCGGGCTGATATTCATAGCCTAGAGAGGGACCATGGATATTGGCCACCCCGGCTACAAATACCAGTATGCAGCTGCCCCAGAAATGGCGCATCTGTAAGATGCGCCAATTCCGTCCCTTAGCCTCTCTCTTCCCACTTTCGAGTAGCGGTGGGATATGGGGTAATAAGGGGTTAATGACACCTTAGTTGACATTAAGCCCGGTTAATAATGGCTAGGAAATAGCGACAACAATATTGTACAGTTTCACCTGTCTTTCACTAGGGGGACTTGTCAGGGAGTCACAAAAACACTGAACTTTAGGAAGGCAAAGTTTGACCAGCTTAGAGATGCCCTTAATCTGGTAGACTGGGACAATATCCTCAGAACTAATAATACAGATAATAAATGGGAAATGTTTAAGAACATCCTAAATAGGCAGTGTAAGCGGTTTATACCTTGTGGGAATAAAAGGACTAGAAATAGGAAAAACCCAATGTGGCTAAACAAAGAAGTAAGACAGGCAATTAACAGTAAAAAGAAAGCATTTGCACTACTAAAGCAGGATGGCACCATTGAAGCTCTAAAAAACTATAGGGAGAAAAATACTTTATCTAAAAAACTAATTAAAGCTGCCAAAAAGGAAACAGAGAAGCACATTGCTAAGGAGAGTAAAACTAATCCCAAACTGTTCTTCAACTATATCAATAGTAAAAGAATAAAAACTGAAAATGTAGGCCCCTTAAAAAATAGTGAGGAAAGAATGGTTGTAGATGACGAGGAAAAAGCTAACATATTAAACACCTTCTTCTCCACGGTATTCACGGTGGAAAATGAAATGCTAGGTGAAATCCCAAGAAACAATGAAAACCCTATATTAAGGGTCACCAATCTAACCCAAGAAGAGGTGCGAAACCGGCTAAATAAGATTAAAATAGATAAATCTCCGGGTCCGGATGGCATACACCCACGAGTACTAAGAGAACTAAGTAATGTAATAGATAAACCATTATTTCTTATTTTTAGGGACTCTATAGCGACAGGGTCTGTTCCGCAGGATTGGCGCATAGCAAATGTGGTGCCAATATTCAAAAAGGGCTCTAAAAGTGAACCTGGAAATTATAGGCCAGTAAGTCTAACCTCTATTGTTGGTAAAATATTTGAAGGGTTTCTGAGGGATGTTATTCTGGATTATCTCAATGAGAATAACTGTTTAACTCCATATCAGCATGGGTTTATGAGAAATCGCTCCTGTCAAACCAATCTAATCAGTTTTTATGAAGAGGTAAGCTATAGGCTGGACCACGGTGAGTCATTGGACGTGGTATATCTCGATTTTTCCAAAGCGTTTGATACCGTGCCGCACAAGAGGTTGGTACACAAAATGAGAATGCTTGGTCTGGGGGAAATTGTGTGTAAATGGGTTAGTAACTGGCTTAGTGATAGAAAGCAGAGGGTGGTTATAAATGGTATAGTCTCTAACTGGGTCGCTGTGACCAGTGGGGTACCGCAGGGGTCAGTATTGGGACCTGTTCTCTTCAACATATTCATTAATGATCTGGTAGAAGGTTTACACAGTAAAATATCGATATTTGCAGATGATACAAAACTATGTAAAGCAGTTAATACAAGAGAAGATAGTATTCTGCTACAGATGGATCTGGATAAGTTGGAAACTTGGGCTGAAAGGTGGCAGATGAGGTTTAACAATGATAAATGTAAGGTTATACACATGGGAAGAAGGAATCAATGTCACCATTACACACTGAATGGGAAACCACTGGGTAAATCTGATAGGGAGAAGGACTTGGGGATCCTAGTTAATGATAAACTTACCTGGAGCAGCCAGTGCCAGGCAGCAGCTGCAAAGGCAAACAGGATCATGGGGTGCATTAAAAGAGGTCTGGATACACATGATGAGAGCATTATACTGCCTCTGTACAAATCCCTAGTTAGACCGCACATGGAGTACTGTGTCCAGTTTTGGGCACCGGTGCTCAGGAAGGATATAATGGAACTAGAGAGAGTACAAAGGAGGGCAACAAAATTAATAAAGGGGATGGGAGAACTACAATACCCAGATAGATTAGCGAAATTAGGATTATTTAGTCTAGAAAAAAGACGACTGAGGGGCGATCTAATAACCATGTATAAGTATATAAGGGGACAATACAAATATCTCGCTGAGGATCTGTTTATACCAAGGAAGGTGACGGGCACAAGGGGGCATTCTTTGCGTCTGGAGGAGAGAAGGTTTTTCCACCAACATAGAAGAGGATTCTTTACTGTTAGGGCAGTGAGAATCTGGAATTGCTTGCCTGAGGAGGTGGTGATGGCGAACTCAGTCGAGGGGTTCAAGAGAGGCCTGGATGTCTTCCTGGAGCAGAACAATATTGTATCATACAATTAGGTTCTGTAGAAGGACGTAGATCTGGGGATTTATTATGATGGAATATAGGCTGAACTGGATGGGCAAATGTCTTTTTTCGGCCTTACTAACTATGTTACTATGTTACTATGAGGTGTAAATAAGACGCCTATCCATTATTAATCCTAGTAAAGTGTAAATAAAACACAGACACTAGAAAAAAGTATTTTTATGAAATGATTACAAACACTTTTTGACCATATCTTTATTGTACGCTCAATCCTCCTGAAGAACTCGTACTGCAAAAAAGGAAAAAATAACAAACCAAATTCATACTCCCTGTCCGCAGATATCCCATAACGAGTGTCCCACGACGAGTCCAGCTCTGCTACATCTGGATGCCTGACATCCAGAAGTAGCAGAGCTTGTAGATGATCGCTGGAGATAACTCTCCAGCAATCACCTACATTTTAGCACTCACGGTCAGCTGACCATGAGAACCAGCCTAGTGTGACCGGAAATAACCACCGGTCACGTGCACGGCAGTTCTCGCGGTAAGCTAAGTTATCACGAGATCTTAGATTACCACGAGAACTGCAGTGGACACGGGGCTTCCGACAGCGGGACAGGTAAGCCGGCATGTGACAGGCGTAGTAAGCTTCATTAACGCAGTTTCTACGCATGGCACTAATCATTAGATGCGATTTTACAGCATCTAATGATTATCTATGGGAAATTTACGGCACAACGGAGCGTTGCCGCACTGTAAACAGACATGCTGCTTTCTGAAAAGAGGTGCCGCATGTCCATTTACGCGGGTCTGCCACCTGCGTCTTTTACCGCATAATGGAGACAGGATTTCATGAAATCCCCTCCCCTATGCTGTAACATCTGGACGCTGCGTGTTTGACGCTGCGGCTCTATGCAGCGTCAAACACGCAGCGTTTCCTGAACGTGGACACATACCCTAATTGTTTGGACAGTGAGGTGCCTATCACAGAACAGGGTGTAGAAACCAAACCACAAAGAGGATTTTTTGGAATCCTAGAAAACTGTGCAAAACCTCGACAACACAAGGATCCCTAAAATATAACTTTTGTTAAACAACAATTAAAAAATCTCTTTTCATAAACAATCAAAAATAATAAAGAACAACAAGTTATATACCTGTTAGGTCCTAGGGAGTCACTGCACTTAGCCCTACCTGGCAGTGGGGGTTGGCACCCTAATTTACTGCGGTAGGTGCCCACACTCAACGTCGACTTATCCTCAAAAATCCCTAGAATCCCCTAGATTAGGAATCCTACAAGGTCCTAGAAAATCCCTATGGGGGAAAAAGCTACCTAACAGTGGGGGTAGGCACCCTAATGTAAAGCGGTAGGCGCCCCCACTCCGCATCGACTGACCCTAGGGTCCCTATAAAGTCCCTAAATAGGGATAGAAAGATAAAGAAATGTCCCAAAAACACCCCAACATCCAAAAATATAAAACAGTATGTAAAAAACAAAAAGAAAAAAATAGAAAAAATTAGAATAATGAAAAAATATATCTCAAACCTTGTGTAGATACACAAAAATATATGTAAGTAGAACAGAGTATGCCCCACAAAAATCCAAAAGGTAGGTGAATGAGATGCAATATCAATATTGTCCAAGATGAAACATATATTCAGCTTCCAGGGTAAAGGAGTAGGTAAATAATAATGCCATAATACTAAAATGTATGTGAATGGTCACTCATTAATCACCAAACATAAGCCACACAGGCCACCATCTGTATGGTATAAGGATACATACATTACACTTTAGAAATGATAGAGTACTGACAATACTAACAATTAGAATATTACCTCCTAAATCCCAAGGAAACAAAACTAAATGAAAAGAGCGCTTAATCAATATTCAGTATCAATAGCAGTAGGCAGGTGCTCAGGACATACATATAGAGCAATAGATAATACCATTACTGTTTAAAGTGCACAATGTAAAAATATGTCCAACAAGACCCACAAGCCTGGGGCCCCCATCAAAGCAATGTTTCCTAAATGGGGACACAATCATCCCCGTCATCACAAAGATAATACCATCCCCCCAGCAATAATACTCATCTGCAGGCTTGTAGTAGACTTGTAGCACTGCTGGATAGATTCAAATACCACATCAAGCGCTAGACAGCAGTCTCCCCAAACAATGCCCGACGCGTTTCCCCCCCATTGATATAGTGGGGGTTCATCAGGGGTTATGTAGCCGCACAAAAATAGGACACAGAACAGGGTGTAGTAAGACCAGGCCTTACGTTTTGTTGTAGTCACAGCAATATTAACCCCTTAGTGACAGAGCCAATTTGATACTTAATGACCGAGCCAATTTTTACAATTCTGACCACTGTCAATTTATGAGGTTATAACTTTGGAACGCTTTAACGGATCCCGCTGATTCTGAGAATGTTTTTTCATGACATATTGTACTTCATGTTAGTGGTAACCTTTCTTCGATATTACTTGCAATTATTTATGAAAAAAATGGAAATGTGGTGAAATTTTTAAAAATTTTGAAGTTTTCAAACTTTGTATTTGTATGCCCTTAAATCAGAGAGATATGTCATGAAAAATAGTTAGTAAATAACATTTCCCACATGTCTACTTTACATCAGCACAATTTTGGAACCAAAATTTATTTTTGTTAGGGAGTTATAAGGGTTAAACGTTGACCAGCAATTTCTAATTTTTACAACACCGTTTTTTTTTAGGGACCACATCACATTTGAAGTCATTTTGAGGGGTCTATATAATAGAAAATAATGAAGTGTGACACCATTCTAAAAACTGCACCCCTCAAGGTTCTCAAAACCACATTCAAGAAGTTTATTAACCCTTTATGTGCTTCACAGGAACTGAAACAATGCGGAAGGAAAAAATGAACATTTAACTTTTTTTTGCAAACATTTTAATTCAGAACCATTTTTTTATTTTCACATGTGTAAAAACAGAAATGTAACCATACATTTTGTTATGCAGTTTCTCCTGAACACGCAGATACCCCATATGTGGGGGTAAACCACTTTTTGGGCGCACCGCAGATCTTGGAAGTGAAGGAGCGCCGTTTGACTTTTTCAATGCAGAATTGGCTGGAATTGAGATTGGATGCCTTGCCACGTTTAGAGAGCCCCTGATGTGCCTAAACAGTGGAAACTCCCCACAAGTGACACCATTTTGGAAACTAGACCCCTTAAATAACTTCTCTAGATGTGTGGTGAGCACTTTGAACTCCCAAGTGCTTCACAGAAGTTTATAACGTAGAGCCGTGAAAATAAAAAATCGCATTTGTTTACACAAAAATGATCTTTTCACCCACAAATTCTTATTTTCACAAGGGTAACAGGAGAAATTAGACCACAAAAGTTGTTTTTGCAATTTCTCTTGAATACGTCAATACCCCATATGTATATATGCAGAGTCTTGAAAATAAAAATATTAAAAAATATTTTTTTCCACAAAAAAGATATTGTAGCCCCCAAGTTTTTATTTTCACAAGGGTAACAGGAGAAATTGGACCGCAAAAGTTGTTGTACAATTTATCCCGAGTACGCTGATGCCCCATATGTAGGGGTAAACCACTGTTTGGGCGCACGGCAGAGCTCGGAAGGGAAGGAGCACCGTTTTGGAATGCAGACTTTGATAGAATGGTCTGTGGGCGTTATGTTGCGATTGCAGAGCCCCTGATGTACCTAAACAGTAGTAACCGCCCACAAGTGACCCTATTTTGGAAACTAGACCCCCCAAGGAACTTACCTAGATGTGTGGTGAGAACTTTGAATGCCCAAGTGCTTCACAGAAGTTTAGAATGCAGAGTCGTGAAAATAAAAAATATTTTTTTTTCCACAAAAAAGATTTTGTAGCCCCTAAGTTTTTATTTTCACAAGGGTATCAGGAGAAATTGGACCACTAGGGTTGTTGACCAATTTATCCCGAGTACGCTGATGCCCCATATGTGGGGGTAAACCACTGTTTGGGCGCACGGCAGAGCTCGGAAGGGATGGAGCGCCGTTTTGGAATGCAGACTTAGATAGAATGGTCTGTGGGTGTTATGTTTATCCCGAGTACGCTGATGCCCACTGTTTGGGTGCATGGCAGAGCTCAGAAGGGAGGGAGCACCATTTGACTTTTTGAGCGCAAAATTGGCTGTTGTGTTTGGAGACCCCCTGATGTACCTAAACAGTGAAAACCCCCCAATTTTAGCTCCAACCCTAACCCCAACACATCCCTAACCCTAATCCCAACCCGATCCATAATCCTAATCACAACCCTAACCCCAAAACAACCCTAATGTCAACCCTAACCATAACCCTAATCAAAACCCTAAATCCAACACACCCCTAATCCTAACCTTAACCCTAATCCCAAACCTAACCCTAATCCCAAGCGTAACCCTAATGCCAACCCTAACCCTAATACCAACCCTAATCCAAACCCTAACCCTAATCCCAACTCTAACCCTAACTTTAGCCACAACCCTAGCCCTAACTTTAGCCCCAACCCGAGCCTTAACCCTAACCCTAAATTTAGCCCCAACCCTAACCCTAGCCCTAACTTTAGCTCCAACCCTAACCCTAGCCCTAACTTTAGCCCCAACCCTAACCCTAGCCCTAAGGCTACTTTCACACTTGCGTCGTTTGGCATCTGTCGCAATCCGTCGTTTTGGACAAAAAACGGATCCTGCAAATGTGCCAGCAGGATGCGTTTTTTGCTCATGGACTTGTATTGCCGACGGATTGCGACGGATGGCCACATGTGCGTCCGTCGGGCACTGGATCAGTTGTGTTTTGACGGACCGTCGGCACAAAAAAAGTTCAATGTAACTTTTTTTGTACGTCGCGTCCGCCATTTCCGACCGCACATGCGTGGCCGTAACTCCGCCCCCTCCTCCCCAGGGCATAGATTGGGCAGCGGATGCATTGAAAAACTGCATCCGCTGCCCACGTTGTGCACAATTTTCACAACTTGCATCGGTATGTCGGGCTGACACATTGCGACGACCCCGTACCGATGCAAGTGTGAAAGTAGCCTTACCCTAAATTTAGCCCCAACCCTAGCCCTATATTTAGCCCCAACCCTAACCCTAAATTTAGCCCCAACCCTAACCCTAAATTTAGCCCCAACCCTAACCCTAAATTTAGCACCAACCCTAAATTTAGCCCTAACCCTAAATTTAGCCCCAACACTAACCCTAACCCTATCCCTAATTTTAGCCCCAACTGCTTTCTCCTGCCGGCCGGCAGATGGCGACAGATGGCGGGCGCACTGTGCATGCGCCCGCCATTTTGTTTCCCAAAGAAGACGCCGGCGGCCAGGAGAAGAAGCTGGAGGCCCCTGGGACACCGGTGAGTATAATAAGGTCCCCGAATCCCCCTATTTCTCTATCCTCTGATGTGCGATCACATCAGAGGACAGAGAATTACACATCGCTTTTTTTTTTTTTTGCGACCGCCGGTAAACAGTTAATTACCGGCGATCGTAAAACAAGGGTCGGTAAAACCAACAACGATCATGTTCTTTGGGGTCTCGGCTACCCCTGGCACCCGAGACCCCAAAGAGCCCACCGGTGCCGGCCGGCAGGCGCACTGCGCATGCGCCCGCCATTTTTTTGCCGGAGAAAAATGGCGCTGCCCATCGGGAGCCACGAGGAGCAACGGGAGAGACAGGTGAGTATCGGGGGCTATCGGGGACCCCTTTTCTCTGTCCTCTGATGTGCGATTACATCGGAGGACAGAGAAATTAAAAGGGAAATCACGTTTGTTTTTTTTGCGATCGCAGTGGTAAACGGTTAATTACCGGCGATCGCAAAGCGGGGTCGGTAAAAACTGACCCGAATCATGTTCTCTTCAGTCTCGTCTACCCCCGGCAGCCGAGACCCCGGAGAAAATCGGACTCTGGGGGGCGCTATTCACTTTTTTTACTGTGGTTTAAGTACCCTTAACTGCTGCCGTTAAAAGGCGTATCGGCAGTCATTAAGAGGTTAATCACAAGCTGAATAAAGGGACTGTCAGCACAGAATGACTGCTTTAACCAAGTACAGGTGCTTGGTGTTTCATGACGGGGCCAATCTTTTATATACACCTATATAACACATATAAAGTTTCTGAGATAGAAGTAATTTTTTTTTGTTACATTATTTCTGCATCTTCAATGTATGTTTTTTTTTATGTTATTCCCATTTCTTTGCTTGTCTTACTTAATTGTGAATTTTCTTACAGGGACAACATCAGTAAAGGTTTTAGTAAGTTTTATGGGAAGGAGCATTGACAGTGCAGTCAACCAATGACTGCTTCTCGGAAAGTCACATGTTATGGGGTTAACTGTTATGAGGCGGTAAAATTTGAGTCATTAAGAAAAGGATGGTGATGGCAGCAAGGATTGGTATGTGAGACTTTGACAGGAGACAGACCTCTACATGGATCTGAGCCCTGCCACAGGGAGATATAGAAGGGAAGGCAGCGGACAGCCGCCATTGTGAAAGGATTTTCACAGTATTTCTGGGAGGGCAAATCGCCTCAGAGGGAAGAAAACAGCTCAGCCATTAAGGTGTAACTGAGTGAGGGTCTCCACAGAGAGAGAACCTGAAAGCAGCCAATATCACACTGAGAAACGGCCTGTCTGCAAATGTCCATCTGTAAGGAACAGGCTGACTCGTTTACCTCACAACCATATATAGTTATCTACCAGATTGCCTCCAATAAAATCAGTTCTAAAAACAAGCTGCCTCTGTCATCTCTTGTTTAAATATCTACATATATGATCATTGATAAAAAAAATTACCCATTAAATGTCACCTGCTTAACTCAGCAGGAAGTACAGTGGCGTCTAAAAATCACTAAAATTGACAAATCTCCGGGCCCGGATGGGATACACCCTCGAGTACTGCAGGAATTAAGTACAGTCATTGATAGACCATTATTTTTAATCTTTAAAGACTCCATAATAACAGGGTCTGTACCACAGGACTGGCGTATAGCAAATGTGGTGCCAATATTCAAAAAGGGGACAAAAACTGAACTGGGGAATTATAGGCCAGTAAGCTTAACATCTACTGTGGGTAAAATCCTGGAGGGTTTTCTAAGAGATACTATGCTGGAGGATCTGAAAAGGAATAACCTCATGACCCAGTATCAAAAGGGGTTTACTAGGGACCATTCCTGTCAAACTAATCTGATCAATTTCTATGAAGAGGTAAGTTCCGTACTGGACCAAGGGAACGCAGTGGACGTAGTGTATATGGACTTTTCAAAAGCTTTTGATACGGCGCCACACAAAAGGTCGATACATAAAATGAGAACAATGAGGATAGGGGAAAATATGTGTAAGTGGGTTGAGAGCTGGCTCGGGGACAGGAAACAAAGGGTGGTTATTAATGGAGCACACTCGGACTGGGTAGCGGTTAGCAGTGGGGTACCACAGGGGTCAGTATTGGGCCCTCTTCTTTTTAACATATTTATTAATGACCTTGTAGGGGGTATTCAGAGTGGAATTTCAATATTTGCAGATGACACTAAACTCTGCAGGGTAATCAATACAGAGGAGGACAATGTTATATTACAGGAGGATTTATGTAAACTAGAAGCTTGGGCTGATAAATGGCAAATTACTTTAATGGGGATGAATGTAAGGTCATGCACTTGGGCAGAAGAAATAAGATGTATATCTATTTGCTTAATTCTAAAACTCTGGGCAAAACTGTCACTGAAAAAGACCTGGATGTATGGGTGGATGACAAACTCACATTTATTGGCCAGTGTCAGGCAGCTGCTACAAAGGCAAATAAAATAATGGGATGCATTAAAAGAGGCATAGATGCTCATGAGGAGAACAAAATTTTACCTCTATACAAGTCACTGGTTCGACCACACTTAGAATACTGTGTACAGTTGTGGTCTCCGGTGTATAAGAAAGACATAGCTGTACTAGAGCGGGTGCAGAGAAAAGCGACCAAGGTTATTTGAGGACTGGGTATCTGCAATACCAAGATAGGTTATTACACATGGGGCTATTTAGTTTGGAAAGACGAAGGCTAAGGGGTGATCTTATTTTAATGCATAAATATATGAGGGGACAGTACAAAGACCTTTCTAATGATCTTTTTAATCATAGACCTGAGACAGGGACAAGGGGGCATCCTCTATGTCTGGAGGAAAGAATGTTTAAGCATAATAACAGACGCAGATTCTTTACTGTAAGAGCAGTGAGACTATGGAACTCTCTGCCGTATGATGTTGTAATGAGTGATTCATTACTAAAATTTAAGAGGGGACTGGATACCTTTCTTGAAAAGTACAATGTTACAGGTTATAGATACTAGATTTCTTGATAATGCATTGATACAGGGAACTAGTCTGATTGCCGTATGTGGAGTCGAGAAGGAATTTTTTTCCCCAATGTGGAGCATACTCTTTGCCACATGGGTTTTTTTTGCCTTCCCCTGGATAAACATGTTAGGGCATGTTAGGTTAGGCTATGGGTTGAACTAGATTGGCTTAAAGTCTTCCTTCAACCTTAATAAAGGTACGTTCACACTCAGCGACGCTGCAGCGATATCGGCAACGATGTCGATCGCTGCAGCGTCGCTGTTTGGTCACTGGAGAGCTGTCACACAGACAGCTCTCCA
This sequence comes from Ranitomeya imitator, assembly GCF_032444005.1. NCBI lineage: Eukaryota > Metazoa > Chordata > Amphibia > Anura > Dendrobatidae > Ranitomeya > Ranitomeya imitator. Next base: position 119,943,072 of record NC_091288.1, on the reverse strand, counting down.
GCGACCAACGATCCCGAGGTCCCCGGTAACCAGGGTAAACATCGGGTTACTAAGCGCAGGGCCGCGCTTAGTAACCCGATGTTTACCATGGTTACCAGCGTAAACGTTAAAAAAGCAAACACTACATACTTACCTTCAGCTTTCTGTCCTCCGGCGCTCTGCTTTCCTCTGCACTGTCAGCACCGGTCAGCCGGAAAGCAGAGCGGTGACGTCACCGCTGTGCTTTCCGGCTGGCCGGCGCTGACACAGGATGCAGGAGGAGTGCAGAGAAGCAGAGCGCCGGGGACAGACACGGAAGGTAAGTATGTAGTGTTTGTTTTTTTAACGTTTACGCTGGTAACCAGGGTAAACATCGGGTTGCTAAGCGTGGCCCTGCTCTTAGTAACCCGATGTTTACCCTGGTTACCAGTGAAGACGCCGATCCAGCGATGTCAGTGGGAGATCCAGCGACAAAATAAAGTGCTGGACTTTCCTCAGCGACCAACGATCTCCCAGCAGGGGCCTGATTGTTGGTCGCTGTCACACATAACGATTTCCTTAACGATATCGTTGCTACGTCACAAAAAGCAACGATATCGTTAACGATATCGTTATGTGTGACGGTACCTTTACTATGTTACTATGTCACTATAGTCGGTTGGCTCATCGCATTGTAATTTACTTTGTCACCACAATTGAACTGAACTTACTCTACTCTTTGATCTGATTTAAAGGAGAAAAATGCCCCGACAGTGTATCGATCATCCAAACAGATTCTGCTATGTGTGTGGTTCTTTTACACTCATGATATTAAAAAGATGTACCAGATGTACTTTAAGTGTCCACATGGAGATAAAGACAAAATCTGGGCCCCTCATGTGATATGCTCAAGTTGTTCAAATGGCTTTTGTGACTGGTTGAATATAAGGAGAGTGGCTTTGCCATTTGCTGTTCCCTTGATTTGGAGAGAAGCCAAAAATCATAGTGATGACTGCTACTTTTGTTTTGTCAAACTGAAGGACTTTTCTACAAAGAACAAACATAATATTAATTACCCTGAACTTGAATCTGCGATTAGGCCAGTTCCACATGATGGTACCTTGCCAGATCCTGTACCACCGTTGTAGCCCATTTTTCTTTTAAGTGCCTCCTTATTGTGCATCTTAAAAAAGCCACACCGCTAATTTTTCTGTCCTGTATTTTAGCTGATGTTATTTTTGGGTTTTTCTTTGCATCCCGAACAATTTTCCTGGCAGTTGTTGACAAAATTTTGTTGGTTTACTTGACTGTGGTTTTGTTTTCACAGAGCCCCTGATTTTCCATTTGTTAATCATAGTTTGAATGCTGTTGACTGGTATTATCAATTCCTTTTTGTATCCCTTTCCTGTTTTATACAGTTGAACTACCTTTTCCCGTAGATCTGTTGACAATTTTTTTTCCCCATGACTCTCAATCCAGAAACGTCAGTGGCTGGATGAAAGATGCAAGAGTCTGTCTGAGTCCCAGAAATTCACCCAGCTTTTATGCACACTTACTGATTACAAGCAAACAGGTCACAGGTGAGGATGTTACCTTAGTAGCCATTCAAACCCATTTGTGTCAACTTCTGTGCATGTTATCAGGCAAAAATCACCAGGGTATGGGAACTTTTGATCAGGGTCATTTGCATGTTTTGGGTTGTCATTATGATTTAAAAAGATAAAACACAGTAGTTTGACAAATGGCTGCACCCACCAGTTTTGGTGTTATCATTCATATTCTCTGAAAAAAGGCCCAAAAAGCTAAATTTCTGATGGGGTATGTAATCTTTTGAGCACAACTGTAATGGAATAGACCTCTGCCAGGTAGGTACACTGCAATAACATCAACAACAACATTGACTAATTTGTAAGTGTAAAAGGGAGCTTCAGCTTAAACTGTCATTAAGGCCATGCCAATGCCACCAGCAGACTTCAAGCAGAATTTACTGAACCTAGAGCATAATCCCAAAATCCCTTCCTTCGCTGGTCCCGATTCACATAATTGGTGGGTAGATTATGCACCACCACCAAACAAGGTTGCTACAAATGTTATAATTTACTAAACTGTAACTGAAATATGTTACTAGAAAATATTTCCCTAAGAATTAATTACTGTTACTGCTGCACAATAGCCGACACCCATGCACGGTGACCCCTTCTCCCTCCATGCAGTGATACCAGTTTACTCACAGTCAGAGCCACAAGGCTAGGTTCTCCTATGTGTTCCTGTCTCTTCCTGGTGTGCTTGCTGCTCTTAAAGAGGCAACACTCAAATTTAGTAAATGTCCTCAGCTTATAGCTGAGAAACATTTAGTGTAATTAGTACACCTTCAAGATGGCTCCCAGTCAACCAGTCAATAGGACTCCCTCTCCCTTACAAAACTTGCCAAGCAATGAGTTGAGACATTAGGCAGTTGGTGTTCTGCCAGTGGAGTTGTGAGGTCCCCTGGTCCCGGTGTGGCGCATGTACTGAACACAATCCTTGGTCCCGATGCGACCAGGGTCCTGAACCCGAACATCTGGTCCTGCCAGAGTTCTGAATGTTGTCCTATGGTCCTGGCATGGCTAGTCTTGAATCCGATGTCTCTTGGTCCCGGTGTGGCCAGAGCATGATCCTGGTACAGCCAGTCCTATTTCAGAAGAATCCTGGTCCCAGTGCTTCCAGAGCATGAATTGTGTCCCCTGATCCATTTGTGGACAGTCCCAGACCCAGTATCCCATACTGGTGTGTCTGAAGTTAGACCTAGTCCCTCTCAGTGAATCTGACCCCTGGTGTCAGCAGCTGCAGTACCGGGGTCTGCCTAGGACTGGTCTGGTACCTTGTTGCTAGCTGCACCCCAGTCTGTCTCCACCATAAGGAGCTCCAGTGAACATGTGGTAGCCACATAACTATGCCCCTTCATACACAGTCCCGGTCCTGTGGCACAGTGGGTCCACAAATCCACGTGCACCACCGTTGGGCATAATAGTTTGCTTGGCAATGGGCTCGCTCATCTCAAGTTCTCGCTGCGCTTAGAGCTGTTTCGTCAGATGCGCTAGCAGTGATATCTAGACAACCTGAATCTTGTGCTCCCGGAATGTAACCCGTCCTGTCTGATCTGCTTCGGTACTATGGGAATACAAAGCAGTGCCGTGGGATCCTGGAGCAGTGCATGCAGCACTTTCAATTTTCAGTCAGCAGTACAGTGTCTAATCAGTCCAAGGGTGGGATTGCTGATGTCCTACCTAGCAAGAGATTCCCTGGCATGGCTCAAACCCTATGATGAAAAGAGGCTTCTATCACCTTGCACCTACAGGCCTTCCTTCTGGCCATTCAAAATATCTTCAGGTAGTCGAACCCAGAATCTTCTGAAAAAACTTCCCATCACAGCTTCCAGGAGCAGACCAGGTGGGTGACATGTGTGAGGAAACCATCACATCTGGCCCTGTCCTTTCAAAGACCACTTGTTCCCCAGCATGTTGAGGCAGCTATCCTTGCAGACTCCATGGAGGTTGCCCATATTTTTCAGGCTGAGCAGAAGTCTGAACTCAGTTGGGAGATTGGATTGCAGCATCGCTGTGGGTGTGCAAAACATCCTTGCGCTCTTTGTCCAGGGAAGTTTAAAAAACTCCAACGCCTTGGTCCAGTGGGAGAGGCTGCACTTGGAGGGAGAATTTCCTCTCCAAAGATGACTGACTGTATCCATGGCAAGTGGAGGACTCGGTTCGGAGGGAGAGTTTTTGCTTCAGGCCATGAAGAGTCAGTGTCAGATTCACTTATGACAGCTCCAGAATCTAATGAGCGTTATAAATGGAGAAGTTAGCATTCCATGTGCTGTCTGGTTTCCCATAGGTTGTCTAGATCTGATATGTTGTGAGTTCCGTTCTGGAGCTCCCTCCTGTGGTTGCTAATGGTGTGTTTGCTGGTTCTGCCCTTGGGCTCCCTCTGGTGGTTTCGAGTGGAACTGCTGCTCCGTTAGGTAGCTGTAGCAGCTGCCTTCACTAATCGCCTTGCCTGGGTTTGTTATTTAAACCTGCTCTGGGCTTTAGTCCATGCCTGCTGTCAATGTTCTTGGTTGGATTTGATTCTTCCCTTGGATTTCTCATATGGCCAGTCCTTGTCCGCTAAAGATAAGTTTTGCGAGTTTATTTGTCCATTTGTTTGGACTCTATTGCTTTGCATTTTGTCTCTTTTGTCCAGCTGGTCTCTATGTCTGATTTAGGCTAGCTGGAAGCTCTGGGAAAGCAGATTTGCCCCTCCACACCGTGAGTCGGTGTGGAGTTCATTTTTTGTAAACTCTGCGTGGATTTTGTAGTTATTAATACTGACCGCACAGTATCCTTTGCTCTCTGTCTATCTAGTTTAGTATTGGCCTCCCCTTTGCTGAATTCTGATTTCATTTCTGTGTTCGTCATTTCCCTCTCCTTTCACAGTCAATATTTGTGGGGGGCTATCTTTCCTTTTGGGGGTTTCTCTGAGGCAAGATAGCTTTCTGTTTCCTTCTTTAGGGGTAGTTATATCTTAGGCTGTGAAGAGGTGTCTAGGGAGAGTCAGGAACATCCCACGGCTATTTCTAGTTGTGTTGCTGGGATTAGGGACTGCAGTCAGTAGAGATACCACCTTCTCAGAGCTCATTCCATGTTGCGTTTTAACCACCAGGTCATTTCAGTGTGGCCTCTTAACCACCAGGTCATAACACTGATAACACAAATGCCCGTTCTAATCTCGAAACCCCATGTGGTGCATTTTGTCGGCAGCTGAGTCACAAGAGGTGTCTGGTCCCGATACGTCCAGGTCAGTCAGCAGTGTCGCCATCTTACCCATCAGCTTTGCTGGCGTGTCTGAAAAAAGGGAAGCAGAGGCAATGTCCTCACACAGTCCCAACTATTGAACCAATGATCTTCACCCAGGAACCTCCCCACCTTATCGACATGTCATCTTGTTGACCAGGCTGAAGAGGGACCCAGAGCAAGTATCTTTAGGTTCTACAGGTCTGATGAAGAGAACGTCAAGGTAGGGCATCTACCAAGTCTCTGCTATCCACCAACCAAGTTTAGGAACTGCACAGATTGCCCTGGAATCCTCTGGGGTTGTAACATAGTAACATAGTTATTAAGGTTGAAGGAATAGTGCTTATTGTATTGTTTGTTCTTTTTGTTTTTTTGTTTTTTTTGCTACCTGATAAAGGCTGCACTGTAAAAATAGCAGCCGAAACGCGTTGTACTGCTTTTTAAAAATATTTTACAAATATATTTTATTTTTTTATTTTGACAAAATAAATGAATTTTTATTAACATTTTTCACTTGAAGTGGATGCATTCAAAAAATCCGTAGGTGCTTAGCGCCACATTTACTTGGAGTTTTTTTCCCTTTGAAATTATACTTTTCAAGAAAATTATGCAGTCCCCTCTTAAATTTAAGTAATGAATCACTCATTACAACATCAAACGGCAGAGAGTTCCATAGTCTCACTACTCTTACAGTAAAGAATCCGCATCTGTTATTATGCTAAAATCTTCTTTCCTCCAGACGTAGAGGATGCCCCCTTGCCCCTGTCTCAAGTCTATGATTAAAAAGATCATCAGAAAGATCTTTGTACCGTCCCCTCATATATTTATACATTAACATAAGATCACCCCTTAGCCTTCGTTTTTACAAACTATATAGCCCCAAGTGTAATAACCTATCTTGGTATTGTAGACCCCCCAGTCCTCTAATAACCTTGGTCGCTCTTCTCTGCACCCGCTCCAGTTCATCTATGTCTTTTTTATACACTGGAGACCAGAACTGTACACAGTATTCTAAGTGTGGTCGAACTAGTGACTTGTGTAGAGGTAAAATGATGTTCTCCGCATGAGCATATATGCCTCTTTTAATGCATCCCATTATTTTATTTGCCTTTGTAGCAGCTGCCTGACACTGGCCACTAAATGTGAGTTTGTCATCCATCCATACTCCCAGGTCTTTTTCATTGACAGTTTTGCCCAGAGTTTTAGAATTAAGCACATAGTTATACATCTTATTACTTCTACCCAAGTGCATGACCTTACATTTATCCCAATTAAAGCTCATTTGCCATTTATCAGCCCAAGCTTCTAGTTTACATAAATCCTCCTGTAATATAAAATTGTACTCCTCTGTATTGATTACCCTGCAGAGTTTAGAGTCATCTGCAAATATTGAAATTCCACTCTGTTTGCCCCTACAAGATCATTAATATGTTAAAAAGAAGAGGGCCCAATACTGACCCCTGTGGTAAACCACTGCTAACCGCGACCCTGTCCGAGTGTGCTCCATTAATAACCACCCTTTGTTTCCTATCCCTGAGCCAGCTCTTAACCCACTTACACATATTCCCCCCTATCCCCATTATTCTCATTTTATGTAGCTGATCACAAAGAATGGAAACAGACTTTCCAATGCCCAGTTCTTGATACTATGCCTGATTTGTCCTATAGTATGAATGGTTTGATGGAGAGAAACATTCTAGTTGAGAAGATTGTGAGACGTGCCACTTTTCTTCTACTGGACAGAAGTCGTGGGCCTGAAGATAAGTTGTGGGAGTCCATGAAAAGGTGTCGGACACCAACTTCTCTGCAGAGAGTCCTTGCGGGCTTGAAGAAGAGGGGTGTAAGGTTGGGTACTGTAGCTCAATGGCCAGCAACCCCGCATGGTGTCCCTTTCATACTCCATGCAGGGACACCGGCCCCGCTGTGTGGTTCTGCTCTTGTCTCTTCCTGGTGTGCGGGCCACTCTAAAATGGGCAGTACCCACATATAATACATGCCCTCAGCTTATAGCTAAGAAACATTTAGTGTAATTAGTATACTTGCAAGATGGTTCTCAGCCAATTGCTAGGAGTTATCCTGTATATAAGACTCCCTCTCCCTTTCAGAGTCAAAAAGCAATGAGTTCTACTAGTGCAGTTGTGAGGTTCCCTGGTCTCAATGCGGCCAGTTTACTGAACCCGAATCCCTGGTCCCGGTGTTGCACATGTACTGAACAGAATTACTGGTCCCGATGTGACCAGTGTCCTGAACTTGAACCTCTGTTCCTGCCAGAGTCTGGAATGTTGTCCTCTGGTCCGGGTGCAGCCAGTCGTGAATCCGATGTCCCTTGATCCCGGTGTGGCCACAGAGCCTGAACATTGTCCCCTGATCCTGGTACAGCCAGTCCTGTTCCTGAAATCACCAGTGCTTCCAGTGCCTGAACATTGTCCCCCAGTCCATTTGCTAACAGTCCCATATCCAGTATCTCAGACCGGTGTGTTTGAACATAGCCCTAGCCCCTGTCAGTGAACCTGACCCCTGGTGTCAGCAGCTGCAGTACCTGTATCTGCCTAGGAGTAGTATCTGGCAGCTACCTGTAGCACAGTCGGTCTCCTTCATTTGGAGCTACAGTGAACACTTGGTAGCCGCTTAGATATGCCCCTTCCTAGGCAGATCCTATCCTGTGGCACAATGAGTCCACAAATTTAAATGCGCCACATTTGGGAGTAACAATTACAAGGCTATTGGCAAAGTATTTCAATGCTGAAAAGAAAATTAAAAAATTCTGCTTATTCATGTGATGCTATGTTTTAATACTGGGACTGAGATAACCACAACATTACTAAACTCAGTTTTCTCACAAATTGTCATCTATCCCAAAATTGCCACGAGGCATTACTGGGAACGGGAGCATTAGATCTTTTTCCTATTGATGCGGCATAGGCCGCATCAATAGTAAAAAGTTGGTCACACTTGTTTAACAAGTGTGACCATCCTGTCAATTAGTTTTCCAAGCGTTGATACAGATCGCTTGGAAAACGATAGCATTCTGCAAGCTAATTACGCTTATAAAATACATGCGTTTTTTCCATGGCCCAGTTGCGGAATTGCCACGGAAATTTCCGCGGCAATTCCGGACATGTGCACATACATAGCCTAAAAGATTTGAAGCAGTGAAGTAGACATGATACTCAGGTTAAGCTATTATAACAGTAAACGACAATGAGGAACACCCGAAATAAGTTCAGTGATAACATAAAATCATAATTTTATTTAATAAATAACAAAATAATAGAAAAGGGGTGTGAGGACAATACCAGAACTTGAGGGGCACACCAAAGGGACTGACAAACTGCAGGATACACAATAGCATAAAATAAATAAATTCATAAAGTAGGAGACGGCGGTGAACATGTGCTACAATTATTTAGCTAGAAAAATTGCCAGATATGCTGCCACTCCAAAAAAGGTGCAATAAAAGTGCATACAAAATGTGACATGGGTAAAGTATACAATGCAAGAAGTATATGTACTACTAAAGTGCATATGCTTAGTGTAGAGAGGAAATGGAGAAAGACCAGCACAATAGCTGGATGATCCAATACCTAGTGATCTATATACATAATTGTCTAAGGGGTACTTCCGTCTGTCTGTCCTTCTGTCATGGTTATTCGTTCGCTGATTGGTCTCTGCCACAGTCCGATTAGTCCCTCCCCTACTCCCCTGCACTCGCTGCCCGGCGCCCGCTCCGTAATCCCCTTCGCTCACCGCTCACACAGGGTTAATCGCAGCGTTAATGGCCGTTACCACTGCTATTAACCCTGTGTGTCCCCAACTATTTACTATTGATGCTGCCTATGCGGCATCAATAGTAAAAATATGTCATGTTAAAAATATAAAAATCAAAAAACCTGTTATACTCACCCTCCGCCGCCTTTCTCACTCGTCTCCACGCTCCCTGGACCGCTCCATTGCAAGCGGCAGCTTCTGCTCCCGTCCCAGAAGAGAGCGAGAAAGGCTGCGGAGGGTGAGTATAGCAGGACTTCAACGGGCTATAGGTGAGTATATGGTTTTTTTTGTTTTTTTTTAAGTCTCTATACGTCGTGGCTCTGTGCTGGGCAATATACTACGTGACTGGGCAATATACTACTACGTGGCTCTGCTATATACTATGTGGCTGGGCAATATACTACGTCGCTGGCCAATATAAGCCAGCAATATACTACGTGGCTGAGCAATCTACTACGTGGCTGGGCAATCTACTACATGGCTGGGCAATATACTACGTGGCTGGGCAATATACTACGTGACTGGGCAATATACTATGTCGCTGGGCAATATACTACGTGGCTAAGCAATATACTACGTGGCTGGGCAATCTACTACATCGCTGGCCAATATACTACGTGGCTGGGCAATATACTACGTGGCTGGGCAATATACTACGTGGCTGGGCAATATACTACGTGACTGGGCAATATACTACGTGGCTGGGCAATATACTACGTGGCTGGGCAATATACTATGTGACTGGGCAATATACTACGTGGCTGGGCAATATACTACGTGGCTGGGCAATATACTACATGGCTGGGCAATATACTTCGTGGACATGCATATTCTAGAATACCCGATGCGGTATCGGTATCGGGCCACCATCTAGTATACATATAAATATATGCTGCCCGAATACATTCTCCAAAAAAACCTCCAAATAATTTAAGTCTCTATATGTCGTGACTCTGTGCTGGGCAATATACTACGTGACTGGGCAATATACTACTACGTGGCTCTGCTATATACTATGTGGCTGGGCAATATACTACGTCGCTGGCCAATATACTACGTGGCTGGGCAATATACTACGTGGCTGGGCAATATACTACGTGACTGGGCAATATACTACGTGACTGGGCAATATACTACGTGGCTGGGCAATATACTACGTGGCTGGGCAATATACTATGTGACTGGGCAATATACTACGTCACTGGGCAATATACTACGTAGGCTGTGCAATATACTACATGGCTGTGCAATATACTTTGTGGACATGCATATTCTAGAATACCCGATGCGGTATCGGTATCGGGCCACCATCTAGTATACATATAAATATATGCTGCCCGAATACATTCTCCAAAAAAACCTCCAAATAATTACCTTAGAGCACACTGCAGAGTCCCTAGGGTCGGGCGTATGGTGTGCCTTTTTTTTGTCGCACCCATTGACTTGCATTGACGAGTCTCGTCCGAGAATCGCAGCAATACGCAGCATGCTGCAATTTTTTTCACAGTCCGATTTCGGCTGAGAAAAAAATCGCAAATTAAAAGACACCTATTGACTAACATTGGTCCGAGTGCAATCCGATTTTTTATCGGATTGCACTCATCCGTTTTCCTCGCAAGTGCAAAGGAGCCCTTAGCCACACTACACAGGGAACGCACATTGCAAAATGCAAAGACTGTGCAGTTGTAATGTTCCATTCATGCATCATTAAAGTTTTATTTTCATGCATGATGTGGAAAAGTATTACTCCACATAAATAGTGCAATTTTTGTGTATAGTGTTTGTGCTTTTATAGGAAAAAGTCGATAAAGGTTTGCGGTCTGCTGGTCAAGTTCTTGATACAAATCAAAATGAACAGCCAGGTTTGCAGCCGCATTTATACTGCGTTATTTAATTTTTTGCCCACCTTTACATTTCAACAAATATTAAGTTTTTAAAGCCCATGACCTGATTCATCACTGTCTATGCGACTGTTTTTGTTTAGTTTTGTGAGTTTGCTCCCTTTTTTTGCTTGCACACAATTCATTATTCTATTTGTGCCTATTTTTAAGTCTATTCTATGTGTGCTCACCTGTTTTTTGCTGTTCTGTTTTACGCAATTTCACTCCAAGACTCTCTGTTGAATTTTCCAGTTCACCACCATTTGGCATAATTTTTTTTTTTTTTTGGCAAGGAGAATTTTTCACCAAATTCATGAATTGTGTATGAATTTGCCACCAAAAACAGTAATTAATACAAATAAGGAAAGTGACTTAAAAAAACCCTGTAAATGATGAATCAAGGCTTATAATGCTACAGAAATAAATGTAAGATTCCTACAATGCTTTCAGAAAAAAAAAAAGATTCCAGTTTACTACAAATATAACATTTTCATTTAATTTGCCAAAGAGGTTTAAGAAAACAACAACAACAAAAAACATCTGTTACTTACGCTAAAGATAACAGCCAACCCTGCCAATAGTCAGAAGGGCTGCAGCTGGCCAAGGACAACTTATTTGTTTTCTTCGCTCTGCAATAAGTTGTACTGTAGATATTAGGAACATACGGGTATTGAGTTGTATTAATTGCATAGTACACCACAGCAATCCACACTATTTGAGAAGCACAATCATTCTTATTTATCATTTGAGAGGTGAGATTTACAAATGGCATAAGCACGCAACAGTGAGAACATCTGTTCTATGTCAAATGATCGGGAAATATTTATCTGAATTCGGCAGGATGTGGAAAGGGCTTGGATATGTGGTTTGTAGACTAGATCTGAGTCAATATTACCACAAAGCAGGAGCTTGTGGGACTGGTGAGAGTGAGCAGCCATTTACTTTAATTGATAGGGGCAGCACGGTGGTGCAGTGGATAGCACAGCAGCCTTGCAGCGCTGGAGTCCTGGACAAGGACAACAACTGCAAAGAGTTTGTATGTTCTCTCCGTGTTTGTGTGGGTTTCATCCGGGTTCTCCGGCTTCCTCCCACCTTCCAAAGACATACCAATAGGGAATTTAGATTGTGAGCCCCAATGGGGACAGTGATGATAATGTGTGCAAAATGTAAAGCGCTGCGGAATATGTTAGTGCTATATAAAAATAAAGATTATTAAATAAAGATTATTAAATGATCAGCTACTTCTAGACTATATGAAGTTTCCTGTCAAGAATGTAAATGCACAAAGCACTATTGACTGGGTTAAAAATTCTCAATGAAAATCTGAATGTGGCTAGGGTCACACAACAGTATAAAAATGTTTTTGATTTTCATCCAGAAAACTAAGATTAGGGCGCCTCACCGCAAATGAAGGTAAATATAGGTCATTGACCTACTTTACCTTCATTCCCCGGGGTTTTGCAGCCAGGAGCACCGCTGCATTAACAGAGCTCCTGGCTGCAAAATATTTTAACCCCTTCAGATGGATTTATATCGTGGGACCTTACAGATCTTCGGAAGGTATGTATATTGTTGGTTTGTTTTTTTTTCCTTTGTTACAGAGCGAAGGTCTTCAGAAGGATTGAGCGAATAATAAATTATTACAACAACCTTTGTTTTTATTTCATTAAAATAATTTTTAATAATGTGTGTGTGTTTTTTTAACCTTTTACTACTATTGGATTAATAATGGATAGGTGTCATAATTGACGCCTCTCCATTATTAATCTGGCTTAATGTCACCTTACAATAGCAAGGTGGCATTAACCCTTCATTACCCCATATCCCACAGCTACACGGGAATGGGAAGAGAGTGGCCAAGTGCCAGAATAGGCGCATCTTCCAGATGTGCCTTTTCTGGGGTGGCTGGGGGCAGATGTTTTAAGCCAGGGGGGGGGCCAATAACCTCTGGCAGAGAAAATTGCACGGGAGCCCACGACAATTTTTTCCGCCATTTAACCCTTTAATTTAATAGCTAGAACGGCCAAATTTTGCATATACACACTACTAACATTAGTAGTGTGGAATATGCAAAAAAAAAAGGGATATGAGATGGTTTACTGTATGTAAACCATGTCTCATATCATGTCGGGTTTAGGAAGGAGAAAGCAAAAGCCGGCAATTGAATTACCGGCTTTAAAGCTATCTAGCGCTGGATGAAGTAATAATATATATACATACAGTTAGGGCCAGAAATATTTGGACAGTGACACAATTTTCGCGAGTTGGGCTCTGCATGCCACCACATTGCATTTGAAATGAAACCTCTACAACAGAATTCAAGTGCAGATTGTAACGTTTAATTTGAAGGGTTGAACAAAAATATCTGATAGAAAATGTAGGAATTGTACACATTTCTTTACAAACACTCCACATTTTAGGAGGTCAAAAGTAATTGGACAAATAAACATAACCCAAACAAAATATTTTTATTTTCAATATTTTGTTGCAAATCCTTTGGAGGCAATCACTGCCTTAAGTCTGGAACCCATGGACATCACCAAACGCTGGGTTTCCTCCTTCTTAATGCTTTGCCAGGCCTTTACAGCCGCAGCCTTCAGGTCTTGCTTGTTTGTGGGTCTTTCCATCTTAAGTCTGGATTTGAGCAAGTGAAATGCATGCTCAATTGGGTTTAGATCTGGAGATTGACTTGGCCATTGCAGAATGTTGCACTTTTTGGCACTCATGAACTCCTGGGTAGCTTTGGCTGTATGCTTGGGGTCATTGTCCATCTGTACTATGAAGCGCCGTCCAATCCACTTTGCAGCATTTGGCTGAATCTGGGCTGAAAGTATATCCCGGTACACTTCAGAATTCATCCGGCTACTCTTGTCTGCTCTTATGTCATCAATAAACACAAGTAATAATATAATAATAATAATCTTTATTTTTATATAGCGCTAACATATTCCGCAGCGCTTTACATTTTGCACACATTATCATCACTGTCCCCGATTGGGCTCACAATCTTGAATTCCTATCAGTATGTCTTTGGAATGTGGGAGGAAACCGAAGTGCCCGGAGTGACCCAGTGCCATTGAAAGCCATGCATGCCCATGCCATCACGTTGCCTCCACCATGTTTTACAGAGGATGTGGTGTGCCTTGGATCATGTGCCGTTCCCTTTCTTCTCCAAACTTTTTTCTTCCCATCATTCTGGTACAGGTTGATCTTTGTCTTATCTGTCCATAGAATACTTTTCCAGAACTGAGCTGGCTTCTTGAGGTGTTTTTCTGCAAATTTAACTCTGGCCTGTCTATTTTTGGTATTGATGAATGGTTTGCATCTAGATGTGAACCCTTTGTATTTACTGTCATGGAGTCTTCTCTTTACTGTTGACTTAGAGACAGATACACCTACTTCACTGAGAGTGTTCTGGACTTCAGTTGATGTTGTGAACGGGTTCTTCTTCACCAAATTAAGTATGCGGCGATCATCCACCACTGTTGTCATCCGTGGACGCCCAGGCCTTTTTGAGTTCCCAAGCTCACCAGTCAATTCCTTTTTTCTCAGAATGTACCCAACTGTTGATTTTGCTACTCCAAGCATGTCTGCTCTCTCTCTGATGGATTTTTTCTTTTTTTTCAGCCTCAGGATGTTCTGCTTCACCTCAATTGAGAGTTCCTTTGACCGCATGTTGTCTGCTCACAGCAACAGCTTCCAAATGCAAAACCACACACTTGGAATCCACCCCTGACCTTTTAACTACTTCATTGATTACAGGTTAACGAGGGAGACGCCTTCAGAGTTAATTGCAGCCCTTAGAGTCCATTGTCCAATTACTTTTGGTCCCTTGAAAAAGAGGACGCTATGCATTACAGAGCTATGATTCCTAAACCCTTTCTCCGATTTGGATGTGGAAACTATCATATTGCAGCTGGGAGTGTGCCCTTTCAGCCCATATTATATATATAATTGTATTTCTGAACATGTTTTTGTAAACAGCTAAAATAACAAAACTTGTGTCACTGTCCAAATATTTCTGGCCCTAACTGTATATGTGTCTACTGACATATATATATATATATAGACAGTATACAGTATATGTTTTTTTTTTTTTTACACATGGATCCCTTGTATAGCCGTATGTCGGTTTGGCAAGCCTGCGAGAAAAACACGCAGTAAGGGATACCATACAGATTACATACGGAGGATGCCATGCGCAAAAAACGCTGACACACCCTGCCTATGGAGGAGCTACGGACCACTATTTTGGGGACTTTTCAGCGTATTACGGCCGTAATATACGGACCGTATTATCTTACGCTGAGTGTGACTCCAGCCTTACCCTGAGTGTGACTCCAGCCTAACTGCCACCGTGTGCTGAAACCTCAGGCATCATCACACTAGGTTGGGACTTCCAGCTGTAAGCCAGGGACGTCGCTGCACATGCTCCAGCCTTGTGACGGTGAATGTCCCAGCCCTGAATGCGCATTGTAAGGTTGCAGCACATTACGACATGTGGCATGACCTTAGAATATATTTTCCATGGATAGTGACAGTAAAAAGTGGTGCCAAGGATGACATGGAGGCCACTAAGCAGAGGAAATGAGCAGTGAGATGAGTGTTAGTTTTTTTTTTCTACACTATACATTTATTTTATTCAGATGTCTGTAGACAACCCACAACAAAAGACATTCAATCTATGGAAAACAAATTTGCTGCAAATAGAATTTCCTAGAAAAGTTCACACAATTTGGAGAATTCTTATTTCTTCAGATCCGCTTATCATTAGCAAATATCTATTCAGCTGTTGACTAGTGACGAGCGAGCACTAAAATGCTCGGGTACTCATTACTCAAGTCGAGCAAATCGTAATGGTCGGGTGCTTGACCCGAGTAAATAGTATAATGGATGTCAATGGGAAACTCAAGCATTTTTCCAGCAGCTCCCCCACCGGGGGTCAGGAACGGGTCTAAAAATCAATGAAAAAGATGGAAACAGCACTGAAATGGCATGGGAACAACATGGGGAAGACCCTTGGAATCATCTCTGAATCCTAGGTTGCTGTTGGGAATGGTGTTGTCAAAGTATTACACCACTTGACAAAAAAACATACAAAACTGCAGTTAAAATGGATCTGACTGGAAAACATGGGCGACGGCACGGCATCCTGCGTATCTCCACCTGCTATGTTGCTCTCTGTATTTGTGACTAGTGTTGAGCATTCCGATACCGCAAGTATCGGGTATCGGCCGATATTTGCGGTATCGGAATTCCAATACCGCATTCCAATACTTCCCGCGTATCGGATACCGGAATCGGAAGTTCCCAGAATTCAAACTGAACGCAGCAGCCAATGAGGAATGATTGGAAGTGTGGGCACATCCTGTTTTGCATGGTGGGCATGTAAGTACTGGCAAGGCTTGGATTGGCTGCTGAAATGATGTCACTCTGCACTATAAAAAACGCTGCCGCCATTTTGCGCTCACTCTGCTGTGATTTCAGTTAGGGACAGGACGCTGTGTTCTAACTGAGGGCCAGTCGAGCTAGCTAATTGCTTAATTTTCCTTTCCAAAGGCTAATTTAGCAAAACGCTGTGTGTTCTTCACTGTTCACCTTGCTCTTGCCTTGCAGCGCTGTTTTAACAGCGTTCTGCAAGGTCTCTGTGTGTGTGTGTGTGTGCAGCTCACTCTGTAGTCTGTGTGCAGCCATATACCCGGTTGTATTCAGCTCAGGGGGGATTCACACTGCCTCACACAGTTGTCCTTTTTTGCTCTTAGTGCAGCCTGCTGCACATTTTTTCTCAAATTTCCTATTAGTGTTTTTCCACCAGTCTCCAGCTCTATTGTGGAAAAACACTACATAGGATAACCTAGAGGGGGGTTTTTGGGCCTTGCAGGGCCGTTTACGGCTGTCTGCACGGTCTCCGTGTGAGCCCAGCTCGCCCTGTAGTCTGTGTGCAGCCATAGCCGGTTGGATTCAGCTCAGGGTTCGTTACTGGCTCATACCTTGAGAAAAATTTTACTTTTTTTCAAATAGTGCAGCCTGTTTAAAATTTGAAAAAAAAAAATTCCTATTAGTGTCTTTCCACTCGTATCCAGCTAAATAGTGGAAAAACACTATATAGGATAACCTAGAGGAGGGTTTTTTGGCCTTGCAGCGCCGTTTACGGCTGTCTGCACGGTCTCCGTGTGAGCCCAGCTCGCCCTGTAGTCTGTGTGCAGCCATAGCCGGTTGGATTCAGCTCAGGGTTCGTTACTGGCTCATACCTAGAGAAAAATTTTACTTTTTTTCAAATAGTGCAGCCTGTTTAAAATTTGAAAAACAAAAATTCCTATTAGTGTCTTTCCACTCGTATCCAGCTAAATAGTGGAAAAACACTATATAGGATAACCTAGAGGAGGGTTTTTTGGCCTTGCAGCGCCGTTTACGGCTGTCTGCACGGTCTCTGTGTGAGCGCAGCTCGCCCTGTAGTCTGTGTGCAGCCATAGCCGGTTGGATTCAGCTCAGGGTGCGTTACTGCCTCATACCTTGAAAAACAATTTCCTTTTTTTCAAATAGTGCAGCCTGTTTAAAATTTGAAAAAAAAAATTCCTATTAGTGTCTTTCCACTCGTATCCAGCTAAATAGTGGAAAAACACTATATAGGATAACCTAGAGGAGGTTTTTTTGGCCTTGCAGCGCCGTTTACGGCTGTCTGCATGGTCTCCGTGTGAGCCCAGCTCGCCCTGTAGTCTGTGTGCAGCCATAGCCGGTTGGATTCAGCTCAGGGTGCGTTACTGCCTCATACCTTGAAAAACAATTTCCTTTTTTTCAAATAGTGCAGCCAGTTTAAAATTTGAAAAAAAAAACTCCTATTAGTGTCTTTCCACTCGTATCCAGCTAAATAGTGGAAAAACACTATATAGGATAACCGAGAGGAGGGTTTTTTGGCCTTGCAGCGCCGTTTACGGCTGTCTGCACGGTCTCCGTGTGATTTAAACTAGCTCTGTAGCCCGATCTGCACCAAAAAAAAAGTTAAGTTCACCAAACACAACTTAACACTTGTGTAGGCCACATTTGAAAAATAATAAAGTTTAGTCCACAATTTACAACATTAGTGTTTCTTACACCTGTTAGGAGGAGCATTTCAGGAATAAGCACACTAAGGCCTTAGTACTTTTCTGCTTATCTTTATCTGTCAACCAAGATGAAGAGGGCAGGGAGTAAGGCACGTGGGCGTGGGCGCGGAGCAGGGAGAGGAGCAGGGAGAGGACGTGGTGATTCTGTGCCTGCTGCGGGCGCCGGTGACTCGTCGTCACTCAGTTTCAGCAGGGAACAGTCCTTCATGCGCAGCTTTGTCGGAGAGCGCCGTGCACCGCTGCTACGTGAAGACCAAATTGAAGCCGTTGTCGGGTGGATGGCAGCTAACGCCTCGGCATCGACTTCAGTTAGTGCCACATCCTCTCAGGCACAGAGCACTAGAGAGCAGCCATCTGTCTCTTCACCACCTGCCAAATTGGCCAGGCAGTCAGAGAGCCCAGGACAGGAGCCGTCTCTACTTCTGTTCTCTGAATCTCTTGGCTTGGAAACAGGGGGCCAGCCAAGCAGCATTGGAGAAATGGAAGAAGAGGCAGTGTGCAGTGATGCCCAAAAGCTTTATCTCTCTGACTCTGAAGAGGCAGGTGGGCTAGTGCCTCCGGTGACCACAGCGCAGTACGCATCTGATGATGAAACTCAGGTGCCGCTTTCTGATGCGTACTGTGCTGCCGAGACTACCCAGGAGGAGCAGTTGGTGGCAGAGGGTAGTGGAGATGATGAGGTCCTTGACCCATCGTGGCGTGAGGAACAGGAAGGTGGTGGGAGCAGCTCTGAGGAAGAGCTTCCCCTTACGGGCCAAAGAGGGAGAGGGAGGGGGAAGACTGTGGAGCCTGTAGCCTCCACTTTGGCACCCGTTAGGAGCCTGTCTCTTTCCAAAGCCAAAAAGGGCGCTCCCAAGACTTGCAGTGCCTGGTCCTTTTTTGACACAGTTGCAGATGACATTTGTTTTGTCAAATGCAAGCTGTGTCATCAGAAAGTAAAAAGAGTTAAAAGTGTCAGCAACCTCAATACCACAAATATGTGGAAACATGTGCGGAACAGGCACGCGGTGGAGTTACAGAAACACAGTGAAGACGTAGGCCAACCAACAGCGGCAGCTACCACCTCTTCATCTCGTGTTGCCTCTTCCTCCACTGTTGTCCAGAGACCTAGTGTAATTCCACCCACAGCACCACCTTCCCAGTCATCCTCACACTCCCAGTCTACTCTACAGCCATCGGTAGTCCAGGCATGGGAGAAAAGGCGGGCATTCTCGGCCAACCACCCCCGAGCACAGGCTCTGAATGCAGGCATTGCCAAACTGTTGTCCCTGGAAATGCTCTCGTTCAGGCTGGTGGAGACTGACAGCTTCCGTGACTTGATGGCATTGGCAGTCCCACAGTACAAGGTGCCCAGCCGCTTTTACTTCAGCAGGCAGGCTGTCCCTGCCCTGCACAGGCATGTTGAGGCAAACATAAAACATGCGCTACTAAACGCCGTCAGTAGCAAGGTCCACCTCACCACCGATGCGTGGACCAGTCAGCATGGACAGGGGCGATATGTTTCCCTCACTGCCCATTGGGTTAATGTTGTTGAGCCAGGTACAGATCGTGCGAGTGGCGCAGGACGTGTCCTGCCCACTCCAAGGATTGCAGGAATCCAGTCTGTACGCATCGACTCCTCCTCTTACACCAGTTCCTCTGATTCCTCTCTGCAGGATCCGTCACAGTCTACCTCCACATGGACCCGTGAACGTTTACCTATGACCGACATGAGCACAGCCGTGGCCAAACGTCAGCAGGCCGTCTTGAAACTAGTTTCATTGGGGCATCGAAGCCACACAGCGCAGGAGCTCTGGAATGCCATCAAGCAGGAGAGCGATGTGTGGTTACTGCCAGCGAATCTCCAGCCAGGCATGGTAGTGTGTGACAATGGCCGAAATCTGGTGGCAGCTTTGGCCCTTGGCAACCTCACTCACATCCCATGTCTGGCACATGTGCTCAATTTGGTTGTGCAGAGTTTTCTGAGGGACTATCCGGATCTTGATGCCCTGCTGCACAAGGTCCGCCTAGAGTGTGCTCACTTGCGGCGTTCCAGCTTGGCCAGATCCCGCATTGCTGCTCTGCAGCGCCGATTCCGCCTTCCGGAACACCGCATCATATGTGACCTACCTACCCGGTGGAATTCCACGTTACATATGTTGGAGCGGTTGTGTGAGCAGCAGCAAGCAGTTATGGAGTACCAGCTGCATCAGGCGCAAAGAAGTCGCAGTCAGCGCCGATCAGACTTCACAACCACAGAGTGGGCCACTATGAAGGACGTCTGCCAGGTTTTGCGTCCTTTTGATTATTCCACGCGGATGGCAAGTGCAGATGATGCACTAGTCAGCATGACTGTCCCCCTTATCTGCCTGCTTCAGCAAACTTTGCAAGGGTTAAGGGATGATGTGGTGGAAGAGGTGGAGGATGAGGAGTCACCTTTTCCATCAGCTTCTGGAGAGTCAGCGCCACGTGGTTCCTCACAAAGGGGTACGCAGGGGCCAATTTGTGAGGAGGATGAGGAGGAGTCAATGGAGGAGGAAGAGCTCCGTCCAGAGGAGGGAGCGACACAATTGTCCAGTGGTCAGTGTGTACAGCGAGGATGGGGTGATGACGAGCGGGCAGAGATCATGTCTCAAGCAGGGGACAGCGTTTCTGGGCCAGTTGGCACTCTGCAGCACATGGTGGATTTCATGCTGCAGTGCCTGAGAAACGACCGCCGCATCGACCACATTCTCAACATGCCTGATTATTGGGTGTTCACCCTCCTCGATCCTCGCTACCGGGACAACGTCCAAAACCTCATCCCTGCGTTGACCCGGGAGCGTAAATTGCGGGAGTACCACGACACACTGGTGAATTCCATCATCTTCTCCTGTCCAACTGAGAGGAGTGCTGCTAGTGCTTTACAAAGCAGCTCAGTGCGTCGAGGCAGTGGGGGAGGCTCTGCCCAAAGAGGGAGCAGAAGCAGTGCCTCTGCCCAAGGCAAGCCCAGTATGGCACAACTCTGGCACACTTTTGTGTGCCCGCCCCAAATGTCTACACCATCACCGGCGGCTCCAGTCAGCAGGAGGCAACGGTTCCGTCAGATGGTGACAGACTACATGGCTTGCCCTCTTACTGTACTCCCAGGCTCTTCCCCGTTCAAGTTTTGGGTCTCTAAGCTGGATACATGGCCAGAGCTAAGCCAGTATGCATTGGAGGTGCTGGCTTGCCCTGCGGCTAGTGTCTTATCGGAATGTGTCTTTAGTGCCGCAGGTGGTGTACTAACAGACCGTCGCATGCGACTATCCTCCGATAACGTTGACCGGCTTACTTTCCTGAAAATGAACCAGGCCTGGATCTCGCAGGAATTTGCCACTCCTCTGCCTGATTAAGTAATTGGGTGTCATCCAGGTCTCCTGCTGTGTTCATCTTTCTACCACCTGAACTGCTATTCCTGGGCTCCAACACCGCCAGTTGCGGCTCAGAAGTGCAGGCTGCACAGTAAAAACATACGACCCAGTGTTATTGGGTTTCAGTAACGTCAGCTGATCCCCAGCTGTGTAGCCGGCAATGTGTCCTGCGACCGCCACGCTGGCACAACAACCTAAATGTAAGGGAACCTGTCCCCCTCCCCCCCCCCGTCGTTTGTTACTGAAAGAGCCATCTTGTGCAGCAGTAATGCTGCACAAGGGAAAGGTAGCTCTTTTTTTTTAGCTCTTTGCACACGCAGAACTTAACACTTATAAAGTGTGTTCACTGATACCGTTATACTGTCCCGGAGCTGGGACTTTCCTTCGTAATGTGACGCAGCACAGCCGTCATTCCTACCCCCTTGGTGCCATGCGCTGCCTCCTCAGCGTTGTTTTAAGCTGTCACGGAGCCTGCGCTGTTCTGTTATCCCTAGGGCATGCCCTATTTGCGCTGCCTGTCTTCTGACATAATTTGGTGTCAGGCTGGCTGCGCCTGTGCGGCCGCGCTGCCCGAGATCCCGCCTCGCAGTGTCTTCTGATTGAGTCACACTGCGGGCCTGGGATCCATGGGCATGCGCAGTGCATATCTTCCCCTCGGGCTCTCGCTCATTTCCCTCCGCCTTCTTTAGACTGTGCGCCGTCAGCTGATCCCTAGCATGCCACGGCCGTGACACCGCACAGTCTGAAGAAGAGGGAAG
This sequence comes from Ranitomeya imitator, assembly GCF_032444005.1. Lineage (NCBI taxonomy): Eukaryota > Metazoa > Chordata > Amphibia > Anura > Dendrobatidae > Ranitomeya > Ranitomeya imitator. The sequence goes on along the minus strand of NC_091288.1, from coordinate 119,921,423 downwards.
GAGGGGAGTGAGAGTCGAGGTTATGCACTGTGCATGCCCATGGTTCCAAGGCCCGCAGTGGGATTACGTTAGACGAGACTGCGAGGTGGGATCTGGAGCAGCGTGGACACACAGGCACTGACAGCCTGACACCAAATTATGTCAGAAGACAGGCAGCGCTAATTGGGCATGGCCAAGGGCTAACAGAACAGCGCAAGCTCCGTGACAGCTTAAAACAACGCTGAGGAGGCAGCGCACGGCATCAAGGGGATAGGAATGACAGCTGTGCTGTGTCCCATTACGAAGGAAATTCGCACCTCCGGAACGGTTTAACGGTATAAAGGGACACATTTTTAGTGTTTACTTCGGTGTTTGCAAGGAGCATAATTAAAAGAGCAACCTTTTCCTTTTGCATCCTTAGTGCTGCACAAGATGGCTCTTTCAGCTACAAACGTCTTGGGGGGGTTAAAGGTTCCCTTTCAACTTGCTCCAATCAGGCTTCGGCCTACACTCTGTTCCTCTGCTCCTCCTGCTGTCCCTGGGCTCTAACACCGCCAGTTGGTGCCTGGAAGTGCTGTGTGCACAGTCAACAGTCGCTCCTCTGTTATTGGGGTTCAGTAACGTCAGCTGATCCCCAGCTGTGTGTGCGGCAATACCTCCAATCTGCTCCTCCTGCTGTCCCTGGGCTCTAACACCGCCAGTTGGTGCCTGGAAGTGCTGTGTGCACAGTCAACAGTCGCTCCTCTGTTATTGGGGTTCAGTAACGTCAGCTGATCCCCAGCTGTGTATCCGGCAACGTGTCATGCGACCGCCACGCTGGCACAACTAAAATGTAAGGGGACCTGTCCCCCCCCCCCTAGGCATTTGTTACTGAAAGAGCCACCATGTGCAGCACTAATACTGCACAAGGGAAAGGTCGCTCTTGAAATTATGCTCCTTGCAAACGCTGAACTACACACTCATGTAATGTGTCCCCCTCACACCGTCCAACTGTCCCGGAGGTGGGACTTTCCTTTGTAATGTGACGCAGCACAGCCTTCATTGCTACCCCCTTGGCACCGTGCGCTGCCTCCTTAGCGTTGTTTGATTCCGTCATGGACCCTGCGCTGTTATGTTATCCCTTGGCCATGCACAGTTTGCGCTGCCCGTCCTCTGACATCATTTGTTGTCGTCCTGGCTGCGCCTGTGCGTCCACGCTGCCTGAAATCACACCTCGCAGTGTCATCTAATGTGATCCCACAGTGGGCCTGGTATCCATGGCCATGCGCAGTGCATATACTAGCCTCTCACTCCCCTTCTTCATGCTTCTTCAGACTAGGCGGCGTCAGCTGATCCCTAATAGCATGCCACGGCCGTGACGCCGCACAGTCTGAAGAAGCAGGAAGGAGGTGAGTGAGAGGCGATGATATGCACTGCGCATGCCCATGGATCCCTGGCCCGCAGTGGGACTACATTAGATGACACTGCAAGGTTGGATCTCGGGCAGCTTGGACGCACAGGCACTGCCAGCCTGACACCTACATGATGTCAGAAGACGGGCACCGCTAACTGTGCATGGCCAAGGGATAACATTACAGCGCGGGCTCCGTGACAGAACCAAACAACGTTGAGGAGGTGGCGCCCGGCACCAAGGGGGTTGGAATGACGGCTGTGCTGTGTCACATTACAAAGGAAAGTCCCACTTCCGGGATGGTTTGACGGTGTGAGGGGACACATTATATGAGTGTGTACTTCAGTGTTTGCAAGGAGCATAATTTTCGGAGCCACCATTTTCCATGTGCAGTATTACTGCTGTACAAGATGGCTCTTTCAGCAACAAATGCCTGGGGGGGGGTTAAAGGTTCCCTTTCAACTTGCTCCACTGCAGGCTTCGGCCTACACTCTGCTCCTCTTTGATTCCCTGGGTTTCAACACTGTCAGTTGCCACCTGGAAGTGTTGTCTACACAGAAAAAACACTAGGTGATGTGTCAGTGGGGTTCAGCACCGCCAGCTGTTCCCCTGCTGTGTAGTCGGCAACGTGTCCAGCACAAGCCACGCTGGCACAACAGAACAAAAGCTGCCACCAGTGCAGGCTTCGGCCTCCACTCTGCTCCTCTCCTCCTCCTGCTGACCCTGGGCTCAAACACCGCTAGTTTTTGCCCTGAAGTGCTAGCTGCACAGAGAAAAACACCAGCCAATGTGTTAGTGGGGTTCAGCAACGCCAGCTGTTCCCCTGCTGTGTAGCCGGCAACGTGACCTGCAAACGCCACGCAGGCACATGAACTGAAATTAAAGGGAACCTGGCCCCACCCCCCCAGGTGTTTCTATGTATAACAGCCACCTAGTACAGCAGTACTGCTGCATTTGTACAAGGTGGCTGACTTTTTCTCCTTGCCCACGTGGAACTCAACACGTACAAAATGTGTCTCTTTGAGACCATTCCACTGTCCCTGAGGTGTGACTTTCCTTTCTAATGATACGCAGCACCCCCCTTGGTAGCGTTTCCCGTCTTTTGTCATCATGGTTAGCTGGCTGCGCCTGTGCATCCGCCCTGCTAGAAACAACGCCCCTCGTTGTCATATTTATTTTGTCAGCGAGGGTGTGGTTTATGGGCACGAGCAGTGCATATGTTCGCCTGTCTTAACTCATCTCCTTCCGCCTTCTTCAGACTGTGCGGCCTCCTGGCCGTGGTAGGCGATAAGGGATCAGCTGAGGCCGCCCAGTCTGGAGCAGGTGTAAGGACATGTGTGAGCGGCAAACCTATTTACTGCACAAGGCCACGAATCCCAGCCACGCAGTGTGATTTTTTGAAAACACACTGTGGGTCTGGGATTCATGTCCATCGCTAACCGCAACGGCCGACATGAAATGAGGTCAGAAGACAGGAAGCGCTCACAGCGCATGGCCAAGGGATCACAATAGCGCAGACTCCTGTACAGCAAATAACAACGCTCAGGAATCTGCGCCCAGTACCTAGGTGCAAATTTTGACACCTGTGCTGCGTCTCCTTAAAAAGACAAGTCACGCCTCCACAACTGTTTGACAGTATAATGGGCTAAATAGTGTACGTGTTTTATTCAGCGTGTGCAAGGAGCAAACCAAATAGAGCAACCTTTTACTTGTGCAGCATTAATGCTGCACAAGGTGTGGCTCTTGTACCTTGCAACACCTGAGGGGGGTTAAAGGTAACCTTTGAAATTGGTTCAACTAGGCTTCGGCCTACACTCTGCTCCTCTCCTGCTGACCCTGGGCTCAAACACCGCTAGTTTTTGCCCGGAACTGCTAGCTGCACAGAGAAAAACACCAGTCAATGTGTTAGTGGGGTTCAGCACCGCCAGCTGTTCCCCTGCTGTGTAGTCGGCATCGTGTCCAGCACAAGCCACGCTGGCACAACTGACCAAAAGCTGCCACCAGTGCAGGCTTCGGCCTACACTTTGCTCCTCTCCTCCTCCTGCTGACCCTGGGCTCAAACAACGCCAGTTTCTGCCCGGACATGCTAGCTGCACAGAGAAAAACACCAGCCAATGTGTTAGTGGGGTTCAGCACCGCCAGCTGTTCCCCTGCTGTGTAGCTGGCAACGTGTCCTGCAAACGCCACGCAGGCACATGAACTGAAATTGAAGGGAGCCTGCCCCCCACCCCCCCAGGTGTTTCTATGTATAACAGCCACCTTGTACAGCAGTACTGCTGCATTTGTACAAGGTGGCTGACTTTTTCTCCTTGCACACGTGGAACTCAACAAGTACAAAATGTGTCTCATTACAGACCATTACAATGTCCCTGAGGTGTGACTTTCCTTTTTAATGACACGCAGCACCCCCATTGTTAGCGCTGCCCGTCTCCTGACATCATTGGTTGGCTGGCTGTGCCTGTGCGTCCCCCCTGCCCGACACAACGCCCCCCGTTGTCTCATATATTTTGACTGCGAGGGTGTGATTGATGGGCACGAGCAGTGCATATGTTCCCCTGTCTTCACTCCCCTCCTTCCGCCTTCTTCTGACTGTGCGGCCTCATGGCCGCGGCATGCGATAAGGGATCAGCTGAGGCCGCCCAGTCTGAAGCAGGTGTAAGGACATGTGTGAGCGGCGAACATATTTACTGCACAAGGCCACGAATCCCAGCACCGCAGTGTGACTTTAGGAAAAGCCACTGTGGGTCTGGGATTTATGGCCATCGTTAACCGCACCGGCCAACATGAAATGAGGTCATGAGACGGCCTGCACTAACAGGGTATTGCCAAGGGATAACACAAGAGCGCAGTTTCCTGTACTGCAAATAACAACGGTAAGGAATCTGCGCCCAGCACCTAGGTGTAAATTTGTACACCTGTGCTGCGTCTCCTTAAAAAGACTAGTAGTCACGCCTCCACTACTGTTTGACAGTATAATGGGCTAAATAGTGTACGTGTTTAATTCAGCGTGTGCAAGGAGCAAAATTAAATAGAGCAACCTTTGACTTGTGCATCATTAATGCTGTTCAAGGTGTGGCTCTTGTACCTTGCAACACCTGAGGGGGGGGTTAAAGGTAACCTTTGAAATTGGTTCAACTAGGCTTCGGCCTACACTCTGCTCCTCTCCTCCTCCTGCTGACCCTGGGCTCAAACACCGCTAGTTTTTGCCCGGAACTGCTAGCTGCACAGAGAAAAACACCAGTCAATGTGTTAGTGGGGTTCAGCAACGCCAGCTGCTCCCCTGCTGTGTAGTCGGCAACGTGTCCAGCACAAGCCACGCTGGCACAACAGAACAAAAGCTGCCACCAGTGCAGGCTTCGGCCTACACTTTGCTCCTCTCCTCCTCCTGCTGACCCTGGGCTCAAACAACGTCTGTTTCTGCCTGGACATGCTAGCTGCACAGAGAAAAACACCAGCCAATGTGTTAGTGGGGTTCAGCACCGCCAGCTGTTCCCCTGCTGTGTAGTCGGCATCGTGTCCAGCACAAGCCACGCTGGCACAACTGACCAAAAGCTGCCACCAGTGCAGGCTTCGGCCTACACTTTGCTCCTCTCCTCCTCCTGCTGACCCTGGGCTCAAACAACGCCAGTTTCTGCCCGGACATGCTAGCTGCACAGAGAAAAACACCAGCCAATGTGTTAGTGGGGTTCAGCACCGCCAGCTGTTCCCCTGCTGTGTAGCTGGCAACGTGTCCTGCAAACGCCACGCAGGCACATGAACTGAAATTGAAGGGAGCCTGCCCCCCACCCCCAGGTGTTTCTATGTATAACAGCCACCTTGTACAGCAGTACTGCTGCATTTGTACAAGGTGGCTGACTTTTTGTCCTTGCCCACGTGGAACTCAAAACGTACAAAATGTGTCTCGTTGAGACCATTCCACTGTCCCTGAGGTGTGACTTTCCTTTCTAATGATACGCAGCACCCCCCTTGGTAGCGCTTCCCGTCTTCTGACATCATTGGTTGGCTTGTTGCGCCTGTGCGTCCGCCCTGCCTGAAACAATGCTCCTCGTTGTCTTATTTTGACTGCGAGGGTGTGATTGATGGGCACGAGCAGTGCATATCTTCACCTGTCTTAACTCATCTCCTTCCGCCTTCTTCAGACTGTGCAGCCTCATGGCCGCGGCATGCGAGAAGGGATCAGCAGAGGCCGCCCAGTCTGAAGCAGGTGTAAGGACGTGTGTGAGCGGCCAAAATATTTACTGCTCAAGGCCACGAATCACAGCACCGCAGTGTGACTTTATGAAAAGGCACTGTGGGTCTGGGATTTATGGCCATCGTTAACCGCACCGGCCAACATGAAATGAGGTCATAAGACGGGCAGCTCTAACAGGGCATTGCCAAGGGATAACACAAGAGCGCAGACTCATGTACAGCAAATAACAACGCTCAGGAAACTGCGCCAAGCACCAAGGCGTTATTTGGGACACCTGTGCTGCGTCTCCTTAAAAAGCCAAGTCACGCATCCACTACAGTTTGACTGTAGAATGGGCTAAATTGTGTACGTCTTTCATTCAGCGTGTGCAAGTAGACAAATTAATAGAGCAACCTTTCACTTGTGCAGCATTAATACTGCACAAGGTGTGTCTCTTGTACTTTGTAACACCTGAGGGGGGGTTAAAGGTTTCCTTTGAAATTGGTTCAAATAGGCTTCGGCCTACACTCTGCTCCTCTCTTCCTCCTCCTGCTTCAACACGGCCTCAAACATCGCTAGTTTTTGACCGCAAGTGCTAGCTGCACAGAGAAAAACACACGCCATTGTGTTAGTGGGGTTCAGCAACGCCAGCTGTTCCCCCACTGTGTAGCCGGCAAAGTGTCATGCAAACGCAACGCAGACACAAAGCTGCCTCCAGTGCAGGCTTCGGCCTACACTCTGCTCCCCCTGCTTACCCTTAGCTCCAACACCGCTAGTTGGGGCTCTAGGAAGACAATCTTTAATAGGCAACGCATCTGGGTTCCAGCAACGCCAGCTGGTTCTCGGCAGTGTTTTTGACACAGGTACTCCCTCGTGCCAAGCCTGGTTTCAGCACCGTCAGCTGTTTCCGGGTTGTGTCAAGCTCACTGAGACGCCTATGCTTGCCCCGTCGTGGTGCGGTCGGGTTAGCCAACTCCAGGGTGCCTCCAGTTTAGGAGCTTCCTATGTGGGCTGCGTGAACTGGTAGTCAAGGCTGGTTCTGTAGTGCCAGTAGGCCCAGCTCCCCCTGTAGGACTGTTGGGGTTCGGTAACTGCGGCTGCCTCGCGGCCTAGCTGTTCTCTCCTCTCCTGTGGGCCTTGGGGTCCACCACCTGGTTCCAGCACCGTCAGCTGGTTCCGGGCCGAGCCTTTGGCTTAGGTGCCTCCTCCTGGGTATCCGAGTTCCGCCAACGTCAGGCGGTCCTTGGTAGTGCTTTTAAGCGCGGGCACCTACAGCTTAGTAACCGGGTTCCAGCACCGCCAGCTGGTCCTCGGTCGTGCCATTGGCTCTTGCACACTGGGGCAACGCATCTGGGTTCCAGCAACGCCAGCTGGTTCTCGGCAGTGTTTTTGACACAGGTACTCCCTCGTGCCAAGCCTGGTTTCAGCACCGTCAGCTGTTTCCGGGTTGTGTCAAGCTCACTGAGACGCCTATGCTTGCCCCGTCGTGTTGCAGTCGGGTTAGCCAACTCCAGGGTGCCTCCAGTTTAGGAGCTTCCTATGTGGGCTGCGTGAACTGGTAGTCAAGGCTGGTTCTGTAGTGCCAGTAGGCCCAGCTCCCCCTGTAGGACTGTTGGGGTTCGGTAACTGCAGCTGCCTCGCGGCCTAGCTGTTCTCTCCTCTCCTGTGGGCCTTGGGGTCCACCACCTGGTTCCAGCACCGTCAGCTGGTTCCAGGCCGAGCCTTTGGCTTAGGTGCCTCCTCCTGGGTATCCGAGTTCCGCCAACGTCAGGCGGTCCTTGGTAGTGCTTTTAAGCGCGGGCACCTACAGCTTAGTAACCGGGTTCCAGCACCGCCAGCTGGTCCTCTTTCGTGCCATTGGCTCTTGCACACTGGGGCAACGCATCTGGGTTCCAGCAACGCCAGCTGGTTCTCGGCAGTGTTTTTGACACAGGTACTCCCTCGTGCCAAGCCTGGTTTCAGCACCGTCAGCTGTTTCCGGGTTGTGTCAAGCTCACTGAGACGCCTATGCTTGCCCCGTCGTGGTGCGGTCGGGTTAGCCAACTCCAGGGTTCCTCCAGTTTAGGAGCTTCCTATGTGGGCTGCGTGAACTGGTAGTCAAGGCTGGTTCTGTAGTGCCAGTAGGCCCAGCTCCCCCTGTAGGACTGTTGGGGTTCGGTAACTGCGGCTGCCTCGCGGCCTAGCTGTTCTCTCCTCTCCTGTGGGCCTTGGGGTCCACCACCTGGTTCCAGCACCGTCAGCTGGTTCCAGGCCGAGCCTTTGGCTTAGGTGCCTCCTCCTGGGTATCCGAGTTCCGCCAACGTCAGGCGGTCCTTGGTAATGCTTTTAAGCGCGGGCACCTACAGCTTAGTAACCGGGTTCCAGCACCGCCAGCTGGTCCTCTTTCGTGCCATTGGCTCTTGCACACTGGGGCAACGCACCTGGGTTCCAGCAACGCCAGCTGGTTCTCGGCAGTGTTTTTGACACAGGTACTCCCTCGTGCCAAGCCTGGTTTCATCACCGTCAGCTGTTTCCGGGTTGTGTCAAGCTCACTGAGACGCCTATGCTTGCCCCGTCGTGGTGCGGTCGGGTTAGCCAACTCCAGGGTGCCTCCAGTTTAGGAGCTTCCTATGTGGGCTGCGTGAACTGGTAGTCAAGGCTGGTTCTGTAGTGCCAGTAGGCCCAGCTCCCCCTGTAGGACTGTTGGGGTTCGGTAACTGCGGCTGCCTCGCGGCCTAGCTGTTCTCTCCTCTCCTGTGGGCCTTGGGGTCCACCACCTGGTTCCAGCACCGTCAGCTGGTTCCAGGCCGAGCCTTTGGCTTAGGTGCCTCCTCCTGGGTATCCGAGTTCCGCCAACGTCAGGCGGTCCTTGGTAGTGCTTTTAAGCGCGGGCACCTACAGCTTAGTAACCGGGTTCCAGCACCGCCAGCTGGTCCTCTTTCGTGCCATTGGCTCTTGCACACTGGGGCAACGCATCTGGGTTCCAGCAACGCCAGCTGGTTCTCGGCAGTGTTTTTGACACAGGTACTCCCTCGTGCCAAGCCTGGTTTCAGCACCGTCAGCTGTTTCCGGGTTGTGTCAAGCTCACTGAGACGCCTATGCTTGCCCCGTCGTGGTGCGGTCGGGTTAGCCAACTCCAGGGTGCCTCCAGTTTAGGAGCTTCCTATGTGGGCTGCGTGAACTGGTAGTCAAGGCTGGTTCTGTAGTGCCAGTAGGCCCAGCTCCCCCTGTAGGACTGTTGGGGTTCGGTAACTACGGCTGCCTCGCGGCCTAGCTGTTCTCTCCTCTCCTGTGGGCCTTGGGGTCCACCACCTGGTTCCAGCACTGTCAGCTGGTTCCAGGCCGAGCCTTTGGCTTAGGTGCCTCCTCCTGGGTATCCGAGTTCCGCCAACGTCAGGCGGTCCTTGGTAGTGCTTTTAAGCGCGGGCACCTACAGCTTAGTAACCGGGTTCCAGCACCGCCAGCTGGTCCTCTTTCGTGCCATTGGCTCTTGCACACTGGGGCAACGCATCTGGGTTCCAGCAACGCCAGCTGGTTCTCGGCAGTGTTTTTGACACAGGTACTCCCTCGTGCCAAGCCTGGTTTCAGCACCGTCAGCTGTTTCCGGGTTGTGTCAAGCTCACTGAGACGCCTATGCTTGCCCCGTCGTGTTGCAGTCGGGTTAGCCAACTCCAGGGTGCCTCCAGTTTAGGAGCTTCCTATGTGGGCTGCGTGAACTGGTAGTCAAGGCTGGTTCTGTAGTGCCAGTAGGCCCAGCTCCCCCTGTAGGACTGTTGGGGTTCGGTAACTGCGGCTGCCTCGCGGCCTAGCTGTTCTCTCCTCTCCTGTGGGCCTTGGGGTCCACCACCTGGTTCCAGCACCGTCAGCTGGTTCCAGGCCGAGCCTTTGGCTTAGGTGCCTCCTCCTGGGTATCCGAGTTCCGCCAACGTCAGGCGGTCCTTGGTAGTGCTTTTAAGCACGGGCACCTACAGCTTAGTAACCGGGTTCCAGCACCGCCAGCTGGTCCTCTTTCGTGCCATTGGCTCTTGCACACTGGGGCAACGCATCTGGGTTCCAGCAACGCCAGCTGGTTCTCGGCAGTGTTTTTGACACATGTACTCCCTCGTGCCAAGCCTGGTTTCAGCACCGTCAGCTGTTTCCGGGTTGTGTCAAGCTCACTGAGACGCCTATGCTTGCCCCGTCGTGGTGCGGTCGGGTTAGCCAACTCCAGGGTGCCTCCAGTTTAGGAGCTTCCTATGTGGGCTGCGTGAACTGGTAGTCAAGGCTGGTTCTGTAGTGCCAGTAGGCCCAGCTCCCCCTGTAGGACTGTTGGGGTTCGGTAACTGCGGCTGCCTCGCGGCCTAGCTGTTCTCTCCTCTCCTGTGGGCCTTGGGGTCCACCACCTGGTTCCAGCACTGTCAGCTGGTTCCAGGCCGAGCCTTTGGCTTAGGTGCCTCCTCCTGGGTATCCGAGTTCCGCCAACGTCAGGCGGTCCTTGGTAGTGCTTTTAAGCGCGGGCACCTACAGCTTAGTAACCGGGTTCCAGCACCGCCAGCTGGTCCTCTTTCGTGCCATTGGCTCTTGCACACTGGGGCAACGCATCTGGGTTCCAGCAACGCCAGCTGGTTCTCGGCAGTGTTTTTGACACAGGTACTCCCTCGTGCCAAGCCTGGTTTCAGCACCGTCAGCTGTTTCCGGGTTGTGTCAAGCTCACTGAGACGCCTATGCTTGCCCCGTCGTGTTGCAGTCGGGTTAGCCAACTCCAGGGTGCCTCCAGTTTAGGAGCTTCCTATGTGGGCTGCGTGAACTGGTAGTCAAGGCTGGTTCTGTAGTGCCAGTAGGCCCAGCTCCCCCTGTAGGACTGTTGGGGTTCGGTAACTGCGGCTGCCTCGCGGCCTAGCTGTTCTCTCCTCTCCTGTGGGCCTTGGGGTCCACCACCTGGTTCCAGCACCGTCAGCTGGTTCCAGGCCGAGCCTTTGGCTTAGGTGCCTCCTCCTGGGTATCCGAGTTCCGCCAACGTCAGGCGGTCCTTGGTAGTGCTTTTAAGCACGGGCACCTACAGCTTAGTAACCGGGTTCCAGCACCGCCAGCTGGTCCTCTTTCGTGCCATTGGCTCTTGCACACTGGGGCAACGCATCTGGGTTCCAGCAACGCCAGCTGGTTCTCGGCAGTGTTTTTGACACAGGTACTCCCTCGTGCCAAGCCTGGTTTCAGCACCGTCAGCTGTTTCCGAGTTGTGTCAAGCTCACTGAGACGCCTATGCTTGCCCCGTCGTGGTGCGGTCGGGTTAGCCAACTCCAGGGTGCCTCCAGTTTAGGAGCTTCCTATGTGGGCTGCGTGAACTGGTAGTCAAGGCTGGTTCTGTAGTGCCAGTAGGCCCAGCTCCCCCTGTAGGACTGTTGGGGTTCGGTAACTGCGGCTGCCTCGCGGCCTAGCTGTTCTCTCCTCTCCTGTGGGCCTTGGGGTCCACCACCTGGTTCCAGCACCGTCAGCTGGTTCCAGGCCGAGCCTTTGGCTTAGGTGCCTCCTCCTGGGTATCCGAGTTCCGCCAATGTCAGGCGGTCCTTGGTAGTGCTTTTAAGCGCGGGCACCTACAGCTTAGTAACCGGGTTCCAGCACCGCCAGCTGGTCCTCTTTCGTGCCATTGGCTCTTGCACACTGGGGCAACGCATCTGGGTTCCAGCAACGCCAGCTGGTTCTCGGCAGTGTTTTTGACACATGTACTCCCTCGTGCCAAGCCTGGTTTCAGCACCGTCAGCTGTTTCCGGGTTGTGTCAAGCTCACTGAGACGCCTATGCTTGCCCCGTCGTGGTGCGGTCGGGTTAGCCAACTCCAGGGTGCCTCCAGTTTAGGAGCTTCCTATGTGGGCTGCGTGAACTGGTAGTCAAGGCTGGTTCTGTAGTGCCAGTAGGCCCAGCTCCCCCTGTAGGACTGTTGGGGTTCGGTAACTGCGGCTGCCTCGCGGCCTAGCTGTTCTCTCCTCTCCTGTGGGCCTTGGGGTCCACCACCTGGTTCCAGCACCGTCAGCTGGTTCCAGGCCGAGCCTTTGGCTTAGGTGCCTCCTCCTGGGTATCCGAGTTCCGCCAACGTCAGGCGGTCCTTGGTAGTGCTTTTAAGCGCGGGCACCTACAGCTTAGTAACCGGGTTCCAGCACCGCCAGCTGGTCCTCTTTCGTGCCATTGGCTCTTGCACACTGGGGCAACGCATCTGGGTTCCAGCAACGCCAGCTGGTTCTCGGCAGTGTTTTTGACACATGTACTCCCTCGTGCCAAGCCTGGTTTCAGCACCGTCAGCTGTTTCCGGGTTGTGTCAAGCTCACTGAGACGCCTATGCTTGCCCCGTCGTGGTGCGGTCGGGTTAGCCAACTCCAGGGTGCCTCCAGTTTAGGAGCTTCCTATGTGGGCTGCGTGAACTGGTAGTCAAGGCTGGTTCTGTAGTGCCAGTAGGCCCAGCTCCCCCTGTAGGACTGTTGGGGTTCGGTAACTGCGGCTGCCTCGCGGCCTAGCTGTTCTCTCCTCTCCTGTGGGCCTTGGGGTCCACCACCTGGTTCCAGCACCGTCAGCTGGTTCCAGGCCGAGCCTTTGGCTTAGGTGCCTCCTCCTGGGTATCCGAGTTCCGCCAACATCAGGCGGTCCTTGGTAGTGCTTTTAAGCGCGGGCACCTACAGCTTAGTAACCGGGTTCCAGCACCGCCAGCTGGTCCTCTTTCGTGCCATTGGCTCTTGCACACTGGGGCAACGCATCTGGGTTCCAGCAACGCCAGCTTTTTCTCGGCAGTGTTTTTGACACAGGTACTCCCTCGTGCCAAGCCTGGTTTCAGCACCGTCAGCTGTTTCCGGGTTGTGTCAAGCTCACTGAGACGCCTATGCTTGCCCCGTCGTGGTGCGGTCGGGTTAGCCAACTCCAGGGTGCCTCCAGTTTAGGAGCTTCCTATGTGGGCTGCGTGAACTGGTAGTCAAGGCTGGTTCTGTAGTGCCAGTAGGCCCAGCTCCCCCTGTAGGACTGTTGGGGTTCGGTAACTGCGGCTGCCTCGCGGCCTAGCTGTTCTCTCCTCTCCTGTGGGCCTTCGGGTCCACCACCTGGTTCCAGCACCGTCAGCTGGTTCTCGGCAGTGTCTTTTGCTCTTGTACCTTCTGCTCCCCATCCTGGTTCCAGTACCGTCAGCTGGTTCCGGGCAGAGCCTTTGGCTTAGGTGCCTCCTTCTGGGTATCCAAGTTCCACCAACGTCAGGTGGTCCTTGGTAGTGCTTTCAGGCACGGGTACCTCCTGCTTAGTAACCGGGTTCCAGTAACGTCAGCTGGTCCTCGGTAGTTCCATTGGCTCTTGGACCTTCGGCTACCCATCCGGGTTCCAGTACCGTCAGCTGGTTCTCGGCAGTGTCTTTTGCTCTTGTACCTTCTGCTCCCCATCCTGGTTCCAGTAACGTCAGCTGGTTCCGGGCAGAGCCTTTGGCTTAGGTGCCTCCTTCTGGGTATCCGAGTTCCGCCAACGCCAGGCGGTCCTTGGTAGTGCTTTTTAGCACGGGTACCTCCTGCTTAGTAACCGGGTTCCAGTAACGTCAGCTGGTCCTCGGTAGTTCCATAGGCTCTTGAACCTTCGGGTAGCCATCCGAGTTCCAGTTCCATCAGCTGGTTCTTGGCATTTTCTCAGCCTTCTTGTACCTTCTGCTACATTTCCAAGTTTAAGACCCTAAAGTCGACGACCCGGAAGACCACCCCGATGACGACGACCCGGAAGACCACCCCGATGACGACGACGACGACCCGGAAGACCACCCCGATGACGACGGCAGAGACGACGACGGCGGAGACGACGACGGCTGAGACGACGACGGCGGAGATGACGACACTGGAGACGACGACCCTGGAGACGACGACATGGAAGACCGAGAAGCAGAAGAACAAGAGGCTGCAGAACAAAGAGCAGAAGAACATTAAGCATAAGACTTAATATCAGAGCAAAAGATATTATCTAAATTATAAGCAGAAGAAGACTAAGCAGTGTATGGGGGTGAGTCCGTTCCTCCTCGTGGTACCCCTGGATAAAGCCTGATGCTGCAGGCCAAACTGAACGCGGACAAATGTAACTTTTGTGACTGGCAGAACGGAAGGTGTAATCTTCCAACTTTTATAGATAACAACTACGGGAATGCCTGTCACAAATGAGAATATGATGAAGAAGAAGAATAGGAAGAATAATAACAGTGGAATAAAAAGAATATGTAGAATAGGAAGAATAATAATAGTTGAATAAAATGAATATGAAGAATGTAATAAAAAAAAAAAATAGGTAGAAGATGAAGAAGAAGATGAATAAGGTGAAGAAGACGTTGATGTCAAAGATGCTGATGATGATGAAGATGAAAGTGTGGGAAAAGTAAAAAAAAAAAAAGAAAAAAAAGAAGGGGAAGGGCGTGGAATAGTGAAACATCAATATCTGACAAAATAAAAAAAAATTTACATACTCAATATCTTTTTCACTCCGAACGTCTTTAAAAAAAACAAAAACATGCTATTCTATTTGATTGAGCTAAACCTCATTGCCTTTAATGTCTCCGCCACCTCCCACAATACATCCTACATTATTCTTAGTTGTTTTCCTTGATGTAGAATGAACCTACAAGGAAAGAAAGGGTTTATTTTAATTCCGATATTTTGGTCCCATTGACTTGCATTGGGATCGGGTATCGGTATCGGCGATATCCGATATTTTTTGAATATCGGCCAATCCCAACCGATACCGATACTTTCCGATATCGGAAGGTATCGCTCAACACTATTTGTGACGCATGTCTGTGAACTTTTTTGAGCACATTGTTATGTGAACTTCTTATGATTTATTTATTTATACCTTTTGGTGCTGTTAAGATGAGATGTACGTATAGCATCTGGTGGGATATAGGTACTACTATGAGACTGGCATAGATTGAGCAGGATTGCCGCCCGGTCCTCCTTGCCTTATAATATACATTTGATTGCCAATTTTAGCCCATTTACTTGTCAGAGATTGTTTGTATATTTAACCCTGCTGTACTGTTCGGGTCAATATGACCCGAAATGATTTTTGAGACCCTGTAGATTTTTTTATATGAGGATTTGAAACTAGTGGTATCTTGACTTCTCATTTGTGGAGCTCTATATATTTTTTTTGTTTTTGTTTTTTGTTTTTTGTTTACTTTTTGCTACACGCTGATTGTTACACTTATATTGTTCGGGTCAATATGACCCAATAGCATTTTATACTGTTCTACAGGTCTGATTATTTCTGACTGCAAAAGTTATGTATTTTTATGTGTACTTCATCTCAAAATGGTGGTGGTTTCACTGTTCTAATCAGTAAACAAGTAATTATCTAGTATTATCCATTTGCTGTTTGTGAGAGAGGAGATTGGTTGTCTATCATTCAAAGGCTGGGGGTTTCACTGTCATCAGTAATCAAGTATTTATTTAGTCAAATGCATTTCCAGTTTGTGAGAGAAGACACTGTTGTCTTATAAATTGGACACCAGTCATTTGACTTACACCCTGAAGCTAAGTCCTGTGAAAGAGACACTGGAATCTGTGAAAGAGAGAGCACTGAGCTGTGAATACACATCTTTACAGGTATTCTTTTTTTTTCAAAACTTGGATAAAAATGTTTCTAAAATGTCTATTGACTGATGCTGTGAATACATATCTTTACAACTATTCTTTTCTTTTCCAAACTTATGTAATTCTAATGAGCACAATGCACCATGACAATGCCATAAGTGATAGAGAAGACAGAAAGCATGACATTATTTTGGATTATAATGCCACAAAGGGAGCAGTTGATACTTTAGACCAAGCAATATCAACATATACATGCAAACGCAAAACCAATCGGTGGCCAATGATTTTATTTTATAACATACTGGACGTTTCTGCATACAATGCATTTGTCTTATGGAGAGAAATCGACCCCGATTGGAACCGGAATAAGCTGCATAAAATAAGATTTTTTCTTGAGGAATTGGGCAAATCCCTGGTTAGGCCATATATTGAGAGCAGAAAAGTGACCCCGAGAAGTGAAGGAGCAACAGCCATTGTAAAAAGTGTCCAGCATGCTCAAGAAAAAGACTCCACATCCACGGCCTCCACCAGCACAGCTATCAGCAGCACAGCTACCAGCAAAAAAAGGAAGAGATGTAGCTTCTGTCCATCTTCCTGTGACAATAAGACTAATCTGACATGTGCTGGATGTTCAAAATATCTGTGTAAAGGACATGTGTCTTATTTTTGTGTTCAGTGTAAAAACGCATGAACATGTTCAGTTCTTCTTTTTTCTTTCTAAAAAGGTTGAAGTTTTTATGATTTTTCATTTGTTTATTTATAAATATTGTTTTCAAAAAGTTAAATTTCATGTTTTAGTAATAGTAATGTAAAGTGTCTTTGTTATTTGTGTGCAGAATGCCAACAAAGACAATTGCAAAAAGCCTGTGTAACCTTTTTATGAAAAAAAATAAATTATTAAGTTTAAATTTAAATTTTTCATTTGTTTATGATCAACCATGTTTACATACAGTATAATAATGAAAAAAGTATTCAAATAAAACACTTGGAGTAGCTAAAAATCAAGAATTAATAGGTCGGGTCATATTGACCCGGAAACAGTACAAGTGCATAGCAAATGCAAACAGAACAGCATGGGTTAATAAATTTTTTATCTTTTGATTTATTTTTGACTACTACATTGTGTTTTCTTTATGGTATTTGCTTTGTTTAAGTTTTCAGTGTGTATCACACTAATCTAATACAAAGGCTATACAACTATACAATTATATGAGTTTAGTTTTTACTCTTTTGAATGATAATGCTCATATTGATTTTTAGGTGCCCTTTGTGTTTTTTCTGTTTGTATCCAAGTCTGGATTTTTCCCTATCCTGCTCTGTCTGTCCCTGTTTCCACTCTTTTAACCTGCAGTTTCTGAACCAGTACCTATCTCTTTTCAAGTTTCTCAACAATATTGATCCTTGTGTACACTTGCTACTTCATTGTAAGTACCTTGTGTGAATCTGCTCCTGTCTATCCTACCTATACCTGTCCATGTCTCAGTCTTGTGTGTATTCTATTCTGTCTGTCCAGTGTGTACTTGTCTTTGTTATTTTCCTATGATTGACCACATCTGCAGTTTCCTCTCCTTCTGCTCGGCGTCTGCAGTTTCCTCTTCTTCTGCTCGGTGTCTGTGGTTTCCTTTGCTTCTGTGGTTTTCTCTGCTTCTGCTCGGCATCTACAGTTTCCTCTGCTTCTGCTCGGCGTCTATGGTTTCCTCTGCTTCTGCTTAGTGTCTGTGGTTTTATCTGCTTCTGCTTGGCTTCTGCGGTTACCTCTGCTCCTGCTCAGCATCTGCAGTTTCTTCTGCTTCTGCTCAGTGTCTGCGGTTTCCTCTGCTTCTCCTCGGCTTCTGTGGTTTCCTCTGCTTCGGCTCTGTGTCTGTGACTCTGCCTCTGCTCTGCATCTGTAGCTCTGCTTCTGCTCCGCGTCTGTGGCTCTGCTCCTACTTCGCTTCTGCATCTTCTTGTCTGGCCAGTCTGATCTGGGTCCAACCTGTTCCCATATTCATGTCATACCTGCCGGTGTCCCAGTCCTTCCTGAAACTGTTCCTTGGCTGAGCTGAGTCCTACCCATCCTTATCTTCCAGTCACATCTGCCTGTGTCCCAGTCCTTCCCGAAACTGTTCCTGTCCCTCCAGTCTGAACTGTGCCTGCCTGACAGAGTGTCAGCCGTGCTCGCCTGCCTCGCAGAGTGTCACCTGGTCCAGTTGAACTTGCCTGGCTCATTTCAACATCAACCGATTCCACTGCAACTCCCAGTTCTCATGTCAATGTCAACTGGTCCAGTTGCCCCTGCCGTTGCTCATGTCAATGTCTGCTGGTCTAGCTGCACCTGCCAGTGCTCATCTCAACATGAGCCAGTCCAGTTGCAGCTGTCAGTGCTGTCAGGCTGCCTCGCGGCCTAGCTGTTCTCTCCTCTCCTGTGGGCCTTGGGGTCCACCACCTGGTTCCAGCACCGTCAGCTGGTTCCAGGCCGAGCCTTTGGCTTAGGTGCCTCCTCCTGGGTATCCGAGTTCCGCCAACGTCAGGCGGTCCTTGGTAGTGCTTTTAAGCGCGGGCACCTACAGCTTAGTAACCGGGTTCCAGCACCGCCAGCTGGTCCTCGGTCGTGCCATTGGCTCTTGCACACTGGGGCAACGCATCTGGGTTCCAGCAACGCCAGCTGGTTCTCGGCAGTGTTTTTGACACATGTACTCCCTCGTGCCAAGCCTGGTTTCAGCACCGTCAGCTGTTTCCGGGTTGTGTCAAGCTCACTGAGACGCCTATGCTTGCCCCGTCGTGGTGCGGTCGGGTTAGCCAACTCCAGGGTGCCTCCAGTTTAGGAGCTTCCTATGTGGGCTGCGTGAACTGGTAGTCAAGGCTGGTTCTGTAGTGCCAGTAGGCCCAGCTCCCCCTGTAGGACTGTTGGGGTTCGGTAACTGCGGCTGCCTCGTGGCCTAGCTGTTCTCTCCTCTCCTGTGGGCCTTGGGGTCCACCACCTGGTTCCAGCACCGTCAGCTGGTTCCAGGCCGAGCCTTTGGCTTAGGTGCCTCCTCCTGGGTATCCGAGTTCCGCCAACGTCAGGCGGTCCTTGGTAGTGCTTTTAAGCGCGGGCACTTACAGCTTAGTAACCGGGTTCCAGCACCGCCAGCTGGTCCTCTTTCGTGCCATTGGCTCTTGCACACTGGGGCAACGCATCTGGGTTCCAGCAACGCCAGCTTTTTCTCGGCAGTGTTTTTGACACAGGTACTCCCTCGTGCCAAGCCTGGTTTCAGCACCGTCAGCTGTTTCCGGGTTGTGTCAAGCTCACTGAGACGCCTATGCTTACCCCGTCGTGGTGCGGTCGGGTTAGCCAACTCCAGGGTGCCTCCAGTTTAGGAGCTTCCTATGTGGGCTGCGTGAACTGGTAGTCAAGGCTGGTTCTGTAGTGCCAGTAGGCCCAGCTCCCCCTGTAGGACTGTTGGGGTTCGGTAACTGCGGCTGCCTCGCGGCCTAGCTGTTCTCTCCTCTCCTGTGGGCCTTCGGGTCCACCACCTGGTTCCAGCACCGTCAGCTGGTTCTCGGCAGTGTCTTTTGCTCTTGTACCTTCTGCTCCCCATCCTGGTTCCAGTACCGTCAGCTGGTTCCGGGCAGAGCCTTTGGCTTAGGTGCCTCCTTCTGGGTATCCAAGTTCCACCAACGTCAGGTGGTCCTTGGTAGTGCTTTCAGGCACGGGTACCTCCTGCTTAGTAACCGGGTTCCAGTAACGTCAGCTGGTCCTCGGTAGTTCCATTGGCTCTTGGACCTTCGGCTACCCATCCGGGTTCCAGTACCGTCAGCTGGTTCTCGGCAGTGTCTTTTGCTCTTGTACCTTCTGCTCCCCATCCTGGTTCCAGTAACGTCAGCTGGTTCCGGGCAGAGCCTTTGGCTTAGGTGCCTCCTTCTGGGTATCCGAGTTCCGCCAACGCCAGGCGGTCCTTGGTAGTGCTTTTTAGCACGGGTACCTCCTGCTTAGTAACCGGGTTCCAGTAACGTCAGCTGGTCCTCGGTAGTTCCATAGGCTCTTGAACCTTCGGGTAGCCATCCGAGTTCCAGTTCCATCAGCTGGTTCTTGGCATTTTCTCAGCCTTCTTGTACCTTCTGCTACATTTCCAAGTTTAAGACCCTAAAGTCGACGACCCGGAAGACCACCCCGATGACGACGACCCGGAAGACCACCCCGATGACGACGACGACGACCCGGAAGACCACCCCGATGACGACGGCGGAGACGACGACGGCGGAGACGACGACGGCTGAGACGACGACGGCGGAGATGACGACACTGGAGACGACGACCCTGGAGACGACGACATGGAAGACCGAGAAGCAGAAGAACAAGAGGCTGCAGAACAAAGAGCAGAAGAACATTAAGCATAAGACTTAATATCAGAGCAAAAGATATTATCTAAATTATAAGCAGAAGAAGACTAAGCAGTGTATGGGGGTGAGTCCGTTCCTCCTCGTGGTACCCCTGGATAAAGCCTGATGCTGCAGGCCAAACTGAACGCGGACAAATGTAACTTTTGTGACTGGCAGAACGGAAGGTGTAATCTTCCAACTTTTATAGATAACAACTACGGGAATGCCTGTCACAAATGAGAATATGATGAAGAAGTAGAATAGGAAGAATAATAACAGTGGAATAAAAAGAATATGTAGAATAGGAAGAATAATAATAGTTGAATAAAATGAATATGAAGAATGTAATAAAAAAAAAAAATAGGTAGAAGATGAAGAAGAAGATGAATAAGGTGAAGAAGACGTTGATGTCAAAGATGCTGATGATGATGAAGATGAAAGTGTGGGAAAAGTAAAAAAAAAAAAGAAAAAAAAGAAGGGGAAGGGCGTGGAATAGTGAAACATCAATATCTGACAAAATAAAAAAAAAATTTACATACTCAATATCTTTTTCACTCCGAACGTCTTTAAAAAAAACAAAAACATGCTATTCTATTTGATTGGGCTAAACCTCATTGCCTTTAATGTCTCCGCCACCTCCCACAATACATCCTACATTATTCTTAGTTGTTTTCCTTGATGTAGAATGAACCTACAAGGAAAGAAAGGGTTTATTTTAATTCCGATATTTTGGTCCCATTGACTTGCATTGGGATCGGGTATCGGTATCGGCGATATCCGATATTTTTTGAATATCGGCCAATCCCAACCGATACCGATACTTTCCGATATCGGAAGGTATCGCTCAACACTATTTGTGACGCATGTCTGTGAACTTTTTTGAGCACATTGTTATGTGAACTTCTTATGATTTATTTATTTATACCTTTTGGTGCTGTTAAGATGAGATGTACGTATAGCATCTGGTGGGATATAGGTACTACTATGAGACTGGCATAGATTGAGCAGGATTGCCGCCCGGTCCTCCTTGCCTTATAATATACATTTGATTGCCAATTTTAGCCCATTTACTTGTCAGAGATTGTTTGTATATTTAACCCTGCTGTACTGTTCGGGTCAATATGACCCGAAATGATTTTTGAGACCCTGTAGATTTTTTTATATGAGGATTTGAAACTAGTGGTATCTTGACTTCTCATTTGTGGAGCTCTATATATTTTTTTTGTTTTTGTTTTTTGTTTTTTGTTTACTTTTTGCTACACGCTGATTGTTACACTTATATTGTTCGGGTCAATATGACCCAATAGCATTTTATACTGTTCTACAGGTCTGATTATTTCTGACTGCAAAAGTTATGTATTTTTATGTGTACTTCATCTCAAAATGGTGGTGGTTTCACTGTTCTAATCAGTAAACAAGTAATTATCTAGTATTATCCATTTGCTGTTTGTGAGAGAGGAGATTGGTTGTCTATCATTCAAAGGCTGGGGGTTTCACTGTCATCAGTAATCAAGTATTTATTTAGTCAAGTGCATTTCCAGTTTGTGAGAGAAGACACTGTTGTCTTATAAATTGGACACCAGTCATTTGACTTACACCCTGAAGCTAAGTCCTGTGAAAGAGACACTGGAATCTGTGAAAGAGAGAGCACTGAGCTGTGAATACACATCTTTACAGGTATTCTTTTTTTTTCAAAACTTGGATAAAAATGTTTCTAAAATGTCTATTGACTGATGCTGTGAATACATATCTTTACAACTATTCTTTTCTTTTCCAAACTTATGTAATTCTAATGAGCACAATGCACCATGACAATGCCATAAGTGATAGAGAAGACAGAAAGCATGACATTATTTTGGATTATAATGCCACAAAGGGAGCAGTTGATACTTTAGACCAAGCAATATCAACATATACATGCAAACGCAAAACCAATCGGTGGCCAATGATTTTATTTTATAACATACTGGACGTTTCTGCATACAATGCATTTGTCTTATGGAGAGAAATCGACCCCGATTGGAACCGGAATAAGCTGCATAAAATAAGATTTTTTCTTGAGGAATTGGGCAAATCCCTGGTTAGGCCATATATTGAGAGCAGAAAAGTGACCCCGAGAAGTGAAGGAGCAACAGCCATTGTAAAAAGTGTCCAGCATGCTCAAGAAAAAGACTCCACATCCACGGCCTCCACCAGCACAGCTATCAGCAGCACAGCTACCAGCAAAAAAAGGAAGAGATGTAGCTTCTGTCCATCTTCCTGTGACAATAAGACTAATCTGACATGTGCTGGATGTTCAAAATATCTGTGTAAAGGACATGTGTCTTATTTTTGTGTTCAGTGTAAAAACGCATGAACATGTTCAGTTCTTCTTTTTTCTTTCTAAAAAGGTTGAAGTTTTTATGATTTTTCATTTGTTTATTTATAAATATTGTTTTCAAAAAGTTAAATTTCATGTTTTAGTAATAGTAATGTAAAGTGTCTTTGTTATTTGTGTGCAGAATGCCAACAAAGACAATTGCAAAAAGCCTGTGTAACCTTTTTATGAAAAAAAATAAATTATTAAGTTTAAATTTAAATTTTTCATTTGTTTATGATCAACCATGTTTACATACAGTATAATAATGAAAAAAGTATTCAAATAAAACACTTGGAGTAGCTAAAAATCAAGAATTAATAGGTCGGGTCATATTGACCCGGAAACAGTACAAGTGCATAGCAAATGCAAACAGAACAGCATGGGTTAATAAATTTTTTATCTTTTGATTTATTTTTGACTACTACATTGTGTTTTCTTTATGGTATTTGCTTTGTTTAAGTTTTCAGTGTGTATCACACTAATCTAATACAAAGGCTATACAACTATACAATTATATGAGTTTAGTTTTTACTCTTTTGAATGATAATGCTCATATTGATTTTTAGGTGCCCTTTGTGTTTTTTCTGTTTGTATCCAAGTCTGGATTTTTCCCTATCCTGCTCTGTCTGTCCCTGTTTCCACTCTTTTAACCTGCAGTTTCTGAACCAGTACCTATCTCTTTTCAAGTTTCTCAACAATATTGATCCTTGTGTACACTTGCTACTTCATTGTAAGTACCTTGTGTGAATCTGCTCCTGTCTATCCTACCTATACCTGTCCATGTCTCAGTCTTGTGTGTATTCTATTCTGTCTGTCCAGTGTGTACTTGTCTTTGTTATTTTCCTATGATTGACCACATCTGCAGTTTCCTCTCCTTCTGCTCGGCGTCTGCAGTTTCCTCTTCTTCTGCTCGGTGTCTGTGGTTTCCTTTGCTTCTGTGGTTTTCTCTGCTTCTGCTCGGCATCTACAGTTTCCTCTGCTTCTGCTCGGCGTCTATGGTTTCCTCTGCTTCTGCTTAGTGTCTGTGGTTTTATCTGCTTCTGCTTGGCTTCTGCGGTTACCTCTGCTCCTGCTCAGCATCTGCAGTTTCTTCTGCTTCTGCTCAGTGTCTGCGGTTTCCTCTGCTTCTCCTCGGCTTCTGTGGTTTCCTCTGCTTCGGCTCTGTGTCTGTGACTCTGCCTCTGCTCTGCATCTGTAGCTCTGCTTCTGCTCCGCGTCTGTGGCTCTGCTCCTACTTCGCTTCTGCATCTTCTTGTCTGGCCAGTCTGATCTGGGTCCAACCTGTTCCCATATTCATGTCATACCTGCCGGTGTCCCAGTCCTTCCTGAAACTGTTCCTTGGCTGAGCTGAGTCCTACCCATCCTTATCTTCCAGTCACATCTGCCTGTGTCCCAGTCCTTCCCGAAACTGTTCCTGTCCCTCCAGTCTGAACTGTGCCTGCCTGACAGAGTGTCAGCCGTGCTCGCCTGCCTCGCAGAGTGTCACCTGGTCCAGTTGAACTTGCCTGGCTCATTTCAACATCAACCGATTCCACTGCAACTCCCAGTTCTCATGTCAATGTCAACTGGTCCAGTTGCCCCTGCCGTTGCTCATGTCAATGTCTGCTGGTCTAGCTGCACCTGCCAGTGCTCATCTCAACATGAGCCAGTCCAGTTGCAGCTGTCAGTGCTCATCTCAATGTCAGCTGGCCCTGTTGCACCTGCCAGCGCTCATCTCCACATCAGATGATCCCACTGTACCTGCCAATCCTCATCTCTACTTTATCTAAGCCAGTTGCACTTGACAGTGCTCATTTCTCCATCAGCAGGTCCCATTTGCATCTGTAGTACCTGTCATCTTACTGCGCCTGCCTGCATCTGTTGGACATTTCCTTGGGCAGCCCCAGCTACATGTTCCTAAGGGATCGGCTGCCACTGCCAGATGCCTCCTTGAAGTGTTACCTGGCAGCTACCTGCTGCACAAACCTGCCCAATAGAGGCTCCAGTGAACACCAAGAAAGCTGCTTAGCCACGCCCCTCCAGGGTAAGTCTGGTTTGTGGTGCAGGGAGCACAATCCCCACTCACACCAATTAGTCTGGGCACGACTATTACATGCATCATGAAATGTGAAGATTTCCAAAGGATTTAGGGTAGCAATGTAGTGCCCAGGTCTGAAAGTTGGGTTTGCATCCTAGGTCATCGGTCTTCCAGGAGGACAACGTCCCCAAATATACTTCTAGAAGCACTCAGAAATAAATGGAAATAAAGCACTCAAAAGTTCAGAAGAAGTAATTCCAGCTCCAGTAATGTAAAGTGTCCTACCACTACCTCTTATATACAGCTAGAGAGAAACTGTGAATGGGCACATTAAATCAGTTAATTTTTCCTGCTTTGATGATTTTCTAATTACAGATCACCATAAAAAATTATTTAGCCAGTGAGCCCTTGGAAAAAAGCAGCATCGAGGCTTACAATTTATAACGCAAAAATCCATGACTGGATGCCTGTCATGCTCTATATCTAGTGCCACACTTCCCCCTACATGAATTGTAGATAAGAGCGGTATTATTATACAATATGGAAGGGATTTGAACTGACCCTGAAAAGATTTTATTGTTGTACGTGGCAGCAACAAACTTTGGAGGAATGCAAGTAGTGATGGCAGCTTAGATAAATTTCTGAGTACAAATCCCTGTAAAAACATGACTTGGTCAATGAGTCCACAGAAGGAAGCAACAGCAAGGCTTTGGATTTATAAGGCAATAATCATTGACTAGATGTCCGTCATACGCTATACCTACTGCAACACCTAACCATAGATGAAGGGTAGATAAGAGTGATATTATTATAACAGAATAGAAGATATTTTAATCAGACCCAAAAAAAAGCGATAATTTTAATGTAGCAGCATCAAGGACTGTTATTTCATCAACCCTGCTGTGGAATATAGTGGAGCATTTCGCATCTGCTCAGCCTGATATGGAGGAGGCCAGGTTCTTCTGTGCTTAGTGAACAAACTCTACTGTCCAGGCTATGAAATCCTGTATGCAGTGTTAGATAACCTGACAGCCCACAACAAGGCACTGGATCATATACTAAAAGAACCCACCGACTCTTTTGGTTTCCAAAACTATTTCCTCAACTAGAAGGTGGATACTAAGAAAAGCATTTTTTCCCATTGCTAAGGTGTGGGTCTCCTACACTGTAAGAGTGTGTGCACTAATTACAAGGGTTGCCAAAAATTAGAAGGAGGCACTCCAATATGCCTTCAAAGAGATGTAGTGGAGGACCTGAGAAAAATGCTTGGGCTGAAAAACATTTACCCCTGGGGGCTATACATACAGTATATAAAAAAGAATGTTCGAGGTAGGCCTCTAAAAATTGTTAATGTGGGCATTATAAACACCCTTAAAAAATATATAGTGAATGTAAACTGATCAACCTGTTCATATAGTGGTGGAGAAGGACGACACAAAAAAGACAAATTACTGACGTGTATAGCCATGCTTGGTTGAGAAAAGGGGCATGGGAATACACCAGAAAAAAAGACAAAGACAACTGCATTTGAGTTTGTGTTTGCAGCTGTCACCTTGTGGTGTAGAGAAGTCTGGCCCAATGTTCAGCCCTTGTTCATTTAGATAAGAGTCAGTCAGTCTGCATTTTCAGTTGACACCTATAGGTTATAATACCCCTGGTGACAATAAAAACTCTCTCAGACAAAACACTTGCTGGTGGGCAGGCCAAGATCTCCAAGGCGTAGACAGTTCATGCCACATGTCTAGCTCGGATACCCAACAGTTGTAAAGAATAGAGTAATCATGGAGGATGTTGGTACAGGTGGCAAGGTACTCCTTCAGCATCTTCCAAAACATTTCACACTTTGTCAGAGTACCCAGCACATCAGGGCTTGGGCGATTTGGAGTGTATGAGAAAGCTGTCCCAGACCTCTGAGAGTGTTCCCCTGCCTCTGTTACATCTGGAGTCTGTCTACCTTGTCTCCACTTCTTGGTCGTCAAAGGAACTGTGACCTCTGCTGCCAGCATTGACAAATGAGAATTTTTTTAAATAATTCTTCAACTATGGCCTTCTGGTACTGCAACCTTTTATTAGACCTCTCTGACATGGGAAGGAGAGATGAAAAGTTCTCCTTGTGGCATGGATTTAGAAGGGCGATCATCCAGTAATTAATGTTGGCCAAAATGCATACAATGCGAGGGTCATGGGAAAGGCAGCGAAACATAAACTTAGCCAGGTGTGACAGACTGCCAACAGCCAAGACTTATCTGTCCTCACTAAGAAGACAAATGTCCATGTTGTCCTCCCCATATTCTTCATCATCCACCCTCTCCTCCTCATTTTCTGGCCATCCATGCTGAATAGATGGGATGAGGTGGTGTGGGTACTACTGTCTGTAGCTAGACATTTAGGTTCAGTTTCTCCTCCTCATTGTCACCTAATCTGCATTAAGAAGATGAGATGAGCCTGGGCTGTGCAACATTACTCAGTATAGTTTCTTGCTCCATCTCAACTTGCTCCGCCTGCAAAGCCTCCTCTATTATTTTGAGCAGCGAATGTTTCAGTAGACAATGAAGTGGGATGGTGATGCCGATTATGGCGTCATCGTTGCCCATCATCTTGGTCGGGTCCTCAAAGTTTTGAAGAACCGCACAGATGTCAGACATTCATGTTCACTCATCAGCTCTTATATGCAGAGGTTGACCAGAATACCGACAGACATGGGGTAGCTAATTTTCAACTACTGCCATCTGCTGCTCACATAGCCTTGCCAACAAATGTAACGTTGAGTTCCAACACGTGGTGACATCACACACACCAGTTGGTAAACTTGAAGTTGCAAATGTCTCTGCAGCACTGTCAGGGCAGCTGTAGCTGAATTGCGGAAATGGGCATACTTGTGGTGTACTTTCACAAGGATGAGGATGAGGTGCAGTAACTGCTGTAGAAGGTGGGGGCAACCCTGATTGAATCAGGGCCCGCAATCTTCGGTATTGATAGCATGTGTTCCATCTCAGGGTCCTACTTGGTCCCAGCTTTCACGTAGCTCACCCAGTGTGCTGTCAGGGAAATGTAGCATCCCTGGCCACAAGCACTTGTCGCGGTGTCCGAGGTTAAGTGGACTTTCCTAGAAACAGCGTTGGCCAGGGCATGTCTGATGTTATGGGACACGTGCTTGTGTAAGGTGGGGAAGGCACACCAGGAGAAATAATGGCAACTGGGGAACAAGTACCGAGGGACGGCCACAACCATGAAGTTTCGGAAAGCTTCGATATCCACAAGCCTAACCCGCAACATTTCCAGGGCAAGAAGTCTGAAAATATGGCCGTTTAGTATTGTGGCCTTTGGGTGGCTGTGTCTTTACGCTTGCATTCCAAGGACTGTGGTAGGGATAACTGAACACTAGTGTTGAGCATTCCGATACCGCAAGTATCGGGTATCGGCTGATATTTGCGGTATTGGAATTCCGATACCGAATTCCGATACTTCCCGCGTATCGGATACCGGAATCGGAAGTTCCCAGAATTCAAACTGCACGCAGCAGCCAATGAGGAATGAATGGAAGTGTGGGCACATCCTGTTTAGCATGGTGGGCATGTAAGTACTGGCAAGGCTGTGATTGGCTGCTGAAATGATGTCACTCTGCACTATAAAAAATGCTGCCGCCATTTTGCGCTCACTCTGCTGTGATTTCAGTTAGGGACAGGACGCTGTGTTCTAACTGAGGGCCAGTTGAGATAGCTAATTGCTTTATTTTGCTTTCCCAAGGCTAATTTAGCAAAACGCTGTGTGTTTTTCACTGTTCACCTTGCTCTTGCCTTGCAGCGCTGTTTTAACAGCGTTCTGCAAGGTCTCTGTGTGTGTGCAGCTCACTCTGTAGTCTGTGTGCAGCCATATACCCGGTTGTATTCAGCTCAGGGGGGGTTCACACTGCCTCATACAGTTCTATCCATTGTCCTTTTTTGCTCATAGTGCAGCCTGCTGCACATTTTTTCTAAAATTTCCTATTAGTGTTTTTCCACCCGTCTCCAGCTAAATTGTGGAAAAACACTACATAGGATAACCTAGAGGGGGGTTTTTGGGCCTTGCAGCGCCGTTTATGGCTGTCTGCACGGTCTCCGTGTGAGCGCAGCTCGCCCTGTAGTCTGTGTGCAGCCACAGCCGGTTGTATTCAGCTCAGGGTAAGTCATAGTAACATAGTTAGTAAGGCCGAAAAAAGGCATTTGTCCATCCAGTTCAGCCTATATTCCATCATAATAAATACCCAGATCTACGTCCTTCTACAGAACCTAATAATTGTATGATACAATATTGTTCTGCTCCAGGAAGACATCCAGGCCTCTCTTGAACCCCTCGACTGAGTTCGCCATCACCACCTCCTCAGGCAAGCAATTCCAGATTCTCACTGCCCTAACAGTAAAGAATCCTCTTCTATGTTGGTGGAAAAACCTTCTCTCCTCCAGACGCAAAGAATGCCCCCTTGTGCCCGTCACCTTCCTTGGTATAAACAGATCCTCAGCGAGATATTTGTATTGTCCCCTTATATACTTATACATGGTTATTAGATCGCCCCTCAGTCGTCTTTTTTCTAGACTAAATAATCCTAATTTCGCTAATCTATCTGGGTATTGTAGTTCTCCCATCCCCTTTATTAATTTTGTTGCCCTCCTTTGTACTCTCTCTAGTTCCATTATATCCTTCCTGAGCACCGGTGCCCAAAACTGGACACAGTACTCCATGTGCGGTCTAACTAGGGATTTGTACAGAGGCAGTATAATGCTCTCATCATGTGTATCCAGACCTCTTTTAATGCACCCCATGATCCTGTTTGCCTTGGCAGCTGCTGCCTGGCACTGGCTGCTCCAGGTAAGTTTATCATTAACTAGGATCCCCAAGTCCTTCTCCCTGTCAGATTTACCCAGTGGTTTCCCGTTCAGTGTGTAATGGTGATATTGATTCCCTCTTCCCATGTGTATAACCTTACATTTATCATTGTTAAACCTCATCTGCCACCTTTCAGCCCAAGTTTCCAACTTATCCAGATCCATCTGTAGCAGAATACTATCTTCTCTTGTATTAACTGCTTTACATAGTTTTGTATCATCTGCAAATATCGATATTTTACTGTGTAAACCTTCTACCAGATCATTAATGAATATGTTGAAGAGAACAGGTCCCAATACTGACCCCTGCGGTACCCCACTGGTCACAGCGACCCAGTTAGAGACTATACCATTTATAACCACCCTCTGCTTTCTATCACTAAGCCAGTTACTAACCCATTTACACACATTTTCCCCCAGACCAAGCATTCTCATTTTGTGTACCAACCTCTTGTGCGGCACGGTATCAAACGCTTTGGAAAAATCGAGATATACCACGTCCAATGACTCACCGTGGTCCAGTCTATAGCTTACCTCTTCATAAAAACTGATTAGATTGGTTTGACAGGAGCGATTTCTCATAAACCCATGCTGATATGGAGTTAAACAGTTATTCTCATTGAGATAATCCAGAATAACATCCCTCAGAAACCCTTCAAATATTTTACCAACAATAGAGGTTAGACTTACTGGCCTATAATTTCCAGGTTCACTTTTAGAGCCCTGGAAAAGTGAACTGCCTCATACCGTGAAAAAACTTTTCCTTTTTTTCAAATAGTGCAGCCTGCTGAAAATTTTTCCAAAAATTTCCTATTAGTGTCTTTCCACCTGTCTCCAGCTAAATAGTGGAAAAACACTACATAGGATAACCTAGAGGAGGGTTTTTGGGCCTTGCAGCGCCGTTTACTGCTGTCTGCACGGTCTCCGTGTGAGCGCAGCTCGCCCTGTAGTCTGTGTGCAGCCACAGCCGGTTGGATTCAGCTCAGGGTGCGTTACTGCCTCATACCGTTAAATAACTTGTCCTTTTTTTCAAATAGTGCAGCCTGTTGAAATTTTTTTTTTAAATTTCCTATTAGTGTCTTTCCACCCGTCTCCAGCTAAATAGTGGAAAAACACTACATAGGATAACCTAGAGGAGGGGTTTTGGGCCTTGCAGCGCCGTTTTCGGCTGTCTGCACGGTCTCCGTGTGAGCGCAGCTCGCCCAGTAGTCTGTGTGCAGCCACAGCCGGTTGGATTCAGCTCAGGGTGCGTTACTGCCTCATACCGTTAAATAACTTGTCCTTTTTTTCAAATAGTGCAGCCTGTTGAAAAAATTTTTTAAAATTTCCTATTAGTGTCTTTCCACCCGTCTCCTGCTAAATAGTGGAAAAACACTACATAGGATAACCTAGAGGAGGGGTTTTTGGGCGGTCCCCGTGTGAGTTAAACTCGCTCTGTAGTCCGATCTGCAGAAAAAAAAAAAAAGTAAAGTTCACCAAACACCACTTAACACTTGTGTAGGCCACATTTTATAAATAATAAAGTCTAGTCCACACTTTACAACATTAGTGTTTCTTACACCTGTTAGGAGGAGCATTTCAGGAATAAGCACACTAAGGCCTTAGTACTTTTCTGCTTATCTTTATCTGTCAACCAAGATGAAGAGGGCAGGGAGTAAGGCACGTGGGCGTGGGCGCGGAGCAGGGAGAGGAGCAGGGAGAGGACGTGGTGATTCTCTGCCTGCTACGGGCACCGGTGACTCATCATCACTCAGTTTCAGCAGGGAACAGTCCTTCATGCGCAGCTTTGTCGGAGAGCGCCGTGCACCGCTGCTGCGTGAAGATCAAATTGAAGCCGTTGTCGGATGGATGGCAGCTAACGCATCGGCATCGACTTCAATTAGTGTCACATCCTCTCAGGCACATACCACTGGAGAGCAGCCATCTGTCTCTTCACCACCTGCCAAATTGCCAGGCAGTCAGAGAGCCCAGGACAGGAGCCGTCTCTACTTCTGTTCTCTGAATCTCTTGGCTTGGAAACAGGGGGCCAGCCAAGCAGCATTGGAGAAATGGAAGAAGAGGCAGTGTGCAGTGATGCCCAACAGCTTTGTCTCTCTGACTCTGAAGAGGCGGGTGGGCCAGTGCCTGCGGTGACCACAGCGCAGTACGCATCTGATGATGAAACTCAGGTGCCGCTTTCTGGTGCGTACTGTGCTGCCGAGACTACCCAGGAGGAGCAGTTGGTGGCAGAGGGTAGTGGAGATGATGAGGTCCTTGACCCATCGTGGCGTGAGGAACAGGAAGGTGGTGGGAGCAGCTCTGAGGAAGAGATTCCCCTTACGGGCCAAAGAGGGAGAGGGAGGGGGAAGACTGCGGAGCCTGTAGCCTCCACTTTGGCACCCGTTAGGAGCCTGTCTCTTTCAAAAGCCTAAAAGGGCGCTCCCAAGACTTGCAGTGCCTGGTCCTTTTTTGACACAGTTGCAGATGACATTTGTTTTGTCAAATGCAAGCTGTGTCATCAGAAAGTCAAAAGAGGTAAAAGTGTCAGCAACCTCAATACCACAAATATGTGGAAACATGTGCGGACCAGGCACGCGGTGGAGTTACAAAAACACACTGAAGACGTAGGCCAACCAACAGCGGCAGCTACCACCTCTTCAGCTCGTGTTGCCTCTTCCTCCAGCTCACGCACAGCTGGTTTGGCTTCCTCCCAGGATCGCCATGGAAGAACCTCTGGCACTGTTGTCCAGAGACCTAGTGTAATTCCACCCACAGCACCACATTCCCAGTCATCCTCACACTCCCAGTCTACTCTACAGCCATCGGTAGTACAGGCATGGGAGAAAAGGCGGCCATTCTCGGCAAACCACCCCCCGAGCACAGGCTCTGAATGCAGGCATTGCCAAACTTCTGTCCCTGGAAATGCTCTCATTCAGGCTGGTGGAGACTGACAGCTTCCGTGACTTGATGGCATTGGCAGTCCCACAGTACAAGGTGCCCAGCCGCTTTTACTTCAGCAGGCAAGCTGTCCCTGCCCTGCACAAGCATGTGGAGGGACACATAAAACACGCGCTACTGAACGCCGTCAGTAGCAAGGTCCACCTCACCCCTGATGCGTGGACCAGTCAACATGGACAGGGGCGATACATTTCCCTCACTGCCCATTGGGTTAATGTTGTTGAGCCAGGTACAGATCGTGCGAGTGGCGCAGGACGTGTCCTGCCAACTCCAAGGATTGCAGGAATCCAGTCTGTACGCATTGACTTCTCCTCATACACAAGTTCCTCAGACTCATCGCTGCAGGAGCCGTCACAGTCCACCTCCACATGGACCCGTGAACGTTTACCTATGACCGACATGAGCACAGCCGTGGCCAAACGTCAACAGGCCGTCTTGAAACTAGTTTCATTGGGGAATCGAAGCCACACAGCGCAGGAGCTCTGGAATGCCATCAAGCAGGAGAGCGATGTGTGGTTAGTGCCAGCGAATCTCCAGCCAGGCATGGTAGTGTGTGACAATGGCCGAAATCTGGTGGCAGCTTTGGCCATTGGCAACCTCACTCACATCCCATGTCTGGCACATGTACTCAATTTGGTTGTGCAGAGTTTTCTGAGGGACTATCCGGATCTTGATGCACTGCTGCACAAGGTCCGCCTAGAGTGTGCTCACTTGCGGCGTTCCAGCTTGGCAAGATCCCGCATTGCTGCTGTGCAGCGCCGATTCCGCCTTCTGGAACACCGCATCATATGTGACCTACCTACCAGGTGGAATTCCACGTTACATATGTTGGAGCGGTTGTGTGAGCAGCAGCAAGCAGTAATGGAGTACCAGCTGCATCAGGCGCTAAAAAGTCGCAGTCAGCGCCAATCAGACTTCACAACCACAGAGTGGGACACTATGAAGGACGTCTGCCAGGTTTTGCATCCTTTCGATTATTCCACGCGGATGGCAAGTGCAGATGATGCACTAGTCAGCATGACTGTCCCCCTTATCTGCCTGCTTCAACAAACTTTGCAAGCGTTAAGGGATGATGTTGTGGAAGAGGTGGAGGATGAGGAGTCACCTTTTCCATCAGCTTCTGGAGAGCCAGCGCCACGTGGTTCCTCACAAAGGGGTACGCAGGGGCCACTTTGTGAGGAGGATGAGGAGGAGTCAATGGAGGAGGAAGAGCTCCGTCCAAAGGAGGGAGTGACACAATTGTCCAGTGGTCAGTGTGTACAGTGAGGGTGGGGTGATGACGAGCGGGCAGAGATCATGTCTCAAGCAGGGGACAGCGTTTCTGGGCCAGTTGGCAGTCTGCAGCACATGGTGGATTTCATGCTGCAGTGCCTGAGAAACGACCGCCGCATCGACCACATTCTCAACATGCCTGATTATTGGGTGTTCACCCTCCTCGATCCTCGCTACCGGGACAACGTCCAAAACCTCATCCCAGCGTTGACCCGGGAGCGTAAACTGCGGGAGTACCACGACACACTGGTGAATTCCATCATCTTCTCCAGTCCAACTCAGAGGAGTGCTGCTAGTGCTTTATAAAGCAGCTCAGTGCGTCAAGGCAGTGGGGGAGGCTCTGCACAAAGAGGGAGCAGAAGCAGTGCCTCTGCCCAAGGCAAGCTCAGTATGGCACAACTGTGGCAAACTTTTGTGTGCCCGCCCCAAATGTCTACACCATCACCGGCAGCTCCAGTCAGCAGGAGGCAACGGTTCCGTCAGATGGTGACAGACTACATGGCTTGCCCTCTTACTGTACTCCCAGACGGCTCTTCCCCGTTCAAGTTTTGGGTCTCTAAGCTGGATACATGGCCAGAGCTAAGCCAGTATGCATTGGAGGTGCTGGCTTGCCCTGCGGCTAGTGTCTTATCGGAACGTGTCTTTAGTGCCGCAGGTGGTGTACTAACAGACCGTCGCATGCGACTATCCTCCGATAACGTTGACCGGCTTACTTTCCTGAAAATGAACCAGACCTGGATCTCACAGGAATTTGCCACTCCTCTGCCTGATTAAGTAATTGGGTGTCATCCAGGTCTCCTGATGTGTTCATCTTTCTACCACCTGAAATGCTATTCCTGGGCTCCAACACCGCCAGTTGCGGCTCAGAAGTGCAGGCTGCACAGTCAAAACATACGACCCAGTATTATTGGGTTTCAGTAACGTCAGCTGATCCCCAGCTGTGTAGCCGGCAATGTGTCCTGCGACCGCCACGCTGGCACAACAACCTAAATGTAAGGGAACCTGTCCACCCCCCCCCGGCGTTTGTTACTGAAAGAGCCACCTTGTGCAGCAGTAATGCTGCACAAGGAAAAGGTAGCTCTTTTAGTTTAGCTCCTTGCACACGCAGAACTTAACACTTATAAAATGTGTTCACTAATACCGTTATACCGTCCCGGAGCTGGGACCTTCCTTCTTAATGTGACGCAGCACAGCCGTCATTCCTAACCCCTTGGTGCCATGCGCTGCCTCCTCAGCGTTGTTTGAAGCTGTCACGGAGCCTGCGCTGTTCTGTTATCCCTTGGCCATGCCCAATTTGCGCTGCCTGTCTTCTGACATAATTTGGTGTCAGGCTGGCTGCGCCTGTGCGCCCGCGCTGCCCGAGTTCTCGCCTCGCAGTGTCTTCTGATTGAATCACACTGCGAGCCTGGGATCCATGGGCATGCGCAGTGCATATCTTCCCCTCGGGCTCTCGCTCATCTCCCTCCGCATTCTTTAGACTGTGCGCCGTCAGCTGATCCCTAATAGCATGCCACGGCCGTGACGCCGCACAGTCTGAAGAAGAGGGAAGGAGGGGAGTGAGAGTCGAGGATATGCACTGTGCATGCCCATGGATCCAAGGCCCGCAGTGGGATTACATTAGACGACACTGCGAGGTGGGATCTGTAGCAGCGTGGACGCACAGGCACTCACAGCCTGACACCAAATTATGTCAGAAGACAGGCAGCGCAAATTGGGCATGGCCAAGGGATAACAGAACAGCGCAGGCTCCGTGACAGCATAAAACAACGCTGAGGAGGCAGCGCACGGCACCAAGGGGATAGGAATGACAGCTGTGCTGCGTCCCATTACGAAGGAAATTCCCACCTCCGGGACAGTTTTACGGTATAAGGGGACACATTTTTAGTGTTTACTTCTGTGTTTGCAAGGAGCATAATTAAAAGAGCAACCTTTTCCTTTTGCATCCTTAGTGCTGCACAAGATGGCTCTTTCAGCTACAAACGTCTTGGGGGGGGGGGTTAAAGATTCCCTTTCAACTTGCTCCAATCTGGCTTCGGCCTACACTCTGTTCCTCTGCTCCTCCTGCTGTCCCTGGGCTCTAACACCGCCAGTTGGTGCCTGGAAGTGCTGTGTGCACAGTCAACAGTCGCTCCTCTGTTATTGGGGTTCAGTAACGTCAGCTGATCCCCAGCTGTGTGTGCGGCAATACCTTCAATCTGCTCCTCCTGCTGTCCCTGGGCTCTAACACCGCCAGTTGGTGCCTGGAAGTGCTGTCTGCACAGTCAACAGTTGCTCCTCTGTTATTGGGGTTCAGTAACGTCAGCTGATCCCCAACTGTGTGTGCGGCAATACCTCCAATCTGCTCCTCCTGCTGTCCCTGGGCTCTAACACCGCCAGTTGGTGCCTGGAAGTGCTGTCTGCACAGTCAACAGTCGCTCCTCTGTTATTGGGGTTCAGTAACGTCAGCTGATCCCCAGCTGTGTGTGCGGCAATACCTCCAATCTGCTCCTCCTGCTGTCCCTGGGCTCTAACACCACCAGTTGGTGCCTGCAAGTGCTGTCTGCACAGTCAACAGTCGCTCCTCTGTTATTGGGGTTCAGTAACGTCAGCTGATCCCCAGCTGTGTGTGCGGCAATACCTCCAATCTGCTCTTCCTGCTGTCCCTGGGCTCTAACACCGCCAGTTGGTGCCTGGAAGTGCTGTGTGCACAGTCAACAGTCGCTCCTCTGTTATCGGGGTTCAGTAACGTCAGCTGATCCCCAGCTGTGTATCTGGCAACGTGTCATGCGACCGCCACACTGGCACAACAAAAATGTAAGGGAACCTGTCCCCCCCCCTAGGCGTTTGTTACTGAAAGAACCACCTTGTGCAGCACTAATACTGCAAAAGGACAAGGTCGCTCTTTAAATTATGCTCCTTGGAAACACTGAACTACACACTCATGTAATGTGTCCCCTCACACCGTCAAACCGTCCCGGAGGTGGGACTTTCCTTTGTAATGTGATGCAGCACAGCTGTCATTCCTACCCCCTTGGCTCCGTGCGCTGCCTCCTTAGCGTTGTTTGATTCTGTCATGGACCCTGCGCTGTTATGTTATCCCTTGGCCATGCACAGTTTGCGCTGCCCGTCCTCTGACATCATTTGTTGTCATCCTGGCTGCGCCTGTGCGTCCACGCTGCCGGAAATCCCACCTCGCAGTGTTGTCTAATGTGATCCCACAGTGGGCCTGGTATCCATGGCCATGCGCAGTGCATATACTAGCCTCTCACTCCCCTTCTTCACGCTTCTTCAGACTAGGCGGTGTCAGCTGATCCCTAATAGCATGCCACGGCCGTGACGCTGCACAGTCTGAAGAAGCAGGAAGGAGGGGAGTGAGAGGCGATGATATGCACTGCGCATGCCCATGGATCCCAGGCCCGCAGTGGGATTACATTAGATGACACTGCGAGGTTGGATCTCGGGCAGCTTGGACGTACAGGCACTGCCAGCCTGACACCTACATGATGTCAGAAGACGGGCACCGCTAACTGTGCATGGCCAAGGGATAACATTACAGCGCGGGCTCCGTGACAGAACCAAACAACGTTGAGGAGGTGGCGCACGGCACAAAGGGGGTTGGAATGACGGCTGTGCTGTGTCACATTACAAAGGAAAGTCCCACCTCCGGGACGGTTTAACGGTGTGAGAGGACACATTATATGAGTGTGTACTTCAGCGTTTGCAAGGAGCATAATTTTAGGAGCCACCATTTTCCATGTGCAGTATTACTGCTGTACAAGATGTCTCTTTCAGCAACAAATGCCTAGGGGGGGGGTTAAAGGTTCCCTTTCAACTTGCTCCACTGCAGGCTTCGGCCTACACTCTGCTCCTCTTTGATTCCCTGGGTTTCAACACTGTCAGTTGTCACCTGGAAGTGTTGTCTACACAGAAAAAACACTCGCTGATGTGTCAGTGGGGTTCAGCACTGCCAGCTGTTCCCCTGCTGTGTAGTCGGCAACGTGTCCAGCACAAGCCACGCTGGCACAACAGAACAAAAGCTGCCTCCTCCTCCTGCTGTCCCTGGGCTCTAACACCACCAGTTTTTGCCCGGACATGCTAGCTGCACAGAGAAAAACACCAGCCAATGTGTCAGTGGGGTTCAGCACCGCCAGCTGTTCCCCTGCTGTGTAGCCGGCAACGTGTCCTGCAAACGCCACGCAGGCACCTGAACTGAAATTAAAGGGACCCTGCCCCCCCCCAGGTGTTTCTATGTATAACAGCCACCTTGTACAGCAGTACTGCTGCATTTGTACAAGGTGGCTGACTTTTTCTCCTTGCCCACGTGGAACTCAACATGTACAAAATGTGTCTCATTAGAGACCATTACACTGTCCCTGAGGTGTGACTTTCCTTTCTAATGATACGCAGCACCCCCCTTGGTAGCGCTGCCCGTCTTCTTACATCATTGGTTGGCTGGCTGTGCCTGTGCGTCTGCCCTGCCCGACACAACGCCCCTCGTTGTCTGATCTATTTTGACTGCGAGGGTGTGATTGATGGGTATGTGCAGTGCATATGTTCGCCTGTCTTAACTCATCTCCTTCCGCCTTCTTCAGACTGTGCGGCCTCATGCCCGCGGCATGCGATAAGGGCTCAGCGGAGGCCGCCCAGTCAGAAGCAGGTGTAAGGACATGAGTGAGCGGCGAACATATTTATTGCGCAAGGCCATTAATCCCAGCTCTGCAGTGTGACTTTATTAAAAGACACTGCGGGTCTGGGATTCATGGCCATCGCTAACCGCAGCGGCCGACATGAAATGAGGTGAGAAGACAGGTAGCGCTCACAGAGCATGGCCAAGGGATCACAATAGCGCAGATTCCTGTACAGCAAATAACAACGCTCAGGAGGATGCGCCCAGCACCAAGGCGTTATTTTGGACACCTGTGCTGCGTCTCCTTAAAAAGACAAGTCACGCATCCAATACAGTTTTACTGTACAATGGGCAAAATTGTGTACGTCTTTCATTCTGCGTGTGCAATGAGCAAAATTCAAAGAGCAACCTTTCACTTGTGGAGCATTACTGCTGCACAAGGTGTGGCTCTTCTACTTTGTAACACCCGAGGGAGGGTTAAAGGTTACCTTTGAAATTGGTTCAATTAGGCATCGGCCTACACTCTGCTCCTCTCCTCCTC
Organism: Ranitomeya imitator; assembly: GCF_032444005.1. Classification (NCBI taxonomy): domain Eukaryota; kingdom Metazoa; phylum Chordata; class Amphibia; order Anura; family Dendrobatidae; genus Ranitomeya; species Ranitomeya imitator. The sequence continues at coordinate 119,883,401 of NC_091288.1, read as the reverse complement.
CTGCTGACCCTGGGCTCAAACACCGCCAGTTTCTGCCCGGACGTGCTAGCTGCACAGAGAAGAACACCAGCCAATGTGTTAGTGGGGTTCAGCACCGCCAGCTGTTCCCCTGCTGTGTAGCCGGCATCGTGTCCAGCACAAGCCACGCTGGCACAACAGACCAAAAGCTGCCACCAGTGCAGGCCTCGGCCTACACTCTGCTCCTCTCCTCCTCCTGCTGACCCTGGGCTCTAACACTGCCAGTTTCTGCCCGGACGTGCTGGCTGCACAGAGAAAAACACCAGGCAATGTGTTAGTGGGGTTCAGCACCGCCAGCTGTTCCCCTGCTGTGTAACCGGCAACGTGTCCAGCACAAGCCACGCTGGCACAACAGACCAAAAGCTGCCACCAGTGCAGGCTTCGGCCTACACTCTGCTCCTCTCCTCCTCCTGCTGACCCTGGGCTCAAACACCGCCAGTTTCTGCCCGGACGTGCTAGCTGCACAGAGAAAAACACCAGCCAATGTGTAAGTGGGGTTCAGCACCGCCAGCTGTTCCCCTGCTGTGTAGCCGGCAACGTGTCCAGCACAAGCCACGCTGGCACAACAGACCAAAAGCTGCCACCAATGCAGGCTTCGGCCTACACTCTGCTCCTCTCCTCCTCCTGCTGACCCTGGGCTTAAACACCGCCAGTTTCTGCCTGGACGTGCTAGCTGCACAGAGAAAAACACCAGCCAATGTGTTAGTGGGGTTCAGCACCGCCAGCTGTTCCCCAGCTGTGTAGCTGGCAACGTGTCCTGCAAACGCCATGCAGGCACCTGAACTGAAATGAAAGGGAACCTGCCCCCACCCCCTCAGGTGTTTCTATGTATAACAGCCACCTTGTACGGCAGTACTGCTGCATTTGTACAAGGTGGCTGACTTTCTCCTTGCCCACCTTGAATTTAACACGTACAAAATGTGTCTCATTACAGACCATTACAATGTCCCTGAGGTGTGACTTTCCTTTCTAATGATACGCAGCAACCCCCTTGGTAGCGCTGCCCATCTTCTGACATCATTGGTTGGCTGCCTGTGCCTGTGCGTCCGCCCTGCCCGACACAACCCCCCTCATTGTCTCATGTATTTTGACTGCGAGAGTGTGATTGATGGGCATGTGCAGTGCATATGTTTGCCTGTCTTAACTCATCTCCTTCCGCCTTCTTCAGACTGTGCGGACTCATGGCCGTGGCAGGCGATAAGGGATCAGCTGAGGCCGCCCAGTCTGAAGCAGGTGTAAGGACATGTGTGAGCGGCGAACATATTTACTGCGCAAGGCCACAAATCCCAGCTCTGCAGTGTGACTTTATTAAAAGACACTGCGGGTCTGGGATTCATGGCCATTGGTAACCGCACCGACTAACATGAAATGAGGTGAGAAGACAGGCAGCGCTCACAGCGCATGGCCAAGGGATCACAATAGCGCAGACTCCTGTACAGCAAATAACAACGCTCAGGAGGCTGCGCCCAGCACTAAGGCGTTATTTTTGGATACCTGTGCTGCGTCTCCTTAAAAACACAAGTCACGCCTCCAATACAGTTCTACTGTACAATGGGCAATATTGTGTACGTCTTTCATTCTGCGAGGGCAATGAGCAAAATATAAAGAGCAACCTTTCACTTGTGGAGCATTACTGTTGCACAAGGTGTGGCTCTTCTACATTGTAACACCTGAGGGTGGGTTAAAGGTTACCTTTGAAATTGGTTCAATTAGGCTTCGGCCTACACTCTGCTCCTCCTGCAGACCCTGGGCTCTAACACCGCCAGTTTCTGCCCAGACGTGCTAGCTGCACAGAGAAGAACACCAGCCAATGTGTTAGTGGGGTTCAGCACGGTCAGCTGTTCCCCTGCTGTGTAGCCGGCATCGTGTCCAGCACAAGCCACGCTGGCACAACAGACCAAAAGCTGCCACCAGTGTAGGCTTCGGCCTACACTCTGCTCCTCTCCTCCTCCTGCTGACCCTGGGCTCTAACACCGCCAGTTTTTGCCCGGACGTGCTAGCTGCACAGAGAAAAACACCAGTCAATGTGTCAGTGGGGTTCAGCACCGCCAGCTGTTCCCCTGCTGTGTAGCCGGCAACGTGTCCTGCAAACGCCATGCAGGCACCTGAACTGAAATTAAAGGGAACCTGCCCCCCCCAGGTGTTTCTATGTATAACAGCCACCTTGTACAGCAGTACTGCTGCATTTGTACAAGGTGGCTGACTTTTTCTCCTTGCCCACGTGGAACTCAACACGTACAAAATGTGTCTCATTAGAGACCATTACAATGTCCCTGAGGTGTGACTTTCCTTTTTTATGACACGCAGCACCCTCCTTGGTAGCGCTGCCCGTCTTCTGACATCATTGGTTGGCTGGCTGTGCCTGTGCGTCCGCCCTGCCCGACACAATGCCCCTCGTTGTCTCATATATTTTGACTGCGAGGGTGTGATTGATGGGCACGAGCAGTGCATATCTTCGCCTGTCTTCACTCCCCTCCTTCCGCCTTCTTCAGACTGTGCGGCCTTATGGCCGCGGCATGCGATAAGGGATCAGCTGAGGCCGCCCAGTGTGAAACAGGTGTAAGGACATTTGTGAGCGGCGAACATATTTACTGCACAAGGCCATGAATCCCAGTCCCGCTGTGTGAATTATTGAAAACACACTGGGGGTCTGGGATTCATGGCCATCGATAACCGCACCGGCCAACATGAAATGAGGTCATAAGACAGGCTGCGCTCACAGTGCATGGCCAAGGGCTAACAAGAGCACAGACTCCTGTACAGCAAATAACAACGCTCAGGAGGCTGCGCCCAGCACCAAGGCGTTATTTTTGAACACCTGTGCCGCGTCTCCTTAAAAAGACAAGTCATGCCTCCAATACAGTTCAACTGTACAATGGGCAAAATTGTGTACGTCTTTCATTCTGCGTGTGCAATGAGCAAAATTTAAAGAGCAACCTCTCACTTGTGGAGCATTACTGCTGCACAAGGTGTGGCTCTTCTACATTGTAACACCTGAGGGTGGGTTAAAGGTTACCTTTGAAATTGGTTTAATTAGGCTTCGGCCTACACTCTGCTCCTCTCCTCCTCCTGCTGACCCTGGGCTCTAACACCGCCAGTTTCTGCCCGGACGTGCTAGCTGCACAGAGAAAAACACCAGCCAATGTGTTAGTGGGGTTAAGCACCGCCAGCTGTTCCCCCGCTGTGTAGCCGGCATCGTGTCCTGCAAACACAACGGAGACACAAAGCTGCCTCCAGTGCAGGCTTCGTCCTACACTATGCTTCCCCTGCTTACCCTTTGCTCCAACACCGCTAGTTGGGGCTCTAGGAAGACAATCTTGAATAGGCAACGCATCCGGGTTCCAGCACCGCCAGCTGGTTCTCGGCCAGTTTTTTTGTCAAGGGCACTCCCTCGTGCCCAGTCTGGTTCCAGCACCGTCAGCTGTTTCCGGGTACTGTCAAACTCACTGAGACGCCTATGCGTTGCCCCGTCGTGTTGCGGTCGGGTTAGCCAACTCCAGGGTGCCTCCAGTTTAGGAGCTTCCTATGTGGGCTGCGTGAATTGGCAGTCAAGGCTGGTTCTGTAGTGCCAGTAGGCCAAGCTCCCCCTGTAGGAATGTTGGGGTTTGGTAACTGCGGCTGCCTCGCGGCCTAGCTGTTCTCTCCTCTCCTGTGGACCTTCTGGTCCACCACCTGGTTCCAGCACCGTCAGCTGGTTCCGGGCAGAGCCTTTGGCTTAGGTGCCTCCTCCTGGGTATCCGAGTTCCGCCAACGCCAGGCGGTCCTTGGTAGTGCTTTTAAGCGCGGGCACCTACAGCTTAGTAACCAGGTTCCAGCACCGTCAGCTGGTCCTCGGTGCCATTGGCTCTTACACACTGGGGCAACGCATCCGGGTTCCAGCACCGCCAGCTGGTTCTCGGCAGTGTTTTTGTCACGGGTACTCCCTCGTGCCCAGCCTGGTTCCAGCACCGTTAGCTGTTTCCGGGTACTGTCAAACTCACTGAGACGCCTATGCGTTGCCTCGTCGTGTTGCGGTCGGGTTAGCCAACTCCAGGGTGCCTCCAGTTTAGGAGCTTCCTATGTGGGCTGCGTGAATTGGCAGTCAAGGCTGGTTCTGTAGTGCCAGTAGTCCAAGCTCCCCTTGTAGGACTGTTGGGGTTCGGTAACTGCGGCTGCCTCGCGGCCTAGCTGTTCTCTCCTCTCCTGTGGACCTTCTGGTCCACCACCTGGTTCCAGCACCGTCAGCTGGTTCCGGGCAGAGCCTTTGGCTTAGGTGCCTCCTCCTGGGTATTCGAGTTCCGCCAACGCCAGGCGGTCCTTGGTAGTGCTTTTAAGCGCAGGCACCTACAGCTTAGTAACCGGGTTCCAGCACCGTCAGCTGGTCCTCGGAGCCATTGGCTCTTGCACACTGGGGCAACGCATCCGGGTTCCAGCACCACCAGCTGCTTCTCGGCAGTGTTTTTATCACGGGTACTCCCTCGTGCCCAGCCTGGTTCCAGCACCGTCAGCTGTTTCCGGGTACTGTCAAACTCACTGAGACGCCTATGCGTTGCCCTGTCGTGTTGCGGTCGGGTTAGCCAACTCCAGGGTGCCTCCAGTTTAGGAGCTTCCTATGTGGGCTGCGTGAATTGGCAGTCAAGGCTGGTTCTGTAGTGCCAGTAGGCCAAGCTCCCCCTGTAGGACTGTTTGGGTTCGGTAACTGCGGCTGCCTCGTGGCCTAGCTGTTCTCTCCTCTCCTGTGGACCTTCTGGTCCACATCCTGGTTCCAGCACCATCAGCTGGTTCTCGGCAGTGTCTTTTGCTCTTGTACCTTCTGCTCCCCATCCTGGTTCCAGTACCGTCAGCTGGTTCCAGGCAGAGCCTTTGGCTTAGGTGCCTCCTTCTGGGTATCCAAGTTCCACCAACGTCAGGTGGTCCTTGGTAGTACTTTCAGGCACGGGTACCTCCTGCTTAGTAACCGGGTTCCAGTAACGTCAGCTGGTCATCGGTAGTTCCATTGGCTCTTGGACCTTCGGCTACCCATCCGGGTTCCAGTACCGTCAGCTGGTTCTCGGCAGTGTCTTTTGCTCTTGTACCTTCTGCTCCCCATCCTGGTTCCAGTAACGTCAGCTGGTTCCGGGCAGAGCCTTTGGCTTAGGTGCCTCCTTCTGGGTATCCGAGTTCCGCCAACGTCAGGCGGTCCTTGGTAGTGCTTTTAAGCGCGGGCACCTACAGCTTAGTAACCAGGTTCCAGCACTGTCAGCTGGTCCTCTGTGCCATTGGCTCTTGCACACTGGGGCAACGCATCCGGGTTCCAGCACCGCCAGCTGGTTCTCGGCAGTGTCTTTTGCTCTTGTACCTTCTGCTCCCCATCCTGGTTCCAGTAACGTCAGCTGGTTCCGGGCAGAGCCTTTGGCTTAGGTGCCTCCTTCTGGGTATCCGAGTTCCGCCAACGTCAGGCGGTCCTTGGTAGTGCTTTTTAGCACGGGTACCTCCTGCTTAGTAACCGGGTTCCAGTAACGTCAGCTGGTCCTCGGTAGTTCCATAGGCTCTTGAACCTTCGGGTAGCCATCTGAGTTCCAGTTCCATCAGCTGGTTCTTGGCATTTTCTCAGCCTTCTTGTACCTTCTGCTACATTTCCAAGTTGAAGACCCTAAAGTCGACGACCCGGAAGACCACCCCAAAGATGACGACGACACCAGAGACGACAACCAGTGAGATGACGACGACCCTGGAGATGATGACCCTGAAGACCACCCCGATGACGACGACGACGACGGCGGAGACGACGACGGCGGAGATGACGACCCTGGAGACGACGACCCTGGAGACGACGACATGGAAGACCGAGAAGCAGAAGAACAAGAGGCTGCAGAACAAAGAGGAGAAGAACATTAAGCATAACACTTAATATCAGAGCAAAAGATATTATCTAAATTATATGCAGAAGAAGACTAAGCAGTGTATGGGAGTGAGTCCGTTCCTCCTCGTGGTGCCCCTGGATAAAGCCTGATGCTGCAGGTCAAACTGAACGCGGACAAATGTAACTTTTGTGACAGGCAGAACGGAAGGTGTAATCTTCAAACTTTTATAGATAACAACTACGGGAATGCCTGTCACAAATGAGAATATGATGAAGAAGTAGAATAGGAAGAATAATAACAGTTGAATAAAATGAATATGTAGAATAGGAAGAATAATAATAGTTGAATAAAATGAATATGAAGAATGTAATAAAAAAAAAATAGGTAGAAGATGAAGAAGAAGATGAATAAGGTGAAGAAGAAGTTGATGTCAAAGATGCTGATGATGATGAAGATGAAAGTGTGGGAAAAGTAAAAAAAAAGAAGGGGAAGGGCGTGGAATAGTGAAACATCAATATCTGACAAACTAAAAAAAAATTTACATAGTCAATATCTTTGTCACTCCGAACGTCTTCAAAAAAAAAAAAATCATGCTATTCTATTTGATTGGGCTAAACCTATATGCCTTTAATGTCTCCGCCACCTCCCCAAATACATCCTGCATTATTCTTAGTTGTTTTCCTTCATGTAGAATGAACCTACAAGGAAAGAAAGGGTTTATTTTAATTCCGATATTTTGGTCCCATTGACTTGCATTGGGATCGGGTATCGGTATCGGCGATATCCAATATTTTTTGAATATCGGCCGATCCAATCCGACACCGATACTTTCCGATATCGGAAGGTATCGCTCAACACTACTGAACACTGCGCTGGTGTCACGGGGTTACTGCAACAGAGAGGAGCCAGAAGACCGCAGCGTCTGATTGCTCCTACTCCTGCGATGAGAAGAAGCACTTCTCCTTGTTTTTAATGGTGTTTTTTTGGGGGCAGAACAGGGGTTAATCAGCCATGTTGGAAACTCTGAACTCTCAGCTGAGTTCAGTTAACCACTTGGATTCACCCACACCCTCCTTTTCTTTCCTCTCTCCCTTTCAGTCCTCATACTGGGGTCGGATTATCCAGAGCCTTTCTCTGTACAGCAGCAGATTTTATCTTTTCCTACGACTCCAGTAGGGACTTTATTTATATCTACCTCCCCCCACACATACATGGGCTGTAACCACTGTCCTTTAGCAAATTTGGGGAAGCCCTTATTTTGCTTTCTCATACAAATATTAGGGATTTGGTCATTTATATATTTTGGTATAATTGTTTTGGTATATTTTTCTGGGGGAATTTTGTGTACATGATTGTTATTACAGTACAATTTGGATTATTTCCCTGCATATTGCAACTCTAACATGCATGTACTTAGAGAGCATTATATTGTACATCTTTATATGGGGATGGGTGTATTGTTGTGGTTTTAATTGGTTTTATATTCTTGTGTCTTTTTGGTGTTCATATAAATAAATTGATATATTTTCAGTATTCTTGGAACAGGTGTGCAAATTTTTATGCTTGGGCTTTCTTTGATCCAGTTAACCACTCTCATCCCCTTTATAATCTTGGTCCTAATTCAAACCTATGTCAGTGCTATAATTTGCTGCATGGCTTAGGAGGAGAGATGTTCATATGAGAAGGAGTTTTGGAGGCGTTATCTGTGACTGTTGCATGGTTTGTAAGTGTCGTAATTCCCTTCCCTCCTCTTACTTTGCTTTTTTCCCATCCTCCATTCCCCAGTGCATTCCTCTGTTATATGTTAGTGAATATTTTTATGACTGGTATTTTCAGTTACCCCCTTGTTTGTGTAGCCATGTTCGTTGTGTTGGTGTACTGCAGTGCACAGTAGAGCCCCTCTTCCCTGCGTTGGGAAGAGAACAGACAGAGGGCTAATTTAGGAGAAAAGGCAAGGGTGGAGGCCCTGGCATCTTCACCTTCAGACATATCCTGGCGAATAGGGTGAACTAAGGCACCCTCTAGTGGTAGGGACCGGGAAGGAACCCCTGATCTCGAGTCACCCAACAGCTGGGTTGTGACAACTAGGTCAAGGACGTGGACGTAGTTGCTGATAGTGGTTGCAAGTGTGCAACAACATATGCAGGGTGGGAGTCATCTTCACCTACATCATGGACAGGAGATTGGTGTGCATGTAGAACAGGTAAAGAGGCAGCAGTGTCCCCTGCAGACACATTTCTGGACCCTGGCTTTTGGGCCAAGTAGTCAGGTGCTTTGCTTGCATATGCCTGAACATTCTGGAAGTGATTAGGCTGATAATTGTGCTGCCCCTGATGATGTTGGCATCGCAAATGTTACAAATGGCCTTTTGGAATTAACGGGACTGTCTTTAAAAAAGCGCCAGACTCTTGAACACCTAAATCTTGGCTTGGTAACTTCACCCGTGTTGGTGCTCTGGGGAATAGTTGCCTGCCTTGTGTCTCTGGCCACCTCACTGCCTTTTCCTGCCTGTTGTGGTGCTGTGGATCCATTGCTCTGTGTGCTGCTGTCCTCACTCTGCATATCACCATCCTAGGTTGGATCAGTGACTTCATCGTCTACCACCTTGTCTTTCACTTCAGCGCTCTGGTCCTCCTACTGACTTGCTTACGTAATAGCACCACTTGTTGACAATTGTGTCTCACGATCAACCACCTGTTGTGACAGTACTGCATTTTCCCACCATTGCCTTCTTGTGAGCATGGCTGCTCAAATATTTGAGCATCCCCACATGCAATCTCCTCATGTGTCGCATGAAACTGGCAAGGCAAGAGGCCAGAATCTAAAAGAGGAAGTGTGGGCAGCGTGATGACATAGGTCTCGGTCCCCACCATCTTAGAGAAGGGCATGACAGTGATTGGCTTGCTTTCTGCGGCGTCACAGGGGCTATAAAGGGGCGTGCACGCCGGCCGCCATCTTACTTCTGCTGATCTTAGCATAGAGAGAGAATGCTGCAGCTTCATCAGAAGAAGGGATATAGTTAGGGAGGGAAGAGTAACCCCCAAACTGCTTGTGCTGTAGCAATTTCCACTGTCCAACACCACCATTTTTTTGCAGGGACAGTGGAGGCTATATTTTTGTGCATCAGCTCTGTAGCTTATTAGGCTGCCTTATAAGGCTTCCTGATAGCTGCATTGCTGTTTGCACGCTGCTGTGCAACCCAACTGCTTTTTTAAAAGCAAAAATCCTGTTGCTCCTTTCTGCACAGTTATCTTGTTTATTTGTCCACATTTTTGTGTGCAGCAGTCCTTTTTATTGCTGCCATACTTTTCCTGAGATCATTGTAGGGAGATTGAAATTGTACTACAGTCCTTGTATTTTTTCTTATATCTTCCAGCCACTTTCTGCCACTTAGATTGCGTTGTTATATACACTGGGCCTGAGTTTTGGTTCAGTCTCCCCCAAAAAAAGTGAGATTCAAATTATCACAAAGTGGATATACTGCAGTCCTGTTAGTTTGTCATATGTCAGCTAGCCACTTTCTGCCACTTACATTGTGTTGTTATATACACTGGGCCTGAGTTTTGGTTCAGTCTCCCAAAAAAAAGGGAGATTCTAATTCTCACAAAGTGGATATACTTCAGTCCTGTTAGTTTGTCATATGTCAGCCAGCCACATTCTGCCACTTACATTGTGTTGTTTTATGCACAGGGCCTGAGTTTTGGTTCAGTCCCCCCCCAAAAGTGAGATTCAAATTCTCACAAAGTGGATATACTGCAGTCCTGTTAGTTTGTCATATATCAGCCAGCCACTTTCTGCCACTTACATTGTGTTGTTTTATACACTGGGCCTGAGTTTTGGTTCAGTCTCCCCAAAAAAGAGTGAGATTCAAATTCTCACAAAGTGGATATATTTCAGTCCTGTTAGTTTGTCGTATGTCAGCCAGCCACTTTCTGCCACTTAGATTGTGTTGTTATAAACACTGTGCCTGAGTTTTGGTTCAGTCTCCCCCCAAAAAAGTGAGATTCAAATTCTCACAAAGTGGATATACTTCAGTCCTGTTAGTTTGTCATATATCAGCCAGCCACTTTCTGCCACTTACATTGTGTTGTTTTATACACTGAGCCTGAGTTTTGGTTCAGTCTCCCAAAAAAGAGGGAGATTTAAATTCTCAACAAGTTTATATACACTTTCTACCTTGTTTTACAGTACCATATAATGGTTGTTATTTTGGTTAGATTTTCCAAAAAATGAGGAAGTCTGGTGGAAGAGCCCGTGGGCGGTGGTTGCCAGCTGGTACTGATGGTGGTGGTGGTGGTGATGCATCTGGTGGTAGTGGCAAAAGCACTTTAGCACCTAAGGCTGGAGGTGTTGAGCCAGCATCATCGTCTGGCTACACAAGGCCTCGAAGGCTCCCTTATCTGGGAGTAGGAAAACAGCTTTTAAAGCCGGAACAGAAGGAAAAAGTTTTGGCTTTCCTTGCTGACTCAGCCTCTAGCTCTTTCGCCTCCTCTTCAGAAAGTTCCAAATATAAAAGCAGCGAGTCGTCAGTGGATGCTCCCGGTCAGGAACAAGACATTTCCTTGTGTTCCTCACCCAAACCAAAAGTGAAGGATGCGTCAGACGGCACTACAGGTTACTCCATGGAGCTCTTTACACATACCGTGCCTGGGTTAGAAAAAGAAATTGTTAACTGCCCATTACAAGATGAATCGGACATGGAGTGCACTGATGCACAGCCACAGCTAGATTATTATGCTGTTCCATTGACTCAGATCACTACATTGCCCTTGCAGTGTACTGAGCCAGAATCTGACCCTGCTGAGACTATGGTGCCCCGTCCCGAATGCTATAGCACCTTACACGGTGACACAGAGGAAGGTGCACGTGACATTGAAGAGGAGGTGATAAATGACCCAGTTGTTGACCCAGATTGGCAGCCATTGGGGGAAGAGGGTGCCACTGGCAGTAGCTCAGAAGCGGAGGAGGATGATCCGCAGCAGCCATCTACATCACAACAGCTGTCATCTAGCAGGCCCATATCAGGCCAAAAACGTTTGTCAAAACCAAAAACAGTTTTAGGACAGCATGGCCATCCGGTGAAAGTAGCACAGCGTGCAATGCCTGAAAAGGTATTCCACAGTAGGAAGAGTGTAGTGTGGCAATTTTTTAACCAAGATCCAAATGATCAGTCAAAAGTTATCTGTAAGAAATGCTCAAAGACCTTTAGCAGAGGGAAGAACCTTAAAAATTTAAATACAACGTGCATGACATTTAACCAGCATGCACTTGCAAGCCTGGACTAATTACCAAACATCCCGTACCGTTGGTGCACCTGCTCAGAATGAAGGTAGTCAGCAACGCTGCATTGCTTCCCTCACTGTAAGGCCACTGGTAAGGACACCACCAGCAGCAAATGTGGAGGTATCGTTGCAAGGCCAAAGCAGTCAGGGAATCACAAGGTTATTGGTAGGAAACACTGCATGTAGGCCAACATAAAGAATACCATCACCAACCCTCTCTCAATCCAACATGTCCACCATCACCACCGCTAGTGCCACCATATGCAGCTCTCCAGTCCAGCTCACCCTACAAGAGACTCTCATTAGGAAAAGAAAGTACTCATCCTCTCATCTGCGTACACAGGGTTTGAATGCCCACATTGCTATACTAATCTCATTAGAGATGGTGCCCTACCGGTTGGTTGAAAGCGAATCTTTCAAAGACCTGATGGCCTACGCAGTACCACGCTATGACCTACCCAGTCGGCAGTTCTTTGCGAGAAAAGGCATCCCAGCCCTCCACCAGCATGTCAAAGACCAAATTGTCCATGCACTGAGCCAATCAGTCAGTGGAAAGGTGCACCTCACAACAGATGCATGGTCCAATAAGCATGGCCAGGGACGTTACATGTCCATCACGGCACACTGGGTTAATGTGGTGGATGCAGGATCCACAGGGGACAGCCATAAAGGGACCGTTCTGCCTAGCCCACGGTCTAGGAAACAGTTGGCTGTAGGCGTTCGCCACCCCTCCTCCTCCTCCAAAAGCAAAAGCTCATCCACAGAGCGCAGTCGCACAACCACTCCATCCGCAGCTGCCAGAGTTACACACGAGGTGTCCCATTATCGAACAGCTAGTGGTAAGTGTCAGCAGGCTATGTTACAAATGAAGTGTTTGGGCGACAACAGACACAGCGCGGAGGTACTGGCCGAGTACTTGCAGCAACAAACTCAGTCATGGCTGGGCAGTGTACATCTTGAGGCAAGCAAGGTAGTCAGTGATAACGGAAGGAATTTTATGGCTGCCATAGCCCTTTCAGAACTGAAACACATACCTTGCCTGGCTCACACCTTGAACCTGGTGGTGCAGTGCTTCCTCAAAAATTATTCGGAGTTACCAGCCCTGCTCCTGAAGGTGCAAAGACTTTGCTCGCACATCCGCCAGTCGCCGGTACAGTCCAGCCGTATGCTGAACCATCAGTGATCGCTGAATCTTCCCCAGCACCGCCTAATAATCGACGTTGCAACAAGGTGGAACTCCACACTGCACATGGTTCAGGGGCTGTGCGAACAGAGGTGTGCTGTTATTAATTTGTGGGAGGATACACATACACGGGCAGGCACTTGGATGGCAGACATGGAGTTGTCTGGTGTGCAGTGGTCGAAGCTACAAGACCTCTGTCAAGTCCTTCAGTGTTTTGAGGAATGCACATGGCTGGTAAGTGCAGACGACACCATCATAAGCCTGAGCATCCCACTAATGCATCTGCTGCTGCAAAGTTTGATGCACATTAAGGAGCTGGCGTCTGCAGCCAAGGAGGAGGGAAGCCTTGATGACAGTCAGCCATTGTCTGCTCAGGGAACACTCCTGGAAGAGGTGGCGGATGAAGAGGAGGAGGAGGATGATGGGGATGAATATTTATGGGAGGAGGATGCTTCTCAGGGGGCAGTACAAACTGGTGGCGTTGCAAGGTCAGGTACAGGCTTTTTGCCGGACACAACTGATGTTGATTTGCAAGAAAGTGCTCCTCAACCCAGCACAAGCAGTGAATTGACACCTGGAACATTGGCCCACATGGCTGAGTATGCCTTGCATATCCTGAAAAGGGACCCTCGCATTATCAAGATGATGACCGATGATGATTACTGGTTGGCCTGCCTCCTCGATCCACGATGCAAAGGAAAATTACAAAATACCATGCCACATGAGAACCTTGAGCAAATATTGGCTACCAAACAAGCAACTCTTGTAGACTGTTTGGTTCAGGCATTCCCAGCACACAGCAGCGGTGATGGTTCTCAAACTAGCTGTAGGGGGCAACATGGCAGAGGTGTTAGAGGTGCACAAATCCGAAGTGGCGTTGGACAGAGGGGTTTTATGACCAGTTTGTGGAGTGATTTCGCAATGACCGCTGACACAACAGGTACTGCTGCATCGATTCAAAGTGACAGGAGGCAGCATTTGTCCAGTATGGTTACAAACTACTTTTCCTCCCTTATTGATGTTCTCCCTCACAGGTCATTACTGGGCATCTAAAATAGACACCTGGCCAGAAATGGCAGAATATGCATTACAGGAGCTCGCTTGCCCTGCTGCTAGTGTGCTATCAGAAAGATCATACAATATCGTGACACCTCCCCTTTTGGTCTGCGCTATGGAGGCAGAACCCCTCGGTATGCCTCCATGTGCACCTCAGTAGGTTCACCCTGGCGGGACAGTCCATCTGCATTGCCATGATCCCTGCCCGTTTTGTGCTCAATGGTGAAGTCAAACTGCTGAAGGGCAAGGCTCCAGCGTAGCAATCTGCTGTTGGTTCCACACATGGCATTTAGCAAGCGCAGAGGGTTGTGGTCAGTCACCACGGTGAAGGTGCGACCGTACAAGTATGGCTGCAAGCGTTGCAGGGCCCAGACTATGGCCAGGCACTCCTTCTTGATGGTGGAGTAGGCCACTTCCCTCGGCAAAAGTTTCCAGCTCAGGTGCAACACGGGGTGCTCTTGGTCCTCCGAGTCAACCTGGCTGAGTACAGCACCAAGGCCAAACTCACTGGCATCAGTCTGTACCAAGAACGGTTGACTGCTGGCAACACAGGGGCATTGCACAGTGCTGTTTTCAATGCCTGGAAGGCCCCCTCACAAGTTGACGATATGGGGTAGCTTCTTCCTGGTGAGGTCCGTCAAGGGTTTTGCCAGGCTACTATAGTGCTGTACAAAGCGCCTATAGTACCCTGCAGTGCCCAGGAAGGACATCACCTGTTTCTTGGTCCAGCGAGTGGGCCAGTTCACGATCGCTCCCACTTTCTCAGGCTCTGGTTTAAGGGTGCCTCCGCCTACTCGGTGCCCCAGGTAGTGGACCTCCCAGTGCACTTTCCCAGCTTGATAGTCAGTCCTGCTTGGTGAATTCACCTGAGCACCTCCTCGAGATGCTGCAGGTGTTCCTTCCAGGAGGGACTGAAGATGGCAATGTCATCCAAGTACACCACTGCGTACTTCTCCAGTCCATGAAGCAGGAGGTTGACCATCCGCTGGAAAGTGGCAGGGGCATTCTTCATGCCGAAGGGGATGACCGTGGACTCGTACAGTCCAAAGAGTGTGATAAAAGTGGACTTCTCCTGCGCCTCAGGGCTCAGGGGAATCTGCCAGTATCCTTGACTCAGACCCATTATTACCAGGTATTTTGCACCAGCTAACCTCTCAAGCAGCTCTTCGATGCACGACATTGAGCCCCCGGTAGTCCACGCAGAACCGGGTGGTCCGGTCCTTCTTTAGCACGAGAACTACAGGTGAGGCCCACGCACTCTTTGACCATCGAATCACCCCCAGCTGTAACATCTCATTGATCTCCTGGCGCATAACCTGCTGCACCTGGTCGGAGATTCGATAGGGTGTTCACCGTAGTGGGGCATGATCCCCGAGGTCCACCTTGTGGACTGCTAAGTCAGTCCTTCCAGGTCGGTTGGAGAAAACGGCCCGGAAGGGTTCCAGCTTGGTCCGCAACTGTGACCGCTGGGGTTCGGTTAGTGAGGTGCTTACCTCCACGTCCTCAATGGACCCACCTGCATTTGCTTAGGCCAGCATGTCCAGGAGGGTGTCTTCTTCATCTTCGGGCAAGCTGCAGACCGGTAGGACGAAAGGTTCACATTCGTGATGAGCCTTCATCAAGTTGACGTGAAAGGCCTTTCGCCTACCCCAAGCGTGGTCAAGTGTGACCACGTAAGTGACCGGGTTGAGCTGTTGGTGGACGACGTACAGGCCGTCCCAGGCTGCCTGAAGCTTATCCGTTGGCACGGGGACCAGCACCCACACCTTTTGACCCACCTGGTAGGTCTGCTCCCGGGCGTTCTGGTCGTACCAGTGCTTCTGGTCAGCCTGAGCCTGCGTCATGTTGTCATGCACCAACTGCGTCAAGGTCTGCATCTTGTCACGGAAGCGCATGACATACTCCACTATGGACACTTCAGAAGGGTTCGGCTCCTCTTCCCAGGATTCTCTTACCAACCCAAGGGGTCCCCGAACATTACAGTAGGTACAACATTTTCACCATCAATCCTAGGGAAAAATGGTTATCAGATGCATCATTACAAGATAAAGCATGGTCAGGTAACACATGCAATTTCCCATCATCATCAGGGTTAACGTTACCATTATTAGCAGATTGGGGAGTGGTGTCAGGGATGTAGTATGCAACCATCCTCCCCAAATCAGTCCCCAACAAAACATCAGTGGGCAAATTTTCAGACAGCCCCACTTCATTCACCCCGCTACCGGCACCCCAATCAAGATAAACCCAGGCCATTGATAAGGGACAGCTGATGCCCCCAATCCCAGTGACATTTAGGGTTTTCCCCAGAATGATTTCTTCAGGGGCTGCCAGTTCGGGTCGGATGAGGGTTCGTTCAGCCCCGGTGTCCTTGAGGCCTGTAGCAACATGGCTTCCCACGGTGACGTGCTGTACGTTGTCACACACACTCCCGACCACACCACCCACCAAAAGAACTGCGGCATTAGGCCCTGGGGCCGTGAATGGGGGGTTCTTCGGCCTGTTTGGACAGTGGGGACTGATATGACCAGTCCACTTGCAAAAGAAACACTGGCGAGGTTCGTTGGTAGGTCTGGTGCTGTTGGCCATGGGGACAGGACCTGTGGTGTGTTGGCTGGCAGGGGTACTGGCATTGGTTGCAGGTTTACCCCCTCTCCAGCTGGTGGTGATGGGCTTCCGCACTTCCGATCTACGGTTGGCCTCATAGGCATCGGCAATCTGCGCTGCTTTCATCACGTCTTTGGGTTCTTTGTCAATCACGAACTGTCGCACCTCAGCTGGGCAAAGATGTAAGAACTGGTCTTTGATCATCAGGTCTCGCAGCTGTGCAAAGGTGGTCACTGACAGTCCTTGGGTCCACTGGTCAAAGTGGGTCCCCAGTCCATGTGCCACTTCACTGTACCTGTTGTGTGGGTCACGTTGGAGGTTCCGGAACTTTCTACGGTACACCTCGGGTGTAAGCTGGTACTTTGTTACCAGGGCCTGCTTGATGGCCTCATAGTCACCATCTTGTTCTTGAGGGAGGGCAGCAAACGCCTCCAGAGCTTTGCCTCTCAGCCCTATGGTCAGGTATCATGTTGTTACGGTTAGGAACCGAGAGAACGAGGTAGGTGAACCCACTGAACCGAAACAGCGAACCTCCCCAGGACGAGTGGACCAGGTAGACCACCCCCTATACAGGGAGCGTTAGGAGCAGGCCCAGAGGAGACTGCTGCACGGCAGCCAGTACCAAAAGGAAGGGAGAGAGGAAGGGACAAGGCAGGGATGACGGGAAAAAAACAAGAAAGATGATGAGAAGCGGGTAACGGGAAATAGACTAAACAGAAGGAGAATGGAGGACAAACCAGAAGACAGGATGAGGACACTGGACCACGGATGAGCAGGAGTCGAAGGCGGGAGGACTAAACTGAGGAACAGGAGCACTGAGGTAACGGAGTCTCAAGAGGACTGGAGCTGAAAGGAAGCACGAAAACAGACAAAGGTTAGGCACGGAAACAAAAAACCAGAAACGTAAGACTAGCCGAAAAGAGAACGCAGAGTACGCAGAGAAGCGAGAGAGCCAGAGACACTGGCAAGAAAACAAATGACAAACAGGCACAGCCGAAAGGAAGAGGCGGCCTTAAATGCAGAGCTGCAGCTTACCTTCCGGGTCATGGTCCTCCAGGACCACAGAGAGCAGCGGAAAGAGCGTCAGGACAAAAGAACAGTGTGCGCGTGCGCAGAGAGACCTAATGCGCACGTGCCCTACAGGAAGCAGGAGCCGGGAGAGCGAGCAGAGGAGCCGACGCTGGAGGAAGAACAGGAGCGTGCCGGAACGCCGTGGAATGGTAAATATGAGCGGACAGCAGGGGCCGCGGCGGTGAAAACGGCAACCTGACAGTACCCCCTCCTTATCTCCCCCCCTCCTAAGACCGGAAAGAAATCTAGCCAAAACTCGAGGAGCTTGGATGTTCTCCCGAGGTTCCCAAGATCTCTCCTCGCGACCAAAACCCTTCCAATCCACCAGAAAAAAGGTCCTCCCCTTCACTTTATTCATGGCAAGAATTTCCTTGATCTCAAAAACATCATTAGCGGAGACCGGCCGAGAAGAACGAGTAGAAGAGGCTTGAAACTGGTTGAGAACAAGTGGCTTCAGGAGGGAAATGTGGAAGGAATTAGGAATACAGAGCGAGGGAGGTAGCTTCAACTTGTAAGAGACATCATTAATACGGGTCAAGATCTCAAAAGGTCCAATATAACGGGGGCCCAATTTACGCGAAGGAATTTTTACGCGAACAAACTTAGAGGACCACCATACCCTATCACCAGGACAATATAACGGAGGATCTAAGCGCCTCTTGTCAGCATGCCTCTTCATTCTGTCACGCGCAAATTCAAGAGCGGTCTTGGCCTCCTGCCAGATCCTGGAGAACTCCCCGGACAGAAGATCAGCCGCCGGCACACCCGAGACAGGAGGAACCGGTAGAGGTACACCAGGATGTTGCCCGTAGACGATAAAGAAGGGCGACTTGGAAGAAGATTCACTGGAATGGTTGTTGTAAGCGAATTCAGCCCACGGATGAAGATCGGACCAATCACTGTGATGTGAATTGGAAAAATGACGAAGATAAGTCACCAGAGTCTGATTAGTGCGTTCCACTTGACCGTTGGTCTGTGGGTGGTAGGCTGAAGAGAAGTCAAGCGAGATGTTCATAAATTTACAGAGAGCTCTCCAGAACTGAGAGGTGAACTGAATTCCTCTATCCGAAACGATATGTTGAGGGAAACCATGAATACGAAAAATATGGCGAACAAAAATTTCTGCCAAATCAGGTGCAGAGGGTAAACCAGGAAGAGATATGAAATGAGCCATTTTGGAGAACCTGTCCACAACAACAAGGATGACGGTGCAGCCGGAAAAGCAGGCAAATCGGTAATAAAATCCATTGCAATGTGTTGCCACGGAGCCGAAGGAACAGGCAGCGGATGAAGAAGTCCACAGGGCCGTCGCCTTGGTATCTTGCTCTTGGCACAAGATGGACAGGAGGCCACAAAATCTTGAACATCCTTGGAAACAGTTGGCCACCAGTAGTAGCGGGACAGAAGCAAGAGAGTCTTCTCAAGACCAACATGGCCAGCAAATTTGGAAGCATGGCCCCAACGTAAGACCCGCCTCCTGTTGCACTCAGAGATGAAGGTCTTGCCCGGAGGCAACGAAGACAGACTGACAGGAGCAACTACGATGACTTTGGAGGGATCCAGGATGTGCGAAGCCTCCTCCTTTGAATCGAGAGACAAAATGGATCTGGAGAGAGCATCGGCCTTAAGATTTTTATTGCCAGGACGAAAATGTAACTCAAACGAGCAAAGAAGAGGGACCATCTAGCTTGCCGAGGATTAAGTCTCTGCGCCGAACGAATATAAGCAAGGTTCTTGTGGTCCGTATAGATCCTGAAGGGATGAATAGCTCCTTCCAATAAGTACCTCCACTCTTGTAAGGCCAACTTGATGGAAAATAACTCCGTCACCAATCGAATAGTTTTGCTCAGAAGAGGAGAAGGTCTTGGAGAAGAAAGCGCAGGTGACGAGTCGCCCAGACGAAAACTTTTGAGAAAGTACTGCCCGAGCTCCTACTGCAGAAGCGTCCACTTCAAGAATAAAAGGTTTATTAACCTGAGGGCAATGAAGCACGGGAGCTGTGGAGAAGGCTTGTTTCAGAGACTGGAAGGCATCTTCAGCTTCAGAGGACCAGTCGTGAGGATCGGATCCTTTGCGAATCAAAGAGATGATGGGTCTGATCAGAGAAGAAAAGTGAGGAATGAACTGTCGGTAGTAATTCGCGAAACCGATGAATCGCTGGATAGCTTTGGTACCAAGAGGACGAGGCCAGTTGAGCACAGCGGACACCTTTTCCGGGTCCATACATAAACCAGAGTCAGAGATAATGTATCCCAGAAAAGAAAGAGATGACTGCTCAAAGGCGCACTTCTCGATCTTGGCGAATAGGCGATTCTTCCTCAGACGCAGAAGAACAAGACAAACATCTCTTCTGTGAGAAGACAGGTCAGGAGAGTAAACGAGAATGTCATCCAAATATACCACCACACAGGAATATAAAAGATCTCGGAAAATGTCATTCACAAATTCTTGGAATACAGCAGGGGCATTGCATAAGCCGAAGGGCATGACCAGGTACTCATAGTGACCATCTCTGGTGTTGAAACCGGTCTTCCACTCATCTCCGGAACGAATTCGGAAAAGATTGTAGGCCCCACGAAGATCCAGCTTAGTAAAAATTCGTGCTCCCCGTAGCCGATCGAAAAGTTCTGGAATAAGAGGAAGTGGATACTTGTTCTTAACAGTAATACAATTAAGACCTCGGTAGTCTATGCAGGGACGGAGAGTTCCATCCTTCTTGACAAAAAAGAAACCTGCGCCCGCGGGAGAGGGGAACTTCTGGATGAAACCCCTGGCCAAATTCTCCTGTACATACTCGGACATGGCTTGAGACTCAAGAGGATACAGTGGGTAAATTCGTCCCCTGGGTAGCGTTGAACCAGGAACGAGATCGATCGGACAGTCATATGGACGATGTGGAGGCAAATTCTCCGCCTCTTTCTTGTCGAAGACATCAGCAAAGGAATGGTAGGCCAAAGGCAAACCTGTCGGAGGAGAAATTGAGACAGACAACCTTAAAGGAAGAACAGGACATAGACATCTAGTCTGACAGGAATGACCCCATCGGAGGACGTCACCAGACCGCCAATCCAAAACAGGCTCATGTATTCTTAACCATGGAAGACCCAGGAGAAATGAATGAGACAAAGATGGCAAGACGTAAAAAGCAATCTTCTCCCGATGCAAAGCTCCGATTTGCAGCTCCACCTCTTCAGTGACCAAGGTAACGGTCTCCTGCAAGGGCCGACCGTCAACTGAAGCTAACTGCCGAGGAGACTCCAAGGATCTGACAGGAATTTGAAACCTACTGACCGCCTCGAGTTGAATAAAATTCCCAGCCGCTCCAGAATCAATATAAGCTATCTCAGAAAAACGAGAAGAACCAATGTGCAACAAAACAGAGATAGTAAAGGGTAGAGAGGTATCACTTTCAACTAGGTAGGCCTCCCTTACCTGTCCTAGGCGGAAGCATTTCCCGGCCTCACCGGACAGGAACGTAGAAGATGGGAGGCACTGCCACAATAAAAGCAGAGACCCTGTGCCAGTCTCTCCTTGCGATGCAGTTCCGCCGGCTTAATACGGTCCACTTGCATAGGTTCAGGTGCAGACGCTGTAGAAGAAGAGACCGGTAGAAAACGAGGAGGACTGCGAGAAGACGGAACTGGTCGTGGCAATTTCCTCTCCCTGGCAGATTCACGGAGACGTTCCTGAAAACGCAAATCTATGCGGGTTGCCAGGGTAATAAGATCCTCCAGGGATGTTGGAGTATCTCTGCCCACCAACTCGTCCTTAATTTGACCAGACAGACCGTGCCAAAAAGCGCCAACCAAGGCCTCATTGTTCCAGCCCAGCTCGGAGGCCAAGGTACAAAACTGAATGGCGTACTGGCCGACAGAAAGGGAACCCTGGCAGAGATTATAAAGAGACTCCGTGGTTGAAGCTAACCGCCCAGGCTCATTGAAAACCTTATGAAAAGTTTCCAGAAAATAAGATAGTTGGGAGACGAGAGGATCATCTCGTTCCCAGAGGGGATTAACGCAGGCCAGAGCCACACCCTCCAAGTGAGACACAATAAAAGCCACCTTAGCTTGGTCAGTGGGGTACTGTTGAGGCAGAAGTTCAAAGTGCAACAGGCATTGATTTAGGAAACCCCGACACAATTTGGGATCCCCACTATACCGCGGGGGTCTAGCCAGACAGGGAGGTGGGTGTGTAGCCGGGGTTGGGGCAGAGGCGGCAGTTTGTAGGGTGAGCAAACGGTTATCCACCGAAGCCATGTAATTTAGTATGTGGCCCTGGGTATCGCGTTGCTGGGCGAGCTCCTGCTGGAGACCGGCCAGCTGGGTAGCGCTCCCCGGGTCAGAGGGTTGAAGGGCAATTAAATGAGACTCCATAGATTTTAGAAAACCCATAATCCTGGTTTGGTTCTCCCATAGAAGCAACAGTTCCTTTTGGGTGGAAGCAGAAGTACCGGCGGGGTCCATGGCCTGTTTGTACTGTTACGGTTAGGAACCAAGAGAACGAGGTAGGTGAACCCACTGAACCGAAACAGTGAACCTCCCCAGGACGAGTGGACCAGGTAGACCACTCCCTATACAGGGAGCGTTAGGAGCAGGCCCAGAGGAGACTACTGCACGGCAGCCGGTACCAAAAGGAAGGGAGAGAGGAAGGGACAAGGCAGGGATGACGGGAAAAAAACAAGAAAGATGATGAGAAGCGGGTAACGGGAAATAGACTAAACAGAAGGAGAATGGAGGACAAACCAGAAGACAGGATGAGGACACTGGACCACAGATGAGCAGGAGACGAAGGCGGGAGGACTAAACTCAGGAACAGGAGCACTGAGGTAATGGAGTCTCAAGAGGACTGGAGCTGAAAGGAAGCACGAAAACAGACAAAGGTTAGGCACGGAAACGAAAAATCAGAAACGTAAGACTAGCCGAAAAGAGAACGCAGAGTATGCAGAGAAGCGAGAGAGCCAGAGACACTGGCAAGAAAACAAATGACAAACAGGCACAGCCAAAAGGAAGAGGCGGCCTTAAATGCAGAGCTGCAGCGTACCTTCCGGGTCTTGGTCCTCCAGGACCACAGAGAGCAGCGGAAAGAGCGTCAGGACAAAAGAACAGTGTGCACGTGTGCAGAGAGACCTAATACGCGCGCGCCTGACAGGAAGCAGGAGCCGGGAGAGCGAGCATAGGAGCCGACGCTGGAGGAAGAACAGGAGCGTGCCGGGATGCCATGGAACTTTAAATATGAGCAGACAGCAGGGGTCGTGGCGGTGAAAACGGCGACCTGACATATGCCCATTCATCTGTAGGTAGCTGGTACTGTCTGCAGGCTTTCTCAAAGGCCCACAGAAAAGTGTCCAAGTCCCCATCCTTTTCCATAAAATGAAAGTGATCGGGCCGGGGATTAGGTGTCTGAGCGCTGCTGGGCTCATGGCTCCGGGTGGTGGAGGGCATCACCCCCTGCCATAGCATCTCCCGTTCATGTTGTCGCTGGGCTTGGCGCTTGGCTCTCTCAGCCTCCCGCTCAGCTCACTGGGCCTGGGCCTCTCACTCGGCTCGGGCCTCTTGCTCGGCTTGCTGGGCCTGGGCCTCCTGCCGGTATTGCTGAATCAGCTGCCGACGTCCCTCATGGTCGTCAGTGGGGAATTCTTCCAAGGCCGCCAGCAGGTGGGGGTCCAATTCGCCCTGATTGCTAGTAGGGCCAGCATTCAGTGGTTGAACCTCTGCTGCAGCATCACCTCTGCTCGTGCTGGTTTCTGCGGCCTCTGTGAGTGGTCTAGAGCGGCTTCCCATTGCACCAGTTCTGCGACCAGTTGGGCTTTGTTTTTGCCTGCAAAGTCAATGTGCTGTGACTTGCATAAGGCAATAAGGGTTTCTCTGGTCTGCTGCTCATAAAAGGTTTCTCCCAGCACAACCATGGTTGCCAAATAAAAGATAGGACAGAAAACAAAGAGAAAGGGAAGGGATGATTACCAGTACACACAATTGTCTCAGGACTAATAAACTAATAAACACTGAGTTTGTTCTCCAAACTTATTTGCGCAGAGTCCTCGCAAGAACTTTGCAACTTTTTAGTGAGAGGACTGATTGCTCAAACCAAATCACTAATGCTCTAAGATCCCACCGCCTTTCCACCAATTTGTCATGATTCCACACCCCTGCCACCAATATGTCATGATTCACACCATGACCGTCACCCCCACGTCATGGATCGAGGTGACTTTAGGCCAACAGACGGCTATCACAAGTGCATGGGGGCTTATCTTAGTTATCCCTCCACTGCTACAATGTGATGAAAAAACGCACACAAGGCTATTGACCTCTTAGTTTACCGCAGGGGCTTATTCTAGTTAGGATTTATGTATATCCCGCTTTACAGTTCCGCTTGAAACTTGCAGCTCTCTGGTGCCCCCCTTACTCTCAGGTCAGACTAGGTACTGCACCTGGGGTTATTAGTCGCCAGAAAGGCTGCCTGCTATGTACTGGCTATTGGGTACGCTGCAGCGAGGCGAAATAAATATTCCCACTCAGGCAGGAACAATAATTATCAATGCCGCAGTCACTACAAGGACTCCCAACTACCCAGCACAAAGGTATGCTGCCACCAGCTTCGATTAAATGGGTCCAAAGCTAACCCAAAACAGTAGCGTAATTCCTTTCAGAAGACTTAGGGTACGTTTTAGAACAGGAAGAACGAATCTAGTATTTTAAATATTTTACTCCATTAAAATTAGGCAGTGTTTATGAAAAGGTATAAAAGATGTTACAATATGAGACAATTGAAAATATGTACAAAGGTAATTATAAAAAAAAAAGGGATTACATGAGAAATCAACACTTACATGTGTTCAGAGCATTGCAGGCAACCAGGCTAGTGGGGGGGGGGTGCGTTCCCATATGTCCCAGTTCATCAGGGCTAGCAGTCAGGGCTTCTCAGGTAAAAACTAACTGCTGGGGGCCTGGCAGAAACTTATAAACTGCAGCCCGTGACATTACCAACAGGGCTGGTTTACTCAGACCCTCCTCTATCTTCAGCCTTCTTGTTTTCTCCAACAATTCTTATAATTTGTGTATTTCCGTCCAGAACATGTCAGAATCATAACACACCCAGCATTTATTTTGCATTAACATTGGCATTCTAATGATACTAAATTCGGGCTAGTAGGGACACTCCGTTCCAGAGAAATCCATACTCTGTCCCTGTTGGAACTAGAAGCCCGCGTTTACTGTGGCCATAGATCCGCAGATGGATATTAACAATATGTACTTGTTATTTTCCTAGCCCAAATCATTGGCCCAGAATCTTACAATATTAGGACAAAGAACCTCATGTTTTGCAAGGGAGATCCAACTAGTTTAAGCTGGTACAATTGTCGATGCATCTATACCGATCGTAAAAATTCCTTTAGGAGCGGCATGAGGGATTTGGGAGCTGAAAGTCAGGAATGCAGCAAGAAGCCATAAAAGCTCTTCTACACACACATTCAGAAACAAAGGGAGCCAGAGAGAGAAGGGGGGGGGGGTTAGCCCGCAGCTACAAAATCATATTATATTTCATACAATATCATGACAGAGGTCATCCATATAATTCATGGAAGTAGTCTTTGAAAAGAGAAAAAAGTGAACTGCACCAGAATGCTCTTATTCACACTTTGCATTTAATGCTGGAACCTTTAAGTAAACAGAATGTATACACAGCATATTCAACTGGTGTTCAGTGCTCAGCAAAGAAAGAAAATTACTATAGTCAATACAAAAAAGAAAGGCTTGCTGCACTCACCACATTGAGGTTATCAAAGTGGTTTTATTTCATCTGCAGGCTTAGGAGGCATGCGGGGAGTGCAAGGGTGGCCGACAGCTGGCCGACAGCCGTTTCGCGTAAATTGCTTCAATGGGTCCAGATGTGTGAGGGAGTGAATACATTTCCTTTTTTAAGGTTTTGTCAGGGATATCACATGTGAAATGCATCAATTGTGAAAAAATACAACACATTAATTCACTACTAACTCTAAAATACAGACATGCATACGTAAAATCGAAATTTCTTTACAAAAAGACTGATAAATCTATCCTATTGTTTAAGCCTAATGGACCTTGTGCATTAGTCTTAAGGATCCATCATGCTTCACATTTCAGAAGAATTTTATTAATTTTTCCATCTTGTAGTGGATATTCAAAAACAGGAGAACAACGGGAGCGTTTATAAAAAATATTTATACAAAGTTTATTAGAAAAATTCAGTAAAATTTACACACTTAGAAAACACCAAATGAAGACACCATAGGATAACATCAGTACCCATATCCATGCTGGCACCAATTACCACAGCACAGGATTTTATCATATAACAATAAATAAATGAAGGATCTGTAACCTCCAAAGACCCCCCCCAGAACCGAGCTGTAAAGCCTACAACTACAACCCATATATCAAAATCATGCCCGATCTGGCTTTGTCTATAAGGGTCTGGTTAATAGCCTGGGATGGGGGTTAATCTATGGAGTGTCCCTAGAGAGGCATAAGTGAAAAGCCTAATGGCGTCAGAAAACACCCCACCAGGACATAACCCATAGCAAGATCTTACCAAGATACTGAGGAACCCTTGAATTGGGCAATACCCCCGACGCGCGTTTCGCTGCAAATCTGCTCGCTTTTTCCCCTCAAAAAAGCATGGATATGGGTACTGATGTTATCCTATGGTGTCTTCATTTGGTCTTTTTTAAGTGTGTAAATTTTACTGAATTTTTCTAATAAACTTTGTATAAATATTTTTTACTAGATGGTATTCTAGAATATGTATGTCCACGTAGTATATTGCCCAGCCACGTAGTATATTGCCCAGCCACGTAGTATATTGCCCAGCCACGCAGTTCACGTAGTATATTGCCCAGTCACATAGTATATTTCCCAGCCACGTAGTATATTGCCCAGTCACATAGTATATTGCCCAGCCACGTAGTATATTGCCCAGCCACGTAGTATATTGCCCAGTCACGTAGTATATTGCCCAGCCACGTAGTATATTGCCCAGCCACGTAGTATATTGCCCAGTCATGTAGGATATTGCTCAGCCACATAGTATATTGCCCAGCCACATAGTATATTGCCCAGTCACATAGTATATTGCCCAGCCACGTAGTATATTGCCCAGCTTACCCAGTCACATAGTATATTGCACAGAGCCATGTAGTTTACAGCACAGAGCCACATAGTATACAGCACAGAGCCACGTAGTATACAGCACAGAGCCACGTAGTATACAGCACAGAGCCATAGAAAACCCCTTTAATGTGACTGGCTTCCTCTGCCTGTAGACATGTCGCACATCTGCTGCAGGGATTAGCCGAATGATTCACTGCACCTGTGTGGAATTCGTGTAGGCGC
Organism: Ranitomeya imitator; assembly: GCF_032444005.1. NCBI lineage: Eukaryota > Metazoa > Chordata > Amphibia > Anura > Dendrobatidae > Ranitomeya > Ranitomeya imitator. Next base: position 119,856,991 of record NC_091288.1, on the reverse strand, counting down.
AGTAAATCAGACCGCCGCCATCTTTGTGCAGACAGATAGCGGCGGTCACATTCAAACTGCGCATGCGCTCCTCCTGTACAACGATGGTGGCAGTCAGTGAATCATTCGGCTGATCCCAGCGGCGGCTTGTTCACGACGGTGTTCTGCTGGTGGTACGGTGCAAGAGGCTGCGTATGGCGTAAAGAGTGTGTGTGTGTGTGGTGCGTACGGCATATACAGTGTGTGTGTTTGTGTGTGTGGTGTGACGGTATTCCACTGGTGATACCGCGCAAGAGGCTGGTACCACCAGCAGTTTCCATATTGAGACACCCATCACTTGGGTGTTCCAATATGGAGGTCGGTCAACTTCTGCCGCTTGGAATTCTGGGATCTGGACACATCTAGACAGAATAGGATGTTAAGACATGACAAGGTAAGTTTATATAAAGATTGTGCTATATTTAAGTATTCTGGCTTATATGTTCATATATTGCAACTAAACTATGCATGTCATGTTGGACATGGGTGTATAAATCAGTTAACTCCCACACACCTGCATACAAGGACATGATGAAGCGCTGTTTGGCATGAAACAGCTGTTGTCTTCTTTGAATTTTGTTCACCCCTGCAACCTGATGTTTTAACACTTATCTTAAAGTGTTGAAGTTTTAAGAGACAATGAGTGCGATTTCCTTCTTTTTTTAATGTTAACCACTGACTCTGACCTCTCCTGCAAACCACATATCCAAGGCCTTTTCACTTCCTGCCAACTCCAACTCAAAAATATTTCCCGGATTCTTAATCTAGAATCTGCAAAAACACAATTGCATGCCTTCATCATCTACCGCTTTGACTAATGCAACCACCTGCTCTGCGTCCTTCCCTCTAAGGCTAGGTTCACATTGCGTTAGTGGGTGTCCGCTAACGGAATCTGTTACATGGTGTAATTGTCGCAATTAACGCTATGTAACGGATCCGTTAGCGCACCCATTGACCGCAATGTGCTAACGGATCGCTAACGCATCGCTAACGTATGCCATTTTTGGCATGCGTCAGCGATGCCGCGTTATTTTTGGACGGACCTCAACCGCTGTTTGCAGCGTTCAGGGTCCGTTCTTCGCTAGCGCAGATAGGGCATCTGCGCTAGCGGGATCGCCAAACACAATCCCTTTTTGAACATTGCATTAGTGCATTCCGTTAGCGTATGCGCTAAACGGATTGCACTAACGCAATGTGAACCTAGCCTAACACTCTTCCACCCCTCCAATCTATCCTAAACTCTGCTGCCTGACTATTCCTCCTGTCCCCCCACTAGTCCCCAGCCTCTCTTCTCTGTCATTCCCTCTCTGGCTCCCCATTCCCCAGAGACTCCAGATCAAAACCCTAACCATGACATACAAAGCCATCCACAACCTGTCTCCTCCATACATGTGTGACCTAGACTCCTGGTACTTACCTGCACGCTACCTCTGACCCACACAAAATATCTCAAAAGATCTGTTTCTCTACTCCCTACTTCTCTCCCATTTCCCTCATTTGTATATAGGATTTCTCCCGTGCATCCCCTTTACTCTGGAACTCTTTACCCCAACATATATAGGAACCTGAAGACCTACCTCTTCCGATAAGCCTAGAACTTGCAGTAACCCTTGTTCTACCGCACCTGCATGACCAACTCTACTCTCATCTACTGCATCCTCACCCATCCCTTGTACACTGTGAGCCCTCGCGGGCATGGTCCTCTCTCCTATACCAGTCAGTGACTTGTTTTGTTCAAGATTATTGTACTTGTTTTTCATTATGTATACTTTTTTATATTTAAAGAATTGGATGGGTTATTAACAACATCTGGTGAGAATTTCATGTTAATAGTACCTTTAGAAATATATTAATTTAGAAACTTGGTGACGTGTTCAGTACTTACAGTATTTCACCCTTTGTATAGTATAAATAATTGTAGTAGAGCGTTAGTGACAGAGCTAACTTTGACCTTAATGACCAGGCCAAATTTTTGAAAACTGACCAGTGTCTATGTATGTGTTAGTAACTCTGGAATGCTTCAATAAATCCAATATGCAAATTGCCTCTTCTGAGAAAAAGAGGACTTAAACTCAATAGCGCCACCTGTTGGAAGTAGCGATCCTACAAGCCACAATCAACTCTTTAACGAGTCGTGCAATGTGACTTAGGATAAAAGCCAAATTAGTATCTCAATTCGCAGACACGGTGTTTCGGTCTGTTGGCCCTCGTCAGTGCGAAGCATGAGAACTAATTTGGCTAGGTGAGAGGCTCTGGACTGGGGTCTAAGGGGTATCGTTTCTCCTTATGGAGAGTGACATACCATCTCTGGTTTGTCAAGGTAAGGAGGCTTATTCGCCATGCAATGCTTCTCTGGGAAATATAATATGCAAATTGCCTCTTCTGAGAAAAAGAGGACTTAAAATCTATAGCTTACCTTGACAAGCCAGGAGGCGGAGGGCTGAGGTATTAAGCTGGAGGGACTGAGCGACGGTGGAGGTACTAAGGGAGGTCTTGGGACCTTATTTCTCTCTCCTCTAACATGTATATTATGTCAGAAGAGAGAAAAAATATTTCAATAGTGGGCACACGTTTTTTTTATGTGATCACCGTTATTCAATCTAACCCTAATTGTGTGATTCTCGGATTCTGAGAGGTCGCTATAGGCTTTTTCACAATCATTGTTTTAAAACAGCAATGATGGAATAAGGCCCTTTAGCATCCGCCATTGTAATGCTAATCGGCGATCTTTAAGGGGTTAATGTATAAACAGAGATCCTGATTCCAGCAATGAGTCACCTACTGGGCAGCTTGCTGTAGTTTTGATGAAATCACTTTTTTCATCAGCAGGAGAATATTACAGAGGAGTAGTAAACCTGCTGCCATGTAATCCTCCATGTTATGAGCTTTGTATAACATCACTCCACCATTGATTGGCGGCTTTCTGCCATTACACTGTGTACACAAAAAGATGTCAATCAGTGGTGTGGGCAGAGTTATACACAGCTCAGAATTCAGAGAACTGGTAGATTTTCAGCAGATAAAATAGTGATTATGAAAACTGCAGCAAGTAGCCCAGTAAGGCTAGCTTCACATTTGCGGTAGAATCCGCAGCGTTTATTCCGCAACCTGAAACGCATGATAAACCGCATGCAAACGCATGCAAACACAGCATTTTTTAAACGCATAATGTAACGCATACGTTAAAAAAATTCAACGTTTACATGCTTTTCATGCGTTTTGCATGCGTTTGCATGTTCTGTGCGCATGGTGGAAAATTTAACAGGAGAAAAAACTAGATAAACAGACACCGCCAATGGGACTACTGTGGGCGTGTGTTATGTGATATCTTTATATAGACCCTTGGACTGCTGAAATATTCAGATTTTGCTCCTGTATCCTGTGTCATGATGGATCTTCGCATGTAGAGCTTTTATTTCAACCTGGATTTAAGTATCAAGTTGTTTCTTGCCTATGCGTTTGTTTGGGAGCAACAAAGAAATCGAGAAAGACAGAGAAGGACACGGAGTCTGCATTTTTGGAGACACCCCATTATTGAACTCCGGGAGAGACGTGGAGCCTACCACACGCTATATGGAGAGCTTAATGCCAACCCGGAAAAATTCCCGGAATATACCAGGATGTCTCAAGAGACTTTTCAGGATTTGCTTTGTCGTGTCCAAGGAGCCATCCGGAGACAAGACACACAGCTCTGTAGAGCGATTCCTGCAGAGGAACGTCTCCTGGTCACACTAAGGTACGTAATAATTCTAAACAAATGTCTGTCTTAATTCTAATTGTTCTGCCATGTATTATTTGTATTTTCCTTAATGTGTTTAGCAAAACCCCACCCTAAATAGAATTGTTTGTAATTTTTTGTTTGTTTTTTTTCTTTCAGTTTCCTGGCTACCGGAGAGAGCTTATCATCGCTCCACTTTCAGTACCGGCTTGGAATTTCCACCTTGTCTGGAATAGTTGCGGACACCTGCCGGACTTTGTGGAACATTCTCCTGGATGAAATTATACCTCTACCCACCGTGGACATGTGGATGGAAATTGCCGACAAATTCTGGAGAGTATGTAATTTCCCCAACTGTTTGGGAGTGATGGATGGAGAGCACATACAGATTATCAAACCCGCCAGATCTGGATTGGAGTACTTTAACTACAAGAAATATTTTTCTATAGTGCTCATGGCAATAGGAGATGCGGACTGTCACTTTATCGCCATAGACATTGTAGCTTTTGGCCGTGGCAATGACTCCCAGACTTTCAAGAACTCGGATATGGGCCGACGTTTGTATGGCAAAAATTTTAATTTTACCCTGCCACAACTTCTCCCCAACACTCAAGGCCCACCGATGCCATTTGTTATGGTTGGGGATGAGGCCTTTCAGATGTGTGAAAACCTACTGAAGCCATATTCCAGTCGGGACTTGAACCACACTAAAACAATTTATAACTACAGACTGACCAGGGCCCAAAGAACAGTTGAGTGTACCTTTGGTATTCTTGTCTCCAAATGGCACATTCTTGGGACAGCCATTAATCTAAAAATGGAGTCAGTCGATGAGGTTGTCAAAGCCTGTGTGGTTCTCCACAATTACATAATGGCTAAGGAGCGACCCAACATTGAACAGGATGAACTAGTTGCAAACCCATTGACAGATTACCATCATCACCCTCTGCGGTTAACTGTTGAAGTTGCCCACATGTGGGACCAATTTGCTGCCTATCTTGTTTCTGACATTGGACGTGTGGCATGTCAAGATGATATTGTTTAAAATGTGCTGCTGGGTTTGGGTCTGTACCAGTTATTTTTTAAATGTTACTAATATTTTTTGTTAATAAACAACGTGTTTTGATACATGAACCGAGTCTCCTATATCTTGCCTCTAAAAACCACTTATGTCGTTAGTGGTATGGTAGTTGACATCATTACATCCTGAATCTGTTCTGCAGTTTCTATTGGATGCAGACTGAAGAGACGATGGAGGTATAATACAAAGCAGGTCTATACTCACCAGTTCATTTGTGAGAAATAATGACTTCATGAATCACAAAACCCAGCCTCATGAATTCACTATTTCTGACACCTGTCCAGGTGAGTATAGATATGCCTTGTATGACCTCCCTTGTCTCTTCAGCTTGTGTGAAATAGATTACGTAGACTGAAGAGAAAATGGAGGTTATACAAGGCAGCTCTCTACACACCCAGGTCAGGTGTCAAATAATGAGTTCGAGATGCAGAGTTTTGTGCATCATGAACTCACTATTTATGACACATGACCTGTTGAGTATAGATCTGCTTTGTATTACCTTCACTGTCTCTTCAGTCTGCGTCACATAGATTAAGCAGACTGAAGAGATTATGGAAAAAATACAAGTAATATTAGTTTTTGACAACTCATAGCTCCATACTAAACACACAAAGCTGCAGTGTTCTACTTAATAACTCCTAGAGCTATGAGGTGGCAAAAAAACAAAGTGTATGGCGCAGTGTGTTTATTCGGCGCACGGTGTGTGTTGCCGGCAGCAAAATACACAAATAACCAAACAGTATAGGGCGCAAAAAACATTTACATTTATTAAAAAAAAATAACTGCACCGGCTTGGGGTAGATTGATGGAACTGGGGGATGTGTAGCTGTGAGGCCTGGCTGGCTGAAGACGATGCAGGGGTTGCAGGAGAAGGGGCAATTAAACTAGTGGTGTGAGGGAGTTCAGGGATGCTGCTAGAAGCATGGGAAGGCAGCGACACACTGGAAGGGCGAGACAAACCAGATATCACAGACATATTGGGAGGTGAGGGGGGAGGGATAGCAATAGTCTGCTGCTTTTTCCTTTTCCCTTTCTGGGATCGGCACTGCGGTCTGGGGAGCCTCAGTGGGCTAATTTCTTGCGGCCCGGCCATGGTGGCCAACCTGTCATGGTCTGTGTGCTGCTGCTGCCTCATGGTGGTGGTGAAGGCCATGCCAGGGTCCGACTGTTGCTGCATAGTGGTGGTGGTGAAGGCCATGCCAGGTTTCGGATGCTGCTGCTGCTGCATCCTGGTGGTGGTGAAAGACATGGCAGGGTCCGGGTGCTGCTGTAGCTGGTGCCTGGTGATGGTGGCTGACCTCTCCTGATCAGGGTGCTGCTGCATGGTGGTAGCAGTGGAAGATGTCCAAGCAGGAGCAGCAGTTGGCATGGTGGTGGCGGTGAGCTGTCCAACAGCTCTCGGCATGGTGGTGGCGCTGTAGTATTGTCTGGCAGTGCTTGGAATGGTGGTGGCTGTGCAATGGTATGCAGCAGAGCTCGGCGTTGAGGTCAAGCGTGACAGTGTTGGCACAGATGGAAATGCCACCACTGGTTGATGAAAATGCTGAGTCTGCTGCATAGCCTGCACGTAAGCAGCATTGCAGGCCTCATTGACACTAAGCTGGAGATCAGTAGTAAGGTGTTCTGACATGCCGTTTTCTATGTGATTAAAAAAAGATGTGCTGGCCTCTGGAGGTCGGCTTTCATTTGGTCAAGGCTTCTGGTGGCATCCTGGATAAGTGTATTCATATGGTTTAAGCCACTATCCAGTCTGTCTCCCATTGCCTTGAGTCCATCATGAAACATCGAGCTCAAGTGCAAAAACTTGGGCATGAGTGACCTGTCCAAGGCCCTCTGCCGCTGCCAGGAAGAGCCCCAAAAAAAGAGGCAGAGGACTGGGACAGGGGAACACCTGATGGACCAGCTTCCTGGTCTCCAGTCTGTGTTACAGGCCCACTTGCTGCTGCGCTGCAGGATGGCTGGGATGGGTCCGTGGCTGTTTGATGAACCAGGGTCAACAGTGCTGCTCGAGGTGCTGGGAACAAAAAAAAAAAACATTAATACAAAACATTTAGAATAGTAAAAGCGCCAACTCCTGTGGAATTGAAAAATACAGAGTAGGCAATACAACACAATTCAATGCAAGACAAAAATACTTACTTTCTCTGAGCAAGGACCAGTCTCAAAAATGCCAGCATGCGGTGATGCTAATATTTTCTGATCCTTCCTCCAGAACCACTGGGAACCTGGTTCTCTTGATGAAGGTCCTTGTTGAAGCGATCAATCATTAAACGCCAATCTGTTCTGACTTTGAGCACTGTTTAAAAAAAAAATGGTTAGACAATGCACTTTTGGCCGGGATCACACAACTGTGTGTGATCAGAGAAACTCTCAGGAGTTTCTCGATCCCGGCCAAGGTCACTGCTGCATCATACTGCATTGCAATACTTACGAAATGCCTTGCGGACCCGAGCCGGGGCTTTGTCCCAGCCATCCCACATCGCTTGGGCCACCTCATTCCATAGTCGCCAGATCGTGACGTTGTCCGAGTGCTGCGGAACCCGGGTGTCCCACAACGGGACTCACTCATGGACCAGGGAGATGAGGATGTCATTGTCAATGAGGTCCTCATCCCATTCTGGAACCTAGAAAATAAATAAATACATTAATGTTTGAGACATTAGCATAAGGAAAAGAAAGAAAACAACAGAGACAGAAAACAGGCAAGAATATTCAAAGTTAAGAAAAAAAAGGGTCAAGAAGAAAAAGGTAAAGAAAGAGCAAAGTAAAGAAATGAACAGTCAAGAATAATAAAGTCAGGATACAATAAACAGAGTACAATCAGTAAGGTATACTTACATGCCGCCTTGCCACATGACTGTGTCCACGCTGCTCCTGCTTGGCCTCTGCTGCAGTTATTAAAACTTGAAGCAAAGTACTGCAATGTGACGTGAGGAAAGTCAAAGCCTGGAATAAAAGATAATGATGGAATATTATAGGAGTTGGAGATTTTGAGCATGTTGGGTAAAAGCCAGAGACTAAGGATAAGTTTGTGAAAGAATATCAGAGATGAAGTCTAAACAACTGCAACATTATCAAGATCTGTCTAAGTGAGATTCAACATTTATTGTTTAAGGAGCATTGGAATTATGAAGTTAAGGGATATTCACCCAGCAACTAAATTTTTTCCAGGGGCCAATCTTCAGCATCGTACAGATATTACATCATCATTGTTCACAAATTCCCAGCTGACTCATTCTACATACATTTTAATCTTGCTGACTCATTCTACATACATTTTAATCTTAATTGCCATGTTTGCTGCAGTTTTCAAATTGTTTGTTAATAGCAGCTCATTTTTCAATGTAAATAGCAGTTTTACAAAGATTATATGCTACATGTTCTTGTTAGTGTGTTGCTTAGGCTGCATTGTGGTTGCGTTATGGCCAATGCACCCTTAAGCAAGATCTTTAATGGCATGGAATCTGCTGAGAACGCTACAGTCCCTGAATGAGTGGAGATTTCAGGTCATGCTTAGAGTTCCAGTACCAATGGAGAAGAAAGACATGACAGAAATGTCAGAATTTATTTTGATTTCCTGAAAGAGAAGGTGTAACACCCCAGGTAACCGATTGTTACAGTGACATTGCTTTCCTCACGGGGAGAGTGACGTCATGCTTGGAAGCGAATAAGGATCCCTTTAGCAGGTATTCACATACATGCAACATGTTCTGACTTCAGGCCAGAAGGGGGAGCTCTGAACCAGGTTTCAGGGGAGCTTCCCTAGATAATATATATTCTGGTCTGGAGGAGGAGTTAGTCAGTCTGTGAGAGGAGTCTGTCAGAGGGACAGAGGAGAGAGGAAGCAGACAGGTCTGAGAGAGGAAAGCTGGGGCCATGCAGATGAAAGGTTCTGCAGCTTCTGGAAGGAAAAATCAACAGAGCACTCTGTAGGAGACTGAAAGTGGAAGAGAAGCGCAGGAGAAGTAAAGAGCTGGAGGGAAGCTGCGACTGAGCTTCTTCCACACTGAAGCGCAGAATTCCGGTAGCTGGAAGACCGAGGTTGTTGGGGTAACTCTATGCCCCACGGCAGAAACCGGCAGATAGGAGATTACAGGTTGCCTGTCCACCATTAACACCCAAAGACACAGTAACAGATAGAGCCTGGAGTCATCTGAGAGACATCTGTAAAAAGGCTCGAGTTACCTGTCATGCAGATCGTGTCCTACCAACAAGGGGACAGAGAGAACGTGAGGACCTTGTGTGAGGCCTAAGGCAGCAAGGAACTACAACAAAGTGCAGAATGGAAGGCTTCCAACCCCACCTGGCTAGGGGGATTCCTGAGTCACTTCCAAGCCGGCTGGACCATACTAGTACCTGTGATCCGGTACCCTGGAATGTGGCTGCCTTACACCAGTAAAGAGGCAAAGAGACTGCAGCTTTATGTCCTCTGTTTCTTACTACACCATCTTTATCTACTACACTGGGAGCCCTGGGGACCCAGCTTCACCTGTGGGAATCCATACCATCTTTGCTGCAGTGCTATCACCCCCAGAGGACCTCTTTAAGCAACTCAGTCATCACGAACATTCTTATTTCTAAAAACCTTTTTAAAGTCCTTTCCTTGGACGCCCAGGGCTACGGATCGGGTCGCTGCCACCGTGACCACCCCTTTAAAGATGACTGGACCCGCTACCGAATACCCCTATGCCCTGGCTGGGCACTCCAAAGGAACACTTTTCAGTATTGGCCTGATGACTGGTCAATGCCTTTGGCTGGTGGCCCTTCTAGCTCTTATGAGCTTGGGATACATGCCAAGATTTTTGTATGGAAAGAGCCCCTGCAGCCTCCATATAGTCATAGATCTTTTAGTCCATACTGCCATTACAGTCATTAAAACTGCCCATTCAGGCATTCACATAAAGGCCCTGATTTATCAATACCGACATTGGTTGAGGCTCATGTTTCTTAGGGTACCGTCACACAGTGGCACTTTGGTCGCTAGGACGGCACGATCCGTGACGTTTCAGCGATATAATTACGATCTCGCTGTGTCTGACACGCTACTGCGATCAGGGACCCCGCTGAGAATTGTACATCATAGCACATCGTTTGAAACTTTATTTTGTCGCTGGATCTCCTGCTGACATCGCTGAATCGGCGTGTGTGATGCCGATTCAGCGATGTCTTCACTGGTAACCAGGGTAAATATCGGGTTACTAAGCGCAGGGCCGCGCTTAGTAACCCGATATTTACCCTGGTTACCAGTGTAAATGTAAAAAAAACCAAACACTACATACTTACATTCCCGGTGTCTGGTCATGTCCCTCGCCTTCAGCTTCCCGCACTGACTGTGAGCGCCGGCCAGCCGTAAAGTACAGCGGTGACGTCACCGCTCTGCTTTCCGGCTGTCCGGCGCTCAATGTCAGTGCAGAGAAGCACAGCGCCGGGGGACAGACATGGAATGTAAGTATGTAGTGTTTTTTTTTTTTTACGTTTTACGCTGGTAACCAGGGTAAACATTGGGTTACTAAGCACGGCCCTGCGCTTAGTAACCCGATGTTTACCCTGGTTACCAGGGGACTTCGGGATCGTTGGTCGCTGGAGAGCTGTCTTTGTGACAGCTCTCCAGCGACCAAACAGCGAAGCTGCAGCGATCGACATCGTTGTCGTATCGCTGCAGCGTTGTTTTAGTGTGACGATACCCTTAATGTACCAGGATGCACCTCCATGCGACTTGCCACAAATCATACTCCTTAAAGTAACTAACGGTACGGTACGGTAGCGACTAACGGTACGGAGGTTCTCCCTCTGCGTCTCAGAGCTTCCAGTAAGCAAGAAAAACCAATAATGCAAGCTGGACAGAAAATATAGCAAACAAAAGTAACACAAGCAAAACTTAGCTTATGCAGGGCAGACAGGCCACAAGAACGATCCAGGAGAAAGCAAGATCAATACTGGAACATTGACTGGAGGCCAGGAACAAAGAACTAGGTGGAGTAAAATAGAGCAGCACCTAACGACTTAACCTCGTCACCTGAGGAAGGAAACTCAGAAGCCGCAGCCCCACTCACATCCACCAGAGGAAGCACATAGACAGAACCAGCCGAAGTACCACTCATGACCACAGGAGGGAGCTTGACCACAGAATTCACAACAGTACCCCCCCCTTGAGGAGGGGTCACCAAACCCTCACCAGAGCCCCCAGGCCGACCAGGATGAGCCAAATGAAAGGCACGAACCAGATCGGCAGCATGAACATCAGAGGCAAAGACCCAGGAATTATCTTCCTGACCATAACCCTTCCACTTAACCAGGTACTGGAGTTTCCGTCTCGAAATACGAGTATCCAAAATCTTCTCCACTATATACTCCAACTCCCCCTCAACCAAAACTGGAGCAGGAGGATCAACGGATGGAACCACAGGTGCCACGTATCTCCGCAACAATGACCTATGGAATACGTTATGGATGGAAAAAGAAGCTGGAAGGTTCAAGCAAAAAGACACAGGATTAAGAACCTCAGAAATCCCGTACGGACCAATGAAACGAGGCTTAAACTTAGGAGAGGAAACTTACATAGGAATATAACGAGATGACAACCAAACCAAATCCCCAACACGAAGTTGGGGACCCACACAGCGCCTGCGGTTAGCGAAACGTTGAGCCTTCTCCTGAGACAATGTCAAATTGTCCACCACATGAGTCCAAATCTGCTGCAACCTATCCACCACAGTATACACACCAGGACAGTCAGAAGACTCAACCTGCCCTAAAGAGAAACGAGGATGGAAACTAGAATTGCAGAAAAACGGCGAGACCAAGGTAGCCGAGCTGGCCCGATTATTAAGGGCGAACTCAGCCAAAGGCAAAAAGCACACCCAATCATCCTGATCGGCAGAAACAAAACATCTCAGATATGTTTCCAAGGTCTGATTGGTTCGTTCAGTCTGGCCATTTGCCTGAGGATGGAAAGCCGAGGAAAAAGACAAATCAATGCCCATCCTAGCACAAAAGGCTCGCCAAAACCTCGAAACAAACTGGGAACCTCTGTCAGAAACGATGTTCTCCGGAATGCCATGTAAACGAACCACATGCTGGAAGAACAATGGCACCAAATCAGAGGAGGAAGGCAATTTAGACAAGGGTACCAAATGGACCATCTTAGAGAAGCGATCACAAACAACCCAAATGACCGACATTTTTTGAGAGACGGGGAGATCCGAAATAAAATCCATAGAGATATGTGTCCAGGGCCTCTTCGGTACTTGCAAGGGCAAAAGCAACCCACTGGCACGAGAACAGCAGGGCTTAGCCCGAGCACAAATCCAACAGGACTGCACAAACGAACGCACATCCCGCGACAGAGACGGCCACCAAAAGGATCTAGCCACCAAATCTCTGGTACCAAAGATTCCAGGATGACCAGCCAACACAGAACAATGAACCTCAGAGATAACTCTACTCGTCCATTTATCAGGGGCAAACAGTTTCTCCGCTGGGCAACGGTCAGGTCTATTAGCCTGAAATTTTTGCAGCACCCGCCGCAAATCAGGGGAGATGGCAGACAAAATTACCCCCTCTTTGAGAATACCCACCGGCTCAGACAAACCCGGAGAGTCGGCCACAAAACTCCTAGACAGGGCTTCCGCCTTCACATTTTTAGAGCCCGGAAGGTACGAAACCACAAAATCAAAACGGGAGAAAAACAGCGACCAACGAGCCTGTCTAGGATTCAACCGTTTGGCAGACTCGAGATAAGTCAAGTTCTTGTGATCAGTCAAGACCACCACGCGATGCTTAGCTCCTTCAAGCCAATGACGCCACTCCTCGATTGCCCACTTCATGGCCAGCAACTCTCGATTGCCAACATCATAATTACGCTCAGCAGGCGAAAACTTCCTGGAAAAGAAGGCGCATGGTTTCATCACCGAGCCATCAGAACTTCTTTGCGAGAAAACAGCCCCTGCTCCAATCTCAGAAGCATCAACCTCGACCTGGAACGGGAGCGAAACATCTGGTTGGCACAACACAGGGGTAGAAGCAAAACGACGCTTCAACTCTTGAAAAGCTTCCACAGCAGCAGAAGACCAATTGACCACATCAGCACCCTTCTTGGTTAACTCAGTCAACGGTTTAGCAATACTAGAAAAATTATTGATGAAGCGACGATAAAAATTAGCAAAGCCCAGGAACTTTTGCAGACTCTTCAGAGATGTCGGCTGAGTCCAATCATAAATGGCCTGAACTTTAACAGGGTCCATCTCGATAGTAGAAGGGGAAAAAATGAACCCCAAAAATGAAAACTTCTGAACACCAAAGAGACACTTTGACCCCTTCACAAACAAAGAATTTGCACGCAGAACCTGGAACACCATTCTGAGCTGCTTCACGTGAGACTCCCAATCATCCGAGAAGACCAAAATATCATCCAAGTATACAATCAGGAATTTATCCAGGTACTCTTGGAAGATGTCATGCATAAAGGACTGAAACACTGATGGAGCATTAGAAAGCCCGAATGGCATAACCAGGTACTCAAAATGGCCCTCGGGCGTATTAAATGCTGTTTGCCATTCATCGCCCTGTTTAATACGCACAAGATTATACGCACCACGAAGATCTATCTTGGTGAACCAACTAGCCCCCTTAATCTGAGCAAACAAATCAGACAGCAGCGGCAAGGGGTACTGAAATTTGACCGTGATTTTATTTAGAAGGGGGTAATCAATACAAGGTCTCAGCGAACCATCCTTCTTGGCCACAAAAAAGAACCCTGCTCCCAATGGGGACGACGACGGGCGAATATGACCCTTCTCCAAGGATTCCTTTACGTAACTCCGCATAGCGGCGTGCTCAGGCACAGACAAATTAAACAGTCGACCCTTAGGAAACTTACTACCAGGAATCAAATCGATAGCACAATCACAATCCCTATGCGGAGGTAGGGCACTAGACTTGGGCTCATCAAATATATCCCGGTAATCTGACAAGTAGGGTTGAGCGAAACAGGTCGTTCATTTTCAAAAGTCGCCGACTTTTGGCAAAGTCGGGTTTCATGAAACCCGATCCGACCCCTGTGCGGGGTCGGCCATGCGGTACGCGACTTTCGCGCCAAAGTCGCGTTTCAATGAAGCGAAAAGCGCCATTTCTCAGCCAATGAAGGTAAACGCAGAGTGTGGGCAGCGTGATGACATAGGTCCTGGTCCCCACCATCTTAGAGAAGGGCATTGCAGTGATTGGCTTGCTGTCTGCGGCGTCACAGGGGCTATAAAGGGACGTTCCCGCCGACCGCCATGTTACTGCTGCTGATCTGAGCTTAGGGAGAGGTTGCTGCCGCTTCGTCAGAAGCAGGGATAGCGTTAGGCAGGGTCCATTAACCACCAAACCGCTTGTGCTGTAGCGATTTCCACTGCCCAACACCACCTTCGGTGTGCAGGGACAGTGGAAGCTACATTTTTTTTTTTTCCCTCAGCGCTGTAGCTCATTGGGCTGCCCTAGAAGGCTCCCTGATAGCTGCATTGCTGTGTGTACGCCGCTGTGCAAACCAACTGCTTTTTTCAAAGCACAAATCCTCTTGTTCCTTCCTTTCTGCACAGCTATCTTTTTTGTTTGTCCACACTTTTTATTTAATTTGTGCATCAGTCCACTCCTTATTGCTGCCTGCCATACCTGGCTGAGATTACTGCAGGGAGATAGTAATTGTTGGACACTCCCTGTTTTTTTTTTTTTTGTGGGAGATTAAGATTGACATTTCTGCTAGAGTGCCATCCCTGTGTGTGCCATCTCTCACTCAGTGGGCCATAGAAAGCCTATTTATTTTTTTGCTTGATTTGGGTTATAAAATCTACCTGAAAAAATCACTACATCAATCAGTGGGAGAAAAATATTGGCCTCAGGGCTTGTGTGCCACTTTTGACTCCTGTGTGTGCCATCTCTCAGTCAGTGGGCCATAGAAAGCCTATTTATTTTTTTGCTTGATTTGGGTTATAAAATCTACCTGAAAAAATCACTACATCAATCAGTGGGAGAAAAATATTGGCCTCAGGGCTTGTGTGCCACTCTTGACTCCTGTGTGTGCCATCTCTCAGTCAGTGGGCCATAGAAAGCCTATTTATTTTTTTGCTTGATTTGGGTTCTAAAATCTACCTGAAAAAATCACTACATCAATCAGTGGGAGAAAAATATTGGCCTCAGGGCTTGTGTGCCACTCCTGACTCCTGTGTGCATCATCACTCACTCAGTGGGCCATAGAAAGCCTATTTTTTTTTTTTTTGCTTTATTTGGGTTCTAAATTCTACCTGAAAAAATCAATAAATCAATCAGTGGGAGATTAATATTGGCTTTTGGGCTTGTGTGCCAGTCCTAAGCGTGCCATCTCTCTCTCTCAGATAGTGGGCCATAGAAAGCCTATTTATTATTTTTTTTATTGGGTTTATAAATTTTCCCTGGAACAAAAAAAAAAAAAGTGGGAGATTAATATTGGCCTCTGGGCTTGTGTGCCAGTCCTGAGCGTGCCATCTCTCTCACAAATAGTGGGCCATAGAAAGCCTATTTATTTTTTTTTTTTTGGTTTTATAAATTCTCCCTGAAAAAAAAAAGGGAGATTAATATTGGCCTTTGGGCTTGTGTGCCAGTCCTAAGCGTGCCATCTCTCTCTCTCAGATAGTGGGCCATAGAAAGCCTATTTATATTTTTTATTGGGTTTATAAATTTTCCCTGGAACAAAAAAAAAAAAGTGGGAGATTAATATTGGCCTCTGGGCTTGTGTGCCAGTCCTGAGCGTGCCATCTCTCTCACAAATAGTGGGCCATAGAAAGCCTATTTATTTTTTTTTTTTTTGGTTTTATAAATTCTCCCTGAAAAAAAAAAGGGAGATTAATATTGGCCTTTGGGCTTGTGTGCCAGTCCTAAGCGTGCCATCTCTCTCTCTCAGATAGTGGGCCATAGAAAGCCTATTTATTATTTTTTTTATTTGGTTTATAAATTTTCCCTGAAAAAAAATAAAAAGTGGGAGATTAATATTGGCCTCTGGGCTTGTGTGCCAGTCCTGAGCGTGCCATCTCTCTCACAAATAGTGGGCCATCGAAAGCCTATTTATTTTTTTGGTTGATTTGGGTTCTAAATTCTACCTGAAAAAATCAATAAATCAATCAGTGGGAGATAAATATTGGCCTCTGGGCTTGTGTGCCACTCCTGACTCCTGTGTGCGTCATCTCTCACTCAGTGGGCCATAGAAAGCCTATTTTTTGTTTTATTTGTTTTATAAATTCTCCCTGAAAAAATCATTTTATTTTATTTGGTTTCTAAATTCTTCCTGAAAAAATCATTTTTTTTTTTCTAAAGTCTCCCTGGAAAAAAAAAAAAAAAATCAAATTAGTGGGAGATTAATATTGTCCTTTCTGCTTGTGTGCCAGTCTTGACTCCTGGGTGTGCCATCTCTCTCTCTCTCTCCAATTGTGGGCCATAGAAAGCCTATTATATTTTTAGCTTGATTTGGGTTCCAAAATCTACCTGAAAAAATCACTACATCAATCATTGGGAGAACAATATTGGCCTCTGGGCTTGTGTGCCACTCCTGACTCCTGTGTGCGTCATCTCTCACTCAGTGGGCCATAGAAAGCCTTTTTTTTCTTTTATTTGTTTTCTAAATTCTCCCTGAAAAAATCATTTTATTTTATTTGGTTTCTAAATTCTTCCTGAAAAAATCATTTTATTCTATTATTTTTTTTTCCTAAAGTCTCCCTGAAAAAAAAAAAAAAAATCAAATCAGTGGGAGATTAATATTGCCCTTTCTGCTTGTGTGCCAGTCTTGACTCCTGGGTGTGCCATCTCTCTCTCTCTCTCTCCAATTGTGGGCCATAGAAAGCCTATTATTTTTTTAGCTTGATTTGGGTTCCAAAATCTACCTGAAAAAATCACTACATCAATCAGTGGGAGATAAATATTGGCCTCTGGGCTTGTGTGCCACTCCTGACTCCTGTGTGCGTCATCTCTCACTCAGTGGGCCATAGAAAGCCTTTTTTTGTTTTATTTGTTTTCTAAATTCTCCCTGAAAAAATCATTTTATTTTATTTGGTTTCTAAATTCTTCCTGAAAAAATCATTTTATTCTATTATTTTTTTTTCCTAAAGTCTCCCTGAAAAAAAAAAAAAAAAAATCAGTGGGAGATTAATATTGCCCTTTCTGCTTGTGTGCCAGTCTTGACTCCTGGGTGTGCCATCTCTCTCTCTCTCTCTCCAATTGTGGGCCATAGAAAGCCTATTATTTTTTTAGCTTGATTTGGGTTCCAAAATCTACCTGAAAAAATCACTACATCAATCAGTGGGAGATAAATATTGGCCTCTGGGCTTGTGTGCCACTCCTGACTCCTGTGTGCGTCATCTCTCACTCAGTGGGCCATAGAAAGCCTTTTTTTGTTTTATTTGTTTTCTAAATTCTCCCTGAAAAAATCATTTTATTTTATTTGGTTTCCAAATTCTTCCTGAAAAAATCATTTTATTCTATTATTTTTTTTTCCTAACGTCTCCCTGAAAAAAAAAAAATAATAAAATCAGTGGGAGATTAATATTTACATTTGTGCTTCAGTGACAGTCCTGCGTGTGTGGCATCTCTCTCATTTGTTGCCACCAACAACAGAGCGTGTAACATTGTGCCTGATTTTCGTTGTGGTCTCACTCACCTGTAAAGGGGTAGCTAAATCATACTGAAGTTATAGCTCACCGTGTAAGTTGTGTGACAGCAACAAATACCGTTAGTTTGGTTACGTTTTTAAAACAATGAGGAAGTCTGGTGGAAGAGGTCGTGGCCGGGGGCGTTCATTGTCAGCTGGTAATGAGGGTAGTGGTAGTGGTGGAGCATCAGCTGGTCGTGGGAAAAAAAATATTGCACCTAAGTCTGGAGCTGTGGAGCCAGGTTCGTCGTCTGGCTACACAAGGCCTCGAACGCTCCCTTTTCTGGGAGTAGGAAAACCGCTTTTAAAGCCGGAGCAGCAAGAGCAAGTTTTGGCTTATCTTGCTGACTCAGCCTCTAGCTCTTTTGCCTCCTCTCGTGAAACTGGTAAATGTCAAAGCAGCGCGTCGTTAGTGGATGTTCACGGTCAGGGACAAGTCACTTCCTTGTCCTCTTCAGCAAAAACAACAACAGAGAAGAATGCAGCAGGCGACACAACGGGTTACTCCATGGAGCTCTTTACACATACCGTCCCTGGCTTAGAAAGTGAAGCAGTTAACAGTCCATGCCCATTACAAGTTGAATCTGACATGGAGTGCACTGATGCACAGCCACAGCCAGACTACTATGCTGGTCCTTTGACTCAGACCACAACATTGCCATCGCAGGGTAATGATCAAGAATCAGACCCTGATGAGACTATGTTGCCCCATCACGAACGCTATACCACCGACCGACACGGTGACACAGACGAAGTTGCACACGAGCTACAAGAAGAGGTAATAGATGACCCAGTTCTTGACCCCGATTGGCAGCCATTGGGGGAACAGGGTGCAGGCGGCAGCAGTTCTGAAGCGGAGGAGGAGGGGCCGCAGCAGGCATCAACATCGCAACAGTTTCCATCTGCCGAGCCCGTATCTTGCCCAAAACGCGTGGCAAAGCCAAAACCTGTTGGAGGACAGCGTGGCCATCCGGTTAAAGCTCAATCTGCAATGCCTGAAAAGGTATCCGATGCTAGAAAGAGTGCAGTCTGGCATTTTTTTAAACAACATCCAATTGATCAGCGCAAAGTCATCTGTCAAAAATGTTCAACTACCTTAAGCAGAGGACAGAATCTGAAAAGTCTCAATACAAGTTGCATGCATAGACATTTAACCACCATGCATTTTCAAGCCTGGACTAACTACCAAACGTCCCTTAAGGTTGTAGCACCCTCGGCCAATGAAGCTAGTCAGCAACGCAACATCCCTTCCGGCAGTGTAGGGCCACCATTTTCCGCACCACCTGCAGTATCTGTGCAGGTTTCTTTGCCAGGCCAAAGCAGTCAGGGTCAGGGAATCACCAGTTTCGTAGTAGGAAACACTGCATCTAGGGCACTGGCGGCAACAATACCATCTCCCACCGTCTCTCAGTCTGCCATGTCCACCGGCACCCCCGCTAGTTCCATGATCTCCAGCTCTCCAGTCCAGCTCACCCTACATGAGACTATGGTTAGAAAAAGGAAGTACTTAGCCTCGCATCCGCGTACACAGGGTTTGAACGCCCACATAGCTAGACTAATCTCGTTAGAGATGATGCCCTACCGGTTAGTTGAAAGCGAAGCTTTCAAAGCCCTGATGGACTACGCTGTACCACGCTACGAGCTACCCAGTCGACACTTTTTTTCCAGAAAAGCCATCCCAGCCCTCCACCAGCATGTTAAAGAGCGCATCGTCCATGCACTCAGGCAATCTGTGAGCACAAAGGTGCACCTGACAACAGATGCATGGACCAGTAGGCATGGCCAGGGACGTTACGTGTCCATCACGGCACACTGGGTGAATGTTGTGGATGCAGGGTCCACAGGGGACAGCAAGTTTGGGACAGTTCTGCCTAGCCCACGGTCTAGGAAACAGTTGGCTGTAGCCGTTCGCACCCCCTCCTCCTCCTCTTCGTCCTCCTGCAGAAGCGAGAGCTCGTCCACAGACCGCAGTCGCACAACCACTCCATCCGCAGCTGCCACTGTTGCACACCAGGTCTCCCATTATGGGGCAGCTACTGGCAAACGTCAGCAGGCTGTATTGGCTATGAAATGTTTGGGCGACAACAGACACACCGCGGAAGTTCTGTCCGAGTTCTTGCAGAAAGAAACGCAGTCGTGGCTGGGCACTGTAGATCTTGAGGCAGGCAAGGTAGTGAGTGATAACGGAAGGAATTTCATGGCTGCCATCTCCCTTTCCCAACTGAAACACATTCCTTGCCTGGCTCACACCTTAAACCTGGTGGTGCAGTGCTTCCTGAAAAGTTATCCGGGGTTATCCGACCTGCTCCTCAAAGTGCGTGGACTTTGCTCACATATCCGCCGTTCGCCCGTACACTCCAGCCGTATGCAGACCTATCAGCGTTCTTTGAACCTTCCCCAGCATCGCCTAATCATAGACGTTGCAACAAGGTGGAACTCAACACTGCACATGCTTCAGAGACTGTGCGAACAGAGGCGGGCTGTTACGTTTTTGTGGGAGGATACACATACACGGGCAGGCAGTTGGATGGCAGACATGGAGATGTCAGGTGTGCAGTGGTCGAAGATTCAAGACATGTGTCAAGTCCTTCAGTGTTTTGAGGAATGCACACGGCTGGTTAGTGCAGACAACGCCATAATAAGCATGAGCATCCCCCTAATGCGTCTGCTGATGCAAAGTTTGACGCACATAAAGGATCAGGCGTCTGCAGCTGAGGAAGAGGAAAGCCTTGATGACAGTCAGCCATTGTCTGGCCAGGGCAGTGTACAGGACGAGTTAGCGGGCGAAGAGGAGGAGGAGGACGAGGAGGATGATGGGGATGATTATATTTTTAATGAGGAAGCTTTTCCGGGGCCACTGGAAATTGGTGGCGCGGCAAGGCCGGGTTCTGGTTTTTGGAGGGACACAAGTGACGTGGATTTGCCTGAAACTGCCCCTCAACCAAGCACAACCGCAGATTTGAGAACTGGAACTTTGGCCCACATGGCGGATTATGCCTTACGTATCCTCATAAGGGACACACGCATAACTAAAATGATGAACGATGACGATTACTGGTTGGCCTGCCTCCTTGATCCTCGCTATAAAGGCAAATTGCAAAATATAATGCCACATGAGAACTTGGAACTAATATTTGCAACCAAACAATCAACTCTTGTTGACTGTTTGCTTCTGGCATTCCCTGCACACAGCGCCCGTGATCGTTCTCACACGAGCTGCAGGGGCCAGCAGACCAGAGGAGTTAGAGGGGCAGAAATCAGAAGTGGCGTTGGCCAGAGGGGTTTTCTGACCAGGTTGTGGAGTGATTTTGCTATGACCGCAGACAGGACAGGTACTGCAGCATCAATTCAAAGTGACAGGAGACAACATTTGTCCAGTATGGTTACAAACTTTTTTTCATCCCTTATCGACATTCTCCCTCAACCGTCATTCCCATTTGATTACTGGGCATCAAAATTAGACACCTGGCCAGAATTGGCAGAATATGCATTGCAGGAGCTTGCTTGCCCGGCAGCTAGTGTCCTATCAGAAAGAGTATTCAGTGCTGCAGGTTCAATACTAACAGAAAAAAGGACTCGTCTGGCTACCCAAAATGTAGATGATCTAACCTTCATTAAAATGAACCACAACTGGGTTTCGAAATCTTTTGCCCCACCTTGCCCGGCTGACACCTAGCTTTCCTATGAAAAGGTCTTGCCTGTGGACTATTCTGAATGACTTTTCCAATCTCGTAATTTTCTGCACCTGATTGTCCAGCATACGACATGTTTACACCTCACTAAATGGCCAAACTCCCCACACGGGGCCGTGGTATCGACACTTGGCGACAGCACCTGTGAGAGTGCTGTTTGTCTGAAGAGGTGGGTGTGCCCGCTTTTGGTCGACGGCACTGCCACTGGGTCCCTCCTAGTACAATAAAGTGTCTCTGGCGGTGGTGGTGCGCACCCAACGTCAGACACACCGTTGTAATATGAGGGGCCCTGGGCCTGTACCGCCGGCCACAAGACAGTTCCCCCACCCAGCTCAAACAGTGCTCTACCACTTGCAAAATTATCTCATAGCTCCACCAATGTTTAGTCTATGCGCTGACATCCTTCAATGCCTGCCACTGACAATACCATTGTATTGACATTTTTGTTATGTTAGGCCTTCGAAGCCTGTCTGCGGTCACTCCTTCCACTATGCCTCCACTGACCACACCACTGCTGCCCGTGTACCCCTGGAACTAATTTAAAATTGCCTACAGCCAGCCCAATTTTTTTATTTTAGGCCTTCGATGCCTGTCAGCGGTCACTCCTTCCACTAGGCCTCCACTGACCACACCACTGCTGCCCGTGTACCCCTGGAACCAATTTAAAATTGCCTACAGCCATGTGTTATTATTTTAGGCCTTCGATGCCTGTCTGCGGTCACTCCTTACAATATGCCTCCACTGACCACACCACTGCTGCCCGTGTACCCCTGGAACCAATTTAAAATTGCCTACAGCCAGCCCAATTTTTTTATTTTAGGCCTTCGATGCCTGTCTGCGGTCACTCCTTCCACTAGGCCTCCACTGACCACACCACTGCTGCCCGTGTACCCCTGGAACCAATTTAAAATTGCCTACAGCCATGTGTTATTATTTTAGGCCTTCGATGCCTGTCTGCGGTCACTCCTTACAATATGCCTCCACTGACCACACCACTGCTGCCCGTGTACCCCTGGAACCAATTTAAAATTGCCTACAGCCAGCCCAATTTTTTTATTTTAGGCCTTCGATGCCTGTCTGCGGTCACTCCTTCCACTAGGCCTCCACTGACCACACCACTGCTGCCCGTGTACCCCTGGAACCAATTTAAAATTGCCTACAGCCAGCCCAATTTTTTTATTTTAGGCCTTCGATGCCTGTCTGCGGTCCGTTCTTTCTACTACTACTACACTGACCAGGCCACTGCTGCCCGTGTACCCCTGGAACCAATTTAAAATTGCCTACAGCCATGTGTTATTATTTTAGGCCTTCGATGCCTGTCTGCGGTCACTCCTTCCACTAGGCCTCCACTGACCACACCACTGCTGCCCGTGTACCCCTAGAACCTATTTATAATTGCATAGAGCATCCTTTTTTTAATAGTAGGCGTACAAAGTCTGTCTGCGGTTCACTATTGAACTTGTCCTCCACTGCCCAGAGCACTGCAGCTTGTGTACCCCTGTAACTTTTTTCTGCTGCAGTGAGCCACATTTTTGGTTTGAGTCCTACTACCTGTGTCTGTCTGCGCCACTCAATTCAGCTGTGTTCCTTTGAAAAAAGCTGAGCGTCAATAGTCTTGTTTTCAGCCTCTAGGAATTTTAAAACTGCATTGGGTGTACAACTTTGGTAGGGCCTACTAACGGTGTCTGCCTTCCCAAGGTGTTCCCCAGGTTTCCTCTCCATTGCTTCAATCTTCATGCTCTCGTTTAGTAGTTGTTAGAAACTACGCTGCATTAGGCCTACAAATTGGGTATGGGGTGTAGAGAGATGGTGTGTTCCACTCCAAGGTGTTCTCCAGGTTGCCTTTCCTGAGCTTCAATCTTAATGCTCTCGTTTAGTAGTTGTTGGAAACTACGTTGCATTAGGTCTACAAATTGGGTATGGGGTGTAGAGAGATGGTGTGTTCCACTCCAAGGTGTTCTCCAGGTTGCCTTTCCTGAGCTTCAATCTTCATGCTCTCGTTTAGTAGTTGTTGGAAACTACGCTGCATTAGGCCTACAAATTGGGTATGTGGTGTAGAGAGATGGTGTGTTCCACTCCAAGGTGTTCTCCAGGTTGGCTTTCCTGAGCTTCGATCTTCTTGCTCTCGTTTAGTAGTTGTTGGAAACTACACTGCATTAGGCCTACAAATTGGGTATGGGGTGTAGAGAGATGGTGTGTTCCACTCCAAGGTGTTCTCCAGGTTGCCTTTCCTGAGCTTCAATCTTCATGCTCTCGTTTAGTAGTTGTTGGAAACTACGCTGCATTAGGCCTACAAATTGGGTATGGGGTGTAGAGAGATGGTGTGTTCCACTCCAAGGTGTTCTCCAGGTTGCCTTTCCTGAGCTTCAATCTTCATGCTCTCGTTTAGTAGTTGTTGGAAACTACGCTGCATTAGGCCTACAAATTGGGTATGGGGTGTAGAGAGATGGTGTGTTCCACTCCAAGGTGTTCTCCAGGTTGCCTTTCCTGAGCTTCGATCTTCTGGCTCTCGTTTAGTAGTTGTTGGAAACTGCACTGCATTAGGCCTACAAATTGGGTATGGGGTGTAGAGAGATCGTGTGTTCCACTCCAAGGTGTTCTCCAGGTTGCCTTTCCTGAGCTTCGATCTTCTGGCTCTCGTTTAGTAGTTGTTGGAAACTACACTGCATTAGGCCTACAAATTGGGTATGGGGTGTAGAGAGATGGTGTGTTCCACTCCAAGGTGTTCCCCAGGTTTCGTCCACATTGCTTCGGTCTTCCGACTCTCGTTTAGTAGTTGTAGAAAACTACACTGCATTAGGCCTACAAATTGGGTATGGGGTGTAGAGAGATGGTGTGTTCCACTCCAAGGTGTTCCCCAGGTTTCCTCTCCATTGCTTCGATCTTCATGCTCTCGTTTAGTAGTTGTTGGAAACTACACTGCATTAGGCCTACAAATTGGGTATGGGGTGTAGAGAGATGGTGTGTTCCACTCCAAGGTGTTCTCCAGGTTGCCTTTCCTGAGCTTCTATCTTCAGGCTCTCATTAAATTGTGGTTAAATGGAACAAC
Organism: Ranitomeya imitator; assembly: GCF_032444005.1. Lineage (NCBI taxonomy): Eukaryota > Metazoa > Chordata > Amphibia > Anura > Dendrobatidae > Ranitomeya > Ranitomeya imitator. The sequence goes on along the minus strand of NC_091288.1, from coordinate 119,832,781 downwards.
TGCATTTGGCGTACTAGTTGGTTTGGGGCCTACTATCGGTGTCTGCCACTCCTTGCTGTTCTCCTCCACTGAACAAAGCTGTGCCGCCTGTTTACTACGGTTGCCAATTTTGAACTGCATTTCGACTACTTACTGATTTGGGCCTACTCTCTGTGTCAGCCTCTCATTCCAGTTGTCCTCCACTGCAATGCCCCCTGGTTAGTCCTGTGTTACCAATTTTGAACTGCATTTAGCCAACTTTATTCTTTGGGCCTATATCTGTGTTTCCTCCTCATCCTGCCCATTGCCCAGCCAGTGATAGATGAGTCTGCTGGTACATTGACCCATAACGCAAAATTCCCCGTGCACGCTACACAGCAAGATTGTGACCCTGCTGAAAGTCAGGTTCCTCTTCCCGCATATCATACCACCTTACACGGGGACAAAGAGGAAGGTGCAGATGAAAGTGCAGGTTCCTTCATCAGGTGGGGGGAGGAATACTAGTTGGCGACGTCACTGGCACAGGGCCTCTCATAGTACGCAAAAGTGTTGCTGCCGGTGGGAGGCGCCCCCGCCGTGCAAACACACCGCTGTACTTTGAGGGGCCCTGTGCCAGTGCCAATGCCAACGAGTGGGCCCCCCCTGCTTGCTCAGGATCACAGCACTTGCAAAGTTTAAATACTTACCTCTCCCTGGTCCACTGCCGTGACGTGGTCCAGATTTACTGGGCCCACTAATTACTTGAACCAGCCCTACCCCCCACAACTTTAGCCAAATGACCCCCAATTTCAAATGCCTTCCAATTATTATAAGGTAAATTACGATTGACAAGCTTCTTTAACAAGAATGGATGTTTTTGCCATTAAAATGGGCAGTGTAGGTGTTTTCCTGGCCTCCACTCACTGCCGACTATGCTCCCCCATTGACTTGCATTGGGTTTCGTGTTTCGGGCGATACCCGACTTTTCGCGATAATCGGCCGATTCCACTCGACTCGACTTCTAAGATAGTCGAGTTTCGCGAAACACGGCTCGACTCTAAAAAGGTCAAGGTCGCTCAACCCTACTGACAAGAACTCTGGGACCTCAGAAGGGGTGGATGACGAAATAGACAGAAAAGGAACATCACCATGTACCCCCTGACAACCCCAGCTGGACACAGACATTGATTTCCAATCCAATACTGGGTTATGGACTTGTAGCCATGGCAACCCCAACACGACCACATCATGCAGATTATGCAACACCAAAAAGCGAATATCCTCCTGATGCGCAGGAGCCATGCACATGGTCAGCTGGGTCCAGTACTGAGGCTTATTCTTGGCCAAAGGCGTAGCATCAATTCCTCTCAATGGAATAGGATACTGCAAGGGCTCCAAGAAAAACCCACAGCGCCTAGCATACTCCAAGTCCATCAAATTCAGGGCAGCGCCTGAATCCACAAATGCCATGACAGAATAGGATGACAAAGAGCAGATCAAAGTAACGGACAAAAGAAATTTCGACTGTACTGTACCAATGGTGGCAGACCTAGCGAACCGCTTAGTGCGCTTAGGACAATCGGAGATAGCATGAGTGGAATCACCACAGTAAAAACACAGCCCATTCTGACGTCTGTGTTCTTGCCGTTCAGCTCTGGTCAAAGTCCTATCGCACTGCATAGGCTCAGGTCCATGCTCAGATAATACCGCCAAATGGTGCACAGTTTTACGCTCACGCAAGCGTCGACCGATCTGAATGGCCAAAGACATAGACTTTTAGACCAGCAGGCATAGGAAATCCCACCATGACATCCCTAAGGGCTTCAGAGAGACCTTTTCTGAAAATTGCTGCCAGCGCACATTCATTCCATTGAGTGAGCACAGACCACTTCCTAAACTTCTGACAATATATCTCTACCTCATCCTGACCCTGAGACAGAGCCAGCAAATTTTTCTCTGCCAGATCCACTGAATTAGGTTCATCATACAGCAATCCGAGCACCAGAAAAAATGCATCAATATTACATAATGTAGGATCTCCTGGCGCAAGGGAAAATGCCCAGTCTTGAGGGTCGCCACGTAATAAAGAAATAATGATCTTAACTTGTTGAACTGGGTCACCAGAGGAGCGGGGTTTCAAAGCCAGAAACAGTTTACAATTATTATTAAAACTCAGAAACTTAGCTCTATCTCCAGAAAACAAATCAGGAATAGGAATTCTTGGCTCTAACATAGAATTCTGAACCACAAAGTCTTGAATATTTTGTACTCTTGCAGTGAGATGATCCACACAAGAAGACAGATCTTTAATGTCCATCACTACACCCGTGTCCTGAACCACCCAAATGTCTAGGGGAAAAGAAAGACAAAACACAGTACAGAGAAAAAAAAACGGTCTCAGAACGTCTCTTTTCCCTCTATTGAGAAGCATTAGTACTTTGGGCCTCCAGTACTGTTATGAACAGGTGATTCAGAACCACAATGGACCTAGTGGTTAAGAGCACACAAAGTGACCTGATAGTTACTAACATAGGACAAGCTCTGAGACGTGGGAACTCTGCTGACCGCAATCCCAAATCCTATCATACCACACTAGAGGTAGCCGTGGATTGCGCCTAACGCTCCCTATGCAACTCGGCACAGCCTGAGAAACTAGCTAGCCCTGAAGACAGAAAAATAAGCCTACCTTGCCTCAGAGAAATTCCCGAAAGGAAAAGGCAGCCCCCCACATATAATGACTGTGAGTTAAGATGAAAATACAAACACAGAGATGAAATAGATTTTAGCAAAGTGAGGCCCGACTTACTGAATAGACCGAGGATAGGAAAGATAGCTTTGCGATCAGCACAAAAACCTACAAACAACCACGCAGAGGGGGCAAAAAGACCCTCCGCATCGACTAACAGTACGGAGGTGCTCCCTCTGCGTCTCAGAGCTTCCAGCAAGCAAGAAAAACCAATATAGCAAGCTGGACAGAAAATATAGCAAACAAAAGTAACACAAGCAGAACTTAGCTTATGCAGGGCAGACAGGCCACAAGAACGATCCAGGAGAAAGCAAGACCAATACTGGAACATTGACTGGAGGCCAGGAACAAAGAACTAGGTGGAGTTAAATAGAGCAGCACCTAAAGACTTAACCCAGCACCTGAGGAAGGAAACTCAGAAGCCGCAGCCCCACTCACATCCACCAGAGGAAGCACATAGACAGAACCAGCCGAAGTACCACTCATGACCACAGGAGGGAGCTTGACCACAGAATTCACAACAGACACCGTCTCTACAACCCAGACCCAACTTGTAGGCCGAATGCAGTGTTGTTTTCAACAACTACTTAAGAAGAGCCAGAAGATCGAAGCAATGGAGAGGCAACCTGGGGAACACCTTGGAGCAGAAGACACCGTCTCTACACCCCTGACCCAACTTGTAGGCCGAATGCAGTGTTGTTTTCAACAACTACTAAACGAGAGCTTTAAGATTGAAGCAATGGAGAGGCAACCTGGGGAACACCTTGGAGTGGAACACACCGTCTCTACACCCCTGACCCAACTTGTAGGCCGAATGCAGTGTTGTTTTCAACAACTACTAAACGAGAGCTTTAAGATTGAAGCAATGGAGAGGCAACCTGGGGAACACCTTGGAGTGGAACACACCGTCTCTACACCCCTGACCCAACTTGTAGGCCGAATGCAGTGTTGTTTTCAACAACTACTAAACGAGAGCCAGAAGATTGAAGCAATGGAGAGGCAACCTGGAGAACACCTTGGAGCGGAAGACACCGTCTCTACAACCCAGACCCAACTTGTAGGCCGAATGCAGTGTTGTTTTCAACAACTACTAAACGAGAGCTTTAAGATTGAAGCAATGGAGAGGCAACCTGGGGAACACCTTGGAGTGTAACACACCGTCTCTACAACCCAGACCCAACTTGTAGGCCGAATGCAGTGTTGTTTTCAACAACTACTAAACGAGAGCCAGAAGATTGAAGCAATGGAGAGGCAACCTGGGGAACACCTTGGAGTGGAACACACCGTCTCTACACCCCTGACCCAACTTGTAGGCCGAATGCAGTGTTGTTTTCAACAACTACTAAACAAGAGCTTTAAGATTGAAGCAATGGAGAGGAAACCTGGAGAACACCTTGGAGCGGAAGACACCATCTCTACAACCCAGACCCAACTTGTAGACCGAATGCAGTGCTGTTTTCAACAACTACTAAACGAGAGCTTTAAGATTGAAGCAATGGAGAGGAAACCTGGAGAACACCTTGGAGCAGAAGACACCATCTCTACACCCCAGACCCAACTTGTAGGCCGAATGCAGTGTTGTTTTCAACAACTACTTAAGTAGAGCCAGAAGATCGAAGCAATGGAGAGGCAACCTGGGGAACACCTTGGAGCGGAAGACACCGTCTCTACATCCCAGACCCAACTTGTCGGCCGAATGCAGTGTTGTTTTCAACAACTAGAAGAAGAGGGGACGGGAAGAAAAACATTAGACTTGAACAAAGAAGACCCAGGAAAACATACTCAGATGGGAGGTAAGAACATTTCTAAAACAATCCACAGCGAGGAGATTGGAACAAAACAAAATCCTCTAAACTGCATGCTCGCAAACGCCAGAAGCCTGACAAACAAGATGGAAGAACTAGAAGCAGAAATATCTACAGGTAACTTTGACATAGTGGGAATAACCGAGACATGGTTAGATGAAAGCTATGACTGGGCAGTTAACTTACAGGGTTACAGTCTGTTTAGAAAGGATCGTAAAAATCGGAGAGGAGGAGGGGTTTGTCTCTATGTAAAGTCTTGTCTAAAGTCCACTTTAAGGGAGGATATTAGCGAAGGAAATGAGGATGTCGAGTCCATATGGGTCGAAATTCATGGAGGGAAAAATGGTAACAAAATTCTCATTGGGGTCTGTTACAAACCCCCAAATATAACAGAAACCATGGAAAGTCTATTTCTAAAGCAGATAGATGAAGCTGCAACCCATAATGAGGTCCTGGTTATGGGGGACTTTAACTACCCGGATATTAACTGGGAAACAGAAACCTGTGAAACCCATAAAGGCAACAGGTTTCTGCTAATAACCAAGAAAAATTATCTTTCACAATTGGTGCAGAATCCAACCAGAGGAGCAGCACTTTTAGACCTAATACTATCTAATAGACCTGACAGAATAACAAATCTGCAGGTGGTTGGGCATCTAGGAAATAGCGACCACAATATTGTACAGTTTCACCTGTCTTTCACTAGGGGGACTTGTCAGGGAGTCACAAAAACACTGAACTTTAGGAAGGCAAAGTTTGACCAGCTTAGAGATGCCCTTAATCTGGTAGACTGGGACAATATCCTCAGAAATAAGAATACAGATAATAAATGGGAAATGTTTAAGAACATCCTAAATAGACAGTGTAAGCGGTTTATACCTTGTGGGAATAAAAGGACTAGAAATAGGAAAAACCCAATGTGGCTAAACAAAGAAGTAAGACAGGCAATTAACAGTAAAAAGAAAGCATTTGCACTACTAAAGCAGGATGGCACCATTGAAGCTCTAAAAAACTATAGGGAGAAAAATACTTTATCTAAAAAACTAATTAAAGCTGCCAAAAAGGAAACAGAGAAGCACATTGCTAAGGAGAGTAAAACTAATCCCAAACTGTTCTTCAACTATATCAATAGTAAAAGAATAAAAACTGAAAATGTAGGCCCCTTAAAAAATAGTGAGGAAAGAATGGTTGTAGATGACGAGGAAAAAGCTAACATATTAAACACCTTCTTCTCCACGGTATTCACGGTGGAAAATGAAATGCTAGGTGAAATCCCAAGAAACAATCAAAAACCCTATATTAAGGGTCACCAATCTAACCCAAGAAGAGGTGCGAAATCGGCTAAATAAGATTAAAATAGATAAATCTCCGGGTCCGGATGGCATACACCCACGAGTACTAAGGGAACTAAGTAATGTAATAGATAAACCATTATTTCTTATTTTTAGGGACTCTATAGCGACAGGATCTGTTCCGCAGGACTGGCGCATAGCAAATCTGATGCCAATATTCAAAAAGGGCTCTAAAAGTGAACCTGGAAATTATAGGCCAGTAAGTCTAACCTCTATTGTTGGTAAAATATTTGAAGGGTTTCTGAGGGATGTTATTCTGGATTATCTCAATGAGAATAACTGTTTAACTCCATATCAGCATGGGTTTATGAGAAATCGCTCCTGTCAAACCAATCTAATCAGTTTTTATGAAGAGGTAAGCTATAGGCTGGACCACGGTGAGTCATTGGATGTGGTATATCTCGATTTTTCCAAAGCGTTTGATACCGTGCCGCACAAGAGGTTGGTACACAAAATGAGAATGCTTGGTCTGGGGGAAAATGTGTGTAAATGTGTTAGTAACTGGCTTAGTGATAGAAAGCAGAGGGTGGTTATAAATGGTATAGTCTCTAACTGGGTCGCTGTGACCAGTGGGGTACCGCAGGGGTCAGTATTGGGACCTGTTCTCTTCAACATATTCATTAATGATCTGGTAGAAGGTTTACACAGTAAAATATCGATATTTGCAGATGATACAAAACTATGTAAAGCAGTTAATACAAGAGAAGATAGTATTCTGCTACAGATGGATCTGGATAAGTTGGAAACTTGGGCTGAAAGGTGGCAGATGAGGTTTAACAATGATAAATGTAAGGTTATACACATGGGAAGAAGGAATCAAAATCACCATTACACACTGAATGGGAAACCACTGGGTAAATCTGACAGGGAGAAGAACTTGGGGATCCTAGTTAATGATAAACTTACCTGGAGCAGCCAGTGCCAGGCAGCAGCTGCCAAGGCAAACAGGATCATGGGGTGCATTAAAAGAGGTCTGGATACACATGATGAGAGCATTATACTGCCTCTGTACAAATCCCTAGTTAGACCGCACATGGAGTACTGTGTCCAGTTTTGGGCACCGGTGCTCATGAAGGATATAATGGAACTAGAGAGAGTACAAAGGAGGGCAACAAAATTAATAAAGGGGATGGGAGAACTACAATACCCAGATAGATTAGCGAAATTAGGATTATTTAGTCTAGAAAAAAGACGACTGAGGGGCGATCTAATAACCATGTATAAGTATATAAGGGGACAATACAAATATCTCGCTGAGGATCTGTTTATACCAAGGAAGGTGACGGGCACAAGGGGGCATTCTTTGCGTCTGGAGGAGAGAAGGTTTTTCCACCAACATAGAAGAGTATTCTTTACTGTTAGGGCAGTGAGAATCTGGAATTGCTTGCCTGAGGAGGTGGTGATGGCGAACTCAGTCAAGGGGTTCAAGAGAGGCCTGGATGTCTTCCTGGAGCAGAACAATATTGTATCATACAATTATTAGGTTCTGTAGAAGGACGTAGATCTGGGGATTTATTATGATGGAATATAGGCTGAACTGGATGGACAAATGTCTTTTTTCGGCCTTACTAACTATGTTACTATGTTACTATGTAACTACTAAACAAGAGCTTTAAAATTGAAGCAATGGAGAGGCAACCTGGGGAACACTTTGGAGTGTAACACACCGTCTCTACACCCCTGACCCAACTTGAAGGCCGAATGCAGTTTTGTTTTCAACAACTACTAAACGAGAGCCAGAAGATTGAAGCAATGGAGAGGCAACCTGGGGAACACCTTGGAGTGGAACACACCGTCTCTACACCCCTGACCCAACTTGTAGGCCGAATGCAGTGTTGTTTTCAACAACTACTAAACAAGAGCTTTAAGATTGAAGCAATGGAGAGGCAACCTGGGGAACACCTTGGAGTGGAACACACCGTCTCTACACCCCTGACCCAACTTGTAGGCCGAATGCAGTGTTGTTTTCAACAACTACTAAACGAGAGCCAGAAGATTGAAGCAATGGAGAGGCAACCTGGAGAACACCTTGGAGTGTAACACACCGTCTCTACACCCCAGACCCAACTTGTAGGCCGAATGCAGTGTTGTTTTCAACAACTACTAAACAAGAGCTTTAAGATTGAAGCAATGGAGAGGCAACCTGGGGAACACCTTGGAGTGTAACACACCGTCTCTACACCCCTGACCCAACTTGTAGGCCAAATGCAGTGTTGTTTTCAACAACTACTAAACGAGAGCCAGAAGGTTTAAGCAATGGAGAGGCAACCTGGGGAACACCTTGGAATGGAACACACCGTCTCTACACCCCTGACCCAACTTGTAGGCCGAATGCAGTGTTGTTTTCAACAACTACTAAACAAGAGCTTTAAGATTGAAGCAATGGAGAGGCAACCTGGGGAACACCTTGGAGTGTAACACTCCGTCTCTACACCCCTGACCCAACTTGTAGGCCGAATGCAGTGTTGTTTTCAACAACTACTAAACGAGAGCCAGAAGATTGAAGCAATGGAGAGGCAACCTGGGGAACACCTTGGAGTATAACACACCGTCTTTACACCCCTGACCCAACTTGTAGGCCGAATGCAGTGTTGTTTTCAACAACTACTAAACGAGAGCCAGAAGATTGAAGCAATGGAGAGGCAACCTGGGGAACACCTTGGAGTGGAACACACCGTTTCTACACCCCTGACCCAACTTGTAGGCCGAATGCAGTGTTGTTTTCAGCAACTACTAAACAAGAGCTTTAAGATTGAAGCAATGGAGAGGAAACCTGGAGAACACCTTGGAGTGGAAGACACCGTCTCTACAACCCAGACCCAACTTGTAGGCCGAATGCAGTGTTGTTTTCAACAACTACTAAACGAGAGCTTTAAGATTGAAGCAATGGAGAGGAAACCTGGAGAACACCTTGGAGCGGAAGACACCGTCTCTACACCCCAGACCCAACTTGTAGGCCGAATGCAGCGTTGTTTTCAACAACTACTTAAGAAGAGCCAGAAGATCTAAGCAATGGAGAGGCAACCTGGGGAACACCTTGGAGTGTAACACACCGTCTCTACACCCCTGACCCAACTTTTAGGCCGAATGCAGTGTTGTTTTCAACAACTACTAAACGAGAGCTTTAAGATTGAAGCAATGGAGAGGCAACCTGGGGAACACCTTGGAGTGGAACACACCGTCTCTACACCCCTGACTCAACTTGTAGGCCGAATGCAGTGTTGTTTTCAACAACTACTAAACAAGAGCTTTAAGATTGAAGCAAAGGAGAGGAAACCTGGAGAACACCTTGGAGCGGAAGACACCGTCTCTACAACCCAGACCCAACTTGTAGGCCGAATGCAGTGTTGTTTTCAACAACTACTAAATGAGAGCTAGAAGCTCTAAGCTATGGAGAGGAAACCTGGGGAACACCTTGGAGCAACAGACACCGTTAGTAGGCCCTACCGAAGTAGTAGTAGTAGCCCCAATGCAGTTTTCAAATTCCTATAGGCTGAAAACCAGACTATTGACGCTCAGCTTTTTTAAAAGGAGGACAGCTGTATTGAATGGCGCATACAGACACTGGTAGTAGGCCTTAAACACAACATTTGGCTCAATGCAGTTTAAAAAAGGTTACAGGGGTACACAGGCAGCATTGGTCTATTCAGTGGAGGACAATTTCAATTATGGACCACAGACAGAGTTTGTATGCCTACTATTAAAAAAAGGATGCTCTATGCAATTTAAAATAGGTTCCAGGGGTACACGGGCAGCAGTGGTCTGGTCAGTGGTGGACTAGTGGAAGGAGGGACCGCAGACAGGCGTAGTAGGCCTAACATAACAAAATTTTGCTGTAGGCACTTTTAAATTGGTTCCAGGGGTACATGGGCAGCAGTGGTCTGGTCAGTGAAGGACGAGTGGATGGAGGGACCGCAGACAGGCGTAGTAGGCCTAACATAACAAAATTTGGCTGTAGGCTCTTTAAAATTGGTTCCAGGGGTACACGGGCAGCAGTGGACAGGTCACTGGAGGACTAGTGGAAGGAGCGACCGCAGACAGGCGTAGTAGGCCTAACATAACAAAATTTGGCTGTAGGCACTTTAAAATTGGTTCCAGGGGTACACGGGCAGCAGTGGTCTGGTCAGTGGAGGACTAGTGGAAGGAGGGACCGCAGACAGGCGTAGTAGGCCTAACATAACAAAATTTGGCTGTAGGCACTTTTAAATTGGTTCCAGGGGTACACGGGCAGCAGTGGTCTGGTCAGTGGAGGGCTAGTGGAAGGAGGGACCTCAGACAGGCGTAGTAGGCCTAACATAACAAAATTTGGCTGTAGGCACTTTTAAATTGGTTCCAGGGGTACACGGGCAGCAGTGGACAGGTCACTGGAGGACTAGTGGAAGTAGGGAACGCAGACAGGCGTAGTAGGCCTAACATAACAAAATTTGGCTGTAGGCACTTTAAAATTGGTTCAAGGGGTACACGGGCAGCAGTGGACAGGTCACTGGAGGACTAGTGGAAGGAGGGACCTCAGACAGGCGTAGTAGGCCTAACATAACAAAATTCGGCTGTAGGCACTTTTAAATTGGTTCCAGGGGTACACGGGCAGCAGTGGACAGGTCACTGGAGGACTAGTGGAAGGAGGGACCTCAGACAGGCGTAGTAGGCCTAACATAACAAAATTCGACTGTAGGCACTTTTAAATTGGTTCCAGGGGTACACGGGCAGCAGTGGTCTGGTCAGTGGAGGACTAGTGGAAGGAGGGACCGCAGACGGGCGAAGTAGGCCTAACATAACAAAATTCGGCTGTAGGCACTTGCAATTCTCATGCAGGGGTACACAGGCAGCATTGGTGTTGTCAGCGGAGGCCGATTGTAATGAGTGTCTGCCAGTTAGTACTCCAAAAAAATAAATAGATGTTAATGTCTCGCATTACAACAAAACCAAAACACAAAAGGGTGGAATACTTAGGTACAGGGGTAGGCTCCTCTACTGAGTTTTAGACCTAGTAATTTGGCGCTAATTATTTACTGGTGTAAATATAGGACACTGCCCCTGACTATGTTAAGTACCATAATACATGTCAACACATTGGTATTGTCAGTGCCAGGCATTGAATGATGTCAGCGCATAGACTAAACATTGGTGGATCTGTGAGAGATAATTGTGCAAGTGGTAGAGCAATGTTTGAGCTGGGGGGGGAACTCTCTTGTGGCCGGCAGTACAGGCCCAGGGCCCCTCATGTTACAACAGTGTGTCTGACGTTGGGTGCGCACCACCACCGCCAGAGACACTTTATTGTACTATGAGGGACCCAGTGACAGTGCCGTCGACCAAAAGCGGGCACACCCACCTCTTCAGACAAACGGCACTCTCACGGGTGCTTGCGCCAAGTGGCGAGACCACGGCCCCGTGGGGGGAGTTTGGCCATTTAGGGAGGTGTAAACATGTCGTATGCTGGACAATCAGCTGCTGCAAATTACGCGATTGGAAAAGTCAGTCAGAGTAGTCCACAAGCAAGACCTTTTCATAGGAAAGCTAGGTGTCAGCCGGCCAAGGTGGGGCAAAAGAATTCGAAATCCAGTTGTGGTTCATTTTAATGAAGGTTAGATCATCAACATTTTGGGTAGCCAGACGAGTCCTTTTTTCGGTTAATATTGAACCTGCAGCACTGAATACTCTTTCTCATAGGACACTAGCTGCTGGGCAAGCAAGCTCCTGCAATGCATATTCTGACAATTCTGGCCAGGTGTCTAATTTGGATGCCCAGTAATCAAATGGGAATGACGGTTGAGGGAGAACGTCGATAAGGGATGAAAAATAGTTAGTAACCATACTGGACAAATGTCTCCTGTCACTTTCAATTGATGCTGCAGTACCTGTCCTGTCTGCGGTCATAGCAAAATCACTCCACAACCTGGTCAGAAAACCCCTCTGTCCAACGCCACTTCTGATTTCTGCACCTCTAACACCTCTGGTCTGCTGCCCCCTGCAGCTCGTGTGAGAACGATCACGGGCGCTGTGTGCTGGGAATGCCTGAAGCAAACGGTCAACAAGAGTTGATTGTTTGGTTGCTAATATTAGTTCCAAGATCTCATGTGGCATAATATTTTGCAATTTGCCTTTATAGCGAGGATCAAGGAGGCAGGCCAACCAGTAATCGTCATCATTCATCATTTTAGTAATGCGTGTGTCCCTTTTGAGGATACGTAAGGCATAATCCACCATGTGGGCCAAAGTTCCAGTTGTCAAATCTGCGGTTGTGCTGGGTTGAGGGGCTGTTTCAGGCAAATCTACGTCACTTGTGTCCCTCAAAAAAACAGAACCCGGCCTTGCCACGCCACCAATTTCAAATGGCCCCGGAAAAGCTTCCTCATTAAAAAAATACTCATCCCCATCATCCTCCTCCTGTTCGCCCACTACCTCGTCCTGTACACTGCCTTGACCAGACAATGGCTGACTGTCATCAAGGCTTTCCTCTTCCTCTGCTGCAGACGCCTGCTCCTTTATGTGCGTCAAACTTTGCATCAGCAGACGCATTAGGGGGATGCTCATGCTTATTATGGCATTGTCTGCACTAACCAGCCGTGTGCATTCCTCAAAACACTGAAGGACTTGACACATGTCTTGTATCTTCAACCACTGCACACCTGACAACTCCATGTCTGCCATCCTACTGCCTGCCCGTGTATGTGTATCCTCCCACAAATACATAACAGCACGCCTCTGTTCGCACAGTCTCTGAAGCATGTGCAGTGTTGAGTTCCACCTTGTTGCAACGTCTATGATTAGGCGATGCTGGGGAAGGTTCAAAGACCGCTGATAGGTCTGCATACGGCTGGAGTGTACGGGCGAACGGCGGATATGCGAGCAAAGTCCACGCACTTTGAGGAGCAGGTCGGATAACCCCGGATAACTTTTCAGAAAGCACTGCACCACCAGGTTTAAGGTGTGAGCCAGGCAAGGAATGTGTTTCAGTTGGGAAAGGGAGATGGCAGCCATGAAATTCCTTCCGTTATCACTCACTACCTTGCCTGCCTCAAGATCTACAGTGCCCAGCCACGACTGCGTTTCTTTCTGCAAGAACTTCGACAGAACTTCCACGGTGTGTCTGTTGTCGCCCAAACACTTCATAGCCAATACAGCCTGCTGACGCTTGCCAGTAGCTGCCCCATAATGGGACAACTGGTGTGCAACAGTGGCAGCTGCGGATGGAGTGGTTGGGCGACTGCGGTCTGTGGACGAGCTCTCGCTTCTGCAGGAGGACGAGGAGGAGGAGGAGGTGGTGCGAACGGCTACAGCCAACTGTTTCCTAGACCGTGGGCTAGGCAGAACTGTCCCAAAATTGCTGTCCCCTGTGGACCCTGCATCCACCACATTCACCCAGTGTGCCGTGATGGACACGTAACGTCCCTGGCCATGCCTACTGGGCCATGCATCTGTTGTCAGGTGCACCTTTGTACTCACAGATTGCCTGAGTGCATGGACGATGCGCTCTTTAACATGCTGGTGGAGGGCTGGGATGGCTTTTCTCGAAAAGAAGTGTCGACTGGGTAGCTCGTAGCGTGGTACAGCGTAGTCCATCAGGGCTTTGAAAGCTTCGCTTTCAACTAACCGGTAGGGCATCATCTCTAACGAGATTAGTCTATCTATGTGGGCGTTCAAACCCTGTGTATGCGGATGCGAGGCTAAGTACTTCCTTTTTCTAACCACTAGCGGGGGTGCCGGTGGATATGGCAAACTGAGAGACGGTTGGAGACGGTATTGTTGCCGCCAGTGCCCTAGATGCAGTGTTTCCTACTACGAAACTGGTGATTCCCTGACCCTGACTGCTTTGGCGTGGCAAAGAAACCTGCACAGATACTGCAGGTGGTGCGGAAAATGGTGGCCTTACACTGACGGAAGGGATGTAGCGTTGCTGACTAGCTTCATTGGCCGAGGGTGCTACAATCTTAAGGGACGTTTGGTAGTTAGTCCAGGCTTGCAAATGCATGGTGGTTAAATGTCTATGCATGCAACTTGTATTTAGACTTTTCAGATTCTGACCTCTGCTTAACCCCTATCTGACCTCGGACGGGATAGTACGTCCAAGGTCAGATCCCCTGCTTTGATGCAAGGCTCCGCGGTGAGCTCGCATCAAAGCCGGGACATGTCAGCTGTTTTGAACAGCTGACATGTGCCCGTAATAGGCGCGGGCAGAATCGCGATCTGCCCGCACCTATTAACTAGTTAAATGCCGCTGTCAAACGCAGACAGCGGCATTTAACTACCGCTTCCGGCCGGGTGGCCGGAAATGACGTCATCGCTGGCCCCCATCACATGATTGGGGATCGGCGATGCGTCTCCATTGTAACCATAGAGGTCCTTGAGACCGCTATGGTTACTGATCGCTGGTGGCTGTGAGCGCCACCCTGTGGTCGGCGCTCAAAGCACACCTCCATCAGATCGCTGCTATGTAGAAGAGGCGATCATGCTGTGCCTGCTTCTAGCCTCCCATGGAGGCTATTGAAGCATGGCAAAAGTAAAAAAAAAAAGGTTGAAAAAAATGTTAAAAAAATAAAAAAAATATAAAAGTTTAAATCACCCCCCTTTCACCCCAATCAAAATAAATCAATAAAAAAATATAAAATCTATGCATATTTGGTATCGCCGCGCTCAGAATCGCCCGATCTATCAACTAAAAAAAAGCATTAACCTGATCGCTAAACAGCGTAGCGGGAAAAAATTTGAAAAATTTGAAACGCCAGAATTACGTTTTTTTGGTTGCCGCGACATTGCATTAAAATGCAATAACGGGCGATCAAAAGAACGTATCTGCACTGAAATGCTATCATAAAAACGTCATCTCGGCATGCAAAAAATAAGCCCTCAACCGACCCCAGAACACGAAAAATGGAGACGCTACGGGTATCGGAATATGGCACAATTTTTTTTTTATTTTTATTTTTTAGCAAAGTTTGGAATTTTTTTTCACCACTTAGATAAAAAATAACCTAGTCATGTTAGGTGTCTATGAACTCGTACTGACCTGGAGAATCATAATGGCATGTCAGTTTTAGCATTTAGTGAACCTAGCCAAAAAGCCAAACAAAAAACAAGTGTGGGATTGCACTTTTTTTGCAATTTCACGGCACTTGGAATTTGTTTCCAGTTTTCTAGTACATGACATGCTAAAACCAATGATGTCGTTCAAAAGTACAACTGGTCCCGCAAAAAATAAGCCCTCACATGGCCAAATTGACGAAAAAATAAAAAAGTTATGGCTCTGGGAAGGAGGGGAGTGAAAAACGAACACGGAAAAACGAAAAATCCCAAGGTCATGAAAGGGTTAAGGTAGTTGAACATTTTTGACAGATGACTTTGCGCTGATCAATTGGATGTTGTTTAAAAAAATGCCAGACTGCACTCTTTCTAGCATCGGATCCCTTTTCAGGCATTGCAGACTGAGCTTTAACCGGATGGCCACGCTGTCCTCCAACAGGTTGTGGCTTTGCCACGCGTTTTGGGCCAGATACGGGCCCGGCAGATGGAACCTGTTGCGATGTTGACGCCTGCTGCGGCCCCTCCTCCTCCGCTTCAGAACTACTGCCGCCTGCACCCTGTTCCCCCAATGGCTGCCAATCGGGGTCAACAACTGGGTCATCTATAACCTCCTCTTCTAGCTCTTGTGCAACTTCGTCTGTGTCACCGTGTAAGTCGGTGGTATAGTGTTCGTGACGGGGCACCATAGTCTCATCAGGGTCTGATTCTGGATCAGTACCCTGCGAGGGCAATGTTGTGGTCTGAGTCAAAGGACCAGCATAGTAGTCTGGCTGTGGCTGTGCATCAGTGCACTCCATGTCAGATTCAACTTGTAATGGGCATGGACTGTTAACTGTTTCACTTTCTAAGCCAGGGATGGTATGTGTAAAGAGCTCAATGGAGTAACCCGTTGTGTCGCCTGCTGCATCCTTCTCTGTTGCTGTTTTTGCTGAAGAGGACAAGGAAGCGACTTGTCCCTGACCGTGAACATCCACTAACGACGTGCTGCTTTTACATTTACCAGTTTCAGAAGAGGAGGCAAAAGAGCTACAGGCTGAGTCAGCAAGGTAAGCCAAAACTTGCTCTTGCTGCTCTGGCTTTAAAAGCGATTTTCCTACTCCCAGAAAAGGGAGCGTTCGAGGCCTTGTGTAGCCAGACGACGAACCTGGCTCCACAGCTCGAGACTTAGGTGCTATATTGTTTTTCCCACGACCACCCGATGCTCCACGACCACTACCATCATTACCAGCTGGCAATGAACGCCCACGGCCACGACCTCTTCCACCAGACTTCCTCATTGTTTTAAAAACGTCACCAAACTAACGGTATTTGTTACTGTCAAACAACTTACAAGGTGAACTCTAACTTCTGTATGATTTAGATATCCCTTTATAGGTGAGTGAGACCGCAAGGAAAATCAGGCACAATGTTACACACTCTGTTTTCTGTGGCACCAAATGAGAGAGATGCCATACACGCAGGACTGTCACTCAAGCACAAAGGCCAATATTAATCTCCCACTGTTTTTTTATTTCAGGGAGAATTTAGAAACCAAATTTAAAAAATAAAAACACTAGGCTTTCTATGGCCCACTATTTAAGAGAGATGTCACACTCAGGACTGGCACACAAGCAGAAAGGCCAATATTAATCTCCCATGGTTTTTTTTATTTTTTCAGGGAGAATTTAGAAACCAAATTAAAAAAAAACACTAGGCTTTCTATTGCCCACTATTTAAGAGAGATGGCACACTCAGGACTGGCACACAAGCAGAAAGGCCAATATTAATCTCCCACTGTTTTTTTTTTTCAGGGAGAATTTAGATACCAAATTTAAAAAAAAAAACACTAGGCTTTCTATGGCCCACTATTTAAGAGAGATGGCACACTCAGGACTGGCACACAAGCAGAAAGGCCAATATTAATTTCCCACTGTTTTTTTTTCAGGGAGAATTTAGATACCAAATTAAAAAAAAAAGGCTTTCTATGGCCCACTATTTAAGAGAGATGGCACACTCAGGACTGGCACACAAGCAGAAAGGCCAATATTAATCTCCCACGTTTTTTTTTATTTTTTCAGGGAGAATTTAGAAACCAAATTTAAAAAAAAAACACTAGGCTTTCTATGGCCCACTATTTAAGAGAGATGGCACACTCAGGACTGGCACACAAGCAGAAAGGCCAATATTAATCTCCCACGTTTTTTTTTATTTTTTCAGGGAGAATTTAGAAACCAAATTTAAAAAGAAAACACTAGGCTTTCTATTGCCCACTATTTAAGAGAGATGGCACACTCAGGACTGGCACACAAGCAGAAAGGCCAATATTAATCTCCCACGTTTTTTTTTATTTTTTCAGGGAGAATTTAGAAACCAAATTTAAAAAAAAAACACTAGGCTTTCTATGGCCCACTATTTAAGAGAGATGGCACACTCAGGACTGGCACACAAGCAGAAAGGCCAATATTAATCTCCCACTGTTTTTTTTTATCTTTTCAGGGAGAATTTAGATACCAAATTTAAAAAAAAACACTAGGCTTTCTATGGCCCACTATTTAAGAGAGATGGCACACACAGGATTGGTACTCTAGCAGAAATGCCAATCTTAATCTCCCACAACTTATTTTTTTAGGGAGAATTAAAAAAAAAAAAAAAGGGACTGTCCTACAATTACTATCTCCCTGCAGTAATCTCAGCCAGGTATGGCAGGCAGCAATAAGAAGGAGTGGACTGCTGCACAAATTAAATCAAAAGTGTGGACAAACAAAAAAGATAGCTGTGCAGAAAGGAAGGAACAACAGGATTTGTGCTTTGAAAAAAGCAGTTGGTTTGCACAGCGGCGTACACACAGCAATGCAGCTATCAGGGAGTCTTCTAGGGCAGCCCAATGAGCTACAGCGCTGAGGAAAACAAAATGTAGCTTCCACTGTCCCTGCAAACAAAAGGTGGTGTTGGACAGTGGAAATCGCTACAGCACAAGCGGTTTGGTGGTTAATGGACCCTGCCTAACGCTATCCCTGCTTCTGACGAAGCGGCAGCAACCTCTCCCTATGCTCAGATCAGCAGCAGTAAGATGGCGGTCGGCGGGAACGCCTCTTTATAGCCCCTGTGACGCCGCAGACAGCAAGTCAATCACTGCAATGCCCTTCTCTAAGATGGTGGGGACCAGGACCTATGTTGTCACGCTGCCCACACTCTGCGTCCACCTTCATTGGCTGAGAAATGGCGCTTTTAGCGTCATTGAAATGCGACTTTGGCGCGAAAGTCGCGTACCGCATGACCGACCCCACACAGGGGTCGGGTCGGGTTTCGTGAAGCCCGACTGTGCCAAAAGTCGGCGACTTTTGAAAATGAACGATCCGTTTCGCTCAACCCTAGTTGCTGCATCTAAACATGGCCATTCATATTCGTTAGAATTAGGTTGATGCTAGAACATTTGATGAACAAACTATTTTGTACACATAGTCCACATTGGGGAATGATACAATTTCTGAGAATGCACTTGGCACATTATTTCATGGTCAGATCTTTGTAGACTGTCGTATGAAAATATTAAACACTGCTGACTTCTTTTCCGATGATAACTTTGTGTTTTGGTTGACCAGAACTATCATCTGTTGTTAAAATTTACCTGATGATTGCTTATTAACCCCTTCATGACCCAGCCTATTTTGACCTTAATGAAGTGGCCATTTTTTACAATTCTGACCAGTGTCCCTTTATGAGGTAATAACTCAGGAACGCTTCAACGGATCCTAGCGGTTCTGAGACTGTTTTTTGTGACATATTGGGCTTCATGTTAGTGGTAAATGTAGCTCGATAATTTTTGCATTTATTTGTGAAAAAAATTGAAATTTGGCAAAAATTTTGTAAGTTTAGCAATTTTCAAATTTTGAATTTTTATTCTGTTAAACCAGAGAGTTATGTGACACAAAATAGTTGATAAGTAACATTACCCACGTGTCTACTTTACATCAGCACAATTTTGGAAACAAATTTTTTTTATAGGAATCTTTTAACGGTTAAAATTTGACCAGCGATTTCTCAATTTTACAACAAAATTTACAAAACCATTTTTTAGGGACCACCTCACATTTGAAGCCAGTTTGATGGGTTTATATGGCTGAAAATACCCAAAAGTGACACCATTCTAAAAACTGCACCCCTCAAGGTGCTCAAAACCACATTCAAGAATTATATTAACCCTTCAGGTGCTTCATAGCAGCAGAAGCAACATGGCAGGAAAAAAATGAACATTTAACTTTTTAGTCACAAAAATTATCTTTTAGCAACAATTTTTTTTATTTTCCCAAGGGTAAAAGGACAAACTGAACCATGAAAGTTATTGAACAATTTGTCCTGAGTACGCCGATACCCCATATGTGGGGGGAACCACTGTTTGGGAGCCCGGGCTCGGAAGTGAAGGAGCGCCATTTGACTTTTTGAATGAAAAATTGGCTCCAATCTTTAGCAGACACCATGTCCTGTTTGTAGAGCCCCTGTGTGCCTAAAGATTGGAGCTCCCCCATAAGTGACCCCATTTTGGAAACTAGACCCCCCCAAGGAATTTATCTAGATGCATAGTGAGCACTTTGAACCCCCAGGTGCTGAACAAATTGATCCATAACTATGAAAAAGTACTTTTTTCACAAAAAATTATTTTAGCCTCATTTTTTTCATTTTTACATGGGCAACAAGATAAAATGGATATTATAATTTGTTGAGCAATTTCTCCTGAGTACATCAATACCTCACATGTGGGGGTAAACCACTGTTTGGGAGCACGGCAGGGCTCAGAAGGGAGGGAGCGCCATTTGACTTTTTGAATGAAAAATTAGCTCCAATCGTTAGCGGACACCATGTCGCGTTTGGAGAGCCCCTGTGTGCCTAAACATTGGAGCTCCCCCACAAGTGACCCCATTTTGGAAACTAGACCTCCCAAGGAACCAATCTAGATGTGCGGTGAGCACTTTGAACCACCAAGTGCTTCACAGAAGTTTATAACGCAGAGCCATGAAAATAGAAAAATATTTTTCTGTCCTCAAAAATTATTTTTTAGCCCTCAATTTTTTATTCTCACAAGGGTAACAGGAGAAATTGGACCCCAAAAGTTGTTGTCCAGTTTGTCCTGAGTATGCTGATACCCCATATGTGGGGGGAACCATTGTTTGGGCCCACGTCAGGGCTTGGAAGGGAACTAGTGATGTTTTGAAATGCAGACTTGATGGAATCGTCTGTGGGCATCATGTTACGTTTGCAGAGGCCCTGATGTGCCTAAACAGTAGAAACCCCTACAAGTGACCCCATTTTGGAAACTAGACCCCCAAGGAACTTATCTAGATGTGTGGCAAGCACTTTGAACCCCCAAGTGCTTCACAGAAGTTTATAATGCAGAGCAAGGAAAATACAAAATCATTTTCTTACCTCAAAAATTATTTTTTAGCCCTCAATTTTTTATTCTCACAAGGGTAACAGGAGAATTTGGACCCCAAAAGTTGTTGTCCAGTTTGTCCTGAGTACTGATACCTAATATGTTGGGGGAAGCACTGTTTGGGCACACGTCGGGGCTCGGAAGGGAAGTAGTGACGTTTTGGAATGCAGACTTTGATTCGTGTGAGGATTTTTCCACACCGTTTTTGAAAAATCCACAGGTAAAAGGCACTGCGTTTTACCTGTGGATTTACTGCGGATTTCCAGTGTTTTTTGTGCGGATTTCACCTGCAGATTACTATTGAGTTACAGGTGTAAAACTCTGCAGAATCCGCACAAAGAATTGACATGCTGCGGAAAATACAACGCAGTGTTTCCGTGCGGTATTTTTCGTACCATGGGCACAGCGGATTTGGTTTTCCATATGTTTACATGGTACTGTAAATGTGATGGAAAACAGCTACGAATCCGCAGCGGCCAATCCACTGCGGATCCGCAGCCAAATCCACACCATGTGCACATAGCCTAATTCTAACCCTAACCCTAATTCTATCCCTAACCCTAATTGCAACCCTAACCCTATTTCTAAACCTAACCCTAATTGCAACCCTAACCCTAAATGCAACCCTAACCCTAATTGCACCCCTAACCTTAATTCTAACCCTAATTGCAACACTAACCCTAATTGCCCCCCTAACCCTAATTGCAACCCTAACCCTTATTGCAACCCTAACCATAATTCTAACCCTAATTGCAACCCTAATCCTAATTGCAACCCTAACCCTAGTTCTAACCCTAACCTTAGTGGAAAAATAAAAGTAAATATATTTTCTTTATTTCATTATTTTCCCTACCTATGGGGGTGATAAAAGGGGGGTTTATTTACTATTTTTTTTATTTTGATCACTGTGATAGGTTTTATCACAGTGATCAAAATGTACCTGGAATGAATCTGCCGCCTGGCAGATTCGGCGGGCGCACTGCGCATGCGCCCGCCATTTTGTAAGATGGCAGCGTCCATGGAGAAGACAGACAGACACTGTGAGGAATGTTGTGAATTCTGTGGCTGAGTTCACTTCTGTGGTCACAAGTGGTATTGCAGTCTCTGGGCTTCCTCCCTCAGGTGTTTTGGTGAGCTCGTTGGCTGCCTTGCTATTTAGCTCCACCTGAGTCTGTCTTCCTTGCTCCTTGTCAATGTTCCAGTGTTGGATCTGAGCTACTGCATCTTTCCTTGGGCCTGCTGCTCTGCTAGATAAGTGCTTCTAGTTTGTTTTCTGTTTTTTCTGTCCAGCTTGTTATTATCTTTTGCTGGAAGCTCTGAGAAGCAAAGGGGTGCACCGCCGTGCTGTTAGTTCGGCACGGTGGGTCTTTTTGCCCCTTTGCGTGGTTTTCGTTTTAGGGTTTTTTGTAGACTGCATAGTTCTCTTTGCTATCCTCGCTCTGTCTAGAATATCGGGCCTCACTTTGCTGAATCTATTTCATTCCTACGTTTGTCTTTTCAGCTTGCTAACAGTCATTATATGTGGGGGCTGCCTATTCCTTTGGGGTATTTCTCTGA
Source organism: Ranitomeya imitator (assembly GCF_032444005.1). Classification (NCBI taxonomy): domain Eukaryota; kingdom Metazoa; phylum Chordata; class Amphibia; order Anura; family Dendrobatidae; genus Ranitomeya; species Ranitomeya imitator. Next base: position 119,810,935 of record NC_091288.1, on the reverse strand, counting down.
GGTAAGTCAGGCTTGTATTTCTATCTTCAGGCTAGTCAGCTCCTCAGGCAGTGCCGAGTTGCATAGGTAGTGGATAGGCGCAATCCACTGCTGCTTCCAGTTGTGTGAGGATAGATCAGGTACTGCAGTCTACAGAGATTCCACGTCTCAGAGCTCGTCCTATTGTTTTGGGTTATTGCCAGATCTCTGTATGTGCGCTGATTACTGCACGCTGTGTTGCCTGATTGCCAGCCATAACAGTACAAGGAGCCCTTCAATGATTTCCAATAGAGGGAAAAAAGAAATCCTGACATCATTTTTTTTTCTTAGCTCTGTCTTCAGTCTTTTTTTTCCCCTAGACATTAGAGTGCTTCAGGACACAGCTGTGGACATGGATATTCAGGCTCTGTGCTCCTCAATGGATAATCTCGTTGTAAATGTACAAAAGATTCAAGATACTATTGATCAGAAATCGATGCTAGAACCAAGAATTCCGATTCCTGATTTGTTTTTTGGTGACAGAACTAAGTTCCTGAGCTTCAGAAATAATTGTAAGCTATTTTTGGCCTTGAAACCTCATTCTTCTGGTAATCCTATTCAACAGGTTTTGATTATTATTTCTTTTTTGCGCGGCGACCCACAGGACTGGGCGTTTTCTCTTGCACCAGGAGATTCTGCATTGAGTAATGTTGATGCATTTTTCCAGGCGCTGGGATTGCTTTACGATGAGCCTAATTCAGTGGATCAAGCTGAGAAAAATCTGCTGGCTTTATGCCAGGGTCAGGATGATGTAGAAGTATATTGTCAGAAATTTAGAAAATGGTCAGTACTCACTCTGTGGAATGAATCTGCACTAGCGGCTTTGTTCAGAAAGGGTCTCTCTGAAGCTCTTAAGGATGTAATGGTGGGATTTCCTATGCCTGCTGGTTTGAATGAGTCTATGTCCTTGGCCATTCAGATCGGTCGTCGCTTGCGCGAGCGTAAATCTGTGCACCATCTGGCGGTATTGTCTGAGAGTAAACCTGAGCCTATGCAGTGCGACAGGACTATGACTAAAGTAGAACGGCACGAACACAGACGTCTGAACAGACTGTGTTTCTATTGTGGTGATTCTACTCATGCTATTTCTAATTGTCCTAAACGCACTAGGCGGTTCGATAGCTCTGCCGTTATTGGTACTGTACAGTCCAAATTCCTTTTGTCCATTACCTTAATGTGCTCTTTGTCATCATATTCTGTCATGGCGTTTGTGGATTCAGGCGCTGCCCTGAATCTGATGGATTTGGATTATGCTAAACGTTGTGGATTTTTCTTGGAGCCTTTGCGGTGTCCTATTCCGTTGAGAGGAATTGATGCTACACCTCTGGCCAAGAATAAGCCTCAGTACTGGGCCCAGCTGACCATGTGCATGGCTCCTGCACATCAGGAAGTTATTCGCTTTTTGGTACTGCATAATTTGCATGATGTGGTCGTGTTGGGGTTGCCATGGCTACAAACCCATAATCCAGTATTGGATTGGAACTCTATGTCGGTAACCAGCTGGGGTTGTCAGGGAGTACATGGTGATGTTCCATTTTTGTCTATTTCGTCATCCATTCCTTCTGACATCCCAGAGTTCTTGTCGGACTTTCAGGATGTATTTGAAGAGTCCAAGTCTGATGCCCTTCCTCCGCATAGGAATTGTGATTGTGCTATCGATTTGATTCCTGGTAGTAAATTCCCTAAGGGTCGTTTATTTAATTTGTCCATACCTGAACACACCGCTATGCGCAGTTATGTGAAGGAGTCCCTGGAGAAGGGACATATTCGCCCATCGTCGTCACCATTGGGAGCAGGGTTCTTTTTTGTAGCCAAGAAGGATGGTTCGCTAAGACCGTGTATTGATTACCGCCTTCTTAATAAGATCACTGTTAAGTTTCAGTATCCCTTGCCATTGATTTCTGATTTGTTTGCTCGGATTAAGGGGGCTAGTTGGTTTACTAAGATTGATCTTCGTGGTGCGTATAATCTGGTGAGAATCAGGCAGGGAGATGAATGGAAAACGGCATTTAATACGCCCGAGGGTCATTTTGAGTATCTGGTGATGCCGTTCGGACTTGCCAATGCTCCATCTGTTTTTCAGTCTTTTATGCATGACATTTTCCGTGAGTATCTGGATAAATTCTTGATTGTTTACTTGGATGACATTTTGATCTTCTCAGATGATTGGGAGTCTCATGTGAAGCAAGTCAGAATGGTTTTCCAGGTACTGCGTGCTAATTCCTTGTTCGTGAAGGGATCAAAGTGTCTCTTCGGTGTGCAGAAAGTTTCATTTTTGGGGTTCATCTTTTCCCCTTCTACTATCGAGATGGATCCGGTTAAGGTTCAGGCCATCCAGGATTGGACTCAGCCGACATCTCTAAAAAGTTTGCAGAAATTCCTGGGCTTTGCTAATTTTTATCGTCGCTTCATCTGTAATTTTTCTAGCATTGCCAGACCATTGACCGATTTGACCAAGAAGGGTGCTGATTTGGTTAATTGGTCTTCTGCTGCCGTGGAAGCTTTTCAGGAGTTGAAGCGTCGTTTTTGCTGTGCCCCTGTGTTGTGTCAACCTGATGTTTCTCTTCCGTTCCAGGTCGAGGTTGATGCTTCTGAGATTGGTGCAGGGGCGGTTTTGTCACAGAGAGGTTCTGGTTGCTCAGTGTTCAAACCATGTGCTTTCTTTTCCAGGAAATTTTCTGCTGCTGAGCGTAATTATGATGTGGGCAACCGAGAGTTGCTGGCCATGAAGTGGGCATTCGAGGAGTGGCGTCATTGGCTTGAGGGTGCTAAGCATCGCGTGGTGGTTTTGACTGATCATAAGAACCTTACTTATCTTGAGTCTGCCAAGCGCTTGAATCCTAGACAGGCCCGTTGGTCGTTGTTTTTTGCTCGTTTTGATTTTGTGATTTCATACCTTCCGGGCTCTAAAAATGTGAAGGCGGATGCTCTGTCTAGGAGTTTTGTGCCCGACTCTCCGGGGTTATCTGAGCCGGCGAGTATCCTCAAGGAAGGAGTCATTGTGTCTGCCATCTCCCCTGATTTGCGGAGAGTGTTGCAGAAATTTCAGGCTAATAAACCTGATCGTTGTCCGGCCGAGAAACTGTTCGTCCCTGATAGGTGGACTAGTAAAGTTATCTCTGAACTTCATTGTTCGGTGCTGGCCGGTCATCCAGGAATCTTTGGTACCAGGGAGTTGGTTGCTAGATCCTTCTGGTGGCCATCTCTGTCACGGGATGTGCGTGCTTTTGTGCAGTCCTGTGGAATTTGTGCTAGGGCTAAGCCCTGCTGTTCACGTGCCAGTGGGTTGCTTTTGCCCTTGCCGGTCCCGAAGAGGCCTTGGACACATATTTCGATGGATTTCATTTCTGACCTTCCCGTTTCTCAAAAGATGTCTGTCATTTGGGTGGTCTGTGATCGCTTTTCTAAAATGGTCCATCTGGTGCCCTTGGTTAAATTGCCTTCCTCCTCTGATTTGGTGCCTTTGTTCTTCCAGCATGTGGTTCGTTTACATGGCATTCCTGAGAATATTGTTTCTGACAGAGGTTCCCAGTTTGTCTCGAGGTTCTGGCGAGCCTTTTGTGGTAGGATGGGCATTGACCTATCTTTTTCCTCGGCCTTCCATCCTCAGACTAATGGCCAGACCGAACGAACCAATCAGACCTTGGAAACATATCTGAGATGTTTTGTTTCCGCTGACCAGGATGATTGGGTGTCATTTTTGCCGTTGGCTGAGTTCGCCCTTAATAATCGGGCCAGCTCGGCTACCTTGGTCTCTCCATTTTTCTGCAATTCTGGGTTCCATCCTCGTTTCTCTTCAGGACAGGTTGAGTCTTCGGACTGTCCTGGTGTGGATAATGTGGTGGACAGGTTGCAGCAGATCTGGACTCAGGTAGTGGACAATTTGACCTTGTCCCAGGAGAAGGCTCAGCTTTTCGCTAATCGCAGACGCTGTGTGGGACCCCGACTTCGTGTTGGGGATCTGGTTTGGTTATCTTCTCGTCATATACCTATGAAGGTTTCCTCTCCTAAATTTAAACCTCGTTTTATTGGTCCGTATAGGATTTCTGAGATTCTCAATCCGGTGTCTTTTCGTCTGACCCTCCCAGACTCCTTTTCCATACATAATGTATTCTATAGGTCGTTGTTGAGGAGATACGTGGCACCTATGGTTCCATCTGTGGAGCCTCCTGCCCCTGTTTTGGTGGAGGGGGAATTGGAGTATATTGTGGAGAAGATTTTGGATTCTCGTGTCTCTAGACGGAAACTCCAGTATCTGGTCAAATGGAAGGGTTATGCTCAGGAAGATAATTCCTGGGTTTTTGCCTCTGATGTCCATGCCCCAGATCTTGTTCGTGCCTTTCATGTGGCTCATCCTGGTCGGCCTGGGGGTTCTGGTGAGGGTTCGGTGACCCCTCCTCAAGGGGGGGGTACTGTTGTGAATTCTGTGGCTGAGTTCACTTCTGTGGTCACAAGTGGTATTGCAGTCTCTGGGCTTCCTCCCTCAGGTGTTTTGGTGAGCTCGTTGGCTGCCTTGCTATTTAGCTCCACCTGAGTCTGTCTTCCTTGCTCCTTGTCAATGTTCCAGTGTTGGATCTGAGCTACTGCATCTTTCCTTGGGCCTGCTGCTCTGCTAGATAAGTGCTTCTAGTTTGTTTTCTGTTTTTTCTGTCCAGCTTGTTATTATCTTTTGCTGGAAGCTCTGAGAAGCAAAGGGGTGCACCGCCGTGCTGTTAGTTCGGCACGGTGGGTCTTTTTGCCCCTTTGCGTGGTTTTCGTTTTAGGGTTTTTTGTAGACTGCATAGTTCTCTTTGCTATCCTCGCTCTGTCTAGAATATCGGGCCTCACTTTGCTGAATCTATTTCATTCCTACGTTTGTCTTTTCATCTTGCTAACAGTCATTATATGTGGGGGCTGCCTATTCCTTTGGGGTATTTCTCTGAGGTAAGTCAGGCTTGTATTTCTATCTTCAGGCTAGTCAGCTCCTCAGGCAGTGCCGAGTTGCATAGGTAGTGGATAGGCGCAATCCACTGCTGCTTCCAGTTGTGTGAGGATAGATCAGGTACTGCAGTCTACAGAGATTCCACGTCTCAGAGCTCGTCCTATTGTTTTGGGTTATTGCCAGATCTCTGTATGTGCGCTGATTACTGCACGCTGTGTTGCCTGATTGCCAGCCATAACAGAGGAACACCGGAGCTCAGTAAGTATGGGGAGTGGGATCGGACCACGGGGGTGAGATCGGACTGCGGGGGGAGCGGACGGGAGGACAGTGTTTCCGTGCGGTATTTTTCGTACCATGGGCACAGCGGATTTGGTTTTCCATATGTTTACATGGTACTGTAAATGTGATGGAAAACAGCTACGAATCCGCAGCGGCCAATCCACTGCGGATCCGCAGCCAAATCCACACCATGTGCACATAGCCTAATTCTAACCCTAACCCTAATTCTATCCCTAACCCTAATTGCATCCCTAACCCTAATTCTAAACCTAACCCTAATTGCAACCCTAACCCTAAATGCAACCCTAACCCTAATTGTACCCCTAACCTTAATTCTAACCCTAATTGCAACACTAACCCTAATTGCCCCCCTAACCCTAATTGCTACCCTAACTCTATTTCTAACCCTAACCCTAATTGCAACCCTAACCCTTATTGCAACCCTAACCATAATTCTAACCCTAATTGCAACCCTAATCCTAATTGCAACCCTAACCCTAGTTCTAACCCTAACCCTAGTGGAAAAATAAAAGTAAATATATTTTCTTTATTTCATTATTTTCCCTACCTATGGGGGTGATAAAAGGGGGATTTATTTACTATTTTTTTTATTTTGATCACTGTGATCAAAATGTACCTGGAATGAATCTGCCGCCTGGCAGATTCGGCGGGCGCACTGCGCATGCGCCCGCCATTTTGTAAGATGGCAGCGTCCATGGAGAACAGACAGACACTGTGAGGGACACCGGAGCTCAGTAAGTATGGGGAGTGGGATCGGACCACGGGGGTGAGATCGGACTGCGGCGGGAGCGGACGGGAGGACAGTGGGGAGCGGAGGACAGTAGAGGACAGGATGGAGGATGGAGGGGAGGAGATCGGTGGCGGGGGCAGATCGCGGTCTCCAGCCATGGCCGATGATATTGCAGCATCGGCCATGGCTGGATTGTAGTATTTCACCAATTTTCATTGGTGAAATATTCCGATTGCTCTGATTGAAAGTGAAAGTGATACAGTCACTTTCATTAGAAAATCAGAGTGATCGTAGCCATGGGGGGGAGGGGGGGACGATGCCACCCCTCTGGGCTGAAGTACCACTCCCCCTGTCCCTGCAGGTCAGGTGAAATTACAGTTAACCCTTTCACCCGACCTGCAGGAACGCGATCATTCTGTGATGGAGTATATGCATCACAGGTCAAATTGGCACCGACTTTCATAACACATACGCTGTGTCACAGGTCGGGAAGGGGTTAAGGTTAAAATAGCCATTTTCATCAATGTAATTCTTACGGGCACCTAAAATTATGCTAAATGATGGGTATATCACGTCATGACCAGGTGTCAGTTCCCACATCATGACGTGTTATACCCATCATGACTTTCAACTTTCACTGTGTGAAAGCAGTCTCTGACAGCTAATCAACCCAGCTTTAGATGCGAGTACCCATTTCAGAGGTTTCTGCTCTCTGATCACTAGAAAGTGATGAAATATTACCACTTCCCTGCACAATCACAGTAGGGAGGTCGACGCATCTGATACCTGAGCTCCTGCTGTAACAGCCATGGCTGGTGCCCACAGCATCCCTGACTGATTAACCCTGCAGATGCTGCGAATGATAGAAATTGCGGCATTTGAAAAGTTTTTAGAGGGTGGGGGCTCCATCTCTCACACTCATCAGCACCCTTCGACAAAATCACGGGAAGCCAATGGTTACCATGGCATGTGGAGGTCAAACAATGCCATAGGCAGGATCTACCAAGCGGTCTACCAGTGTAATCTGACAGGTTTCATGCATTAGAGGAAATCTCTATTGCAATGCATTTTTAAGTGGAAATCTGGCCTTCTGATTTGCCACTGAAACACAATTTTATCACAAACAATTTGGAGTAGCTAATTGGCCCTCGTGGCTGCACCCAAATGTTAGGCCTAAGGCTTCTTTCACACTTCAGTTGTTTGGCGTCAGTCTGCTCCGACATAGTGACGGATCGACGGATCCGTCAAAATTGTTAAGAAAACGGTTCTAACGGATCCGTTTTTTTGACGGATCCGTTACTTGGGGGTTGTCTGGGAAAAGTATCAACTTTTTGGAGCATGCGCAATTGAAAAAGCGGATTGGGGCGACTGATCCGCTGAAATGACGGTCGCGACGGATCCGTCACCCATAGGCGGCCATTCTATGGAATGGCGGACGCGACGGATCCGTCGCGAACCGCCATTTCGGCGGAGACAAAAAACGTTGCAATGTCCGTCTATGTCTAGATGACGGAGAATTCGAAGGCTAGCACTCGACTGATATGAATGTGACGGTGCTAGTGAACGGAACCAGTAGTCCCAATGAACATATCGATATATAATCACTGCACTCGTATTCCGAAGTTTGCTTTGATGCAGGTGAAAAAGTTTATTGAAACAATTGTGGCAAAAAGGTAAAATGGTGTAGCGATAGGCATAAACGACGTTTCGGCCAGCTCGTGGCCTTGATTACGCTATTGCTGGAACAAATAATAGAAAAAGACAATAAATAACTATATACAATGCAATAAATGACTATCTACACACTATCGGTGTGCTTCAATGACCCATATAAGGCATTGATAATACTAGGTGTGCAAACTTACGATAACACTGCAGATACATGATATAAATACAGATGCATATACATATAAATGGTAGGAGTCCAAACTTGAAAAAAAGAAAATAGGGAAAAATTAAAGAAAATAAAGAAAAGAAATAAAGAAAATGAAAAAAGCATATTTCTTCGTGCTCCTTACTATAAGACAGTACCATGGTCAGTTGATAGTAATCCTTTTTTCATTTGGCTCTCCATCATTCTCTCCAGGCCCCTTTATTTTTGGCTGACACCCTCAGCAACACTGCAGTACAGCCATACATAAGGAATCTCCCAGCGGGGTATGCTACTATCCTATTATCTTACTCTTACGCACGATATATGTATCTCCTTGCCTCCCTATGCCTCTATTTATCGTCCTGATATCATATGCGCCCTGTGTACAAGCATTGGCAACTTGGGTTGACTTTTACATTGGTTTTGACATGTTTTCCAGATCTGTATATATGTAAATAATCTTGTAGATAGTCATTTATTGCATTGTATATAGTTATTTATTGTCTTTTTCTATTATTTGTTCCAGCAATAGTGTGATCAAGGCCACGAGCTGGCCGAAACGTCGTTTATGCCTATCGCTACACCATTTTACCTTTTTGCCACAATTGTTTCAATAAACTTTTGCACCTGCATCAAAGCAAACTTCGGAGTACGAGTGCAATGATTATATATCGATACGTTCATTGGGACTACTGGTTCCGTTCACTAGCACCGTCACATTCATATCAGTCGAGTGCTAGCCTTCGAATTCTCCGCATTGACTATTTTTGGTTCTAAGCACCGACAGAATCCATGTCTACTGAAACCTATGTCTACGATGATGCAACGGGCTCTACTATCCTGTCCAAAATAAAAACAAAGACAGACTTTTTACATTTACCCAGCAAGGACGCCAAATCGAGGGATTGGGAAAAAGAGAGAAAGAGACTCATCGGCTACGATCTGCATTGTGCCACCTTGGGAGAGTATCATCGTCAAGGAAAAATACCCAGGGGACTACGCTGCAATCTTCAGCCAACCTTATTTTCAGAGGATGAAAAGTATTGCGCAACTTTTCAAAAAATCTTAAACAAATGCTCATTCGATATCATACTGCTTACTATCGAGTACCTCCAAGAGGCCATTAAAACTACTGAAGAAAAAATAGAGAGCATCGAGACACAGTTAACCTCCACCTTGAGCAGCACCGAATTCACTACATTGAAAGGTAAAGTGGACTCTATTCTAACCATACATCAAAAGACTTTGGAAGAGAGAAAACGCACAAAATTTCAAAGAGACATTGAAGATTACCTAACCAACAACGTGTACAAATGGGAGGACTCCTTCCCCAAACGTCCAAGGCCCAGATATCGCCGCACCCCAGGCGGGAATTACCACTCAGGGGGCTCCTCACCTGCCGGGGGCTCCTCTGCAGGATCCGGCAGCGAGACCGGTGGGGCTCACACATCGGGACTTCGTTTTTTAGGCCAAAACGCACGCCAACCTGGAGGTCCAGGAAGAAAGGACGTGGATCGTCACATGACACTCAGATCTCAGGTAGGGGTCCAAACTCTGTAATCAATATTTCTAACTACACTCTTTCTCCTTTAGAATTGAAAGTTCTGAATATGGGTCTATCATTCTGCCCAACCCCCAAATGGGATTCCTTCCAATTAGAGAGGGATCTACAGCAATTCTACAGGAATATTAGACTCAAAGTATATTTTGAGGAGTCCACTAATTCCTTTAGACCAGCTTCTACACCAGCCCAAACTGAGAGATCAATCCTCACAATTGATCAATTAGGTCTACGTAATCGCAGCACCTTCATTCCACCTAAATCAAGTCACGCTGTGGAGACCTTTGTCAATTTACTTGACAGGGATGTTAAAAGGACTCTCCATGACCAGCGATTAGGCTTCCTCCCTGTCCGCCATAACCTTGACCCTCTCGAGAAACAGGCTCTGGACTCATTTTGTGAGAACAAAAATATCGTCATAAAACCAGCGGACAAGGGGGGAGCGATCGTTGTCATGGATAGGAGTTTCTATATGACCGAAGTAAGGAGACAACTCTCGGACACGTCAACATATAAAATGTTACAGACCGACCCAACTTACTCTATACAACAAAAGATTAGGAGGGTACTCGATAAACACCTACAATTGAATACCATCGACAACAAAACAAAAGTGTACCTCACCAATAATCACCCGGTGACCCCTGTAATTTACATTCTACCTAAGATCCATAAAAACCTTCAAAACTTCCCTGGCCGCCCTATAGTGGCCTCAACCGACTCAATATTGAACCCATTATCCATGTTCCTAGAGAAACTCCTCACGCCACATACTAAACTTACTAAATCATTCATATTGGACACCGGAGATTTCCTTAAGAAAATCCGTAATATTGACATCATTCCACATAACAGTATCCTATGTACATTCGATGTAAACAGCTTGTACACATCAATTACTCATGATAAGGGTATTGAGGCGGTATCCTTAACACTAAATGAGGCCAACGTAGACAGGGGCATCCAGGAACTATGCTTGGATCTATTAAATCTAGTACTCAGAGAAAATTACTTCCTATTCGGAGATGATTTTTTCGTACAGACATGTGGTACCGCCATGGGGTCAAATGTGGCCCCAGCCTATGCCAATCTATATATGGATCGCTTCGAGAAAGAACACGTGTACGCAGACCCTATCTTCCAACTACATGCACGTACCTAGTATAGATACATAGACGATATCTTTTGTATATGGCAAGGGGACCTAACTAGCCTTCTAAAGTCTCACGCTAACATTAACGCAGTTAGATCAGAGCTGTCCTTTACACTGGTACACCACGACAATGAGGTCACATTTCTGGACACTAGAGTACTCAAAGATATCAATGGCCATCTCACCACAGATATGTATACGAAACCGACTGATTGCAACAGCCTGTTGTTATACAACAGCTGTCATCCCAAATCCATCAAAAACAGCCTTCCCAGGTCACAATTTAAAAGGGTTACTAGAATTGTCTCCGACCCCCCAACCAGGGAGACCAGAATACAGGAGATGGCACAAAAATTTGAAGCCCGTAACTATCCAACTAATCTCCTTGAGATAGAATCCTCTCGAGCTATTAGTGATCTTAACGACGGGACAGTCAGTACACAAAAAAACCCGAGGCTCCCTTTTGTACATAATCACCACCCCACTATGCACAAAATACATAATCTCATCCGGGGACATTGGCCCCTCCTCAACAAGGCCTATCCCAACATACCTATCTTCAAAGATCCCCCACTAATGTGCACTAGACGAGCCAAAAATATACGAGATAGGGTGGTAAGAGCCGACTTAGGGTCACATAAATCATCGCTCACTAGGACCCTCACTGACCAAAAAAGAACGGGCACCTTTCCCTGCTTGAGTTGCATGTGTTGCTCGAACATTATCAAAGGGAATGAAGTAGTCCACCCACGAACCGGGAAATCATATCCCATTAGAGAGTTTTACACCTGTGCTACAAGCTTTGTAGTCTACATTATTAAGTGCCCTTGTGGGTTATTGTACGTGGGGGAGACCACGCAGGCAATAATGGATCGCATATCCAGCCACAAATCTACGATCCGACGCGAGAAATTATGGCTACCCCTGCCAGCGCATTTCAAGGAGGCGAGACATAATATTGCCCAGCTTAGGTTCCAAATAGTCGAGAGAGTACCACGCCCGAGAAGGGGAGGCAATCACATCCAACTTTTAAAACAGAGGGAGACATATTGGATCTACACTCTGGACACCCTCCACCCAAGGGGATAAAATCGTGAAATTGATTGGCTAACATGAGTATACCTTGTTTTTTTCCTAGACGAACTGACCCACTGCACTAATAGCCTCTACCGTGCGCACTATCTAGACGGTAAGATTCATACCCCCCGATTCCTTCACCAATATTTATTTGTCCTGCCCATTTTTACTAGTTTATTTTACTTTTTACACCTATCCTAGTTTTAGAATTATCCCCGTTTTTTATTTTTATATCATTTATTTATCATACTTTAGCCTCATTCATTGGTCATCCCCATAGCCTTTATGTTTTTCTTTTTTCTTTTTTCATTTTCTTTATTTCTTTTCTTTATTTTCTTTAATTTTTCCCTATTTTCTTTTTTTCAAGTTTGGACTCCTACCATTTATATGTATATGCATCTGTATTTATATCATGTATCTGCAGTGTTATCGTAAGTTTGCACACCTAGTATTATCAATGCCTTATATGGGTCCTTGAAGCACACCGATTGCTTCTTTTTTCCTCCCCAACCCCTCATTTCCTCTGGCCAAATCCCCCGGTGGTCTCCTCTGCATACGCCAGCTCCAGATATCTGGACACTGACGTTCGAGCCTACAATCGGCATTGCGCATGGACGGGCGCCATCTTACTGTCCCGGCACCGCTTTAGCCCCCAGCATGCATTGCGCATGCGCGGGCGCCATCTTGGAGTCCCTACCCAGCCGCTCGAGCCTATTGCCCATGCGCGAGCGCCATATTGCGGTCTCTGCCGCACAGACGCCGACTTCCTCCTCCATAATACCATGGTAACAGCACACGCTCCGGCTCCACGGAACCTCCCTCCCCTTCTCCTCCATGTATTATGCAGACGTGGACATCCCGGCCCGCATCCGGTCACTTGACCGGCGATAGCCGTATATAGCGCTGCCTGTCCAGACATGGCAGCCATTCCTCAGCAAGGACACAGTTTGTGTCTGCTCCTATCACCTGGCTACCAACGCCGGCCCCTCCTCTACCACGAACGCCACCAACGGACCGCTGATGTGAGATTTCTACCTTCATCCTACAGATAAGTAATATGGGACTCTGAGTACTCTATTCTAATAGCTCCCCTACTATATTACAGCTGAATTGGTAAGCACCACAGCTCCCATTCAAATTGAAACTGGGGACCCGTATTTTTGGACCGGGACTGGACATACATACCGGCAGGTAGTACACCTACTATATAATCTCATACCACGAGCCGCCCCTATAACCCACTTACCCTAAATATCTATTTCCGCAGTTACTTCTATGTACCCTTTCCACATATTGGGGACATCCAGTGTATTACAGGTTGATCATACTGGCAAGTATAGCATGGCTCCGCGGTACTCCACCTGATAAGGACTGAACAGACAAATTTACTCCCATATCTATGTATTTCTCTAGCCATATCAACACGTACGTCTCGTATCACGACGACTGGCCTGCTACGCTGGCTGTAGTAAGAACAATATACTGGCAAGTATACTGTAATCTGTCTCACTCACTATTTACCTATTAAGGACTCAACAGATAACGTATTACCGTATGTCCCTACAGCTATTTCCACATGTGTATTCCACTACACGACGACCAACGGTTCATCATACGGGTATTATTGGCAAATTAGAAGTACGCTGTAGCATATTTCTTCATGCTCCTTACTATAAGACAGTACCATGGTCAGTTGATAGTAATCCTTTTTTCATTTGGCTCTCCATCATTCTCTCCAGGCCCCTTTATTTTTGGCTGACACCCTCAGCAACACTGCAGTACAGCCATACATAAGGAATCTCCCAGCGGGGTATGCTACTATCCTATTATCTTACTCTTATGCACGATATATGTATCTCCTTGCCTCCCTATGCCTCTATTTATCGTCCTGATATTATATGCGCCCTGTGTACAAGCATTGGCAACTTGGGTTGACTTTTACATTGGTTTTGACATGTTTTCCAGATCTGTATATATGTAAATAATCTTGTAGATAGTCATTTATTGCATTGTATATAGTTATTTATTGTCTTTTTCTATTATTTGTTCCAGCAATAGCGTGATCAAGGCCACGAGCTGGCCGAAACGTCGTTTATGCCTATCGCTACACCATTTTACCTTTTTGCCACAATTGTTTCAATAAACTTTTTCACCTGCATCAAAGCAAACTTCGGAGTACGAGTGCAGTGATTATATATCGATATGTCTAGATGACGTCCGCCAAATCTCGACGGATCCATCACATGGCAGATGGAACGGACGACCATCCGCCACAATCCATCGCTAATGTATGTCTATGGGAAAATAGCGGATCCGCCAAAAAAAAAATGGCGGATCCGCTATTTAAAGAAAACAGCGGATTCAAACTGACGCCAAAAGACTGAAGTGTGAAAGAGGCCTAATGAGTTTTAAGTGGAAATCTGGCCTTCTGCTTTGTCTCTGAAACACAGTTTTATCACAAACAATTTGGAGTAGCTAATTGGCCCTCCAGGCTGCAACTCAATATTAGTCCTAATGATGAACTGTGGTGACCTTAATGAGATCCCTGATAACACCGTGAGAATTTTCTCACAGTTAGCACCTTGAGAATTTAATGCCAAATGTCATTGAGATTGATTATGGCATTGGACAGTATGGATTATCTTCACATTGGACAGATGAGGGATATGGTAGTATTCTTGTTTCTTTACAGGGGACAAGAGCCCAAGGGTGGCTCAATGAATTACAGTAACCTCAATCAGATCACAGCTAGCACAGTGAGAATTTTCTGAAGTTGCTAGCTAGGATCTCATTGAGGTCACCGCAGTTCATCAGGCTGCTCACAATGAGCTGCACCTGGGAACCGCAGCTTCAGTGACCAGCGGTAGCCTCTATGATGTCTCCTCTCCTCACTGTAGCTGTGCTCTCAGCATCTCATTGTTTCCAGGATTTCAGCATGAATGGTGGAATCATGCCACCATTCAGTTTGAAATCCAGATGAAGCAGAAATGGATTATGGTGTGAGACACATATATGGATTATCTTCTTGTCGGACAAGTGAGGAATATGGTTGTCTATTATTTTTGGTCTTTTACTTTTGACAAGGACTTCAATGGATTTTAGGCGTAAAGGTGAGTACAAACTGTACCGCTTTTTCCATGGTGTTGGTATTTGTCATGCTGATGACACATGGATGGAAAAAAACTAACATGTTTGCGTTTTTTTTGCATTTGATCTGAATAGTGTCACATGAGATTTAAACGTTGAACACAAGTACACTTCAGATTAGCTGTCTGTGTGAACATGGTGCATGCTGTTCGATGTTACGATTTAGCAATCACTATTAAACCATTTAATTCACAATCTTCGTCCTGTATAAATATTTATCTGACATCGATCGCTAGTCGTGCAATTCTTATCACATCATTCATTGTTTCAGCAATTATCTGCTGGTCTAAATGAAGCATTAATATAGTAAAGATAGTAAGGATTGTGTAAAGAAGGTCTCTTAAGCATCCATTTTATGTTTTAGTCACAGTTTGTGACATTCGTTATCCTGTGAAATGACAATTTATTGTTGAAATTTTGAAGTAAAAAAGTCTTGAACTTTTAATGACACTTAATATAACTTACAGTATACTGCTATTCCTAAAAAGTGTATATGTGAAACTAAGCATGTCTCAGCTTAAGAAAACAATCTACATTGCTTGTTTAAGAAAGAATAAATAAGGAAGTTGTCTCGGCTCAGGGGATTACTCCGCTAACACAAACATGGAAAAAATGACTCATTAAAATCCGCTGGGTTTTAGCAGTGAAAGAAACATTCGAGTGGCCATCAAAAACCCAGGAAAGTTTCTGTCTCTGATGTAATAAATCTGCATATACTGTAAATGTGGTGTATCAAGAGCGCATTTCTGGTTTAAGCCATTACATGTGGGTTTCCTTTTTCCTTATTCACAGATGTTTGTAATAATATTCCATGAAATAACTGTGGTAGAGATATAGTGGTGCTAGTGTCTGGGGAGCTCTTTCAAAATGCCCGCATAATACATTTTTAAGGTTTTGTATTTAACCACAGCACAAATCAAGGGAACTATGCTTGCCCTAAGTGGCAAAGCTGGCATACAACACAGAAACCTCCACAATGTCCTTGTCAGTATTCTAAGAAATGGCAAGTCTCAAACCATTGTAAGTTGCCCTTACCCGCACGTTATGCAACACACAATGAAAGAAAACTACAGCATTATAAATAGGAGTATTAGTAGATTCACAGCCATGCATATATGAGCACAAATCTATTGTATCATGACAACGTTACAACAGCAATACTGTGCAACCTGATCACAAGTGCTACTATATGATAATAAACAAACCAGGTACGTAGGAAGAAGAAGACAGTCTATACATATTCCTTTATTGTGATCTTCATATGTGAACTAGAATTCTTCTGAAACATCATTAAGGGGGTTTTCAAGTACTCGGACAACCCCATCTCAATCAGCATGGTTCCTTCCAGTAAAATTTCTCCACTGCTGGCTCCATTCCAGCAGTGTTGGCACTCGATGTCCCAGGGATTATGTGACATTGTTATGTCATGCGATCCCTGCGACCAATCAGAGCTGGCTTCACGCTCCCCACCTTCACATAAATTAGACTTCAAGGGGAACTAAGGGGCCAGACGCAGCTTTCACTTACTCTTGATGTCTGACTGAGAAAGGGTTGTCTAAGTAGTGATTAATAGTTCTAAAGACTAGTGCAAAAGAAAGAGTAATGTAATTAATTTCTGTCATGCTTCCACCACTCACGGGGTCCTATGGACGCTGTGAATGACAACTCTGCCACCCTATGGATCGAGGGCTGGCTGAGCAGTCTGTATTGCTAGTAACAGCTCTACCACCCAATCTGAGGCAGAGATGTGAGTATTGTGATTGACAGCTCAGCTGTCCTATCTGGCTGGGTTTGCAGGATCTCATTCAGGAATCAGCCATTCTGGATAATTACAGGACTGTTTAGCACTCTGACAAATGTCAGACCATTGACAATTGTAGCTTTGCCCAAGTGGTGTGTGTGTTTACTCTGAATTGTATCCTGATTTCCATTGCCAACCTTGGATTTACCTATTATTTAACTTACCCCTTTGTCTTAATAAAGGGGTACTGATACTCTGACCTCATACTGTGACCTGTCTACACTTTTGTCTTTTTCTTTTGCCTATTACGAGCCCTCTTGGTGCTGACCTCGGACTTCTTAACTATCATGCCTCACGGCAAGTCCATGAGTAGTGACTAGCGTCACACTGAGTAGTGACAATTTCATATAAATTTGTGCCATGAGTATGATAACTTAAAAGTGTTACCTGATCTCAGAAGAAAATCCCGTCAATCCCAGAACTTATGTGATGCCCCCATGCAAGTGGTCAGTCACATGACTACATGTACAGTCAGCAATTTGCTTACTTGTTTAACATGCCAACTAGTCCAGTCTGGCTTGTCTGAGTTCTCTTGTCTTAAGAGAAGCAGGGTTAGACTAGTCTGAGTATGACCACAAGTATTCAAATCAAAGACCACCCATCTGCACAGGAAACTGGGGAATTATGATAGCATGCACACTGTTGTGATTCAGCATCCTTTTACATAGATTGACTGCAGACTATTCTTCGGAGACTGAACACCTTCCTTAATTATTTCAGAATTTATTTTAAGTTAGAAATGGCAAAGATGGACATACTAAGGCAGGGAAAAGTAAAGGGAGCCTGTGACTAGAGAGTGGGAGCAGCTGTGATCACTTCCTGGCACTCCGATGGACAGCCTGCTATGTAGCATGTGCATCTATTTGTAGGCTGTCAATCAATGTCCAGAGGAATGATTAAACTGAGCTCACCAATGACTGGAAGCGAGCGACTACAGGGAGAAAACAACTTCGTTTTCTCCCTGTAGCTGTGCTTCTAGTATGCAATCTATGAAGAGAGTACACATTATTGGCCTGCAGATTACCTCTGAATCTGCAGGTATATAGCGTTTCTCTGTGATGAGGTTCCTTTAAATGACATGTATCACTTAAATGTGTTCTAAGTAAAGCTACATACTGAAGTGTAATTGTATAACTTTTATTTATTTATTTTTTTGGTACATAATGTTGCGGGCACTCATCTTGCCAAGGTTATTATGTCAAAGTTTTTTGCACATGTTTTGTGGTTTCTGCGGATGAGGTGTGATTATGTGATTCCAGCCTCCATCTTTATAAGAGAGGTCTTACCTTTCACTGTAACCCTGCCTGTTATCACTTTAAGATATTATATTGAGCTATACGGAAAAAGAAATGTCAGTCTATTGTGAAAATCATAACAGAGTGAAGAAAAACAAAAACACCTTTTGCAAGAACATACAGTTTGTAAGGCAAAATTTGGCAAAAGCTCCTTTTTAAATGATTCCTGTATTTTTTCTTATTCTTTTCTTTTACATTGATCCTATTTTGCTTTATGTTACACATAAAACCAAGAAATCCAGTATATAAAGACATTTTTGTACATGTTCCAAGAAATCAGCAACCAGCTCCCGTTCTTTCTATCAAAAGATAAATAGTTATTCCCAACTGAACGTTATAGCCTATCCACACGATAGGTGACAATTTGGTGATTGTTGGGATTTCCACTACTTGGCCCCACTCCCAGCTATCTAAGCAAGTCCCAAAGGCAATGACCACCACATTATTTCAATCGGGAATTGGTGTGGGATCCCAGTGGTGGAAGCCCCAGTGATCAGAAAATGTTGACGTATGTTGTGGAGAGGTGATGCCAAGTTGAGAAGCTCTGCCTATTTGCTAACACACTCGCAGCCATTCTCTCGCATAAAATAAAAAGATCAGGAACTCAGGCATGTGTTCTGTGCTAGAATCCGAAAAGACTTTGTTTCAGAAAGGTTTTTTTGTTCTCCTTTATCATTCATTTCTATATTTAGTATTCCTTTAAACAACATGTCATTTTCTGATGATAGATTCCCTTTAAGCAGCACTGGAAAGTTTTGTACAGAAAATACCACTGTAATTAAGTTCTGATGTCTGAACCACGTCCAAATAACGACTTGTAAGTAAACAGTCCTTAGGGCAGACTTTATTATAACATTTTTTGTTTTCATGCTTCATTTACTTTGGATTATTTTCAAGACAGAACATAAAACATCCAAAAATGGTTTAACCGCGCCACATCAGACTCATGAGTTGGTACAATCCATTAATATCGCATGATGATCGCATCCCCAATTCCTTTGGATGGGTGGTAATTAGCCTAGTTGGGAAAACCTTTCAACCTCCACCCATGTGCTTACCCAGCACCCTTAGCCTTTCAGCAACCAAAAATGGAGGCGATCAGCAGGAAATTAACCCCGTTCTTGGCTAGAGCACCACAAATCTGTAGTTTTGTCTGAACCATGTAATAAGCTTACTGTATCTTTACTTTTGCTATTCATTTCTATACCATATTAATTGACACAATATATTGGTTACTGAGTATGTCTCACACATTTTTCCCTATGTTACCCCCTTGGCTGGAATACACAGACACTCACATATTCCAAAACTATTAAACAGTTCTGAAATAGATTAGAAGAGTGAACAGCATACATTGTTTTATAAGTGCAATATGCGTCAGTATTCTGCTGCATTTTGCTTAGTATCTGTTAAATATTCCAGTGACTTGAACTGTGTTGCAGTTCCCTCCACAACCAGTGGGCGGTACCATCCCAGTGCAGGGTAAACCTATGAGGGAGCCTCTAGCCCCTTAATCTCAGAATGCAGGGTCTTGGCAGTCAAGCCTTAGCTGATTTGACGTGATTCCATATTTTAGTGATGGTAAGAAGGATCCGATGTAAAGTAGCCTTCTTTTCCCTACTTTAAATTGAGTTTGGATTTACAGTTTGTAGATGACTTTATTGCACTATATGCTACGTAGATAATTTTGTCTACTCTTCCTGCAGAAGATGTGACCATGACACATAAAATAATAAACAGAAGAAAAAAACATTTTGACATCATAATCACTAATTATGTGACTCTTACAAAGTACTTACCTTTATTTTTGGCTCAAGAATTTTCACACCATATATTGATATTTGAAGTTCAACCTTTGGAGTTTTTTGACCTTCAGATTTCTTTATATGTCTTGCAAACTTTAAAAAAAATAAAATTAATTTGTTTCTGCTAATTTTAAAATAGTAAACTGCCTAAATTAGTGAAATATAGTTATCATACTAGTAGATCATAAAGTAACACGCGATAGCACAAACCAGTCCTGGAGTCAAAGGTTCCTTTATTCAATACACATGTGAATCTTCACGGCACGGGGGAGCAGAGCAGTGAAAGGAATGTGCAGGAGGGGACGACGGCCGTTTTGCACTTCACACAGGGCTTCTACGGGTCCCGTAGAAACCCTGTGTGAAGTGCGAAACGGCCGTCGTCCCCTCCTGCACACTCCTTTCACTGCTCTGCTCCCCCGTGCCGTGAAGATTCACATGTATATTGAATAAAGGAACCTTTGACTCCAGGACTGGTGAGTGCTATCGCATGTTACTTCATGATTTACTAGCACTTGATCCCTTTGTCTTCTCACGCTGAGCACCTCCTGTTGTGTATCGGATGAATCATTGATTGAAAGTCTCGGCTGAGCGTTTCTCAGGACTCAGCAGCTGTGCGGCTCTCTTTTTTCTTTTTTTGGATAGTTATCATACTATTGCTAGGACTTTAAGTAGAAATATAATATGTCACTAAAAAACAGCAAAAAAAATGGAGCAGTGTATAAGGTAAATGTTAAAACCCAGCACTTCAGCACCACCTACTGGTCCATTTTTTTATATTACTGCTAAATGAACAAAAAGCTCTGTGCAGTCTCTTGTTGATTTAGGGTTACCTGTACGGGAAAATTGTTGGTCTGGCCACAATTACACCCGAAGGCACAGCAGCAGATTAGAGCCCGAAGTCATCACGAGAAGGGACACCTGTAAAAAGGCTTGAGTTGCCTGCCATGTGGATAGTGTCCACCTAAAAGGACAGAGTGAGAGGGTACCTTGTGTGAAGCCTCAGGCAGCAAGGGACTGAGAATACAGCGCAGTATGGAAGGCTTCCAACCTCACCTGGCTAAGGGGATTCTGAATTGCTTCCAGGCTGCCCGGATTCCAAAGACCAGAGACTGCAACCTTGTGTTCTCCAATTTCTTCCTGCACTTCACCATCTATCATCCTTACCAACTGCAATGGGAGCCCTGGGGACTAAGCTCTACCTGTGGGGAGCTATACCACCTCTGCTGCAATATCATCATCCCCAGTGGACCCCTTTAAGCAGCATCGGCCATCCCTGGCCAAGTACCACAGGTGGCGTCACGAACACTACTACATTAGACTTTATTCCCATTTCCATTACTTCCCTTTTATTGAACGCCGAGGGCCACGAACCGGGTCACCGCCGCCATGACACATCCTTTTAAGAACCGTCCCGGTTCCAAGTATCCCATGGTCCTAGCAGGTGTTCCAAAAGCAATGTGCTGCCATCTTCTGGGGCCTGAATAAAACTGGGCTACCAGCAGCCTCACAGTAATATAGAGCAGTGCACTGAGAGTACTTGGGTTCTGTGTATGTGGCGTTGGTACCAACCATGTCTCCTCCCTCGCCACTCTTTCTGAGATAAACCTCATATAATCTGCTTAAGGGGAACTTGTCACATAAGCTAGAGTTATTAACCTGCAGATATAGGGTTGACCTGCTGGTCATAGAGTTAGAAAGGCGCCCGGCTGCTGTACTGAAAGTGCGACAAGAGAGAACATGACATTTTTCCTCCCGGGAGCCAGTAACCTTCAGTCATGCAGGTATGTCAGTGAGGCTATAGTTAGGCTACTTTCACACTAGCGTTGTTTGCTGTACATCACAATGTGTCATTTTGGAGAAAAAACGCATCCTGCAAATGTGCCCGCAGGATGCGTTTTTTCTCAATAGACTTGCATTAGCGACGCATTGCGACGTATTGCCACACGTCCTCCCCGGACCTTACAATGGGGCAGCGGATGCGTTGTAAAACTGCATCCACTGCCCCCGTTGTTCTTTTTGTTTGCAGTTTGCGTCGGTACGTCGGGCCGACATTTGGCGACGGCACCGTACCGACGCTAGTGTGAAAGAAGCCTTACCAAGGAACTATTGCAACTTTATTATTACAGCTATGCTGCTGCTTTTATTGCAACCTAAATAAATTGGATTGGCGCCGTTTGCGAGATATCATTATCAGTTCTGTGAACCGGCATTTACTGGTAAAGACCACCAAGGATATATAAAATGAATGTCCCAGAAATATTTTCCAAGTTTTTGATGTCTATACTAAAGATGGGTGAACTTATTCAAGTGGAAATGAATTTTACAAAAGCCTATATAACTCACATTCTAAAAAATACAGATTTTTTAATATTTACTCCACGAGAATTCATCAAAATTGCGACCAGCCGGTGAGGGCCATAAATGTTTAAAAAAAACAGTACTCACCTCACCGCCACATCCACCGATTGCTCTCCTTCTCAACACCTCATCTTACCGCTGCCGTGCAGACAAACCATGGGCCTCTTAACGCTAAGGTGGTACTTTCGCCTGTTAACAATCCTGGCACGTCCCTGCACAGGCGCTACAACTAGGCCGGGCTGTCCCTGCGCCTGTGTGACCTTACAATGAGCAGGGAAGGTGAGAAGAGGTGCTGAGGACCATACACTGGACATCAAGCCGTGTGGGTGGCCAAAGAAGTGAGTGGTGAGGCATTGCTTTTCTTTCCTCATCTTATATTTATTATATCCTGTGGTTTTGCAGATTAAAAATTTGCCACGTCATATTTTGCTATAAAATCTGTATGATTTGGCAAAACCAAATCCCATCAAACACACTCACTTCTAATCTACATCAAGAAACTCAATAAGTGATACCCAGATAAAATCAGGATATTTATCAGTACTTTATTCTGCCCTCAGACAGCATGAACTGACAGCACATTCGTGGCATCACAAGGCCCCATAACATATTTTGTTACCTAGAAATAAGTCTCAATCAATGCTGTGAATACGTCTGTGTAATGTTTGGATGTTCTATTTTAGTACAGTATTGAGGACCATACTAGACAAAGGCCCCAATTTTGCCAAGATATTACTGCTAATGGCACAACAAAGGGCTGAAGCTTAGTGAAAATTCAATCGAATGGCAGTTTGGGGCAGGTTTATTTTCATGTTTGGGGGTTACGTGTCCAGAATTTTGTGCTATAATGAATTCTTGTTTGTCTGGTAGGAACTTCATTGTTTAACAGGGAAATTAATAGAAATCACATCAAATATGCACATATAAGGTTCAGTTTCATTCTTTTGGAGTGTGGTAGAAAATCCGCATAAATACAGGGGCAATATACCGACTATGCAGATGGTTGGAATCACACACAGAACCTCAGTGCATAATTTTAAAGGTTGAACATTATTTTTCAACTCATTGAAAAGTTTACAAACAGGAAAGTAAAATAAAATGAGTCTAAAAGCAGCAATATCAAAGGAAAATCCGGTCATGTTTTTCCCCACCATAATGAGTGGCTAATACTGGTTCTTTATGTAGTAACAGACTCATATTAACCCTTAAGATGAAGGTATATTCTCCTGTAGAAAGTTAACTCTTCACAAGCAGCTATGTCCTCCTCTACCAGATTAGCCCTACAGAAGTTATTGTGGCTGACAAATAACAATATTGGGTATGCTGTAAACTTCAGGTTGCTGGGATGTGAGGAAAATTATTTCTTTATTTACCAGAGAAAATTCCAGGACATATTCATCCATCTGAAATGGGTTAGGGAACTAAACAGAGAAAATCATTTACTAATGTGAAGAGTGCCCTACAATAATCTCCGTGCTGCCCAGCTATCCTCTTCTGAGTTTACAACTACTGCAAGGACTTGTGCATAGTATTTTGATTCTAATGTTATGGTTGTTGTACAGTGTTTGTTGTTCTTTGTTGCCACCTGCTGGCCATTGTTTTTATATGTTCACATGCATTGAAGCTGTAATTTCTCACCATGCCTTAGCAGAAATCAGCGCAAATAGGGTCCTTTCCGATGGATAGATTAATGGTTTATTCAGATTATAGTAACCTGAAGTATCCTTTTTTAAGGTGAAAATGTATTTAGGATTATCAACTGCAGCAGATCCATGGGTCAACAAGTGTCCGTATCACTATCAGAATATTAGGATAACTGTGGAAGATATCTGCGCTGCTGAATAGGAATGAGATGTAGATCCAAGTATGATGAACTGAAAGATGATGGTTTATTCAACGCGTTTCAAAGTGTAAGGTTACCTCTTCATCAGGAAATGACCACATGTATCATGGTCATTTCCTGATAAAGAAGTAATTTTATACTTTGAAACGTGTTGAATAAACCACCATCTTTCAGTTCATCATACTTGGATCTACGTCTCATTCCAATTCAGCCGCTCAGATAACTTCCACAGATATCCTGTTATTCTGATTTTTTTTTTTTATTTCCTCACATTCCTTCTTGCTGGTCAGTGCCATCTTGGCAGAAATGTTCCATCAGAACTGGAGGTAGGATTTTCCTGTTGCCCCTATTCTCAGTCCTCCATCTTGTATAATTCATCCATATCCCTTCATCTTCCTTGACATCTTTACCTCATCATTTATTAAGGTACATCGAGTAAACTACCTAAAAGTTTGTCCACTGCATACTCTTTCCTTGATCATCCACATGCAGCTGGTCAGGTAACAGAGGAGAGGATAGCGAGTAACCTATCTACCATTGGTTGTAAAGAGATTTGTGGTCATATCCTTCAGACACATCTCACTTATGTACACTGGTGGCAGAATAATGTCTTAGTTTTTTGGTCCTTCTACCCTTTTCTCTTCTAATTGTATAGAAAAATTGATAGAACAACAGATAGATCTATATATAGATAGAAACGTATAAATACCATTGAGAGAGAAACTAAATTTCAAAATGCATACGTTAAGAACCACAAAAAAAACCTTGGGTATTTGCTTTTGCTAACTAATATTGGAAAATAAAATAATTAAAATAAAACTATGCATAATTAATATGTGTACACATTTAAATACCTTAAGTTTTCTCACTGCATCTCTCACAACTTCAGTACCTTTAGGTTGCTCTACTTCTGTGCTCCCGAGAAACTGCAAAAACAAGATATAAATTACTGATAAGAACTATCAGGATCAAGGGGTGTGCGGAGGAGAGTAATACTACGGTTGGAGGCAAAAAAGCATAACTGCATACAGGTATTACAAACATGCAACACATTTCACACTCCAGACTACCAGTGGAAGCTCCTGACCCTATTTATTAGGTCACTCCTCAAATACATACATATATATATATATATATATATATATATATATATATATGTATATATATATATATATATGTATATATATATATATATACATATATATATATATATGTATATATATATGTATATATATATATATATATATATATATAGCTGGTAGTCTATAGGGAAAGTTAGTTACTGTATGTTACTACTGTATGTTACTATGTTAGGAAAAGTAGAAATTCAGCTTCAGTGCACCAGAATAACTTTACTAACACACGGAATGCACATTTATAAACTTGTGTGTATTTCTAACAGTAACATTATGGTCTGAAACTAACATTTATTTTAATCCCAAATATCTATTTAACATAATTATCTATCTAATTAAAAAATCCCTGTCCCTCACCACTCTAGCTGCATTATTTTTTTGCCTACTTCCTGTTTGATGGTGCTTTGTTTAAGAACCCCTAGTTCTTGCTGAGATAAACAAGTTTTTATCAGAGGGCAGAGGCTGCGGTTCATTCTTGGACCTCATGGAAGCGCCCGACACATGAACTCCTTCTTGCTGTACTATCTTCAACATGATGCCCATATTCTTTGTGTTAGGAATAATGCCGAATACTGGGTTGCCACTCTGTTAGATCCATTGTACAAGAGTAAATTTTGCCAGATGCTTCCCCCCTGGAAAGGGATGTGCGTATGCTGGAGTACCAAAACAGGCTTGTAGACAATTGGAAGAGTTTTTTTTACCAATACAGTAAGGCAGACAGTGTGCATCACAGTTCTAGACTTCCAACCCCGGGAACGTCAAGGTGTCATTGTAAAAACAGCAGCAGCAGTGTAAGTGGCCATCTGGTACATCAGAAGAACAGAGTACTGACACGCTGTGATTGACTGGATAGGATGGTGCATGAGTATCTGGAGGTCACTATCAATGCCATTAGGGGTAATTTGAAACCTTTTGTATTTTGGTCTTCAAAAATGGAAGAGTGGCCTGAGCTCTCCTGTCACACTTTGGAAAATTTGACATGCCTGGCAGCCAGCATTCTCTCAAAACGTGTCTGCTGGTGGTGTCTTACTGGATTAACGCATCCAGCTGTCCCCTGAATTGTAACCAGCTTAACTTTCATCAAAATGAACAAGTCATGCATCTCCAATTACTTTTCACCCCAGTAGCAGACTGGGCACACTAGGCGATGGTGTTGTTTTTAGTGTCATACATTGATCTCACATTATTGCAGTCTGTGCCACTTTTATCATTGCTTCTGTGCCTGCTGTTATTACTGCTGCTGATGTTACAAACAATTTTTTGAAATGTGTAGATTCCACGTTGGGTCTCCAACTGGTGGGTTGCCAGTAATGCAAGGTGTGTCAGAGGCCCATTATACTGTTTCTACTCTGTGGACATTGATGACACTTTAGTGGCGTGAGACAATAATTTTTTTACATGTGTAGAATCCAAATTGGGTCTCCCTCACATGTGCTGCCTGTAGCAGTAGGGCTCCTAGAAAAGCAGGCCTGCACTTACTCAACTACCTTTCTTACTATCCTTACATTTTTCTACCAAAAAGACTTTATGAAACTGAAGTTGGTGCCATCTGAGCGTGGCTAGGAAAAAAAATACAATGGAGCTGTTGCATGAACTATCAGCATTCCCAGCAAAGAAGGCTTACACTGCACCCTTACCCACCCGATCTTCATTGAACTTTTAATTCAAAGCTGTAAATGCTGGCCCAGACCCTGATACCTCATGCGCCCATGGCTGACTGCTTCTTTGCCATTATAAAATGTTCTACTGTAGGTCAATAGATCAGTCAAGTACTTGAGTTACCTTCCTTACATTTTTCTATCAATTGCACTCTATGAAATTGATGTTCATGCCATCTGAGTGTGGCTGGTAAAATAAAAAAATAAAAAATTGAGCTGTTGCATAAGGTATCAGAGCTCCCAGCAAAGAAGGCTTAAACCACTCCCTTAACCACCAGATCTTCATTGAAACTTCAATTCCAAGCCGTAAATTTTGGCCCACACCCTGGTACCTCATGAATGGCCCATGGCTGACTAATCCTGCTCCATCATAAAATGTTCTATTATGGGTAACTTGATCTTTTAACTACCTGTGTTACTTTTCTTACATTTTTCTACCAATCGTATTTTATGACACTAATTTTTGTGCCATCTATTCAGATAGCACAAACATCAATGTCATATAATACGATTGGTAGAAAAATGTAAGGAAAGTAACACAGGTAGTTGAAAGATCAAGTGGCTGGGAAAAAAAGATTTGTTGCATGAAGTATCAGAGCTCCCAGCAAAAAAAGGCTAACACCACTCGGTTAACTACCAGATCTTATTTGAAACTTCAATTCATAGCTGTAAATGCTGAGCCAGAGTCTGATACCTCATATAGAGCATATGGCTGACTGCTTCTTTGCCATTATAAAATGTTCTACTATAAGTCAATAGATGTTAGGGGTCGAGTTCCCGCCTCTGCACAGGGGGAATCTCAGCGCCATCTCCACTGCGGTCTCCCATTCTTCTCCTGCCGCAGTGGAGCCTGCTCAGCGGAGTTGTCAGTCTCAGCATCTTGCTCAGTCCCACTCTGTACAAAGAGTTACTGCTGCTTTTCCTGCTTCTGCCATTGAAGCCAGTGCTGGGCAGCGGTGAGCAGGCGCTTCTAGGACTAAGTCCTGCTTTTCTCATTCTGAGCATGCCCAGAGTAAGATCTCTCAGTGGATATCGAGGATCACATGGTCAGATACTGCAGCTAAGTCCATTGGTCCTTTCAGGTAGGTGCTCTCGCTTTGTGGCAGCCTCTCATTGGTCCTTCTAGGAAGGTCTTGTTCTTGCTGCAGCTATATAAGGCTCGCATAGCCGCACGGCCATGCGTTAGTATCAATCCAAATATGTGCTTTGCACCAGTATGGTTATGCATGAATGTGTTCAGGGACCCGGCTGAAATAAGCCCCTAGAATACCGGCACCTCCGGTGAGGAGATTGTGTGAATGTATTCAGGGACCCGGCAGAAATAAGCCCCTAGAATACCGGCACCTCCGGTGAGGAGATTGCGTGTGTGCATAACCACTGACTGCTATCAGTTCGGCAGTAAGCTTGTGAGGCTAACATCGCGCAGTGCTGTCCTCTCACGGCTGCTCTGTGAGGTAACAGAGCTAGTCTATACCGCCAAACAGTGCCACCATTCACTAGCAGCAGGTTCCTCCTGCACGGTGGACCTCATGCTTCTCAAATACTATTATTTCTGTCTCTCTAACACCCCAGTAGCGGTGTCGAGCGCATGAGGTCTTTATGAACTCAAATCCTGAGTCTTGGGATTGAGTTCTGAGACTCCTTGCTTGCGCTCTTGGTGCGGTACCGCGGCCCTGTGACGCAACAGGGTTCGCTTCCTTCACACAGGGTGAAGTTAACTTATGTGTGTATTCACATTGTACCACTATATCGTCCGTCTCTACTAGCAGCAGGGTTTTCACCTGCACGGTGGACCTCGGACTGCGAACGCACTTAATACTATAATAATAATAAAGAATAATAATAATAATTTTTATTTATATAGCGCCAACATATTCCGCAGCGCTTTACAAATTATAGAGGGGACTTGTACAGACAATAGACATTACAGCATAACAGAAATACAGTTCAAAACAGATACCAGGAGGAATGAGGACCCTGCTCGCAAGCTTACAAACTATGAGGAAAAGGGGAGACACGAGAGGTGGATGGTAACAATTGCTTTAGTTATTCGGACCGGCCATAGTGTAAGGCTCGGGTGTTCATGTAAAGCTGCATGAACCAGTTAACTGCCTAAGTATGTAGCAATACAGACACAGAGGGCTATTAACTGCATAAAGTGAATGAGAACATGATGCGAGGAACCTGATTGTTTTTTTTTTTTTTTATAAATAGGCCACACAGGGATCGTTAGGTTAATGCATTGAGGCGGTAGGCCAGTCTGAACAAATGAGTTTTTAGGGCACGCTTAAAACTGTGGGGATTGGGGATTAATCGTATTAACCTAGGTAGTGCATTCCAAAGAATCGGCGCAGCACGTGTAAAGTCTTGGAGACGGGAGTGGGAGGTTCTGATTATTGAGGATGCTAACCTGAGGTCATTAGCGGAGCTGAGGACACGGGTAGGGTGGTAGACTGATACCAGGGAGGAGATGTAGGGTGGTGCTGAGCCATGGAGTGCTTTGTGGATGAGGGTAGTAGTTTTGTACTGGATTCTGGAGTGGATGGGTAGCCAGTGTAATGACTGTGATACTATGTCATCTTAAACTTGGTGCGTTCCGCCAGTCGTAACATAATACTAGCGCCAAGGTCTGGCTAGTAAATGGCGGACGATCAGCGTTTTCAGTAGTACATCCAGCAGCTGGAGGGAAGGTTGGCGGCTCTAGAGCGTTCAACCTCAGCTGTGGATGTCACTGCTGTCGCTGTTCAGGCTGCTAGCGTGGCTGCAGCTACCTTGTCCACTGCCACCCCTGTACTGACTATCTTGCCTCCCGCTACCAGAAAAATTTTCTGGTGATAGTAAGTCTTTTAGGGGTTTCGTGAGTCAGTGCTGTATACATCTCGAGCTTCTGGCCTCTTGTTTCCCTACAGAGCGGGCAAAGGTGGGGTTTATCGTGTCTCTCCTGTCGGACAGGGCGTTGGAGTGGGCTACGCCGCTGTGGGAGCGTGGCGATCATGTGGTGCAGAGTGCTCCGTTTTTCCTGAGCACTCTGAAACAGATATTTTTAGGACCTTGTGTCACCCATGATACGGCACTCCAACGGTTGGCATTGGTCAGCCATTTTGCCGTCCACTTCCGCACCCTAGCATCTGAGCTGGAGTGGTCGGATAAAGCCCTTATTCCTATATTTTGGAGGGGGCTGGCTGACCACGTTAAGGATGACCTGGCCACTAGGGAGATTCCCGCCACACTGGAGGAATTAATAGCAGTATCCACTCGTATTGACCTCCGTTTTCACGAGCGGAGGTTAGAGCGAGCCCAGTGTAGGCAAAGGTTTCGGCTGGCTCCCACCTTCGCCAAACCTTTGGAATCTCCAGTCCAGGCTCCTGAGTCACATGAGGCCATGGAAGTGTCACGAGCGAGATCTAAATCCCGGACCGCTCGTGCACTCCAGGTTTGTCATGTGTGCCAGCAGTCAGGACATCTTGCCACCAGATGTCCCCAGCGGTCGAGGAAACGTCAGCGTCTAGTGGTAGTCGGTGGAGGTACACTAGACATGGCAACGTTTGCTGTTGTGAATTCAGCTTTTTGGCTCCCTCCGGTGGTTGTAGAGGGTAATGCAGTTGTGCCTGGACTGCAGGAGTGGACAGGTGTATCTACTGATTGCAAAACTGACTGGGGTATATAGCTTTGCAGGATCCTTTAGTCAGTGCCAGTTGTCCATTGTTTTTGAAGGATTCACTTCCCTGCTGGTCTCTCCAGTTTGCTGTGCTTTTCTACAAAGATAAGTCCTGGCTTTGTTTTTGCTGTCCACCTGCTGTGGACGTTATAGTCTGTGCATTTTCATGTTTTGTTTTGTCCAGCTTAGTCTGTGAAGGATTTTTTGCAGCCTAGCTATTTCTCTGGAGATGCAGATATACCCCCCTTGTCTTTAGTCAGATGTGGTGATTCGTATTTTCTGTGGTGGATATTTTCTAGTGTTTTTATACTGACCGCATAGTACTCTGTTCTATCCTTTCTTTTTAGCTAGTATGGCCTCCTATGCTAAAATCTGATTTCATATCTGCGTATGTTATTTCCCTCTCCTATCACAGTCAATATTTGTGGGGGGCTATCTATCCTTTGGGGATTTTCTCTGAGGCAAAATAGGTTTCCTGTTTCTGTCTTTAGGGGTAGCTAGATCTTAGGCTGTGCCGAGGGGTCTAGGGAGTGTTAGGTACCCCCCACGGCTACTTCTAGTTGCGCTGCTAGATTCAGGGTTTGCGGTCAGTACAGGGACCACCTTCTCCAGAGTCCGTCTCATGCTGCTCCTAGGCCACCAGATCATAACAGTACAACTGGCCAACAATGAGTTAATTGCATCTCAGGAGAAGGGAGGGAAGCTGTTGAGCCATTTTTTTTCCTTAGCCTGTTTGGTATTTTCCTCCCTCTTTACCTCTGGGTGGCTACGGAATCCAGTATTAACATGAATGTTCAGGAGTTAGTTTCTCGGGTGGATCAGCTTGCTGCTAGGGTACAGGGTATTTCAGATTTGATTGTTCAGACTCCTGCCTTAGAACCTAAGATTCCCACTCCTGATTTATTCTTTGGTGACAGATCCAAATTTTTGAGTTTAAAAAATAACTGTAAACTGGTTTTTGCATTAAGACCCCGGTCTTCTGGTGATCCTATTCAGCAGGTTAAAATCATCATATCTCTGCTGCGTGGTGACCCACAGGATTGGGCATTTTCCCAGGAATCTGGCAATCCTGCTTTGCTTAATGTTGATTCGTTCTTTCAGGCATTGGGGTTGTTGTATGATGAGCCTAATTCTGTGGATCAGGCTGAGAAAATCTTGTTAGCCCTGTGTCAAGGTCAAGAAGCGGCAGAATCGTATTGCCAGAAATTTAGAAAATGGTCTGTACTGATTAAATGGAATGAGGATGCCTTGGCGGCAATTTTCAGAAAGGGTCTTTCTGAATCCGTTAAAGATGTTATGGTGGGGTTCCCCACGCCTGCTGGTCTGAGTGATTCTATGTCTCTGGCCATTCAGATTGATCGGCGCTTGCGCGAGCGCAGAGTTATGCACACTGTGGCGTTGTCCTCTGAGCGGAGCCCTGAGCCTATGCAGTGTGATAGGATTTTGTCTAGAGCTGAACGTCAAACATTCAGGCGTCAGAATAGGTTGTGTTTTTACTGCGGCGATTCTGCTCATGTTATTTCTGATTGCCCTAAGCGTACAAAGAGAATCGCTAGTTCTGTTGCCATCAGTACTATACAGCCTAAATTTCTGTTATCTGTGACCTTGATCTGCTCATTATCATCATTTTCTGCCATGGCATTTGTGGATTCAGGCGCCGCTCTGAACTTAATGGACTTAGAATTTGCCAGACGTTGTGGTTTTCCCTTGCAGCTTTTGCAGAACCCTATTCCTTTGAGGGGCATTGATGCTACACCGTTGGCTAAAAATAAACCTCAGTTTTGGACACAGCTGACCATGCGCATGGCGCCAGCCCATCAGGAAGATTGTCGTTTTCTGGTGTTGCATAATTTGCATGATGATATTGTGCTGGGTTTTCCATGGTTGCAGCTACATAATCCGGTGTTAGATTGGAAATCCATGTCTGTGACTAGTTGGGGTTGTCAGGGGGTTCATGATCATGTTCCTTTGATGTCAATTTCCTCTTCCCCCTCTTCTGAAGTTCCTGAGTTTTTGTCTGACTTCCAGAATGTATTCGATGAGCCCAAATCCAGTTCCCTTCCACCGCATAGGGACTGTGATTGTGCTATTGACTTGATTTCAGGTTGTAAGTTCCCTAAGGGACGACTTTTCAACCTGGCTGTGCCTGAACATACCGCCATGCGGATCTATATTAAGGAGTCTTTGGAGAAAGGGCATATTCGGCCATCTTCTTCACCGTTGGGAGCGGGGTTCTTTTTTGTTGCCAAGAAGGATGGCTCCTTGAGACCCTGTATTGATTATCGCCTCTTGAATAAGATTACGGTTAAATTTCAATACCCCTTGCCTTTGCTTACTGATTTGTTTGCTAGGATTAAGGGGGCTAGCTGGTTTACTAAGATTGACCTTCGAGGGGCATATAATCGTATTCGTATCAAGCAGGGTGACGAATGGAAAACTGCATTTAATGCGCCGAAGGCCATTTTGAATACCTTGTGATGCCATTCGGACTCTCTAATGCCCCATCTGTGTTCCAATCCTTCATGCATGATATCTTTCGGAGTTATCTTGATAAATTCATGGTTGTATATTTGGATGATATTTTGATTTTTTCCAATGATTGGGAGTCTCATGTGAAACAGGTCAGGATGGTATTTCAGATCCTCCGTAATAATCCTTTATTTATGAAGGGGTCAAAGTGCCTCTTTAGAGTGCAGAAGGTTTCTTTTTTGGGTTTCATTTTTTCTCCCTCATCTATAGAAATGGATCCGGTTAAGGTTCAGGCCATTCATGATTGGATTCAGCCCACATCTGTGAAGAGCCTGCAGAAATTCTTGGGCTTTGCTAATTTTTATTGTCGTTTCATTGCCAACTTCTCCAGTGTGGTTAAACCTCTAACCGATTTGACCAAGAAAGGCGCTGATGTGACGAATTGGTCCTCCGCGGCTGTTTCTGCCTTTCAGGAGCCTAAACGCCGATTTACTTCTGCCCCTGTGTTGTGTCAGCCAGATGTTTCTCTTCCATTTCAGGTTGAGGTTGACGCGTCTGAGATTGGGGCAGGGGCCGTTTTGTCTCAGAGGAATTCTGATGGTTCCTTGATGAAACCGTGTGCCTTCTTTTCTCGGAAGTTTTCGCCTGCGGAACGCAATTATGATGTCGGCAATCAGGAGTTGTTGGCTATGAAGTGGGCATTTGAGGAGTGGCGACATTGGCTTGAGGGGGCCAAGCACCGTATTGTGGTCCTGACCGATCATAAGAATCTGATTTACCTCGAGTCTGCCAAACGGCTGAATCCTAGACAGGCTCGATGGTCCCTGTTTTTCTCCCGTTTTGATTTTGTGGTCTCGTACATTCCTGGTACTAAGAATGTTAAGGCGGATGCCCTCTCTGGGAGTTTTTTTTCCTGATTCCCCTTGGGGTTTTTGAGCCAGTCAGCATTTTGAAGGAAGGGGTGATTCTTTCTGCCATCTCGCTTGATTTGCGACGAGTTCTTCAGGAATTTCAGGCTGATAAGACTGACCGCTGTCCTGTGGGGAAACTGTTTGTTCCTGATAGATGAACTAGTAATGTGATTTCTGAGGTTCATTGTTCTGTGTTGGCTGGCCGTCCTGGGATTTTTGGTACCAGAGATTTGGTTAGTAGGTCCTTTTGGTGGCCTTCTTTGTCACGGGATGTGCGTTCTTTTGTGCAGTCCTGTGGGATTTGTGCGTGGGCTAAGCCTTGCTGTTCCCGCACTAGTGGGTTGCTTTTGCCATTGCCGGTCCCTGAGAGACCTTGGACGCATATTTCTATGGATTTTATTTCCGATCTTCCTGTTTCCCAAAGAATGTCGGTTATCTGGGTTGTCTGTGACCGATTTTCTAAGATGGTTCATTTGGTGCCTTTGCCTAAATTGCCTTCTTCTTCTGATTTGGTTCCCTTGTTTTTTCAGCATGTGATACGTTTGCATGGTATTCTGGAGAATATTGTGTCCGACAGAGGTTCCCAGTTTGTTTCTAGGTTTTGGCGGGCCTTTTGTGCCAAGCTGGGCATTGATTTGTCTTTTTCTTCTGCATTTCATCCTTAGACAAATGGTCAGACTGAGCGAACTAATCAGACCTTGGAGACCTATTTGAGATGCTTTGTGTCTGCTGATCAGGATGATTGGGTGGCTTTTTTGCCATTGGCCGAGTTTGCCCTTAATAATTGGGCTAGTTCGGCTACTTTGGTTTCGCCTTTTTTTTGTAATTTTGGTTTTCATCCTCGTTTTTCTTCTGGGCAGGTTGAGCCTTCTGACCTTCCTGGTGTGGATTCTGTGGTCGACAGGTTGCAGCAGATTTGGGCTTATGTGGTGGACAATTTGGTGCTGTCTCAGGAGGAGGCTCAGCGTTTTGCTAATCGTCGTCGGTGTGTTGGTTCCCGGCTTCGGATTGGGAATCTGGTTTGGTTATCTTCCCGTCATGTTCCTATGAAGGTTTCTTCCCCTAAGTTTAAGCCTATTGGTCCTTATAGGATTTCTGAGATTATTAATCCGGTGTCCTTTCGCCTGGCGCTTCCGGCCTCGTTTGCTATTCATAATGTCTTCCATAAATCTTTGTTGCGGAAATATGTGGAGCCCGTTGTTCCCTCTGTTGATCTTCCGGCCGCTGTATTGGTCGATGGGGAGTTGGAATATGTTGTTTAGAAGATTTTGGATTCTCGGTTTTCGAGACGGAAGGTTCAGTACCTTGTCAAGTGGAAGGGTTATGGCCGGGAGGATAATTCTTGGGTTTCTGCCTCCGATGTCCATGCCGTTGATTTGGTTCGTGCCTTTCATCGGGCTCATCCTGATCGGCCTGGGGGCCTTCCTCAAGGGGGGGTACTGTTGTGAATTCAGCCTTTGGGCTCCCTCCGGTGGTTGTAGAGGGTAATGCAGTTGTGCCTGGATTGCAGGAGTGGACATGTTTATCTACTAATTGCAGGACTGACTGGGGTATATAGCTTTGCAGGATCCTTTAGTCAGTGCCAGTTGTTCATTGTTCTTGCAGGATTCACTTCCCGGCTGGTCTCTCCAGTTTGTTGTGCTTTCCTACTAAGATAAGTCCTGGCTTTGTTTTTGCTGTCCACCTGCTGTGGACCTTAATAAATCTGTGCATGTTAATGTTTTTGCCTTGTCCAGTTTTGTCTGTGAAGGATTTTTTGCAGCCTGGCTATTTCTCTGGAGATGCAGATATAGCCCCCATGTCTTTAGTCAGATGTGGTGTTTAGTATTTCCTGTGGTGGATATTTTCTAGCGTTTTTATACTGACCGCATAGTACTCTGTTCTTTTCTTGCTTTTTAGCTAGTATGGCCTCCTATGCTAAAATCTGATTTCATATCTGCGTATGTTATTTTCCTCTCCTCTCACAGTCAATATTTGTGGGGGGCTATCTATCCTTTGGGGATTTTCTCTGAGGCAAAATAGGTTTCCTGTTTCTGTCTTTAGGGGTAGTTAGTTTCTTAGGCTGTGTCGAGGGGTCTAGGGAGTATTAGGTACCCCCCACGGCTGCTTCTAGTTGCGCTGCTAGTTTCAGGGTTTGCGGTCAGTACAGGGACCACCTTCCCCAGAATCCGTTTCATGCTGCTCCTAGGCCACCAGATCATAACAGCACACTGCTATGTGCTGGTTTCAGTTTTATTCCTGCTCTGATTGTAGGATTCACTGGAGTTGCAGATTTACGCTCCTACATCTATTAGTTAGATGTAGGAAGTTTTTGTTATTTCTGCTGTGGATTTTTTGAAGAGTTTTTTACTGACCGCACAGAACTCTGTCCTATTCTGTCCTATTTAGCTAGTGTGGCCTCCTGTGCTAAATTCTGTTTTCTGCCTGTGTATGTTTTTTCCTCTCCGACTCAACGCCAATATTTGTGGGGGGCTGTCTATCCTTTGGGGATTTTCTCAGAGGCAAGATAGTATTCCTCTTTCCATCTTTAGGGGTAATTAGTCCTCCGGCTGTGACAAGTTGTCTAGGTGTGTTAGGTACACTCCACGGCTACTTCTAGTTGTGGTGTTAAGTTCAGGATTGCGGTCAGTACAGTGGCCACCATCTCCAGTGAAAGTTCTCATGCAGCTCCAAAGTCACCGGATCATAACACCTGCCCCCACCACATTACCACACACAATCTCGCCCCCCACCAGTTTATGACACACAATCCCGCCCCCACCACATTACCACACACAATCCTGCCCCCCCACATTACCACACATAATCCGCACCACATCACCACACATAATCCCCCCCCGCATCACCACACATAATCCCGCCCCCCACATCACCACACATAATCCTGCCCCCCACCACATCACCACACAAAATCCCGCCTGTTATGAACAGGTAATTCAGAACAACAATGGACCTTGAAGTTCAGAGCACACAAAGTGACCTGACAATTACCAAAAACATAGGACGAACTCTGAGACGTGGGAACTCTGCTGACCGCAATCCCTAATCCTATCACACCACACTAGAGGCAGCCGTGGATTGCGCCTAACGCTCCCTATGCAACTCGGCACAGCCTGAGAAACTAAGTAGCCCTGAAGATAGAAAAATAAGCCTACCTTGCCTCAGAGAAATTCCCCAAAGGAAAAGGCAGCCCCCCACATATAATGACTGTGAGTAAAGATGAAAATACAAACACAGAGATGAAATAGATTTAGCAAAGTGAGGCCCGACTTACTACATAGACCGAGGATAGGAAAGATAGCTTTGCGGTCAACACAAAAACCTACAAACAACCACACAGAGGGGCAAAAAGACCCTCTGCCCTGACTAACGGTACGGAGGTGCTCCCTCTGCGTCTCAGAGCTTCCAGCAAGCAAGAAAAACCAATATAGCAAGCTGGACAGAAAAAATAGCAAACAAAAGTAACACAAGCAGAACTTAGCTTATGCAGAATAATCAGGCCACAGGAACGATCCAGGAGGAAGCAAGACCAATATTAGAACATTGACTGGAGGCCAGGATCAAAGCACCAGGTGGAGTTAAATAGAGCAGCACCTAACGACTTAACCTCATCACCTGAGGAAGGAAACTCAGAAGCCGCAGTACCACTCTCATCCACCAAAGGAAGCTCATAGACAGAACCAGCTGAAGTACCACTCACGACCACAGGAGGGAGCTTGGCCACAGAATTCACAACACCCGCCCCACCACATCGCCACACATAATCCCGCCCCCCACCACATCACCACACATAATCCCGCTCCCCCACCACATCACCACACATAATCCCGCCCCCCACCACATCACCACACATAGTCCTGCCCCCCACCACATCACCACACATAATCCTTAATTTATGTTTCATTATGAAATTTGTTTAGATGCTGGAATGAATAAAAAATACACATCTTACTGAATCCAGTTTGTTTTTGATTTTAAACTGTGAATAAAATGTATTATTAGTATTAATCAAATTTTTTGTGATTATTATTGTTATTAACTTCATTTTAAGTTAATTTACCACCTGCTTAAGTGCTATTGAATGTTGTCATTATTTACTTTAGTTTAATCACCAGCAGCGTTAATTAGATAGCAATAAGCGTGCCGAGCGTTAGCTGGCTGGAAACAGCTAGTATATATATATATATGTGTGTCCCACTGACATATATATATATATATATATATATATATATATATATACCTATACTATGTGTACACATTTATTCTACCTATTCTATTCTGTCAGTGTGATTTCACTGTACACTGCACTGCATTGCCGGCTTTTCTATAGAACACCGCTGCGTATTTCTCGCAAGTCACACGCATGGTCCATGTGTAATCCGCAATTTTCTCGCCCCCATAGACTTTCATTGGCGTATGTTAGGAGTCGAGTTTCCTCTGCTGCACAGGGGGAATCTCGATCCGTGTCTGCTGCGGTCTCCCATTCGGTATCGGCCGCAGTGGGCTCTGCTCAGCGGAGACGTCGCTCCCAGCGTCTTGCTGGGGCTGATTCGGTGCATAGGGTCACTACTGCCTTTTCTGGCTTTCCTATGGTACCCTGCACTGATCTGCGGCGAGCGAGCCTCTCTGGGACTAAGTCCTTGTTTACTCACACTGAGCATGCCCAGGGCAGGGTCTCCCATTGGAGGTTGAGGGCCACATGTTCGGTCACATGCTCAGGTGCTGCAGTACATTCCATTGGTCCTTCTGGAAGGTCCTGAAAGGGCAAAACATGCTCAGGTACTGCAGCACTTTCCATTGGTCCTTCTGGAAGGTCCTGAAAGGGCAAAAACTTCAGTAGCAGCTTCCTGTGCTGCAACTATATAAACTGCGCATGACCGCACGGCCATGCGCTAGTATTGTCTTATGTTATGTGCTTTGCGCCAGTGTGGTCACATGTATGTGTGTTCAGGGACCCGGCTGAAATAAGCCCCTAGAATGCTGGCTCCTCCGGCGAGGAGATTGAGTCTGAGTGTATTCAGGGACCCGGCTGAAATAAGCCCCTAGAATGCTGGCTCCTCCGGCGAGGAGTTTTGTGTGTTTGTGTGACCACTGACTGCTCTCTGTTTGGGCAGTTAGCCTGTGCCTCTGTGGAGTCTAACAGGGCACAGTGCTTTCCTTTCACGACTACTCAGTGAATTAACTGAGTTAGTCTATACCGCCATATAGCTCCGTCGTTTGCTAGCAGCAGGTACTCCTGCACGGTGGACCCCGGGCTGCGAACGCACCAATATCAATAAACATCTCTATTTACTCGGTGCGTTCCGCTAGCCCTAACAGAATACTAGTGCCAGGGTCTGGCTAGTAAATGGCGGACATTCAGCAATCTTTGCGGTATATCCAGCAGCTGGAGGGTAGGTTGGCGGCTCTCGAGAGCTCAACCTCAGCTGTGGATGTTACCGCAGTTGCTGTACAGGCTGCTAGCGTGGCTGCAGCAACCTTGTCCACTGCCACCCCTGTTCTGACGTTATCTCGCTTCCCGCTGCCAGAAAAATTTTCTGGAAATAGCAAAACTTGTAGGGGATTCGTGAGTCAGTGCTCTATTCACCTCGAGCTCCTGGCTGCACGTTTTCCTACAGAGCGGGCTAAGGTGGGATTTATTGTGTCTCTTTTGTCGGACAGGGCGTTGGAGTGGGCTACGGTGATCATGTGGTGCAGAGTGCTCCGTTGTTCCTGAGCACTCTGAAAAAGGTCTTTTTAGCACCTCAAGTCACCCATGACACAGCGCTCCAACTACTGGCATTAACTCAGGGTGAGTCCTTGGTCAGCCATTTTTCCGTCCGCTTCCGTACTTTAGCTTCCGAGCTGGAGTGGTCGGATAAAGCCCTTATCCCCATATTTTGGAGGGGCCTGGCTGACCACATTAATGACGCTCTGGCCACTAGGGAGATTCCTGCCACACTGGAGGAGTTAATAACTGTCTCTACTTGTATTGACCTCCGTTTTAACGAGCGGAGGTTGGAGCGAGCCCAGTGTAGGCAGAGGTTTCGGCTGGCTCCCACCTTCGCCAAACCTTTGGAATCTCCAGTCCAGGCATCCGAGTCACATGAGGCCTTAGAGGTGACACGAGTGGGATCCAAGTCTCAGTCTGCCCGTGCACATAAGGTCCGTCATGTTTGCCAGCAGTCAGGACACCTTGCCTCCAAGGGTCCTCAGCGGTCGGGGAAACGTCAGCGTCTAGTGGCAGTTGGAGGAGGTACACTAGACACGGCGACGTTTGCCTCAAAGTTGTCCTTCAAGGGGACAATTACCATAGGCCCATCCACTCTTATGGTCGAGCTATGCGTGGATTCTGGGGCAGAGGGTAACTTTATGTCTTCCGCTTTTGCCCAGCGTCACGCAATACCCTTGGTGATGCTCGCCAAGCAAGTAACCGTTCGAGTGGTAAATGGGTCAATACTACCCTCACAGATTACCCACCAAACCATTCCTTTCACGCTATCTGTGTCTCCATCACATCAGGAGATAATCTCCCTATTAGTCATTCCTGAGGGAATTGATGAGGTCCTGTTGAAGATACCATGGCTTCGCTACCATTCTCCTCATATTGAGTGGTCCTCTGGGAGAATTTTGGGATGGAGTAAATCCTGCGAGGGTAGATTTCTGAGGGAGTGCGTTCAGGTTGCTACTACACAGGTACCCGCAGATCTTTCCTCTCTCCCCAAGCACTATTGGCCCTATGCAGACGTGTTCTCCAAAAGAGCTGCGGAGACCCTTCCGCCTCACCGCCCCTATGACTGTCCTATTGACCTCTTGCCTGGTGCTGAGCCTCCCCGGGGTCGAGTCTATCCGTTATCTCTCCCGGAGACGGAGGCAATGTCCCAGTACATCCAAGAGAATCTGGCAAGAGGATTTATTAGGAAGTCAGTGTCACTGGCAGGGGCAGGGTTCTTCTTCGTACAGAAGAAGACTGGAGACTTACGTCCATGCATAGACTACAGGGGTCTTAACGCCATCACCGTTAAGAACAAGTACCCACTACCCCTGATATCTGAGCTGTTTGATAGGTTACGGGGAGCGAGGGTATTTACAAAGTTAGATCTGCGGGGTGCTTACAACCTGATTTGCATCCGTGAGGGGGATGAATGGAAGACGACTTTTAACACCAGGGATGGGCACTATGAATATCTGGTGATGCCCTTCGGGCTCTGTAATGCCCCAGCCGTTTTCCAAGACTTTGTGAACGACATCTTCCGGGATATGCTCACCACCTCGGTCGTAGTCTATCTTGATGATATTCTCATCTTCTCTCCAGATATTGACTCCCATCGGAGAGATGTTCGCAAAGTCTTCGACCTCTTACGGGCAAACTCCCTCTACGCCAAGTTGGAGAAGTGTGTGTTTGAGCAGGAGTCCTTGCCTTTCCTTGGTTATATCATCTCTGCCCAGGGTTTGGCTATGGATCCTGCCAAGCTACAGGCTGTAATGGACTGGCAGGAACCCCATTATCTTAAAGCGGTGCAGCGCTTTATGGGGTTCATTAATTACTATCGCCAGTTCATTCCACACTTCTCAACTTTGGTAGCTCCCTTGGTTGCCCTCACCAAGAAGGGAGCAAATCCCAAGTTGTGGTCAGAGGAGGTCTCCAAAGCCTTTCTCTCGATCAAGTCACACTTCGCTAGCGCTCCCATCCTACATCGCCCCGATGTTGATAAGCCATTTATCTTGGAGGTGGATGCCTCATCCGTTGGTGCTGGAGCAGTCCTTTTCCAAAAGGATGCTCAAGGTCGGAAGCATCCTTGCTTCTTCTTCTCCAAGACCTTCACACCAGCGGAGAGGAATTATTCCATCGGGGACAGGGAGTTGCTGGCCATGAAGTTGGCTTTTTCGGAGTGGAGACATCTCTTGGAGGGAGCTCGCTTTCCCTTCCAAGTCTTCACTGACCACAAGAACTTGGTGTATCTGTAAACGGCCCAGCGGCTGAATTCTCGCCAGGCTAGATGGTCCCTGTTCTTCTCCCGGTTCCATTTTACTCTCCATTTCCTCTCCAGGGAGAAGAACGTTCGTGCTGACGCTCTCTTCCGCTCAGTGGTGTCATCGGAGGAGGAGGAGGAGGAGCCTCGGCTTATTGTCCCTTCTGAGAGCCTGAGAACTGTAGCTCCGGTTTCGCTAGAGTCTGTGCCCCCGGGCAAGACTTTCATACCAGCTAACTTGCGACCGGAGGTTCTCTCTTGGGCTCACTCCTCCAGAGTGGGTGGGCATTTTGGGACCAAGAGGACATCTGAGCTTCTGGCGAGAACATACTGGTGGCCGCATATGGCCCGAGATGTCAAGGACTATATTCAGGCGTGCGTTTCTTGCGCCCAGAATCGGTCTCCTCGGCAACGGCCTGCTGGGTTGCTTTACCCTCTACCGGTGGCAGATAGGCCCTGGGAGATGGTCGGGATGGACTTTGTGGTGGGTCTACCCAAGTCGCGTGGCTGCTCCATTATTTGGGTTGTCACCGACCATTTCTCCAAGATGGTGCATTTGGTGCCGCTTCCTCGGTTACCCTCAGCACGGGCCTTGGCGGTGTTGTTCATTAAGCACGTTTTCCGTTTACATGGTATGCCTGATAAGATTGTCAGCGATCGGGGTCCCCAGTTCGCATCTCGGTTTTGGAGAGAGCTCTGCCGTTTACTCAGCATAGAGTTAAACCTCTCCTCTGCATACCATCCCGAGACGAATGGGTTGGTGGAGAGAGCCAACCAGACTCTGGTGACATATTTGCGACATTTCGTCTCTGCTAGGCAGGATGACTGGGCATCTTTGCTACCTTGGGCGGAATTTGCCCTGAACAACGCCGTAGCCGATTCCACTGGTCAAACTCCTTTTCTCCTTAATTACGGCCAGCATCCGCGTGTCCCTGTGCCCATGCCCGTGTCATCCACCGATTCTAGGGTGGCAGACTGGGCGGTGGAGGCACGTGACATCTGGGACCGCACACAGGATGCCATCCGGGCCTCCAAGGAGAGAATGAGGGTTTCGGCTGATACACACCGGCGCCCCGCTCCGGTCTTTGCTCCTGGCGACTTAGTGTGGCTCTCCGCCCGTAACATCAGGCTGCGAGTTGAGCCAACTAAGTTTGCTCCTCGCTACATTGGCCCGTTTAAGGTTCTGGAACAGGTCAACCCTGTGGTCTACCGTTTGGCTATTCCTCCACGCCTTGGTATCACCGATACTTTCCACGTTTCCTTCTTAAAGCCCGTTCATTTGTCCCGGTTTTCCGAGTCATCTGCTGGGACATCGGGTTCATCCACGGATGAGTTTGAGGTGAATGCTATTGTGGGGTGCAAGGTGGTACGTGGCAAGAAATTTTATCTGGTGGACTGGAAGGGTCACGGCCCAGAGGATAGAACCTGGGAGCCTGTGGAGCACATTCGGGCTCCGCTGCTTATCGCAGCTTTTGAGCGTAGTGAGGCTAAAGGAGGGGGGGCCCTAGGAGGGGGGGTAATGTTAGGAGTCGAGTTTCCTCTGCTGCACAGGGGGAATGTCGATCCGTGTCTGCTGTGGTCTCCCATTCGGTATCGGTCGCAGTGGGCTCTGCTCAGCGGAGACGTCGCTCCCAGCGTCTTGCTGGGGCTGATTCGGTGCATAGGGTCACTACTGCATTTTCTGGCTTTCCTATGGTACCCTGCACTGATCTGCGGCGAGCGAGCCTCTCTGGGACTAAGTCCTTGTTTACTCACACTGAGCATGCCCAGGGCAGGGTCTCCCATTGGAGGTTGAGGGCCACATGTTCGGTCACATGCTCAGGTGCTGCAGTACATTCCATTGGTCCTTCTGGAAGGTCCTGAAAGGGCAAAACATGCTCAGGTACTGCAGCACTTTCCATTGGTCCTTCTGGAAGGTCCTGAAAGGGCAAAAACTTCAGTAGCAGCTTCCTGTGCTGCAACTATATAAACTGCGCATGACCGCACGGCCATGCGCTAGTATTGTCTTATATTATGTGCTTTGCGCCAGTGTGGTCACATATATGTGTGTTCAGGGACCCGGCTGAAATAAGCCCC
The DNA here is from genome assembly GCF_032444005.1 of Ranitomeya imitator. NCBI lineage: Eukaryota > Metazoa > Chordata > Amphibia > Anura > Dendrobatidae > Ranitomeya > Ranitomeya imitator. Next base: position 119,767,193 of record NC_091288.1, on the reverse strand, counting down.
TAGAATGCTGGCTCCTCCGGCGAGGAGATTGAGTCTGAGTGTATTCAGGGACCCGGCTGAAATAAGCCCCTAGAATGCTGGCTCCTCCGGCGAGGAGTTTTGTGTGTTTGTGTGACCACTGACTGCTCTCTGTTTGGGCAGTTAGCCTGTGCCTCTGTGGAGTCTAACAGGGCACAGTGCTTTCCTTTCACGACTACTCAGTGAATTAACTGAGTTAGTCTATACCGCCATATAGCTCCGCCGTTTGCTAGCAGCAGGTACTCCTGCACGGTGGACCCCGGGCTGCGAACGCACCAATATCAATAAACATCTCTATTTACTTGGTGCGTTCCACTAGCCCTAACAGCGTATTTTTTGCGCAATACGCTGACAAACGCAGCATGCTATGATTTTCTACGCCCGTAACATACCGTATATTACAGATGCGTAATATACGGCAGATAGGAGCTGCCCCAAAGAGAATCATTGGGCCGTGTGTAATGCATATTTTCTGGACGTATTTTCGGCGCTCATACGTCCATAAAACTCGCTAGTGTGACGCCGGCCTAATAGTGAGCTGAATAACTTTTTTTCTATATTGATAACAAGTTAAAACAGGTGCCATTGCTGCAGGTAATGAGTAGAGGGCAGAGGCACCTCTTTAAGGCTGGTTTCACACGTCAGTGGCTCCGGTACATGAGGTGACAGTTTCCTCATGTCCCGGAGACACTGACTCATGTAGACACATTAAAATCAATGTGTCTCTGCACATGTCAGCGTGTTTTCACGGACCGTGTGTCCGTTTGAAAAACACGGAGACATGTCAGTGTTTGTGGGAACGCATATATCACACGGACCCATTAAAGTCAATGGGTCTGTGTAAAACACATACCGAACATGGATGCTGTCCGTGTGCAGTCCGTGTGCCGTGCAGGAGACAGCGCTACTGTAAGCGCTGTCCCCCCAGCTTGTGGTGCTGAAGCCCCATTAATTTCTTCTCTCCAGCAGCGTTCTCTGGAGAGAAGGAATGAAAAATCATTTAAAAAAAATTTTTTTGGTTGTTAAAATAAAGTTCCTGGTAATCTTCCCCCTCCCATCCCCTGTGCGCCCGCCCGCTGGCATTAAAATACTTACCCAGCTCCCTCGGCGCTTCCATCCTCTCAGCGTCGCAGCTCTTCCTGTATGAGCGATCACGTGGTGCCGCACATTACAGTGATGAATATGCGGCTCCACCTCCCATAGAGGCAATCAGTCGTCCTGTCCCTGCAGCTGAAAAACACACCCATCGCATGATGCTGACACCACCACATTTGACTGTTGGGATTGTATTGGGCAGGTGATGAGCAATGCCTGGTTTTCTCCACACAAATCACTTAGACTTATCACCAAAAAGGTCTATCTTTGTCTCATTGAACCAGAGAATCTTATTTCTTATAGTCTGGGAGTCCCGTCATGTGTTTTTAAGGAAACTTTATGCGGGTTTTCATATGTCTTGCACTGAGGAGAGGCTTCCGTCTGGCCACTCTGCCATAAATGCCCAACTGGTGGAGGGCTGCAGTGATAGTTGACTTTGTGAGACTTTCTCCCATCTCCCTACTGCAACTCTGGAGATCAACCACAGTGATCTTAGGGTTCTTTTTTACTTCTTTCTCCAGGGCTCTTCTCCCATGATTGCTCAATTTGGCTGGACGGCCAGCTCTAGGAAGACTTCTGGTGGTCCCAAACTTCTTCCATTTAAGGATTACGGAGGCCACTGTGCTCTTAGGAACTTGGAGTACTGCAGAAATTATTTTGTAACCTTGTCCAGATCTGTGCTTTGCCATAATTCTGTCTCTGAGCTCCTTGGCCAGTTTCTTTGACCTCATGATTCTAATTTGGTCTGATATGCACTGTGAGCGTGAGGTATTATATAGATAGGTGTGTGCCTTTCCAAATCAAGTCCTATCAGTTTATTTAAAACAGCCGGACTCCAATGAAGGAGTAGAACCATCTCAAGGAGGATTACAAGAAATTGAACAGCATGTGACTTAAATATGAGTGTCTGAAAAAAGGGTCTGAATACTTATGACCATGTGATATTTCAGTTTTTCCTTTTTAATAAATTTACAAAAATTTCTACATTCCTGTTTTTTTTCAGTCAAGGTGGGGTTCAGTGTGTACATTAAAGAGAAAAAAATGAACTTTTTTGAATTTACCAAATGGCTGCAATGAAACAGAGTGAACATTTTAAAGGGGTCTGAATACTTTCTGTACCCACTGTATATATTTTCATTTTTTACATTTGAAAAATTACAAAAAGGAAAATTATCAGATGCAAAAGTTTGGACACCCTTGGAGATAACTTTGACGAAGGTTCCAGACATTAATTAGCATTTTAAGGTTATGGCTTGTTCATTATCATCATTAGGAAAGGCCAGATGATGCAAATTTCTGAGATTTATAAAAACCCAGCCTCCTCTAACCTTGTGCCAAAAAACAACAGCCATGAGTTCTTTGAAGCAGATGCCTCACTCTGAAAATGACGGATGCCCACAAAGCAGGAGAAGGCTATAAGAAGATAGCAAAGTGGTTTCATCTTGCCCTTTCCTCTGTTCAAAATGTAATTAAGAAATGGCAGTTAAGGTCAAGATTAGGGTTGAGCGACTTTTACTTTTATAGGATCGGGTCGGGTTTCACGAAACCCGGCTTTTTCAAAAGTCGGGTCGAGTGAAATCGACCGATCCTATAAAAAAGTCGGGGTCGGCCGAAACACGAAACCCAATGCAGTGCATTGGGTTTCCAATGGTTCCCAGGGTCTGAAGGAGAGGAAACTCTCCTTCAAGGCCCTGGGATCCCTATTTAAGTGTAAAATAAAGAATTAAAATAAAAATATTGCTATACTCACCCTCGGACGCGCCCTGGTACTAACCGGCAGCCTTCCTTCCTTAGAATCAGCGTGCGAAGGGCCTTAGATGACGTCGCGGCTTGTGATTGGTCGCGCGACCGCCCATGCGACCAATCACAAGCCGCGACGTCACCGAAGGTCCTTCAAGCGCTGATTCTTAGGAAGGAAGGCTGCCGGAAAGAAGCAGGGGGCGTCCGAGGGTGAGTATATTCCTATTAGGTATATACTCACCCTCGGATGCGCCCTCATCTAACGCCCTTCGCGCACTGATTCTAAGGAAGGAAGGCTGCCGGTTAGTACCAGGGCGCGTCCGAGGGTGAGTATAGCAATATTTTTATTTTAGTTCTTTATTTTACACTTAAATATGGATTCCAATACCGATTTCCGATATTGCAAACATATCGGAACTCGGGATCGGAATTCCGATACCAGATTCAGAAGATCGCCGACCTCATGGCCGACCCCACACAGGGGTCGGGTCGGGTTTCATGAAACCCGACTTTGCCAAAAGTCAGCGACTTCTGAAAATGGCCGACCTGTTTCGCTTAACCCTAGTCAAGATAATCCGAAACCTGCTGCCTCTAATAACAGCGAGAGCAGGAGCTCTCACGGTGCTAGCTGGTGTGTCACCAAGGACACCGTAGTTCAGCCCGGCTGAGAATGCAGCCTCAGTGACGTTGTGGCACCCCAGGAATCCAGATGCCACAGAAGTATTGCCTGCCTCCTGGAAAGGGTGATGACATGCCTGGAAGTGAGAAGGAATTCCCTTAGCAGGTAACACTTACCTACAACACTTTTTTGACTCCAGGCCAGAAGGGGGAGCTCTAGACCCGGTTTCAGGGTAGCTTCCCTATAAGTTCTGGTCTGGAGGAGGAGGTAGTGGGAAGTCTGTGTGAGAAAGTGAAGGGAGAGAAAGCACAGGAGGAGAGAGGAACTGAAGTGCATCTGCGATTGGGCTCACTCCAGGTTTGAGCACAAGAAACCGGACACCAGAGTCCGAGGTTGTGTGGGAACTGTATGCCCCACAGCATAAACCGGAGGGCAGGAGATTGCAGGTCTCCTGGCCATCACTGACACCCAAAGGCACAGCAGCAAAGAGCACGGAGTCACCATGAGAAAGGGACACCTGTAAAAAAGGCTCGAGCTGCCTGCCATGCGGGTAGAGTTCCACCTAAGGGACAGATTCTTTCCTGCACCTCAACATCCACAACGCCTCTTAGACTGTCCTGGTAGCCCTGGGGCCTCCGCTCCACATGTGGGGAGCCAAACCAACTAAGCTGCAGTACCATCGGCCCCAGCGGATCCCTTTAAGCAGCGTCGACCATCCCTGGCCGAGTACCACAGGTGGCGTCATGAACTTTAGACTTTATTTCCCAAAACGCTTTATTTCCCCTTTAAGTGGACGCACAGGGCCACGGACCGGGTCACCACTGCCATGACATATCCTTTTAAGAACCAGCTCAGTTCCAAGTACCCCACAGTCCTAGCGGGTGCTCTATTTTAGCATCACGATCAGGATGGACCGATTTATTAAAATGGTTCTTGGGCTCCTAAAAGACTGTGTTTAATTGAGAAATCGTTGCACTGTGTAATTTCCACCATTACAGCGCCATACGGTGCACAGAAAACAGAAGAGGCATGTCGTCGTGGGCGGCACCCATAAGAAAGAAGCTCTGGCGTGTTCTGTTGTGAGCGGGTGGAAAGCAGGAAGCCCCGACCGGAAGGAATTCTTACAGCCCGCCGGCGAAGCAGCCACTGATCAAGGTAACAAATCACCAGGCCTGGCTGAGGTTAACTAAGGGGGGAGGAACATGTCCAGCTCAGGTGGAGAGTTAGCAGCGGACGCAGCCGCAGCCCCCATAGTACAGCAGAATCCGGCTGCAGCCGCAGCCTCCAGAATGCAGCACAATCTGGCACCCGCCTCTGCAGTCCCCATAATGCCACTATCAGTGCCGCACATACCGGGAGTGGCCTGGTTACCGCAATACTCAGGGGAGTCGCACACCCTGAGTGATTTTAAGGAGAGACTGAGCAGTTTGTTTGAAGTGTACCCACCTGTCCTGGTAGCCCTGGGGCCTCCACTCCACCTGTGTGGAGCCAAACCAACTAAGCTGCAGTACCATTGGCCCCATCGGATCCCTTTAAGCAGCACCAGCCATCCCTGGCCGAGTACCACAGATGGCGTCATGAAATTTAGACTTTATCTTCCAATACACTATATTTCCCCTTTAATTGGATGCCCAGGGCCATGGACCGGGTAACTGCTGCTGTGACACATACATTTAAGAACCGACCCAGTACCGAGTACACCACGGTCCTAGCGGGTGCTCCAATGTCACCACTAGTCACTGATGCTGCGTTTTCAGCAGTTCATTCCCCAGTGGTTCTCAGCCTGGATGGTCGCAACTTGGCACCATCCAGGTTGAAAACTTTTTCCCCTGACATGGATTACGGTGTGGGAAAGAAAGACAGACAGTTATGGTATATTGTTGTTTTATTATGTTTGGTTATTACAGGAGAACGAGGGCTTCGCATGAATTAGGATATTGTTTAACTGAGATTATTAAATGAGTCTGTGTCATTTTTTTAATTAAAGGACTTTATTCTTGGTGTCTGTGTTTTCATACAATGTGACTATGGGGTTAGTAATGGGGGCATCTTATAGAAGCCCCTATATTACTAACCATTGCGCTTGATGTCACCGGACGGTAGAAAGGTGACATTAACCCCCCAACTTTCACCGCACCTGCCACTGCTACAGGGCAAGTGGGAAGAGCCAGGCAAAGTGCCAGAATTGCCGCATCTAATAGATGCGCCTTTTTTGGGCAGCTGTGGGCTGCTATTTTTAGGCTGGGGGAGCCAATATCCATGGCCCCTGACCAGCTTGAGAACACCAGCCCCCAGCTGTCTGCTTTAGCAAGGTTGGTTGTCAAAAATGGGGGAACCACACGCCGTTTTTTTAAATTATTTATTTAAATAATTAAAAAACAGCATGGGGACCCCTCTATTCTTGATAACGAAGCTTGCTAAAGCTGACAGCTGAGGGTTGCAGCCCACAGCTGTGAGTTTTGCCTGGCTGGTTAGCAAAAATATAGGGGAACCCACACCTGTTTTTTTTAAATTATTTATTTACAGTGTAGGAGCGGCTGATGAATACACCCATCCGCCGCTTCTGCTCTCGCTGTTATTAGCAGCAGCAGGTGTCGGATGATGGGAGCAGTTGTCCCATCATCTAACACCTATGATCGGAGGTAAACTTTATAAGTCTTACTATAGCTGCTTGAGGTCTAAAACGGAAAATGCTCCCCCTAGTGGTCAATATATATATTTGTAAGAAAATATATAATATTTTTCATATAGAAATGTTTGCAAACAGTGCAAACATTGCATTAATACATTTAATTTACTATTTTAAGCTTAATTTCACAAAAAAACAAACTACAAAAAAACTGGTGGCACCTTCCCTTTAAGCGGCTAATTGGGCAAACACTTAGAAAAGGTGAAAGCAGAGCCCAATGCAGCGACAACATGCTTGTGGTCAAGTATAAGGACAAAAGGGATGTCCTTATCCTGACCAACATACACCGTGACAACAGCTTCCTTGTCACTGTTCATGGGACCACAACACAAGTCCGAAAGCCAGATTGTATCTTGGATTACAATCGGTACATGGGGGGGTGTAGATCTCTCAGATCAGGTCCTCCAACCATACAGTGCCATGCAAAAAGCCAAAGTACAGTACAAAAAGTTGGGCGTGCACATTGTACAGATGGCACTGTACAATGCTTTTGTGCTGTTCCGATCTGCTGGCAATACGGGGTCCTTCCTTCAGTTTCAGGAGGTAGTCATCAAGGCAATAATGTTTGTCACTCAGGGAGGTGAGGGTCTCAGTATTTCTGAATCTGATAGTGCCGATATTGTCCCAGGTCAACATTTCCCAGGACAGGTTCCCCAAACAGCGAGATCAGAATGATCACAAAAACGGTGCAGAGTATGCTCCAAGAGGGGAATCCAAAAGGACACAACTTACCATTGTGAAACCTGCCCTGAGAAACCTGGCCTTTGCATTAAGGATTGCTTCAAAGCGTACCACACATCCACAAATTAATAAAGTTAGTTCACACCCTGTTGACACAACACGATTTAATAATCTAATGTACCCCGCATATCTTACACATAATACCACATTATAAATACATACACCAGTAAAACCAAAAGCATTAGAATCATTAATATAAAACTATGCCTCTAGATAAATTCTTCAGGGGTGTAGTTTCCAAAATTGGGTCAATTGTGGAGGATTTCCACTGTTTAGGCACATCAGGGGCTCTTCAAATGCAATATGAGGCCAGCAGACCATTCCATCAAAGTCTGCAATCAAAATTGTCACTCATTTCATTCCAAGCCCTGCCGTGCACCCAATTAGTGGTTTTCCCCCACATATGGAGTATTGGTGTACTCAGTAGAAATTGCACAACAACTCTTTCGCTGACGATTTTCTCCTGTTACCCTTGTGAAAATAAAAAAAATTGTTCCTAAAAGATCATTTTTGTGGAAAAAAATGTATTTTTTATTTTCACGGATCTACTTTCTAAACTTCTGTGAAGCACCTAGGGATTCAAAGTGCTCACTACACAGCTACATAAGTTCTTTGAAGGGTCTAGTTTCCAAAATAGGGTCACTTGTGGGGGTTTCCAATGTTTAGGCACATCAGGGGCTCTCCAAAATTGACATCGCATCCGCTCTGAATTCCAGCCAATTTTGCGCTCAAAAAGTCAAAAGGTGCTCCTTCCTTTCTGAGCCCTGCCGTGTGCCCAAACAGTGTTTTTTTTCCCACATATGAGGTATCAGCATACTCAGTAGAATTTGCACAACAACTTCAATGGTCCATTTTCTCCTTTTACACTTGTGAAAATAAAAAAATTGTTGCTGAAAAATAATTTCACGGCTCTACGTTCTAAACTTCTGTGAAGCACCTGAACCACAGAGGTTCACTAGTGTTGAGCATTCCGATACTGCAAGTATCGGGTATCGGCCGATATTTGCTGTATCGGAATTCTGATACCGAGTTCCGATATTTTTGCGATATCGGAAATCGGTTTCAGAGTGTGCGGTGCGTATGGTTCCCAGGGTCTGGAGGAGAAGAAACTCTCCTTTAGGCCTTGGGATCCATATTAATGTAAAAAATAAAGAATAAAAATAAAAAATATGGCTATACTCACCCCTCGGACGAACCCTGGCTGTCACCGCTGCAAGCGTCCGCCTCAGTTTCTGAGAATGTAGTGAGTAAAGGACCTTTGATGACGTTGCGGTCAGGTGAGCGGTCACGTGAGCGGTCAGCTCACCTGACCGCGACGTCATCGAAGGTCCTTCACTCTCTGCAATTCTCAGGAACGGAGGCGGACGCTTGCAGCGGTGACAGCCAGGGTTCTTCAGAGGGGTGAGTATAGCCATATTTTTTATTTTTATTCTTTATTTTTTACATTAATATGGATCCCAGGGCCTGAAGGAGAGTTTCCTCTCCTTCAGACCCTGGGAACCATCGAAAATACATTCCGATATTTGTGTCCCATTGACTTGTATTGGTATCGGAACTCGGTATCGGCGAGATCTGAAATTTTGCCGGTATCGGCCGATACCATCCGATACCGATACTTGCAAATATCGGAAGATATCGCTCAACACTACTCACCACACAGCTAGACAAGTTCTTTGAAGGGTCTAGTTTCCAAAATGTAGTCATTTGTGGGGATTTTCAAATGTTTAGGCACATCAGGGGCTCTTCAAACGTGACATGGCGTCCACTCTCAATTCTAGCCAATTTTGCGTTCAAAAAGTCAAAAGGTGCTCCTTCCCTTCTGAGCCCTGCTGTGAACCCAAGCAAAATATCAGAGAAGAAAAACGGAAGCTTAATTACCAATAAAAACAGTAATATTTTATTAATTACAAACAAATATAAAATCTTGTGACAAGTCCAGTAGCAAACCGTGGAGATACAGTGACAAAATATACTGTCTGCATCAAGGAATACACCACAAATATAAATGATCAAATGATCCCAAGCTAGATGCTTAAACAAGCTCAACAGTATATCTGCATAGTGGTATAGCACACAAATCCCATCCTATATAGAAAAGGCAGCTGATGAATAAAGCACATATATAATGCACACCTGAAATACATCCTAATTAAATATAATATGTCACAGTGGACAGAGTGGACAATGAGCGCCTGAAATAAGAAATGGGGGCCATAGATAAATAATGTGCCTAGAACTTATTGTAAGCAACAAAATGCCTCAGCTGTAAACAAGGATTAAAAGAAAGAGTCTGTGTGAAAATAGAGTGTGTGTCGGTCTGTGTGTGTGTGTCGGTCTGTGTGTCTGTCTCTCTGTCAGTAGTGACTCATTGTAGTCATTCATCGGGTGGGACTACTTCTCCCATCGAAATGTGATGATGGGAGTGTTGTCCCATCGTCAGGCGACTGACTACAATGGGTTAAAAACACAAACACACATATTACATACAACATATAACATGTGCCCCCACCCCACCGATCCCCCCCAAACCACCGATCTGTCCGGTACACTGCTCAGGCTCCCCTCCGTCCTGTGCTCCGCTCCCCCCGTGCTCTTGTCCGCTCACTCCCGTGCTCCGATCCACCCCACCGGTGCCCGATCCACCCCCGCGCTCCGATCCACCCCCCCATGCTCCGATCCCCCCCCCCGTGCCCCCATTCACCTCATCATACTTACCGTTCCTCCCCGGGTCCGTCCATCTTCTCCCTGGGCGCCGCCATCTTCCAAAATGGCGGGCGCATGTGCAGTGCGCCCGCCGAATCTGCCGGCCGACAGATTCGTTCCAAAGTGCATTTTGATCACTGAGATATAACCTATCTCAGTGATCAAAATGAAAAAAATAGTAAATGACCCCCCCCCCTTTGTCACCCCCATAGGTAGGAACACTAAAAAAATAAAGAATTTTTTTTCCACTAAGGTTAGAATAGGGTTAGGGTTAGGGCTAGGGCTAGGGCTAGGGTTAGGGTTAGGGTTAGGTTTAGGGTTAGGGCTAGGGTTAGGGCTAGGGTTAGGGCTAGGGTTAGGTCTAGGGTTAGGGCTAGGGTTAGGGTTAGGGCTAGGGTTAGGGCTAGGGTTAGGTCTAGGGTTAGGTCTAGGGTTAGGTCTAGGGTTAGGGCTAGGGCTAGGGTTAGGGCTAGGGTTAGGGTTAGGGCTAGGGTTATGGCTAGGGTTAGGACTAGGAAATTACATCATGACATGGACAATTTTTTTTTTTTAACTTTATTAATTTAGCTTTAAAAAACGCTTACAAATCTGCATGAAAAAACGCATAAAAAACGCACAAAAAATGCACAAAAAACGCACTTCAAATCTGCACCAAAACTGCACTGAAAAAACACATAAAAAACGCATAAAAACGCATCAAAAAACGCATAAAAAACGAACCTGCAGATTCTGCCAGGAGATGCAGATTTAGTGCAGAACTGCAGCAGATTTTTCTGCACCAAATCTGCATCGTGTGCACACAGCCTAAAGGATGCCTCAAATATATCACACCCAAAAAGAGTTTATACATACATGTGAAAATAAATCAGGCAAGTAAGTCTCTATTGGTACCATACTATATGTGTGTATCATAACATGTAAAGATACGATAAAAAACACACGTGTATAACAAGAAAAATAGGTAAAAAAACATATATAGACGGAGCCAATTTTGATTGATGCATGTCCCAGAGCCGAGAATGGATGGAATATCCAAAGACGACAAAGCCAAACACTGCGAGTGATCGTAACAAGTATATGGAGACTTATCAGGAGCTAAAAACTAAAAAAACAAGAACCCAAGCAGTTGTTTTCCCCCACATATTAGGTTTCGGTGAACTCGGGAGAAATTGAACAACAACGTTAGTGGTCAACTCTTACAATTGTGAAAATAAAAAAAAATGTTGCTGAAAGATAATTTGTGTGACTAAAAAGTTAAATGTTCATTTTTTCCTTCCACGTTTCTTTAGCTGCTGTGAAGAACCTGAAAGTTTAATAAACTTCTTGAATGTGGTTTTGAGCACATTGAAGGGTGCAGTTTTTAGAATGGTGTCACTTTTGGTATTATGTTTCATATAGACCCCTCAAAGTGACTTCAAATGTGATGTGGTCCCTAAAAAAAAATGGTTTGGTAAAAGTTGTTGAAAAAATCAGAAATCGCTGGTCAACTTTTAACCCTTATAACTTTCTAACCAAAAAAATTTTGTTCCAAAATTTTGCTGATGTAAAGTAGACATGTTGAAAATGTTATTTATTAACTATTTTGTGCGATATGACTCCCTGATTTAAGGGCATACAAATTAAAATTTGGAAAATTGCTAAATTTTTTACATTTTAGCCAAATTTCCATTTTTTCCCACAAATAAATGCAAGTCTTATCGAAGAAATTTTACTGCTACCATAAAGTACAATATGTCTCGAGAAAACAATGTCAGAATCACCAGGATCCGTTGAAGCGTTTCAGAGTTATAACTTCATAAAGTGACAGTGGTCAGAATTGAAAAAATTGGCTGGGTCAGAAAGGTGAAAACAGGATGGGTCATGAAGGGATTAATATTCGTAATTAAACCATACTTACGACCTCACCTAATTGCACCAAAGTTCTAATTCTCCTGTAATAAAACTAAAATAAAAAAAACAACAATATACCATGCTTTTCTGTTGTTCTGTCCCATGCCATAATACATGTCAGGGGAGAAATGGTTTTCAACCTGGACTGTGTTAGGTGTCGAGTTCCCACCGCTGCAAGGGGGAATCTTGAACCATGTCCACTGTAGTCTCCCATTCTCCTCCAGCCACAATGGAACCTGCTCAGCAGAGACATCAATCCCAGCATCTGGCTCAAGCTGATACTGTACACTTGGGTACTGCTACCTTTCCAGGCTCTGCCTTTGTAGCCAGCACTGTTCAACAATGAGCAGGCGTTTCAGGGGCTAAGTCCTGCTTTTCCCACACTGAGCATGCACACAGGACGACCTCCCATTGGAGGTCGGGAGTCACATGCTCAGGTCCTGTTGTGACTCTTATTGGACCATCAGGAAGGTCCCGGAGCGCTACTGCTATAAAAGGTTTGCATGGCCGCTCGGCCATGCGCTAGTGTAAACTTATTAACTTTTGTGTGTGTGAATGAATGTCTGTTGATGGATGATAGCTCCGAATCATTCCCATCCCTAGTGTTGTTGCCTGCTCATGAATGGAAGAGCTACCCAACACCCGACAGTGCTATCCTGCACAATTGCACAAGTTGCTAAATCCAGTTAGCAGCGGCCGCCAGAGCAGCGCCGTGCGCAGATAGTGCGCTTTCCTGGCCCTAGTTAGGGTGGTTAGTGGCATCTGCCAGAGCGCAGCTGCAGGCACTCCTGTGCAGTAAATATTTACTTTAGTTGTTTCCCTGGCACCGCAGTAGTGGTGTCGTGCGCAAGAGATCTAGAGGGACTCTTACCCTGAGTCTTAGGGCAGAGTTCTGTGTCGCCTTGCTTACGCTCAAACACCGCCAATCAGAAGCGGTGTTTGCAGTGCTGTCATGCATATGACAGCATGTCAAACACTGTATTGTTGGGTCCCCCATTCATGAGAATGGAGTTTGGGTCCGCTCTGCTAGATGACAGGCTGTATAGACGCATCATGCAGTCTGCCATAAAGATGTAGCAGAGCTCACTGAAACACTGAGAGAAAGCTGAAAGAAGTGACACGCTTTATGTAAAAATAAAGCAGCAAAGCACAAAATCCTGATGACAAGAAAAACCAATGTGTGTGCATGAGATTTCAGAAATCTCATAGGTTTTGCTTGTACTATAAAAAGCAGCTGAAAATTAGATTAAAAAACGCAGCAAAAATGCCCAGTGTGAACTTACCCTAACACTGGGCTGAGTGCTGTGTGATGTTTTCTTGCATAACACTCGCCCGTATTCTACGGTAGTGTGACGCTGGCCTTCACCAGCCGCTCCTGCGCTGTAAATAAATAATTGAAAAAAAACACCTGTGTGGGTTCCTCTCTATTTTTGATAACCAGCTACGCAAAACTCACAGCTGGGGTCTGCAACCCTGAGCTTTCATTTTCAGCAAGGCTGTTAAACAAGAATATAGGGTCCCCATGCCGTATTTTTTAAATTATTTAAATAAATAATTTAAAAAAATTGCATGAGGTCCCCCCATTTTTGACAACCAGCCTTGCTAAAGCAGACAGCTGGGGGCTGGTATTCTCAGGCTGGTAACGGGCCATGGATATTGCCCTCCCAGCCTGAAAATAGCAGCCCACAGCCACCCAGAAAAGGCACATCGATTAGATGCGCCAATTCTGGCACTTTGCCTGGCTATTCCCACTTGCCCTGTAGCGGTGGCAAGTAGGATTGATATTTGTAGGGTTGATGTCACCTTTGTATTGTCTGGTGACATCAAGGCCATGGATTACTAATGGAGAGGTGTCTATAAGACACCTATCCATTACTAATCCTATAGTTACATGGTTACATAAAGACATAGTCAGAATAAAGTCCTTTATAAGAAATAAGACTACACACAGTTTTCCATTTTATTTAAAAATAACAAACACAGTTATACTCACCTAACGCCTAATTCAATCAAAGCCCTCGTTCTCCTTTAATAAAACTAAAATTAAAAAAATCAATAATACACCATACCTGTCTGTCATTCTGTCCCATGCACTAATCCATGTCAGGGAGATTAATAGTTTTCAACCTGGGCGGTGCCAAAATGCGACCATCCAGGCTGAAAATCACTGGTGAATGAGCAGCTGTGAGTACAGCCTCAGTGACTAGCGGTGACATCATTAACCCCTTCATGACCTTGGGATTTTTCGTTTTTCCGTGTTCGTTTTTCACTCCCCTCCTTCCCAGAGCCATAACTTTTTTATTTTTCCGTCAATTTGGCCATGTGAGGGCTTATTTTTTGTAAGGACGAGTTGTACTTTTGAACGACATCATTGGTTTTAGCATGTCGTGTACTAGAAAACGGGAAAAAAATTCCAAGTGCGGTGAAATTGCAAAAAAAGTGCAATTCCACACTTGTTTTTTGTTTGGCTTTTTTGCTAGGTTCACTAAATGCTAAAACTGACCTGCCATTATGATTCTCCAGGTCAGTACGAGTTCATAGACACCTAACATGACTAGGTTATTTTTTATCTAAGTGGTGAAAAAAATTTCAAACTTTGTAAAGAAAAAAAAAAAAAAATGTGCCATATTCCGATACCCGTAGCGTCTCCATTTTTCGTGACTTGGGGTCGGTTGAGGGCATATTTTTTGCGTGCCGAGATGACGTTTTTAATGATAGCATTTTGGTGCAGATACGTTCTTTTGATCGCCCGTTATTGCATTTTAATGCAATGTCGCGGCGACCAAAAAAACGTAATTCTGGCGTTTTGAATTTTTTTCCCGCTACGCTGTTTAGCGATCAGGTTAATGCTTTTTTTTAGTTGATAGATCGGGCGATTCTGAGCACAGCGATACCAAATATGCGTACATTTTATATTTTTTTTATTGATTTATTTTGATTGGGGCGAAAGGGGGGTGATTTAAACTTTTATATATATATTTTTTTTTTTTTAACATTTTCTTCAACTTTTTTTTTTACTTTTGCCATGCTTCAATAGCCTCCATGGGAGGCTAGAAGCAGGCACAGCACGATCGCCTCTGCTACATAGCAGCGATCTGCTGATCGCTGCTACGTAGCAGAAATGGAGGTGTGCTATGAGCGCCGACCACAGGGTGGTGCTCACAGCCACCGGCGATCAGTAACCATAGAGGTCTCAAGGACCTCTATGGTTACAATGGAGACGCATCGCCGACCCCCGATCATGTGACGGGGGTCGGTGATGACGTCATTTCCGGCCGCCCGGCCGGAAGCGGTAGTTAAATGCCGCTGTCTGCGTTTGACAGCGGCATTTAACTAGTTAATAGGTGTGGGCAGATCGCGATTCTGCCCGCGCCTATTACGGGCACATGTCAGCTGTTCAAAACAGCTGACCTGTCCCGACTTTGATGCGGGCTCACCGCGGAGCCTTGCATCAAAGCAGGGGATCTGACCTCGGACGTACTATCCCGTCCGAGGTCAGATAGGGGTTAAGGTTACGGTCACTGAAAATGTGTTCCCCACAGGGCTGAACTGAACGGTTGAGTGCAATCCAATAAAAAAATCGGATTGCACTCGGACCAATGTTATTCAATAGGTGACATTCCATTTGCGATTTTTTTCTCAGCTGAAATCGGACTGAGAAAAAAATCTCAGCATGCTGCGATTTGCTGCGAGTCTTGGACGAGACTCGCCAATGCAAGTCAATGGGTGCAAGAAAAAAAATACATGGAATACGGACCATCCGTATTCCATCCGTTTTTTATGGATACCTTACCATTCTGTGGCATAGAACACTGTAAATAGTCCTGTAAATGACTGTATAAAATAGTTGCAGAGAAAAAAAACGGATTGCATACGGATGTAAAACGGATGGTGCGATTAAAAAATCGCGTTGAACTTGCATGAAAAATGCATACTTTTTATCCCTTTTTTCAGTCCAGATTGCGGACCGTTTTTTTTTCTCTCAAGTGAAAAAGAGGCCTAACATGCCGACTCTCATGGACACATTCTCAACCTTAGAAGTAACATGACTTTGGTAAGGGGAGAATTTTAAATTGTTAATACTTGAATAGGATTGACGAATAGTTGACACTGTGTACCCACACTCGAAAGCAAAATCACTGTCAATAAGATCTAAGGTGGAACCTGAGTCAGCAAATACAGAGGAAGCAATAACTTCTGATTTGGTAACCAATGATATTTGTAATAAACAACCAGTAGTATGCATGACAAATCACTTCAAACTGTTAGAATCAGTGTACTTACATCTTACTGTTTTTTTATATATCCTCTTTACCTTTAAGAAATTTGTTAAGTGTTTGAAACACTGAATGATTACATGAAATGAAAAACACCTGTTACCTAACCTACAACAGACAGAAAAAAGATAACAGGACTGAAAGAACAAAAACGTGTATTAGGCTGCGTGTCCACGTTCAGGATGGCCGGCGGTATCGTCGGAGCGGCAAACCTGCTCTGTGGTAAGCCCCGCCCCCTTTCTGGGATGCGATGATGCCGGATGTGTTCATAGCACACATCCGGCATCATCGCTCCCCACCATAGGGCCCTGTGCTATATCTTGCGGTGACGCAGCGTCACCGCAAGATATACGGACATGCTGCGATCTGAAAAGACGCGCCGCATGTCCGGAATCGCAGGGCTGCCGGGTGCGTGTTACGACGCATAGTGGAGACGGGATTTCATTAAATCCCCTCCACTATGCTGTAACATCTAGACGCTGCGTGTCTGACGCTGCAGCTCTATGCAGCGTCAGACACGCAGCATTTCCTGCACGTGGAAACATACCCTTAGTTGTGGTTCAGAGGAGAGAGAACACAAAATCAAGGGTTCCAATCCAGAAGCATGAAACAAACAAGCAACAACTGAAGTCAGCTGCAGTAAAGGCCGCAAAGAATCGCAAAAGAGGAAGACCAGCGTTCGGCGACGTCCATGGCTTCCACACTTCATGCAGTCATTGTCTGCAAAGGATTCTCTAAAAAGTATTAAAAATTAACATTTTACTTATGGTAAAGTTACTTTTAAGCCCATGAAATGAGGATGCATTGTAAAAAAAATCGTGACAATTCCTATATGTTTCACAGGATAGTTTTGTTCAATCCCTTTTATTAAACCTGAAAGTCTACGCTTCAATTACATTTCAATTGTTTCATTTTAAATCAAAAACAGTGTCATGCAGAGCTGAAATGACAGATTCCGTGTTTGTCCAAATATTCTTGAAACTAACTGTAATTATAATTTGCCAAATGAGTTTTAACATTTGGGGACACAAAGTTATCAAATGTGTAGGATTTTACTCTTACATATATAAACATTTATATAATTTCCGCAAAAATATACGCTAAATTTGAAATATGGTGTATGGATATCATTACTGTCATCTTAGTGTAGAAATTATAGGGTCACTTCATGGTGGTATGACAGCAGTGTTTGCTATGAATTACTTGGATCTGTACCTTTGTCATTTTGACACCTTATGGCGATAATATTTTGCTAGGGTAGGAATTCATTTTTTGTGTTTAAAATGAAACCGCAATTACACCGAGTGGTGCTCTGTTGATATGGCTTTGCATCCAATTGAATTTTCTAGCATAAAGTATTTATCTTTTGCTATTGTGTCATGATTTTGTTAATAATTTGTGTGCATAGGTGGTGAAGAGGGCTGCAATTTTACATTTAGGAGTGTTTAGGCAGAGTCATTGTCAAGACATTACCACGGGTAATAGAGTAAAGATAACCAATGTGTTCTTTAGTGTCTCTACACTATATCCTGGCAAGATATTCAGGACTAATGAAACTCTATCATAATTTTGTTTGTCAGGGTTCCCTGTTCAGCAAATTTGCATTAACAATGGGCATAAAGTTAAACACCCATTCATTTTATTATAATCTGTCAATAAAATATTAGTTTGAAAACCTCATGAGAACATCTCTTCGCCTACGTGTTAAATGCTTGCCGCAAAATTAGATTGCTTAGGTTGTTTCCTTTTACTACATACTAGAAACCTAACTGCCCTTAACTAACTGCTCCTTTTACGCCTCTGAATGGTGATTCCAATAGGTAGGTGACATGGAGAGAACCTAACAGCTCCTCCTGGAATAATAAGTTACACCTAAAGTCTAATGGTGCAGAATATTGAACTTCATGGGCTACTTATTTCGCTAACACAACCCAACCGTGAGACCTGAAAACTGAGTGAAAGACATTCTGCTGTTTAAACAGCACAAAGAAAATGCATAAAAATCAGCAATTCTCCATCAAGGCTGTGTTGTTTCCAGAGAGACCCAGATGGCAAAGATATGCTGTTTGAGCAAGTGATATGATGTAT
Source organism: Ranitomeya imitator (assembly GCF_032444005.1). Lineage (NCBI taxonomy): Eukaryota > Metazoa > Chordata > Amphibia > Anura > Dendrobatidae > Ranitomeya > Ranitomeya imitator. The sequence goes on along the minus strand of NC_091288.1, from coordinate 119,749,333 downwards.
TGTAAACTACACAGAGACAACAACAAAAGCTTGGATTGGAGTTGTAATAGTATAAAATAATTGTCATAGTTCTGCACGCTCTACGGTGATGCCGTTGTACACATATCCTATATGGGAAGACACTTCAGGGTCCTGTCTTTTCATGCTGATTGATATTAGGCCACAAATAGAAAAGCCCTAATACTGTATGTGTGGTTGTGTTTGATACGTATAACATTTTTTGAAAAATAATGAAATCATATTTTTTTATAGCACTAAAAAGATAAAAAGTAACTACAATGCTCAAAATTTAAGGAAACACTTATGCAGCGCCCGAGAGTCCTGGTCGTTGCAGTAATGTCCTCTGCCACTGAGGGGAGTGATGTTATGTCTGATTGCACTAAAGGAGTTCACCTGACCAGGTATCACTTCACACTCCGGACACCAGGGGGAGCAAAGGGCTCTATGTATTAGGCCACTCTTCACACTTGGGTAAAAATGGGGGTTGGATAGGAAGTTAGTCAGAAAGCAGCCTGGGAGAGATCCAGGGAGGACCTGTCAGGGGTGGGTTCCTGACAGGGACCTAGCAAAAAGGACAGAACGTTACGGAGCCGCGCCTGCACTACCTTGCGGCGGCATCCTAAGGAAGGACACGAAGCGAAGTATATTGTGGAAAAGTGAGAAACGAGATCACAGCGCAAAGGTGATAGAACCAGTAGGAGTCGTGCCCCGAGATCGGCAACATCCTACTGAGGCGCGTAGCCGGTGGCCGGAACGCCGAGGAAGTAACAGACTTCAAGCATTATTTCAAACAGCGGCAGAACAGTTGATTATAGGTTGGCTGTCTAACTTAAATCACCTAAGCAGACATAGGAGGCAATCGTGGGAGAGGGGCGTCTCTAGGGTCCCAGAATAACTCCAGGCCTACCTGTCATACGGGTGCGTCCTAGCCATATTATCTGGGGGATGGAGAAAGAAAGAACTATCCCGTGGTGCTCAGCAGGGAAGGACTACAACACACAGTCTTCAGTAAAAAGGTAAAGAGACTGCAACCCTGTGTCCTCGTTACTAACCGCGCCTCACATCATCACCACCTAAACTACTGGGAAGCCCTGGGGAAGCACTTCACCTGTGGGAAGGTATACCATCTAGCTGCCATTCCATCACCCCAGCGGACCCCTAAGCAGCATCGGTCACCCTGACCGAATACCACAGGTGGCGTCACGAACACTTGACAAACTTTCATCAACTTTCATTGGACGCCCCTTAGCAGGGTCACGGACCGGGTCTAGCCACCGTGACAACCCCAGGACCGAGACAGAGAAGGCCCGGTACCGAGTACCCCGCGGCCCTGTGTCTGGAGGCGCTCCACTTAAACCTCACATTATAACCCCAAGTCAATTGATCCTCATCTCAGAGCTATCACTTTTTACAGTTGGGAAGCAAAAGAGAATGGGAATCAATGTACCATACTTTATTGCAAATGAAAGTGACAATAGGTGCAAGGGACAAACAACTGACAACTTTTGAAAATATGTAGAACAGTGTATTAGGTGTCGAATTCCCACCGTTGCACAGGGAGAATATCAAACCATGTCCTCTGCAGTCTCCCATTTTTCCCCAGCCGCAGAGGAGCCTGCTCAGCAGAGACATCAGTCCCAGTGTCTTGCGCAAACTGGCACTGTACATCTGGTTACTGCTGCTGTTCCAGGTCCAGCTATTGTAACCAGCATTAATCAGTGGCGAGCGTCCTGCTTTTTGTCTACTGAGCATGCCCGTGGGATGACTTCTCATTGGAGGTCGAAGGTCAGGTCCTGTAGCGGCTCTGATTGGACCACCAGGAAGGTCCCGGAAGGCTGCGACTATTAGGCTTCTGGTTTTAGCTGACAAATACTGATGTAAAATACTGACCAAATACTGCTAGTGTGACGGCAGCCTTAAAGGTTCGCATGGCCGCCAGGTCTTGCGCTAGTATAGACCTGACAATGTATGTGTGTGCTGTGAGAATGACTCTGGTGAATGCTCCTTAATGATCCCTTTCCCTCTGGTTGTTTTCTGGGTATTAGGGTGAGTGGAGCAAATAGTCAGTGCCTGATAGTGGCTCCACACCTGCGTTCACACCACTTGTCAGAGTAAGGTGGGAATTCCTGTTTGAACTCAGCATCTGCTCTGGGCGTCCTCAGGCACGGACTCAAAAGCCACCATGTGACAGAGCGGATTCAACCACCAGTGTAGTGGTGGTGAGTTCTAGGGATCCCACTAGCATCCAGCTGCTGCGCCCTGTGACTGCTAACAGGGTACAGCATTTCTATTGCTACTATGTGAAGAAACAGAGTTTGCTTTACTTCACCGTGTGTGTTCGGCGTTCATCCGCCATCCTGTTCCGCCATTACCTAGCAGCAGGCTCCATCTCTGCACGGTGGACCCCGGGCGGCGAACGCACCTTTTTGCTATCTATATATTTATTTGGTGCGTTCTGCCAGCCATAACATTATACCATATGCCAGGGTCTGGCTAATAGTGGCGGACGAACAGCAACTGCAGCAGTACATCCAGCAGCTGGAGGGCAGGTTGGCAGCTCTCGAGTCCACAACATCAGCTGTGGATGTTACCGCAGTAGCTGTTCAATCTGCTAGCGTTGCTGCAGCTAGTTTGTCTGCTGCCACCCCTGTTCTGACCTTATCCCGCCTCCCATTGCTAGATAAGTTTTCTGGCAACAGAAAGCTGTGTAGGGGATTCGAGAGCCAGTGTGCAATACACCTTGAGCTCCTGGCTGCACGTTTTCCCACAGAGCGGGCAAAGGTGGGATTCATAATATCCCTCCTGTCGGACATGGCGTTGGAGTGGGCTATGCCATTGTGGGAGCGCAACGATCATGTGGTGCAGAATGCTCCACGGTTCCTGAGCACTCTGTAATATGTCTTTTTGGACATCGAGTCACCCATGATATGGCTCTCTGCTGACATTGACACAGGGCTCATCCATGGTCAGCCATGTTGCGGTCCACTTCTGGACTTTAGCATCTGAGCTGGAGTGGCCAGATAAAGTGCTCATCTCAGTTGGAGGGAGCTGGCTGACCATGTGAAGAACGCTTTGGCCACAAGGCAGATTAATGCCACACTGGAGGAGCTAATAGTGGTATCAACTCGCATCGACCTTCGTTTTAACAAGCAATGGTTGGAGTGGGTCCAGTGTAGGGAGAGGTTTCAGCTGACTCCCACCTCTGCCAAACCTCTGGAATCTCCGGTCCAGGCGTCCGAGCCACATGAGGCCATGGAGGTGTCACGAGCAAGATCTAAGTCCCTGACTGCTCGTGCACTCAAGATATGTCATGTCTGCAGGCAGTCAGGACATGTTGCCTCCAGATGTCCTCAGCGGTCAGAAAAATGTCCCCGTTTAGTGACCATAGGAGGTGGGTCACTAGACACAGCAGCGGTTTCCTCCAACTGTCCTTCAAGGGGACAATTACAAGAGGCCCATCAACTCATACGGTAGAGCTTTTGCGTGGATACCGGGGCGGCGGACAATTTCATGTCATCTGCCTTCACCCAATGGCACGCAATACCCCTGATGATGCTCGCCAAACCAGTGACCGTACGAGTGGTAAATGGGTCGACACTGCCCTCACAGATAATACATCAAACCATTCCATTTACCCTTTCTAAGTCGTTGTCCCATCAGGAAATTATCTTCCTGCTTGTCATTCCCAAGGGAATTGAGGTCCTGTTTGGGATACCTTGGCTAAGTTTCCACTCCCCCCATATAAAGTGGTCCACACGGAAAATTTTGGGATGGAGTGAATCCTGTGAGGGCAGATGTCTGAGGGAGTGCATTCAGGTTGCTACTACATAAGTACCCGCAGATCTTTCCTCTCTCCCCAAGCAGTATTGGCCCTATGCGGACATGTTCTCCAAGAAGGCTGTGGAGACCCTTCCACCTCTCTGCCCCTAAGACTGTCCTATTGACCTTTTGCCTGGTGCAGAGCCTCCCCAGGGATGAGGCTAACCCATATCGCTCCCGGAGACGAAGGCGATGACCCAATACATCCAGGAGAATCTGGCAAGAGGATTCATTAGAAAGTCAGTGTCACCTTCAGGGGCAGGGTTCTTCTTCGTGCAGAAGAAGAATGGAGAACTACGTCTATGCATAGATTACAGGGGTCTTAATGCCATCACCGTTAAGAACAAGTACCCCCTGCTCCTCATATCTGAGCTCTTTGATAGGTTGCCGGGAGCGAGGGTATTTACTAAGCTTGATCTGCGGAGTGCTTACAACCTGATTCGCATCCATGAAGGGACGAATGGAAGATGGCATTTAACACTAGGGATGGGCATTATGAATACCTGGTGATGCCCTTTGGGCTCTGTAATGCCCATGCCATTTCCCAAGACTTTGTGAATGATATCTTCTGGAATATGCTCACCACCTAAGTCATAGTCTGTCTGGATGATATTCTCATCTACTCTCCAGATATAGACTCCCACCATAGAAATGTTTGTAAAGTCTTCGATCTCCTACGGGCAAACTCCCTCTATTCCAAGTTAGAGAAGTGTGTGTTTGAGCAGGAGTTCTTGCCTTTCCTGAGCTATATACTCTTTGCCCAGGGATTGGCCATGGATCCTGCCAAGCTACAGGCTGTGATGGACTGGCAGGAACCCCATTCTCTCAAAGCGGTGCAGCGCTTTATGGGGTTCATTAACTATTATCGCCAGTTTGCTGCATATGTTCTAATAAAGACTGTCACAGTTCATCGGGCCTGGTGAGTGCAAGCCGTTTTCTTTTCTTCTTTTTTTTCATTGGATTGTTATGCACTTTTTTGGCTGTGCACCCGGAGTGCCCTTGCATGGATGAGTGGGTAGTTACACTGGAGCGGCTTTACAAGGCACACCCTAAGATGATCGAATAAGGCAGCAGTGCGGGCACGACACTTTTTTTCTTGGACATTGATTATCTGTTATGAACAGGTAATTCAGAACCACAATGGACATTGAAGTTCAGAGCACACAAAGTGACCTGACAATTACCAAAAACAAAGGACGAGCTCTGAGACGTGGGAACTCTGCTGACCGCAATCCCTAATCCTATCACACCACACTAGAGGTAGCCGTGGATTGCGCCTAACGCTCCCTATGCAACTCGGCACAGCCTGAGAAACTAACTAGCCCTGAAGATAGAAAAATAAGCCTACCTTGCCTCAGAGAAATTCCCCAAAGTAAAAGGCAGCTCCCCACATATAATGACTGTGAGTAAGATGAAAATACAAACACAGAGATGAAATAGATTTAGCAAAGTGAGGCCCGACTTACTGAATAGACCGAGGATAGGAAAGATAGCTTTGCGGTCAACACAAAAACCTACAAACAACCACGCAGAGGGGCAAAAAGACCCTCCGCACCGACTAACGGTACGGAGGTGCTCCCTCTGCGTCTCAGAGCTTCCAGCAAGCAAGAAAAACCAATAAAGCAAGCTGGACAGAAAAAATAGCAAACAAAAATAACACAAGCAAAACTTAGCTAATGCAGGATAGACAGGCCACAGGAACGATCCAGGAGGAAGCAAGACCAATACTAGAACATTGACTGGAGGCCAGGATCAAAGCACCAGGTGGAGTTAAATAGAGCAGCACCTAATGACTTAACCTCATCACCTGAGGAAGGAAACTCAGAAGCCGCAGTACCACTCTCATCCACCAAAGGAAGCTCATAGACAGAACCAGCCGAAGTACCACTCTCGACCACAGGAGGGAGCTTGGCCACAGAATTCACAACAATTATCGCTAGTTCACTCCCCACTTCTCAACTTTGGTAGCTCCCCTGGTTGCCCTCACCAAGAAGGGAGCAATTCCCAAATTGTGGTCGTAGGAGGTCTCCAAGGCCTTTCTCTCTATCAAGTCACACTTCGCTAGCACTCCCATTTTACATCGCCCTGATGTTGATAAACCATTTATTATGGAGGTGGATGCCTCTTCCATCGGTGCTGGAGCAGTCCTCTTCCAGAAGGATGCTCAAGGTCGGAAGCATCCTTGCTTCTTCTTCTCCAAGACCTTCACACTGGCAAATAGGAATTATTCCATGGGGGACAGGGAGTTGCTAGCCATGAAGTTGGCCTTTTTGGAGTGGAGACACCTCCTGGTGGAAGCTCGTTTTCCCTTCCAAGTTTACACCAACCACAAAAAATTGGTGTACTTAAAAACTGTCCAGTGGTTAAACTTTTGCCAGGCTAGATGGTGCTTGTTCTTCTCTCGGTTCCACTTCTCCCTCCATTTTCTTTTCAGGGAGAACATTCGTGCCGATGTTCTCTCCCTCTCTGTAGTGTCATCAGAGGAGGAGGAGCCTGAGCTAATTGTTCCTTCAGAGAGCCTGAGAACTGTAGCCCCGATCTCATTAGAGTCTGTGCCCGCGGGCAAGACTTTTGTACCACCTAATTTAGTAACATAGTTATTCACATAGTAACATAGTTATTAAGGTTGAAGGAAGACTTTAAGTCCATTTGTGACCAGAGGTTCTCTCTTGGGCTCACTTGTCCAGGGTGTGTGGACATTTTGGGACCAAGAGGACATCTTAGCTCCTGGCGAGGACATACTGGGGGCCAAATATGGCCCGTGATGTCGGAGACTATATTCAGGCGTGTGTCTCCTGCGCCAAGAATCGGTCTTCCCAGCAATGGCCTGCTGGGTTACTTTACCCAAGTAGGTGGCAGACAGGCCCTCGGAAATGGTCAGGATGGACTTTGTGGTAGGATTACCCAAGTCTCGTAGCTGCACCGTCATCTGGGTAGTCACTGACCATTTTTCCAAAATGGTGCACTTGGTGCCTCTTCCCCAGGTACCTTCTGCACATGCCTTGGTGGCGTTGTTCATTAAGCACATTTTTTGCCTACACGGTATGCCTGACAAAATTGTCAGTGACCGGAGTCCCCAGTTTGCGTCTCGGTTCTGGAGAGAGCTCTGTCGTCTACTCAGCATTGAGTTGAATCTCTCTTCGGCTTAGCATCCTGAGACAAATGGGTTGGTAGAGAGGGCCAAAGAGACCCTGGCCACATACCTGCAACATTTTGTTTCATCCTACCAATGGCGGACTTACATTATCTTGGCTGCATGAAGAGACCCATATAAATATATTAAAAAAAATAATTATTTATTTGACATCAAAAATTAAAAATTCAAACAAGACCAAACATAAACAAACAAAGTGTCCATGGAATGGATAAAGCCGGCTCAAACCTATATATCACATAACATTTTATTTCAGCCCGGCAGAATGACTGGGCATCCTTGCTACCGTGGGCGAAGTTTGCGCTGAACAATGCCGTAGCCGACTCCATGGGACAGACCCCGTTCCTCCTTAACTACGGTCAGCATCCGCGTGTCCCTGTGTCCATGCGGGCTCAAAAGCCACCGAGTCACAGAGCAGATTCAACCACCAGTGTAACACAGTGTTATCTAATGTTGGGGTTATTTGTATGTTTTACAAAATTGAAGAGTCTAAAGGTTTCAGTAGGAAACCTTTTAGATCACGGCTTCTTATTAGTTGAAGTTTTTTCTCTTTACCTTAGATTATTGGGTGTGAACACAATACTAAAAAATAAAGTATAATTCAGAATCTGCAATCAATATACTGTATGAAAAAAAGGACAATTTGATAATAGTATTATTGTGACATGAATAGAGGCACAAAGCTGTTACCATGCAAAATAAAAATTACTCTCCGGTCCTGATTTATGGCTTCACATCTCACCTTTCCAAGACATCCTACTCGTTGTTGTTCTCTGTCACTTCTTTGATAAAAAGTGGAATAATACTGCCTTTTTTTCACTACATTTTAGCAAAAAATAATGTCTGATTCACACCAGCATATTTTGCAGATGTCTCTGAGCCCTATAGGCATTTATGAAATTGTGGAGTGTCGGTGTGTGAATATTGGTTTGTACTCAGTCTGCCAACTACGCAGGTGCATCTGGTCTCAGTGTGAGAGGTCTGCACGATTTCACACCGTCCATAGTAAATGAGGAAACGCACAAACCTAAAGTAACTACAAAAGTTTTAAATGAAATGTGTAAATGAAACCTTGCTCTTCTACATCGATATAGACTGTGGTGTATGGTGCAGCGTTAACCTTTCTACTTCTCAATCCTAATGAATCTCACTCAATCACTCAGTGTAGAACACATTACCATACAGCCATTATCTACAGCAGAAAGGAGTCCATAAGAGGACAGAATTCAATATGTGTTTATAGATATAAACCATCTGACGTGTTTGGTGAAATGACACAGTGCTTACCTTAACATTGTAGGCAATGAAGGTTTTTGATAAAGCTTCAGGGGTGTGCATCCATGATTTATCTGCAAAGACAAGATTGAACTGATTTTATAGTTCATCTCATTGTATATTATTTTTGTCCTTCATTTTCCTAACATTGTATTACATTCTAATGTGGTCATAACTCATCTGGTGACAGCCGGGAAGTGGTACATAAAAACATAATTGAATTTCCCATCAGGTCATACTCACTACATGAAATAGTTGTCATTTTAAACCAAAGCATCCACGACCAAATTAAATCTTTTCTTGTTATAAGATGTATATTATAGTGCAAACCGCATGAGACATTAGAGTATTAGAGGTGATGAGACCAATTATACTTTAGGATCATATACTTATCTAATACATGTAATACAGGTAACAATTAAATACAGCCTATAAAAGGCTTCGATTTATCCAAGCAATTACTCCAGAATTCTGCATGCCCTTCTTAAAGAGGTTGTCCACTACTTTAACATTGATCCTTAGGATAGGTCATCAATGTCTGATCGGTGGGGATTGCGACACCCGGCACCCTCACGAGTCAGCTTTTCTCAGTATTGGCGGCTGCAACTGACCACTTGCGAGGCTGCACAGCACTGTATCCTGTGTACTGTATAGTGGTACTGTACATTCGACCACTATTGATTTGAATTGGGGTATTGATTAGTCTAACTAGACAATACTGTATGTTACTCATCTATAGACTAGCACACGCCATCAAATCCTCTCTACTGGATTAACATTTCTGGCATAATGTATTTTCCTGCTTTCAATGAATTTGATGGGTGGGCATAGGCATGCCTCTTCCCTTCCCCAGCTCTTAACAAGTTTTGCCCATTTTGGAAGAGCTGCTTCAAACTGGTGTGAAAATGCTATTATTAGTAAAATGTTTGCATAATTGCACTTTGCGCAAAAAATTGCATCTTTTCGAAGTGTTTTAAGAAAGTTTTAAAGTGAAAACACTTGGACATCTTAGTGTAAGTGCATATTCATACCTCCCATTAAAGGGAACCTTTCATATTGCAAATGGTATCTGATCTGCAGGTAGAATGCTATTAGGCAAGAGGAGCTGATCAGAGTAATATACATTTTTGTGGGTAAACTTTCGTTAAATTTACATTTTAGTCTCTGAAAGCCCTGGTGTTTGTTAGAAAAAGCTGAGGAGCAAGATTGGCAATAGGGTCTTATCTGATGATAAAGGAAATAAGCTGCAGGGAATTGCTCACCTGCTAAAGTCTTGTATCACACAACGAGGCACAAACCTAAATTTGTCAGCTACTGCAGTCCCAGGGGTTGAAAACCCAAAGAAATGTCAGAAGAGAAACAATAGGTGAGTAGTATGCGCTGCTGATGGAGATCCGAAAGATTGGTCAAGGATTACAAAGTAGACTAGATGTGATTTTATTATCAATGCGTTTCAAAGTCTTCAGACTTCATCAGGATTAAACCACATACAAAAGAAAAAGTGCAAATAACCCACCTAATGTTTCTCTTCTGGTTTATTCAATAATTGACAGTCTTCCCTGTATGACTGGGTATGCAGAGGCAGCTATCAATCACTGTGCTTATGCATACAAACAACTATGAAAGACAAGTTATACTGAGTCTTGTCCAACCAACATATGTATCGTTGTGCTTCTCTATACCATGCTGTCCATAAATTGGACTTCATGTAAACATAACAGGGTCTCTTTAAGTTGCATAGGGCAGCTGTGCTTGGCCACCATTTATAACAACTCATCCCCACAGCACAAAGGTCCTCCTAGTAGGAAAGCATAGGCGCTTTCTAGTTCTAGCAATCGTGTGGGTACAACACGAATATTATATTTCCCATGTATCCAATGGGTAGATGACAGCATTCAGTGCTTGGAAACTCCATGACATCTCATGCTGCTTATTTTTTCTTTTGTATTTAAATCATCAAAGTGTATTTTTATTTGCAGCTGGTAAAGTCTTTCAACCTTTTTGCAGCATTTTTCATCCATTCAGATGAATGGGGAAAAAAATCTGAAATAAAGAGGCATAAAAATGTACATAAAAATGTACTGTGTAGTGTCCAATTCTGGCTACTGAAGTTCAGCTCCTGTTCACTTAGATGCTGTGCAGCAGTACCTGAGAGTGACCAATATACAATAAATGGTGCTGTGCTATTATACTCCATTCAGGAGTATAATGAAGACACCTCCAGAAACTCCTGAGCATCTTTAAAGGGAATCTGTCACCCCCAAAATCACGGGTGAGGTAAGCCCACCAGCATCAGGGGCTTATCTACAGCATTCTGGAATGCTGTAGATAAGCCCCCGATGTATCCTAAAAGATGAGAATAAGACGTTAGATTATACTGACCCAGGGGCGTTCCCGCTGCTGGTCTGGGTTCGGCGCCTCCCATCTTCATCAGATGACGTCCTCTTCTGGTCTTCACGCTGTGGCTCCTGTGCAGGCATACTTTGTCTGCACTGTTTAGGGCAGAACAAAGTACTGCAGTGCACAGGCGCCGAGAAAGGTCAGAGAGGCACGGCGCCTGCGAACTGCAGTACTTTGCTCTGCCCTCAACAGGGCAGACAAAGTACTCCTGCGCAGGAGCCGCAGCGTGAAGACCAGAAGAGGACGTCATCTGATGAAGATGGGAGGCGCCGGACCCGGACCAGCAGCGGGACTGCCCCTGGATGAGTATAATCTAACGTCTTTTTCTCATCTTTTAGGATACATCGGGGGGCTTATCTACAGCATTCCAGAATGCTGTAGATAAGCCCCTGATACCGGTGGGCTTACTTCACCTGCAATTTTGGGGGTAACAGATTCCCTTTAAACAATTGACCAACACTAATACTCCCCCTGTATAGCATTAAAGAAGATGTAAAACATTTGAAGACGTCTGAGAGAGTTGAACTCCTGCCCTACTGGTTACTTTGTTGTCCTATTTTGCAAGATGGGTAAAAAGTACTTTTTTCCCAGAGTGTACTGAGGATGTAAGGAAGCTGTTGAATTAGAGGCAACTTTGTAAGATGCCTACTAAGCAGAATATGTCTTCCCTGATTAGGGGTGAACCATCGCTAATTAATGGGAATTGCTAAAAAATCAGGTGGGTATGTGGCATTGAATGTCGCTGTGGGCATCCTTACTGTGGATTGTATGAAACATTTTCCTGTCCAAATTGTTGAGAGCGGGCCAGAGATATTACTGAGAATCGTGTAAGGTACTGCTAATCAACTAGAAGTAGAATTGTGCACAGTACTGTTAATCAATTTGTAGAAGTACAATCGTGTAGGGTACTGTTAATCAACTAGAAGTACAGGGTGGGCCATTTATGTGGATACACCTAAATAAAATGGGAATAGTTGGTGATTTCAACTTTCTGTTTATGGCACATTAGTATATGGGAGGGGAAAACTTTTCAAGATGGATGGTGTTACCATAGCGGCCATTTTGAAGTAGGCCATTTTGGATCCAACTTTACTTATTCACACTGATAGCAACACCGCAGAAGAAATGCTAGCACAGACTTCCAATATCCATTGTTTCAGATGCTGCACATCTCCTATCTTCACAGCATAGAAAATTGCCTTCAGATGACCCCAAAGATAAAAGTCATTCTTCATCAATGGAAATCTCAATTCCACTGGATATCTGAAATTGCTACATGATGTTGTGTTGCCCTCTGTATGCACTGAAGATGGCACGTTCCCTGAGTTTTTCCAGCAAGATGGTGCACCACCACATTATGGGTGTCAAGTCCGAGCATTCTTACATGAACAGTTTCGTGGAAAGTGGATTGGCTGTAGTGGGCCAGTTGAATGGCCACCAATGTCTCCCGATCTGACCCATTAGACTTTTATCTTTGGGATCATTTGAAGGCAATTGTCTATGCTGTGAAGATACGAGATGTGCAGCACCTGAATCAACGGATACTGGAAGCCTGTGCTAGCATTTCTTCTGTGGTGTTGCTGTCAGTGTGTCAAGAGTGGGAGAAGAGGGTTGCATTGACAATCCAACACAATGGGTAACACTTGAACACATTTTATAAGTAGTCATAAACTTGTAAATAACTCATGAAAGAATAAAGTTACCTTAAAACCAAGCACACCATTGTTTTTCTTGTGAAATTCCCAATAGGTTTGATGTGTCACATGACCATCTTTCCATTGGCAAAAATAAAGTGGGATCCAAAATGGCCGACTTCAAAATGGCCACCATGGTCACCACCCATCTTGAAAAGTTTTCCCCCTCCCATATACTATTGTGCCACAAGCAGTAAGTTGATATCACCAACCATTCTCATTTTATTTAGGTGTATCCATATAAATGGCCACCCTGTAGAATCATTTAGGGTACTGCTAATAAACTAGTACTTTTAATCAGTCCAACTAGAATTGTGTAGGGTTATGTTATTCAGCCTCAACAAGAACCTGTAGGGTACTGTTAGTCAACTAGACGTACAATTGTGTAGGACACTGTTAATCAACTTGAATTAGAAACATGTGGGGTACTATTAACCCCTTAGCGACCGCCGATACGCCTTTTAACGGCGGCCGCTAAGGGTACTTAAACCACAGCGCCGTTAATTAACGGCGCTGTGGAAAAAGTCCATAGCGCCCCCCAGAGGCCGATTTTCTCCGGGGTCTCGGCTGCCGAGGGTAGCCGAGACCCCAGAGAACATGATTCGGGGGGTTTTTAACCCACCCCGCATTTGCGATCGCCGGTAATTAACCGTTTACGGCGATCGCAAAAAAAAAAAAAAAAAAAAAAGCGATCTCTTTTTAATTTCTCTGTCCTCCGATGTGATCGCACATTGGAGGACAGAGAAAAGGGGTCCCAGGTGGCCCCCCAATACTCACCTAGCTCCCCCGATGCTCCTCGTGTCTCCCGGTGGGCGCCGCCATCTTCAAAATGGCGGGCGCATGCGCAGTGCGCCCGCCGGCCGGCACCGGGAGAATCTTTGGGGTCTCGGCTGCCGGGGGTAGCCGAGACCCCAAAGAGCACGATCGGGGTCGGTATTACCGACCCCTGTTTTGCGATCGCCGGTAATTAACTGTTTACCGGCGACCGCAAAAAAAAAAGAAAAAAAAAAAAAAGTAAAGTGTAATTCTCTGTCCTCTGATGTGATCGCACATCAGAGGACAGAGAAATAGGGGGATTCGGGGACCCTAGCATACTCACCTAGGTCCCTGGATCCTCTTGCTGCTCCTCCTGGCCGCCGGCAGCAGAACATGGCGGACGCATGCCCAGTGCACCCGCCATCTGTCTCCATCTGCCGGCCGGCAGGAGAACAGCAGTTGGGGCTAAAATTAGGGGTAGGGTTAGGGTTAGGGGTAGGGTTAGGGTTAGGTTAGGGGTAGGGTTAGGGGTAGGGTTAGGGGTAGGGGTAGGGTTAGGGGTAGGGTTAGGGGTAGGGTTAGGTTAGAGTTAGGGGTAGGGTTAGGTTAGGGTTAGGGGTAGGGTTAGGTTAGGGTTAGGGGTAGGGTTAGGGTTAGGGTTAGGTTAGGGTTAGGTTAGGGGTAGGGTTAGGGGTAGGGTTAGGTTAGGGTTAGGGTTAGGGGTAGGGTTAGGTTAGGGTTAGGAGTAGGGTTAGGGGTAGGGTTAGGGGTAGGGTTAGGGTTAGAGGTAGGGTTAGGGTTTGGTTAGGGTTAGGTTAGAGGTAGGGTTAGGGGTAGGGTTAGGGGTAGGGTTAGGTTAGGGGTAGGGGTAGGGTTAGGTTAGGGGTAGGGCTAGGGTTGGGGCTAAATTTAGGGTTAGGGTTGGGGCTAAATTTAGGGTTAGGGTTGGGGCTAAACTTAGGGTTAGGCTTCTTTCACACTTGCGTCGGTACGGGGCCGTCGCAATGCGTCGGCCCGACATACCGACGCACGTTGTGAAAATTGTGCACAACGTGGGCAGCAGCTGTAGTTTTTCAACACATCCGCTGCCCAATCTATGTCCTGGGGAGGAGGGGGCGGAGTTACGGCCACGCATGCGCGGTCAGAAATGGCGGTTGCGACGTACAAAAAAACGTTTCATTGAACGTTTTTTTGTGCCGACGCTCCGCCAAAACACAACTGATCCAGTGCACGACGGACGCGACGTGTGGCCATCCGTCACGATCCGTCGGCAATACAAGTCTATGGGCAAAAAACGCATCCTGCGGGCACATTTGCAGGATCCGTTTCTTGTCCAAAACGACGGATTGCGACGGAATGCCAAACGACGCAAGTGTGAAAGTAGCCCTAGGGCTAGGGTTAGGGTTGGGGCTAAAGTTAGGGCTAGGGTTGGGGCTAAAGTTAGGGTTAGAGCTGGGATTAGGGTTAGGGTTTGGATTAGGGTTCGTATTAGGGTTAGGGTTGGCATTAGGGTTACGCTTGGGATTAGGGTTAGGTTTGGGATTAGGGTTAAGGTTAGGGTTGTGATTAGGGGTGTATTGGGATTAGGGTTAGGTTTGAGGTTAGGGTTGAGATTAGGATTAGGGGTGTGTTGGATTTAGGGTTTTGATTAGGGTTATGGTTAGGGTTGACATTAGGGTTGTTTTGGGGTAAGGGTTGTGATTATGGTTAGGGTTAGTGATTAGGATTATGGATGAGGTTGGGATTAGGGTTAGGGGTGTGTTGGGGTTAGGGTTGGAGCTAGAATTGGGGGGTTTCCACTGTTTAGGTACATCAGGGGGTCTCCAAACACGACAGCCAATTTTGCGCTCAAAAAGTCAAATGGTGCTCCCTCCCTTCTGAGCTCTGCCGTGCGCCCAAACAGTGGGTTACCCCCACATATGGGGCATCAGCGTACTCGGGATAAATTGGACAACAACTTCTGGGGTCCAATTTCTCTTGTTACCCTTGTGAAAATAAAAACTTGGGGGCTACAAAATCTTTTTTGTGAAAAAAAAAATATTTTTTATTTTCACGACTCTGCATTCTAAACTTCTGTGAAGCACTTGGGCATTCAAAGTTCTCACCACACATCTAGATAAGTTCCTTGGGGGGTCTAGTTTCCAAAATGGGGTCACTTGTGGGGGGTTACTACAGTTTAGGTACATCAGGGGCTCTGCAATCGCAACATAATGCCCACAGACCATTCTATCAAAGTCTGCATTCCAAAAAGGCGCTCCTTCCCTTCCGAGCTCTGCCGTGCGCCCAAACAGTGGTTTACCGCCACATATGGCGCATCAGCGTACTCGGGATAAATTGGACAACAACTATTGCAGTCCAATTTCTCCTGTTACCCTTGTGAAAATAAAAACTTGGGGGCTACAATATCTTTTTTGTGGAAAAAAAAATATTTTTTATTTTCACGACTCTGCATTCTAAACTTCTGTGAAGCACTTGGGCATTCAAAGTTCTCACCACACATCTAGATAAGTTCCTTGGGGGGTCTAGTTTCCAAAATGGGGTCACTTGTGGAGGGTTTCTACTGGTTAGGTACATCAGGGGCTCTGCAAACGCAACATAATACCCGCAGACCATTCTATCAAAGTCTGCATTCCAAAACGGCGCTCCTTCCTTCCGAGCTCTGCCGTGCGCCCAAACAGTGGTTTACCCCCACATATGGGATACCAGCATACTCAGGACAAATTGGACAACAACTTTTGGGGTCCAGTTTCTCTTGTTACCCTTGTGAAAATAAAAATTTGGTGGCTAAAAAATCTTTTTTGTGGAAAAAAAAAATTTTTTTTATTTTCACAGCTCTGCATTATAAACTTCTGTGAAGCACTTGGGCATTCAAGGTTCTCACCACACATCTAGATAAGTTCCATGGGGGGTCTAGTTTCCAAAATGGGGTCACTTGTGGGGGATTTCTACTGTTTAGGCACATCAGGGGCTCTCCAAACGCGACATGGCGTCCGATCTCAATTCCAGCCAATTCTACATTGAAAAAGTAAAACGGCACTCTTTCTCTTCCAAGCTCTGCGGTGCGCCCAAACAGTGGTTTACCCCCACATATTGGGTATCGACGTACTCAGGAGAAATTGCACAACAACTTTTGTGGTCTAATTTCTCCTGTTACCCTTGTAAAAATAAAAATTTGTGGGCAAAAAGATCATTTTTGTAGAAAAAATGCAATTTTTTTTTTCACGGCTCTACGTTATAAACTTCTGTGAAGCACATGGGGGTTCAAAGTGCTCGCCACACATCTAGATAAGTTCCTTAAGGGGTCTAGTTTCCAAAATGGTGTCACTTGTGGGGGGTTTCCACTGTTTAGGCACATCAGGGGCTCTCCAAACGCGACATGGCGTCCAATCTCAATTCCAGCCAATTCTACATTGAAAAAGTAAAACGGCACTCCTTCTCTTCCAAGCTCTGCGGTGGGCCCTAACAGTTGTTTACCCCCACATATTGGGTATCAGCGTACTCAGGAGAAATTGCACAACAACTTTTGTGGTCTAATTTCTCCTGTTACCCTTGTGAAAATAAGAATTTGTGGGCAAAAATATCATTTTTGTGTAAACAAAAGCGATTTTTTATTTTCACAGCTCTACGTTATAAACTTCTGTGAAGCACTTGGGGGTTCAAAGTGCTCACCACACATCTAGATAAGTTCCTTAAGGGGTCTAGTTTCCAAAATGGTGTCACTTGTGGGGAGTTTCCACTGTTTAGGTACATCAGGGGCTCTCTAAATGTGACATGGTGTCCGATCTCAATTCCAGCCAATTCTGCATTGAAAAAGTCAAACGGCGCTCCTTCACTTCTAAGTTCTGCGGTGCGCCCTAACAGTGGTTTACCCCCACATATGGGGTATTGGCGTATTCAGGAGAAATTGCATAACAAAATTTATGGTTACATTTCTGTTTTTACACTTGTGAAAATAAAAAAAATGGTTCTGAATTAAGATGTTTGCAAAAAAAAGTTAAATGTTCATTTTTTCCTTCCACATTGTTTCAGCTCCTGTGAAGCACGTAAAGGGTTAATAAACTTCTTGAATGTGGTTTTGAGAACCTTGAGGGGTGTAGTTTTTAGAATGGTGTCACACTTCATTATTTTCTATCATATAGACCCCTCAAAATGACTTCAAATGTGATGTGGTCCCTAAAAAAAAATGGTGTTGTAAAAATGAGAAATTGCTGGTCAACTTTTAACCCTTATAACTCCCTAACAAAAAAAAATTTTGTTTCCAAAATTGTGCTGATGTAAAGTAGACATGTGGGAAATGTTATTTATTAACTATTTTTTATGACATATCTCTCTGATTTAAGGGCATAAAAATACAAAGTTTGAAAATTGCAAAATTTTAAAAATTTTCGCCATATTTCCGTTTTTTTCATAAATAATCGCAAGTAATATCGAAGAAATGTTACCACTAACATGAAGTACAATATGTCACGAAAAAACAGTCTCAGAATCAGCGGGATCCGTTGAAGCGTTCCAGAGTTATAACCTCATAAAGTGACAGTGGTCAGAATTGCAAAAATTGGCCTGGTCATTAAGTGCCAAATTGGCTCTGTGACTAAGGGGTTAATCAACTAGATGTAAAATCGTGTAGGGTACTGCTAATCAACTAGAAGTAGAATTGTGTAGAGTATTGTTAATCAATTAGAAGTAGAATTGTGTAGGATACTGTTAATCAACTAGAAGTAAAATCGTGGAGAGTACTGTTAATCAAGTAGAAGTAGAATCATATAGGGTACTGCTAATAAACTAGAAGCAGAATTGTATAAGGTACTATTAATCAACTAGAAGCAGACTAGTGAAGGGTACTGTTAATCAACTAGAAGTAGAATCGTATAGGATACTGTTAATCAACTAAAAATGGAATCATGTAGGGTGCTGTTAATCAGCCCAAAGTAGAAATGTGTAAAAAACTGTTAATCAACTAGAAGTAGAATCGAGTAGAGTACTGTTAATCAACCAGATGGAGAATTGTGTAGGGTACTGTTAAATAACTAGAAGTATAAACATGTAGGGTACTGCTAATAAACAATCATGTGGGGTACTGTTAATCAACTAGAAGTAGAACAGTGAAGGATACTGTTAATCAACTAGAAATGGAATCGTGATGGGTACTGTTAAACAGCCCAAAGTAGAATCATGTAAGGTACTGATTATCAACCAGATGTAGGATTTTGTAGGGTACTGTTAATCAACTAGAAGTAGAATCATGTAGAGTACTGCTAATAAACTAGATGTTGAATCTTGTAGGGTACTGCTAATCAACTAAAAGTATGACTGTGTAGGGTACTGTTAATCAGCCCAAAGTAGAATCATGCATGGTACTGTAAATTAACTAGAAGTAGAATTGTGCAGGGTACTGTTAATCAACTACAAGTAGAATCGTGTAGGGTATTTTTAATCAGCCCAAAGTAGAATTGTGTTGGGTACTGTTACTGAACTAGGAGTATAATCATGTAGGGTATTGTTAATTAACTAGAAATAGAATCGTGTAGGGTACTGCTAATGAACTAGAAGTAGAATTGTGTAGGGTAATGTCAATCAACTAGAAGTAGAATCGTGAAGGGGACTTTTAATAAGCCCAAAGTAGAATTGCGTAGGGTACTGTTAATCAGCCTGAAGTAGAAATGTGTAGGGTAATGTTAGTCAACTAGATGTAGAATCGTGTAGCATACTGTTAATCAAGTAGAAGTAGAATCATGTAGGATATTGTTAATCAACTAGAAATGGAATTTTGTAGGGTACTGTTAATCAGCCCAAACTAAAATTGTGTAGGGTACTGTTAATAAACAAGAAGTAGGATTGTGTAGGGTACTGTTAGTCAACTAGGTGTAAAATTGTGTAGTGTACATTTAGTTAAGTAGAAGTAGAATCGTGTAGGGTACTGCTATTAAACTGGAAGTAGAACTGTGTAGGGTACTGTTAATGAACTAGATGTAGAATTGTGTAGGGTACTGCTAATAAACTAGAAGTAGAATCGTGTAGGGTACTGCTAATAACCTAGATGTAAAATCGTATAGGGTACTGTTAATCAACTAGAAGTAGAATCGTGTAGGGTACTGCTAATAAATTAGAAGTAGAATTGTGTAGGGTACTGCTAATAAATTAGAAGTAGAATTGTGTAGGGTACAGTTAGGTGTCGAGTTCTCGCAATGCACAGAGGGAATCTCGAACAATCCTTATAATTATTTGGTGCGTTCCGCCAGCCCTAACATTATACTAGCGCCAGGGTCTGGCTAGTAATGGCCGACGAACAGCAACAGCAGCGGTACATCCAGCAGTTGGAGGGCTGGTTGGCGGATCTTGAGCGCACAACCTCGGCTGTGGATGTTACCACAGTAGCTGTTCAGGCTGCTAGCGTGGCTGCAGCTAGTTTGTCGACTGCCACCACTGCTCCGACCTTATCCTGCCTCCCGCTGCTAGATAGATACTCTGGCGATAGCAAGTCATGCAGGGGATTCGTGTACCACTGTGCGATACACCTTGAGCTCCTGGCTGCACGTTTCCCTAACATGAAAAACACCAAAAAAGGACACATTCAAGGAAAAACACCAAAATCAGGCAAAGATGCTTACCTGTCTAAATAGGCCTCAATACAAATGCACAAGCAGGGTGCAGCGGACCCAAACAAAATAGCAAATGCACAGGTGCAATACCTAATGAAACAGCCAGCCTTCAATAAGGGTTTGGCCGTGTGGTACACCAATGCACTAAGATAAAATACTCTGTATGTGGCGTGTTCACACAAGGAATACAAAGCATCTGGCTACAGCCTATTAATAACGCCCTATGGCGGGCTGCCCAGTGCTAAAATGCATCCCGTGTGAACAGAGGCCACAGTGTACAGAACAATTTGGGCCCAGCTGCACCCTGCAAAAAATATACGTGCAAAAAAAAACAAACATATAAATATATGTAAGGTATTAGTTGATATTATGGCCATAATATGGAAGCTGGCAACCCACGCCAAATGCTTGTGCATTTGTATTGAGGCCTATTTAGACAGGTAAGCATCTTTACCTGTTTTTGGTGTTTTTTCTTGAATGTGTCCTTTTTTTGGTGTTTTTCATGTTAGAGTAGGACTGGCAATACGTAAGGACCCTTGGCGTGGGTTGCCAGCTTCCATATTATGGCCCTAATATCAACTAATACCTTACATATATTTATATGTTTTTTTTTTGTTTTATTGCACGTATATTTTTTTCAGGGTGCAGCTGGGCCCAAATTGTTCTGTACACTGTGGCCTCTGTTCACACGGGATGCATTTTAGCACTGGGCAGCCCGCCATAGGGCGTTATTAATAGGCTGTAGCCCCGATGTTGATAAACCATTTATCATGGAGGTGGATGCCTCTTCTGTCGGTGCTGGAGCAGTCCTCTTCCAGAAGGATGCTCAAAGTCGGAAGCATTCTTGCTTCATTTTCTCCTTGTGTGAACACGCCACATACAGAGTATTTTATCTTAGTGCATTGGTGTACCACACGGCCAAACCCTTATTGAAGGCTGGCTGTTTCATTAGGTATTGCACCTGTGCATTTGCTATTTTGTTTGGGTCCGCTGCACCCTGCTTGTGCATTTGTATTGAGGCCTATTTAGACAGGTAAGCATCTTTGCCTGTTTTTGGTGTTTTTTCCTGCACGTTTCCCCTCAGAGCGGGCTAAAGTGGGATATATTATATCTCACTTGTTGGAAAGGGCGCTGGAGTGGGCTATGCCGCTGTCAGAGAGTGATGATCATGTGGTGCACAGTGCCCTGCGGTTCCTGAGCCCTCTGAAACAGGTCTTTTTGGGACCTCAAGTCACTCATGATACGGCGCTCCAACTGCTGGCACTGACACAGGGCTCATCCTTGGTCAGTCATTTTTCTGTCAACTTCCAGACTTTAGCATCTGAGCTGGAGTGGCCAGATAAAGCCCTCATCCCTGTATTTTTGAGGGACCTGGCTGACCATTTGAAGGATGCTTTGGCCACTAGGGAGATTCCCGCCACACTGAAGGAGCTAATAGCTGTATCAACTCACTTGGACCTTCGTTATAACGAAGGTTGGAGCGAGCCCAGTGTAGGCAGAGGTTTCGGCTGGCTCCCACCTTCGCCATACCTCTGGAAAATCCGGCCCCGGCATCCAAGCCACATCAGGCCATGGAGGTGTCACAAGCGAGTTCTAAGTCCCAGACCGCTTGCGCACTCAAGGTCTGCCATATCTGCCGGCGATCAGGACATCCTGCCTCCAGGTGTCCCCAGCCATCGGGAAAACGTCAGCGTCTAGTGGTTGTAGGAGGAGGTACACTAGACACGGCAACATTTTCCTCCAAACTGTCCTTCAAGGGGACAATTTCCATTGGCCCATCCACTCTTGCGGTAGAGCTTTACGTTGATTCTGGAGCGTAAGGCAATTTTATGTCATCAGCACTCAATGCCCCTGGTGATGCTCGCCAAACCTGTGATCGTGAAAGTGATAAATGGGTCAACACTGCCCTCACAGATAACACACCAGACCATCCCATTCACTTTCTCCATGTCTCCATCCCATCAGGAGATTATCTCTCTGCTAGACATTCCCGAGGGATTGCTGAGTCCTCTTAGGGATACCATGGATAAGCTACCACTCTCTTCATATAGAGTGGTCCTCAGGGAGAATTCTGGGATGGATGGGTGAATCTTGTGAAGGTAGATGTCTGAGGGAGTGCGTTTAGGTTGCTACTACTGAGGTACCCGCAGATCTTTCCTCTCTCATCAAGCACTATTGGCCCTATGCGTACCTGTTCTCCAAGAGGGCTGCAGAGACCCTTCCGCCCCACCGTCCCTATGACTGTCCTATTGACCTCTTGCCTGGTGCAGAGCCTCCCCGGGGTCAAGTCTATCCTCTATCTCTCCCGGAGATGGAGGCAATGACCCAATATATCCAGGAGAATCTGGCAAGAGGATTCATTAGGAAGTCATTGTCACTTGCAGGGGCTGGGTTCTTCGTGCAGAAGAAGAACAGAGAGCTACATCCATGCATAGATTACAGGGGTCTTAACGCCATCGCTGTTAAGAACAAATACCCTCTCCCTCTGATATCTGAGCTTTTCGATAGGTTGCGGGGAGTGAGGGTATTTAATTAGCTTGATCTGTGGGTTGCTTACATCATGATTCAAATCTGTGAGGGTTTCGAATGGAAGATGGCATTTAACATCAGGGACAGGCACTATGAATACCTGGTGATGCCCTTCGGGCTCTGTAATGCTCCTGCCGTTTTCCAAGACTTTGTGAATGATATCTTCCAGGATATGCTCATCACCGTGGTCGTATTCTATCTGGATGATATTCTCATCTACTCTCCAGATATAATAGACTCCCATCGGAGAAATGTTTGCAAAGTCTTTGACCTCCTACGGACAAACTCCCTCTATGCCAAGTTGGAGAAGTGTGTGTTTGAGCAGGGGTCCTTGCCTTTCCTGGGCTATATCATCTCCGCCCGGGGATTGGCCATGGATCCTGCCAAGCTACAGGCTGTGATGGACTGGCAAGAACCTCATTCTCTTAAAGCGGTGCAGTGCTTTATGGGGTTCATTAATTACTATCGCCAGTTCATTCCCCACTTCTCAACTTTGGTAGTTCCTTTGGTTGCCCTCACCAAGAAGGGTGCAAATACCAAATTGTGGTCGGAGGAGGTATCCAAGGCCTTTCTCTCTATTAAGTCACACTTCATTAGCGCTCCCATTCTACATCGCCCCGATGTTGATAAACCATTTATCATGGAGGTGGATGCCTCTTCCGTCGGTGCTGGAGCAGTCCTCTTCCAGAAGGATGCTCAAAGTCGGAAGCATTCTTGCTTCATCTTCTCCAAGACCTTCACAACTGTGGAGAGAAATTATTCTATCGGGGACAGGGAGTTGCTAGACATAAAGTTGGCCTTCTCAGAGTTGAGAATCCTCCTGGAGGGGGCTCACTTTCCCTTCCAAGTTTACACCGACCACAAAAATTTGGTGTATCTACAGACTGCCCAGCGGCTAAATTCTCGCCAGGCTAGATGGTCCCTGTTCTTCTCCCATTTCACCCTACATTTTCTCTCCGGGGAGAAGAACATTCATGCTGACGCTCTCTCCCGCTCCGTAGTGTCATCAGAGTTGGAGGAGGAGCCTCAGCTTATTGTCCCTTCAGAGAGCATGAGAACTGTGGCTCCGGTTTCGCTAGAGTCTGTGCCCCCGGGCAAGACTTTTGTGCCATCTAATTTGTGACCAGAGGTTCTTTCTTGGGCTCACTCATTCAGGGTGGGTGGACATTTTGGGACCAAGAGGACATCTGAGCTTCTGGCGAGAACATACTGGCCCGTGATGTCAGAGACTATATTCGGGCATGTGTCTCCTGTGCCAAGATTAAGTCTCCTCGACAATGGCCTGCTGGGTTACTTTACCCTCTGAGGGTGGCGGACAGGCCCTGGGAGATGGTGGGGATGGACTTCCTGGTGGGCTTACAAGTCCGGTAGCTGCACCATTATTTGGGTAGTCCATACAACAAGAAAGCTGCAGACCAAAAAATGGGGATCACCAAACACAAGTACAAAAAATAATAGTAGTTTTATTGAATACAAAGCCAACAAACATTTTAAAAACAATTACCGTATATACTCGAGTATAAGCCGAGATTTTCAGCCCAAATTTTTGGGCTGAAAGTGCCCCCCTCGGCTTATACTCGAGTCACGGTAGTGGCAGGGTCGGCGGGTGAGGGGCTGAGGGCGCTGGGGTATACTTACCTAGTCCCAGCGATCCTCGCGCTGTCCCTGCCGTCCCACGGGCTTCTGCGCTGCAGCTTCTTCCTCTCTTCAGCGGTCACGTGGGACCGCTCATTAGAGATATGAATAAGCGGCTCCACCTCCCATAGGGGCGGAGCCGCGTATTCATTTCTCTGTCAGCGGTGCCGGTGACCGCTGACAGAGAAAGAAGCTGCAGCGCGGAAGACAGGAGGGGACAGCGCGAGGATCGCCAGGACTAGGTGAGTATGTTATATTCACCTGTCCTCGTTCCAGCCGCCGATCCATCTTCCCGGCGTCTATCTGCGCTCTGACTGTTCAGGTCAGAGGGCGCGATGACGCACTAGTGGGCGCGGCGCCCTCTGCCTGATCAGTCAGTGCAGACAGACGCCGGGACCAGACGCTGGGAGCTGCAAGTAGCGAGGTGAGTATGGCTTTTTTTTTTTTTTATTGCAGCAGCAGCGGCCATCGCACAGATTAATGTGGGGCATCTATGGGCCACTATGAACACTGCAGAGCACTGTATTGGGGCATCTATGGGGCCACTATGAACACTGCAGAGCACTGTATTGGGGCATCTATGGGGCCACTATGAACACTGCAGAGCACTGTATTGGGGCATCTATGGGGCCACTATGAACACTGCAGAGCACTGTATTGGGGCATCTATGGGGCCACTATGAACACTGCAGAGCACTGTATTGGGGCATCTATGGGGCCACTATGAACACTGCAGAGCACTGTATTGGGGCATCTATGGGGTCACTATGAACACTGCAGAGCACTGTATTGGGGCATCTATGGGGCCAATATAAACACTGCAGAGCACTGTATTGGGGCATCTATGGGGCCAGTATAAACACTGCAGAGCACTGTATTGGGGCATCTATGGGGCCAGTATAAACACTGCAGAGCACTGTATTGGGGCATCTATGGGGCCAGTATAAACACTGCAGAGCACTGTATTGGGGCATCTATGGGGCCAGTATAAACACTGCAGAGCACTGTATTGGGGCATCTATGGGGCCAATATAAACAGTGCAGAGCACTGTATTGGGGCATCTATGGGGCCAATATAAACAGTGCAGAGCACTGTATTGGGGCATCTATGGGGCCACTATAAACACTGCAGAGCACTGTATTGGGGCATCTATGGGGCCAGTATAAACACTGCATTTCCACCCTAGGCTTATACTCGAGTCAATAAGTTTTCCCAGTTTTTTGTGGCAAAATTAGGGGGGTCGGCTTATACTCGGGTCGGCTTATACTCGAGTATATACGGTAATAGTCAAAAAACTTTGACGTGAGAAAATCCAGAATGCTTATAATAAAGCTTAAGGCCACCTTTCCCCAAGACAAAGTAGAAACTCAAAATAACATGATTAGTGCAGTAGGTAAGTAGCCAGAATTGCTAATTTAGGACACTATATATATGCCAACAGTCATATGGAAACCAATAACACACATAAATGGTGAACATAGATGCATATCCACAAACTGGCAATAAGTCTAAAATATCATAACTACTATACACAAATGCTGCCTGATAATGAACACACAACCACTACATAAACTGGCTGAAAAAATACAGACATAACTGAGTGGTGCTTGCTTGTGCCAAAAAAAACCATGCTGTGCACTATGACATGGTGGCAAATACAAACCAGATGCAGCAAATAATGTATATGAAAAGCCTGGGAAGATGCCCGACGTGTGTCGCTACCGCAAGGTAGCTTCGTCAGGGGCTGGAGATGTAGTTAGCTAGGTATTCTTAAATACACCATTAAATACTAACAGATATACAGCAGCTGTGGTAATTACATCCCAGTGTGGAGCTCGCTAGGGACATACTTCCGGGACGCTGACGAGTAGGCATGCCGTGTGCAACTCCTGGTTACAAACAAAATTCCTTCCAAGTCTACAATAGAGGCCACTGTGCATGATTAGTGACTTCATGCTGGTGCAGCTGTGCAGTAGAAGCCGGCCATCACCATGGTGACATACACCGCTCTGTGCATTAAAATCTGGCGCAGCCTTAGATGCGGCTATGAGAATATAGGAATGCATGATCGTACGACGGTACATATAGCTGATAACAACAGACCTGTATTATAGAGAAAATTACCCAAATACAATGTAGAAAGCGATGCGACATGAACGCTGTCATAATGCTGATATAGCTGCGGTAATTACCTCATAGAATGGAGCTTGCTGAGGACGCACCGGTATGCTAAAGAGGAGGCACGCTGTGTGCAACTCCAGATCACCAACAAAATTTCTCAAAGTCCATGATAAAGGCCATTGCGCATGATCAGTCACGTCATGCTGGTACAGCTGCGCAGTAGAAGCAAACCATCACCATGGCAACATGTACCGCTCTGCGCATTGAAACCCGATGCAGCTTTGAGCGTGGCAATGAGAATGTAAATACGTAAACCCATATGGTGACACATATAACTAATAAGAACAAGCCTGTATTCTACAGAATGTTTCCCCAAGTACAATATACAGGTCAATGCGCATAAACACTATCGTCATACTAATACAATTGCACACTAAATATTAAACCTCACCCTGGCAGCGAGCCCTACTCCTGGCTACATTGAGTCTACACGTCAAAACCCAACATGGCCTAAGGTGGATCTGAGAAGATGAATGAACACAATAACTTTATACGGCAGTGAATACCACTCATAAGGACGGGAATACAAAATAAATGCAAGACAGCAAGATTTGAATAAGAGCCAACCTGCACAAATCCCAAGTAGGGTGTCACGATACAATTTTGGATTTGTGGCAGATCTGGTTTACCTCAGTTTAAGACCTTTTTTCCTTTCTGGTCATCGGGGGTTAATGCAGTTTTTTCCCCCCGGTGGCCACTGATGTTATTGCATTGCTGCTGGGTCAGCTGATGTTTGTGGTGACCACTCCCTCCATCCTTTAAGAGGTCACCTGGTTCATCAACTGACTGTCGGTGTTAGTTCATTCTTCAGCGACCAAGCCGGGAGCTGTTGTTCTACAGCTGTGTCCGTTGTATCTGGCATTTCTTCCTGCTGTGCTGTGCCTTGCAGCATTAAGCTAAGTGTGGTTTTCCTTTACATTGTCTGTATACCCTGTTTATTGTGTTATTTATACACTGGTGCAGTCCACCTCCCTTGGGGGGAGAGGGGGTCACTGATAGGGCCTGCACAGGAGACAGGGATACGCTGGCGGCTCAGGCCTCCTAACCATCATAGGTACCCTTGAGATAAGGAAAAGCGTGTCCCAGTACGCCGTCTTGACCCTTTATCGCCGTAAACGGCGTAACATTGGGGCTGTGGATATAAGATATTCTATCCTGATCAGTATATTGATATCACAGAGTAGTAGCTGGAGAATACGAACAGGCATTATGCCCTGATAATATACACTTTTCATACCTACCATCCCTCTACACATCAAAGAACATCACACCTCAAAGTGAGATACATAGCCAATTTCCCTTTGTGTGATGATATATATATATATATATATATATATATATATATATATATAAACTGAGAATTGAACTCACAAAACTCCCTCGAATAAGGATGATATTAAAAACATCCTGTAAAACGCAGAAGTATACACTGATACGGCGGTATTAAAGACTGATATGCGTGAACCAATGGGGTTGATGCCTGACTGTGACGTTTTCATGAGAAGCGGCATCTACAAATACCAATCTAAGGACTGTAAATGTAAGATCACGGTCTACAAGTTGACGTCATGGAGTTAAAGATGCGCAGTAGAAATAAACTTGTACCAAGGTAATATGTACCCTTCACACCTACAATGCACATACGCACTGAAACACACCACACCATCAAGTGAAAGTGGTATACTACGTATAAAGATAAAAAAAGATTGGGTGGCACAATCTGCAGATAATATGAAGGGGCCTGAAAATGTTCCCATTCTCCTGCAGCCGCAGGGGAGCCTGCTCAGCAGAGACGTCAGTCCCAGCGTCTGGCTCAAGCTGATACTGTGCGGCTGGTTACTGCTGTCCTTCCAGGCTCAGCCATTATAACCAGTACTGATCAGCAGTGAGTGGGCGCTCCTGGGACTAAGTCCTGCTTTTCTTCTTCTGGGCATGCCCAAGGGATGACCTCCCATTGAAGGTCGGGGGTCACAATGCTCAAGTCCTGTAGCAGCTCTTATTGGACCACTAGGAAGGTCCCGGAGAGCTTCCGCTATAAAATGTTTGCATGGCCGCACGGCCATGCGCTAGTATAAACTTGTTATCATGTTTGTGGATGTATGCCTTTTCTGGTGAATGCTCCTTAATCATACCAATTCCTAGTGATGTTGAATGTTCGCGAATGATGGAGCTACCTAGAACCTGACAGTGCTATCCTGCACAGAAGCACCACTCTACTGCATCAAATAAGCACCGACCGCCAGTGCGGCACCGTGCGCAACCAGTGCACTTTCCTGACCCGAGTTAGGGTGGATAGTGGCGTCTGCCAGTACGGCGCTGTACACACTCTGTGCGGTAAATGTTAGTTTAGTTCTGTCCTGACAACCGGTCAGTGTAGGGTGGGAATTCCCGCTTGGACTCTGCATCTGACTCAGGGCATCCTCAGGCGCGGGCTCAAAAGCCACCGAGGGTCAGAGTGAGTCTGATCACCAGTTTAGTGGGGGTGATTCATAGGGATCCCACCAGCGTCTTTCAGCTGCACCCTGTGAGTGACTGCTAACAGGGCGCAGCATTTATTTGGCAACTCTGTGAAGCAACAGACTTCGCTTCCATTCACACTGGGTGAGGTTTAACCCATGTGTGAGCAAGTGTCCCTCTGCCATTACTCATCAGCATGTGTCATCTCTGCACGGTCGACCCCGGGCTGCGAACGCACCATATACCATCCTTATAATTATTTGGTGCGTTCCGCCAGCCCTAACAGGTACTGCTAATGAACTAGAAGTAGAATCGTTTAAGGTGCTGCTAATGAACTAGAAGTAGAATAGTGTATGGTACTGTTAATAAACTAGAAGTAGAATAGTATAGGGTACTGCTAATAAACAATCGTGTAGGGTACTGTTAATCAACAAGAAGTAGATTTGTGTAGGGTACTGGTAATGAACTAGAAGTAGAATCGTGTGGGGTACTGCTAATAAACTAGAACTAGAATTGTGTAGAGTACTGTTAATGAACTAGAAGTAGAATTGTGTAGGGTACTGTTAATGAACTGGAAGTAGAATCGTGTAGGGTACTGTTAATAAAATAGAAGTAGAATCATGTAGGTACTGCTAATAAACAATCATGTAGGGTACTGTTAATGAACTAGAAGTAGAATCGTGTAGGGTACTGTTAATGAACTGGAAGTAGAATCGTGTAGGGTACTGTTAATAAAATAGAAGTAGAATCGTGTAGGGTACTGTCATGATCCCAATGGCAGGGGATCACTAAAGGACAAGCACAGATACAAACAAGCTCTAGGGCGATGGAACCTGAGCTGACCGCGACCCTGAACCTAACACACAAATAAAAGTAGCCAGGGAACGTGCCTACGATGATCCTAGACGTCTCGCTCCAGCCGAAGATCTAACTTCCCCTATTAGAAGAAACACAGACCTCTCTTGCCTCCAGAGAAATACCCCACAGAAATAGCAGCCCCCCACATATAATGACGGTGAAATGAGAGGAAAGCACATACGCAGTATGAAAACAGTTTCAGCAAAATGAGGCCCGCTAAAGCTAGATAGCAGAGGATACAAAAGTGAACTGCGCGGTCAGCGAAAAACCCTTCAAAAAACCATCCTGAAATTACTTGAACTCATGTGCCAACTCATGGTACATGAGGAGCAATTTCAGCCCACTAGAGCAACCAGCAGCAATAATCACATATCTGCAGGCTGGACTAAAAAACCAAATAAAGCAAAACACCAAAACAGGAAAATCCAAACTTAGCTTGACCAGAAGGTTCTAGGAGCAGGGAGCAGAGGTAACAAGACACACTGGATACATTGATAACCGGCGAGGAAATGCCAGCAAAGCCAGGTTAAATAGGAAACTCCCATATCCTGATGGAACAGGTGGAACCCAGAGACCCAGGAAAGACAAGTCACCCAGTACCATCAGTAACCACCAGAGGGAGCCCAAAAACAGAACTCACAACAGGGTACTGCTAATAAACTAGAAGTAGAATTGTGTAGGGTAATGTTAATTAACTAGAAATAGAATCGTATAGGGTACTGTTAATGAACCAGAAGTAGAATCGTGTAAGGTACTGTTAATGAACTAGAAGTAGAATCGTCTAGGGCACTGCTAATAAACTTGAAGTAGAATTGTGTTAGGTACTGTTAATGAATTAGAAGTAGAATTGTGTATGCTACTGCTAATAAACTAGAAGTAGAATCATGTAGGGCAGAGGTGTCAAACTGCATTCCTCAAGGGCCGCAAACAGGTCATGTTTTCAGGATTTCCTTGTATTGCACAGGTGACAATTTAATCACCTGCACAGAATGATTCCAGCACCTTGTGCAGTACAAGGAAATCCTGAAAACATGACCTGTTTGCGGCCCTTGAGGAATGCAGTTTGACACCTCTGATGTAGGGTACTATTAATCAACTAGAAGTAGAATTGTGTAGAGTACTGCTAATAAACTAGAAGTAGAATTGTGTAGGGTACTGTTAATAAACTAGAAGTAGAATCGTGTAGAGTGCTGCTAATAAACAATCGTGTAGGGTACTGTTAATAAAATAGAAGTAGAATCGTTTAGTGTACTGCTAATAAACTAGAAGTAGAATTGTGTAGGATACTGTTAATCAACTATTTCTCCTTTAAACTTGATGCCTGTAGGGCTGATTGGGGCTAATGAACTCTAAGCATAATCATAAAAGGACTTTATAGGTTTTCTGTCTTCTCTATCAACTTTATTCTACCTGTTCTTTTTCTAGCCTGATAGGGTGAATGCATTCACCCAACAAAATCAATAAATGCTAAAGTTTTCTAAGTTGCATTTTAATTGCTTCTTTAATTAGCTTTAATTATATTTTGGGATGACAACTTCAGGAAATTGGCTGGTTTAGTATAAATACATTCTGAGCTGTTATGTTAAATTAAATCCAAGAAAAAGGACTGCAGACTTGAAGACTTGAAGTATGTTAACTAGGGTTGAGCGAAACGGGTCGAACATTTTCAAAAGTCGCCGACTTTTGGCGAAGTCGAGTTTCATGAAACCCGATCCGACCCCTGTGCGTGGTCGGCCATGCGGTACGCGACTTTCGCGCCAAAGTCGCGTTTCAATGACGCGAAAAGCGCCATTTCTCAGCCAATGAAGGTAAACGCAGAGTGTGGGCAGCGTGATGACATAGGTCCTGGTCCCCACCATCTTAGAGAAGGGCATTGCAGTGATTGGCTTGCTGTCTGCGGCGTCACAGGGGCTATAAAGGGGAGTTCCCGCCGACCGCCATGTTACTGCTGCTGATCTGAGCTTAGGGAGAGGCTGCTGCCGCTTCGTCAGAAGCAGGGATAGCGTTAGGCAGGGTCCATTAACCACAAAACCGCTTGTGCTGTAGCGATTTCCACTGCCCAACACCACCTTCGGTGTGCAGGGACAGTGGAAGCTCCTTTTTTTTTTTTTTTCCTCAGCGCTGTAGCTCATTGGGCTGCCCTAGAAGGCTCCCTGATAGCTGCATTGCTGTGTGTACGCCGCTGTGCAAACCAACTGCTTTTTTCAAAGCACAAATCCTCTTGTTCCTTCCTTTCTGCACAGCTATCTTGTTTGTTTGTCCACACTTTTTATTTAATTTGTGCATCAGTCCACTCCTTATTGCTGCCTGCCATACCTGGCTGAGATTACTGCAGGGAGATAGTAATTGAAGGACAGTTCCTTTTTTTTTTTTTTTTTTTTTTTGTGGGAGATTAAGATTGACATTTCTGCTAGAGTGCCATCTCTGTCTGTGTCATCTCTCACTCAGTGGGCCATAGAAAGCCTATTTATTTTTTGCTTGATTTGGGTTCCAAAATCTACCAGAAAAAATCACAACATCAATCAGTGGGAGAAAAATATTGGCCTCAGGGCTTGTGTGCCACTCCTTACTCCTGTGTGTGCCATCTCTCACTCAGTGGGCCATAGAAAGCCTATTAATTTTTTTGCTTGATTTGGGTTCTAAATTCTACCTGAAAAAATCAATAAATCAATCAGTGGGAGATTAATATTGGCCTTTGGGCTTGTGTGCCAGTCCTAAGCGTGCCATCTCTCTCTCTCTCAGATAGTGGGCCATAGAAAGCCTATTTTTTTATTATTTTATTGGGTTTATAAATTTTCCCTGGAAAAAAAAAAAAAGTGGGAGATTAATATTGGCCTCTGGGCTTGTGTGCCAGTCCTGAGCGTGCCATCTCTCTCACAAATAGTGGGCCATAGAAAGCCTATTTATTTTTTTGGTTGATTTGGGTTCATAATTCTACCTGAAAAAATCAATCAATCAATCAGTGGGAGATTAATATTGGCCTTTGGGCTTGTGTGCCAGTCCTAAGCGTGCCATCTCTCTCTCTCAGATAGTGGGCCATAGAAAGCCTATTTATTATTATTTTTTTTATTGGGTTTATAAATTTTCCCTGGAAAAAAAAAAAATGGGAGATTAATATTGGCCTCTGGGCTTGTGTGCCAGTCCTGAGCGTGCCATCTTTCTCACAAATAGTGGGCCATAGAAAGCCTATTAATTTTTTTGCTTGATTTGGGTTCCAAAATCTACCAAAAAAAATCACTAAATCAATCAGTGGGAGATTAATATTGGCCTCTGGGCTTGTGTGCCACTCCTGACTCCTGTGTGCGTCATCTGTCACTCAGTGGGCCCTAGAAAGCCTATTTTTTGTTTTATTTGTTTTCTAAATTCTCCCTGAAACAATCATTTTATTTTCTTTGGTTTCTAAATTATTCCTGAAAAAAATCATTTTTTTTGTATTTTTCTTTCTCTCAAGTCTCCCTGAAAAAAAAAAAAAAAAATCTGTGGGAGATTCATATTGCCCCTTCTGCTTGTGTGCCAGTCTTGACTCCTGGGTGTGCCATCTCTCTCTCTCTCCCCAATTGTGGGCCATAGAAAGCCTATTAATTTTTTTGCTTGATTTGGGTTCCAAAATCTACCAAAAAAAAATCACTAAATCAATCAGTGGGAGATTAATATTGGCCTCTGGGCTTGTGTGCCACTCCTGTGTGCGTCATCTGTCACTCAGTGGGCCCTAGAAAGCCTATTTTTTGTTTTATTTGTTTTCTAAATTCTCCCTGAAACAATCATTTTATTTTCTTTGGTTTCTAAATTATTCCTGAAAAAAATCATTTTTTTTGTATTTTTTTTTTCTCTCAAGTCTCCCTGAAAAAAAAAAAAAAAAAAAAAATCTGTGGGAGATTCATATTGCCCCTTCTGCTTGTGTGCCAGTCTTGACTCCTGGGTGTGCCATCTCTCTCTCTCTCCCCAATTGTGGGCCATAGAAAGCCTATTAATTTTTTTGCTTGATTTGGGTTCCAAAATCTACCAAAAAAAATCACTAAATCAATCAGTGGGAGATTAATATTGGCCTCTGGGCTTGTGTGCCACTCCTGACTCCTGTGTGCGTCATCTGTCACTCAGTGGGCCCTAGAAAGCCTATTTTTTGTTTTATTTGTTTTCTGAATTCTCCCTGAAACAATCATTTTATTTTCTTTGGTTTCTAAATTATTCCTGAAAAAAATCATTTTTTTTGTATTTTTTTCTCTCAAGTCTCCCTGAAAAAAAAAAAAAAAATCTGTGGGAGATTCATATTGCCCTTTCTGCTTGTGTGCCAGTCTTGACTCCTGGGTGTGCCATCTCTCTCTCCCCAATTGTGGGCCATAGAAAGCCTATTCATTTTTTTGCTTGATTTGGGTTCCAAAATCTACCAAAAAAAATCACTAAATCAATCAGTGGGAGATTAATATTGGCCTCTGGGCTTGTGTGCCACTCCTGACTCCTGTGTGCGTCATCTGTCACTCAGTGGGCCCTACAAAGCCTTTTTTTTTTTTTTTTTTTTCCTAAATTCTCCCTGAAACAATCATTTCATTTTATTTGTTTTATAAATTCTTCTGTAAAAAATAATTTTTTTTTAATTTTTTTTTTTTCTGAAGTCTCCCTTTTAAAAAAAACAAACACAAATCAGTGGGAGATAAATATTTACATTTGCGCTTCAGTGACAGTCCTGCGTGTGTGCCATCTCATTTGTTGCCAACAACAACAGAGTGTGTAACATTGTGGCTGATTTTCGTTGTGGTCTCACCCACCTGTAAAGGGGTAGCTAAATCATACTGAAGTTATAGCTCACCGTGTAAGTTGTGTGACAGCAACAAATACCGTTCGTTTGGTAACGTTTTTAAAACAATGAGGAAGTCTGGTGGAAGAGGTTGTGGCCGGGGGCGTTCATTGTCAGCTGGTAATGAGGGTAGTGGTAGTGGTGGAGCATCAGCTGGTCGTGGGAAAAAAAATATTGCACCTAAGTCTGGAGCTGTGGAGCCAGGTTCGTCGTCTGGCTACACAAGGCCTCGAACGCTCCCTTTTCTGGGAGTAGGAAAACCGCTTTTAAAGCCGGAGCAGCAAGAGCAAGTTTTGGCTTATCTTGCTGACTCAGCCTCTAGCTCTTTTGCCTCCTCTCGTGAAACTGGTAAATGTCAAAGCAGCGCGTTGTTAGTGGATGTTCACGGTCAGGGACAAGTCGCTTCCTTGTCCTCTTCAGCAAAAACAACAACAGAGAAGAATGCAGCAGGCGACACAACGGGTTACTCCATGGAGCTCTTTACACATACCGTCCCTGGCTTAGAAAGTGAAGCAGTTAACAGTCCATGCCCATTACAAGTTGAATCTGACATGGAGTGCACTGATGCACAGCCACAGCCAGACTACTATCCTGGTCCTTTGACTCAGACCACAACATTGCCCTCGCAGGGTGCTGATCAAGAATCAGACCCTGATGAGACTATGTTGCCCCATCACGAACGCTATACCACCGACCGACACGGTGACACAGACGAAGTTGCACACGAGCTACAAGAAGAGGTAATAGATGACCCAGTTCTTGACCCCGATTGGCAGCCATTGGGGGAACAGGGTGCAGGCGGCAGCAGTTCTGAAGCGGAGGAGGAGGGGCCGCAGCAGGCATCAACATCGCAACAGGTTCCATCTGCCGGGCCCGTATCTTGCCCAAAACGCGTGGCAAAGCTAAAACCTGTTGGAGGACAGCGTGGCCATCCGGTTAAAGCTCAGTCTGCAATGCCTGAAAAGGTATCCGATGCTAGAAAGAGTGCAGTCTGGCATTTTTTTAAACAACATCCAATTGATCAGCGCAAAGTCATCTGTCAAAAATGTTCAACTACCTTAAGCAGAGGACAGAATCTGAAAAGTCTCAATACAAGTTGCATGCATAGACATTTAACCACCATGCATTTGCAAGCCTGGACTAACTACCAAACGTCCCTTAAGGTTGTAGCACCCTCGGCCAATGAAGCTAGTCAGCAACGCAACATCCCTTCCGGCAGTGTAGGGCCACCATTTTCCGCACCACCTGCAGTATCTGTGCAGGTTTCTTTGCCAGGCCAAAGCCGTCAGGGTCAGGGAATCACCAGTTTCGTAGTAGGAAACACTGCATCTAGGGCACCGGTGGCAACAATACCATCTCCCACCGTCTCTCAGTCTGCCATGTCCACCGGCACCCCCGCTAGTTCCACGATCTCCAGCTCTCCAGTCCAGCTCACCCTACATGAGACTATGGTTAGAAAAAGGAAGTACTTAGCCTCGCATCCGCGTACACAGGGTTTGAACGCACACATAGCTAGTCTAATCTCGTTAGAGATGATGCCCTACCGGTTAGTTGAAAGCGAAGCTTTCAAAGCCCTGATGGACTACGCTGTACCACGCTACGAGCTACCCAGTCGACACTTTTTTTTCCAGAAAAGCCATCACAGCCCTCCACCAGCATGTTAAAGAGCGCATCATCCATGCACTCAGGCAATCTGTGAGCACAAAGGTGCACCTGACAACAGATGCATGGACCAGTAGGCATGGCCAGGGACCTTACGTGTCCATCACGGCACACTGGGTAAATGTGGTGGATGCAGGGTCCACAGGGGACAGCAAGTTTGGGACAGTTCTGCGTAGCCCACGGTCTAGGAAACAATTGGCTGTAGCCGTTCGCACCCCCTCCTCCTCCTCTTCGTCCTCCTGCAGAAGCGAGAGCTCGTCCACAGACCGCAGTCGCACAACCACTCCATCCGCAGCTGCCACTGTTGCACACCAGGTCTCCCATTATGGGGCAGCTACTGGCAAACGTCAGCAGGCTGTATTGGCTATGAAGTGTTTGGGCGACAACAGACACACCGCGGAAGTTCTGTCCGAGTTCTTGCAGAAAGAAACGCAGTCGTGGCTGGGCACTGTAGATCTTGAGACAGGCAAGGTAGTGAGTGATAACGGAAGGAATTTCATGGCTGCCTTCTCCCTTTCCCAACTGAAACACATTCCTTGCCTGGCTCACACCTTAAACCTGGTGGTGCAGTGCTTCCTGAAAAGTTATCCGGGGTTATCCGACCTGCTCCTCAAAGTGCGTGGACTTTGCTCACATATCCGCCGTTCGCCCGTACACTCCAGCCGTATGCAGACCTATCAGCGTTCTTTGAACCTTCCCCAGCATCGCCTAATCATAGACGTTGCAACAAGGTGGAACTCAACACTGCACATGCTTCAGAGACTGTGTGAACAGAGGCGGGCTGTTATGTTTTTGTGGGAGGATACACATACACGGGCAGGCAGTAGGATGGCAGACATGGAGTTGTCAGGTGTGCAGTGGTCGAAGATTCAAGACATGTGTCAAGTCCTTCAGTGTTTTGAGGAATGCACACGGCTGGTTAGTGCAGACAACGCCATAATAAGCATGAGCATCCCCCTAATGCGTCTGCTGATGCAAAGTTTGACGCACATAAAGGATCAGGCGTCTGCAGCTG
Organism: Ranitomeya imitator; assembly: GCF_032444005.1. NCBI lineage: Eukaryota > Metazoa > Chordata > Amphibia > Anura > Dendrobatidae > Ranitomeya > Ranitomeya imitator. The sequence goes on along the minus strand of NC_091288.1, from coordinate 119,712,506 downwards.
AGGAAGAGGAAAGCCTTGATGACAGTCAGCCATTGTCTGGCCAGGGCAGTGTAGAGGACGAGGTAGCGGGCGAAGAGGAGGAGGAGGACGAGGAGGATGATGGGGATGATTATATTTTTAATGAGGAAGCTTTTCCGGGGCCACTGGAAATTGGTGGCGCGGCAAGGCCGGGTTCTGGTTTTTTGAGGGACACAAGTGACGTGGATTTGCCTGAAACTGCCCCTCAACCAAGCACAACCGCAGATTTGAGAACTGGAACTTTGGCCCACATGGCGGATTATGCCTTACGTATCCTCAAAAGGGACACACGCATAACTAAAATGATGAATGATGACGATTACTGGTTGGCCTGCCTCCTTGATCCTCGCTATAAAGGCAAATTGCAAAATATAATGCCACATGAGAACTTGGAACTAATATTAGCAACCAAACAATCAACTCTTGTTGACCGTTTGCTTCTGGCATTCCCTGCACACAGCGCCCGTGATCGTTCTCACACGAGCTGCAGGGGCCAGCAGACCAGAGGAGTTAGAGGGGCAGAAATCAGAAGTGGCGTTGGCCAGAGGGGTTTTCTGACCAGGTTGTGGAGTGATTTTGCTATGACCGCAGACAGGACAGGTACTGCAGCATCAATTCAAAGTGACAGGAGACAACATTTGTCCAGTATGGTTACAAACTATTTTTCATCCCTTATCGATGTTCTCCCTCAACCGTCATTCCCATTTGATTACTGGGCATCAAAATTAGACACCTGGCCAGAATTGGCAGAATATGCATTGCAGGAGCTTGCTTGCCCGGCAGCTAGTGTCCTATCAGAAAGAGTATTCAGTGCTGCAGGTTCAATACTAACAGAAAAAAGGACTCGTCTGGCTACCCAAAATGTAGATGATCTAACCTTCATTAAAATGAACCACAACTGGATTTCGAAATCTTTTGCCCCACCTTGCCCGGGTGACACCTAGCTTTCCTATGAAAAGGTCTTGCCTGTGGACTATTCTGAATGCCTTTTCCAATCTCGTAATTTTCAGCACCTGATTGTCCAGCATACGACATGTTTACACCTCACTAAATGGCCAAACTCCCCACACGGGGCCGTGGTATCGACACTTGGCGACAGCACCCGTGAGAGTGCAGTTTGTCTGAAGAGGTGGGTGAGCCCGCTTTTGGTCGACGGCACTGCCACTGGGTCCCTCCTAGTACAATAAAGTGTCTCTGGTGGTGGTGCACACCCAACGTCAGACACACCGTTGTAATATGAGGGGCCCTGGGCCTGTACCGCCGGCCACAAGACAGTTTCCCCCCACCCCAGCTCAAACAGTGCTCTACCACTTGCAAAATTATCTCACAGCTCCACCAATGTTTAGTCTATGCGCTGACATCCTTCAATGCCTGCCACTGACAATACCATTGTATTGACATTTTTGTTATGTTAGGCCTTCGATGCCTGTCTGTGGTCACTCCTTCCACTAGGCCTCCACTGACCACACCACTGCTGCCCGTGTACCCCTGGAACCAATTTAAAATTGCCTACAGCCATGTGTTATTATTTTAGGCCTTCGATGCCTGTCTGCGGTCACGCCTTCCACTAGGCCTCTACTGACCACACCACTGCTGCCAGTGTACCCCTGGAACCAATTTAAAATTGCCTACAGCCAGCCCAATTTTTTTATTTTAGGCCTTCGATGCCTGTCTGCGGTCCATTCTTTCAACTACTACTACACTGACCAGGGCACTGCTGCCCGTGTACCCCTGGAACCAATTTAAAATTGCCTACAGCCATGTGTTATTATTTTAGGCCTTCGATGCCTGTCTGCGGTCACTCCTTCCACTAGGCCTCTACTGACCACACCACTGCTGCCCGTGTACCTCTGGAACCAATTTAAAATTGCCTACAGCCATGTGTTATTATTTTAGGCCTTCGATGCCTGTCTGCGGTCACTCCTTCCACTAGGCCTCCACTGACCACACCACTGCTGCCCGTGTACCCCTGGAACCAATTTAAAATTGCCTACAGCCAGCCCAATTTTTTAATTTTAGGCCTTCGATGCCTGTCTGCGGTCCATTCTTTCAACTACTACTACACTGACCAGGGCACTGCTGCCCGTGTACCCCTGGAACCAACATCAGCAAATATAAAAATAAGTATTTTGCGTATAAAATAGAAAATACTGGAGAGATATCAAATGCAGACATTTTAACATTAAAAACAAACACACAACTAAAATCTGGTACAGTACTAAAAATGGCCACCAGCTACAATTACTTTCTCCTGCAAGTAGTTAACTGAAAGGTTTTTTAAATTGAAAACACAGATATGGCATCCACCGAGTGTTGTCCTGTCGCGTCTTCTTTATATTATTGCCGAGAAGATGCAAAACAATGAAAATAATAAAATCATTAATTACCAAAATAATACAGAAAGTCAACACCACATTGCAAATAAACATTCATTCCAAATAAAGAAGCAGGGCGCGTCCGAGGGTGAGTATATACCTAATAAGAATATAATCACCCTCGGACGCGCAATGCTTATTTCCAACAGCCTTCCTTCCTAAGAATCAGCCCTTCCGTGGTGTAGAGAGACGTTGTGTTAAACTCCAAGGTGTTCCCCAGGTTGCCTTTCCTGAGCTTCGATCTTCCGGCTCTCGTTTAGTAGTTGTTGGAAACTACGCTGCATTAGGCCTTCAAATTGGGTATGGGGTGTAGAGAGAGGGTGTGTTACACTCCAAGGTGTTCCCCAGGTTGCCTTTCCTGAGCTTCGATCTTCCGGCTCTCGTTTAGTAGTTCTTGGAAACTACACTGCATTAGGCCTTCAAATTGGGTATGGGGTGTAGAGAGAGGGTGTGTTACACTCCAAGGTGTTCCCCAGGTTGCCTTTCCTGAGCTTCGATATTCCGGCTCTCGTTTAGTAGTTGTTGGAAACTACACTGCATTAGGCCTACAAATTTGGTATGGGGGAAACATTGGCGCATCTGCGGTCCCTCCTTCCTCTAGGCCTCCACTGACCTGTCTACTGCTGCCCGTGTTCCCCTGGAACCAATTTTAAATTGCCTACAGGCAGCCCAATTTATTATGTTAGGGCTTCGAAGCCTGTCTGCGGTCCCTCCTTCCACTAGGCCTCCACTGACCTGTCTACTGCTGCCCGTGTACCTCTTGAACCAACATCATAAAATAAAAAAAAAAGTATTTTGCTTATAAAAAAGAAAATACTGGTGAGATATCAAATGCAGACATTTTAACATTAAAAACAAACACACAACTAAAATCTGGTACAGTACTAAAAATGGCCACCAGCTACAATTACTTTCTCCTGCAAGTAGTTAACTGAAAGGTTTTTTAAATTGAAAACACACATATGGCATCCACCGAGTGTTGTCCTGTCGCGTCTTCTTTATATTATTGCCGAGAAGATGCAAAACAATGAAAATAATAAAATCATTAATTACCAAAATAATAGAGAAAGTCAACACCACATTGCAAATAAACATTCATTCCAAATAAAGAAGCAGGGCGCGTCCGAGGGTGAGTATATACCTAATAAGAATATAATCACCCTCGGACGCGCAATGCTTATTTCCAACAGCCTTCCTTCCTAAGAATCAGCCCTTCCGTGGTGTAGAGAGACGTTGTGTTACACTCCAAGGTGTTCCCCAGGTTGCCTTTCCTGAGCTTCGATCTTCCGGCTCTCGTTTAGTAGTTGTTGGAAACTACGCTTCATTAGGCCTTCAAATTGGGTATGGGGTGTAGAGAGATGGTGTGTTCCACTCCAAGGTGTTCCCCAGGTTGCCTTTCCTGAGCTTCGATCTTCATGCTCTCGTTTAGTAGTTGTCGGAAACTACGCTGCATTAGGCCTTCAAATTGGGTATGGGGTGTAGAGAGAGGGTGTGTTACACTCCAAGGTGTTCCCCAGGTTGCCTTTCCTGAGCTTCGATCTTCCGGCTCTCGTTTAGTAGTTCTTGGAAACTACACTGCATTAGGCCTTCAAATTGGGTATGGGGTGTAGAGAGAGGGTGTGTTACACTCCAAGGTGTTCCCCAGGTTGCCTTTCCTGAGCTTCGATCTTCCGGCTCTCGTTTAGTAGTTCTTGGAAACTACGCTGCATTAGGCCTACAAATTGGGTATGGGGTGTAGAGAGATGGTGTGTTCCACTCCAAGGTGTTCTCCAGGTTGCCTTGCCATTGCTTCGGTCTTCCGACTCTCGTTTAGTAGTTGTAGAAAAGTACACTGCATTAGGCCTACAAAATGGGTATGGGGTGGAGAGAGATGGTGTGTTACACTCCAAGGTGTTCCCCAGGTTGCCTTTCCTGAGCTTCTATCTTCAGGCTCTCATTAAATTGTGGTTAAATGGAACAACTGCATTTGGCGTACTAGATGGTTTGGGGCCTACTATCGGTGTCTGCCACTCCTTCCTGTTCTCCTGGTTTCCTGTCCTGAAATTCCATTTTCAGGCTCTCGTTAAGTAGTTGTTAATGTTAGACTGCATTTGGCCTACTAGTTGGGTTGGGGCCTACTATCGGTGTCTGCCACTCCTTGCTGTTCTCCTCCACTGAACAAAGCTGTGCCGCCTGTTTACTACGGTTGCCAATTTTGAACTGCATTTCGACTACTTACTGATTTGGCCCTACTCTCTGTGTCAGCCTCTCATTCCAGTTGTCCTCCACTGCAATGCCCCCTGGTTATTCCTGTGTTACCAATTTTGAACTGCATTTAGCCCACTTTATTCTTTGGGCCTATATCTGTGTTTCCACTTCATCGTGCCCATTGCCCAGCCAGTGATAGATGAGTCTGCTGGTACATTGACCCATAACGCAACATTCCCCGTGCATGCTACACAACAACATTGTGACCCTGCTGAAAGTCAGGTTGCTCTTCCCGCATACCATACCACCTTACACGGGGACAAAGAGGAAGGTGCAGATGAAAGTGCAGGTTCCTTCATCAGGTGGGGGGAGGAATACTAGTTGGCGACGTCACTGGCACAGGGCCTCTCATAGTACGCAAAAGTGTTGCTGCCGGTGGGAGGCGCCCCCGCCGTGCAAACACACCGCTGTACTTTGAGGGGCCCTGTGCCAGTGCCAATGCCAACAAGTGGGCCCCCCCTGCTTGCTCAGGATCACAGCACTTGCAAAGTTGAAATACTTACCTCTCCCTGCTCCACTGCCGTGACGTGGTCCAGATTTCCTGGGCCCACTAATTACTTGAACCAGCCCTACCCCACACAACTTTAGCCAAATGACCCCCAATTTCAAATGCCTTCCAATTATTATAAGGTAAATTACGCTTGACAAGCTTCATTAAGAAGAATGGATGGTTTTGACATTAAAATGGGCACTCTAGGTGTTTTCCTGGCCCCCACTCACTGCCGACTATGCTGCCCCATTGACTTGCATTGGGTTTCGTGTTTCGGTCGATCCCGACTTTACGTCATAATCGGCCGATTTCACTCGACCCGACTTTTGAGATAGTCGGGTTTCGCGAAACCCGGCTCGACTCTAAAAAGGTCAAGGTCGCTCAACTCTAATGTTAACTGTAAAACTCTGTGAATATTGCAAGTGTGAACACTATGCAAATTACAAAAAAAACATATATTCTCGGTAAATAGAGGGAATTTCAAAATGGATAGTGGCCTAGCAGTTGCAGAAATTCATGAGCAACAACCTGCATAACAAAACAAAATTTCATTAGTGTTAAGTACTTGTGATCCTAACCATCTCCATGATACTGCCACGCTCTGACGTAACATGCTGGTAGGACAACAATCAGGGCAGAATAGGCATATAGTGAGGACAGGAGATGGTGGCTAGCCCACACTGCAGCACTGCCCAGATGACTAAGAGTGGAGTACAACCATCCTATAAGCTTCCTAACAAAAGCAGCAATTTGTGATGCCTACAAATGGACTTATGAGTCCTGTAGCATGGTGATGGTGGTTTAATAACCATTGTGCACACAACTGCAGAAAGAAGAGGGATTATTAGACCAAACCAAAATCATTTCCATGACTTACCATGGCAGTGGGACAGCAGCTGCCACCATTTCTGTATGAGATTGTTAATTTGTAGTGATGAGCGAAGGTGCTCACTAGAGTTGAGCGACTTTTACTTTTTTAGGATCGAGTCGGGTTTCGCAAAACCCGACTTTGTCAAAAGTCGGGTCGGGTGAAATCGGCCGATTATTGCGAAAAGTCAGGGATCGGCCGAAACACGAAAACCCAATGCAAGTCAATAGGGAATCAAAGTCGGCAGTGAGTGGAGGACAGGAAAACACCTACAGTGCCCATTTTAATGCCAAAAACATCAATTCTTGTTACTTAAGCTTGTCAATCTTAAGTTACCTTATAATAATAGTTACTTATTGAAAATTGGGGGTCATTTGGCTAAAGTTGTGGGGGGTAGGGCTGGTCCAAGTTTTTCGTGGGCCCAGGAAATGCGGACTACGTCACGGAGGTGGAGCAGGGAGCAGTAAGTATTTAAACTTTGCAAGTGCTGTGATCCTGAGCAAGCAGGGGGGGGGGGCACTCGTTCTCATTGGCACTGGCACAGGGCCCCTCAAAGTACGGTGGTGTGTTTGACGGCAGGGGCGCCTCCCACTGGCAGAGACACTTTTGCGCACTATGAGGGGCCCTGTGCCAGTGACATCACCAACGTGTATGCCCCCCTACCTGATGAAGGAACCTGCACTTTCATCTGCACCTTCCTCTTTATTATCCCCGTGTAAGGTGGTATAGTATGCGGGAAGGGGAACCTGACTTTCAGCAGGCTCAGATTCTGGCTGTGTAGAGTGCAAGGGGAATGTAGTGGTCTGGGTCTATGTACCAGCAGACTCATCTAGCAGTGGCTGGGCAATGAAGGAAACACAGTTAGTAGGCCCAAATAATAAAGTAGGCTAAATGCATTTTAAAATTGGTAACAGGACTAAACAGGCGGCATTGCTTTGTTCAGTGTAGGACAACTGTAATGAGTGGCAGACACAGTTAGTAGGCCCAAGTAATAAAGTGGGCCAAATGCAGTTCAAAATTGGTAACAGGAGTAAACAGGTGGCACTGCTTTGTTCAGTGGAGGAGATCAGCAAGCAGCGGCAGACACCGTTAGTAGGCCCAACCAAACAAGTAGGCCAAATGCAGTTTAATATCCGAAACAGGATGAAAATTGAGGCTCAGCTTTGTTCAGTGGAAGAGAAAAGAAAGCAGCGGCAGACACCGTTAGTAGGCCCAACCAAACAAGTAGGCCAAATGCAGTTTAACCCTGCTGATGTTCGCATTTGCTATGCACTTGTACTGTTCCCGACCTATTAATTCTTGATTTGTAGCTACTCTAAGTGTTTTATTTCAATACTTTTTTCATTATTATACTGTATGTGAAAATGGTTGATCATCAACAAATGAAAAATGTAAATTTAAACTTAATAAATTATTATTTTTTTCATAAAAAGGTTACACAGGCTTTTTACAATTATCTTTGATTGTTGGCATTCTGCACACAAATAACAAAGACGCTTTACATTACTATTACTAAAACATGAAATTTAACTTTTTGAAAACAATATTTATAAATCAACAAATTAAAAATCATAAAAACTTCAACCTCTTTAGAAAGAAAAAAGAAAAACTGAACATGTTCATGCGTTTTTACACTGAACACAATAATAAGACACATGTCCTTTACACAGATATTTTGAACATCCAGCACATGTCAGATTAGTCTTATTGTCACAGGAAGATGGACAGAAGCTACATCTCTTCCTTTTTTTGCTGGTAGCTGTGCTGCTGATAGCTGTGCTGGTGGAGGTCGTGGATGTGGAGTCTCTTTCTTGAGCATGCTGGACACGTTTTACAATGGCTGTTGCTCCTTCACTTCTGGGGGTCACTTTTCTGCTCTCAATATATGGCCTAATCAGGGATTTGCCCAATTCCTCAAGAAATAATCTTCTTTTATTCAGCTTATTCCGGTTCCAATCGGGGTCGATTTCTCTCCATAAGACAAATGCATTGTATGCAGAAACGTCCAGTATGTTATAAAATAAAATCATTGGCCACCGATTGGTTTTGCGTTTGAATGTACAGTCATGGCCAAAATTTTTGAGAATGACACCAAAATTATATTTTCACATGATCTGCTGCCCTCTGGTTTTTATTAGTGTTTGATGTTTATATCACATACAGAAATATAATTGCAATCATATTATGAGTACCAATAGGTTATATTGACAGTTAGAATGAGTTAATGCAGCAAGTCAATATTTGCAGTGTTGACCCTTCTTCTTCAAGACCTCTGCAGTTCTCCCTGGCATGCTCTCAATCAACTTCTGGACCAAATCCTGACTGATAGCAGTCCATTCTTGCATAATCAATGCTTGCATTATGCCAGAATTTGTTGGTTTTTGTTTGTCCACCCGTCTCTTGATGATTGACCACAAGTTCTCAATGGGATTAAGATCTGGGGAGTTTCCAGGCCATGGACCCAAAATCTCTTGTTTTGTTCCATGAGCCATTTAGTTATCACCTTTGCTTTATGGCAAGGTGCTCCATCATGCTGGAAAAGGCATTGTTGGGCGCCAAACTGCTCTTGGACGGTTGGGAGAAATTGCTCCTGGAGGACATTCTGGTACCATTCTTTATTCATGGCTGTGTTTTTAGGCCAGACTGTCAGTGAGCCGATTCCCTTGGCTGAGAAGCAACTCCACACATGAATGGTTTCAGGATGCTTTACAGTTGGCATGAGACAAGACTGGTGGTAGCGCTCACCTCTTCTTCTAAGAATAAGCAGTTTTCCAGATGTCCCAAACAATCGAAAAGGGGATTCATCAGAGAAAATGACTTTGCCCCAGTCCTTAGCAGTCCACTCCCTGTACCTTTTGCAGAATATCAGTCGGTCGCTGATGTTTTTTCTGGAGAGAAGTGGCTTCTTTGCTGCCCTCCTTGAAACCAGGCCTTGCTCAAAGAGTCTCCGCCTCACAGTGCGTGCAGAAGCACTCACACCAGCCTGCTGCCATTCCTGAGCAAGCTCGGCACTGCTGGTTGTCCGATCCCGCAGCTGAAACAGTTTTAAGATACGGTCCTGGCGCTTGCTGGTCTTTCTTGGGCGCCCTGGAGCCTTTTTGACAAAAATGGAAGCTCTCTCCTTGAAGTTCTTGATGATGCGATAGATTGTTGACTGAGGTGCAATCTTTGTAGCTGCGATACTCTTCCCTGTTAGGCCATTTTTGTGCAGTGCAATGATGGCTGCACGTGTTTCTTTAGAGATAACCATGGTTAACTGAAGAGAAACAGTGATACCAAGCACCAGCCTCCTTTTAAAGTGTCCAGTGATGTCATTCTTACTTAATCATAACTGATTGATCGCCAGCCCTGTCCTCATCAACACCCACACCTGTGTTAATGGATCAATCACTAAAACGATGTTAGCTGCTCCTTTTAAGGCAGGACTGCAATGATGTTGAAATGTGTTTTGGGGTTAAAGTTCATTTTCTGGGCAAATATTGACTTTGCAAGTGCAGTAATTGCTGTTAAGCTGATCACTCTGACATTCAGGAGTATATGCAAATTGCCATTAGAAAAAATGAAGCAGTAGACTTTGGAAAAATTAATATTTGTCTCATTCTCAAAATTTTTGTCTATGACTGTATATGTTGATATTGCTTGGTCTACAGTATCAACTGCTCCCTTTGTGGCATTTTAATCCAAAATAATGTCAGGCTTTCTGTCTTCTCTATCACTTTCGGCATTGTCATGGTGCATTGTGCTCATTAGAATTACATAAGTTTGGAAAAGAAAAGAATAGTTGTAAAGATATGTATTCACAGCTTTAGTCAATAGACATTTTCGAAACATTGTTATCCAAGTTTTGAAAAAAAAGAATACCTGTAAAGATGTGTATTCACAGCTCAGTGCTCTCTCTCACAGATTCCAGTGTCTCTTTCACAGGACTTAGCTTCAGGGTGTACAAATCACTGGTGTCCAATTTATAAGACAACAGTGTCTTCTCTCACAAACTGAAAATGCATTTGACTAAATAAATACTTGATTACTGATAACAGTGAAACCCCCAGCCTTTGAATGATAGATAACCAGTCTCCTCTCTCGCAAACAGCAAATAGATAATACTAGATAATTACTTGTTTACTGATCAGAACAGTGAAACCACCACCATTTTGAGATGAAGTACACATAAAAAAGATAACTTTTGCAGTCAGAAATAATCAGAGACCTGTAGAACAGTATAAAATGCTGTTGGGTCATATTGACCCGAACAGTACAAGTGTAACAATCAGCGTGTAGCAAAAAGTAAACAAAAAAAAAATATATATAGAGCTCCACAAATGAGGAGAAGTCAAGATACCACTAGTTTCAAATCCTCATATAAAAAAATCTACAGGGTCTCAAAAATCATTTCGGATCATATTGACCTGAACAGTACAGCCGGGTTAATATCCGAAACAGGATGAAAATTGAGGCTCAGCTTTGTTCAGTGGAGGAGAAAAGCAAGGTGTGGCAGGCACCGTTTGTAGGCCCAACCAAACAAGTAGGCCAAATGCAGTTTAATATCCGAAACAGGATGAAAATTGAGGCTCAACTTTGTTCAGTGGAGGAGAAAAGCAAGGAGCGGCAGACACCGTTAGTAGGCCCAACCAAACAAGTAGGCCAAATGCAGTTTAATATTTGAAACCCGAGTAAACTGGCGGCTCAGCTTTGTTCAGTGGAGGACAACTGTAATGGGAGGCAGACACAGTTAGTAGGCTTAAATAAGTAAGTAGCCTAAATGCAGTTCAAAATTGGTAACAAGAGTAAACAGGCGGCTTGGCGTTGTTCAGTGGAGGACAACTATAATGAGTGGCGCAGACACAGTTTGTAGGCCCACAATAAAAAAGTAGGCTAAAAGGAGTTCAAAATTGGTAACAAGAGTAAACAGGCGGCTTAGCTTTGTTCAGTGGAGGACAACTGTAATGAGTGGCGCAGACATGGTTAGTAGGCTCAAATACAAAAGTAGGCTCAAAGGTGTTCAAAATTGATAACAGGACTAAACAGGCGGCATAGCTAGGTATCGGGGTGGGCTCCTCTGCTGAGTAGCAGACAGTGGTAGTAGGCGCAAAGTATTAACTGGTCTAAATGGAGGCCAGGGCCCCTGTATAGTTTAGCTATCATCTATCATTTCAACAAATTTGTATTGGCAGTGCCATTGAAGGATTTAACAGCACAGACTACCACTTGCAATACTTACCTCCCCCTGCTCCACCACTGTGTAGAGCACTGTTTGAGCTGGGGGGAACACTCTCTTGTGGGCGGCGGTACTGGCACAGGGCCCCTCATATTATAATGGTGTGTCTGACGTTGGGTGTGCACCACCACCGTCAGAGACAGTTCATTGTACTATGAGGGACCCTGTGCCAGTGCTGTCGCCCAAAAGTGGGCACACCCACCTGTCCACGCAAACGGCACTCGCACGGGAGCTTGCGCCAAGTGGTGACCACGGCCGTGTGGGGGGAGTCAGCCCATTTGGGGGCGTATAAAAATGGCCTATGGTGGACATTCAGCAGCTGCAAATGGAGGAATTGGAGCAGTCAGTAAGAGGAGGCCAAAAGCAAGACATTTTTCAGGCAAGCTACGTGTCAGCAGGGGAAGGTGGGGCAAAATAATTTGAAATCCATGATTGGTTCATTTTAATGAAAGTTAGATCATCAAGATTTCGGGTAGCCAGACAAGTCCTTTTTTCGGTCAGTATTGAACCAGCAGCACTGAAGACTCTTTCTGATAGCACACTAGCAGCTAGGCAAGCAAGCTCTTGTAATGCATATTCTGCCAATGCAGGCCAGGTGTCTATTTTTGATGCCCAGTAATCAAAGGGGAAAGACCTGTGATGGAGAACATCGATAAGGGAGGAAAAATATTTCATAACCATACTGGACAAATGCTGTCTCCTGTCACTTTGAATCGTTGCAGCAGTACCTATCGTGTCTGCGGTCATTGTGAAATCACTCCACAACCTGGTCATAAAACCCCACTTCTGATTTGTGCACCTCTAACACCTCTGCCATGTTGCCCCCTACAGCTCGTGTGAGAACCATCACTGCTGCTGTGTGCTGGGAATGCCTGAACCAAACGGTCTACAAGAGTTGATTGTTTGGTAGCCACTATTTGCTCATGGTTCTCATGTGGCATGATATTTTGTAATTTCCCTTTATATCGTGGATCCAGGAGGCAGACCAACTAGGAATCGTCATCGGTCATCATTTTTATAATGCGTGGGTCCCTTTTTAGGATACGCAAGGCATAATCAGCCATGTGGGCCAATGTTCCAGTTGTCAATTCACTGCTTGTGCTGGGTTGAGGATCACTTTCTTGCAATTCAACATCACTTGTCTCCCGCAAAAAACCTGTACCAAACCTTGCAACGCCACCAGTTTCTATTGCCCCCTGAGAAGCATCTTCCTCCCATAAATATAAATCCCCATCATCCTCCTCCTCCTCCTCCTCTTCGTCCGCCACCTCATCCAGGAGAGTTCCCTGAGCAGGCAATGGCTGACTGTCATCAAGGCTTCACTCCTACTCGGCCGCATACACCTGCTCCTTAATGTGCGTCAAACTTTGCATCAGCAGAGACATTAGTGGGATGCTCATCCTTATGATGGCGTCGTCTGCACTTACCAGCCGTGTGCATTGCTCAAAACTCGGAAGGACTTGACAGAGGTCTTGTAGCTTCGACCACTGCACACCAGACAACTCCATGTCTGCCATCCAACTGCCTGCCCGTGTATGTGTATCCTCCCACAAATACATTACAGGACGCTTCTGTTCGCCCAGCCTCTGAAGCATGTGAAGTGTGGAGTTCCACCTTGTTGCAACGTCGATTATGCGGTGCTGGGGAAGCTTCAGCGATCGCTGATGGTTCAGCATACGGCTGGAGTGTACGGGCGACCGGCGGATGTGCGAGCAAAGTCTTCGCACCTTCAGGAGCAGGGCTGGTAACCCCGGATAATTTTTCAGGAAGCACTTGAGAATGCTTGGTCTGGGGGAAAATGTGTGTAAATGGGTTAGTAACTGGCTTAGTGATAGAAAGCAGAGGGTGGTTATAAATGGTATAGTCTCTAACTGGGTCGCTGTGACCAGTGGGGTACCGCAGGGGTCAGTATTGGGACCTGTTCTCTTCAACAAATTCATTAATGATCTGGTAGAAGGTTTACACAGTAAAATATCGATATTTGCAGATGATACAAAACTATGTAAAGCAGTTAATACAAGAGAAGATAGTATTCTGCTACAGATGGATCTGGATAAGTTGGAAACTTGGGCTGAAAGGTGGCAGATGAGGTTTAACAATGATAAATGTAAGGTTATACACATGGGAAGAAGGAATCAATATCACCATTACACACTGAATGGGAAACCACTGGGTAAATCTGACAGGGAGAAGGACTTGGGGATCCTAGTTAATGATAAACTTACCTGGAGCAGCCAGTGCCAGGCAGCAGCTGCCAAGGCAAACAGGATCATGGGGTGCATTAAAAGAGGTCTGGATACACATGATGAGAGCATTATACTGCCTCTGTACAAATCCCTAGTTAGACCGCACATGGAGTACTGTGTCCAGTTTTGGGCACCGGTGCTCAGGAAGGATATAATGGAACTAGAGAGAGTACAAAGGAGGGCAACAAAATTAATAAAGGGGATGGGAGAACTGCAATACCCAGATAGATTAGCGAAATTAGGATTATTTAGTCTAGAAAGGAGACGACTGAGGGGCGATCTGATAACCATGTATAAGTATATAAGGGGACAATACAAATATCTCGCTGAGGATCTGTTTATACCAAGGAAGGTGACGGGCACAAGGGGGCATTCTTTGCGTCTGGAGGAGAGAAGGTTTTTCCACCAACATAGAAGAGGATTCTTTACTGTTAGGGCAGTGAGAATCTGGAATTGCTTGCCTGAGGAGGTGGTGATGGCGAACTCAGTCGAGGGGTTCAAGAGAGGCCTGGATGTCTTCCTGGAGCAGAACAATATTGTATCATACAATTATTAGGTTCTGTAGAAGGACGTAGATCTGGGGATTTATTATGATGGAATATAGGCTGAACTGGATGGACAAATGTCTTTTTTCGGCCTTACTAACTATGCTACTATGTTACTATGTTACTGCACCACCAGGTTCAAGGTGTGAGCCAGGCAAGGTATGTGTTTCAGTTCTGAAATGGCTATGGCAGCCATAAAATTCCTTCTGTTATCACTGGCTACCTTGACTGCCTCAAGATGTACACTGCCCAGCCATGACTGAGTTTCTTGCCGCAAGTACTAGACCAGTACTTCCGCGGTGTGTCTGTTGTCGCCCAAACACTTCATTTCCAACACAGCCTAATGACGCTTACCACTAGCTGTTCCATAATGTGACACCTCGTGTGCAACACTGGCAGCTGCGGAGAGAGTGGTCGGGTGACTGCGCTCTGTGGACAAGCTTTCGCTTCTGGAGGAGGAGGAGGGGTGTCGAACGCCCACTGCCAACTGTTTCCTAGACCGTGGGTTAGGCAGAACTGTCCCACTATGGCTGTCCCCTGTGGACCCTGCATCCACCACATTAACCCAGTGCACCGTGATGAACATGTAACGTCCCTGTCTGTTGTCAGGTGCACCTTTCTACTGACTGATTGCCTGAGTGCATGTACAATGCGGTCTTTGACATGCTGGTGGAGGGCTGGCATGGCTTTTCTCGCAAAGAAAGGCCATCAGGGTTTTGAAAGCTTCACTTTCAAACAGCCGGTAGGGCATCGTCTCTAATGAGATTAGTCTAGCAATGTGGGCGTTCAAACCCTGTGTACGCAGATGAGAGGATGAGTTCTTCCTTTTCCTAACGAGAGTCTCTTGTAGGGTGAGCTGGACTGGAGAGCTGCATATGGTGGAACTAGCGGGGGTGGTGGCAGATTCAGAGAGGGTTGGTGATGGTATTCTTGATGTTGGCCTACATACAGTGTTTCCTACCAAGAACCTTGTGATTCCCTGACTGCTTTGGCCTTGCGACGATACCTCCACATTTGCTGTTGGTGGTGTCCTAACTGGTGGGCTTACAGTGAGGAAAGCAATGTAGCGTTGCTGACTACCTTCATTCTGAGTGGGTGCACGAACGGTACGGGACGTTTGGTAGTTAGTCCACGCTTGCAAGTGTATGCTGGTTAAATGTCTACGCATGCACGTTGTGTTTAAATTTTGGACATTCTTCCCTCTGCTAAAGGTCTTTTAGCATTTCTTACAGATAACTTTGCGCTGATCATTCGGATCTTGGTTAAAAAATTCCCACACTGCACTCTTCCTACTATCAAATACCTTTTGTGGCATTGCACGCTGTTCTCCTTTCACTGAATGGCCACGCTGTCCTAAAAGTGTTTTTGGTTTTGTCAAACGTTTTTGGCCAGATACGGGCCTGCCAGATGAAAGCTGTTGCGATGTAGATGCCTGCTGCGGATCATCCTCCTCCGCTTCAGAGCTACTGCCAGCGGCACCCTGTTCCCCCAATGGCTGCCAATCTGGGTCAACAACTGGGTCATCTATCACCTCCTCTTCAATGTCATGTGCACCTTCCTCTGTGTCACCGTGTAAGGTGCTATAGCGTTCGGGACGGGGCACCATATTCTCATTAGGGTCAGATTCTGGCTCAGTACACTGTGAGGGCACTGTAGTGATCTGAGTCAATGGAACAGCATGATAATCTAGCTGTGGCTGTGCATCTGTGCACTCCATGTCCGATTCATCTTGTAATGGGCTGTTAACTATTTCCCTTTCTAACCCTGGCACGGTATGCGTAAGTGTCGCCTGCCGCATCCTTCACTTTTGCTTTGGGTGAAGGACACAAGGAAGCGACTTGTTCCTGACCGGGAGCATCCACTGACGACTCACTGCTTTTATATTTCGAACTTTCTGAAGAGGCGAAAAAGCTAGAGGCTGAGTCAGCAAGGAAAGCCAAAAGTTTTTCCTGCTGCTCAGGCTTTAAAAGCGGTTTTCCTACTCCCAGATAAGGGAGCCTTCGAGGCCTTGTGTAGCCAGATGATGACGCTGGCTCAACACCTCCAGCCTTAGGTGCTATTTTGCTTTTCCCACTACCACCAGATGCTCCACCACCACCATCAGTACCAGCTGGCAATGACCGCCCACGGCCTCTTCCACCAGACTTCCTAATTTTTTGGGAAAATCTAACCAAAATAACAACCGTTATATGGTGCTGTTAAACAAGGTAGAAGGTGTATATAAACTTGTTGTCAATTTAAATCTCCCTTTTTTTGGGGGGAGACTGCAGCAAAAAACAATCCCGGTGTATTACACTACACAATGTAAGTGGCAGAACCTGGCTGGCAGATATACGACAAACAGAACTGACGTATAGAAACTTGTTGGCAATTTAAATCTCCCTTTTTTGAGGGGGGAGACTGCAGCAAAAAACAGGCCCTGTGTATTACTCGTACACAATGTAAGTGGCAGAAAGTGGCTGGCAGATATATAAAAAAATACAAGGGCTGTAGTTCAATTTCAATCTTCCTACAATGATCAAAGGACAAGTATGGCAGCAATAAAAAGGACTGCTGCACACAAAAGTGTGGACAAAGAAACAAGAGAACTGTGCAGAAAGGAGCAACAGGATTTGTGCTTTGAAAAAAAGCAGTTGGTTTGCACAGCGGCGTACAAACAGCAATACAGCTATCAGGGAGCCTTATAAGGCAGCCTAATAAGCTACAGAGCTGATGCACACAAAAAAAAAACTCCATTGTCCCTGCAAAGAAAAGGTGGTGTTGGACAGTGGAAATCGCTACAGCACAAGCAGTTTCTGGGTTAATCTTCCCTCCCTAACTATATCCCTTCTTCTGATGAAGCTGCAGCAACCTCTCCCTATGCTAAGATCGGCAGAAATAAGATGGCGGTCGGCGTGCACGCCCCTTTATAGCCCCTGTGACACCGCAGAAAGCAAGCCAATCACTGTAATGCCCTTCTCTAAGATGGTGGGGACCGAGACCTATGTCATCACGCTGCCCACACTCTGTGTCCTCCTTCATTGGATGAGAAATGGCGCTGAAAGCGTCATATGAAACGCGACTTTGGCGTGAAGATCGCCAACCTCATGGCCGATCCCACACTAGGATCGGGTCGGGTTTCACGAAACCCGACTTTGCCAAAAGTCGGCGATTTTTGAAATTGTCCGATCCATTTCGCTCAACCCTAGTGATGAGTCTGTGTTTAGGTTCCCCTTTGACTGAGAATCATGTCGGTTCTGTGTGGGCGTCTAAAATCTCCTTTTTTGTTTGACTAAACTATTACAGATAGGACACGCAGGCTGATATCAGAGATTTCTGTTGAGAACAATATGTATTGCTGACATAGCACAATGACCTAATCCTAATGACTGTGGTGGACTCTTTTGTGCAGTTCGTCTGTTGTATAATTGTATTAAGTTAATGCCTCTGATCAGAGTGTTGGCTTCAGGGTACGTGCACACGTCAGGATTTCTTGCAGAAATTTCCTGAAGAAAACCGGAAATTTTCTGCAAGAAATCCGCATTTTTTTTTTGCGTTTTTTCCCCGTTTTTTTCGCGTTTTTTTTTAGCATTGTGCAAGCGAAATTAGCTTGCAGAATGCTAAAGTTTTCCAAGCGATCTGTAGCATCGCTTGGAAAACTGACTGACAGGTTGGTCACACTTGTCAAACATAGTGTTTGACAAGTGTGACCCACTTTTTACTATAGATGCAGCCTCAATAGTAAAAGATAGAATATTTAAAAATAATAAAAAAAAACAAAAAAAAAATGGTTATACTTACCTGCAGACAGCCGATCTCCTCATCGGCATCCGTTCCTATAGATGGTGTGTGTGCAGGACCTTCGATGACGTCGCGGTCACGTGAGCGGTCACATGAGCCTTCACGCGACCAATCACAAGACGGCGACGTCATTGCGAGTCCTTCACACAGAGCATCTATAGGAATGGAAGAGAGAGCATGCACCGCTGAGAGGTGGGAGGACTCCGAGGCCATCAGAGAGTAAGTATATCACTATTTTTTATTTTAATTCTTTTTTTTTACCAATTATATGGTGCCCAGTCCGTGGAGGAGAGTCTCCTCTCCTCCACCCTGGGTACCAACCGCACATAATCTGCTTACTTCCCGCATGCTGTGCACAGCCCCATGCGGAAAGTAAGCAGATTAATGCATTCCTAGGTGTGCGGAATCCACGCAATTCCGCAAATTTAATGAACATGTTGCTTTTTTTTTCCGCAATGCAATTTTTTCGCGGAAAAAAAAGCAACATTTGCACAAGAAATGCGGAATACACTTTAAATAATAGGAGGCATATGTAAGCGTTTTTTTCGCGTTTTTATCACGTTTTTATAGCGAAAAAAACGCGAAAAATACTGAACGTGTGCACATGGCTTCACGTGATCCAATAATCTCACGAGAGAATCGGAGCACACTGAGGAGAAGATGGAGGAAAGAATTCTCTATCTTCTTTATCTTATCACTTTGCGGAATTCAGACTGCACTCAGATGTCTTCCAAGTGCAGTCCAATATTCTGCACCCAAACACTGATTTGAATGTTTGCATGCCGTCCAATATACCCTGCTACTCAGCATTATGTGATTTTTTTTTTTGTCATGCCAATTCAGTATGAGAAGAAGACACTAGTCTTCTAGAAATCCCATCCTCACTATGTTTCTCCCCTCCGCAGCGTTATTTTAGCTGCAGTGCAGGTTTTGGGACATTCGCATCACCACAGCATGGTCATTTCATGCTGCGGAGTCAGAAGAGATCGCCATCGGGTGAATGTGGGGAGAAGCCGCCCTGCACCCCTGCAAATAAATAAAACCAATGTGCGTTCTAAGCTATAAAACATGCAGGTTTAGATGAGCATAAAACCAAGGTAAAAATGCAGCAAAACCTTCCTTGTGTGAACACAGCCTAAAGAGGAGGAGAGAGTGGAGAATACATGTTACTTCATTCATTGGCCAATAGACCTGTCATAGGGGGGCACCAAAATCTCCTCATTTGCATTAGATGTAAACAATTTCCTCAGGAAATTGTCCTGTTCTAGTCTGTATTTTACCGGAGGTGAGCCCCTTATACTACTATATAGCAGCTTAGTATGCATCATGGGGGTCACTGACTTCCTTTTTACTTAGTGGTGTTACCATTTTTTGGAATGTAGAAATTTGGAAGTGGACAATACAGTACGTGGGCCGGTGGGGTCTGGAGGGGGGCCAATCAGAACTAATGCTATGGGGCCCCATCATTTCTATGTACGCCCCAGGTGCAGGATGCATTGCACCATTCACATATGTCTCTGCTGCAGGACTGACTGGTCATAACTTCCACACCACGTCCAATGTCGCCCCTTGGTACATACAGGCATCCAGCCATGTTTCTCCCGAGCAGCGTTTGGTCGGTGGCGCTTGTCCCCCTTCCCGCTCCCACATCCCTTGCCCAACCAAATGGGAAGGCCCCTATTAGTCCCGGACAGCCCTGTGTGTGGCACTTGTGATTGGCTAAGCGTTTTGGGACACGGAAGTGTGGTCTGTTATAGAAGACGCACCATTTTTTACTGATTTAAAAAAATTACTACGGGGGGGGGGGGCATTTTGCAGTTTGCCTCAGGCAGCAGAGAGGCTAGGCTCACCCCTGTCTGTGTGATGTAAGCCACATGCATCGCATATCATTGTGCTAAATATCCTAAAGTTTTAGTACTCCAATTTTATTTTTGGGTGTCATAGCCAACTTTTTGACAAAATTTTGGTGTGCCAAAAAAAGGCCACATTTTGATCAGTCTGTTATCTCTGGCTGATACCTGGTGTATCAGTAGTGCCAAAATCCGTGCTTTCCAGGCATACATTGCATTCTTCTGTCTGCTACCTTTGGTCTATTCAGTATTTATTGTTTAAAAAAATATATAAATATAAATATATATATATGGAAAGGCTTGTTTGGTCTTAAACAACTGCACAGCCTGCTTCAGTGCCACTTTACCTATCCTGCTAGGATCCCTACCACTGCCTAACCTATTTAGGGAGGGTAAGATATACAGGACCTTAACATCAGGGGCTAGGGATCCAGACGTCATTTACTATTTCTTGAGGGGAATTTTGTTATCTTCTGTCTCTCCTCTGACCCTTTTTGTAGGGGGCATTACTACGTGTGCCTGGATTTATTCCAGGATCTTGGATTTGGTGTGTGGTAGTACACTATATTATATCATGCCCATATGTTGGGAATATTGACTTTGTGATCTATTTACTGATGCATATGAGCTGTACAATGTTGTTTGCTGTGTTATAGCATTTATCTGTTATCTGTATGGACCCGTTACCCCAGGTCACATTATGGGGTTTTTAAATGTTTTTATGTACTTTGTCTAATGTTCCCTTAATAAAGTTGTATTTTGCTTATTATTTTTGTATTGTTGTGGTGATCCCAATTTTGATGCATACACTTTCTCTTGTCTGGTCTTATGACACTATACATTTAGAATGAAGCAGAGCCAGCATAATTTTTCATCATGTCCAGGAGAGACGCCGCACCCTGTACAGATAATGTCCAGTGTTAGAGTGATACAGCAATGCGGTCAGACTAACCACAGGCACACTTTGCAATGCCAGCTAATATCTCATTACTGTATGATAGTGTAATTCTCAATATTGTATGTTGTAATAAGCAATCTAAACTGGCAACTGGCCTAGCACAACTGTGCACAAAGATAAAGAATACATTCTAGCTTAGTTAGCTAACAGTGTGAAGCTGACAAGTGCACCTTTGCTGAAGCTGATAACTCCGGTCAGAACAACGCTTTAAGCTTGAAAATTTTGATGACATAAAATCTGATACAATTCTATCATTATTCTGCAAGTCAGAAGTGAACCACTGTAAAAGCTTCTTGAATGATAACCCGCGCGCTAAATGGTATAATACATATATGCAATAATGGCCACATACACTACTATACAAATCCTGGATTTGCGCGTTCTGATAACAATAAGAGTCCCAATTCTTGTTCAGGAATGTCACAAAATCGCGTGGAAAGCTAATATTGTCCGCACGAAAGCCGTAACTATCAAAAAATATGCCCGTCTTATAATCGCAGAGTACGATTAATACCCATTGGCGTCCAGCTTGATTCGCCGGGTCTGTATTCATGATATATGCCGTGGGTCTCTGAGTCACTCTTTCTTCCAGAAGCAAATCACACGGAAACACACCGGCGAATATGCTCTCTGCATAATTATCGGCCCTCACTACCGCTGTAAGCTGCAGACTGTCCATCGTTACTTAATTAAAATCATACAAGATCTCTCGCCTATTATTAATTTCCAGTATGGTGTGGTTGACTGCAAAAACAATCATATTTATCGCGTGGGGTGTCGCTAGCGCAAAGCGGACTTCAGCACGCAGGTTACCTGTTTTAATGAGCAAGAAATGGCCTCCAGGCTCTTGATCAGGCGATAAATCAAAAACAAATAGCGTGAATCCAGCCATAAATTCTTCACGATCTATCGCCATGGCACAATCAGCCTTTTGCTTGCCAGATATATGGGCAAGCGCCATATACTCTCTGATGGCTAAAGCATCATTAAAATTAGGATTATAAGGTCTCGCGGGTATCTGCTGGCCATCCAGATATAATGCCGCGTGGTTGATGTGGTAGTGGTGAAAGTCCTTTTAGAAGAAAAGGTGCGGGGTCTGGAAGAAAGAATAGCAACTTTGAAACTCATCAAAGAGAATGAAGACTTTCTAGACAGAACAGAAGCATCTCTACTGGTCACAGAAGGTGAAAATAGTGTCAGAGAACGTCCAAAAGCAGATGAGTGGAAGCATGTGACCAAAAGAAGCAAGAAGACCATGGAGAAATCACCAACCACACAACTGAAGAACCGATATCAAATCTTTGTAGAGGATGAAGATGGCACACCTAAGGATGAAGCAATACCAGCAAGCAAAAAAGAAAAGGGCACACAGCAACAAGTGACAGCAAAAAGTACAGCCAAGAAGCAACGAAGAGTGGTGGTGGTGGGAGACTCACTACTGAGAGGCACAGAAGCAGCCATCTGCAGACCGGACATAACTGCAAGAGAAGTATGCTGCCTTCCAGGTGCGATGATCAAGGATGTGACCGATAGGATACCAAAGCTCTTCAACTCCAAGGACGTCCACCCATTTCTTTTGATACATGTTGGCACCAATGACACGGCAAGGAAGGACCTACCGACAATCTGCAAAGACTTTGAAGAGTTGGGGAAGAAAGTAAAGGAACTGGATGCACAGGTAGTTTTTTCTTCTATCCTTCCAGTAGACGGGCATGGCACCAGGAGATGGAACAGGATCCTTGATGCAAACAACTGGCTAAAACGATGGTGCAGACAACAAGGATTCGGATTCCTGGACCACGGTGTGAATTACTTGTACGATGGACTCCTCGCCAGAGAAGGACTACACCTCAACAAACCTGGGAAACACACATTCGCCAGAAGACTCGCTACACTCATCAGGAGGGCGTTAAACTAGAAGAAGAGGGGACGGGAAGAAAAACATTAGACTTGAACAAAAAAGATCCAGGAAAACATACTCAGAAGGGAGATAAGAACATTTCTAAAACAATCCACAGCGAGGAGATTGGAACAAAACAAAATCCTCTAAACTGCATGCTCGCAAACGCCAGAAGCCTGACAAACAAGATGGAAGAACTAGAAGCAGAAATATCTACAGGTAACTTTGACATAGTGGGAATAACCGAGACATGGTTAGATGAAAGCTATGACTGGGCAGTTAACTTACAGGGTTACAGTCTGTTTAGAAAGGATCGTAAAAATCGGAGAGGAGGAGGGGTTTGTCTCTATGTAAAGTCTTGTCTAAAGTCCACTTTAAGGGAGGATATTAGCGAAGGAAATGAGGATGTCGAGTCCATATGGGTCGAAATTCATGGAGGGAAAAATGGTAACAAAATTCTCATTGGGGTCTGTTACAAACCCCCAAATATAACAGAAACCATGGAAAGTCTACTTCTAAAGCAGATAGATGAAGCTGCAACCCATAATGAGGTCCTGGTTATGGGGGACTTTAACTACCCGGATATTAACTGGGAAACAGAAACCTGTGAAACCCATAAAGGCAACAGGTTTCTGCTAATAACCAAGAAAAATTATCTTTCACAATTGGTGCAGAATCCAACCAGAGGAGCAGCACTTTTAGACCTAATACTATCTAATAGACCTGACAGAATAACAAATCTGCAGGTGGTCGGGCATCTAGGAAATAGCGACCACAATATTGTACAGTTTCACCTGTCTTTCACTAGGGGGACTTGTCAGTGAGTCACAAAAACACTGAACTTTAGGAAGGCAAAGTTTGACCAGCTTAGAGATGTCCTTAATCTGGTAGACTGGGACAATATCCTCAGAAATAAGAATACAGATAATAAATGGGAAATGTTTAAGAACATCCTAAATAGGCAGTGTAAGCGGTTTATACCTTGTGGGAATAAAAGGACTAGAAATAGGAAAAACCCAATGTGGCTAAACAAAGAAGACAGGCAATTAACAGAAAAAGAAAGCATTTGCACTACTAAAGCAGGATGGCACCATTGAAGCTCTAAAAAACTATAGGGAGAAAAATACTTTATCTAAAAAACTAATTAAAGCTGCCAAAAAGGAAATAGAGAAGCACATTGCTAAGGAGAGTAAAACTAATCCCAAACTGTTCTTCAACTATATCAATAGTAAAAGAATAAAAACTGAAAATGTAGGCCCCTTAAAAAATAGTGAGGAAAGAAAGGTTGTAGATGACGAGGAAAAAGCTAACATATTAAACACCTTCTTCTCCACGGTATTCACGGTGGAAAATGAAATGCTAGGTGAAATCCCAAGAAACAATGAAAACCCTATATTAAGGGTCACCAATCTAACCCAAGAAGAGGTGCGAAACCGGCTAAATAAGATTAAAATAGATAAATCTCCGGGTCCGGATGGCATACACCCACGAGTACTAAGAGAACTAAGTAATGTAATAGATAAACCATTATTTCTTATTTTTAGGGACTCTATAGCGACAGGGTCTGTTCCGCAGGATTGGCGCATAGCAAATGTGGTGCCAATATTCAAAAAGGGCTCTAAAAGTGAACCTGGAAATTATAGGCCAGTAAGTCTAACCTCTATTGTTGGTAAAATATTTGAAGGGTTTCTGAGGGATGTTATTCTGGATTATCTCAATGAGAATAACTGTTTAACTCCATATCAGCATGGGTTTATGAGAAATCGCTCCTGTCAAACCAATCTAATCAGTTTTTATGAAGAGGTAAGCTATAGGCTGGACCACGGTGAGTCATTGGACGTGGTATATCTCGATTTTTCCAAAGCGTTTGATACCGTGCCGCACATGAGATTGGTACACAAAATGAGAATGCTTGGTCTGGGGGAAAATGTGTGTAAATGGGTTAGTAACTGGCTTAGTGATAGAAAGCAGAGGGTGGTTATAAATGGTATAGTCTCTAACTGGGTCGCTGTGACCAGTGGGGTACCGCAGGGGTCAGTATTGGGACCTGTTCTCTTCAACATATTCATTAATGATCTGGTAGAAGGTTTACACAGTAAAATATCGATATTTGCAGATGATACAAAACTATGTAAAGCAGTTAATACAAGAGAAGATAGTATTCTGCTACAGATGGATCTGGATAAGTTGGAAACTTGGGCTGAAAGGTGGCAGATGAGGTTTAACAATGATAAATGTAAGGTTATACACATGGGAAGAAGGAATCAATATCACCATTACACACTGAATGGGAAACCACTGGGTAAATCTGACAGGGAGAAGGACTTGGGGATCCTAGTTAATGATAAACTTACCTGGAGCAGCCAGTGCCAGGCAGCAGCTGCCAAGGCAAACAGGATCATGGGGTGCATTAAAAGAGGTCTGGATACACATGATGAGAGCATTATACTGCCTCTGTACAAATCCCTAGTTAGACCGCACATGGAGTACTGTGTCCAGTTTTGGGCACCGGTGCTCATGAAGGATATAATGGAACTAGAGAGAGTACAAAGGAGGGCAACAAAATTAATAAAGGGGATGGGAGAACTACAATACCCAGATAGATTAGCGAAATTAGGATTATTTAGTCTAGAAAAAAGACGACTGAGGGGCGATCTAATAACCATGTATAAGTATATAAGGGGACAATACAAATATCTCGCTGAGGATCTGTTTATACCAAGGAAGGTGACGGGCACAAGGGGGCATTCTTTGCGTCTGGAGGAGAGAAGGTTTTTCCACCAACATAGAAGAGGATTCTTTACTGTTAGGGCAGTGAGAATCTGGAATTGCTTGCCTGAGGAGGTGGTGATGGTGAACTCAGTCGAGGGGTTCAAGAGAGGCCTGGATGTCTTCCTGGAGCAGAACAATATTGTATCATACAATTAGGTTCTGTAGAAGGACGTAGATCTGGGAATTTATTATGATGGAATATAGGCTGAACTGGATGGACAAATGTCTTTTTTCGGCCTTACTAACTATGTTACTATGTTACTATGTTACTATGTCCAGTGGGTTTTTTGTGTAAGAACCGCTGAAGGTCTCATTATCTACAAACCCCAATATAACAGTTTTTGGTATCTGTCCTAGGAAGAGGTTCTTGTGGTTCGTGATCCGTGTCCCTGCTGCGATGCTGTACACTTTCAGGCATGTTCGGTCAATAGCGTACTTGGCTGTTGCGGATAGGAGGGCCTGGCTGTGACCGATTCGAACAGCCGGAGATACCTGCACTCTTTTCACATAGAGAGCCGCCTGCGAGATTTGCACCTTCAGCGGTTCGGCTTCTGCGGACATTAGGCAGAAAGTATCCTTATTTCTTGATAACTTAACCTTAAGGTCAAGGCCATTCAATATTAACTTTGGTTGGTTAAATATATCCCCAAAAATGGGCCCCAAGAGGTCGACCGGCTTTGAGCGAGAAGCTGCACTGGCTCTTTTGATAAACCCTGCATTTGCGCCATCCAAGCGCCGGTCATTATGATGGCCCGCAGTGTCTTTATAGAACAAACCGGCTGTAAATTGTGATGACAGCGTCTGCGAGCTGTAATTTAAAAGGGTCTCTATGTACGCTCTATAACTGTAGAGATTGTCCGATTGTGAGATAAGCCGGTCTCCCAGAGTAATATCGACCTGGTTAAAAAGAGTGGCTAGAGGGTAGTTTATGAGCGCCACACGTGCACCGTCGGCGATAGCCGTATTATCTTGCTTCACGATGCGACAGCTTATGTACAGCAGCGTGTTCTTCAGATCATAATAATAATCGCCGCTCCCAGATATGTAAAATTCCAACGGTCCATTGTCTGACAGAGCCGCAACCGGCTGTACTTCTACAAATAGAGATTTCTCTATACTTGTTTGTGTCGGGGGTACGTCAAAAATATCCAGTTCAGCTTTTGCGCACTCTACAGAAGCGTCATGCAGGAAAGCCATGATAACTGATTAGAAGATGTCATCCACAGAGCGTCTTACTCGTTTCTGACGGGTGCGTCTCTTGGTTGTAGTTTTATTCATGAGCATCGGCGGTAAAGGTGGGCAAGCGCGCCTCTTTCTTTTTTGTGCTTTTTTAGCGACATAAATTATCCCAGATCCGTCTTGCTGAGGTGGTGTATTTATCCGTTTCATAAGGGTTCATTGAGGCTGTCGTGACGGCGTCCACCGCGATGTTCCGTGTTGTGAATTCCGCTCTTGGGCTCCCTCCGGTGGTTGTAGGTGGCACTTTTGTGAGTTCTGCTCTTGGGCTCCCTCTGGTGGTTTCAAGTGGTATGGCTGCTCCTTGGATTTAGCTGTCATCAGCTGCTTCCACTGATTGTCTTTTCTGCTCGGCTATTTATGCCTGGCTTTTCCTTCAGCCAGTGCCACTTGTAAATGGTTCCTGGTTGGATTCACATCTCTTTGGATTTCCCTGTTATCCTGACCAGTTCAGCAAAGCTAAGTTCTTGCTTGCTAATTTTCTGTCCACAGATTGTGGACTTATCCGTTCTGTGCTTTCTATGTTTGTCCAGCTTATCAGTATGAATTGATTCTGTCTTGCTGGAAGCTCTGGGAAGCAGATTTACCCTCCACACCTTTAGTCAGGTGTGGAGATTTTTTGTAAACTCTGCGTGGATTTTTGTAGTGTTTTATACTGACCGCACAGTATTCCATCCTGTCCTATCTATCTAGCTAGACTGGCCTCCTGTGCTCATCCTGGTTTCATTCTGTGTATGTCTTTTCCCTCTCCACTCACAGTCATTATTTGTGGGGGGCTAATCTATCCTTTTGGGATTTTCTCTGAGGCAAGATAGTTTTCCTGCTTCTATCTTTAGGGGTAGTTAGCTCTTAGGCTGTGACGAGGTGCCTAGGGAGAGTTGAGCTCTAGTGTTGTGTTGAGCTTAGGGACTGCGGTCAGTGCAGATACCACTTTCTTCAGAGCTCGTTCCATGTTGCTCCAAAACCACTGCATCATAGCAGTACAAGTGGCCAAAAATGAATTAAACGCATCTCAAAAGAAGGAAAAGAAAGTTCTGAACCATTTTTTTTCTGTGCTCTGGTTTGCCTCTTTTTTCCTCTTGATATCTGGGTGGTTCAGGATATATGCTCTGGCATGGATGTTCAGGGTTTGTTTTCTCGTGTGGATCAACTTGCTGCAAGAGTACAGAGTATCCAAGATTATGTTGTCCAGACTCCGGCTTTAGAGCCTAGAATTCCTACTCCTGATTTGTTTTTTGGGGACAGATCCAAGTTTTTGAACCTTAAAAATAGCTGCAAATTGTTTTTTGCTTTGAAACCCCATTCTTCTGGTGATCCCATTCAGCAAGTAAAAATCATCATATCCTTGCTGCGTGGTGACCCTCAAGACTGGGCTTTTTCTCTTGAAACAGGGGATCCGGCATTATTGAATGTAGACGCATTTTTTCAAGCGCTCGGATTATTGTATGACGAACCTAATTCTGTGGATCATGCAGAAAAAACCCTGTTGGCCTTGTGTCAAGGTCAGGAAGCGGCAGAATTATACTGCCAGAAATTTAGAAAATGGTCTGTGCTCACTAAATGGAATGAGGAGGCTCTGGCTGCAATTTTCAGAAAGGGTCTTTCTGAAGCCCTTAACCCCTTCCCGACCCATGACGCCACGTAGGCGTCATGAAAGTCGGTGCCATTCCGACCCATGACGCCTATGCGGCGTCATGGAAAGATCGCGTCCCTGCAGATCGGGTGAAAGGGTTAACTCCCATTTCACCCGATCTGCAGGGACAGGGGGAGTGGTAGTTTAGCCCAGGGGGGGTGGCTTCACCCCCTCGTGGCTACGATCTCTCTGATTGGCTGTTGAAAGTGAAACTGCCAATCAGAGCGATTTGTAATATTTCACCCATTATAACGGGTGAAATATTACAATCCAGCCATGGCCGATGCTGAAATATCATCGGCCATGGCTGGAAATACTAGTGTGCCCCCACCCCACCCCTCCGATCGCCCCCCCACCCCCCCGATCTGGCCGGTACACTGCTCCGACTCCCCTCCGCCCTGTGCTCCGCTCCCCCCCGTGCTCGTGTCCGCTCCCCCCGTGCTCCAATCACCCCCCCGTGCTCCAATCACCCCCCCTGCACTCCGATCCACCCCCCCCGTGCTCCGTTCCACCCCCCGTGCTCCATTCCAGCCCCCCCGTGCTCCGTTCCACGCCCCCCGCGCTCCGTTCCACCCCTCCCGCGCTCCGATTCCCCCCCCCATGCTCCGATCCCCCCCCCGTGGTCCCCCCCCACCCCATCATACTTACCGATCCAGCCGTGGTCCCGTCCGTCTTCTCCCGGGCGCCGCCATCTTCCAAAATGGCGGGCGCATGCGCAGTGCGCCCGCCGAATCTGCCGGCCGGCAGATTCGTTCCAAAGTGCATTTTGATCACTGAGATATAATCTATCTCAGTGATCAAAATAAAAAAAATAATAAATGACCCCCCCCCTTTGTCACCCCCATAGGTAGGGACAATAAAAAAATAAAGAAATTTTTTTTTTCCACTAATGTTAGAATAGGGTTAGGGTTAGGGGTAGGGTTAGGGGTAGGGTTAGGGGTAGGGTTAGGGGTAGGGCTAGGGGTAGGGTTAGGGTTAGGGGTAGGGCTAGGGGTAGGGTTAGGGTTAGGGGTAGGGTTAGGGGTAGGGTTAGGGTTAGGGGTAGGGTTAGGGCTAGGGTTAGGGCTAGGGTTAGGGCTAGGGTTAGGGTTAGGAATGTGCACACGTATTCTGGTCCTCTGCGGATTTTTCCGCTGCGGATTTGATAAATCCGCAGTGCTAAACCGCTGCGGATTTATGGCGGATTTACCGCGGTTTTTTCTGCGCATTTCACTGCGGTTTTACAATTGCGATTTTCTATTGGAGCAGTTGTAAAACCGCTGCGGAATCCGCACAAAGAAGTGACATGCTGCGGAATGTAAACCGCTGCGTTTCCGTGCAGTTTTTCAGCAGCATGTGTACAGCGATTTTTGTTTCCCATAGGTTTACATTGAACTGTACACTCATGGGAAACTGCTGCGGATCCGCAGCGTTTTCCGCAGCGTGTGCACATACCTTTAGAATTAGGCTATGTGCACACGGTGCGGATTTGGCTGCGGATTCGCAGCAGTGTTCCATCAGGTTTACAGTACCATGTAAACATATGAAAAACCAAATCCGCTGTGCCCATGGTGCGGAAAATACCGCGCGGGAACGCTGCGTTGTATTTTCCGCAGCATGTCAATTCTTTGTGCGGATTCCGCAGCGTTTTACACCTGTTCCTCAATAGGAATCCGCAGGTGAAATCCGCACAAAAAACACTGGAAATCCGCGGAAAATCCGCAGGTAAAACACAGTGCCTTTTACCCGCAGATTTTTCAAAAATGGTGCGGAAATATCTCACACGAATCCGCAACGTGGGCACATAGCCTTAGGGTTAGGGTTGGAATTAGGGTTGTGGTTAGGGTTAGGGGTGTGTTGGGGTTAGTGTTGTGGTTAGGGGTGTGTTGGGGTTAGGGTTGTGATTAGGATTATGGCTACAGTTGGGATTAGGGTTAGGGGTGTGTTGGGGTTAGTGTTGGAGTTAGAATTGAGGGGTTACCACTGTTTAGGCACATCAGGGGTCTCCAAACGCAACATGGCGCCACCATTGATTCCAGCCAATCTCGTATTCAAAAAGTCAAATGGTGCTCCCTCACTTCCGAGCCCTGACGTGTGCCCAAACAGTGGTTTACCCCCACATATGGGGTACCAGCATACTCAGGACAAACTGCGCAACAATTACTGGGGTCCAATTTCTCCTGTTACCCTTGTGAATCTAAAAAAATGCTTGCTAAAACATAATTTTTGAGGAAAGAAAAATGATTTTTTATTTTCACGGCTCTGCGTTGTAAACGTCTGTGAAGCACTTGGGGGTTCAAAGTGCTCACCACATATCTAGATAAGTTCCTTGGGGGGTCTAGTTTCTAAAATGGGGTCACTTGTGGGGGGTTTCTACTGTTTAGGCACACCAGGGGCTCTGCAAACGCAACGTGACACCCGCAGACCATTCCATCAAAGTCTGCATTTCAAAAGTCACTACTTCCCTTCTGAGCCCCGACGTGTGCCCAAACAGTGGTTTACCCCCACATATGGGGTATCAGCGTACTCAGGAGAAACTGGACAACAACTTTTGGGGTCCAATTTCTCCTGTAACCCTTGGGAAAATAAAAAATTCTGGGCTAAATAATTATTTTTGAGGAAAGAAAACGTATTTATTATTTTCACGGCTCTGCATTATAAACTTCTATGAAGCACTTGGGGGTTCAAAGTGCTCACCACACATCTAGATAAGTTCCTTTCAGGGTCTAGTTTCCAAAATGGGGTCACTTGTGGGGGGTTTCTACTGTTTAGGCACATTAGGGGCTCTGCAAACGCAACGTGACGCCCGCAGAGCATTCCATCAAAGTCTGCATTTCAAAACGTCACTACTTCAATTCCAAGCCCCGGCATGTGCCCAAACAGTAGTTTACCCCCACATATGGGGTATCACCGTACTCAGGAGAAACTGGACAACAAATATTGGGGTCAAATTTCTCCTGTTACCCTTGGGAAAATTAAAAAATTCTGGGCTAAATAATTAATTTTGAGGAAAGAAAACGTATTTATTATTTTCACGGCTCTGCATTATAAACTTCTATGAAGCACTTGGGGGTTCAAAGTGCTCACCACACATCTAGATAAGTTCCTTTGGGGGTCTAGTTTCCAAAATGGGGTCACTTGTGGGGGGTTTCTACTGTTAAGCCACATCAGGGGCTCTGCAAACGCAACGTGACGCCCACAGAGCATTCCATCAAAGTCTGCATTTCAAAACATCACTACTTCACTTCCGAGCCCCGGCATGTGCCCAAACAGTGATTTACCCCCACATATGGGGTATCAGCGTACTCAGGAGAAACTGGACAACAACTTTTGGGGTCAAATTTCTCCTGTTACCCTTGGGAAAATAAAAAATTGCAGGCTAAAAGATCATTTTTGAGAAAATAATTTTTTTTTTTATTTTCATGGCTCTGCGTTATAAACTTCTGTGAAGCACTTGGAGGTTCAAAGTCCTCACCACACATCTAGATTAGTTCCTTTGGGGGTCTAGTTTCTAAAATGGTGTCATTTCTGGGGGATCTCCAATGTTTAGGCACACAGGGGCTCTCCAAACGTGACATGGTGTCCGCTAATGATTGGAGCTAATTTTCCATTTAAAAAGCCAAATGGCGTGCCATCCCTTCCGAGCCCTGCCGTGCGCCCAAACAGTGGTTTACCCCCACATATGGGGTATCAGCGTACTCAGGACAAACTGGACAACAATATTTGGGGTCCAATTTCTCCTATTATCCTTGGCAAAATAGGAAATTCCAGGCTAAAAAATCATTTTTGAGGAAAGAAAAATTATTTTTTATTTTCATGGCTCTGCGTTATAAACTTCTGTGAAGCACCTGGGGGTTTAAAGTGCTCAATATGCATCTAGATAAGTTCCTTGGGGGGTCTAGTTTCCAAAATGGGGTCACTTGTGGGGGAGCTCCAATGTTTAGGCACACAGGGGCTCTCCAAACGCGACATGGTGTCCGCTAACAATTGGAGCTAATTTTCCATTCAAAAAGTCAAATGGCGCGCCTTCTCTTCCGAGCCCTGCCGAGTGCCCAAACAGTGGTTTACCCCCACATATGAGGTATCGGCGTACTCGGGAGAAATTGCCCAACAAATTTTATGATCCATTTTATCCTACTGCCCATGTGAAAATGAAAAAATTGAGGCGAAAAGAATTTTTTTGTGAAAAAAAATTACTTTTTCATTTTTACAGATCAATTTGTGAAGCACCTGAGGGTTTAAAGTGCTCACTAGGCATCTAAATTAGTTCCTTGGGGGGTCTAGTTTCCAAAATGGGGTCACTTGTGGGGGAGCGCCAATGTTTAGGCACACAGGAGCTATCCAAACGCGACATGGTGTCCGCTAACGATGGAAATAATTTTTCATTCAAAAAGTCAAATGGCGCTCCTTCCCTTCCGAGCCTTACCATGTGCCCAAACAGTGGTTTACCTCCACATGTGAGGTATTGGTGTACTCAGGAGAAATTGCCCAACACATTTTAGGATCCATTTTATCCTGTTGCCCATGTGAAAATGAAAAAATTGAGGCTAAAAGAATTTTTTTGTGAAAAAAAAGTACTTTTTCATTTTTACGGATCAATTTGTGAAGCACCTGGGGGTTCAAAGTGCTCACTATGCATCTAGATAAGTTCCTTGGGGCGTCTAGTTTCCAAAATGGGGTCACTTGTGGGGGAGCTCCAATTTTTCGGCACACGGGGGCTCTCCAAACGTGACATGGTGTCCGCTAAAGAGTGGAGCCAATTTTTGATTCAAAAAGTCAAATGGCGCTCCTTCCCTTCCAAGCCCTGCCGTGCGCCAAAACAGTGGTTTACCCCCACATATGAGGTATCAGCGTACTCAGGACAAATTGGACAACAACTTTCGTGGTTCAGTTTCTCCTTTTACCATTGGGAAAATAAAAAAATTGTTGCTAAAAGATAATTTTTGTGACTAAAAAGTTAAATGTTCATTTTTTCCTTCCATGTTGCTTCTGCTGCTGTGAAGCACCTGAAGGGTTAATAAACTTCTTGAATGTGGTTTTGAGTATCTTGAGGGGTGCAGTTTTTAGAATGGTGTCACTTTTGGGTATTTTCAGCCATATAGACCCCTCAAACTGACTTCAAATGTGAGGTGGTCCCTAAAAAAAATGGTTTTGTAAATTTCGTTGTAAAAATGACAAATCGCTGGTCGAATTTTAATCCTTATAACTTCCTAACAAAAAAAAATTTTGTTTCCAAAATTGTGCTGATGTAAAGTAAACATGTGGGAAATGTTATTTATTAACTATTTTGTGTCACATATCTCTCTGGTTTAACAGAATAAAAATTCAAAATGTGAAAATTGCGAAATTTTCAAAATTTTCGCCAAATTTCCGTGTTTATCACAAATAAATGCAGAATTTATTGACCTAAATTTACCACTAACATGAAACCCAATATGTCACGAAAAAACAATCTCAGAACCGCTAGGATCCGTTGAAGCGTTCCTGAGTTATTACCTCATAAAGGGACACTGGTCAGAATTGCAAAAAACGGCAAGGTCTTTAAGGTCAAAATAGGCTGGGTCTTGAAGGGGTTAAAGATGTTATGGTGGGCTTTCCTACGCCTGCCGGTTTGAGCGAATCTGTCTCTAGCCATTCAGATTGATCGGCGTCTGCGCGAGCGCAAAGCTGTGCACCATATGGCAGTGTCCTCTGAGCAGAGTCCTGAACCTATGCAGTGTGATAGGATTTTGACTAGAACAGAACGGCAGGAATTCAGACGTCAGAATAGGCTGTGTTTTTACTGTGGTGATTCTGCTCATGTTATCTCTGATTGCCCTAAGCGTACTAAGAGAGTCGCTAGGTCTGTTATCATTAGTACTATACAGCCTAAATTTCTCTTATCTGTGACCCTGATTTGCTCATTGTTGTCCTTTTCTGTCATGGCATTTGTGGATTCAGGCGCTGCCCTGAACTTAATGGACTTAGAATTCGCCAGGCGCTGTGGTTTTTCCTTGCAGCCTTTGCAGAGCCCTATTCCTTTGAGGGGTATTGATGCTACACCCTTGGCCAAGGATAAACCTCAGTACTGGACGCAGATGACTATGTACATGGCTCCAGCACATCAGGAAGATTGCCATTTTCTGGTGTTGCATAACCTGCATGATGTTGTTGTACTGGGTTTTCCATGGTTACAGGAACATAATCCGGTGCTGGATTGGAAAACTATGTCTGTGACTAGTTGGGGTTGTCAAGGGGTACATAGTGACGTTCCTTTGATGTCAATTTCCTCTTCCCCCTCTTCTGAGGTCCCTGAGTTTTTGTCGGATTTCCAGGATGTATTTGATGAGCCCAAGTCCAGTTCCCTTCCACCGCACAGGGACTGTGATTGTGCTATTAACTTGATTCCTGGTTGCAAGTTCCCTAAGGGCCGACTTTTCAATCCGTCTGTGCCAGAGCATGCCGCCATGCGGAGTTATGTTAAGGAATCTTTGGAGAAGGGGCATATTCGGCCCTCTTCGTCACCATTGGGAGCAGGTTTCTTTTTTGTTGCTAAGAAGGATGGCTCCTTGAGACCCTGTATAGATTATCGTCTTCTTAATAAGATCACGGTCAAATTCCAATACGCCTTGCCTTTGCTTACTGATTTGTTTGCTCAGATTAAAGGGGCTAGTTGGTTTACTAAGATTGACCTCCGAGGGGCATATAATCTTGTTCGTATTAAACAGGGTGACGAATGGAAAACTGCATTCAATACGCCCGAAGGCCATTTTGAATACCTTGGGATGCCATTTGGGCTCTCTAATGCTCCATCTGTGTTCCAGTCCTTCATGCATGATATTTTCCGCAATTATCTTGATAAATTCATGGTCGTATATTTGGATGATATTTTGATTTTTTCCGATGATTGGGAGTCTCATGTGAAGCAGGTCAGGATGGTGTTCCAGATCTTTCTTGATAATGCTTTGTTTGGGAAGGGGTCTAAGTGCCTATTCGGAGTTCAGAAGGTCTCTTTTTTGGGTTTTATTTTTTCTCCCTCGTCTATAGAAATGGATCCTGTTAAGGTCAAAGCTATTCATGACTGGATTCAACCCACATCTGTGAAGGGCCTTCAAAAATTTTTGGGCTATGCTAATTTCTATCGCCGTTTCATTGCCAACTTTTCCAGTGTGGTTAAGCCCCTTACTGATTTGACGAAGAAAGGCGCTGATGTGACGAATTGGTCCTCTGCGGCTGTTGAGGCCTTTCAGGAGCTTAAACGCCAATTTACTTCTGCCCCTGTGTTGCGTCAGCCGGATGTTTCTCTTCCTTTTCAGGTTGAGGTCGACGCTTCTGAGATTGGGGCAGGGGCCGTTTTGTCTCAGAGGGAGTCTGATGGTTCTTTGATGAAACCGTGTGCTTTTTTTTTCCAGAAAGTTTTCGCCTGCGAAACGCAATTATGATGTCGGCAATCGGGAATTGTTGGCTATGAAGTGGGCGTTTGAGGAGTGGCGACATTGGCTTGAGGGAGCTAAAGCACCGCGTTGTGGTCCTGAACGATCATAAGAATCTGATTTACCTCGAGTCGGCCAAGCGGCTGAATCCTAGACAGGCTCGATGGTCCCTGTTTTTCTCCCATTTTGATTTTAGGGTCTTGTATCTTCCGGGATCTAAGAATGTTAAGGCTGATGCCCTCTCTAGGAGTTTTTCGCCTGATTCTCCTGGAGTCCTTGAGCCGGTTGGCATTCTTAAGGAAGGGGTGATTCTTTCTGCCATCTCCCCTGATTTGCGGCGGGTGCTTCAGGAATTTCAGGCTGATAGGCCTGACCGCTGTCCTGTGGGGAAGCTGTTTGTTCCTGATGGATGGACAAGTAAGGTGATTTCTGAGGTTCATTGTTCAGTGTTGGCTGGTCATCATGGGATTGTTGGTACCAGAGATTTGGTTGCTAGGTCCTTTTGGTGGCCTTCCTTGTCGCGGGATGTGCGTGCATTTGTGCAGTCCTGTGGGACTTGCACCCGAGCCAAGCCTTGCTGTTCCCGCGCTAGTGGGTTGCTTTTGCCTTTGCCGGTCCCTGAGAGGCCCTGGACGCATATTTCCATGGATTTTATTTCGGATCTTCCTGTTTCCCAGAAGATGTCTGTTATCTGGGTTGTTTGTGACCGGTTCTCTAAAATGGTCCATCTGGTACCTTTGCCTAAGTTGCCTTCCTCCTCTGATCTGGTTCCATTGTTTTTTCAGCATGTGGTTCGTTTGCATGGCATTCCGGAGAATATTGTGTCTGACAGAGGTTCTCAGTTTGTCTCTAGGTTTTGGCGGGCCTTTTGTGCTAGGATGGGCATTGATTTGTCTTTTTCTTCGGCGTTTCATCCTCAGACTAATGGCCAAACTGAGCGAACTAATCAGACCTTGGAGACCTATTTGAGATGCTTTGTGTCTGCTGATCAGGATGATTGGGTGTCTTTCTTGCCGTTGGCCGAGTTTGCCCTTAATAATCGGGCTAGTTCGGCTACTTTGGTTTCACCTTTCTTTTGTAATTTTGGTTTTCATCCTCGTTTTTCTTCTGGGCAGGTTGAGCCTTCTGATTGTCTTGGTGTTAATTCTGTGGTGGACAGGCTGCAGCAGATTTGGACTCATGTGGTGGACAATTTGACGTCTCAGGAAAGGGCTCAACGTTTTGCTAACCGCCGTCGGTGTGTTGGTCCCCAGCTTCGTGTGGGGGATTTGGTTTGGTTGTCTTCTCGTCATGTTCCTATGAAGGTTTCTTCCCCTAAGTTTAAGCCTCAGTTTATTGGTCCTTATAAAATTTCTGAAATTATCAATCCGGTGTCTTTTCGTTTGGCTCTTCCAGCCTCTTTTGCCATTCATAATGTTTTCCATAGATCTTTGTTGCGGAGATATGTGGTGCCCGTTGTTCCCTCGGTTGACCCTCCTGCCCCGTTGTTGGTTGAGGGAGAGTTGGAATATGAGGTTGAGAAGATTTTGGTTTCTCGTTTTTCGAGGCGGAGGCTTCAGTATCTTGTCATGTGGAAGGGTTATGGCCAGGAGGATAATTCTTGGGTTGTTGCCTCCGATGTCCATGCCACCGATTTGGTTCGTGGTTTTCACTTGGCTCATCCTGATCGGCCTGGGGGCTCTGGTGAGAGTTCGGTGACCCCTCCTCAAGGGGGGGTACTGTTGTGAATTCTGCTCTTGGGCTCCCTCCGGTGGTTGTAGGTGGCACTTTTGTGAGTTCTGCTCTTGGGCTCCCTCTGGTGGCTTCAAGTGGTATGGCTGCTGTTATGACCTGGTGGTTAGGAGCACCCGGAATGACCTGATAGTTAAAACTCACACAGGACAAGCTCTGGGATGTGGGAGCTCTGCTGACCGCAATCCCTAATCCTATCACACACACTAGAAATAGCCGTGGAGCGCTCCTGACTCTACCTAGGCACCTCGTCACAGCCTAAGAGCTAGCTGGCCCTAGAGAAAGAAAATAAAGCCTACCTTGCCTCAGAGAAATTCCCCAAAGGAAAAGGCAGCCCCCCACATATATTGACTGTGAGTAAAGATGAAAGTCACAAACGCAGAAATGAAACAGGTTTCAGCAAAGGGAGGCCAGACTTACTAAATAGACAGAGGATAGGAAAGGTAGCTTTGCGATCAGCACAAAAAACTACAAAAGACCACGCAGAGTGTGCAAAAAGACCTCCGCACTGACTAACGGTGCGGAGATGCCACTCTGCATCCCAGAGCTTCCAGCTAGCAAGACAAAATCATGATATCCAGCTGGACAAGAAAACAATGAACGAATTAGATACTATCAGGAACTTAGCTTCTGCTGGAGTAGACAGGTCACCAGAAAGATCCAAGAGCGAACTGAACAAATGCAGAAACATTGACAGCTGGCATGGAGTAACGATCTAAGTGGAGTTAAATAGAGCAGCCAGCCAAAGGATAAACCACGTCACCTGTGTAAGGAACCTCAGAAGCAGCAGCTCCACTCACAGCCACCAGAGGGAGTCCATGAACAGAACTCACCGAAGTACCATTCACGACCACAGGAGGGAGTTCGACAACAGAATTCACAACAGTACCCCCCCTTGAGGAGGGGTCACCGAACCCTCAACAGAGCCCCCAGGCCGATCAGGATGAGCCAAATGAAAGGCACGAACTAGATCGGTAGCATGAACATCAGAGGCAAAAACCCAGGAATTATCTTCCTGACCATAACCCTTCCACTTGACCAGGTACTGGAGTTTCCGTCTCGAAACATGAGAATCCAAAATCTTCTCCACCACATACTCCAACTCCCCCTTGACCAACACCGGGGCAGGAGGATCAACGGAGGTAACCATAGGCGCCACGTATCTCCGCAACAATGACCTATGGAACACATTATGGATGGCAAAAGAAGCTGGAAGGTCCAAACGGAATGACACAGGATTAAGAACTTCAGAAATCTTATATGGCCCAATGAAACGAGGCTTAAACTTAGGAGAGGAAACCTTCATAGGAACATGACGAGATGACAACCAAACCAAATCCCCCACCCGAAGTCGGGCACCAACACAGCGCCGGCGGTTAGCGAAACAATGAGCCTTCTCCTGGGACAATGTCAAATTGTCCACCACATGAGTCCAAATCTGCTGCAACCTGTCCACCACAGTATCCACACCAGGACAGTCCAAAGGCTCAACCTGCCCTGAAGAGAAACGAGAATGGAAACCAGAATTGCAGAAAAAAGGAGAAACCAAAGTAGCCGAGCTGGCCCGATTATTAAGGGCGAACTCCGCCAAAGGCAAGAAGGACACCCAATCATCCGAAAAGACCAAAATGTCATCCAAATATACAATCATGAATCTATCCAGGTACTCTCGGAAGATGTCATGCATAAAGGACTGAAACACAGATGGAGCATTAGAAAGCCCGAATGGCATAACCAGGTACTCAAAATGGCCCTCGGGCGTATTAAATGCTGTTTTCCATTCATAGCCCTGTTTAATTCGCACAAGATTATACGCCCCTCGAAGATCTATCTTGGTGAACCAACTAGCCCCCTTAATCCGAGCAAACAAATAAGACAGCAGCGGCAAAGGATTCTGAAATTTGACTGTGATCTTATTAAGAAGGCGGTAATCAATACAAGGTCTTAAAGAGCCATCCTTCTTGGCCACAAAAAAGAACCCTGCTCCCAATGGTGACGACGACGGGCGAATATGACCCTTCTCCAAGGATTCCTTTATATAACTCCACATAGCAGCGTGCTCTGGCACAGATAAATTAAACAGTCGGCCCTTAGGAAACTTACTACCGGGAATCAAATTAATAGCACAATCACAATCCCTATGAGGAGGTAGGGCACCGGATTTGGGCTCCTCAAATACATCCCGGTAATCTGATAAAAACTCAGGGACTTCAGAAGGAGTGGAAGGCGAAATTGACAACAATGGAACATCACCATGTACCCCCTGACAACCCCAGCCGGACACAGACATAGATTTCCAATCCAATACTGGATTATGGACCTGTAGCCATGGCAACCCCAAAACGACCACATCATGCAGATTATGCAACACCACAAAAAAGCGAATATCCTCCTGATGTGCAGGAGCCATGCACATGGTCAATTGCGTCCAGTACTGACGTTTATTCTTGGCCAAAGGCGTAGCATCAATTCCTCTCAATGGAATAGGATACTGCAAGGGCTCCAAGGAAAAACCACAGCGCCTGGCAAACTCCAAGTCCATCAAATTCAGGGCAGCGCCTGAATCCACAAGTGCCATAACAGAATAGGACGACAGAGAGCAAATCAGAGTAACGGACAAAAGAAATTTAGACTGTACCGTACCAATGGTGGCAGACCTAGCGAACCACTTAGTGCGCTTAGGACAATCGGAGATAGCATGATTGGATTCACCACAGTAAAAACACAGTCCATTCCGACGTCTGTGTTCTTGCCGTTCAGCTCTGGTCAAAGTCCTATCACACTGCATAGGCTCAGGCCTATTCTTAGAGAACACCGCCAAATGGTGCACAGCTTTGCGCTCACGCAAGCGCTGATCGATCTGAATGGCCAAGGACATAGACTCATTCAGACCAGCAGGCGTGGGAAATCCAACCATGACATCCTTAAGGGCTTCAGAAAGACCCTTTCTGAAAATTGCCACCAGGGCACATTCATTCCACTGAGTAAGCACAGACCACTTTCTAAACTTCTGACAGTACACCTCCGCTTCATCCTGACCCTGACACAAAGCCAGCAAGATTTTCTCTGCCTGATCCACTGAATTTGGTTCATCATAAAGCAATCCAAGCGCCAGAAAAAACGCATCAACATCACGCAATGCAGGATCTCCTGGCGCAAGGGAAAATGCCCAGTCTTGAGGGTCACCACGCAACAAAGAAATATTGATTTTTACTTGTTGAGCGGGGTCACCAGAGGAGCGGGGTTTCAAAGCTAGAAACAGTTTACAATTATTTTTGAAATTCAGAAACTTAGATCTATTCCCAGAAAATAAATCAGGAATAGGAATTCTAGGCTCTAACATCGGATTCTGAACCACAAAATCTTGAATGTTTTGTACCCTTGCAGTGAGATGATCCACACAAGAGGACAGACCTTGAATGTCCATATCTACACCTGTGTCCTGAACCACCCAAAGTTTAGGGGAAAAGATAGACAAAACACAGTGCAAAGAAAAAAAAATGGTCTCAGAACTTCTCTTATCCCTCTATTGAGATGCATTAATACTTTGGGCCAGCTGTACTGTTATGACCTGGTGGTTAGGAGCACCCGGAATGACCTGATAGTTAAAACTCACACAGGACAAGCTCTGGGATGTGGGAGCTCTGCTGACTGCAATCCCTAATCCTATCACACACACTAGAAATAGCCGTGGAGCGCTCCTGACTCTACCTAGGCTGCCTCGTCACAGCCTAAGAGCTAGCTGGCCCTAGAGAAAGAAAATA
Organism: Ranitomeya imitator; assembly: GCF_032444005.1. NCBI lineage: Eukaryota > Metazoa > Chordata > Amphibia > Anura > Dendrobatidae > Ranitomeya > Ranitomeya imitator. The sequence goes on along the minus strand of NC_091288.1, from coordinate 119,671,487 downwards.
AAGCCTACCTTGCCTCAGAGAAATTCCCCAAAGGAAAAGGCAGCCCCCCACATATATTGACTGTGAGTAAAGATGAAAGTCACAAACGCAGAAATGAAACAGGTTTCAGCAAAGGGAGGCCAGACTTACTAAATAGACAGAGGATAGGAAAGGTAGCTTTGCGATCAGCACAAAAAACTACAAAAGACCACGCAGTGTGTGGAAAAAGACCTCCGCACCGACTAACGGTGTGGAGATGCCACTCTGCATCCCAGAGCTTCCAGCTAGCAAGACAAAATCATGATATCCAGCTGGACAAGAAAACAATGAACGAATTAGATACTATCAGGAACTTAGCTTTGGCTGGAGTAGACAGGTCACCAGAAAGATCCAAGAGCGAACTGAAAAAATGCAGAAACATTGACAGCTGGCATGGAGTAACGATCTAAGTGGAGTTAAATAGAGCAGCCAGCCAAAGGATAAACCACGTCACCTGTGTAAGGAACCTCAGAAGCAGCAGCTCCACTCACACTTACCAGAGGGAGTCCATGAACAGAAGTCACCGAAGTACCATTCACGACCACAGGAGGGAGTTCGACAACAGAATTCACAACAGGCTGCTCCTTGGATTTAGCTGTCATCAGCTGCTTCCACTGATCATCTTTTCTGCTCGGCTATTTATGCCTGGCCTTTCCTTCAGCCAGTGCCACTTGTAAATGGTTCCTGGTTGGATTCACATCTCTTTGGATTTCCCTGTTATCCTGACCAGTTCAGCAAAGCTAAGTTCTTGCTTGCTAATTTTCTGTCCACAGATTGTGGACTTATCCGTTCTGTGCTTTCTATGTTTGTCCAGCTTATCAGTATGAATTGATTCTGTCTTGCTGGAAGCTCTGGGAAGCAGATTTACCCTCCACACCTTTAGTCCGGTGTGGAGATTTTTTGTAAACTCTGCGTGGATTTTTGTAGTGTTTTATACTGACCGCACAGTATTCCATCCTGTCCTATCTATCTAGCTAGACTGGCCTCCTGTGCTCATCCTTGTTTCATTCTGTGTATGTCTTTTCCCTCTCCACTCAGTCATTATTTGTGGGGGGCTAATCTATCCTTTTGGGATTTTCTCTGAGGCATGATAGTTTTCCTGCTTCTATCTTTAGGGGTAGTTAGCTCTTAGGCTGTGACGAGGTGCCTAGGGAGAGTTAGGAGCATCCCAAGGCTACTTCTAGTGTTGTGTTGAGCTTAGGGACTGCGGTCAGTACAGATACCACTTCCTCCAGAGCTCGTTCCATGTTGCTCCAAAACCACCGCATCATAACAGTTCCGGACCGCTGTCTTAACGTGCGGTTTTACAAATTCTAGGCCTTTTCTGAAAAGAGGCACGGCGCGGCGAAATAAGCCTTTAAATATCCCGGGCAGGCCAGAGCCATACATGTACTCACTCCCGCGGAACCCCTCTAGCCCGTGCCCCGACTGCGCAGTATAGTAGCGGGCATAAACAGCAGGATCTCCATACACCCTTTGAGACACCATTTTATCGTGTCAATACTGTCGAGGTCTAAAATGTAATCGCACTATACACTTTCCGTATCTGAATTTAACCGGCGTACCCTGGTCCGACATGACTGTAATGATTATGGAGTCAAAGTGTTGTTTGCACAGCGGTATGTAATTGGGACGCGAGTAGCGCACCGTGACAATATCATTATCATCGCCGCTAACTTCTACGGTTCGTAACAGTTGAACGTAACTGTCCCCTACAAGCTGATGCTGAATTATATCTGTGTATACAAAAAGCAAATAAAAACCAGCCTTTGAATCGGGGTAAAAGCGGCGATTCTACGGCATTAAAGCAACGGGGGAGTCATCGACGGTCTGCAGGCCGAAGATAAATTTTAGCTTAGTACCCAGAGCAAACTGTATAGGGGCTGGGTCGGGCAGGATCACCTCTTACGATACGATACGATACGATACGATACACTTTATTGATCCCGTGGGAAATTATGGTATCACAGCAGCACAACTTAAATCATAAAAATCATAAAGGAATTCCATAGTTGACATGACAGTGGAGTTGACAGAAGGACATTATACATTAGAATAGGACATACACAACGAGTGAACTGAATGTAGAGAAATAAGTAGACATTCACCTTGGTGGTTTAACCCTAATGTTATTGTTGTACATTCCCATGGCAGTTGGCACAAACGATTTCCTATATTTTTCCTTCTTACACCTCAGAAGTATTAGCCGGTTGCTGAAGGTGCTCTTCTGTCTCATGAATAGCTCATATAGTGGATGTGCATTATTGTTCATAATTGCCATACACTTTTTCAGAGTTCTTCTCTCCACTACCTCCCCAAAAGAGTCCAGATTGTAGCCCACAGCAGAACTTGCCTTCTTAATAATCTTATTCAGCTTATTAGCATCAGAGGCCCGCACACTACTACCCCAGCACGTGATTGCAAAAAAGATGGCACTTGCCACCACAGATTGGTAGAACATTTCTAACATTTTGCTACACACATTAAAAGACCTCAGTTTCCTTAGGAAATACAGTCTGCTCATCCCCTTCTTGTAGACAAACTCTGAGTGGCATCTCCAGTCCAGTTTGCTATCCAAATGGACCCCCAAATATTTGTAACTCTCCACCTGCTCTACCTCCTGACCAGCAATAGTGATCGGTAAGCATTCCAACTTTATCCTGCTATAGTTGGCCACCAACTCCTTGGTTTTCTTAACATTTAGCTGCAGATAGTTACCATTGCACCAATCCACGAAATTCGACACCACCCTTCTATATTCCTCATCCCCCTGATCTCCCCTAATGCATCCCACAACCACAGAGTCATCCGAAAATTTTTGAAGATGGCAAAGTTCAGATTTATACTGAAAGTCTGAAGTATACAGTGTGAATAGAAAGGGCGCAAGCACCGTTCCCTGGGGGGCACCTACACTGCTCAATAATCTGCTTGACATCACTGCTCCCATCTGTACAAACTGTGGCCGATCTGATAGGTAGTCAGTTATCCAATTTCTCATCCCCTCCTCCACCTTCATATCAGTCATCTTTTTGTGTAGTAAAAGTGGCTGCAAGGAGTTAAATGCACTCGAGAAATCGAAGAACATCGCTCGCACCGTGGCTCCGTCATTCTCCAGAAATGAATGTACCCTATGTAACAGAGAGAGAATAGCATCATCCACCCCCAATCTATGTCGGTAAGCAAACTGAAGGGGATCAATAAAAGCATTGACCCTCGGTCTTAAGTGAGCAAGCACTAATCTTTCCAAGGCCTTCATAGCATGAGATGTTAAGGCTACAGGACGATAGTCATTTAGGGTTGCAGGAGAAGAAGTCTTGGGTACCGGCACCAGACAGGAAGTTTTCCATAACAGCGGTACCCTCTGTGTTTGTATACTTCCATTAAATAGGCGTGTAAAGACAGTACACAGCTGGTCTGCACAAACTTTAAGGACACGTGAGCTGAGTCCATCAGGTCCTGCAGCTTTACCAATGTTAAGAGACTTAAACTGCCTCCTCACATCATTTTCGGATACTCTAAAATTGGTCTGCTCATCCTCCAATATCGATGTTGCAGAATTTGCACCCAGGTCCCCTCCACTATCAGTTGGCACATGTACACATGTACTGCTGAACCTGTTGAAATACTCATTCATCTCATTAGCCTTGTCCATTGTTCCTGGATCATTTTCAAGCCTCAGCTTAAGCCCAGTCAGTAATTTCATTCCTGCCCAAACCTCTCTGGTATTATTGTGGGACAGTTTCTTTTCAAGTTTAATTCTGAAGGCTTCCTGGGCCTCCTTTATTTTATGCTTCAATTCATGCTGTATCATTTTAATTTCCTCTTTGTCACCCAGTTTAAATGCCTTTTTTTTCCTGTTGAGCAAATGCTTCAATTCCTTTGTTATCCATGGCTTGTTGTTTGCAAAACACCTAATCTTTTTAGTCGGCACCAACATATCAGTGCAGAAGTTAATGTAGTCAGTCACTCTACCAACCACTTCATTAACATTTGTATACTCGTCCATTGTCCCAAGCAGCACATCCCAGTCTGTAAGATGAAAGCAATCCTGTAAAGCCTGTTCATTTGTTGGATTCCACATTCTAACTGATTTAATCTTAGGAGGCTGTGTACTAACAACAGGTTGGTAGACTGGTGACAATAGTACAAGATTGTGATCAGATTTCCCCAAGGGCGGCAGGGTAGACGATGAATAAGCATTCTTGACATTCGCATAGAGTAAGTCCAACGTAATTTTGTCACGTGTTGTACATTTAACAAATTGATAGAATTTAGGTAAGGCAGTAGACATTTTAGCCCGGTTAAAATCCCCAGAGATTACAGTAAGCGAGTTGGGGTGTTTCATCTGGAGCCGTGCAATGACTCCTGACAGCACTTCACCTGCAGCCTCATGGTTTGCAGTTGGTGGTATGTACAACACTATTGCAATAACAAGCGAGAATTCTCTAGGAATATAGTAAGGTCTGAGGCCAACAGCTAGCAATTCAATGTTCGGACAACAATGGCGCTCCCTTACAGTCACATGCCCCTGATTGCACCAACCATTGTTTATGTAGAGTATAACTCCACCACCCTTTTTTTTGCCGCTCTTGATAGTGTCTCTATCCGCCCGGACCATGTGAAATCCTGGTACTGAAACACTTGAGTCCGGGATCTCGCCACGTAACCATGTTTCAGTAAAACATATCAAACTGCATTCCTTGTATTCCCTCTGGGTCCGTATTAATGCCAGCAGTTCATCCGACTTATTACCCAGTGATTGAACATTCCCCATGATGATGGACGGAACTACAGGTTTAAACCGTCTTCGCCTTGCCTTAAGTTTTTTGCCCGCTCTGCAGCCTCTGTAGGGTCGCCTTACCTCACACGGGACACATGGTCTACCCACCGCAGGAGATGGCATTAGCCTGCGCAGCTCCAGAAGTCGGACCCTTGAGTAAGCAACACGTTTATGAACAGACTTAGGGACATCAATCAAAACCTTGCCCATGTTAGTCGCACTAAGCCTGTCCGTGTAGGGAGGTATACAGTGCACGCCTCCAGACATAACTGTACCAATTCCCAGACAGGTAGTGGCCGCCTGGCAGTAGGTGCGTATAATACCAGTCCTAGGTTGCAAGGAGATCACAAATGCACTGTAAATCCAGATAGCTGCGGGTAGCAGCAAACATCCAAGGGAAACCTTCCAGGGGAGCCAAGGATCAGAAGCATACATCCAGAAAGCTGTGGGTAGCAGTATGCATCCAGGGGAAACAAATCAGAGTATCCCAGGTTCAGAAGCAACCAGCCAAGGGGAAATCCAAGGGTTCAGCATAAATCCAAGGGTTCAGCATAAATCCAAGGGAAGCATTCCAGCGGATCCAAGTTCAGAAGGAGAAGGTATTGGGGAAAAGAAAATTCCTTAGGAGTACCAAAAAGCTGAGGTTCAGAAAGAAAAAGGTTCACACATAACAAAAATAATTCCAAAATAAAATAAAGTAAAGTAGAACAAAACAAAATAAAACAAAACAAAACTAAAACAAAACAAAACAAAACTATTGCTGCTGCAATGGGCTGCCACTAGCACGGCGCCTTATTGTCCTCATCCAGCAGAGAGCAGACAGACACGTCTGCTCTCCTTGGTGTCTTGGCATAGCTCATCATATCGTATTCTGTAGGCAGGCGTGGATAAATTCAGCGCTTCTATTCGGGCATTGACCGCGCCAACCAGCTTATGAATGTTCGAGTAAAATCCTGATTTTATGTGATAATGTTCTAACGACTCGTCGTGTTTAGCCGTGTAGAAGTTCCCTTCAAAAGCCTCAAACGTGTTCCACGTATGAAGGTACTGTATTTCCGTTAACGCCACTTCATAAGCGGCTGAAAGATGAACGGCCCTCACTAACTTTGTATTGTAGCTCGATATGGTGTTTTCGGGGTAGATTTTGATTGAGGAATTGCTGGGTAATGTGACAAAAAACGAACCAGCTTCCATGGTTATATATCTGTCAACGCCGAAGCCGGGATCCAACTATTGAATTTGTTGGGGTAGCCCAGCCATTTGACAAAGCAGTGACTCACACCCCTGACACATTTTTTTCTCAAAATCTTTTCTACTCTGTAGACACGATTCTCATCCATAGGTATTTTTTGCAGCTCTTCCTTATAAAATGACCCCTCTACAGCCTCGCCGGCTAAATCACTGATTTTATAAAGAGGTTTATGAAATTTATTGGAGATGGCGGTAATTAAAAAAATCTCTTCACTGTACAATTTTTTTATAGCCCTTACAGAAGGTCCCTTTATAGCGGGAAATTCTGATATGATCTCCAATCTTTAACCCCTTCCCGACCTGTGACACAGCGTATGCGTCATGAAAGTCGGTGCCAATCCGACCTGTGACGCATATGCTGTGTCACAGAAAGATCGCGTCCCTGCAGATCGGGTGAAAGGGTTAACTCCCATTTCACCCGATCTGCAGGGACAGGGGGAGTGGTAGTTTAGCCCAGGGGGGGTGGCTTCACCCCCTCGTGGCTACGATCGCTCTGATTGGCTGTTGAAAGTGAAACTGCCAATCAGAGTGATTTGTAATATTTCACCTATTATAACGGGTGAAATATTACAATCCAGCCATGGCCGATGCTGCAATATCATCGGCCATGGCTGGAAATACTAGTGTTAGGGTTAGGGTTAGGGTTAGGGGTAGGGTTAGGGTTAGGGGTAGGGTTAGGGGTAGGGTTAGGGGTAGGGTTAGGGTTAGGGCTAGGGTTAGGGCTAGGGTTAGGGTTAGGGTTAGGGGTAGGGTTAGGGTTAGGGCTAGGGTTAGGGCTAGGGTTAGGGTTAGGGGTAGGGTTAGGGGTAGGGTTAGGGTTAGGGTTAGGGGTAGGGTTAGGGGTAGGGTTAGGGTTAGGGCTAGGGTTAGGGCTAGGGGTAGGGGTAGGGCTAGGGGTAGGGTTAGGGCTAGGGTTAGGGGTAGGGTTAGGGCTAGGGTTAGGGTTTCGGTATGTGCACACGTATTCTGGTCCTCTGCGGATTTTTCCGCTGCGGATTTGATAAATCCGCAGTGCTAAACCGCTGCGGATTTATGGCAGATTTACCGCGTTTTTTTCTGCGCATTTCACTGCGGTTTTACAATTGCGATTTTCTATTTGAACAGTTGTAAAACCGCTGCGGAATCCGCACAAAGAAGTGACATGCTGCGGAATGTAAACCGCTGCGTTTCCGTGCAGTTTTTCCGCAGCATGTGTGCAGCGATTTTTGTTTCCCATAGGTCTACATTGAACTGTAAACTCATGGGAAACTGCTGAGGATCCGCACCGTTTTCCGCAGCGTGTGCACATACCTTTAGAATTAGGCTATGTGCACACTGTGCGGATTTGGCTGCGGATTGGCCGCTGCGGATTCGCAGCAGTATTCCATCAGGTTTACAGTACCATGTAAACATATGAAAAACCAAATCCGCTGTGCCCATGGTGCAGAAAATACCGCGCGGAAACGCTGCGTTGTATTTTCCGCAGCATGTCAATTCTTTGTGCGGATTCCGCGGCGTTTTACACCTGTTCCTCAATAGGAATCCGCAGGTGAAATCCGCACAAAAAACACTGGAAATCCGCGGAAAATCCGCAGGTAAAACGCAGTGCCTTTTACCCGCGGATTTTTCAAAAATGGTGCGGAAATATCTCACACGAATCCGCAACGTGGGCACATAGCCTTAGGGTTAGGGTTGGAATTAGGGTTGTGATTAGGGTTATGGCTACAGTTGGGATTAGGGTTAGGGGTGTGTTGGGGTTAGTGTTGGAGGTAGAATTGAGGGGTTACCACTGTTTAGGCACATCAGGGGGTCTCCAAACGCAACATGGCGCCACCATTGATTCCAGCCAATCTCGTATTCAAAAAGTCAAATGGTGCTCCCTCACTTCCGAGCCCTGACGTGTGCCCAAACAGTGGTTTACCCCCACATATGGGGTATCAGTGTACTCAGGATAAACTGCGCAACAATTACTGGGGTCCAATTTCTCCTGTTACCCTTGTGAATTTAAAAAAATGTTTGCTAAAACATCATTTTTGAGGAAAGAAAAATGATTTTTTATTTTCACGGCTCTGCGTTGTAAACGTCTGTGAAGCACTTGGGGGTTCAAAGTGCTCACCACATATCTAGATAAGTTCCTTGGGGGGTCTAGTTTCTAAAATGTGGTCACTTGTGGGGGGTTTCTACTGTTTAGGCACACCAGGGGCTCTGCAAACGCAATGTGACGCCCGCAGACCATTCCATCAAAGTCTGCATTTCAAAAGTCACTACTTGCCTTCTGAGCCCCGACGTGTGCCCAAACAGTGGTTTACCCCCACATATGGGGTATCAGCGTCCTCAGAAGAAACTCGACAACAACTATTGGGGTCTAATTTCTCCTGTTACCCTTGGGAAAATAAAAAATTCTGGGCTAAATAATTATTTTTGAGGAAAGAAAACGTATTTATTATTTTCACGGCTCTGCATTATAAACTTCTATGAAGCACTTGGGGGTTCAAAGTGCTCACCACACATCTAGATAAGTTCCTTTCGGGGTTTAGTTTCCAAAATGGGGTCACTTGTGGGGGGTTTCTACTGTTTAGGCACATCAGGGGCTCAGCAAACGCAACGTGACGCCCGCAGAGCATTCCATCAAAGTCTGCATTTCAAAACGTCACTACTTCACTTCCGAGCCCAACGTGTGCCCAAACAGTGGTTTACCCCCACATATGGGGTATCACCGTACTCCGGAGAAACTGGACAACAAATATTGGGGTCAAATTTCTCCTGTTACCCTTGGGAAAATTAAAAAATTCTGGGCTAAATAATTATTTTTGAGGAAAGAAAACGTATTTATTATTTTCACGGCTCTGCATTATAAACTTCTATGAAGCACTTGGGGGTTCAAAGTGCTCACCACACATCTAGATAAGTTCCTTTTGGGGTCTAGTTTCCAAAATGGGGTCACTTGTGGGGGGTTTCTACTGTTAAGCCACATCAGGGGCTCTGCAAACGCAACGTGACGCCCACAGAGCATTCCATCAAAGTCTGCATTTCAAAACGTCACTAGTTCACTTCCGAGCCTCGGCATGTGCCCAAACAGTGGTTTACCCCCACATATGGGGTATCAGCGTACTCAGGAGAAACTGGACAACAACGTATGGGGTCCAATTTCTCCTGTAACCCTTGGGAAAATAAACAATTCTGGGCTAAATAATTATTTTTGAGGAAAGAAAACGTATTTATTATTTTCACGGCTCTGCATTATAAACTTCTATGAAGCACTTGGGGGTTCAAAGTGCTCACCACACATCTAGATAAGTTCCTTTGGGGGTCTAGTTTCCAAAATGGGGTCACTTGTGGGGGGTTTCTACTGTTAAGCCACATCAGGGGCTCTGCAAACGCAACGTGACGCCCACAGAGCATTCCATCAAAGTCTGCATTTCAAAACGTCACTACTTCACTTCCGAGCCCCGGCATGTGCCCAAACAGTGATTTACCCCCACATATGGGGTATCAGCGTACTCAGGAGAAACTGGACAACAACTTTTGGGGTGAAATTTCTCCTGTTACCCTTGGGAAAATAAAAAATTGCAGGCTAAAATATCATTTTTGAGAAAATAATTTTTTTTTTTATTTTCATGGCTCTGCGTTATAAACTTCTGTGAAGCACTTGGGGGTTCAAAGTCCTCACCACACATCTAGATTAGTTCCTTTGGGGGTCTAGTTTCCAAAATTGGGTCATTTCTGGGGGATCACCAATGTTTAGGCACACAGGGGCTCTCCAAACGTGACATGGTGTCCGCTAATGATTGGAGCTAATTTTCCATTTAAAAAGCCAAATGGCATGCCATCCCTTCCGAGCCCTGCCGTGCGCCCAAACAGTGGTTTACCCCCACATATGGGGTATCAGCGTACTCAGGACAAACTGGACAACAATATTTGGGGTCCAATTTTTCCTATATGGCAAAATAGGAAATTCCAGGCTAAAAAATCATTTTTGAGGAAAGAAAAATTATTTTTTATTTTCATGGCTCTGCGTTATAAACTTCTGTGAAGCACCTGGGGGTTTAAAGTGCTCAATGTGCATCTAGATAAGTTCCTTGGGGGGTCTAGTTTCCAAAATGGGGTCACTTGTGGGGGAGCTCCAATGTTTAGGCACACAGGGGCTCTCCAAACGCGACATGGTGTCCGCTAACAATTGGAGCTAATTTTCCATTCAAAAAGTCAAATGGCGCGCCTTCCCTTCCGAGCCCTGCCGAGTGCCCAAACAGTGGTTTACCCCCACATATGAGGTATCGGCGTACTCGGGAGAAATTGCCCAACAAATTTTATGATCCATTTTATCCTACTGCCCATGTGAAAATGAAAAAATTGAGGCGAAAAGAATTTTTTTGTGAAAAAAAAGTACTTTTTCATTTTTACAGATCAATTTGTGAAGCACCTGAGGGTTTAAAGTGCTCACTAGGCATCTAAATAAGTTCCTTGGGGGGTCTAGTTTCCAAAATGGGGTCACTTGTGGGGGAGCGCCAATGTTTAGGAACACAGGAGCTATCCAAACGCGACATGGTGTCCGCTAACGATGGAAATAATTTTTCATTCAAAAAGTCAAATGGCGCTCCTTCCCTTCCGAGCCTTACCATGTGCCCAAACAGTGGTTTACCCCCACATGTGAGGTATTGGTGTACTCAGGAGAAATTGCCCAACACATTTTAGGATCCATTTTATCCTGTTGCCCATGTGAAAATGAAAAAATTGAGGCTAAAAGAATTTTTTTGTGAAAAAAAAGTACTTTTTCATTTTTATGGATCAATTTGTGAAGAACCTGGGGGTTCAAAGTGCTCACTATGTATCTAGATAAGTTCCTTGGGGCGTCTAGTTTCCAAAATGGGGTCACTTGTGGGGGAGCTCCAATTTTTAGGCACACGGGTGCTCTCCAAACGTGACATGGTGTCCGCTAAAGAGTGGAGCTAATTTTTGATTCAAAAAGTCAAATGGCGCGCCTTCCCTTCCAAGCCCTGCCGTGCGCCCAAACAGTGGTTTACCCCCACATATGAGGTATCAGCGTACTCAGGACAAATTGGACAACAACTTTCGTGGTTCAGTTTCCCCTTTTACCATTGGGAAAATAAAAAAATTGTTGCTAAAAGATAATTTTTGTGACTAAAAAGTTAAATGTTCATTTTTTCCTTCCTTGTTGCTTCTGCTGCTGTGAAGCACCTGAAGGGTTAATAAACTTCTTGAATGTGGTTTTGAGTACCTTGAGGGGTGCAGTTTTTAGAATGGTGTCACTTTTGGGTATTTTCAGCCATATAGACCCCTCAAACTGACTTCAAATGTGAGGTGGTCCCTAAAAAAAATGGTTTTGTAAATTTCGTTGTAAAAATGACAAATCGCTGGTCAAATTTTAACCCTTATAACTTCCTAACAAAAAAAAATTTTGTTTCCAAAATTGTGCTGATGTAAAGTAAACATGTGGGAAATGTTATTTATCAACTATTTTGTGTCACATATCTCTCTGGTTTAACAGAATAAAAATTCAAAATGTGAAAATTGCGAAATTTTCAAAATTTTCGCCAAATTTCCGTTTTTATCACAAATAAACGCAGAATTTATTGACCTAAATTTACCACTAACATGAAGCCCAATATGTCACGAAAAAACAATCTCAGAACCGCTAGGATCCGTTGAAGCGTTCCTGAGTTATTACCTCATAAAGGGACACTGGTCAGAATTGCAAAAAACGGCAAGGTCTTTAAGGTCAAAATAGGCTGGGTCATGAAGGGGTTAAAGTCGGTTTAATAGGCTTATTAGTAATAGTAGAACTGTAAATATTTCACCAGATTTGCAGAGCGTTTTTCTCTGTCACAGCCGCGGGACTACAGCGTATGGTAGAATGATAAGTATGATTGTAGCTATGCACCAAATCCGGTAAAATATCAATATACCTAAAGGTATTATGCTGCGTAAGATAGCGCCACATACGGGTTTTATTAATGTGCGATTAAAGCGCTCTACCATAGCGGCCTTTATATCATTGTTGGTAAAAAAAAGTGGTGAATATTATGCATATTACATAGTTGCTTGAGTGGTGAATTTATAAATTCTTTGCCGCGATCCGTCTGCAATTTCTTCGGTATGCGCTTATCATTTTGAAATATTAATTCGAACGATCTGGCTACACTAGCACCGGTCTTGTTTGATAAGGCCACACACCAGGCGTATCTCGATAGAGTATCAATCACAGTCAGAATGTATTTGACATTATCATTTTTCCTCGAATAGTCAATTAAACTTACGAGATCTGCCTGCCACTGCGCATCAATGTCCGAGACGTAAATTTTATTTGTCAAAAAGCGTTTTCTAGCAGGCTTGTGTAGCGTGTAGGTGTCTTGTTTATTCAGCCAATCAGTCACAGCAGATTTCTTTATTCCGCGGGCTCTTGTCTCTCCAAATAATTTGTCAATTCCGCAGAATGACCCGGGTGCTTTAGGGGTAAAATATTGTCTCTCTAATATTTCCTGATAGGCATTAGACGTCATGATTGAATAAAATGATTGTGTGTCGATAAGCAATAACCGCCTGCTTCTTTCAGAAATTCAATTGTATAAAATTTCCAGTTTTAATCCGACTATATCATGCTTGAGTTAATACAAGCAATAATTGTCTGTATGGGTGTGTTCTGGGTGTTAACAGAAGGCGTGTGGCGGGGCATAACTGGGTGTGTTTCTGGGTGTTAACAGAAGGGCTGTTTTCTGACAGTCAGAATAAATTCAACTGTCTGTAGCACTGTAGTACAATACATGTCCACCAAAAGGCAGACCAGGCTAATCTCTGAGCTATTCTAAATGTAAGTATATGCAGAGCGCCGCATTATTCTATTTTGTCTTGTTATTCGCAAATTCTTAATTATATTTAACTATGCATCTCTAAAACCATATTTAAAGTTGCTATTTGTTTTAATAATTTAACCGTATATTTATTATGACATAATTTGTGTAATACAATAGTTAATAGCTGTTAATACATCATAACTAGCGTATTCAGCGCTTGAGGTATTTAACTGTGTATAAAGACTTATTACATATGTTTTGCATGACATAGACATATTTATACAGTAGGTACAAATTTAGTTGCACTGTATAATATAGTTTAACTGTATAACCCGTATTTACGGTGTAAAATTAATATAGAAAGACTTATCCGCATTACCTATGTTTTGGTTAGTATAAACATATTTATGCAGCAGTCTCAAATGTATTTGTTACGGTATATAAAATGTGTTTGTCTGCCGTGTAAAATTAATATAGATAGCACAAAAAAAATTTACACAGATAATTTATTTTAGATGGAATCCCAAAATTTTTCAGCTTTTTCCGACCTAGTTGAGGATTTGCTATTAGATATGTTTCAAGCTTTATATAAATACAACTGTTAGTGTGCCATTCTAAGTAATGGTTGTTTTGTATATTATTTTTATATTGCTTTATTCTATCTTGTTTAAGATGAATTTATCAGGAACATCCCCGATGATGTTTTAAGCTCCATCAGCATACCTGCTCTGGAGTGTGATACACCTGGAGCTGAGTATACTAACACTAATGAAGCTGACGCAGCGGTATGGGATTTGCCGCAAGACATTATAGGTGCGTTGTGTGTGTGTGTGTATATATCTTTTAAGTATTTAGACATGGAAATATATATTAATTCTTTACAGATATCGACCTGATTCCAGAACCAATTACCTTGGAACACAATCAGATGCCTGGTGAAGACCTGTTGTACCAGAACCCCACACCGAGAAACAGCCCTGTTTCTAGAGCCTCTAAAAAACCGCGAGGGCCTGTGAGCAAGAAAGGAAAAGGGAGCAATCATATGAAAACGTGTTTCTGCACAGCTGCTCTGAGAAAATCTCCCCTCGCCTCTACTAAGTTCTATATCTTTATTTATAGCTTGTAAAGTGAAGCCTAGGAGAATTTTATACACAAAAGAGAATATACCGCAGCTAATGAAGAACCTCACAGAAGCTCCAGAATCCGCCACGGCAATCATCCACCCCACATCGCTAGCCCGTAAGTGTATATTTTGATATACATGCACAGTCTCTGTACAATCAATGATACACGTGCTTCTCCAATGAGATCCTGGTCCCACACATATCTGACACATGTATAATCTTTCCTGCAGCTAAACGCAGAGACACGCGGTGGTCTCACACATATCTGACACATGTATGATCTTGCCTGCAGCTAAATGCAGACACACGGCGGTCTCGCACATATCTGACACATGTATAATCTTTCCTGCAGCTAAACGCAAAGTCATGAGAAAAACACCTCCAGCACCTCTACTGCCACTACAACTCTCCGAGAATGACGCGTCAACAGTGTGGCCTGCAATACAGTCATCTAATGGACCTGTTAGAACACCCCCGGTATCACCAATCTGTGTGGTGCAGGGTGCAGGAAACCCTGTGCCGGTGGGCCAGCGTGAAATACTCCATTCAAGTGCCGGACAGCCATCGACCAGCCGTGTGAATGACCCAATGCTACTATATCCAGAAGTGGTAGAGGCACCCTGAAAACAAAAGCGAAAAACAAAGCATATTACAGAGCCAGCAAGCACATCCAGCGTCGCGGGTGCCACAGCTCTGCTAGCTGGTGAAGCACTTGATCGCACGATTGATCAGCTAGCTGATGGTAAGCAATCAACCGTAGAACCGCTCATTATACATATGGCCCACACTATGCAGCCGCCAGTAGCATGTCTAACTACCTGCTAATTCCTCTGGGTCCGGCCCCTCAGGAGCCTCTAATTTGGGTGGCATATCTCATGTCTGTGTATCTAACTCTGTTAATGTTAAGAAACTGTTAAAGAGGTCGCTACCCGTGGTTGTTAGGGTGTGTAAAAAGCCGAGGATTCAGGCGGCATCTACAAACCTGCTGCATGAATCCATCGGCTGGGGACCCGCTGAAATGCCTGTGTTTCAGGAACAGTTCAGCCGCTACTTACGCTACAAACTCTGGGTCCCCAAAATAATGTTTTTTTTGTGATACTTTTGAAAAATTATTATCAACACTAATCCCAACACATGCTAATAAGGTCGAACTATACGCACTCCGGAACCTGCAACTGGATGGCGAGATAACAACTACAGCGACCCCATTATGACTGAATATGGTCGGCTATGGCATGCATAAACTGCCTAAACCCGCACTACCCAGGCATAATAGGGATAGAGTTATAAAGAGGACTCTAAAATTGTTGGTCAGCGCTAGACGGGCGCTATGCGCTAGGAGGCGTCGTGGTGGCATATGTCCTGCAATGCCTCTACAGACACCCAAGCTGTCGTCACAAGAGTTAGAACAGCATTCACATAGCCAAGACAACTCTGCAGATGCCATGCATGCATCTACACAAAATTCACAAGCCTCAGACGCTGTCGCTGATGGTAATGTGCGGAGCCCCGATCATACAGTATTTTTGCAACACATCCATCATCATCAAAGGACCCTCCGCAATTTCAATGGCCATATACACACACATCATTTTAGATTTGTAAATTTGGAGCATGTACGATCATTTGAAGAGGGCGTGAATATTGTTCATGACGGCATTCAGTCATTACTGGATAGAATCATCAGGGACATTGAACCTGGCGCCTTTGTACAGTTAAGGCTTGAATGTGGCGATAATTTAGACCCTATTTTCACTACAAAACAAACCAGGGAAGATTTTAATTCTGAATCTTTTTTAAATGCCGTTGTCAGCACACTTCAAAGTAACGCTGAATGCATAATATCCAATTCGCTAAAGCTAATCGTCACCATCATTAAAAACCAACGCGGTGGTGCAAAAAGGCGCTTGAAATCTATAGCGAGCAGCCAGATCATTAAAGAAGTTATCCACTACTATAAAGTTTTTTTTTTTTTCATAAATCTTGCTATTATGTGCCACTGAAAACATCTACTGTGTTTATTTTAGCAATATTAGCTGTTATCATGCTGTAGCAGCACATCTTCAGTGCTGGATTCAGCTCTCATGGGGTTAATCGACTACTTCCTTATTGTGACCTAATACTACAAGTTCCATGATGCTTTGCAATGCCACTAAGCCCGAATCTAGCACACCCCCTCCAAAAACACACCCAAACCCCTCCCTCCTCTCCCTCCTCTCTCTTCAAAAAGATTTGTGGTGTCATTTCTGTCCAACTCCTCTTTTACATTTGTCCAACCCACACTCCATTACACAGAGAGATAGATAGATAGATAGATAGATAGATAGATAGATAGATAGATAGATAGATAGATAGATAGATAGATAGATAGATAGATAATAGATAGAGAGATAGATAGATATGGGATAGATAGATAGATAGATAGATAGATAGATAGATAGATAGATAGATAGATAGATAGATAGATAGATAGATAGATAGATGTGGGATAGATAGATATGGGATAGATAGATAATAGACAGACAGATGATAGATAGATAGATAGATAGACACAGACAGATAATAGATAGATAGATATGGGATAGAGAGATAATAGATAGATAGATATGGGATAGAGAGATAATAGATAGATAGACACAGACAGATAATAGATAGATAGATATGGGATAGAGAGATGATAGATAGATAGATAGACACAGACAGATAATAGATAGATAGATATGGGATAGAGAGATAATAGATAGATAGATAGATAGATAGATAGATAGATAGATAGATATGGGATAGAGAGATGATAGATAGATAGATAGACACAGACAGATGGATAGAATTAGATAGATATGGGATAGATGGATACATACAGATATATCTATATATCTATTTCCATAGATATGTCCATATCCATGTTTCTAAACCCCTTCACCCCTGGAGCTTTTTTCGTTTATCGCTCCCCTTCTTTCCATAATGTTTCCGTCAATATGGCCATGTGGGGGCTTATCTTTTGCGGGACAAGTTCTACTTTTGAACGACACCATTGGTTTCACCATGTCGTGTAACAGGAAATGTGAAAAAAATTCAAAGTGCGATGAAATTGCAAAAAAAGTGCAATCCCACACTTGTTTTTTGCTTGCCTTTTTGCTAGGCTCACTAAATGCTAAGGCTGTGTGCACACGTTGCGGATTTGATTGCAGATCCGCAGCGTTTTTTGCCGCACAGAATTGCAGCAAATCCGCATTGTAGTGCACAACCAATGTAAGTCTATGGGAGCCGCAGACTTGTTGTGCACATGCTGCGGAAAAGGCCGCACCGAAACGCAGCTTTTTTTTTTCTCCGCAGCATGTCACTTCTTTTGTGCCGAACTGCAGCGTTTCTGCACCCTTAGGCCGGGATCACACACAGCGAGATACGGCCGAGTCTCACAGGTTAAAACCAAGCTCTGGCACCGGCACTCCGGAGCGGAGCGTGCAGCCGCACAGCAATACATGGAGCCGCACGCTCCGCTCCGGAGTGCCGGTGCCAGAGCTTGTATTTAACCTGCGAGACTCGGCCGTATCTCGCTGTAGTGTGACTCCGGCCTCAAACTTTCATTGAGATGTAGAAAATATCTGCAGTTTTGCTGCGGATGTGGGTCCAAGAAACGCTGCAGTTCAGGAGGAGGGAAGTGTGTGGGTGGTGACCAGGGCCGAACTGGCCATCGGGCACTTCTGGCAAATGCCAGAAGGGCCGGTGCCAGTAGTGGGCCGCTGCACTCTTTCCCCCCTACTCCCGCCAGTGCCGCCGCCGCATTCAACTATACCGGCGTCCATGACGCCGGTATAGTTCAATGCAATGATGGAGGAGAGAGCGTCCGCTGACGCTCCCTCTCCCATCATTCCCCGCTCTGCCTCTGACACTGCGGGTGCACGATGACGTCATATCATCGCACACCTGCTGTGTCCCGGGCAGACTGCAGCCGCCGAGACAGGAGCCAGGAGCAGCGCGGGCAAGAGGAAAGGTGAGGAGAGTGTGGAGCCATTATCGGGGGGATGAGATGTGGGTTGTGCTGTATATACCACTGTGTGGGCTGGGCTGTGTATGTACCACTGTGTGGGCTGTGTATATACCACTGTGTGGGCTGTGCTGTGTATATACCACTGTGTGGGCTGTGCTGTGTATATACCACTGTGTGGGCTGTGCTGTGTATATACCACTGTGTGGGCTGTGCTGTGTATATACCACTGTGTGGGCTGGGCTGTGTATGTACCACTGTGTGGGCTGTGTATATACCACTGTGTGGGCTGTGCTGTGTATATACCACTGTGTGGGCTGTGCTGTGTATATACCACTGTGTGGGCTGTGCTGTGTATATACCACTGTGTGGGCTGTGCTGTGTATATACCACTGTGTGGGCTGTGCTGTGTATATACCACTGTGTGGGCTGTGCTGTGTATATACCACTGTGTGGGCTGTGCTGTGTATATACCACTGTGTGGGCTGTGCTGTGTATATACCACTGTGTGGGCTGTGTGTTGTGTATACTACTACGCGGGCTGTGCTGTATATACTACTACGCGGGCTGTGCTGTATTTACTACTACGCGGGCTGTGCTGTATATACTACGACCCGGACTGTGCTGTATACTACTACACGGGCTGTGCTGTATACTACTACACGGGCTGTGCTGTAAACTACTATTCGGGCTGTGCTGTATATACTACGACCCGCGCTGTGCTGTATACTACTACATGGGCTGTGCTATATACTATGCAAGTTGTGCTATATTATATGCGGGCTTTGATATATACTATGGGAGGTATATTATATTCTATGGGGGAGGCCGTGTTATATACTACTAGCTATTGAACCCGTTCTACGCCCAGGTGGCGAGCATTTATATTGGTATATGGTCTCCATCCTGTCATGTGCTGCTCCATCCTGCGCCCCCATCCTGTCATGTGCTGCTCAAATCCTGCACCCCTGTTCTGTCATGTGCTGCTGCCATCCTGCAGCCCCATTCTGACATGTGCTGCTCCCATCCTGCGCCACCGTTCTGTAATTTGCTGCTCCCATGCATATGGCCGGTACACTGCTCCATTATGGTTCATGGCCCCCATAACATGCTCCATAGTATATGCCCCATACACTGCTCCATAAATGTTGATGGCCCCCATAAGATGCTTCATAGTATTATATGCCCCGTATGCTGCTGCGATATATATATATAAAAAAAAAAAAAATAACATACTCACCTATCGTCGCTGGGCACCGAGTGCTGGGGGGCCTGAGCAGGCGGGGACACCGGCGCGCTGTGGGGGTCAGGTGCCGGTATTGCCGCTAGCTCAGGCCCCCGACACTTGCTATATTCACCTGTCCCCTGTTCCAGCGCTGCACGCCACTTCTTCCGGTCCTCTGGCTGTGACTGTTCAGTCAGAGGGCAGCGCGCATTAAGCGCGTCATCGCGCCCTCTGAACTGTGAAAATCACAGGCAGAGGACCCGGGAGACAGAGCCGCACGCAGCGCTGGAACGGGGGACAGGTGAATATAGCTTATACTTACCCTCCTGGCGCGTCCCTGCCTCTCCGTTGGAGATCGTGGTGTGCGTTCAGTGTTTACGCATACCTCGATCTCCTGGGAGCGTCACTCTGTGGGGTCCAGACTGCGCCGGCGCTTGCGCAGTCTATAAAGGCTTCGGACAGAGTGACGCTCCCAGTGTTATATTATAGATGTGGCTGTGTTATATACTACTGCGGGGGTATATTCTATTCTATGGGGGAGGCTGTCTTATATACTATGTGGGGTATATTATATTCTATGGGGGAGGCTGTCTTATATACTATATGCGAGCACATTTGCAGGATCCTTTTTTTTTTTTGCCGGATCCGTTTTTTCTCAGAGTTGTATTAGCGCCTGATGGCCACACGTTTCATCCGTTTTTTGCTAGATCCGTCGCTGTGCATTTTTTCGACGTACCGAAAAACCGTTTCTCTGTATGTGTTTTCCGTCCGGCGGAAACAGCTTTTTTGACGTATCCTGCCAAAAACGGATGAAACGTGTGGCCATCAGGTGTAATCCGGCGCTAATACAACTATATGAGAAAAAACGGATCTGGCGTAAAAAAAAGGATTCGGCGAAAATAAACGGATCCGGTGGAAAAAACAGATCTGGTGGAAAAAAAAAAACATCCGGCGGAAAAAAACGGATCCGGCGGAAAAAAAACATCCCGGTGGAAAAAAATGGATCCTGCAAATGTGCTCGCAGGATGCGTTTCACCCATAGACTTGTATTAGCGACAGATGGCCACAAGTCGCGTCCGTCGTGCTACGGATCAGTCGTGTTTTGGAATACCGTCGGCACGAAAAAACGTTCAAGTGAACGTTTTTTTGGCCGTTGCGGCAGAAACTCCGCCCCCTCCTCCCCGCACTTCAGAATGGGCAGCAGATGCGTTGAAAAACTGCATCCGCTGCCCACTTCGTACACAAATTTCACAACGTGCGTCGGTACGTCGGCCCGACGCATAGCGACGGACCTGTACCAACGCAAGAGTGAAAGAGGCCTTAATGAGCGTTGAATTTTTTAAAAATAAAGAAAAAAACGGCGTGGGCTCCCGTGCAATTCTCTGCGCCAGAGGGGGAAAGCCGACGGCCGGGGGCCAATATTTGTAGCCTGCTATGAATATCAGCCCGCAGCTGTCTGCGTAGCCTTTACTGGCTATTAAAATAGGAGGACCCCCCCAAAAAAATGATGTGGGGTCCCCCTATATTTTATAGCCAGAAAGGCTACGCAGACAGCTGCGGGCTTATATTCATAGCCTAGAGAGGGGCCATGGATATTGGCCCCCCCCCCGGCTACAAATACCAGTCCGCAGCCATCCCAGAAATGGCGCATCTGTAAGATGCGCCAATTCCGGCACTTAGCCCCTCTCTTCCCACTCCCGAGTAGCGGTGGGATATGGGGTAATAAGGGGTTAATGTCACCTTGCTATTGTAAGGTGACATGAAGCCGGGTTAATAACGGAGAGGCGTCAATAAGACGCCTATCCATTACTAATCCAATAGTAAGAAAGGGTTAATAAAACACACACATTTGGAAAAAAATATTTTAATATTCTTCATTTAACCATACTTACCATACTTCTGCGCCTGCAAAAAAAAGTAAAATAATAAACCGTATACTACCTGTCCGACGCAGTCCAATTAATAACGAGTGTCCCACGACGATCTCCCCTATAGAACAGTGACATCGGGTGATGTCACTGCTCTATAGGACCCTCAGTGACACACTGACAGGAGACAATGGCTCCTGCAGTGCATCACTGAGGTTACTCTAGTTCACTGGTCTCACTTTATGGCAATTGCTGCGTGGGAAAATGTCTCACCCAGCAATGCCAATAGTGAGACTAGGGACTATTTTCTCACAGGGGCGTAGGAATACCTTGTGAGGAATACATGATGGAAGGATACCTTCCATCATTGTGTTCCTGGAGCCCCTGGAGAGTGGTCGCATCAACTGATGCTCCTGCTCTCCACGGGAGATCGTCGTGGGACACTCGTTTTAATTGGATTTCTGCGGACAGGGAGTATATTGTTTGTTTATTATTTTAATATTTTTTACAGGTGACAATGGCTTCGGGGAACAAAGTGACAAGTGATGGTGAGTATGTACTCTATGTTATATGTACTGTATGTCTGTAGTATGTATGTACTGTATGTCGCATGTCATCGCATGGTGCATGTCGTTGCATGGTGCATGTCGCATGCCGGCGCATGTAGCATGTCGCATGGTGCATGTCGTCGCATGGTGCATGTCATCGCATGGTGCATGTAGCATGTCGTCGCATGGTACATGTCACATGCCGTCGCATGGCGCATGTTGTTGCATGGTGCATGTCGTCGCATGGTGCATGTCGCATGCCGCTGCATGGTGCATGTTGCACGCCTCTGCATGGTGCATGTCACATGCCGCTGCATGTCGTCGCATGGTGCATGCCAGCGCATGGTGCATGTAGCATGTCGCCGCATGGTGCATGTCACCGCATGGTGCATGTCGCATGCCGTCGCATGGTGCATGACGCATGTCGTCGCATGGTACATGTCGCATGCCGTCGCATGGTGCATGTAGCTGCATGGTGCATGTCGCTGCATGGTGCATGTCGCCTTCATGGTGCATGTCGTCGCATGGTGCATGTCGTCGCATGCCGCTGCATGGTGCATGTCGTCGCATGCCGCTGCATGGTGCATGTCGCATGCCGTCGCATGGTGCATGGCGCATGTCGTCGCATGGTACATGTCGCATAACGTCGCATGGTGCATGTCGCTGCATGGTGCATGTCGTCGCATGGTGCATGTCGTCGCATGGTGCATGTCGTCGCATGGTGCATGTCGCATGCCGCTGCATGGTGCATGTTGCATGCCGTCGCATGGTGCATGTCGCTGCATGGTGCATGTCGCTGCATGGTGCATGTCGTCGCATGGTGCATGTCGTCGCATGGTACATGTCGCATGCCGTCACATGGTGCATGCAGCATGTCGTCGCATGGTGCATGTAGCATGGTGCATGTAGCATGGTGCATGTCATCGCATGGTGCATGTAGCATGTCGTCGCATGTTACATGGTGTGTGTTGTATGTATGTACTGAGTGTTTTTTTTTTTTTCATTCAACACATTAGCCGGATGATGGGACTACAACTGTCCCATCATTGGCTAATGTGCCAGTCACTGTCAGTGTAGCAGGCAGAGCCCGATGGGACTTGTAGTCCCATCGGACGATGCCTGCACACACATACATACACATATATATACATACACACACACACACACACCAACAACCCCCCACAGGAGACCCCCGGCGCCGAGCGGCACAGGAGACCCCCGGCGCCGAGCGGCACAGGAGACCCCCGGCGCCTAGCGGCACAGGAGACCCCCGGCGCCGAGCGGCACAGGAGACCCCCGGCGCCGAGCGGCACAGGAGACCCCCGGCGCCGAGCGGCACAGGAGACCGCCGGCGCCGAGCGGCACAGGAGACCCCCGGCGCCGAGCGGCACAGGAGACCCCCGGCGCCGAGCGGCACAGGAGACCCCCGGCGCCGAGCGGCACAGGAGACCCCCGGCGCCGAGCGGCACAGGAGACCCCCGGCGCCGAGCGGCACAGGAGACCCCCGGCGCCGAGCGGCACATGCCGGCACCCAGACCCCAGCGTCAGGCATCCACGCACTCCCCCCAGCAGAGCCAGCACAGCCCTGTCCTCAGATCCCAGCGTGAGCAGTGAGCACACATAGCCCCGCCCGCCCCCAGCACAGCCCTGCAGGCAGCCCCGCCCCCAGCCCAGTCACTTTTGCTGAGTGACTGCAGACTGTGGGGGCTGGTCACGCCTGCTGCTGACGTCACGTCAATTTTCAGAGCCTGGAAATTGACGTGACGTCGGCGGAAATGAGCGGCGGCTGCAGTCTGGGGGTCATGTGACCCGTACCCAGCTGCAGCCATAGCGCCGCTCACAGGCAAAAACGACAACGCAAGGTATTTACACAATGCAATAGGGGCCCTGGGGGGATACATTGGGGGGGTTACATGAAAGTAGTGGACAACCCCTTTAAACAAAAGAGGCAATGGCTGTATGATTTTAACAATTACACGACAAATCTGTGTTTGGCTGCTAGTGTGTGCGCCCTGATGGACGACACGGATGTCGCTGATGATGTTTTACTGAGCCGCTCTAAAAACATACACACAGCCCTTGGCATTCCTGATGGTCAGTTAGTGAGTTTTAGCGACATTCCGGCATTTGAAAAATATTTGGGGGTCACCATTAAAGTACTGTACTATAGTCACGGTGATTGGCGCTAATTTCAGAACGGCAATACAGCTAATGGTAAAACAGTATTCATATTGTTCCATGATAATCACTACTACGACATCAAAAATATGAAGGGTTTTATCGGTGCTGCTTACTTTTGTGAGCTCCGCAATTCAGTGTTTCATCACAAGAACAATCATTCCTGTCAGTATTTTTGTAACACCTGTCAGCGAGAGAATTGTGTAGAAAGCAGTGCCGACCAACAGCCCAGATGTCCTGTTTGCAGGGTTTATTGCCGATCGAGCGAGTGCTTAGATTTTCACACACAATTGGGTGTAAGCGACTCAGCATTCTGCGGCCAGTTGGGGCGGGGGGGCGGGGTCGTTCGGGAGGTGACCCAGCTTTTAAAAAAAAAAAAAAAACCTTGCTCAGGTGCCGCCCCCTGCATTGTCCCCGCCCTAGGCACGTGCCCTCACGTGCCTAGTGGCAAATACGGCCCTGGGTAGGTGCCACTCCACTTTATGATACACATGTATATGATTCATGGGAGAATATTAGGCTGTGTTCCTTTAGACATGATTCCTTATTGTTAAAACAGGTATACTTAGGAACACTGTGCTATTAACCAAGGTTGTCCTATGGACTTGTACCTTGCAATCTAGTGTACTGGTTGACTTTTCCTCCTCTCCATATATTGGAATTTTTTATTTCATTGTTGTTATGTGTATTTATATGGTATTTTGTCCTCTTTTGTGACCATGTTATGAAATAAAATATTTAATAGTTTTATATATTCTGGTGTCTAAAGCTCCCTTTTTCGCTATGATGACAAATTTAGATAGGAAGTGACACTCCTTTACTACTCTATGCTTATACTTGGGAGAGCTCTTTTCATGGAATATGCTCTCGGCCACTTACTTTGTGTGCTTACCGATTATTGTATTTGTTTAAGTACAGTTGATAACCCAAGGTGGCCGTCTCTTGTGTGTGACGCTACCCGATTTGTCTATAAGGTTCAACGACTCTCTAAATTTTATCCCCATGAAACTCAGTAAATTACCACAGGCCATGGGCTTTTCAGGTGGCAAAGGCCATTTTCCACACTTTTTTAATACCAGAGAAAACCAAAATTATGTAGGCCCCATACCTGATGTAAAATATTATGGGGTGGAGTAAATGTCACCTGGTGAGAAGGTAGAGTTCCTGGAGTGGTATGAGACACAGGAAAATACAACTTTTGACTTCAAGGCAGAGCTAAAATCTTATTGCAAACAAGATGTTGAATGATGATGTTGTTTTGAGGCACACCTGCGAGATCTATAGAGAGCGTATTATGCAGATGACACAGAAAAATGTTTAAAAATACTGTAAGCGTCAAAAGCAAAGGATTGTAGAGAGCAGATGTGTTGATCCTTTTCAGCTCATCACCCTGGCCTCGGTGTGTATGACAATGTACCGGTTTAAATTTCTTCCAAAAAAGACAATCGCCATTTTACCTGGTGATAATTATCACAAGGCAAAAAAGCACTACTCGACAACCGCTATACAATGGCTCATGTATGTTGCCCACTCCGAGAACATCGACATACAGCACGCTTTGAGAGGCGGCGAAAAACAAGTCGGAAAATATTTTCTAGATGGTTATGCCTATGTTAGCGGCCAACACGTAGCCTTTGAATTTCAGGGGTGTTTTTACCACAGATGTCCCGTGTGCTGTAATGAAAATGATACGAATAAGGTCACAAACACGTCCTACGGACAATTATATTATACCGTTTTAGCTAAAAAGCGTTACTTACAGTGCTGCGGGTACACAGTAAGAGTGATGTGGGAGCATGTGTGGAATGAAATGGTTGAAAATGATTCTAACCTTCAAGCATTTCTCCACCAGATGGAATTCCCCGTTCCTTTAGACCCCGTGATGCGCTTTATGGCGACCGAACTAACGCCATTAAGCTCCATCACCATCTGGAAGAAGGGGAGACTTTACATTACTATGATTTCACCAGTCTGTACCCCTTTGTAAACAAAACTAAAACATACCCTGTATGCCATCCAGACATCATCTATGACAATTTTGGATTCATTAAAAAATACTTTGGCATTGCTAAAGTCAAGGTCTACCCACCGAGAGATTTATTTTTTCCAGTTCTACCGGTAAAACTCAACAAAAAATTAATGTTCCCCCTTTGCTACACATGCGCTGTAAACTCCCAGACAGATATTTGTGCTCATAGTGATGAAGAATGTGCACTGACAGGCACCTGGTGCACTATAGCGCTCGAGATGGCGATAGAAAAAGGGTATCGGATCGCACACATCTATGAAATATGGCATTTTCCTAAAACCACTGATGATCTGTTTGCTCCCTACATTAAATTACATCTAAGCAGGAAGCCTCTGGTTATCCTAGCTGGTGCATGGATGACGCCAAGAAAAGGCAGTACATTGACTCTTTTCTTGAAAAAGAAGGTGTCCAATTACGGCCTGAAAATATAGCTGTCAATCCTGCTAAGCGACAGATCTCCAAGCTTTTCTTAAATTCTTTATGGGGAAAGTTTGCTCAGAGATCTAATCTATCATGTACCAGCATTGTTAGGGATCCAGATGAGCTTTTTAAGTATCTGTTCCTGCCTTACTATGACATTTCGATGTTACATTTCCTTGATGATGACACCGCAACCATTAACTGGAAATATGCAAAAGGTCACCACACACTCAACAAAAACACAAACATTTTTATAGCGTGTTTTAGAACAGCATATGCTCGGCTGGAGCTCTATTCGCTGCTGGACCGGCAGCAGGAGAGGTGCCTTTATCACGACACAGATTCAGTTATTTTTGTACAGAGATGGTGAGTGGCAGCCGCCTTTAGGCGATTACCTGGGGGAACTGACCAGTGAAATACCCGATGGTAAACACATCACAGAATTTGTATCCGCGGGCCCCAAAACTTACGGATATAAACTCAACACCGGTAAAACTGTCTTAAAAGTTAAGGGGATAACACTAAATGTCGGTAACTCTCAATCTATTAATTTCAACAGTCTGAAAGATCTAGTTCTGGACTACCCGCGCAATTCTGCCGCAGAAACTCAGAAACGTATTGTCGTACAGCAGCCGGCCATTGTGCAAAATAAAAAGTACTGGGATATTGAAACAAGGCCATTACGCAAAACACAAAAGTGCGTTTATACAAAGCGGCGACTATTAGACAATTTCACCACATTACCTTTTGGGTATTAGTCGCGTATTGTGATGGATACATGTCCGCAACACCCATTCTCATGCATTCTAGCAGGACCATCTAATTCTGGAAAGAGCTATTTTGTAAAACAAATGCTATATAATATTGAAGCTAATTTTTCTCAGAAACCTGATAATATTGTTTGGTTTTATTCGTGTTGGCAAAAACTATATGATGAAATCTCTCTCTCTTTTCCCAACACCAGATTTGTGGAGGGTCTGCCGAATACATTCGTAGATGACGAATTATTCCCGCCGGAGAAGGTGAATTTGGCTATTGTTGATGATCTCATGGAGAGTGCTAGTGAAAATTGTGAGATAGAAAAAGCCTTTATCAAGTATGTGCACCACAGAAATCTCAGCATTTTCTACCTGGTACAAAACATATTTTGTCAGGGTAAGAAAAGCCGCACGATAAATTTAAACACAAAATACATGGTGCTTTTTAACCCCTTTACCCACAAGGGTGGTTTGCACGTTATGGACCGGGCCAATTTTTACAATTCTGACCACTGTCCCTTTATGAGGTTATAACTCTGGAACGCTTCAACGGATCCCGGTGATTCTGACATTATTTTCTCGTGACATATTGTACTTCATGATAGTGGTACAATTTCTTTGATATTACCTGCGTTTATTTGTGAAAAAAACGGAAATATGGCGAAAATTTTGAAAATGTTGCAATTTTCCAAATTTGAATTTTTATGCAATTAAATCACAGAGATATGTCACACAAAATACTTAATAGGTAACATTTCCCACATGTCTACTTTACATCAGCACAATTTTGGAACCAAAATTTTTTTCTGTTAGGGAGTTATAAGGGTTAAAAGTTGACCAGCAATTTCTCATTTTTACAACACCATTTTATTTTAGGGACCACATCTCATTTGAAGTCATTGTGAGGGGTCTATATGATAGAAAATACCCAAGTGTGACACCATTCTAAAAACTGCACCCCTCAAGGTTCTCAAAACCACATTCAAGAAGTTTATTAACCATTCAGGTGTTTCACAGGAATTTTTGGAATGTTTAAATAAAAATTAACATTTAACTTTTTTTCACAAAAAAATTATTTCAGCTCCAATTTGTTTTATTTTGCCAAGAGTTACAGGAGAAAATGGACCCCAAACCTTGTTGTACAATTTGTCCTGAGTACGCCGATACCCCATAAGTGGAGGTAAACCACTGTTTGGGCGCATGACTGAGCTTGGAAGCGAAGGAGCGCCATTTGACTTTTTAATGCAAAATTAACTGGAATTGAGATGGGACGCCATGTTGCGTTTGGAGAGCCACTGATGTGCCTAAACATTGAAACCCCCCACAAGTGACACCATTTTGGAAAGTAGACCCCCTAAGGAACCAAGTGCTTCACAGAAGTTTATAATGAAGAACTGTAAAAATAAAAAATATTTTTTTTTTCACAAAAATGATCTTT
Organism: Ranitomeya imitator; assembly: GCF_032444005.1. Lineage (NCBI taxonomy): Eukaryota > Metazoa > Chordata > Amphibia > Anura > Dendrobatidae > Ranitomeya > Ranitomeya imitator. Next base: position 119,643,074 of record NC_091288.1, on the reverse strand, counting down.
TCGCCCCCAATTTTTTATTTTCCCAATGGTAAGAGAAGAAATTGGAACCAAAAAGTTGTTGCACAATTTGTCCTGAGTACTCTGATACCCCATATGTGGTGGTAAACCACTGTTTGGGCGCATGGGAGACCTCGGAAAGGAAGGAGCGCCGTTTGACCTTTCAATGCAAAATTGACAGGAATTGAGATGGGACGCCATGTTGCGTTTGAAGAGCCACTGATGTGCCTAAACATTGAAACCCCCCACAAGTGACACCATTTTGGAAAGTAGACCCCAAAAAGACCGAAAAAGGGGGTAACTTGGAACCCTAGAGAAAACAAAAACACCTAAGCAACAAGGATCCCTAAAAAATAACTTTTATTAAACAATAATTAAAAATCTCTAATCATGCCGCACATAATAATGATAAATTAAGTAAACAAAATTGTGTACCTATTAGGTCCTAGGGTGTCTCTACACTGGATCCTACCTGTCAGTGGAGGTTGGCACCCTAATTTTCTGCGGTACGCGCCCCTCGACCCTCACAACTCCCTAGAATTCCCTAAATAAGGAACCCTAGAAAGAACTGACAATATCCCTATGGGAAAAAGACCTGCCTAACAGTGGGGGTAGGCACCCTAATGTGAAACGGTAGGCGCCCCCACTCCGCGTTGACTGACCCTAGAAACCCTACAAATTCCCTAGATAAGGATAGAAATAAAGAAGTGTACCAAAATACTCCCAAACAACCCAAAGAAAGTAGAAAAAAACACAAAAGACAAAATCTTAAAAAATACGACACTAAAAGCAAAAGAGATACACCCAAATAATCAAGATATAGGGCGTCTCTATAGTGAAGCATAAATATGCCCTCACTAAAAATATATATACAAGTGTAGATGCAATAATCTCGGTATGGGTGAATGAGATATAGCAATGTCATTAAATCTTGTCCATATCAAAAAGTACAAAGAAGAGCGCTCCTGTAATATGATGAAGCGGTGCTCAGAGCATGTATATCAAATGAAAAACATGCTCCTTACTGCATTTCCTTAAGAAAGGAATGTCATAACATCAATACTCATCTGCAGGCTTGTGGAGACCTTCAGCACCGCTCAGACGCCAATCGCATCAAGCGCTAGATAGCTGTCTCCCCAAAACAATGCCCGACGCGTTTCTCCCCCATCAGTATACAGTGGGGGTTCTTCAGGGGTATACAAAACTGATAGATGGCTGTACAAGAATAGGAGCTCTATTCTTGTACAGCCATCTATCAGTTTTGTTATGACATTCCTTTCTTAAGTATGGGGATGATTGTGTCCTTTCATACAAAAAACATATTGCCTCTCTGAGGGCCCCAGGCTTGTGGGTCCAGCCTGATATTTTACTGCAGCATGCACTTTAGATAATCTGTTTATTTTTTCTATTTGGATAGACCTAATGCATAGCACTGTGCACCTTAAACAGCTTAAGCATAACATATGGTGACTGCCATATACTTTGAAACGTCATTTTATCTCCAGTTTTCTGCATTATATTAGTCTATTGAGACGACGCAGTATTTATCTATGATTGCTATTTTCGGAGGTTCTTTTTTAGTGCACACCATGATGCAGTAAGGAGCATGTTTTTCATTTGATATACATGCTCTGAGCACCGCTTCATCATATTACAGGAGCGCTCTTCTTTGTACTTTTTGATATGGACAAGATTTAATGACATTGCTATATCTCATTCACCCATACCGAGATTATTGCATCTACACTTGTATATATATTTTTAGTGAGGGCATATTTATGCTTCACTATAGAGACGCCCTATATCTTGATTATTTGGGTGTATCTCTTTTGCTTTTAGTGTCGTATTTTTTGAGATTTTGTCTTTTGTGTTTTTTTCTACTTTCTTTGGGTTGTTTGGGAGTATTTTGGTACACTTCTTTATTTCTTTCCTTATCTAGGGAATTTGTAGGGTTTCTAGGGTCAGTCGACGTGGAGTGGGGGCGCCTAACGTTTCACATTAGGGTGCCTACCCCCACTGTTAGGCAGGTCTTTTTCCCATAGGGATATTGTCAGTTCTTTCTAGGGTTCCTTATTTAGGGAATTCTAGGGAGTTGTGAGGGTCGAGTCGACACGGAGTGGGGGCGCGTACCGCAGAAAATTAGGGTGCCAACCTCCACTGACAGGTAGGATCCAGTGTAGAGATGCCCTAGGACCTAATAGGTACACAATTTTGTTTACTTAATTTATCATTATTATCTGCGGCATGATTAGAGATTTTTAATTATTGTTTAATAAAAGTTATTTTTTAGGGATCCTTGTTGCTTAGGTGTTTTTGGAAAGTAGACCCCCTAAGGAACTTATCTAGAGGTGTGGTGAGCACTTTGACCCACCAAGTGCTTCACAGAAGTTTATAATGCAGAACCGTAAAAATAAAAAAAAATTTTTGTGAAATAAAAATGATCTTTTCGCCCCCAATTTTTTATTTTCCCAATGGTAAGAGAAGAAATTGAACCAAAAAGTTGTTGTACAATTTGTCCTGAGTACGCTGATTCCCCATATGTGGGGGTAAACCACTGTTTGGGGGCATGGGAGAGCTCGGAAGGGAAGGAGCACCGTTTGACTTTTCAATGCAAAATTCACAGGAATTGAGATGAGACGCCATGTTGCGTTTGGAGAGCCACTGATGTGCCTAAATATTGAAACCCCCCACAAGTGACACCATTTTGGAAAGTAGACCCCCTAAGGAACTAGATGTGTGGTGAGCACTTTGACCCACCAAGAGCTTCACAGAAGTTTATAATGCAGAGCCGTAAAAATAAAACAAAAATTTTTTCCCACAAATATTTTTAGCCCCAGTTTTGTATTTTCCCGAGGGTAACAGGAGAAATTGGACCCCAAAATTTGTTGTGCAATTTGTCCTGAGTGCGCTGATACCCCATATGTGGGGGGAACCACCGTTTGGGTGCATGAGAAGACTCGGAAGGGAAGGAGCGCCATTTGAAATACAGACTTAGATGCAATGGTCTGCAGGCGTCACATTGCGTTTGCAGAGCCCCTAATGTACCTAAACAGTAGAAACCCCCCACAAGTGACCCCATATTGGAAACTAGACCCCCCAAGGAACTTATCTAGATGTGTTTTGAGAACTTTGCGCCCCCAAGTGTTTCACTACAGTTTCTAACGCAGAGCCGTGAAAATAAAAAAAAAATTCCCCCCAAAATTATTTTTTAGCCCCCAGTTTTGTATTTTCTCGAGGTTAACAGGAGAAATTGGACCCCAAAATTTGTTGTCCAATTTGTCCTGAGTGCGCTGATGCCCCATATGTGGGGGGGAATCACCGTTTGGGCGCATGGGAGGGCTCGGAAGGGAAGGAGCGCCATTTGGAATGCAGACTTAGATGGAATGGTCTGCAGGCGTCACATTGCGTTTGCAGAGCCCCTAATGTACCTAAACAGTAGAAACCCCCCACAAGTGACCCCATATTGGAAACTAGACCCCCCACGAACTTATCTAGATGTGTTGTGAGAACTTTGAGCCCCCAAGTGTTTCACTAGTTTATAACGCAGAGCCGTGAAAATTAAAAAATCTTTTTTTTCCCACAAATCTTATTTTTTAGCCCCCAGTTTTGTATTTTCCCAAGGGTAACAGGAGAAATTGGACCCCAAAAGTTGTTATCCAATTTGTCCTGAGTACGCTGGTACCCCATATGTTGGGGTAAACTCCTGTTTGGGCACACGGGAGAGCTCGGAAGGGAAGGAGCACTTTTTCAACGCAGAATTGGCTAGAATTGAGATCGGACGCCATGTCGCGTTTGGAGAGCCCCTGATGTGTCTAAACAGTGGAAACCCCCCAATTATAACTGAAACCCTAATCCAAACACACCCCTAACCCTAATTCCAATGGTAACCCTAACCACACCTCTAACTCAGACACACCCCTAACCCTAATCCCAACCCTATTCCCAACCGCAAATGTAATCCAAACCCTAACTTTAGCCCCAACCCTAACTGTAGCCTTAACCCTAACTGTAGCCTTAACCCTAACTGTAGCCTTAACCCTAGCCCTAACCATAACCCTAGCCCTAACCCTAGCCCTAGTCCTAACCTCAACCCTAACCCTAGCCCTAACCCTAACCCTAGCCCTAACCCTAACCCTAGCCCTAACCCTAGCCCTAACCCTAATGGGAAAATGGAAATAAATACATTTTTTAAATTTTTTTTATTTTTCCCTAACTAAGGGGGTAATGAAGGGGGGTTTGATTTACTTTTATAGCGGGTTTTTTAGCAGATTTTTATGATTGGCAGCCGTCACTCACTGAAAGACGCTTTTTATTGCAAAAAATATTTTTTGCGTTACCACATTTTGAGAGCTATAGTTTTTCCATATTTGAGTCCACAGAGTCATGTGAGGTCTTGTTTTTTGCGGGACAAGTTGATATTTTTATTGGTAACACTTACGGGCACGTGACATTTTTTGATCGCTTTTTATTCCCATTTTTGTGAGGCAGAATTACCAAAAGCCAGCTATTCATGAATTTCTTTTGGGGGAGGCGTTTATACCGTTCCACGTTTGGTAAAATTGATAAAGCAGTTTTATTCTTCGGGTCAGTACTATTACAGTGACATCTCATTTATATCATTTTTTTTATGTTTTGGGGCTTTTATACGATAAAAACTATTTTATAGAAAAAATAATTATTTTTGCATCGCTTTATTCTGAGGACTATAACTTTTTTATTTTTTTGCTGATGTTGCTGTATGGTGGCTCGTTTTTTGCGGGACAAGATGACACTTTCAGTGGTACCATGGTTATTTATATCTGTCTTTTTGATCGCGTGTTATTCCACTTTTTGTTCGCCGGTATGATAATAAAGCGTTGTTTTTTGCCTCGTTTTTTTTTTTTCTTACGGTGTTTACTGAAGGGGTTAACTAGTGGGCCAGTTTTATAGGTCAGGTCGTTACGGACGCGGCGATACTAAATATGTGTACTATTTATTGTTTTGTTTTTTTTATTTAGATAAAGAAATGTATTTATGGGAATAATATATATATTTTTTTCATTATTTGGGAATTTTTTTTTTTCTTTTACACACTTGTAAAATTTTTTTTTTACTTTTTTACTTTGTCCCAGGGGGGGACAATACAGATTGGTGATCTGCCAGTTTGCACAGCACTCTGACAGATCACCGATCTGTCAAACTGCGCTGCAGCGTTACCAAGTGCCTGCTCTGAGCAGGCACTTGGTAAGCCACCTCCCTCCCTGCAGGACCCGGATCCGCGGCCATCTTGGATCCGGGACTTGCTGCAAGGAGGAAGGTAGGAGACCCCCGGAGCAACGTGATCACATCGCGTTCATGCGGGGGTCTCAGGGAAGCCCGCAGGGAGCCCCCTCCCTGCGCAATGCTTCCCTGCACCGCCGCCACATCACGATCATGTTTGATCGCGGTGTGCCGGGGGTTAATGTGCCGGGGGCGGTCCGTGACCGCTCCTGGCACATAGTGCCGGATGTCAGCTGTGATAAGCAGCTGACACCCGGCCGTGATCGGCCGCGTTCCCCCCGTGAGCGCGGCCGATCGCCTATGACGTACTATTCTGTCCTTGGGAAGTAAAGCCCACCCCACATGGACGGAATAGTACGTCTAATGGCAGAAAGGGGTTAATAACCCCCGGGATAAATTACAAATTTTAACTCTAGCTCGGCAGATGTATCCCGGAAAAACACGTTTTTTCCTAGAAGCTTTTGAGGATGTCACGTGGGAGCCTTATGGGTATTTGCTTGTAGATTTGAGAGCTAATACCCCTGAGGATCTTCGCTTAAGGACCGGATTGTTTCCACCAGCGTTGCCCACTGTCTATGTTCAAAAGAAAACACTTCTAAAAAGTGAATTTTACCCGGTATCAGACATTCTACGCTATGTGCGTTGTGATGTAAAGATGTCTGAGAGGCTCCGGTGTAACTGGGCGCTCTTAAAAACACTGGTGAAAGCAACCCCTGCTGTCAGAAAGTCTATTTTGCGCAATGCAAGCAATGATTTAATTACAGCCATAGGCAAGATTGCTTTAAACATCTTAAAAGGCAGGATTCTGCTGAAAGAGCGTCAAAAGGGTATATTAAAGAAGTGGCGTAAAGCTGTAAGAGCCCTGAGCGACAGGTCTCAGCCCATAAAGAAAAAGAAGCGCCTACTAAAGCAGGCTGGCGGGTTTATCGGCCCTCTTTTAGCTTTTGCAATTCCAATAATAACAAGCCTGCTCGCTTGGAGCATACAGAGAAAATGTATCTAGTCCCCAAACAGGAGCTAGACAAACTAAGGCCCCGTGCTACAGATAACATACGCGACAGTGTTATTCGCCGCCTTGATGATGAAATTAGCGCCATTTTACAACGTCGTGACATTCCCGATGATGTGAAAATTAAAATGTATAGCTCCGTGCTACAGCGCTACTTGGTACATACGAGGCACAGCTCAAAAGAAGTAACGGCTTTAAATTTTGTTAGCACTCCTGATCCTGGTCAGCAACAATTGCCAAATACCGACTCTGATAAAAATCAAAAGATCGCTGAAATTGGCAGCCATATAAACCAAAGATATAATAAGAATGCTGAATTTTTACTAAGCAGGTTACTGCAGAATAAAAATGTTACAGCCTGGAATAATAAAGCTGAATTTATTTTCAAAGGATCCGTAATACCAGGGTCTAACTTACTGGATTTGGTGCGTAGTACAACACAGAGTCATGCTCTGACCAGCAGAAATTTACCTCCGGGTTGGGAATCATTTATGCAGGCTATGGCCGAGCTAAATATGCCGTCTACAGTTGTGGGTAACCCCGCTACTAGGAAGCTTTTAGATGAATTAAAAATTTCCAGCAGTGAGACACATGCTGTATCTACACCGCAGAAGCTAGCCCCAACGTCACGTACAATTCAATCTTTACATTCACCATCATTAGGCACCACACGCAGAGCTCTTCTGCCTAAAAAAAGGTATCTACCGATACTACAAACCATGTGGCTCACGATGTAAAGAATGTACTGGATAAATGCTGTACTTGGCTTGTAACACTATATTACTTATTTTGTAAGAAGTGTGTTGGTGTATGTTCATTGTACTATTTAATGCTTGTACTTTTATATTCTGTAAGAATTTTTATATTATTGAAATGTCTTTGAGCTGTGTTTATTTTGCAACAATAAAATCTTTTAAACTTTTACAATATCGTGTCTTTGTTTTTTATAAACGTATAAAACACACCGCTTCATACTTGCGGGTGTTGTATAAATACACGTCTAGGATATAAAATAATATAATATGAAAATCTAATAGGATTCTGATACATACTTTAATAAAGTCTTTTAAACTCATACAATGACTGTCATTTTTCATAATATTGAGAATTATACTATCACACACTACTAAGCATTGCACTATCATATAATGTAGGCGTGATGTTGGAAATGAGAAACTGTGTGTGTATATGTTGAGCATTATGGACTGCAGGCAGAAAAAATACAACTTACAGAAGCAACCGCACAAACAGCTACAAATAATTTGAAAATCTAATATAAAAAACAAATACTGGGATAATAATCACTGTATCAAATCACAATTTTGCACTATATGTGCTCATTGGTAATTAAACACACTGCCCTGATTACAGAATGCAATATGCAATCTCACAACAACTACATATGAAAATCTAATATAAAAACAAATACTGGGATAATAATCGCTGGATCACATTAACATTATCAAACTATATCAAAAGGGAAAATCAGCCAGACACAGGGACAGCTGGCTGACAGGGGCGGGGAGGGGTTACACACTTTGATAGGGGCGGGTCCACCTGTCAGATTGAGTTTGACGAAACGTCCAGATTATACACTACTGCCATCCAGTGCACATCTTGCCACATGTATGCAATCCTTGAGCAGCTTATCGAGGGTGCATACTGCTGTGCGAGGTGTGAGCAGGTTGTGCATTTGGAAACCCAGATTCTGAATCTAAATGTGCAGCTGGCAACACTGAGATCCATAGACAATAAGGAGAGGAGTCTTCTGCTCACTGAGCAGACACTCAATGGGATAGATGAGGGGGGATGGTAGGATGGAGCTGCAGGACGGTGAAGTAGCAAGCTGGGTGACAGTTAGGAAGCGGGGTAGAGGGAAGAGTGCCAGGGAGGCTAGTCCTGATCTGGAACACACCAATAAGTTTGCTAAGTTGGCAGATAAGGGGGATGCCAGTAGGGGTAGCACTGCTGCAGCCAGGCATGTCCTCTGAAAGCCGGTGGAGTGACTGCTCCAGTAAGGAGGGAAATAGGAGAGCAGGGCAGGCCAGACAGGTGCTGGTAGTGGGTGACTCAATTATTAGGGGAACAGATAGGGCAATCTGTCACAAAGACAGGGATCGTCGAACGGTGTGCTGCCTACCTAGCGCTCGAGTCCGACACATCGCTGATCAGGTGGACAGATTACTGGGAGGGGCTGGTGAGGACCCAGCGGTCATGGTGCACATTGGCACAAATGACAAAATTAGAGGTAGGTGGAAGGTCCTTAAAGATGATTTCAGGGAATTAGGCTGCAAGCTGAAAGCAAGGACCTCCAACGTGGTATTTTCCAAAATACTGCCTGTACCACGTGCCACGCCAGAGAGGCAATGGGAGATTAGGGAGGTAAATAAGTGGCTAAAGAATTGGTGTAGGAAGGAGGGGTTTGGGTTCCTTCAGAACTGGGCCGACTTCTCAGTTGGCTACAGGCTCTACACTAGGGACGGGCTGCACCTCAATGGGGAGGGTGCAGCTGTGCTGGGGGAGAAAATGGCTAGAATGTTGGAGGAGTGTTTAAACTAGGAATTGGGGGGAGGGTATTCATTTTATAGGAGGGGAAGATAGTGCAGATTAGAGACCTGGGCTCAAATAAGGAAGTTGGGGGTGGCGGTGGCATTGGGGTTGGGGTTAGAAAAGTTAATAATTTAAGAAATAGAGGTACAGAGAGGAACATCAAGTGCATGTATACTAATGCCAAAAGCCTCGCCAACAAAATGGATGAATTAGAACTAATGTTGTTGGAGCATAATTATGACATGGTGGGGATATCTGAAACATGGCTGGATGAGAGCCATGACTGGGCTGTTAACTTGCAGTGTTATAGTCTGTTCAGAAATGACCGTACAGATAAGCGAGGGGGAGGGGTGTGTCTGTATGTAAAATCGTCCTTAAAACCCATCCTGCGTGATAATATAGGTGAATTTAATGAAAATGTAGAATCCCTGTGGGTGGAGATAAGGGGAGGGGGAAAAAATAATAAATTACTGATCGGGGTTTGTTATAAATCTCCAAAAATAATGGAAGCAATGGAGAATATCCTCGTAAAGCAAATAGATGAAGCTGCGACTCAAGGAGAAGTCATTATTAAGGGGGACTTCAACTACCCTGAAATAGATTGGGGAACAGAAACCTGCAGTTCCAGCAAAGGTAATCGGTTTTTGACAACTATGAGAGACAATTACCTTTCACAACTGGTTCAGGACCCAACAAGAAGGGGGTCACTGCTATACCTAATATTAACCAACAGGCCAGACTGCATAGCAAATGTAAGGGTTGGGGGTCACTTGGGAAATAGCGATCACAAAATACGGTAATAAGTTTTCATGTATCTTTTAAAAAGATGTGTAATAGAGGGGTTACAAGGACACTAAACTTCAGAAGGGCAAATTTCCAACGGATGAGAGAGGATCTTGGTGCAATTAACTGGGATGATATCCTGAGACACAAAAATACACAAAGAAAATGGGAGACATTTATTAGCATCCTGGATAGGACCTGTGCCCAGTATATACTGTATGTGAATAAACATACTAGAAATAGGAGGAAACCAATATGGCTAAATAGAGCTGTAAGGGGCGCAATAAGTGACAAAAAGAAAGCATTTAGAGAATTAAAGGAAGTAGGTAGTGAGGAGGCATTAAATAAATACAAAAAAATTAAATAAATTCTGTAAAAAGCAAATCAAGGAAGCAAAGATTGAGACAGAGAGACTCATTGCCAGAGAGAGTAAAAATAATCCTAAAATATTCTTTAACTACATAAATAGTAAGAAACTAAAAAATGATAGTGTTGGCCCCCTTAAAAATAGTTTGGGTGAAATGGTGGATGAGGAAAAAGCCAATATGCTAAATGACTTTTTTTCATCAGGATTTACACAAGAAAATCCCATGGCAGACAAAATGACTGGTGATAAAAATTCCCAATTAAATGTCACCTGCTTAACCCAGAAGGAAGTGCGGCGGCGTCTAAAAATCACTAAAATTGACAAATCTCCGGGCCCGGATGGGATACACCCTCGAGTACTGCAGGAATTAAGCACAGTCATTGATAGACCATTATTTTTTATCTTTAATGACTCCATAATAACACGGTAGTTGGAACCAAAGATCTCAAATATGGACTCATCAGACCAAACCACAGATTTCCACTGGTCTAATGCCCATTCCTTGTGTTCTTTAGCCCAAACAAGTCTCTTCTGCTTGTTGCCTGTCCTTAGCAGTGGTCTCCTAGCAGCTATTTTACCATGAAGGCATGCTGCACAAAATCTCTTCTTAACAGTTGTTGTAGAGATGTGTCTGCTGCTACAACTCTGTGTGGCATTGACCTGGTCTCTAATCTGAGCTGCTGTTAACCTGTGATTTCTGAGGCTGGTGACGCGGATAAACTTATCCTCAAAAGCAGAGGTGACTCTTGGTCTTCCTTTCCTGGGGCGGTCCTCAAGTGAGCCAGTTTCTTTGTAGCGCTCGATGGGTTTTGCCACTGCACTTGGGGACACTTTCAAAGTTTTCCCAATTTTTCAGACTGACAGACCTTCATTTCTTAAAGTAATGATGGCTAGGGTTGAGCGAAACAGATCAGTCATTTTCATAAGTCACCGACTTGTGGCAAAGTCAGGTTTCATGAAACCCGACCCGATCCCTGTGTGGGGTCGGCCATGCGGTACGCGACCTTCGCGCCAAAGTCGCGTTTCATATGACGCGTTCAGTGCCATTTCTCAGCCAATGAAGGACGCAGAGTGTGGGCAGCGTGATGACATGGTTCTCGGTCCCCACCATCTTAGAGAAGGGCATGGCAGTGATTGGCTTGCTTTCTGCAGTGTCACAGGGGCTGTAAAGGGGCGTGCACGCCGACCGCCATCTTACTGCTGCCGATCTGAACATAGGGCGAGGTTGCTGCCACTTCGTCAGAAGCAGGGATAGCGTTAGGCAGGGAATATAAACCCCCAAACCGCTTGTGCTGTAGCGATTTCCACTGTCCAACACCACCTTTTCCTTGCAGGGACAGTGGAGGCTGGATATCAGTGCATCAGCTCTGTAGCTTATTAGGCTGCCTTATAAGGCTCCCTGATAGCTGCATTGCTGTGTGTACGCCGCTGTGCAAACCAACTGCTTTTTTAAAAGCACAAATCCTGTTGTTCCTTCCTTTCTGCACAGCTATCTTGTTTGTTTGTCCACACTTTTGTGTGCAGCAGTCCTTTTTATTGCTGCCTGCCATACTTTTCTGAGATTACTGTAGGGAGATAGTAATTGTAGTACAGTCCCTTTTTTTTTAAATATATATCTTCAAGCCACTTTCTGCCCCTGAAACTGTGTAGTGTGAAACAGTGGGCCTGTATTTTTCTGCATTGTCCCACACCTAAAGAGGGAGATTAATATTGCCAATCAGTGCATCTGTGCCAGTCCAGTCTGTTGTATCTGTCAGTCATTTTCTGCCACAGAAACAATACTGTAAAACAGTGGGGCGAGATTTATTCACTAGTCTTCCATATAAAAACAAAAAGGGGAGATTAATATTGGCAAATCTGTGCATCTGCGTCAGTCCTGTTAGTGGCATATCTGTCAGCCACTGTCTGCCACTGAAACACTACTGTAAAACTGTGGGACAGATTGATTCACTAGTCTCCCATCCCCCCCAAAAAAGAAGGGGAGATTAATATTGGCAAATCTGTGCATCTGCGTCAGTCCTGTTAGTGGCATATCTGTCAGCCACTGTCTGCCACTGAAACCCTACTGTAAAACTGTGGGACAGATTGATTCACTAGTCTCCCATCCCCCCCAAAAAAGAAGGGGAGATTAATATTGGCAAATCTGTGCATCTGCGTCAGTCCTGTTAGTGGCATATCTGTGAGCCACTGTCTGCCACTGAAACACTACTGTAAAACTGTGGGCCAGATAGATTCACTAGTCTCCCATCCCCCCCAAAAAAGAAGGGGAGATTAATATTGGCAAATCTGTGCATCTGCGTCAGTCCTGTTAGTGGCATATCTTTCAGCCACTGTCTGCCACTGAAACTGTGTACTGTAATACAGTGGGCCTGATTTTCCCTGCACTCTCACACACCTATAAAGGGAGATTTAAATTCACAACAATTTTGCGTCCACCTTGTAACAGATTTTACAATACCAAATAACGTTTGTAAGTTTGGTTACATATTTCCAAGAATGAGCAAGTCTGGTGGAAGAGGTCGTGGCCGTGGGCGGTCATTGCCAGCTGGTAATGATGGTAGTGGTGGTGGAGCATCAGGTGGTCGTGAGAAAAGCAATATAGCACCTAAGTCTCGAGTTGTTCAGCCACCGTCATCGTCTGGCAACACAAGGCCTCGAACGCTCCCTTTTCTGGGAGTAGGAAAACCGCTTTTAAAGCCGGAGCAGAAGGAACAAGTTTTGACTTTCCTTGCTGACTCTGCCTCTAGCTCTTTTTCCTCCTCTTCAGAAACTGCAAAATGTAAAAGCAGCGTGTCATCAGTGGATGTTCCCGGTCAGGGACAAGTCGCTTCCTTGCGTTCTTCACCCAGAACAACAGAGAAGGATGCGTCAGGCGACACAACGGGTTACTCCATGGAGCTCTTTACACATACCGTTGCTGGGTTAGAAAAGGAAATTGTTAACAGGTCATGCCCATTACAAGATGAATAGGACATGGAGTGCACAGATGCACAGCCACAGAGAGATTCTTATGCTCTTCCTTTGACTCAGATCACAACATTGCCCTCGCAGTGTACTGATCCAGAATCTGACCCTGATGAGACTATGGAGCCCCGTCACGAACGCTGTAGCACCGGCTTACACGGTGACACAGAGGAAGGTGCACAGGACATAGAAGAGGAGGTCATAGATGACCCAGTTCTTGACCCCAATTGGCAGCCATTGGGGGAACAGGGTGCAGCCGGCAGTAGCTCTGAAGCGCAGGAGGAGCCGCAGCAGGCATCAACATCGCAACAGGTTCCATCTGGCAGGCCCGTATCTGGCCAAAAACATGTGGCTAAACCAAAACCAGTTGTAGGACAGCGTGGCCATCCCGTTAAAGTAGCTCAGTGTGCAATGCCTGAAAAGGTATCCAATAGTAGGAAGAGTGCAGTCTGGCATTTTTTTAACCAGCATCCAAATGATCAGTGCAAAGTCATCTGTAAGAAATGCTCAAGGACCTTCAGCAGAGGTCAGAATGTTAAAAGTCTAAATACAAGTTGCATGCATAGACATTTAACCACCATGCACTTGCAAGCCTGGACTAACTACCAAATGTTCCTTAACGTTGTTGCACCCTCTCACAAAGAAGCTAATCAGCAACGCTACATCCCTTCCCTCACTGTAAGAACACCGTTTACCACACCACCTGCAGCAAATGTGGAGGTTTTGTCGCAAGGCCAAAGCAGTCAGGGAATCACCAGGTTCTTGGTAGGAAACACTGTATGTAGGCAAACAGCAAGAATACCATCACCAACCCTCTCAGTCTGCCATGTCCACTGGCACCCCCGCTAGTACCACCATATGCAGCTCTCCCGTCCAGCTCACCCTACAAGAGACTCTGGTTAGGAAAAGGAAGTACTCATCCTCTCATCCGCGTACACAGGGTTTGAATGCCCACATTGCTAGACTAATCTCGTTAGAGATGATGCCCTACCGGTTAGTTGAAATCAAAGCTTTCAAAGCCCTAATGGACTATGCTGTACCACGCTACGAGCTACCCAGTCGACACTTCTTATCGAGAAAAGCCATCCCAGCCCTCCACCAGCACGTAAAAGATCGCATTGTCCATGCACTCAGGCAATCTGTGAGTAGAAAGATGCACCTGACAACAGATGCATGGACCAGTAGGCATGGCCAGGGGCGTTACGTGTCCATCACTGCACACTGGGTTAATGTGGTGGATGCCGGGTCCACAGGGGACAGCAATATTGGGACAGTTCTGCCTAGCCCACGGTCTAGAAAACAGTTGGCTGTAAGCGTTGGCCCCCCTCCTCCTCCTCATCCTCCAGTAGAAGCGACATCTCGTCCACAGACCGCAGTCGCACGACCACTCCATCCGCAGCTGCCACTGTTGCACACGAGGTGTCCCATTATGGAACAGCTAGTGGCAAGCGTCAGCAGGCTGTATTGCCAATGAAGTGCTTGGGCGACACAGACACACCGCAGAAGTTCTGTCCGAGTTCTTGCAGCAAGAAACTCAGTCATGGCTGGGCAGTGTACATCTTGAGGCAGGCAAGGTAGTGAGTGATAACGGAAGGAATTTTATGGCTGCCATAGCCCTTTCACAACTGAAACACGTTCCTTGCCTGGCTCACACCTTAAACCTGGTGGTGCAGTGCTTCCTGAAAAATTATCCGGGGTTACCCGACCTGCTCCTGAAGGTGCGCAGACTTTGCTCGCACATCCGCCAGTACACTCCAGCCGTATGCAGAACCATCAGCGATCTTTGAACCTTCCCCAGCATCGCCTAATCATCGACGTTGCAACAAAGTCGAACTCCACACTGCACATGCTTCAGAGACTGTGCGAACAGAGGCGTGCTGTTATGTATTTGTGGGAGGATACACATACACGGGCAGGCAGTTGGATGGCAGACATGGAGTTGTCAGGTGTGCAGTGGTCGAAGCTACAAGACCTCTGTCAAGTCCTTCAGTGTTTTGAGGAATGCACACGGCTGGATAATGCAGACAACGCCATAATAAGCATGAGCATCGCCCTAATGCGTCTGCTGATGCAAAGTTTGACGCACATAAAGGAGCAGGCGTCTGCAGCCGAGGACGAGGGAAGCCATGATGACAGTGAAGAGGAGGAGGACAAGGAGGATGATGGGGATGAGTATTTTTTGGATGAGGAAGCTTCTCAAGGGGCAATAGAAACTGGTGGCGTTGCAAGGCCAGGTTCAGGGTTTTTGAGGGAGGCAAGTGACGTTGATTTGACCGAAAGTGCTCCTCAACCCAGCACAAGCAGTGAATTGACAACTGGAACATTGGCCCACATGGCGGATTATGACTTGCGTATCCTAAAAAGGGACCCCCGCATTATAAAAATGATGACTGATGACGATTACTGGTTGGCCTGCCTCCTAGATCCACGCTATAAGGGGAAACTGCAAAACATCATGCCACATGAGAACCTTGAACAAATATTGGCAACCAAACAAGCAACTCTTGTTGACCGTTTGATTCAGGCATTCCCAGCACACAGCGCAGGTGATGGTTCTCACACGAGCTGCAGGGGGCAACAGGGCAGAGGTGTTAGAGGTGCACAAATCAGAAGTGGTGTTGGGCAGAGGGGTTTCTGACCAGGTTGTGGAGTGATTTCGCAATGACCGCAGACAGGACAGGTACTGCAGCATCAATTCAATGTGACAGGAGACAACATTTGTCCAGTATGGTTACTAACTATTTTTCCTCCCCCATCGATGTTCTCCCTCACCCGTCATTCCCATTTGATTACTGGGCATCCAAAATAGACACCTGGCCTGAATTGTCCGAATATGCATTGCAGGAGCTCGCTTGCCCAGCAGCTAGTGTGCTATCAGAAAGAGTATTCAGTGCTGCTGGTTCAATACGGACCGAAAAAAGGACTCGTCTGGCTACCCAAAATGTTGATGATCTAACCTTCATTAAAATGAACCACTCATGGATTTCTAATTATTTTGCCCCACCTTTCCCGGCTTACACCTAGCGTTCCTTTAAAAAGGTCTTGCTTTTGGACTGGTCTTACTGAGTGTTCCAATTTATCCATTTGCAGCTGCTGTATGTCCAGCATAAGACACGTTTACACCTCCCTAAATGGGCTGACTCCCCCCACAGGGCGGTGGCCTCGCCACTTTGCAGAAGCACCCGTGAGAGTGCCTTTTTTTCTGAAGATGTGGGTGTGCCCACTTTTGCTCGACGGCACTGGCACCGGGTCCCTCATAGTACAATGAAGTGTCTCTGGCGGTGGTGGCGCGCACCCAACGTCAGACACACCGTTGTAACATGAGGGGCCTTTGGCCAGTACCGCCGGGCATGAGAGAGTGCCCCCCACCCCCCCAGCTCAAACTGTGTCTACCACTTGCAAAATTATCTGTCACTGCTCCACCGCTGTTTAGTCTATGCAGTAAAATCCTTCAATGCCTGGCACTGACAATACCAATTTGTTGACATGTATGATGCTACTTAAAATATTCAGTGGCCCTGTCCTACATTTACACCAGTAAATACTTTGTGCCAAATAACAATGTCTGAAAGTCAGCAGAGGAGCCCACCCCTGTACCTTTTTTGGGGGTTTTGTTTTTTTGCTAGACATTAACATCTATGTATTCTTTTGGAGTACTAACTGTGTCAGACACTCCTTCCAATAGTCCTCCACTGACCACACCAATGCTGCCTGTGTACCCCTGCAAGATAATTGAAACTGCATTGAGCCACCTTTTTTATGTTAGGCCTACTAAGTCTGTCTGCGGTCCCTCCTTCCAATTGTCCTCCGCTGACCACACCAATGCTGCCTGTGTACCCCTGGATCCTATTTAAAAGTGCATAGAGCCACCTTTTTTTATTTTAGGCCTACTAAGTCTGTCTGCAGTCCCTCCTTCCAATAGTCCTCCACTGACCACACCAATGCTGCCTGTGTACCCCTGGATGCTATTTAAAAGTGCATAGAGCCACCTTTTTTATTTTAGGCCTACTAAGTCTGTCTGCGGTCCCTCCTTCCAATTGTCCTCCACTGACCACACCAATGCTGACCGTGTACCCATGTAACCTTTTTTAAACCTGCATCTAGCCAACTTTGTGGTGTAAAGCCTACTAGCAGTGTCTGGCTGCGCCACTCAATACAGCTGTCCTCTTAAAAAAAAGGACCTGCAATTATCAGGTTTTCAGCCCATCGGAATTTTAAAACTGTAGTGGGGCTACTAGCTGGGTTGGGGCCTACTAACAGTGTCTGCCGCTCCAAGGTGTTCTCCTGGTTGCCTTTCCTGAGCTTCTATCTTCAGGCTCTTGTTAAATAGTTGTTAAATGGAACAACTGCAGTGGGGCTACTAGTTTGGTTGAGGCCTACTAACGGTGTCTGCCACTCCTTGCTGTTCTCCTGGTTTTCTGTCCTGAACTTCCATTTTCAGGCTCTCGTTAAGTAGTTGTTAATATTACACTGCATTTGGCCTACTAATTGGGTTGGGGCCTACTAACGGTGTCTGCTGCTCCTTGCTGTTCTCCTCCACTGAACAAAGCAGTGCCACCTGTTTACTACTGTTACCAATTTTGAACTGCATTTAGACTACTTACTGATTTGGGCCTACTCACTGTGTCAGCCTCTCATTACAGTTGTCCTCCACTAAACAAAGCAATGCCGCCTGGCTAGTCCTGTTACCAATTTTGAAATGCATTTAGCCCACTTTATTATTTGGGCCTATATCAGTGTTTCCTCCTCATCCTGCCCATTGCCCAGCCAGTGCTAGATGAGTCTGCTGGTACATTGACCCAGACCACTACATTCCCCTTGCACTCTACACAGCCAGATTCTGACCCTGCTGAAAGTGAGGTTCCCCTTCCCGCATACTATACCACCTTACACGGGGACAAAGAGGAAGGTGCAGATGAAAGTGCAGGTTCCTTCATCAGGTGGGGGGGATACTCGTTGGCGACGTCACTGGCACAGGGCCCCTCATAGTACGCAAAAGTTTCGCTGCCGGTGGGAGGCGCCCCCACCGTGCTAAAACACCACCGTACTTTGAGGGGCCCTGTGCCAGTGCCAATGCGAATGAGTGAGCTCCCCCTGCTTGCTCAGGATCAAAGCACTTGCAAAGTTGAAATACTTACCTCTCCCTGCTCCACAGCCATGACGTGGTCCACGTTTCCTGGGCCCAGTAAATACTTGACCCAGCCCTACCCCCCACAACTTTAGCCAAATGAACCCCAATTTCCAATGCCTAACTATTATTATAAAGTAATTAAATTTGACAAGCTTCAGTACCAAGAATGGATGTTTTTGCCATTAAAATGGGCACTGTAGGTGTTTTACTGGCCTCCACTCACTGCCGACTATGCTCCCCCATTGACTTGCATTGGGTTTCATGTTTCGGTCGATCCCGACCCCGACTTTACGCGATAATCGGCTCGACTCGACTTTTGAGATAGTCGGGTTTTGCAAAACCCGACTCGACCCTAAAAAAAGTCACTCAACCCTAATGATGGCCACTCGTTTTTCTTTACTTAGCTGCTTTTTTCTTGCCATAATACAAATTCTAACAGTCTATTCAGTAGGACTATCAGCTGTGTATCCACCAGACTTCTGCTCAACACAACTAATGGTCCCAACCCCATTTATAAGGCAAGACATCTCACTTATTAAACCTGACAGGGCACACCTGTGAAGTGAAAACCATTTCTGGTGACTACCTCTTGAAGCTCATCAAGAGAATAAGCAAAAGGTGGCTTCTTTGAAGAACCTAGAATGTAAGACATATTTTCAGTTGTTTCACAATTTTTTGTTAAGTATATAATTCCACATGTGTCAATTCATAGTTTTGATGCCTTCAGTGTGAATTTACAATTTTCATAGTCATGAAAATACAGAAAAATCTTTAAATGAGAAGGTGTATCCAAACTTTTGGTCTGTACTGTACATAATATATAATTAAATTTCTAAACACCATATTTTCAATATATAATCAAATCCAATCTTAACATAAAACACATAAAAAGAAAAAAACACAGCAAAGAATTTTACAAAAAACAGCAATGTCAGAAAGACAACCAATCACATATAGATTATTATTATTATTTATTATTATAGCGCCATTTATTCCATGGCGCTTTTCATGTGAGGAGGGGTATACATAATAAAAACAGGTACAATAATCTTGAACAATACAAGTCACAACTGGTACAGGAGGAGAGAGGACTCTGCCCGCGAGGGCTCACAATCTACAAATAGATCAAGGAATGTTATTATAGAAACCAAATCCCAATCAGGACTCATAGTTATTAAGGTTGAAGGAAGACTAAGTCCATCTAGTTCAACCCATAGCCTAACCTAACATGCCCTAACATGTTGATCCAGAGGAAGGCAAAAAAAAAACCCATGTGGCAAAGAGTAAGCTCCACATTGGGGAAAAAAATTCCTTCCCGACTCCACATACGGCAATCAGACTAATTCTCTGGATCAACGCCCTAGCCAGGAATCTAGAGTATATATCCTGTAACATTATACTTTTCCAGAAAGGTATCCAGTCCCCTCTTAAATTTAAGTAACGAATCACTCATTACAACATCATACGGCAGAGAGTTCCATAGTCTCACTGCTCTTACAGTAAAGAATCCGCATCTGTTATTATGCTTAAACCTTCTTTCCTCCAGGCGTAGAGGATGCCCCCTTGTCCCTGTCTCAGGTCTATGATTAAAAAGATCATAAGAAAGGTCTTTGTACTGTCCCCTCATATATTTATACATTAAAATAAGATCACCCCTTAGTCTTCATTTTTCCAAACTAAATAGCCCTAAGTGTAATAATCTATCTTGGTATTGCAGACCCCCCAGTCCTCTAATAACCTTGGTCGCTCTTCTCTGCACCCGTTACAGTTCAGCTATGTCTTTCTTATACACCGGAGACCAGAACTGTACACAGTATACTAAGTGTGGTCGAACAATTGACTTGTATAGAGGTAAAATTATGTTCTCCTCATTAGCATCTATGCCTCTTTTAATGCATCCCATTATTTTATTTGCCTTTGTAGCAGCTGCCTGACACTGGCCACTGAATATGAGTTTGTCATCCACCCATACACCCAGGTCTTTTTCATTGACAGTTTTGCCCAGAGATTTAGAATTAAGCACATAGTTATACATCTTATTACTTCTACCCAAGTGCATGACCTTACATTTATCCCCATTAAAGCTCATTTGCCATTTATCAGCCCAAGCTTCTAGTTTACATAAAACATCCTGTAATATAAAATTGTCCTCCCCTGTATTGATTACCCTGCAGAGTTTAGTGTCATCTGCAAATATTGAAATTCTACTCTGAATGCCCCCTACAAGGTCATTAATAAATATGTTAAAAAGAAGAGGGCCCAATACTAACCCCTGTGGTACCCCACTGCTAACCGTGACCCAGTCCGAGAGTGCTCCATTAATAACCACCCTTTGTTTCCTATCCCTGAGCCAGCTCTCAACCCACTTACACATATTTTCACCTATCCCCATTATTCTCATTTTATGTATCAACCTTTTGTGTGGAACCGTATCAAAAGCTTTTGAAAAGTCCATATATTCTACATCCAGTGGGTTCCCTTGGTCCAGTCCGGAACTTACCTCTTCATAGAAGCTAATCAAATTAGTCTGACATGAACGGACCCTAGTAAACCCGTGCTGATACTGGGTCATGAGTAGTGTTGAGCATTCCGATACCGCAAGTATCGGGTATCGGCCGATACTTGCGGTATCGGAATTCCGATACCGAGATCCGATACTTTTGTGGTATCGGGTATCGGTATCGGATCAATAGGGATGTGTAAAATAAAGAATTAAAATAAAAAATATTGATATGCTAACCTCTCCGGCGGCCCCTGGACATCACGCTGGTAACCGGCCGGCTTCTTTGTTTAAAATGAGCGCCTTCAGGACCTGCGAATGACGTCGCGGCTTCTGATTGGTCACGTGCCGCCCATGTGACCGGCACGCGACCAATCAGAAGCCGCGACGTCATTCTCATTCACAAAACTCCTAATTCTAGGAATTAAGGACCTGCGAATGACGTCGCGGCTTCTGATTGGTCGCGTGCCGGTCACATGGGCGGCACGCGACCAATCAGAAGCCGCGACGTCATTCGCAGGTCCTGAAGGCACTCATTTTAAACAAAGAAGCCGGCCGGTTACCAGCGTGATGTCCAGGGGCCGCCGGAGAGGTGAGCATATCAATATTTTTTATTTTAATTCTTTATTTTACACATCCCTATGGATCCCAGGGCCTGAAGGAGTGTTTCCTCTCCTTCAGACCCTGGGAACCATGAGAATACCTTCCGATACTTGATGTCCCATTGACTTGTATTGGTATCGGATATTGGTATCAGCGATATCCGATATTTTTCGGGTATCGGCCGATACTATCCGATACCGATACTTTCAAGTATCGGACGGTATCGCTCAACACTAGTCATGAGGTTATTCCTCTTCAGATACTCCAGTATAGCATCCCTTAGAATGCCCTCCAGGATTTTACCCACAGTAGAGGTTAAGCTTACTGGCCTATTATTACCGAGTTCAGTTTTTGTCCCCTTTTTGAATATTGGCACCACATTTGCTATACGCCAGTCCTGTGGTACAGACCCTGTTATTATGGAGTCTTTAAAGATTAAAAATAATGGTTTATCAATGACTGTAATTAATTCCTGCAGTACTCGGGGGTGTATCCCATCCGGGCCCGGAGATTTGTCAATTTTAGTCATTTTTAGACGCCGCCGTACTTCCTGCTGGGTTAAGCAGGTGAAACTTAATGTGGAATTTTTGTTATCACTGATCATATTGTCTGCCATGGAATTTTCTTTTGTAAATACTGATGAAAAAAAGAAATTTAGCATATTGGCTTTTTCCTCATCCTCATCCACCATTTCACCCAGACTATTTTTAAGGGGGCCAACACTATCATTTTTTAGTTTCTTACTATTTACGTAGTTAAAGAATATTTTGGGGTTATTTTTACTCTCTCTGACAATGAATCTCTCTGTCTCAATCTTTGCTGCCTTGATTTGCTTTTTACAGACTTTATTTAATTTTCTGTAATTATTTATTGCCTCATCACTACCTACTTCCTTTAATTCTCTAAATGCTTTCTTTTTGTCACTTATTGCGCCCCTTACAGCTCTATTTAGCCATATTGGTTTCCTCCTATTTCTAGTATGTTTATTCCCATACAGTATATACTGGGCACAGGTCCTATCCAGGATGCTAATAAATGTCTCCCATTTTCTTTGTGTATTTTTGTGTCTCAGGATATCGTCCCAGTTAATTGCACCAAGATCCTCTCTCATCCGTTGGAAATTTGCCCTCCTTAAGTTTAGTGTCCGTGTAACCCCTCTACTACACATCTTATTAAAGGATACATAAAAACTTATTATTTTGTGATCACTATTCCCCAAGTGGCCCCCAACCCTTATATTTGCTATGCGGTCTGGCCTTTGGTTAATATTAGGTCTAGCAGTGCCCCCCTTCTTGTTGAGTCCTGAACCAGTTGTAAAAGGTAATTGTCTCTCATAGTTGTCAAAAAACGATTACCTTTGCTGGAACTGCAGGTTTCTGTTCCCCAATCTATTTCAGGGTAGTTGAAGTCCCCCATAATAATGACTTCTCCTTGACTCCCCCCTTCGTTTGTTTATATATCTAACCAATCATTGCCCACAAAATCCTTGGCGCTCAAACCGGCTAATCAGCGCTACTCACACTGTTATGCTGTTTCTAACATGGGACTCCATTCGCCATCACCCAGTCTGTGTACTTACGCTGCTCGTGCATGCGCCATTGAGCGCTAATGCCAGGAGGCACCCACAAGGTCAAGTCAATTGACCGCACCCCGGCAGAGCGATCCACGCTCCCGCACACTCCCGGGAACAAGCGTCCTGCTATCCCGATAGTGATATAATCACCTAGCAACATCTATATGAAGCCACCCATTTAAAGAGCCACACTATACATAATAGTATGTGTTCACAATGAACAATCACACAGACCTACTCATGTCAGCGGAAGTACACATCTGTAGCTCAGACCCAACATAAAAAGATGTTTTTACAGCGTATAGAGCCCAATAATATGCACAGTAAGTCCTGTAAAAAACATGTCATCTTTATTGTCACATGACTGTCAGGAGAGAAAAAAGAGTCATGGGGAAATATACAGACATATTTAGAATAACATTATGGTCAAATTTCCAGGCTCCAGTTCCCCATGTCAGCTTCTCACTCCCCACAGTCAGTGACAATATCTGAAAACAAATACAAAAAAATTAATAAAAACAGAAAAAAACTAAAGAAAAAAAAGAGAAAAAAAGGAAAAAATTAGAAAAATCAACAAATATCCCCCAGAAAATCCCCCCTTTACAAAGGATTCAAGATAGACAAATCTGTAGATTGTAATCAAGATTTAGCCCCCTTGGATATAGCGTACCAAGGGTGGAAATCCATTTCATTTCTCTTTTATTTAAAATCCTCAATCTATCACCTCCCCTTCTCTGTATTCGGACACTATCTATCAAGCTGATTGACAGAGTGCCTAACCTCACAAAAGTGCTTTGGTACAGGTAGATCTATCAACTTAGTCCTAATTGTGCTCTTGTGTTTACTTATCCGTGACTTTATTTCCATCGTCGTCTCCCCCACATACATTAGCCCACAAGGGCACACCAGTAAATACAAAACTAGAAGTACAGGTATATCTATTCTTAATAAAGAATTTTTTTCCAGTATAGGGGTAATAAAAACAGTCACCTTTAAGCATATTACTACAGCATGCAGAATTAAGGCAGGGAAAATTACTCTGCCTAGGAGGACATAAAGTGGTCTGTATAAAATTTTTAAAGGACCACACATCCGATTTCACAAGTCTATCTTTCAAATTCCATCCCTTCTATAAGAAAGAATAGGAAAAGAAGCAAAATATGGCATTGACAGTAAACCCCTCTGGAGTAAACTCCAGTGTTTCCTCAAGACTTTACCAATCTGTCTCCTAGCTGGACCATAAGTGGAAACAAATGGTACACGTTAGGAACAGGTCCAACATATTTTTATGTATTTCATCTCTCATAAAAATTTTTCCCTTTTTCCTTATATCTAAAAACCTCTCTTTTCGGATACCCTCTCATTATGAATTTATTGCACATTTCATCCAATCTATGATCGATCCTCTCTACATCGGATGCTATCCTACGGACACTACGGAGATCTGATAGCACTGGGTTTTTTTTAAAAAAATTGACCATTTTTCTTTGTCAGAAAAAAATACTAAATTTAGTGCTTGAAAATTCAGAGACATGTTGTCAGAAGTTTATAGAATAGATGAAAAAATAACATTTTACTCAAAAATATACCTATAAAGAGAAAAATCAGACAAACTAGTGACTTGTATAGAGGGAGAACATAATTTTACCTCTATACAAGTCACTAGTTCGACCACACTTAGAATACTGTGCACAGTTCTGGTCTCCGGTGTTTAAGAAAGACATAGCTGAACTGGAGCGGGTGCAGAGAAGAGCGACCAAGGTTATTAGAGGACTGGGGGGTCTGCAATACCAAGATAGGTTATTACACTTGGGGCTATTTAGTTTGGAAAAGCGAAGACTAAGGGGTGATCTTATTTTAATGTATAAATATATGAGGGGACAGTACAAAGACCTTTCTGATGATCTTTTTAATCATAGACCTGAAACAGGGACAAGGGGGCATCCTCTGCGGTTGGAGGAAAAAAGGTTTAAGCATAATAACAGACGCGGATTCTTTACTGTAAGAGCAGTGAGACTATGGAACTCTCTGCCGTATGATGTTGTAATGAGTGATTCATTACTTAAATTTAAGAGGGGACTGGATACCTTTCTGGAAAAGTATAATGTTACAGGGTATATACACTAGATTCCTTGATAGGGCGTTGATCCAGGGAACTAGTCTGATTGCCGTATGTGGAGTCGGGAAGGAATTTTTTTCCCCAATGTGGAGCTTACTCTTTGCCACATGGGTTTTTTTTGCCTTCCTCTGGATCAACATGTTAGGGCATGTTAGGTTAGGCTATGGGTTGAACTAGATGGACATATAGTCTTCCTTCAACCTTAATAACTATGTAACTATGTAACTATGTAAACTGAAAATGTTATAGTGGTCTCTTAATTTTTGTCAGAGTTGTACATATGGGGGGCCAGGACAAAGGACATATGGGGGACAGTATGGATATCTGGGGAGAGGAAGGATGGATATCTGGGGGCCAGGTTGAACATATGGGGTCCAGGCGGGACAAGGGACATATAGGGACAGGCTGGGACATATTATAAAATAAAGGTGGGTAGGCAGGGTGAGATTATTAAATAAAGGGGGCCAGGATGAGGGACTTAATAACGGTTTGGGGGCTAGAATGAGGAACATGCTATATTAGTTTATGGCAACAAGTGGAAACATATTTATTTTAAGGTCCAATTAGGGACATTACTACTACTGTAATATAATTTACTTTTTATTAAACTGTTTTCCATGGGAGGAACAAAAGGGGATCCTGCTACTGTGCAGTGTGGCACTACGTCATTTTTTTTCTTCATCTAACGTAGTTTAGAAGTCAGAAAAAAAGTGAGGAATGTGCTCTGGAAGCAATCACCTATTGATGACCGTGTGCTATTTTCTGTTGAGGCGAGTCCTGGTTGGAAGAAGTGATGGTGGTCGAAGAAAAAAAGAGAAGAAGGACATCAACTACGGACATCACTGGTGAGTCAGTGTATTACATGAACATGCACATGTAATGCCCCAGTGCATCGTACGGAGTGAAGAGGCAGTGACCCACAAAGTTCCAACACAAAGTCTCTTTAATGTGTTTCCTCACAGCATTAAAGTCCAATTTACACAAATGCATATAACTTCAGTGTATATTATCAGTGTTCAGTTCACACCAGTTCATAGCATTACATATCTTATGGCTTTTAGATTGCAGTCCCTAAATACGCCGGACCTCTCCTTTTCCAGTATCCGTGGGTCGACCGCATGCCATATTACAGTCTCCAAACACAGCCTCATATGTTGCAGACACTACACATGCCAGCCCTCCTCTGACTAGTTCCCGTGGATGTCCTGCATCACTGTATCACAGTCTCTTTACTCACACAGCCCAGGATATCCTCCGGATTGCAGCCGGGCACCATATCCACCTGTTTGCAATCGTTACCCATGCCAGTCCTCTTTTGGGCACAGGACATCCACCTCCGGGCACAGGGCTGTCCACATCCAATTCTTTCTTGCACAGGATATCCACCTCTGGGCACAGGACTGTCCACATCCAAGACCAGTTAGCATGGACGACTTGCATCGCTGTATACACTGCAGGTGCCAGGCTATTCAGCTGCCCAGGGTGCTGGCTCCGCTGGCCTGTGCCTCCATGCACACCTATGGACTTCATCCGTCTCCATGCATAACCTGGCGATAACACACAGCGACGCCTACCTGTGACACGAGTCACTACCTCATATTGCAATCATAGCTACACCTGCGACTCCCATGCACACCTATGGCTTTTATACGCCTCTGTGCGCATTCTTGGGAGCACAAACAGCACCCCCTAACTGCAACAGGGCTTACTGCCTCATACTATATGCAGAGCTCTTGTGTATAATGTCACTGGTGATCGCTGTATTACCTGCACACTTTACATTATATACCTCGCCCCCTATCTGTCGGAGTCCCACAAGGCTCAGTCCTTGGGCCCCTGCTTTTCTCCATTTACACCTTTGGCCTGGGACAGCTCATAGAATCTCATGGCTTTTAGTATCATCTCTATGCTGATGACACACAGATCTACATCTCTGGACCAGATATCACCTCCCTACTAACCAGGATCCCTCAATGTCTGTCCACTATTTCATCCTTCTTCTCCGCTAGATTTCTCAAACTTAACATGGACAAAACAGAATTTATCATTTTTCCCCCATCTCATGCGACCCCCCAACGAACCTATCCATTACAGTAAATGGCTGTCCTCTCTCCCCAGTCCCACAAGCTCGCTGCCTCGGGGTAATCCTTGATGCTGATCTCTCCTTCAAACCACATATCCAAGCCCTTTCCACTTCCTGCCGACTTCAACTCAAAAATATTTCACGAATCCGTTCATTCTTCAACCAAGAATCTGCAAAAACCCTAGTCCATGCCCTCATCATCTCTCGCCTTGACTACTGCAACCTCCTGCTCTGTGGCCTCCCCTCTAACACTCTCGCACCCCACCAATCTATTCTAAACTCTGCTGCCCGACTAATCCACCTGTCCCCCCGCTATTCCCCAGCCTCTCCCCTCTGTCAATCCCTTCACTGGCTCCCCATTGCCCAGAGACTCCACTATAAAACCCTAACCATAACATACAAAGCCATCCACAACCTGTCTCCTCCATACATCTGTGACCTCGTCTCCCGGTACTTACCTACACGCAACCTCCGATCCTCACAAGATCTCCTTCTCTACTCCCCTCTTATCTCCTCTTCCCACAATCGTATACAAGATTTCTCTCGCGTATCACCTTTACTCTGGAACCCTCTACCACAACACATCAGACTCTCGCCTACCATCAAAACCTTCAAAAAGAACCTGAAGACCCACCTCTTCCGACAAGCCTACAACCTGCAGTAACCACCGATCGACCAAACCGCTGCATGACCAGCTCTATCCTCACCTACTGTATTATCACCCATCCCTTGTAGATTGTGAGCCGTCGCGACCAGGGTCCTCACTCCTCCTGTACCAGTTATGACTTGTATTGTTTAAGATTATTGTACTTGTTTTTATTATGAATACCCCTCCTCACATGTAAAGCGCCATGGAATAAAAGGCGCTATAACAATAAATAATAATAACAATAATAATAATATACAGAGCTCCTGTGTATAATGGTGATCACTGTGTTACCTGTACACTTACACTATACACTGTATATTATTTACAGAGCTCCTGTGCATAATGTCACTGGTGATCCCTGTATTACCTGTACACTGGCACTATATACAGTGCTCCTGTGTATAATGTTACTGGTGATCACTGGGTTACCTGTACACTGACACTATATGCAGAGCTTGCATGTATAATGTCACAGATGATCAATGTAATACCTGTACACTTACAAGATACACTGTATACTATATACAGAGCTCGTGTGTATAATGCCACTAGTGGTAATAACAGAGTTGATAGTAGTGTGGTTTGTATTCATGATCAGTATTATAGTATTCGGTCATTATGTAGTGGTAATTTGTGGTCTGGTCACGATGTGGCAGTATTTGTCCCTTGTATGTGATATTATTTGGTCACTATGTGGTGGAATATGTAGTCCAGTCATGGTGGGGGGTATTTCTCCTTGTATGTGATGTTATTTGGTCACTATATGCTGGTAATATGTGGTCTGGTCATGGTGTGGCGGTATTTATTCCTAGTATGTGGTGTTATTCGGTCATGTGGTCTGGTAATGGCATGGCAGTATTTGTTTCTTGCCTTGTATGTAGTATTATTTGGTCACTATATGGTCTGGTGATGGTATTTCTTCCCTGTATGGGGTAGTATTGGTCTTGATATAGTGGATTGTGTTGTGCATTGCAGTCATTGTTCTCTCTTATATTAATTATGAAAAATGTCTTCATTTCCATTAGGGATTAAATACTTGGAACACAGTGGCACAGAAACACTTACAGGGGTTCTCATGTGAAAAAAATAATCACCTCTCCACAGGATGAGTGATAATGTACTGCTTGGTGGAGGTCTTACTGCTTGGACCCAATCGGCAAATTGTGGAACTTTTATCATGATTAGACCAGAGCGGCATGTGTGACTTGACCACTGAACCATTCATTCCCTCAGTGCCTACGAGTGCTGCACTTGTTTTTTTCTGGAATCCCCAAAGAGAATGAATGGAATTGCGGTCGGACATCTCACCAGCAACTCAATTTTAAAATGGGGATAAGTGTCCTGTCAGTGATAACACTTTGTCCTTTTTCCAATCGGTGCAGTTTCTAATTGTTGGACCCCAGCGATCACCTATCCTGTGGAGCCCATAGATCGGTGATAACTTGTTTTATCCAAAGAAACCTTTAATGTAAACTACTGTAATTGTACATTCTGGTTATAGTGTGCGCACTGTAGATATGCAGGAGCCGCCAGTGTTTTACAGCCAATGCTCCACTATTATGGCTAACAGGTACTTGAATACAGTGGTGCTGCTATCATGAGGCAAGTTGAATACTTTGCCTCAAGCGGCAGAGCATTCCTAAAGACAGGGGGCGGAAGAGCGGCAGTCAGAAGTTAGAACACGTGGTGCCGACTCTCCTGCAATCCCTGCTCTGACACTTGCTGACAGTGCAGTGTCAGTGTCACAAACAAGCTAACATGCGGCGTGCCCGGTAGGTGACTGTTACCACCAGGGCTGAGGTGCAGTCAGAGGCGGTGCCCAGTCTCCTGACCTGGTAGCTGCTGTGCTGGGAGTCAGACACACACATTGCTGGGACTCGGAGCAGTAACCGGCAGCAGTAAGTAACTATAAAAAACATCATTTGCCACCGCCCCCCCCATCCACCACATTCTGCTGCTGCACCACAGCTCTGCCACGGTTCACAGCCTCCCTCCATCAGATTGTCAGACTCAGAAGTAGATAAGCTATGCTATGTGAACCAGCGGGGCTGTGTGTGGGGGTCTATAGGTAGGCAGGCATCGTTTGATGGGACTACTAGTCCCATCAGGCTATGCCTGCTACAGTGACAGACAGGTAGCCGGATGATGTGACAATATAGTCCCTTCATCCGGCTACTGTGTTCAAGTGTATAAAAAAAACATACACACATATAGACAAACAGTACTTACAACATGCAACATACATATAGACATAGAGTACATACAACAGTACATACAACATATGACATACATACATACAACATATGACATGCTTGCAGTACATACATCTGACATATAGTACATGCAACATATGACATGCAGTACATACAACATATGACATACAGTACATACAACATATGACATACAGTACATACAACATATTAAATACAGTGCATACAAAATATGACATACAGTAAATACAACATGACATACAGTACATACAACATACAACAGTACATACAACATATGACATACATTACATACAACATATGACATACAGTACATACAATATATGACAAACAGTACATACAACATATGACACAGTGCATACAACATATGACATACAGTACATACAACATATGACACAGTGCATACAACATATGACATACAGTACATACAACAGTTCATACAACATATGACATACAGTACATACAACATATTTATTTGTACTGATTTTACTACATGGGGGGGCGCCGTTTTGCAGTTCGCCTCAGGCAGTAGAAAGGCTAGGTTCACCCCTGCTTGCATATAGCTGTAGTGTGGCCCCTGGGGTCAATTCCCCTTGTGGGCCCCAGACACCCCAGTCTGACCCTGGCTGTGACATATGAGGAATATGAGTTGTGAAATATTTCTGTAGGCCGCTGCTATATTACAGCATAATGCAAGTGACTGAGGTCACATTGAAGGTAGCTAAGTAGAGAAACATGAAAGCATAATAAGTTACAGCGAGTTGAATTTTCCTGAGCAGGGCTTGTAGGTTCCAACATGACCCCATTGATTTTCACTATGCTGCAGCGCAGTATCATTGTATAATGATCTTTGGTGGCATAAGATGTGTATTGTTGCGACCCTAAATACCAGTGACTTGGGTTTCTCAGGACGTATGATGTTATTGCCATCAGATTTTTCCCACTCATGCCACATACCCTCAGACAAGTCTGGAACCCCAGATGTAAAGCTATAGCAAGGAAGGATTCAGTCCATTTTAGAAAAATAAAGTGGACTTTGCTGTTAGAAGTTGTAAAATATACATATAATAGCAGTGTTGGGCAGATTGATTTGCAGGACTTCAGTCCATCTGTCAGGTTAGTAGTCTGTGGCTGCTGTACAGGAGACTTGCAAATCTATTACCTCCTGAGCTACCCAGCATGGGTTTTGATTAGTCGGGCTGCAATCATCATGTCAGAGCTTGTTTTTTGTGGGATGAGTTGTACTTTTAAATGACACCATTGGTTTTAACATATCATGTACTTGAAAACGGGAAAAAAAATTCAAGTGTTGCGAAGTTGCAAAAAAGTACAATCCCACACTTGTTTTTGTTTGGCTTTTTTACTATTTTCACTAAATTCTAAAACTGACCTGCCATTATGATTCTCCATGTCATTTCGAGTTAATTGACAGCAAACATGTCTAGGTTCTTATTTTATCTAAGTGATAAAAAACAATCCAAACTGTGTTAAAAAAAAATTGCACCATTTTCCGATACCCGTAGCGTCTCCATTTTTCGTGATCTTGGGATGGGTGAGGATTTACTTTTTTGCGCTCTGAGCAACCATTTTGGTGTAGATACAAACTTTTGATTGCCTGTTATCGCATTTTAATGCAATGTCGCAGCGACCAAAAAAATCTAATTCTGGCGTTTTGACTTTTTTTCACACTATGCCATTTAGTGATTGGGTAATCCTGTTTTTTATTGATAGAACGGGTGATTCTGAATGCAGCGATACCAAATATGTGTATGTTTGAGTTTTTTTATTGTTTTATTTTGAATGGGGTGAAAAGGGGGTGATTTCAACTTTTATTTTTTTATATTTTTAAAAAGTTTTTTTTTACTTTTGGCAGGCTTCAATAGTCACCATGGGAGACTAGAAGCTGCCGTAACCCAATCAACTTTGCTACATACAGGAGATGATCAGATCGCCTGTATGTAGCAGAATTACTCACTTGCTATGAGCGCCGACCAGCAGGCGGCGGTCATAGCAATCAGGTGTTGATAAGCGCAGAGGTCTGTAGACCTCTGGTTGTCATGCCAACCCATCGGTGACTCATGATCACGTGACGTGGTCACCGATGGGCGGAATTCTGGTGCGATTGCCGGAAGCGCCCGTTTAATGCCGCTGTCAGAGTTTCACAGTGGCATTAAACGGGTTAATAGCTATGGGTGGATTGCGATTCCACCTGTGGTTGTTACGGGCACATGTCAGCTGTTCATAACAGCTGACATGTACCAGGAAAGATGTGGGCTCAGCACCGGAGCCCATATCAAAGGGAGGGCCTCTGACATCTGCATACTATTACGATGTAGGAAATGGGTTAAAAAAGGAAAGACGAGTCCAAAGGATTGGCTGCACTTCCTGAATTTAAAAAATATATAAATATTTGTTATAGAGCAAACACAAAACCTAGACAAGAGGAAAACAATTAGAAATATGCAATGACACTAGGATACAACCCATATGACTGGCATGATAACCTATAGAGCAATTAATGAACATTTAACATATTTAAAATATTGGACAGCACGGTGGCTCAGTGGTTAGCACTGCAACCTTGCGGCACTGGAGGAAAATACTGAGCCTTGGGCGATAGAATAAGTGAGTATTTTATTGTTAAAAAGTTACTCAAAGGTAAAAAACAACTAAAGAGCTTGAAATGGGAAGGAAAGAGTCCATGCAACATGATTCAACACCAGACCGTCGTCTTCATCAGGCGCTTGTCACTGGTTGCATTACACACATTGGGATGACTGACAGGAAGATTAGTGCGGTAACCCCCGACCTCATTTAGAAATTGGGCAATACAAAAGTACTATAAAAAGTGCAGAGTAAAAATAGATTATTACTAATATTATTATTTTAATTATCGCTATATATCCTTATGTTTTATGTCTACTTTTATTGTAACCTCTAGTGTTTACTTTGCACTTTTCTGCAAAAGTCCACAAAGAAAAAAAGAAAATGGAGACATATCTGATTTTGATCTTAGCAGTGCATCAAACTGACCATGCAAAACTATGTGTGAGCTAAAACCTGGACAGTGCACTGAAGCCATGCTAGTTGTAGGCTACTGATGGCTGTGTCTCGCTGACAGTTTGCATGGACAGGTTTGAGAAACTTTCCATCATTTTTTTTTCATACAAGAAAAACTGATGAAAACTGTTGGTAAAAACAAACACGTGAAATAAACAGTTGCACCAAGTTGCCATAGCAGGAGTTAGAGCTTTGTTTAAAGTGAATGTGTCAGCAGGATTTTGGTATGTATTCTAACAGCAGCATGAGGTATAGGGACAGAGACCCTGATTCCTGCGATGTATGACTCAGTTTCCCGGGTGCAGTAAGTATGATACAATCACAGTATACTCTGCTGTGGATTTAGCAGAGGTCAGTAGTTGAGCTGTGTGTAACAAACACCCACACCACAGCTATCTGTGTACAGTGTATAACTACAGAAAGCTGCTAACTGGGGGTGTGGTTGGACTAGGAGGCATGAGGGCAGCTTGTGTTAATCTCCTGCTGATAAAACTTTGATTGTATTCAAACAGCAAAATACAGCTTAGTAACTAACACATAGCTGGGATTAGGTTCTCTTCACCTACATCATAATGCTCTCAGGTTAGATAGAAAAAGCCTGGTGAGAGATTCCTTTTAATCTAGACCAAAGAAAACTGGACAGTAAAGGTACCGTCACACTCAGCAACTTTGTAACGAGAACGACAACAATCTGTGACGTTGCAGCGTCCTGGATAGCGATCTCGTTGTGCTTGACACGCAGCAGCGATCTGGATACCGCTGTGCCATCGCTGGTCGGAGCTAGAAGTCCAGAACTTTATTTGGTTGTCAGGTCGGCGTGTATCGTCATGTTTGACAGCAAAAGCAATGACGCCAGCAACGTTTTTACATAGAGTGCGAACGATAAGTGAGTCGCCGTTACGTCACTGGATCGCTCCTGCATCGTTCTGGAGTTGCTGTGTTTGACGTCTCTACAACAACCTAACAGCGACGCTGCAGCGATCTAGTTTAGGTCGGATCGTTGTCTATATCGCTGGAGCGTCGCTGAGTGTGACGGTACCTTAAGGCTGGAGTGATAGCAATTTTTAGGCAAGTCTAAACCAAAAAGATTTATGCAACTTAAACTATTTTTGAACAGTGATTTGTGAAATTACAAAGAAGTCACATCTGAGTTGTAGTGGATGCAATCTTCCCTAAGGCCGGATTCACATGTCCAGATATTTCCGGTACCGGAGATATCCGCGTCCGTTTGTGTACAATGTGTGGCACACGTGTGCCGCATCAGAACCACAAGGACGGCCACGGGGGAAGAAGCGCTACAGTTAGCGCTGTTCCCTGGCAGCTGGTGCTGAAGCCGGTTTTCATCATTCTCCCCTGCTCTGCTGGCGATCAGCGCGAGCAGAGGAGAATGATGTCTGAATGATGACAGCACAGAAAAAAACACAGATATGTGCATAGACCCCTTTTTTTGAATGGGTCTACCTGTGTCAGTGTCTCCGGTACGTGTGAAAACTGTCACCATAACAAACAGAGCAATCACAAACCCCCTATGTGTCCAGTGCTGGCTTTACACCACTGCTCTATTTTGGCTGCAGAGGGGCTAACACATCAACATTGCACATTACTGCTGCTGCCAATCACTGAGCATGGTGGCTTTGCGCCATCTACATCAGCAGTGCCATTGATCCCACAACCTGGAAGTTATGGGGGACAGTAGGGTTACTTCTGTGTACTTTTATTCATAGGAAATAAATTGAACAAAACTCACCAGTCTGTGGCTGCCAATTTTCCTATTATATTATTATTAATTGGCCTCCCCCTCACGCGACTTTCCCCTCTCCAGTCCATCCTTAATGCAGCAGCCAGGGTCGTCCATCTGGCTAATCGTTACTCGGACGTGTCCGCTCTTCGCCAGTCGTTACACTGGCTGCCCATTCATTACAGGATACAATTCAAAGTACTTGTTCTCACCCACAAAGCTCTCCACAGTGTGGCACCCCCTTACATCTCCTCCCTCATTTCTGTCTATCGGCCTAGCCGACCGCTGCGCTCTGCAAACGTCTTTCGACTAACCTCTGTACTAATCCGTACCTCCCACTCCCGACTCCAAGACTTCTCCTGTGCTGCGCCAATCCTCTGGAATGCTCTACCCCAAGATATTAGGACCATCCACAACTTGCATAGTTTTAGGCGCTCACTCAAAACTCATTTGTTCAGAGCGGCCTACCACATTCACTAATCAGTCATTTTATGTTTGTGGGTGTGTGTAGCCCATTCACTATCCCCATCTATTCCCCACCCCCTGAAGATGGCTGGACCATCATTGTAAATACATCATTGTAAATACACACCTGTACTTTGTATCTCCCCCACCTCATTGTAGATTGTAAGCTCTCACGAGCAGGGTCGTCTTATTTTGCTTTATTACTGTATTGTTAACATTGTTACCTATGACTGTTGTGTTTGAAACTGTTAAACTGTAAAGCGCTGCGGAATATGTTGGCGCTATATAAATAAAGATTATTATTATTATTATTATTATTATTAAAAAGGGCAGTCCGAAAATAGTGAAAGGTACTTTTTAAAATATATCTTCAGAAAAATACTGATTAGAAGCATACAATACAGAAAAGGCTTATCCAATAGCATATTACAAAGAGGGCAATGCAGTACATATTAGTCACAATAATTACTATGATATGGATCACTCAATTTAGAAAGAAAACACCAGACCTTTCGGAAAGCGAGCACCAAAGAAGCCATTATTGTAATTTACAACCTACTTACCTTTCTTCCTGCTAAACGCTCGATTCATGTTGTACAATGAAATAATTTTGTCTTTTTCCTTCTAAAACTAAAAGAAAAAATATGTGTTAGTGATATGAAACACACGAGCATGTTGTTTGCTGCATTGTTTAGCATTAAAAACAGTTATACTTGTTTTATTTTTTAATCCCTTCACCCCGAAACCTGTTTTCACCTTCATGACCAGGCCACTTTTACAATTCTGATTACTGTCACTTTATGAGGTAATATCTGTGGAACATTTCAATAAATCCCACTAATTCTGAATGGAGTTAATGTATTCTCATGACATATTGTACTTAATGTCAGTGGTAAAATTTGTTTGATATGACTTGCATTTATTTGTGAAAATATCAGAAATGTAGAGAAAATTTGAAAAATGAAGCAATTTTCAAAATATTATATTTTATGTCCTTAAATCAGGGAGTTGTATCACAAAAATAGTTAATACACAACATTTCCCACATATCTACTTTACATCAGCACAATGTTTAACACCACATTTTTTTTAGTTAGGAAGCTGTAAGGGTTAAAAGTTTACCAGCGATTTTTTATTTTTTCAACAAAATTTACAACACCATTTTTTTTAGAGATCACCTCACATTTGAAATGACTTTGAAGGGTCTACATGGCAGACAATACCTAAAGGTGACAACATTTTAAAAACTGCACCCTCAAGGTTTTAAAACTGCATTAAAGAAGTTTATTAACCATTCACAAAAATTTCACTTTAGACCCAATTTTTTAAATTTTGCAAAGGTAACAGTAAAAAAAGAACACTTGAATCTGTTGTGCAATTTCTCCTGAGTATGCAGATAGCCCCTATGTGGGGGAAAACCACTGTTTGGGAACATGGCAGAGCTCAGAAGGGAAGAAGCGTCATTTGACTTTTTGAATATCAAATTTGCTGGAACCCTCAGGTGCTTCGCAGAAGTTTATAACTTGGAGCCAAGATTATTTTAAAAAAATCAAATTTTTCCCACAACAATGTTTTTGAAATTTTGAATTTTCACAAAGGTAACAGGAGAAATTGCACCAAACAATTTTTGTGCTATTTCTCATGAGTTTGCCGATTCCCCCTTATGTGGGTAACAACTACAATTTTGGCGCATGGCAGGGCTTGGAAGGTAAGGAGCGTCATTTGACTTTTTCAATGCAAAACTTGTTGGAATCATTAGAGGCTGCCATGTTGCATTTGGAGAGCCCCTGATGTGCCTAAGGATTGAAAAACCCCTACAACTGACTCTATTTTGAAAACTAGACCCATCAGGCAACTTATCTATTTCTGTGGTGAGCACAGAAGTTTATAACATTGAGCCATAAAAATAAAAAGTCACATTTTTCATACAAAGATATTTTTTTTAGCCCCTTTTTTAATTTGCATATTGTAATAGGAGAAAATGTACAATTTGTTGTGCAATTTTTTTCTGCGTATGTAGATATCCAATATGTGGGGTAAACTACTTGGGCGCAAGGCACAGCTCCATAAAAATGTTCTTTCAGACCCAATTTTTTTTAATTTCACCAGAGTAACAAGAGAAATGGACCTAAAAAAATGTTGAGAAATTTCTCCTGAGTATATTGGTCAAAAACTACATTTGAGGCACAGTACAAAGCTCAGAAGTTCAGAAGCGCCATAATGGAGTTCAGATTTTGCTGGACTGGTTTGAGGGTGACCTAACAAAACTGCATCAACACTGCATTAAAACTGCATCAAAAACCGCACCAAAAATGCATCAAAACTGCACCAAAAACCACATCAAAAACCGCACAAAAACTGCATCAACAACTGCACCAAAACTGCATATAAACTGCTTCAAAAACTCCATTATAACTGCACCAAAAACTGCATCATAATGGCACCAAAAACTGCATCAAAAACCGCACCAAAAACTGCACCAAAACCGTTTTGGCTTTGGTGCCGTTTTGGTGCAGTTTTGATGCAGTTTTTGGTGCAGTTTTGATACAGTTTTGGTGCAGTTAGGGTATGTGCACATGCTGCGGATTTTGCTGCGGATTCGCAGCGTTTTCCCATGCGTTTACAGTATAATGTAAACCTATGGGAAACGAAATCCCCAGTGCACATCCTGCGGAAAAAAACGCGCGTAAACGCAGCGGTTTACATTCCGCAGAAAGTCAATTCTTTGTGTGGATTCTGCTGCGGTTTTACACCTGCTCCAATAGAAAACTGCAGGTGTAAACCCGCAGCGGAATCCACAATATAAACCGCGATAAATCCGCAGGTAAAAACGCAGCAGTTTTGCAGATTTATCAAATCTGCTGCGGAAAAATCCGCAGCCCTCATAGATACAGGTGCACATACCCTTATGATTCAGTTTTTGAAGCATTTTTGAAGCAGTTTTGGTTCAGTTTTTGATGCAGTTTTTGGTGAAGTTTTGATGCATTTTTGGTGCGGTTTTTGATTCAGTTTTGGTGCAGTTATGATGCAGTTTTTGATGCAGTTTTTGGAAGTAAATAAATAAATAAACGGAAAATGTCCAAAAGAAAAAAAGAAACTACTTGAAGAAATTCTCACTCCAATAATATATTAAAATCCATTAAATCAACAAGAACAGTACACAAAAAAATATATAAAAACAAGAGGGGCAGGTCAGTATATAAGATATTTTAGTAAAACAAGTCTCAACATTTTAAAAATCCACAGCACTGGTTACTTAGAAAATTTTCATCAATAACTGAAAAGGGGAGAGGATAAACATATGGCCCTTTAATCTATTAACTTACATAAATAACATGTGTCTTTAAAAGACTACTTCACAGTTCTATTTCCAAAGACCACATAATACTCTGTTGCCAATAATTGCAAATAAGTGGCACAATTCCTCAGAAAGCCTCCTCCACCCTTGTTTAAAAAAAAAAAGGCACAATATATACTAACCAGTGCTCATGTTCGGTATACTGATCCTGCCACCTCACACTCCAACGTACGTTTCACTCGTAGCTTCATCAGGGACTCCCAGGATCAGTATACACTGATGAGCACTGGTTTATTTTATAAACACAGAATTATGATTAGTTTCCTCTTCCTTATGGTTATTGGTATACATATGCCTTTATATATATATATATATATATATATATATATATATATATATATATATATATATATATACAGGTCCTTCTCAAAAATTAGCATTTAGTGTTAAATTTCATTATTTACCATAATGTAATGATTACAATTAAACTTTCATATATTATAGATTCATTATCCACCAACTGAAATTTGTCACGTCTTTTATTGTTTTAATACTGATGATTTTGGCATACAACTCCTGATAACCCAAAAAACCTGTCTCAATAAATTAGCATATCAAGAAAAGGTTCTCTAAACGACCTATTACCCTAATCTTCTGAATCAACTAATTAACTCTAAACACATGCAAAAGATACCTGAGGCTTTTATAAACTCCCTGCCTGGTTCATTACTCAAAACCCCCATCATGGGTAAGACTAGCGACCTGACAGATGTCAAGAAGGCCATCATTGACACCCTCAAGTAAGAGGGTAAGACCCAGAAAGAAATTTCTCAACAAATAGGCTGTTCCCAGAGTGCTGTATCAAGGCACCTCAATGGTAAGTCTGTTGGAAGGAAACAATGTGGCAGAAAACGCTGTACAACGAGAAGAGGAGACCGGACCCTGAGGAAGATTGTGGAGAAGGACCGATTCCAGACCTTGGGGAACCTGAGGAAGCAGTGGACTGAGTCTGGTGTGGAAACATCCAGAGCCACCGTGCACAGGCATGTGCAGGAAATGGGCTACAGGTGCCGCATTCCCCAGGTAAAGCCACTTTTGAACCATAAACAGCGGCAGAGGCGCCTGACCTGGGCTACAGAGAAGCAGCACTGGACTGTTGCTAAGTGGTCCCAAGTACTTTTTTCTGATGAAAGCAAATTTTGCATGTCATTCGGAAATCAAGGTGCCAGAGTCTGGAGGAAGACTGGGGAGAAGGAAATGCCAAAATGCCTGAAGTCCAGTGTCAAGTACCCACAGTCAGTGATGGTGTGGGGTGCCATGTCAGCTGCTGGTGTTGGTCCACTGTGTTTCATCAAGGGCAGGGTCAATGCAGCTAGCTATCAGGAGATTTTGGAGCACTTCATGTTTCCATCGGCTGAAATGCTTTATGGAGATGAAGATTTCATTTTTCAGCACGACCTGGCACCTGCTCACAGTGCCAAAACCACTGGTAAATGGTTTACTGACCATGGTATTACTGTGCTCAATTGGCCTGCCAACTCTCCTGACCTGAACCCCATAGAGAATCTGTGGGATATTGTGAAGAGAAAGTTGAGAGACGCAAGACCCAACACTCTGGATGAGCTTAAGGCCGCTATTGAAGCATCCTGGGCCTCCATAACATCTCAGCAGTGTCACAGGCTGATTGCCTCCATGCCACGCCGCATTGAAGCAGTCATTTCTGCCAAAGGATTCCCGACCAAGTATTGAGTGCATAACTGAACATTATTATTTGATGGTTTTTTTGTTTGTTATTAAAAAACACTTTTATTTGATTGGATGGGTGAAATATGCTAATTTATTGAGACAGGTTTTTTGGGTTATCAGGAGTTGTATGCCAAAATCATCAGTATTAAAATAGTAAAAGACGTGACAAATTTCAGTTGGTGGATAATGAATCTATAATATATGAAAGTTTAATTGTAATCATTACATTATGGTAAATAATGAAATTTAACACTATATGCTAATTTTTTGAGAAGGACCTGTATATATATTGTTTTCCATTCTATGCCAATAACTTTTGTTAATTCTTTTCCTTCCTATATATGTTTTTGTGCTAGCACTAGAAGCTAATTATTACATTCTACTATTGATTCCCATATTTATTTATTTTGTTTTATTATTTATTTTCTCTTCATTATTTTTCTCTTTTAGTTTTTTGTCCCTTTTCCTTTATTATTTATTATTATTTATGATTTATTATTTTCTATTATTTTTTTATTTTTTATTATTTTCCACATATTGCCTTCACACATTACACATATCACGCTATATTGTCCCTGTTTTCTTTACTTCCCTGATATGGTATATATATCACTTATTTGTACATCTGTTACATAATCCTGTGCTCATTACTAGTGTTGAGCGATACCGTCCGATACTTGAAAGTATCGGTATCGGATAGTATCGGCCGATACCCGAAAAAAAGCGGATATCGCCGATAACGATATCCGATACCAATACAAGTCAATGGGACACCAAGTATCGGAAGGTATGCTGATGGTTCCCAGGGTCTGAAGGAGAGGAAACTCTCCTTCAGGCCCTGGGATCCATATTAATGTGTAAAATAAAGAATTAAAATAAAAAATATTGATATATTCACCTGTGCGGCGGCCCCTGGACATCACGCTGCTAACCGGCAGGCTTCTTTGTTTAAAATGCGCGCGTTTAGGACCTGCGAATGACGTCCCAGCTTCTGATTGGTCGCGTGCCGCCCATGTGACCGCCACGCGACCAATCAGAAGC
This sequence comes from Ranitomeya imitator, assembly GCF_032444005.1. Taxonomy (NCBI): domain Eukaryota; kingdom Metazoa; phylum Chordata; class Amphibia; order Anura; family Dendrobatidae; genus Ranitomeya; species Ranitomeya imitator. Next base: position 119,601,911 of record NC_091288.1, on the reverse strand, counting down.
CGTGACGTCATTCACAGGTCCTCAATTCCTAGAATTAGGAGTTTAGTGAATGAGAATGACGTCGCGGCCTCTGATTGGTCGCATGGTGGTCACATGAGCGGCACGCGACCAATCAGAAGCCGCGACGTCATTCTCATTCACTGAACTCCTAATTCTAGGAATTGAGGACCTGCGAATGACGTCACGGCTTCTGATTGGTCGCGTGGCGGTCACATGGGTGGCACGCGACCAATCAGAAGCCGGGACGTCATTCGCAGGTCCTAAACGCGCGCATTTTAAACAAAGAAGCCTGCCGGTTAGCAGCGTGATGTCCAGGGGCCGCCGGACAGGTGAATATATCAATATTTTTTATTTTAATTCTTTATTTTACACATCCCTATGGATCCGATACCGATACCCGATACCACAAAAGTATCGGATCTCGGTATCGGAATTCCGATACCGCAAGTATCGGCCGATACCCGATACTTGCAGTATCGGAATGCTCAACACTACTCATTACATGCCATCATTTATTTCCATTTAATGGTATATACCATTTGCTTCATATATCGCTCAGCAATGTCCTCTGGCTTATGACGCGGGCGCTGTCGACTTCCGGGTCCTCCTGACGGCGCATGCACCGCTTACGCTCCCGCTTCCTCCTATCGGCTCCTCACTATTAGGTATAAAAACCCCTCCGGTTCCATCAATACATCACCCCCTGACGAAGGATTAGCGTCCGAAACGCGCGTCGGGGTGCTCTGTATTTGGAGGGACGGACTCACTTAGGTATTTTTTGTTTATTTCTTGTTTTCTATTTGCCTCTTTTCATTTATTAGTCTCATCCTTTGTGCACCGGGTCTTGCTTATTGCAAGCCTCTGGTAATGGTGACGCCTATATTGCGTCCATACTCTGCTATAACATCAAAGTGCTCTAGTGTACACTTTTAAGCTTTCTTGGATATTTTTTGTCCTACAAGTGCACTCATATAAAAATCGGTTAATACACCAACAATTTTTGCATACGTTCTAAATAGCACTTTTTATGTTATTAGATATATCCTGCTCTATTGTGCACTTGTGCATAATTAGCTAGTGTACCAATAGTTTCCTTTTTTCACATATATCTTAGTGAAAAAGCACCTATATATTAACTAATGAAAAAGCACCCATATATTAACCAATTAATGTACAACAGTTTTTTATTTTTATTTTTTGGTTTAGGCACCTTTTTGTTCATTTAATTATATTTCAGTCACTTATATATCCAGGCATGGTATATTGTATCACTAGGGATATTCCCTTGTATGTAGCCATATAGTGCACCTATTGATGTTCAGCCTTTCTTTTGTGCACGTATATATTTAATTTTCCAATCACTTATTTATATCACATTTTGAAACACATATTTTGTACATTTTTTCCATTATTGTTTTTCTAGTTCCCGCACATATATATTTCTAAATTTTTCATTTTTTCTCACCTTATATTTTTTCACTTTATATTCATGTTTTTTCTTTTTTTATTTTTCCTACTATTGTTGCAAAATATACGCTGTTTTTTTACATATAGACTATATCTAGGGTGCTTCTGGTATTAGTCACATTGTATTTTGAGACTATATATTATATTTTCTACTTTCTATTTTTTTATTTTTTATTTTATTCTTTATTATTTATTTTTTATTCTTTGTTAGCCTGTCCATTATATATACATTGTGTACAGATAAAAACATATATATATATATATATATATATATATATATATATATATATAACTCCAAATACAGGCACATTGTTAGTGCCACTGCCAAATTTGTCATAATAAAGGCTTATTATTATACATACTTGTCCTCAATATATTTTTTTATTTGGGTTTATATATTTCTGGGTTCTTTTTTTAGTGTCCTTATCCCTCCTAGACTGTATCAGCCCGCAGCTGTCTGTGTAGCCTTTACTATTAAAATAGGCGGACCCCCAAAAAAATATGATGTGGGGTCCCCCTATATTTTATAGCTAGAAAGGCTACACAGACAGCTGTGGGCTGATATTCATAGCCTAGAGAGGGGCCATGGATATTGCCCCCCCCAGCCCCTGACTACAAATACCAGTCCGCAGCCGCCCCAGAACTGGCACATCTGTAAGATGCGCCAATTCTGGCACTTAGCCCCTCTCTTCCCACTCCTGAGTAGCAGTGGGATATGGGATAATAAGGGGTTAATGTCACCTTGCTATTGTTAGGTGACATTAAGCCGGGTTAATAATGGAGAGGCGTCAATAAGATGCCTATCCATTATTAATCCTAGAATAGTGAAAGAGTTAAAAACAAAATAAAGACACAGCCAGAAAAAAGTATTTTATTATTCTTAATTTAATCATACTTACCATACTTCAGCGCCTGCCTGAGAAGTGCAAGAAGCTTATAGATGGCTTCAAGAAAAGTTGGGAGGCTGTAAATGCCAAAGGGTGTGCAACCAAGTATTAATTAGGGGTCCTTTTATTGCTGCACATGCTGATTATTCTGTTACCCAAGTCACTAATTTTAAACAGAATTTGAAGGATAATCTTGATAAATTTGAAGCAGATGTGATTGCGAGAAAACGCAAAACGTTCCAGAGGGATCGCTTTGACTTTGATAATAATACTGCATTTAAGTGGAAGCACTTTGGTAATAAACATCATATCGATCATACAGCTGTACATCAGGCTGCATCTTCTGCAGATCCCCCTTCAAAGGCCACAAGTTCTAGTGATTTTTTATTCTCATGGTGAAGCCATCTGGACGCAGGACACGGCGTGGCGGTAAATACAAGAGTTCTAAGAAAAAGAACAAACCCCTACAAGGGACCGAAGTCCCCCTTCTGCCAGTCCCACAGACATCTCCGCAAATGAACGCTTCCCCCGCCTCAATATCCGAGGATTCGGAACCTTCAACAATGTCTAAACATTTACAGGTAATTAATCTCTCTGAATATTCTCTGTCCATTGAGGAAACTTCTGTTTTACAGAAGGGTCTCACCTTTTCACCCTCTAATGCTTTAGACAAATTTGTTTTGGTTAAAGACTTGTTTTTGTTTTGTCAAAAACTAGTTCTACAGGTTATCTATCACAAACCAGAAATGGCGAACAATTTGGAGGTGGGGATCCTCTTCAGGATCTTCTTGATCTTCCACAGGAAAATGAGCGGACCAGGTAGGAGGATATTCCCATATAAAATAAATTCATGTTTTCTCCATCATTCTCCTTGGTCCCTGCCATCAAGATTTTCTTTGAACTTACCAAAAGGGATATCTTGCAGTTATCTCTATCTTCAGGGGTTCCTAGTAACCTTAACCCTAGTGAAGAAAGAGGGCTCATTTCTCTTAAAAACAACAAGGACTTTATCATTAAGTAGGCGGATAAAAATGGGAATGTGGTCCTCTGGCCTGTTCACCTTTACATGCAGGAAGTACAGAGGCAATTGAACAACAAAAAGTCTTATGCTAAACTACCTTCTGACCCCACAGAAACATTTTCTGTTAAATATAATACCCTGGTGTGCCGAGCGTTTGATTATGGCATTGTTAATAAGAGCACAAACAGTATCTCCAGGTCAAATTTACAGTCATTCCAACTTTTTACTTGCTCCCTAAAGTGCACAAATGTCTAACTGCACCTCCTGGACACCCTATAGTGTCCAGGATAGGAAGCCTCTGTGAAAAGGCCAATGTATACGTTGATTATTTTTTGCAACCACTCGCTTCTGCCTTACCATCTTATATCAGGGATTCAGCCCATTTCATTCGTAGATGCCGTGACATAGTCTGTCCTGAACAGACGTTATTGGTGACTTGCGATGTTGAATCACTCTATTCAAACATCAGAAATGTAAGTATAAGGGGTGCACCCCTGTATCAATAATATTTTAAACAGGGTGCAAAACCTAGTCTGTAGTAAACTTGAAACAACATGAGAGAGAAAAGACTAGACCAATGACGGTATGCACACCCATAAATAATGAAAAAAGTTAATAAATTGAACAATTTTATTAACACCTCAACAAGACAAACAAAGATAAAACCATTTAAAAGGCCTAAATATAGGACCGATAACACTCACCCCTGTATATATATAATGCATAATACAGCATAACCATGGCATAATGATCAGTACCAATCACAATCAAAAAGTACTTAGGTTATATGCTAACAGGTAATGTCTCATATGCCTGAGTCTGGTATCTCAAGTAGCGCAGAGGTGTACTAACATGATATAATGGATACAGAGCAAAACAGTATTAAGATAAAGGCATACACTATATTGTGATCATGCATAGACATCGAGATGACCTTCATTACTGATTATGCCAATGTTGTGGTGTTATATAGGCATGCTCAATGCCCACATAGTAGTAGCACCAATGTTGCTCTGGCAATATGCATTTAAATTATATATCCATGCCCCAATCCAATATGAAGCAAGCCACCCACCCAAATTTTAGAGGGTGCGCTGCTAATCAAGGACCATGAGCTCAAGGTTTGAGCCGAGTGTAACAAATAAGCATCAGAGATGGAAGACACAGTACCAGAAAGTACCATGGGCAAGATACACAGAGGAGGCAGGAGACAGAGTGCGGGGTGAGGCAGAAGCCCCACGTGTATCGCTGCGGCAGCAGCTTCGTCAGGGTAAGTAAGGCACCAAAACCTTGTTGAGGCTAATATACACATAAAGCAGATAAGTACACACCGGTGTGTAGCTGTGGGTCAGTGCGCCAGTCGCCGCTGCGTGGAATGAGCCGGAAATGGCTATAGCCAGGAAGTGTATGCCATTGTCATGGTGCGGCTGCACATGCAGAACGGCAACACTAGGGGGAGCAGAACGCGCATGCGCCGAACAAACAATTGAGAATAAGCACCGTACTTGAGGAGAAACGAGATCGACACAGATGTAACTGGATGTCTAATGTGCTTAGATATACAAGGGCGGAGACAAAAACGATACAGAGATACCATTGTGCCCTATGATGGAACAATCAGATAGACTAACATACAAATATAGAGGAACCAGAGCCGAAGCCCCTGGAGAAATAAGCCCATCACACCCCATAGAATAAATACATTGGAGAGGGGCAGATAAGGATAGCAGCAAATCAATAACGTTATATGGTATAGCTGCCAAAAAAGGTGTTAATGGATGGTACAAAAATGACAGTTAAATGCCACCATCCTTAAGATGGAAAAATAAGGATATAACGATATAGGTGCCTATATATAAATAGATATTTTAAAAGGGACCAGATAAGCGGCACCAATTATACTGGAGGGCAAAACAAAAATGTATCAATGCCCGAGTGAACAATAGCGGCATAATTACCGCCCTTCTATTATGGTCGAAGACCAGAATGGACATGCCCCACCGTCAGTAGGGGATGGACATGCATAGTTGGCCATATTTATGGCCAAATAATAAATGGAGAGACCATGGCAATACCAGAGGAAACAGAGATAAGGTTATCTCCACATGACCGAATAATGAAAAACGACAATGGTGATGCAGAGGGGCATAATAACACGGATACATTACAGTGATGATCCGAGAGCCAACCTCACATAATTACATGAAAATTGCAAATAAATCATAACCTAGGTATAGGTAAAAAAACTTAAAAGTTAGCTACAAGATAGGTCCAAACACATCTATTTAATTATGCGTATGATGGTATAAAATACGATAGATCGCGGGAAAGACTATGCAGCCCACATATAACATATGTGGGAAAAAAAAATGGGCATGAGCGCAATAAAGGCACAAAAAAATGATCTGGGAAAATAACAGAAATCCCAAGTGTGAAGATGTTAAAAACACTGTTATGACCTGGTGGTCAGGACAACAATGGACCTGGTGGTTAAGAGCACACGGAATGACCTGATAGTTACTGATAAGGACAAGCTCTGGGACGTGGGAACTCTGCTGACCGCAATCCCTAATCCTATCACGCACACTAGAAATAGCCGTGGATTGCTCCTAACGCTTCCTATGCAACTCGGCACAGCCTAAGGAACTAGCTAGCCCTGAAGATAGAAAAATAAGCCTACCTTGCCTCAGAGAAATTCCCCAAAGGAAAAGGCAGCCCCCCACATATAATGACTGTGAGTAAAGATGAAAATACAAACACAGAGATTAAATAGATTTAGCAAAGTGAGGCCCGACTTACTGAACAGACTGAGGATAGGAAAGGTAGCTTTGCGGTCAGCACAAAACCCTACAAAAAGACCACGCAGAGGGCGCAAAAAGACCCTCCGCACCGACTCACGATGCGGAGGCGCTCCCTCTGCGTCCCAGAGCTTCCAGCAAGCAAGACAACAATAAAAATAGCAAGCTGGACAGAAAAATAGCAAACCAAAGAAAATACAAGCAGGAACTTAGCTTCTGCTGGGAAGACAGGTCACAAGAACGATCCAGGAGAGAACTAGACCAATACTGGAACATTGACAGGTGGCATGGAGCAAAGATCTAAGTGGAGTTAAATAGAGCAGCCAGCTAACGAATTAACCTCATCACCTGTGGAAGGAAACTCAGAAACACCCACCAGAGGAAGTCCATGGACAGAACCAGCCGAAGTACCATTCATGACCACAGGAGGGAGCCCGACAACAGAATTCACAACAGTACTCCCCCCTTGAGGAGGGGTCACTGAACCCTCACCAGAGCCCCCAGGCCGACCAGGATGAGCCAAATGAAAGGCACGAACCAGATCGGCAGCATGAACATCAGAGGCAAAAACCCAGGAATTATCTTCCTGACCATAACCCTTCCACTTGACCAGGTACTGGAGTTTCCGTCTCGAAATACGAGAATCCAAAATCTTCTCCACCACATACTCCAACTCCCCCTCAACCAACACCGGGGCAGGAGGATCAACGGATGGAACCACAGGCGTCACGTATCTCTGCAATAACGACCTATGGAACACATTATGGATGGCAAAAGAAGCAGGAAGGGCCAAACGAAATGACACAGGATTGATAACCTCAGAAATCTTATACGGACCAATGAAACGAGGCTTAAACTTAGGAGAGGAAACCTTCATAGGAACATAACGAGACGACAGCCAAACCAAATCCCCAACACGAAGTCGGGGACCCACACAGCGCCGGCGGTTAGCGAAACGTTGAGCCTTCTCCTGGGACAATGTCAAATTGTCCACCACATGAGTCCAAATCTGCTGCAACCTATCCACCACAGTATCTACACCAGGACAGTCCGAAAACTCAACCTGCCCTGAAGAGAAACGAGGATGGAAACCAGAATTGCAGAAAAACGGCGAAACCAAAGTAGCCGAGCTGGCCCGATTATTAAGGGCGAACTCAGCCAACGGCAAAAAGGACACCCAATCATCCTGATCAGCAGAAACAAAGCATCTCAGATATGTTTCCAAAGTTTGATTAGTTCGTTCGGTTTGGCCATTTGTCTGAGGATGGAAAGCCGAGGAAAAAGACAAATCAATGCCCATCCTAGCACAAAAGGATCACCAAAACCTCGAAACAAACTGGGAACCTCTGTCAGAAACAATGTTCTCCGGGATACCATGTAAACGAACCACATGCTGGAAAAATAATGGCACCAAATCAGAGGAGGAAGGCAATTTAGACAAAGGTACCAAATGGACCATCTTAGAAAAGCGATCACAAACCACCCAAATGACCGACATCTTTTGAGAGACGGGGAGATCCGAAATAAAATCCATAGAAATATGCGTCCAGGGCCTCTTTGGGACCGGCAAGGGCAAAAGCAACCCACTGGCACGAGAACAGCAGGGCTTAGCCCGAGCACAAGTCCCACAGGACTGCACAAAAGAACGCACATCCCGTGACAAAGACGGCCACCAAAAGGATCTAGCCACCAAATCTCTGGTACCAAAGATTCCAGGATGCCCAGCCAACACTGAACAATGAATCTCAGAGATAACTCTACTAGTCCATCTATCAGGGACAAACAGTTTCTCCGCTGGGCAACGGTCAGGTCTATCAGCCTGAAATTTTTGCAGCACCCTCCGCAAATCAGGGGAGATGGCAGACAAAATTACCCCCTCTTTGAGAATACCCGCCGGCTCAGGAACACCCGGAGAGTCAGGCACAAAACTCCTTGACAGGGCATCAGCCTTCACATTCTTAGAGCCCGGAAGGTACGAAACCACAAAATCAAAACGGGAGAAAAATATCGACCATCGAGCCTGTCTCGGATTCAACCGTTTGGCAGACTCAAGATAAGTCAAATTCTTGTGATCTGTCAAGACCACCACGCGATGCTTGGCTCCTTCAAGCCAATGACGCCACTCCTCGAATGCCCACTTCATGGCCAACAACTCACGATTACCAACATCATAATTACGCTTAGCAGGCGAAAACTTTCTAGAAAAGAAAGCACATGGCTTCATCACCGAGCCATCAGAACTTCTCTGCGACAAAACAGCCCCTGCTCCAATCTCAGAAGCATCAACCTCAACCTGAAACGGGAGCGAAACATCTGGCTGGCACAACACAGGGGCAGAAGAAAAACGACGCTTCAACTCCTGAAAAGCCTCTACAGCTGCAGAAGACCAATTGACCACATCAGCACCCTTCTTAGTCAAATCAGTCAACGGTTTAGCAACACTAGAAAAATTAGCGATGAAGCGCCGATAAAAATTAGCAAAGCCCAGGAATTTTTGCAGGCTCTTCACAGATGTCGGCTGAGTCCAATCGTAAATTGCCTGGACTTTAACAGGGTCCATCTCGATAGTAGAAGGGGAAAAAATGAACCCCAAAAATGAAACCTTCTGAACTCCAAAGAGACACTTTGACCCCTTCACAAACAAAGAATTCGCACGAAGGACCTGGAACACCATTCTGATCTGCTTCACATGAGACTCCCAATCATCCGAAAAGACCAAAATATCATCCAAATACACAATCAGGAATTTATCCAGGTACTCTCGGAAGATGTCATGCATAAAGGACTGAAATACTGATGGAGCATTGGAAAGCCCGAATGGCATAACCAGGTACTCAAAATGGCCCTCGGGCGTATTAAATGCTGTTTTCCATTCATCGCCTTGTTTAATACGCACAAGATTATACGCCCCTCGAAGATCTATCTTGGTGAACCAACTAGCCCCTTTAATACGAGCAAACAAATCAGACAGCAACGGCAAAGGATACTGAAATTTGACTGTAATTTTATTAAGATGGCGGTAATCAATACAAGGTCTCAAAGAACCATCCTTCTTGGCCACAAAAAATAACCCTGCTCCTAACGGTGATGACGACGGGCGAATATGGCCTTTCTCCAAGGATTCCTTTATATAACTCCGCATAGCGGCGTGTTCTGGCACAGATAAATTGAACAATCGGCCCTTAGGAAACTTACTACCAGGAATCAAATTAATTGCACAATCGCAATCCCTATGAGGAGGTAGGGCACTGGCTTTGGGCTCATCAAATACATCCCGATAATCCGACAAAAACTTGAACTTCAGAAGGAGTGGAAGACGAAATAGACAAAAATGGAACATCACCATGCACCCCCTGACAACCCCAGCTGGACACAGACATAGATTTCCAATCCAATACTGGGTTATGGACCTGTAGCCATGGCAACCCCAACACGACCACATCATGCAGATTATGCAACACCAAAAAGCGGATATCCTCCTGATGTGCAGGAGCCATGCACATGGTCAGTTGGGTCCAGTACTGAGGCTTATTCTTGGCCAAAGGCGTAGCATCAATTCCTCTCAATGGAATAGGATACTGCAAGGGCTCCAAGAAAAACCCACAGCGCCTAGCAAAGTCCAAGTCCATCAAATTCAGGGCAGCGCCTGAATCCACAAATGCCATGACAGAATAGGATGACAAAGAGCAGATCAAAGTAACGGACAAAAGAAATTTCGACTGTACCGTACCAATGGTGGCAGACCTAGCGAACCGCTTAGTGCGCTTAGGACAATCGGAGATAGCATGAGTGGAATCACCACAATAAAAACACAGCCCATTCCGACGTCTGTGTTCTTGACGTTCAGCTCTGGTCAAAGACCTATCACATTGCATAGGCTCAGGTTTATGCTCAGATAATACCGCCAAATGGTGCACATTTTTACGCTCACGTAAGCGTCGATCGATCTGAATGGCCAAAGACATAGACTCATTCAGACCAGCAGGCATAGGAAATCCCACCATGACATCCTTAAGGGCTTCAGAGAGACCCTTTCTGAAAATTGCTGCCAGCGCACATTCATTCCATTGAGTGAGCACAGACCACTTCCTAAACTTCTGACAATATATCTCTACCTCATCCTGACCCTGACACAGAGCCAGCAAATTTTTCTCTGCCTGATCCACTGAATTAGGTTCATCATACAGCAATCCGAGCGCCAGAAAAAACGCATCAATATCGCATAATGCAGGATCTCCTGGCGCAAGGGAAAATGCCCAGTCTTGAGGGTCGCCACGTAATAAAGAAATAATGATCTTAACTTGTTGAACTGGGTCACCAGAGGAGCGGGGTTTCAAAGCCAGAAACAGTTTACAATTATTTTTGAAATTCAGAAACTTAGCTCTATCTCCGGAAAATAAGTCAGGAATAGGAATTCTAGGTTCTAACATAGATTTCTGAACCACAATGTCTTGAATATTTTGTACTCTTGCAGCGAGATGATCCACACAAGAAAACAGACCTTTAATGTCCATCACTACAACCTGTGTCCTGAACCACCCAAACGTCTAGGGGAAAAGAAAGACAATTCACAGTGCAGAGAAAAAAAAATGGTCTCAGAACTTCTCTTTTCCCTCTATTGAGAAGCATTAGTACTTTGGGCCTCCAGTACTGTTATGAACTGGTGATTCAGAAACACAATGGACCTGGTGGTTAAGAGCACACAAAGTGACCTGATAGTTACTAATAACATAGGACGAGCTCTGAGACGTGGGAACTCTGCTGACCGCAATCCCTAATCCTATCACACCACACTAGAGGTAGCCGTGGAGCGCTCCTGACCAGACCTAGGCGCCTCGGGCACAGCCTGAGAAACTAGCTAGCCCTGAAGATAGAAAAATAAGCCTACCTTGCCTCAGAGAAATTCCCCAAAGGAAAAGGCAGCCCCCCACTTATAATGACTGTGAGTAAAGATGAAAATACAAACACAGAGATGAAATAGGTTTTAGCAAAGTGAGGCCCGACTTACTGAATAGACCGAGGATAGTAAAGATAGCTTTGCGGTCAGCACAAAAACCTACAAACAACCACGTAGAGGGCGCAAAAAGACCCTCCGTACCGACTAACGGCACGGAGGTGCTTCCTCTGCGTCTCAGAGCTTCCAGCAAGCAAGATAAACCAATATAGCAAGCTGGACAGAAAAAATAGCAAACAAAAGTAACACAAGCAGAACTTAGCTTATGCAGGGCAGACAGGCCACAAGACGATCCAGGAGAGAGCAAGACCAATACTGGAACATTGACTGGAGGCAAGGAACAAAGAACTAGGTGGAGTTAAATAGAGCAGCACCTAACGACTTAACCTCGTCACCTGAGGAAGGAAACTCAGAAGCCGCAGCCCCACTCACATCCACCAGAGGAAGCTCATAGACAGAACCAGCCGAAGTACCACTCATGACCACATGAGGGAGCTCGACCACAGAATTCACAACAATGTAATGCTTGAGTGAATGGGTAGTCGAGTCTACTGGTGCCAGCTGTTATTATAGTCCGTAACAAATCGAGTGGTATTATCCGCCATGCGTGACCTGGGAGTCAGTAGTGATGCCTGATCTTCTCGTTGTGCTCTCTGAAAGGCTGATGATATCACTCGTTTAGGGTACCCTCTTTGCCTAAAGCGGTTAGTGAGGTCCTGAGCCTTGGTATGGAGAGGATGAAAGCTGTTGTATTCAAGTAGAGAGTTGGTAGCGGTAGATTTGCGGAAAAGATCCGTGGTCAGTTGATGGCCCTCGACCGAGATTTTCAGGTCCAGATAGGTAATGGAAGTAGTAGACATAAAGTGTGTAAGGAGGATATTGAAGGTATTGGTATTCAGCTCCTGGGGAACCATAGTCATTATATCGCGTTTCACCAACTCATAGAAGATCTTGACAGTGGGAACCAATGAAAAAGAGGGTGCCCTTGATGATTTGTTCCTGAATGGAAACCTACTGCTATGGGCCACTGATTGATTCTCCTCCAATAGGTCCACCAAATCCTGGAAGACCCAGCGTTCATCCTGGGGAAAATTCTGCAAAATATTAGGTCTCTTGTACATCACTTGAAAGGTGATGTTCCTGTAAATCCAGTGCTGGGGTGATCTGGGTTTCGGTTGGTGGGATATTTGTGCCGGTATGGCAATGTTTTCCCCCGATAGTTTGTTAGACTTTTTTTGCGGGAAACCTTCTTTCGTCTGCCACGTCTGGTCCCCGGTCGAGTTCGCTCCCCGTGGAAGATAAAAAATCACTAGAACTTGACCCTCTAAGTGAGGGTTCCATGCTTGCAGGGAGGGTCATACCCCTGTTGTTGTTAGAGGTATCAGTTCTGGCATTCCCCTTGTGACTCAATCTATAAACCTGTTGCTGCTCGTAATCCGTTTTATCTCTCAAAAATTTCTTGTGTTTACCTGCAATAACCTCTGTCTCATACTTATCAAGCTTATCTTTTAGCTTGATTTTGAAAGCTCTCACCAATGTATCTTCAAATTTGTTTAGTTTACTTTCTAACTCCTTAATATGCGTTTTGGTAGTGGAAAACAATTCCTTATCGTGTTCAACCAAAAGTGAAATCAATATGTTTGAACACCGTGTTAAGCCCTGCTCCCAAGCTAGTTGGAAAGAGGCTGTTGGCTCCCAGGCTGGAAATATGGAAATGCGTAGGCCCCTAGGCACAAACCCAGCTTTGGAATATTCTTCAAGGCCCTCATATTCCACCAAAGTTTGATACCAGTTTTGTGAGCCCTGGTAAGCTTGGTACAAAGTGCCGAAAAATCTAAGTCTGGGGCAACGGTCTCTGTTGTATGGAATACATTGGAAGACTGTGCCAACCATGCGGCTTCCCTGGCATCCCAATCTATGACTGCACACCAGATATAACAAATATCAAACACAAATAAACCAATATAGCTAGCCACAATTAACCAACAGGATACGCCACGTATCACTGCAGGACACAGCTTCGTCAGGGGAGGTATAAGGGAAAAGATCAGGGAATCTTAACCACTCCGGTCCCAGGAGCACTTTTTCCCTGACTTTCAGACCGTTGACGACACACATTGGACTGATCCATACAGTGATATTATCACTCTTTGCAGCCTCTTGGCTTAACCTTTTGGTACAGGTCTCCCCTTACATGATTTTCTATTTTGATGGAATGCTTACACCAGCCTCCGTACAATATTTACTAGGCTTATTGGGGCCCTTTGGGAGGTTTCAGCATCTATACTTATACATCTTTTCTACCGCTTAGTTTTCTGGGGACGCCCAGATTATGTTTGTTACCTTGTTTGGTTAACCTGTACAAGCCATGCTTTGTATACATGTGTAGTGTCATTTTAGGCACATTTAGTGCCATTTGGCTTTTTGTATACATTGTAATGTTATGGAACTATTAGTGATGTGGTTTATTTTTTAACATGTTTTTATTGTGGAATTTTGTCTATCAATACATTTTGTACTCATTATAATTATACAACTATTTGATATTCTGGGTGTGCACTTAATATGCATGGTTTCCTTTGTTTTCATTTTTTCATGTATTGCCTTTCTCTGTGCGATAAGCTGCACCCCTATATATGTTTGTTTATATAGGAGTTGGTTGTCTATGCCCGTTAGTGGTGCTCCCCGATCCTTTCTTGTTTACCGCTTATTCTGTTTCTAACATGTTGCAATTTCAAACAAGTTGAAAAACATTATTTACTGTTGTATTACTTTGGACCACAAATTAAAAAAATCCTGAGGATATCACTTTCGTACATTTCCATTTATATCTGAAAATACTGTACAGTTTTTGAAAAAAATGAAGGTGTGCCAATAAAGGTGACCAACACAGTATAACTTTTTTTTATTTTTCTGCTGATGGAGTGGTGTGATTGCTTGTTTCTTGGGGTACAAAATGACGTTCTTCAGAGATACCATTTTTATTTACATTTGTCTTTTTGATCACCTTTTTTTCCGTTTTTTAGTTGGCCAGTATGATGATAAAACATAGGATTTATTAACACAACAATTGCTGTTCAAAAATCAGGGTAAATACACTAATCACAATTTGCCAGTTGGCAACAAATCCCTAACTAAAGATTATATTAAAAGATAACTTTTAATGAACTAATAAGGACAATTAAAACACCAAGTAGCTGTGTAGTCATCACCACTTATTGGAGAAAGCACTAATTTAACATGCAGTGAATGCTTCATTCATTTTCACATGGTATCATTCCCCAATATTCATTTCAATATAATTATGGGATCGGTGCGGACACTACCTATATCCCTATTAATTACTACACACTACACTTGTTATTAAAGTGCAATTCTAGGCTTCCCTGACATGTTTCGCCAGCTTGACTGGCTTCATCAGGGTTTGAGGCTAGACTGATTGAGCACATGGAAAACTGGATCTTTTAAAACATTTGGTATGATGTCATCAAAGAGAGCCAAACAAAATCAACAAATCAGAGCATACAAGACACCTTTGACAATCATCACTCGTTTTAAAGAATATACATCCGCAATAAGTCTGCAAATCCCTTCCAATAGCCATCATATCACATAAATGGCATTAGTGGTACTCACATGAAAGCACATAAGTGCTTTTTGTTTACAATAACCTACAGCACATAACGATACTATCCATGTGGGGGATAAAAATAACAAACAACATAATTTCTGTAATGTTACTATTGGTGCTCACCATTTACATGTACCAATCATCTCCCAGTGATTACTGTCAGCGTTGATAGGAGAACGATTCCTTCCAGATTACACTCTCATCACTCTGGGCGCGCATGCGCACTCTCTACTTGGATTCACAACTCCAGAGAGATCCATTGTGCATGCCAGATACAACTAGATTTGCACCTGCGTATAAAGTAAAGGCGAGACAACTTCTCACAGTTGAAAATCTATATTGGAACTAGCCCAAATGGATCTTCCACTTGAATCCTATCATACCTATGTTTAGGATCTATAATATAATGCTGGGAGCGTCACTCTGTCCGAAGCCTTTATAGACTGCGCAAGCGCCGGCGCAGTCTGACCCCCACAGAATGACGCTCCCAGGAGATCGCGGTATGCGTAAACACTGAACGCACACCGCGATCTCCACCGGAGAGTCAGGGACCGCCAGGAGGGTAAGTATATTCACCTTTCCCCGTTCCAGCACTGCGTGCGGCTCCATCTCCCGGGTCCTCTGCTGTGACAGTTCAGAGGGCGCGATGACGCGCTTAATGCGCGCCGGCGCCGCCCTCTGACTTACCAGTCACAGGCAGAGGAGCCGGAGTGTGTCTTCAAGAAAATGGCGCCGGAAAGCGCGGACTGTGCAGGCGCCGATTCATGCTGCCGGAATCGGCGCCTGCGCAGTCCGCGCTTTCCGGCGCCATTTTCTTGAAGACACACTGCAGGTGTGACTGCGCAG
Source organism: Ranitomeya imitator (assembly GCF_032444005.1). Lineage (NCBI taxonomy): Eukaryota > Metazoa > Chordata > Amphibia > Anura > Dendrobatidae > Ranitomeya > Ranitomeya imitator. Next base: position 119,586,307 of record NC_091288.1, on the reverse strand, counting down.
GTGCCGATTCCGGCAGCAGGAGGACGAAGAAAATGGGCGGAAAGGAATGGCGTAAGTAACAAATTGCTGTGGCATGAAGCTGTGACACTTCATGCCACAGCAATTTGTTATTTACGCCACCTGATTCCTTTCCGCCGCCATTTTCTTAGTTCTGCTGCCGGAATCGCCGCCTGCGCAGTCCGCGCTTTCCAGCGCCATTTTCTTGAAGACACACTGCAGTGTGTCTTCAAGAAAATGGCGCCGGAAAGTGTGGACTGCGCAGGCGCCGATTCCGCCAGCAGCAGGACCAAGGAAAGGAATCAGGTGGCGCAAGTAACAAATTGCTGTGGCATGAGGCTGTGGCACTTCATGCCACAGCTATTTGTTACTTACGCCACCTGATACGGGGCATATACTATGGAGCATCTTATGGAGCAGCGTATGGGGCATATGGATGGGAGCAGCAAATGACAGAACGGGGGCGCAGGATGGGAGCAGCACATGACAGAACAGGGGCGCAGGATGGGAGCAGCACATGACAGAATGGGGGCGCAGGATGGGAGCAGCACATGACAGGATGGGAGCAGCAAATGACAGAATGGAGGCGCAGGATGGGAGCAGCACATGACAGAATGGGGGCGCAGGATGGGAGCAGCACATGACAGAACGGGGGCGCAGGATGTGAGCAGCACATGACAGAACGGGGGCGCAGGATGGGAGCAGCACATGACAGTTTGGGGGCGCAGGATGGGAGCAGCACATGACAGAACGGGGGCGCAGGATGGGAGCAGCACATGACAGGATGGGAGCAGCAAATGACAGAACGGGGGCGCAGGATGGGAGCAGCACATGACAGAACGGGGGCGCAGGATGGGAGCAGCACATGACAGAACAGGGGCGCAGGATGGGAGCAGCACATGACAGGATGGGGATGCAGGATGGAGCAGCACATGATAGAATGGGGGCGCAGGATGGAGCAGCACATGACAGGATGGGGACACAGGATGGAGCAGCACATGACAGGATGGAGACCATATACCAATATAAATGCTCGCCACCCGGGCGTAGAACGGGTTCAATAGCTTGTTACAATATAATCTCTCAAGTAAGTAAATGACTAAATGTATATATACAAAAAGACATTATCCATACACAATGTGTCCTATTGTTCTTCAAGGCAGCAAAGTAAACTAAAACAAGACAATTAATAGTAACATAGTAACATAGTAACATAGTTAGTAAGGCTGAAAAAAGACATTTGTCCATCCAGTTCAGCCTATATTCCATCATAATAAATCCCCAGATCTACGTCCTTCTACAGAACCTAATAATTGTATGATACAATATTGTTCTGCTCCAGGAAGACATCCAGGCCTCTCTTGAACCCCTCGACTGAGTTCGCCATCACCACCTCCTCAGGCAAGCAATTCCAGATTCTCACTGCCCTAACAGTAAAGAATCCTCTTCTATGTTGGTGGAAAAACCTTCTCTCTTCCAGACGCAAAGAATGCCCCCTTGTGCCCCTAATAAGGGGATAAATAGAGAATAAACAGGTCCTTATTAGTGATGAGCGAGCATGCTCGCCACTACTCCGTACTCGCCTGAGTATCACGGTACTCGGTGTACTCGGCGAGCACTGAGCATTCCCGGGATTATTCGGCGGTCTCCTCCTTTTCATTTTGGTGCATTTTAGAGCACCAATGAACATGCAGGGATTGTCTGCCATGCACTGTAATACTGCAGCCATCTTTGTGGTGGTATTACAGCGATTGGCTGGCTGCACAGTGTCATCAGGTCTATGAGAGACCTGCCACCGACTTGCTCGGCGCATTCTGCTCCAGACTCAGCTAGTGTAGGGAGAGCTGCAGCAGAGATAGGGTCAGATTTGTGCTTGTATTAGTTAGTGTGGGTCCACTACTGTTCAATCCACAAATCCAGCTAAACCAACAGTCCATTTTAGGGCTATTTCGGGGGTATATATATATTGCAGTGCTAGGTAGGCAGGGGAGTCTATGTGCGCATATCCACATCAGTACAAGGCCTGCAGGCATGGTATGTGAGTATATACAGTAGATCTCACTACATACATCAAAAGGCTCCATTACTGTCTGCTGCTGCGCATTTTATATATACAGTTATATGAAAAAGTGTGGGCACCCCTATTAATCTTAAGCTTAATGTTTTACAAAAATTGTTTTTTTTTTGCAACAGCCATTTCAGTTTCATATATCTAATAACTGTTGGACACAGTAATGTTTCTGCCTTGAAATGAGGTTTATTGTACTAACAGAAAATGTGCAATCTGCATTCAAACAAAATTTGTCAGGTGCATAAGTATGGGCACCCTTATGATTTTCTTGTTTTAAATACTCCTACCTACTTTTTACTGACTTACTATAGCACTTTTTTTGGTTTTCTAACCTCATTGAGCTTTGAACTTCATAGCCAGGTGTATGCAATCATGAGAAAATCTACTTAAAGTGGCCACTTGCAAGTTGTTCTCCTGTTTGAATCTCCTCTGAAGAGTGGCTTCATGGGCTCCTCAAAACAACTGTCTAATGATCTGAAAACAAAGATTATTCAACATAGTTGTTCAGGGGAAGGATATAAAAAGCTGTCTCAGAGATTTTTTTTTTTTGTCACAGGCATCAGATGTGAGTGCGCAAAAAATTCTGGCCTTTTTTGTACTATAGTATTTTTTGGAATGTCTTACAACATTTTTGAACACCATTTTACTGACCAAAAAATCTTTAGCTGGCCCAAAAATATTTAGCTACAGTTCTTATATTTATCACTTTGATTCCACTTTTTTTTCTGTCTGCTACCCTTGGTCTATACAGTATTTTGGGGTTAAAAAAATGTAAGAAACTCCAGGCCACATATTGAAACAGTCTGTTATCTACGTCAGACGCCCGGTCTATCTGTAGTCTCCAAATACTTGCTTTTCAGGCACACATTCCACTTTTCTGACTTTGTGTTAGCCGACTTTGTGACAGTAATTTTCTTTAAAAAAAAAAATAAAAAAAGGCCACATTTAGAACATTTTGGTTTCTCTGCCAGAGGCTTTTGAGTGCTGCTTTGAACTGGTTTTGGTGTGTCTTACCTTAGCTATTAATAAAATTTGGTAAAGCTTGAAAAAAAATTTCACCTCCAGCTCCTGGGATAAAATTTCCAAATTTCTTTATTCGAAACAACATTAAAATTCCATTAAGGACTCCGGGACAGAAAAACATCAGACAGATGAAAGAGCGACGCGTTTTGATCAACACAGTGATCTTTGTCAAAGCTACTTTCTATTGAATTAAAAATGTGTTTTTTTCAGCACACTGATCACATATAAGTTTTCTCAAAATACATTTGTATTGAACTTTTAAAATATTTCTGTAGTCCATTTAAAATGGGCAAGGCAAGGGGCAAGGGACGGGGAAGTGGACGTGATGCTGATGGTGCATGCAGAGGACGAGGCTGTGGCCAAGCTGAAAGTGGGCAACAACAAAGACCCACATCTTCTCGCTCGATCTTCCTGTCCCAGTTTCGAGTGGACCGCAGCACACCACTATTGAAGCCAAAGCAGTGTGAAATGGTTGTTGGCTGGACAGCCGATAATGCTTCCAGTCACTTAGCCACCACCACCACCACCACATATTCCACACGGTCAAGTCTGAGTAGACATGATTCTGGACCACATATTTCTCACCCTGATCCTCCTTCCTCCCACCATGCTGAGTGCCCTGAGACAACTGACCCCACACTTGGACACTCCGAAGAGCTATTCACTTTTCCCGTTAAAGATTCTGGATTCTCGGCCGGTCAACTTGAAGTGGGGCAGCCACGGTCACATGAAGGCAATGGTGGGAATGTGTCATAAGAGGTGGACGGCGATGAGACACAGTTGCCAGAAAGTCAGGATGAGCAGGGTGTGGATGTGGAAGATGAGGTGATAGATGACATAGTAACTGACCCAACCTGGCAGGAGGATAGGCAGAGCGAGGACAGCAGCACACATGGGGAAGGTGGCTGCAGACAGAAGACATGCATCCATTCACCAACATGACAGAAGTTGTCATTCCAACTGTTAGATCTTCCCGAGTCTGGTTATTTTTAAAAGCCTCTGCCAGTAACCCCAAACAGGCCATTTGCAGCACCTGCCATGCCCGCATCAGCAGGGGTAGCAAAACTACCACCACCAGCATGATTAGCCACATGGCAGCAAAGGACCCAACTTTGTAGGCCAAACCTGAGGATCCAGGAACACTGTCTGCATGTGACACCACTGTTTTGCTTACAAGCCAATCCCCAATCCATGGTGCATAAGAAGATGCCTCCAGCACCTGTTGTTGCCCACAGTCAACTAGAACCATCATCAAGCCCGTCCACGTCCTTGTCCCAGCTCAGCTTTCAGTTGTCTATACCCCAGTCATTGGAACGCGAGTGGAAATACGCAGCTAACGCCCCACAGGCCACAGTACTAAATTCTAAGATTTCTTGTCTGCTTGCACTCTAAATGTTGCCTTTTAGGCTCGTGGAGACTGAACCTTTCCCCAACCTGATGGCGGCGGCCGTCCTAAGGTACTCAGTCCCTAGTCACCACTATTTCCCCCAGTGTGCCGTACCGGCATTACAACAGCACGTGTCCCTCAAGATTACCCGTGCCCTTAACAATGCTGTTACTTTGAAAATCCACCTAACCATGGACACGTGGACAAGTGCTTGTGTGCAGAGATGGAACATCTCACTGATGGCACACTGGGTTAACAGAGTGGAAGTCGGGACCTAGTAGGACCTTGGGATGGAACACATCCTCCCAACACCAAGGATTGCAGGCCCTATGTCAATTAGTGTTGCCCCCACAGTCTACAGCTCCTGCACCTCCTCCTCCTCTTCAGCCTCCATCTCTGAAATGAGCACATCAGTCAGAATCTGCAACACTGCCTCAGCCAAGCGGCAACAGGCTGTGGTGAAGCTAATCTTCTTAGGTGACAAAACGCACAATGCTAAAGAGTTGTGGACAGCGCTGAAAGAGCAGTCAGATTTTTGGCTGACACTGCTCAACCTTCAGCCAGGCACGGTCATGTGTGACAATGGCCGGAATGTGGTGGCACCTCTGAGGCAAGGTGAGCTCACACGCGTACCTTGCCTGGCCCATGTGCTTAACTTCATCATTCACCATTTTCTTCACAGCTACCAGGAGCTGCTGGATCTGCTAGTGAAAGTATGGCGCCTGTCTGCACATTTTAGAAAGTCAGCTACAGCTTCAGCCACCCTTGCTGTGCTTCAGCAGCATTTGCAGCTTTCGGCTCACCGACTAGTGTGTGATGTCCCCACGTGTTGGAACTCTACAATGCATATGTTGGAAAGGATTTGTGAGCAGAAAAGGGCAGTTGTTGACTACCAGCATCAACAAGGCCATTGATATTCAGTTCAGACTCCACACATAAGACCTCAGGAGTGGACATGGATGTCAGACATATGTACCATCCTACAAAACTTTGAGGACTACACCAAGATGGTGAGCGGCGATGACACCATAATTAGCATCACCATCCCACTTCTCAGCATTCTGAAAACCTCCCCGCTCACAATTAAAGAAGATGCATTGCAGGCAGAGCATGAGTACATGGAGCAAGGAATCATACAGGGGGATTACACTCAGCCCAGCCTCATGTCGTCCCAATGTGGATTGGTATACAATAAGGAGGAGGCGAAAGAAAAACAGGAGCTACTTTCATGCACTATAGACGGTACTACAAGCACAATTGTCATACCGTCTGCTCAGCGGGGATGGCCTGAGGACAGGGAGGAGGAGGAGGATGAGGAGGACAGCATGGTCAGTCGTCCTGTTTGTGAGGACATGGAAGTCTTGCCTGTTAGCAGTCTAGCACGCATGGCTTACTTTAAGCTGCACTGCATTTCCCCTTCACCCTTGCATTATTTAAATTTTGGTGACATTCATTACTGGTTGGTGACAGTTCTAGACCCACGCTACAAGGAGAACTTTCAGGGTACGTGCACACGTTGCGGATTTGGCTGCGGATCTGCAGTTTTCCATGCGTTGTATAGTAGCTTGTAAACCTATGGAAAACCAAATCTGCAGCGCACATGCTGCAGAAAATTCCACCCGGAAAAGCCGCAGTTTATTTTCCCACAGCATGTCAATTATTTACCTGTTCCATAATTGGAATCCGCAGGTATAAAAACGCAGGTGAAATCCACACAAAATCCGAAGTAAATCCGCGGTAAATCCGGATTTTTCAGAATCCGCGCGGAAAAATCCACAATGGAATCTGCAACGTTTGCATATACCCTCAATCTCTTTTTCCAGAGGCAGACAGATGTACTAAAATGTTGCTGCATCAGAGGGCCCATGTAGCAGAATTACTTAAAAAATTCCAATGTGAGAACGCTGGCAGCAGACGTCAGAGTTTGTTGTACAACCAAGAAGTCCAAGCGAGAGATAAAGAAGTACCATCCAGCTCAGGAAGAGGAACAATGGCAAAGTTCTGGGACAGTATTCTCAGACCCTCCCATCATGCCGGCACAGAGGCAAGGGGTGCTGTCACAAGAAGTGCAATGTTTGTGAAATGCTGAGGGAGTACCTTGCAGATCGTACAAACATCCTCCGCGATTCCTCTGTGCCTTTTAATTATTGGGTATCCAGGTGAACTGACTCTCTACGCCTTGGAGGTCCTGGCCTGCCCTGCTGCTAGTATTCTGTCAGAGCGGGTTTTTAGTGCCGCTAGTTGAATTATAACAGATAATCGCATCCGCCTGTCAACTGAAATTGCTGACAGGCTGACTCTTACAAAAATGAACAAGTCTTGGGCAAGACTTCTGCACACCAACAAGTGAAAACAGCGAAACATAACCTCTAATACATTGCCTTTTTTGTGGAGGTGTATTCTCATGCACCTCTTCACAACCACACATGGGTATTTGCTTTCTGATTTGGCCTTTTTGGTGTTATCGTCCTCCTTATCCTCAACATCCACAAACACTAGAACACCAGGGTGAATGTATTGTGTTGCCAGTGTGTTTTTATGATGCCCATTAATAATTTGAAACCAAAACAAATGTTACTCCCCCAGAAGAAAATGTCATAAAAATGAGATGCATGGATATTCTTCTCATTTATTCTTATATTTTCCTTGTTTCCTATCTCTGGACAGTCCGCTAAAGAGGTAGTGTATACCTCTACAATAGAAAAATATTGAAATACTATTATATTATATTTTTGTTTATATCCCTGTCTCTGAGCTGTTGCTAGGGACAAACATATCTCGTTGGACATATTCTGTGTTATGATCCGGTGACCTTGGAGCAGCATGAAAACTTTCACTGGAGTAGGTGGTAACTGTACTGAACGCAAATCCTGATCTTAACACCGCAACTAGAAGTAGCCGTGGGGTGTACCTAACAAACCCTAGACACCTCGTCACAGCCGGAGGACTAAATACCCCTAACGATGGAAATAGGAATTCTACCTTGCCTCAGAGCAGAACCCCAAAGGATAGGCAGCCCCCCACAAATATTGGCTGTGAGTAGGAGAGGAAAGACACACAGGCAGAAAACAGGATTTAGCACAAGAGGCCACTCTAGCTAAAATAGGAAAGGATAGGACAAAGTACTGTGCGGTCAGTATTAAAACCCTTCCAAAAATATCCACAGCAGATTATACAAAAATTCCTCCATCTAACTAAAGACGTGGACCGTATATCTGCAACTCCAGAGAATCCTACACTCAGAGCAGGAATACAATCAAAAAACAAGCACACAGCAAGTGTGCCATAGAAAAAGAAACAGACACTTATCTTTGCTGAATTGGCAGCTAAGCAGGAGAAGCCAGACAGAGGTCCAACACCTTCCAAGAAACATTGACAACTGGCAAGGACTAATGAGTCCTGCAAACCTAAATATCCCAGTCAGAATTGCAATCAGTAGATACACCTGTCCAGGACTGCAGCCCGGGGACAACTGCATTACCACCTACAACCACCGGAGGGAGCCCAAAAGCAGAATTCACAACAATTCTGGCTTCATATTTATGAACCTGTGTTCGCCCCTCAGTTTTGCTATTTTCTTTCATAGGTGGATTCACATTTGTTAGTTATTTGTTTGATTTCAGTATGATTTATCTTATGTCTCCTCATTCTCCACCACTAGATCACCAGGGTTAACGTTTGCTGTGCTGCTACAGCCAGTGCAATTTTTGGCAAGGGTGTCTATGATGCCCATAAAATATTTTAGAAAAAAATTCTCTAAATTGGTAAATGTTTGTAAACTCATTCACTTTGTGTATGGGCATTACAATTCTAGTAGATCCACTCTTTGACATTTGTCATAGTTTTTAATAAGGCCTTCCTCCACATCTCCTCATTCTCTGCCACTAGAACACCATGGTGAACGTTTTGTATGCTGCTACAGCCATTCAATTTTTGTGCAAGGGTGCTTTTATGATGCTTGGTAGTGATGAGCGAATGTGCTCGAGTCGCCACTACTCGTTATTCACCCAAATATCACTATGCTCGGTGTATTCAGCGAGCACACAGTATTTCTGGTATTATTTGGCGGGAGCTCGGGTCTCCGCCCTGCAATTCTGGTGCTGTTTAGAGTGACAATGACAGTGCAGGGATTGTCAGCCATGCACTGTAATGCCACAGCCATCTTTGTTGTGATATTACAGTTATTGGTTGGCCGCACAGTGTCATCAGGGCTATAAGAGACCTGACGCCGCCCTGCTCGCCGCATTCTGCTCTGGACTTAGCGAGTGTAGGGAGAGCTGCTGCTGAGATAGGGTCAGAACTGTGCTTTTTTAGTGTAGATCTGCAACTGTTCAGTCCACAACTCCTGAAAAGCTAACAGTCCTTTTTAGGGCTAATTTGGGGGTCCCGAGATTGCAGCGCTAGGTAAGCAGGGGAGTCTATGTGCACATATCCACATCAGTGCAAGGCCTGCAGGCACTTATGTGAGTATATAGCTTTCACTGCATACCTCCAAAAGCTCCAATACTGTCTGCTGCTGCTTATTTAATATATATCTAGCTGCAGTTTTCTGTGGCTTTTTTTTTTCTTCACATGATACCTGCTCCTTTTATTTTAAAGCAATCCATGGCCCCTTTATTTTAACATTGATTTGCTTGTACACGCTGCCAGGCTATTGAAATGTAAGAACGTGGAAATCTTTTTTTTTTTTCCCAGACACCAGATGTGAGTGGCCCAAAAAATCTTTTTTTTGTGTGTCATAGTCAACTTGTTTACACAATTTAATTAGTGCCCCAAAAAATCAAGGCCACATTTACATCAGTCCGTTATCTGAGGCTGACTGCTTGTGTATCGGTGGAGGAAAAATAGTAGCTTCGCAGGCATACGTTTTAGTAATGAGCGAATAAACGCGTTACTCTAGATTTCCCGAGCATGCTCGGGTGTCCACTGAGTATTTTTTAGTGCTTGGAGATTTAGTTTTTATTGCCGCAGCTGAATGATTTACATCTGTTAGCCAGCATAAGTACATGTGGGGGTTGCTTGGTGGATAGGGAATCCCCACATGTAATATTCGGAGGACACCCGAGCGTGCTCGGGAAATCTCGAGTAACAAGTATATTCGCTCATCACTAATATGTTTCATAGTTCTCTCTGCTAGCCTTGCTCCACTTTTTTTTTTTTTAGTTATCCTAAAACCCCCCAAAAATATATACAGTCTGTTATGTCAGGCTGAGGCCTGGTGTATCGGTGGTGGAAAAATCGTAGCTTCGCAGGCATAAGTTTCATAGTTCTGTCTGCTAGCCTTGTTCCACTCTTTAAAACAAATAAACAAATTCTCTGAAAAAAAATTTTTTTATACAGTCTGTTATGTCAGGCTGAGGCCTGTTGTATCTGTGGTGGAAAAATCGTAGCTTTGAAGGCATACTGATCAGATATAAATTGGCTCCAAATAAATACATTTGTGTTGAGCTTTTGAAACAGGTCAGTAGTCCATTCAAAATGGGCAAGGAAAGGGGCAAGAGATGGAGAAGTAGACGTGATGCTGATGGTGCATGCAGAGGACAAGGCCGTGGACAAGCTGAAAGTGGGCCACAACAAAGACCCACATCTTCTCGCTCGACCTTCCTGTCCCAGTTTCTAGGGGATCGCAGCAAACCACTATTGAAGCCAGAGCAGTGTGAAATGGTTGTTGATTGGATAGTGGATAATGCTTCCAGTCACATCAGTCAGAAGCTGGAAGCACTGCAGCACTGCCTCAGCAGCAACAGGCTTTGCTGAAGCTAATCTGCATCGCTGACAAACCGCACAATGCAGAAGAGTTGTGTACAGCGCTGAAAGAGCAGTGAAATATTTGGATGACACCGCTGAACCTACAGCCAGGCATGGTCGTGTGTGACAATGGCTGTAACCTGGTGGCAGCTCTGAGGCAAGATGAGCTCACACACGTACCTTGCCTGGCCCATGTGCTTAAGCTCACGTTCAATGCTTTCTGAAATGCTACCTGGAGCTGCCAGATCTGCTAGTGAAAGTACGCCTTTCTGTCTGACCATTTTAGAAAGTCAGCTATAGCTTCAGCCGCCCTTGCCATGCTTCAGCAGCGTTTGCAGCTTCCAGCTCACCGACTGGTGTGTGATGTCCCCAAGCGATGGAACTCTACGCTGCATATGTTGGAAAGGATTTGTGAGAAGAAGAGAGCAGTTGTTGACTACCAACATCAACAAGGTGTCGACATTCAGTTCAGACTTCACACACAAGACCTCAGGAGCGGACATGGATGTCAAACATATGTACCATCCTACAAAACTTTGAGGACTGCACCAAGATGGTGAGCGGCGATGATGCCATAATTAGCGTCACCAGCATTCTGAAAACCTCTCTGATCACAATTAAAGAGGATGCATTGCAGGCAGACCAAGGAACCATACAGGGGGATTACACTCAGCCCAGCCTCATGTCTTACCAACGTGGATTGGCAGGCAATGAGGAGGAGGAGGAAGAACAGGAGCTACTTTCATATGCTATTGATGGTACTACAAGCACAACTGTCATACCGTCTGTTCAGTGGGGATGGCCTTAGGACAGGGAGGAGAATGAGGGGGAGGAGGACAGCATGGTCAGTCATCCTGTTGGTGAGGACACGGAAGTCTTGCCTGTTAGCAGTCTGGCACGCAAGGCTGACTTTATGTTGCGGAAAACCTAGAAAAGATAGCACTACAACGAACCAGTAAAAGAAAACAATCTTTATTGAATACACACTAAAAATAGCATATAAGTAACAGCAAGGGAATCCAGGAGATGACAAATGGTCACAAAACACAGACAGTGTGAAGACCAGCAGGCAGAAACACACAGTACATAGTGGGTACACACTAACTCCCATACAAATACAATATAAATGAGCTAATCCCAATAGCATGTGTAGAAAGGTAAATAAGAAGAGGCAAGTGCCAAGTACTACCTAAACATGCAAGGTAAAGCTGTGCTCCATATGAGAAACAGGAGGAGTGAACACCATGTAAAAATAAGAACGTAATAGTACCTGCTGGGAAAACACACTGCCGACAAGCCCCTACGCGCATTTCGGCGCGATGCCTTCTTCCGGGGGTGTACTATTAAGTTCTTATTTTTACATGGTGTTCACTCCTCCTATTTCTCATATGGAGCACAGCTTTACCTTGCATGTTTAGGTAGTACTTGGCACTTGCCTCTTCTTATTTACCTTTATACACATACTATTGGGATTAGCTCATTTATATTGTATTTGTATGGGAGTTAGTGTGTACCCACTATGTACTGTGTGTTACTGCCTGCTGGTTTTCACACTGTCTGTGTTTGGTGACCATTTGTCATCTCCTGGATTCCCTTGCTGTTACTTATATGCTATTTTTAGTGTGTATTCAATAAAGATTGTTTTCTTTTACTGGTTTGTTGTAGTGCTATCTTTTCTAGGTTTTCCATTTACTTTTGGTTGCACTGAACCTTCTGTATATCTGAGCACCTGTGGTACTATACATAAGGGGTGTATATATAGTCTGGTGTTTTTGGTTCTGACTTTATGTTGCGCTGCATTTCACGTGACCCTCGCATTATAAAAGTTTTTGGTGACACTCATTACTGGTTAGTGACACTTCTAGACCCATGCTACAAGGAGAACTTTCAATCTTGGCTGCCAGAGGCAGAGAGGTGTTCTAAAATGTTGCAGTACCAAAGGACCCCTGTAGCAGAATTACTTAGAAAATTCCAATGTGAGAATGCTGGCAGCAGACGTCAGAGTTTGTTGTACAACCAAGGAGTCCAAGCAAGAGAGACAGAAGTACAATCCAACTCAGGAAGGGGAACAATGGCAATGTTCTGGGACAGTTTTCTCAGACCCTCCAATCGTGCTGACACAAAGGCAAGGGGTGCTGTCACAAGAAGTGCAATGTTTGGGAAGATGGTGAGGGAGTACCTTGCAGATCGTACAAACGTCCTGCGTGATTCCTCTATGCCTTTTAATTATTGGGTATCCAAGCTGGAGACGTGGCATGAACTGGCTCTCTACGCCTTGGAGGTCCTGGCCTGTCCTGTTGCTAGCGTTCTGTCTGAGCGAGTTTTTAGTGTCGCTGGTGGAATTATAACAGATAAGTGCATCCCACTGTCAACTGAAAATGCTGACAGGCTAACTCTGATAAAAATGAACAAGGGCTGGATTGTGCAAGCTTTCTGTACACCATCACGTGAAAACAGTGAAACATAACCTGTAATACATTGTCTTTTTTGTGGAGGTGTATTCTCATGCACCTCTCCCCAACCACACATGGCTATCCGCTTCCTGCTTTTGACTGTTTGGTGTTATCCTCCTTATCCTCATCATCCACAACCAGTACAACACCAGGGTAAACATATTCCGTGATGCAAAAGTCACTCAATTTGTGTGCAAGGGTGTTTTTCAGATGCCTGTTACTAATTAGAATCATCGAAATGAGATGTACGTATATTTTTCCCATTTATTCTTATATATTCCAGTTTTAATATTTCTGCACCGTCTGTTTATGACCCAGTCTATACCTCTACAATATGAAAATATTTAAATACTATTATATATTTTTTTATATCCCTGTCTCTGATCTGTTGCTAGGGACAAACATATCTCGTTGGACACAATCTGGCATCATATCTATGAACCTGTGTTCGCCCCTCCCTTTAATAATAATAATAATTTTTATTTATATAGCGCCAACATATTCCGCAGCGCTTTACAAATTATAGAGGGGACTTGTACAGACAATAGACATTACAGCATAACAGAAATACAGTTCAAAACAGATACCAGGAGGAGTGAGGGCCCTGCTCGCAAGCTTACAAACTATGGGGAAAAGGGGAGACACGAGAGGTGGATGGTAACAATTGCTTTAGTTATTCGGACCGGCCATAGTGTAAGGCTCGGGTGTTCATGTAAAGCTGCATGAACCAGTTAACTGCCTAAGTATTTAGCAGTGCAGACCTAGAGGGCTATGAACTGCATAAAGTGAATGAGAACATGATGCGATTTTTTTTTTTTTTTTATATATATATATAAATAGGCCACACAGGGATAGTTAGGTTAATGAGTTGAGGCGGTAGGCCAGTCTTGAACAAGTGAGTTTTTAGGGTACGCTTAAAACTGTGGGGATTGGGGATTAATCGTATTAACCTAGGTAGTGCATTCCAAAGAATCGGCGCAGCACGTGTAAAGTCTTGGAGACGGGAGTGGGAGGTTCTGATTATTGAGGATGCTAACCTGAGGTCATTAGCGGAGCGGAGGGCACGGGAAGGGTGGTAGACAGACCAGAGAGGAGATGTAGGGTGGTGCTGAGCCATGGAGTGCTTTGTGGATGAGGGTAGTAGTTTTGTACTGGATTCTGGAGTGGATGGGTAGCCAGTGTAATGACTGGCACAAGGTAGAGGCATCGGTGTAACGGTTGCTGAGGAATATGATCCTGGCAGCAGCATTCAGGACAGATTGGAGAGGGGAAAGTTTGGTAAGAGGGAGGCCGATTAGTAGAGAGTTACAATAGTCCAGACGAGAATGAATAAGTGAAACAGTAAGAGTTTTTGCAGAGTCGAAAGTAAGAAAAGGGCGAATTCTAGAAATGTTTTTGAGATGCAGGTAAGAAGAGCGAGCCAGTGATCGAATGTGGGGGGTGAATGAAAGGTCAGAATCAAGGATGACCCCAAGGCAGCGGGCATGTTGCTTTGGAGTAATGGTGGAACCTTTTGTTATTTACTTTAATCGATGGATTCAAATCTTTTTTTTTTTTTTATTTCAGTATGATTTATCTTTATGTCTCATCATTCTCCACCACTAGATCACCAGGCTTAATGTCATCTGTGCCAGTACAGGCAGTCCAATTTTTGCCAAGAGTGTCTATGATGCCCATAGTATATTTTTTTTAAATGTATCTCCTTGGGGAAATTTTTGTCAGCCCATGCACTGCGCGTATGGGCATTACAAGTCTATGAGACACACTCCTTTACATTGGGCCTATTTTTTCATGAGGCCTTCAGCAATGTCTCCTCATTCTCCACCACTAGATCACCAGACTTAATGTCTTCTGTGCCGCTACAGGCAGTCCAATTTTTGGCAAGGGTGTCTATGATGCCCATAGTATATTTTTTTAAAATGTATCCCCCTTGAGGAAATGTTTGTCAGCTCATACACTTCGTGTATAGTTGTTACAAGCCTAGTAGACCCGCTCCATATTATTGGGCCTAGTTTTTAATGAAGCGTTCATCCACCGCTCATCATTTTCCACCACTAGATCACCAGGGTTCACGTGTTCCGTGCTGCTACAAACAGTCCAATTTTTGGCAAGGGTGTCTAAAATGCACATTCACTATTTATAAATAATGTAGCCTCCATGGGGAAATTTTTGTCAGCCATGCACTTCTTTTATGGGCATTACAAGTCTAGGAGACCAGCTCCTTAACATTGGGCCTAGTCATTTATGAGGTTTTCCTTAACGTTTCATCATTCTCCACAACTAGATCACCAGGGTTAATGTGTTCTGTGCTGCTACAGCCAGTCCAATTTTTGTACAAGGATGTTTTTATGATGCCCATTACTAATTTGAAACCAAAACAAATGTTACTACCCAGGAGGAAATGTCATAAAAATTAGATGTACTTATATTCTTCCCATTTATTCTTATATTTTACAGTTTTCATATCACTGGACCATCTTCTTATGACTCAGTGTATAAGTTCTCCAATATAAAAATATAGAAATACTATTATATTACATTTTTATTTATATCCCTGTGTCTGAGCTGTTGCTAGGGACCAACATATCTCGTTGGACACATTCTGGCTTCATATCTATGAACCTGTGTTAGCCCCTCCCTTTTGCTATTTTCTTTCATAGGTGGATTCTCATCCTTTATTTATTTGTTTGATTTCAGTATGATTGATCATTATGCCTCCTCATTCTCTGCCATTAGATCACCAGGGTAAACATGTTCTGTGCTGCTACAGCCAGTCTAATTTTTGGCAAGGGTGTCTATTATGTTCATAAAATAGTTTTAAAAATTGTACCCCCCATGGGGGAATGTTGGTCAGCCCATGCACTTAGTGTATGGGCATTACAAATCACTGACTTGTCTAGCTCATGCAAATATTGAATGGAGGAGATGAAAATAGAATCAAATCTTGTCATTTATTAGTGCATCATAAAAACAAGCTGACGCGTTTTAGGCCTTAGTCATAGCTATGACTAAGGGCAGTACTGCCTGAAACGCATCAGCTTGTTTTTATGATGCACTAAAAAAGGACAAGATTTGATTCTATCTATTTTCATCTCCTCCATTCAATATTTGCATGAGCTGGACAAGTGAGTGATTAACATTTTCACCAGGGAGTCGGCCGGCAGGAACTTGGTGGTGATCCGTGCTCTGCACATGTCTATTGAGAATTGGATTCTAATACATCTGGTTGGGTGAGCTGATGAAATCCTACTATTTGCAAATGGGCATTACAAGTCTAGGAGACCCGCTCCTTTAAATTGGGCCTAGTTTTTAATGAGGCCTTCCTCAATGTGTCATCCTTCTCTGCCACTAGATCGCCAGGTTTACGTGTTCCTTTCAGCTACAGCCAGTCAACTTTTGGGAAAGGGTGTCTAGGATCTCCATTTTAAAAAAATGTAAACCCCACTTAGTGTATGGGCATTATGAGTCTAGGAGATCCGCTCCTTTGTAATGGGAAATTTATTTTTAAGAGGCCCTCCTCCATGATTCTTCCAAGGGGGGATTGTGTTGCTTGCACATTTGGTTCAAGGCGGCCCTTCCGTTCAATGCATAAGGAAACAGTATGGCAGGACCAACTGAAGAATGTGAAGTGTATTTTCCTGTGGCCATCTAGTAGCTGGGTTCAAAGGCTTATTAGGGTGCATATGACTTGATAGCAGGGCAGGTCTTGCATTCAATGCAACATTTTTTCAGGAAGCCCTCCTGTACCTCTCGTGAAAGGGGTATTGGGGTGCATTGTAATTCTTGGCCGCCCAGCCACACACTGCATAGGCAATAACAGCATAGGAGACCCACTGTTTAATAATGGTTCTCTAAGAATATTAACCCCTTAGTGACCGCCGATACGCTTTTTAACGGCGGCCGCTAAGGGTTTTAAGTTAATTAACGGCGCTGTGGAAAAAGTGAATAGCGCCCCCCAGAGTCGGATTTTCTCTGGGGTCTCGGCTGCCGGGGGTAGCCGAGACCCCAGAGAACATGATTTGGGGGGGTTTTAACTGACCCCGCATTTGCGATTGCCGGTAATTAACCGTTTACCGGCGATTGCAAAAAAAAAAAAAAACGCGATCTCTTTTTAATTTCTCTGTCCTCCGATGTGATCGCACATCAGAGGACAGAGAAAAGGGATCCCAGGTAGCCCCCCGATACTCACCTATCTCCCCCGGTGCTCCTCGTGGCTCCCGGTGGGCGCCGCCATCTTCAAAATGGCGGGTGCATGCGCAGTGCACCCGCCGGCTGGCACCGAGAGAATCTTTGGGGTCTCGGCTGCCGGGGGTAGCCGAGACCCCAAAGAACATGATCGGGGTCGGTTTTACCGACCCCTGTTTTGCGATCGCCGGTAATTAACTGTTTACCGGCGACCACAAAAAAAAAATCAAAGTGTAATTCTCTGTCCTCTGATGTGATCGCACATCAGAGGACAGAGAAATAGGGGAATTCGGGGACCCTATCATACTCAACGGTGTCCCTGGATCCTCCTGCTGCTCCTCCTGGCTGCCGGGGAAAAGAAAATGGCGGGCGCATGCGCAGTGCGCCCGCCATCTATCGCCATCTGCCGGCCGACAGGAGAAGAGCAGTTGGGGCTAAAATTAGGGTTAGGGCTAGGGTTAGGGCTAGGGTTAGGGCTAGGGTTAGGGTTAGGGCTAGGGTTAAGGCTAGGGTTAGAGCTAGGGTTAGGGCTAGGGCTTGGGTTAGGGCTAGGGTTAGGGCTAGGGTTAGGGCTAGGGTTAGGGTTGGGGCTAAATTTAGGGTTAGGGTTGGGGCTAAATTCAGGGTTAGGGTTCTTTCACACTTACGTCGGTACGGGGCCGTCGCAATGCGTCGGCCCGACATACCGACGCACGTTGTGAAAATTGTGCACAACGTGGGCAGCGGATTTAGTTTTTCAACGCATCAGCTGCCCAATCTATGTCCTGGGGAGGAGGGGGCGGAGTTACGGCCACGCATGCGCGGTCAGAAATGGCGGACGCGACGTACAAAAAAATGTTACATTGAACGTTTTTTGTGCCGACGGTCCGCCAAAACAAAACTGATCCAGTGCACGACGGACGCGACGTGTGGCCATCCGTCACGATCCGTCTGCAATACAAGTCTATGGGCAAAAAAACGCATCTTGCGGGCACATTTGGAGGATCCGTTTTTTGTCCAAAACGACGTATTGCGACGGATGCCAAACGACGCAAGTGTGAAAGTAGCCTTAGGGTTAGGGTTGGGGCTAAAGTTAGGGCTAGGGTTGGGGCTAAAGTTAGGGTTAGAGCTGGGATTAGGGTTAGGGTTTGGATTAGGGTTCGTATTAGGGTTAGGGTTGGCATTAGGGTTACGCTTGGGATTAGGGTTAGGTTTGGGATTAGGGTTAAGGTTAGGGTTGTGATTAGGGGTGTATTGGGATTAGGGTTAGGTTTGAGGTTAGGGTTGAGATTAGGATTAGGGGTGTGTTGGATTTAGGGTTTTGATTAGGGTTATGGTTAGGGTTGATATTAGGGTTGTTTTGGGGTAAGGGTTGTGATTATCATTAGGGTTAGTGATTAGGGTTATGGATCGGGTTGGGATTAGGGTTAGGGGTGTGTTGGGGTTAGGGTTGGAGCTAGAATTGGGGGGTTTCCACTGTTTAGTTACATCAGGTGGTCCCCAAACACGACAGCCAATTTTGCGCTCAAAAAGTCAAATGGTGCTCCCTCCCTTCTGAGCTCTGCCGTGCGCCCAATCACTGGGTTATCCCCACATATGGGGCATCAGCGTACTCGGGATTAATTGGACAACAACTTTTGGGGTCCAATTTCTCCTGTTACCCTTGTGAAAATAAAAACTTGGGGGCTACAAAATCTTTTTTGTGCAAACAAAAATATTTTTTTATTTTCACATCTCTGAATTCTAAACTTCTGTGAAGCACCTGGGCATTCAAAGTTCTCACCACACATCTAGATAAGTTCCTTAGGGGTCTAGTTTCCAAAATGGGGTCACTTGTGGGGGGTTACTACTGTTTAAGTACATCAGGGGCTCTGCAAACGCAACATAACGCCCACAGACCATTCTATCTAAGTCTGCATTCCAAAACAGCGCTCCTTCCCTTCCGAGCTCTGCCGTGCGCCCAAACAGTGGTTTACCCCCACATATGGGGCATCATCATACTCGGGATAAATTGCACAACAACTTTTGCGGTCCAATTTCTCCTGTTACCCTTGTGAAAATAAAAACTTGGGGGCTACAAAATCTTTTTTGTGGAAAAAAAAATATTTTTTTATTTTCACGACTCTGAATTCTAAACTTCTGTGAAGCACTTGGGCATTCAAAGTTCTCACCACACATCTAGATAAGTTCCTTGGGGGGTCTAGTTTCCAAAATGGGGTCACTTGTGGGGGGTTACTACTGTTTAGGTACATCGGGGGCTCTGCAATCGCAACATAATGCCCACAGACCATTTATCAAAGTCTGCATTCCAAAACAGCGCTCCTTCCCTTCCGTGCTCTGCCGTGCGCCCAAACAGTGGTTTACCCCCACATATGGCACATCAGTGTACTCGGGATAAATTGGACAACAACGATTGCAGTCCAATTTCTCCTGTTACCCTTGTGAAAATAAAAACTTGGGGGTTACAATATCTTTTTTGTGGAAAAAAAATATTTTTTTATTTTCACGACTCTGCATTCTAAACTTCTGTGAAGCACTTGGGCATTCAAAGTTCTCACCACACATCTAGATAAGTTCCATGGGGGGGTCTAGTTTCCAAAATGGTGTCACTTGTGGGGGGTTTCCACTGTTTAGGCACATCAGGGGCTCTCTAAACGTGACATGGCGTCCGATCTCAATTCCAGCCAATTCTGCATTGAAAAAGTCAAACGGCGCTCCTTCACTTCCAAGCTCTGCGGTGCGCCCAAACAGTGGTTTACCCCCACATATGGGGTATTGGCGTATTCAGGAGAAATTGCATAACAAAATTTATGGTTACATTTCTGTGTTTACTCTTGTGAAAATAAAAAAAATGGTTCTGAATTAAAATGTTTGCAAAAAAAAGTTAAATGTTCATTTTTTCCTTCCACATCGTTTCAGTTCCTGTGAAGCACGTAAAGGGTTAATAAACTTCTTGAATGTGGTTTTGAGAACCTTGAAGGGTGTAGTTTTTAGAATGGTGTCACACTTCGTTATTTTCTGTCATATAGACCCCTCAAAATGACTTCAAATGTGATGTGGTCCCTAAAAAAAAAGGTGTTGTAAAAATGAGAAATTGCTGGTCAACTTTTAATCCTTATAACTCCCTAACAAAAAAAATTTTGTTTCCAAAATTGTGCTGATGTAAAGTAGACATGTGGGAAATGTTATTTATTAACTATTTTTTGTGACATATCTCTCTGATTTAAGGGCATAAAAATGCAAAATTTGAAAATTACAAAATTTCCATTTTTTTCATAAATAATCGCAAGTAATATCGAAGAAATGTTACCACTAACATGAAGTACAACATGCCACGAAAAAACAATCTCAGAATCAGCGGGATCCGTTGAAGCGTTCCAGAGTTATAACCTCATAAAGTGACAGTGGTCAGAATTGCAAATTGGCTCCGTCATTAAGTACCAAATTGGCTCTGTCACTAAGGGGTTAATGCCACCTGATGCCCCTCTAAAAATAAGCTCTCTGACTTTAAGAGTCCCTCCTTTATAAATGAAACAAGATGGGTCTCCTTATGTCACGCACCACAATGCCAGCTAGGGTTGTTAAATGTTACAATGACATTTCCCAGTAAATGCATTTGTATTGGTTGAAAGCAATGTTGAAGTTGAAAAACGCATCAAAAACGCTGCGTGTTAACATAGTAATAGTGGTGGAGGAACATTTTGGTCTGGGGTTAATTATTTTGCCTCATATACAAGTCATTACTCTGGAAAGGATGTACCTTAACATATTTCCCAGCAAAATCCATTTTGGTTTTATTTTTGTATGCTTTTTGGTGTACCTGTAAAAATGGCATGAAACTCTGACAACATTGCTTACAGCTGTGACCTAGGAGTCAGAAATGCTTCCAGGGCTAATCCCCATGATGTTCCTGTGTCAGTTGAGCAGTGTTTCCATCATTTCCAGACGTTTTTAGACCTTGAAAGGACGCCCAGAAAGGATCGCGGTAAAAATATTCGGGTTTCCCATAGACTTACATTGGGCTCGTTGCCAGTACCCGAGTATTCCAATTTGCTCGACCCGAGCAACGAGCACCCGAGCATTTTAGTGCTCACCCATCACTAGTTTTCAGTCTTCTTAGGAGACTTGAACTGTGATAGACTGATGATCCTATATAGTGCAATTCAAGCATATTTGAGGATACACAGAAAATCACAGTCTCCCATTAAGGTCTAACACAGATGCACATCAATGATCTATGGATGTTAATTACACTTGAGCTTTTTTGCTTTTTCCAACACAGGACATTGTCACAAATTAATCAATGCTACAAAGCGTGTGTATATATATTTGTGGGCAGGTATTTCTTGAGGTTGATGTGTTTGAAGCATCAAAAAAAGGCAAGTGTCATTGTTATCCAAAGCTTGTTTATGTGTTACTACAGCACTATGAATACACACACATAAGTGAGCTTTGGATGACAATGACACTTGCCCTTTTAATGATACATCAACTTTCAGAAATGCCTGCCCACATACAGTATATATACACATGTGCCTTGACTGTAGTATTGATTATGACAAGGTCCTGTGTTGGAAACAGCAAAAAAGTGTCAGTGTCTTCAGCATCCACAACCTACTGATGTGCATCTGTGCCCGGGCTCCGTAGTAAACTGTTATTCTGTGTATTCTGCAATACACTGGAATTGCAGTACATAGGACAATCGATCAGACAAATGCAGTTCAATCCCCCTAAGAGGACTAAAAGGAAAAGTGAAAAGTAAAGTAAAGTTATAAAAAAAATAAAAATTAAAATACCGTAAGAATCACTCGCTCCCCCCAATAAAAATAGATATTCAATAATAAACATGTACAGTATTATTATAAAAAGTCCAATCTATGAAAACATAAAATTATTTAACCTATACAGTAAACACTGTAGCGAACAAACAAAAAAGAAAACAAAATATTGGAAGGCCAGAATTCAGTGGCATACTGCTATGGCTGGCATTAGGGACAAGGAGACTAGCCAGCTGCCAAGAGCACCGCCTCCCCCAGGGGCCCTAAGCCAGTGATGTCTTGCTAATAGCGGCACACCACGCTGTCACTATAGGGCCCGTGACTCAGGGGAGGCCCCCCCGAGTTCAACTGTATCGGCATCGTAGATAGAATATAATGTAGCATCCCCATAGAAACTATGGGGGGCAGCATAACATTCTATGAGGGGGCTATATTACATTCTATGAGAGGCCTGCATTATACTCTAAGGGGGGCTGCATTATACTCTGAGGGGGCTGGATTATAATCTATGGGGTGGCTGTATTATACTCTGAAGGGGGCTGCATTATACTCTTATTGAGGACTATGGACAGTGCATTACACTATATGTACTATATGGGACCTGCATATTACTGTATGGAGGACTATGGGGAATGCATTATACTGTATGAAGAACTATGGAGTGCATTATACTTTGTTGAGTGCATTGTACTACACGGAGGACTATAAGGAGTGTATTATACTATATGGGGCACTGAGAAGTGTATTTTAATATATGGAGGACTATGGGGTGCATTATACTATGAGGAGTTCATTGTACTGCATGGAGGACTATGGGGGTGTATTTTACTATATGGAGGACCATAGGGAGTGTATTATACCATATAGAGGACTATGGGAAGTGTATTATACCATACTAGATTGTGGCCCGATTCTAACACATCGGGTATTCTAGAATATGCATGTCACCGTAGTATATGGACAATGATGATTCCAGAATTCACGGCAGACTGTGCCCATCGCTGATTGGTCGAGGCAACCTTTATGACATCATCATCGCCATGGCAACCATTATGACATCTACGTCGATACTGTGCCCGTCGCTGAATCAGAAACGTGGGATTTCTACGTCCTTTATGACATCGTCACTGTGCCCGTTGCTGATTGGTCGAGGCCTGGCGGCCTCGACCAATCAGAGACGCGGTATGTCTACGTCCTTTATGACATCATCGTCGCTGTGCCCGTTGCTGATTGGTCGAGGCCTGGCGGCCTCGACCAATCAGAGACGCGGGATTTCTACGTCGATGCTGTGACGGTCTCTGATTGGTCGAGGCCTGGTGGCCTCGACCAATCAGAGACGCTGGATTTCTAGGACAGACAGACAGACAGACAGAAAGACAGACAGACAGAAAGACAGACAGACAGAAAGAAAGACAGACAGATGGAAAAACCCTTAGACAATTATATATATACTAGATTGTGGCCCGATTCTAACACATCGGGTATTCTAGAATATGCATGTCACCGTAGTATATGGACAATGATGATTCCAGAATTCGCGGCAGACTGTGCCCGTCGCTTATTGGTCGAGGCAACCTTTATGACATCGTCGCCATGGCAACCATTATGACATCTACGCCGATACTGTGCCCGTCGCTGAATCAGAAACGTGGGATTTCTACGTCCTTTATGACATCGTCGCTGTGCCCGTTGCTGATTGGTCGAGGCCTGGCGGCCTCGACCAATCAGAGAGGCGGGATGTCTACGTCCTTTATGACATCATCGTCGCTGTGCCCGTTGCTGATTGGTCGAGGCCTGGCGGCCTCGACCAATCAGAGACGCTGGATTTCCAGGACAGACAGACAGACAGAAAGACAGACAGACAGACAGACGGAAAAACCCTTAGACAATTATATATATAGACTAGATTGTGGCCCGATTCTAACGCATCGGGTATTCTAGAATATGCATGTCCCCGTAGTATATGGACAATGATGATTCCAGAATTCGCGGCAGACTGTGCCCGTCGCTGATTGGTCGAGGCAACCTTTAGGACATCATCGTCGCCATGGCAACCATTATGACATCTACGTCGATACTGTGCCCGTTGCTGATTGGTCGAGGCCTGGCGGCCTCGACCAATCAAACGTGGGATATCTATGTCCTTTATGACATCATCGTCGCTGTGCCCGTTGCTGATTGGTCGAGGCCTGGCGGCCTCGACCAATCAGAGACGCGGGATTTCTACGTCGATGCTGTGCCGGTCTCTGATTGGTCGAGGCCTGGCGGCCTCGACCAATCAGAGAGCCGGGATTTCCAGGACAGACAGACAGACAGACAGACAGACAGACGGAAAAACCCTTAGGCAATTATATATATAGATGGAGGAATATAGGGAGTGTATTTTACGATATGGAGGACAATGGGGAGTGTATTATATCATATGGAGGACTATGGAAGTGTATTATACTATATGGAGGACTATGGGAAGTGTATTATACTATATGGAGGACTATGGGAAGTGTATTATACTATATGGAGGACTGTGGGGAGTGTATTATATCATATTGAGGACTATGGGGAGTGTTTTAAACCATTATGGAGGACTGTGGGAAGTGTATTATACTATATGGAGGACTAAGGGGAGTGTATTATACTATATGGAGGACTATGGGGAGTGTATTATACCATTATTGAGGACTATGGGAAGTGTATTATACTATATGGAGGACTATGGGGTGCATTATGCTATGTGGAGTGCATTGTACTACACGGAGGACTATAAGGAGTGTAATATACTATATGGGGACTGAGGAGTGTATTTTAATATATGGATGATTATGGGGTGCATTATACTATGGGGAGTGCATTGTACAACATGGAGGGCTATGAGGAGTGTAGTATACCATATGGAGGACTATAGGGAGTGTATTATACCATTATAGAGGACTATGGGAAGCGTATTATACTATAGGGAGGACTATGGGGAGTGTATTATACCATATGGAGGACTATGAGGAGTGTGTTATGCTAAACCAGCAAAATGCTGCCTATTCATTAAGTGATTGAATTGTTTATGCAGGAACAAAAATCATTATTCTCATCAGAACATTGCACGGTGAAAACTGCAGATATGCTGCTGATAAAATGATACTATATGTGGATAAATTGATCTACTAATGATCGTTCAGTCTCCAGCATTCTTCCTCAGCTGGTGTAAAGAGGCCGGAAAACATGCGTCGAACAACTTCAATATTGTTGATCACATTCGTTTAGCAGCCTGAAATCAGCACATGTAAATACAACCAAAATGTTTCTGTGTGATGGTGCAATATATTAGCATTTGGGGCCCCATTTTCAATTATTACCCAGGGCCCCACTTTGCCTAAAAATGGCCCAGCATACTGCCAATGGCACCAGGCCACGCGACCGCAATGACACCCCCCCCCCCCCCCCCCCCCACACACACACACACACACACACACACCCTGGTGGCATTGCACTTGCAACTGTATCAGCATCTTGGATGATTTTTTTTGCTTTTCAGTGAATTATAACAATTCATCCCACAAAGAGACAAGCCCTCACATTGTTTTGTGAATAGAAACATTTAAAATGTTATGGCTCTTTGGAAAAGGAGAGGAAAAAATGAAAATTGACTGCTTCGGGAAGATAATAGCAATAACCCTCTTTAAACTCTGCACACAACCAGTATATCTTCTTGTGAATAACCCTGTACATCTTACATTTTCATATACTAGACCTGTGTTTACACTCCTTTCTTTCGGGATTACCCATAAAGAGAACCTATTACCTCTTGGAAAATTTCATAGCTTCATGATGCGAAAGGAAAACAAAGTATTATTTTTTTTCTCCATTATACACTGCTCAAAAAAATAAAGGGAGCAATAAAATCCCACATGAACCTGCTTTCATCTGTGAAGAGCACAGGGCACCAGTGGCGAATTTGCCAATCCTGGCGTTCTGTGGCAAATGCCAAGCGTCCTGCACGGTGTTGGGCTGTGAGCACAACCCCCATCTGTGGACGTCGGGCACTCAGACCATCCTCAGAGTCGGTTTCTAACCATTTTTGCAGATACATGCACATTTGTGGCCTGCTGGAGGTCATTTTGCAGGGCTCTGGCAGTGCACCTCATGTTCCTCCTTGCACAAAGGCTGAGGTAGTGGTCCTGCTGCTTGGTTGTTGCCCTCCTATGGCCTCTTTCACATCTCCTGGTGAACTGGTCTGTCTCCTGGTAGCGCCTACAGCCTCTGGACACTACGCTGACAGACACAGCAAACCTTCTTGCCACAGCTCGCATTGATGTGCCATCCTGGATGAGCTACACTACCTGAGCCACTTGGGTGGGTTGTAGAGTCCATCTCATGCTACCACGAGTGTGAAAGGACAACCAACATTCAAAAGTGACCAAAACATCAGCCAGAAAGCATTGGTATTGAGATGTGGTCTGTGGTCCCTACCTGCAGAACCACTCCTTTATTGAGTGTGTCTTGATAATTGCCAATATTTTTCATCTGTTGTCTATTCTATTTGCACAACAGTATGTGAAATTGATTGTCAAACAGTGTTGCTTCCTAAGTGGACAGTTTGATCTCACAGAAGTTTGATTTACTTGGAGTTATATCTAGTTGTTTAAGTGTTCCCTTTATTTTTTTGAGCAGTGTATATTAGAAAAATGAAAAAAATTCTGTCAAAATTAGTGATAATAACTCTGACTCATTAAAGTGAGTCTGTCTCCTGCAAAATGAAAACTAAACAATTATATAGGTATGTAGGAGATGTAGCCCTTGTAAAATCATAAATGTAATAATGCTTTTAGCAGGTTAGTTGGCTTAAAATAATTACTTACTTCATATGCAAATGAGGGCTGGTGCTGCACCCTTGTCAAAGTCAAGAGGTCATTGCATTGTTATGCCCCTTCATTTTGCATACTGAGGGCTGTCATATCTTGATTGACACACATATTGTGTGAGTGCTGCCTGAACTACCTGTACACAGTGCTGACTCTCATGGATGGCTCCTTTCTGCAGTACAGTACCGTGCAATGGCCGCAGACAGGAGCCAGAGATGAGAGCTGGGAGTGACGCTATGTGAGCGCAGCAACAGTGTCCATGTGGAGGTTCAGAATCTCCAGCACTAATTGATGACCCCTGCCTGCAGTTGCTGCCACTACTATACTGCGAACAAGAGCCAGTAATGACATCTGGTATTTACACTATGTGAGCTCAACTGCATGATGAGGTGCATAACAGCTGGCTCCACTAGTTGGCACAGAGAAGGGTCCCTGTGCAAGAACAGTATATCGGCCCTTTGCAGTCCAACAGCTCGTCATAGTGCACAACTCCACTTGTTTTAGAGGTGGTAATGAGCCCCCTGCCTTCGTGGGCCCCCGAGTGGCTGCACAGGCTGCACCAATGATATGTCCTCCCCTGGCTGGCCCCTCGAAGGCTCCTGTCTTAGGCCGCCGCTCAGTAATGTACAGCAGATAAAAGCCATCAATGACAGCTGGCAGTAACACTATGATAGCTCGGTTGCCATGTCCATGTGTGTGTGTGTGGGGGGGGGGTAATATTTTTTTTTGCCAACTAAACCACTATAAGCTATACTACAGGTGTGATTTTTAAAGGGGCTAATCCCCTACATGACTGTATGAGTGGTTTAGTTACCATTTTGGGGGTAACAGACTCTCTTTAATACAGATTCCTGTGTGTTATGGAGTTGCATGGGGTAAGGCTAGACACATCACTGCAATCTTGTCACTGCTTCTTCTTAGTGTGCTGTGGCTTTATACAGTATGTAGTGAGAGACTGAGATTAAACCTTTAGAAGCAGCTATGTCCTTCTCTTGCAGATTAACCCTTTACATCTGAATCTTTGTAAATTTATTGAAGTTACTGTATCTCTATTGTGTCACAGAGGGAAAACTGCATTTAGATTGCAGTGACGGGAGAGTGGATTTGTTATCTCAGCAAACTTAAATATTCATGATTCCAACTATTCTCTATATATTGACTGTGTCAGACAATCTGATATCTAGGGCGTGAAAAGAAAGAATAGGCGGCATAGTCATAAAGACCAGGAAATATTTGGCATTAAACCCAAATACATCTAGTGAAATCCACTGTTAGGGAGCCTAAGTAATGCAGGGGTATATGTCCAGATAAGAGATAAGGGATGGAGGGGTGCAAAACAAAATTTCTTTGTCTAAAACTATTTTCTATACACAGAAAATGAGGCCCATGACACCAAACAATGTAACTGAGCCATTTAGTATAATTTAGCAATATCTGGGATTTATTATTTCTCGTGTCTTGTACAGTATATCTTCCTCAACAAAGGCCATATAAGAAACATAGAGAGGAAACATTTTGATATTTTGCTAACACCTGTGAATACATGTACACAATTCTGAGCCCAAACAGGGAAAGGGTCTTACTTGCACAAGAGATGAAAAAATTAGCAAAATAAAAAAAAAGTGATAGGACAGACATAACTAAGAATAATGCAAATCTTATATATTCAGAGATATAGAGATAAATGAAATCGTCTCACAGCATCAAAATGTCATGTTTGAAACATATGTTTCTAAATTTAGCCCGGTCCGACTCTTTTATAGTCCTGATTGCCAGATGTCTTTATGAAGTTCACAACTTTAAACAAAAAAATAAATAAAACTTGTGCACTACTCTGAACACATTGCCTGAGTAATCAGAACTACTCAATACTCTGGAGTACACTGCTCAGGAAAGAAGGCAAGGGAACCTGTCAGCAGGATTTTGCTAAGTAACCTAAAGACACTTTCAGGTTTGCAGTGTTAAACTGATTAAAATTATGCCTGGGGAGAAGAAATCTGTCTTGTAGTTCTTGTGTAATTAGTTTTAGAAGTTTGCAGCTAATGAGATTCTCGTGCTCTGGGGCGGGACTGTAGGCGGAGTCTTATCTTCCCTCTCTAAGCAAGAGAAACCAAGGACTGTCTGACATCCTCCATAATCCGAAATTTGCTTCCACCTCCAAGACTTCTCTCTTGCTGCACCAGTTTTCTGGAATGCACTACCCCAGACCATACAACTAATACCTGCCCTCACATTTTTTAGCATGCTCTCAAAATACATCTCTTTTGATAAGCCTATCACCTCTATTCACTAATCTACCTTCCTCCTGTTCCCTATTTCTAAATTTTCCTCAGATTCTGGTCCCTCCTACTCATCTGTTGCCACACCCTTATACAGGTACTGTCTGATGTCCGTATCATGCAGTATTAATTGAAATGCTCTCTTTATAGAGATGGCTGGACAATACGTAACAAGCACTTTCTAGCTATTGTGTCCCCCTTATTTCCTTATATATTGTAATCTTGTGAGCAGGACCCTCACGCCACCTGTAATTGAACTATGTGTTACTTAGTATTGTTTTTATTGTAGGTACATGTCCCTGTGTATTTGTAAAGTGCTGCAAAGTTTGTTGGTGCTTTATAAAAAAAAATATTATTATTAACTGTAGTCACAGTTGCTCACTTCCTCTTCATTCATACAAAACCCTTTGAGATTTTCATTATCAGGATTAGTGGGGATCCTAGCGGTCAGCCACCAGCACTTATCCCATAGAGAGCTTTACATGGTTTTTAACCTCAAATTTATAAGGGGGTGACCACTTTATTTTATTTACCACAAATATATTGGTGACATGATTTTGTGTCACTTATCAATATATAGGCATAACAGGTTCTCCTCCTGCACTTGTTAGAGCTGCTTTAGTCATACCTCACCTGTCCACAAAATGGCTGCTGATGGAGGAGCATGCTACCAATCCTGTCCATCAGCCTCCTCCAATTGAGAAACCGCTTTCCTGTGTAATGTATTTTTTATCTCTGGAGTCCAGATGGATTTGGCTGGTGGCGACATGCTCCTCTATGGTTATGGAGGAGGACAGGAGAGCAGTGAGGAATGCTACACTTACAAGTGCAGGAGGAGAACTCATACGAAATATGAGTGCTACAGAGTTATGTCTCCAACACATTTGGTAAAATAAAGAGGCCAACCCCTTTATATTGCTTTGATAGCACAACTAAAGAGTCCGTTCCAGAGGAGTGGTAGAGACCACCTTGGGACAAATCAGTCCCCACTTTTAATGAAACAATCAACAGATACAAAATGAAAGATATCTCATGCTGTGTGGATAACTGACATGGACAACAAACCGGCAAATGAAAGCAATGGATCAAATATGGAAGCAAATCACTGGTCACAAGATGTGAACAGAACACTAGATCATCAAGTTACATGGAGGCCAGCACTGTGCCACCAGGACAACATATA
This sequence comes from Ranitomeya imitator, assembly GCF_032444005.1. Taxonomy (NCBI): domain Eukaryota; kingdom Metazoa; phylum Chordata; class Amphibia; order Anura; family Dendrobatidae; genus Ranitomeya; species Ranitomeya imitator. The sequence continues at coordinate 119,556,371 of NC_091288.1, read as the reverse complement.
ATGGGGTCTGCAAAATAGAGTCACCACATAGTGTCAGCAGGAAACTGGGCTACGTGCCTCGACTTCTGCCGGTAAAGCACACATAGGAGGCTGCACTCAGGGGACCTGCTCGCCTCTACATTTCATGCTGTGGATTTGCTCTATTCTGTGCACTAAGCAATTTTAGAAAAAAATAAAAAAATATACGATACATAAAAATGAAAGACTTTAATTTCCCATTTTTGGGTATGCGCTTTCTAAGTGTCAGGGGCTTTTCTACACATTTTTGTTCCACTCAGTGAATGTGAAGTGAGAGAAAGGAGCCCATATCTCAGCACCTACAAACACATTGGTAAATGCGCGACTGCCTGTTCTCATTGTGAACTCTGATATTCTGCTCTATCCCATGAATAGCATTATTATCATGAATAACATTTATTGTTCTGCAAATCGAACGTCTGAACAACATGACCCAATTCTCTGCTTATCGCCACAAGTCTCATTCCAGAGACCTTTACTCTAATCACATTGACGTTCCCATTAAGAGTGAAGAAAAAGTTCAGTTCACTAAGAAACATAACACAAACTGTAGTGTCGGAGTCCAGCACATAATCCCCTTCTTACACTGAGCTACGAGTTCCCAGATCCGCAGTGGAAAATGATTTCGGCATGCTGCCATGTTATTAGTTCAGAAACCCAGATCATGAAACATGTGATCCGGACAACAACCATAGGTTAATGGGAGACAAAGAGACACTGCTTGGACCTATGAAGGCAACATTTTCAGAAACTTCAAGTAACAAACACAATTAATTCCAAAAGCCTGAAAGAAAACGAGACAAGCAGCGACTACTTACTTACTGGACAAAAGGACAGGAATCTGAGACGGGAAGTGTTGCTGTGAGTTCTAATGCTTTGCAGATGCTTGCTAGACACAGCTACAGGCTCTGAGCACATTTTATGGGTAGAGACTTCCAAAGTACTTGGTAACAGAAGTTGTATTTATTCATTTAGCATGGTCGGGATATGGCCGTATTCACAAATGCTTCATACCTCATTAACAAAAAGAAAGGAAACCTAAATATTTCTGTGTTAAGTATGGGATCATATTGCAAGCCACTTGGCAAAACACTGCAGCAGATAACTGAATAATATAATGTAAGGAAGAATAGACTGCCATGATGGCAGCTTACTGCTCTCTGTGTCTCTGTCGTCTCTCTAAACCTGTGTCTCGATCTATAGTGTACCCTTGTTTCCAGTACACATATTGTAAAATTAGTGCTCAGCCCCAGGGGAACACCATACCTGTATCAGTGAATGTATCAGAAATGTATGTACACACACTGACCAGGGCCCGAAGAACAGTAGAGTGTACCTTTTACATTCTGGTCGCTAAATGGCGCATTCTTGCAACATAAAAATCTAAAAGTGGAAACAGTCGACGAGGTGGTCAAAGCCTGTGTGGTTCTGCACAATTATGTAATGTCTAAGGAACAACCCAACATTGAACTGGATGAACCAGTTACATACCCACTGGCCAATATCCAGTATCACCCGCTGCGGTCAACTGCAGCCGTTGGTCTCGTGCGGGACCAATTTGCTGCCTTTTTTGATTCAGATATTGGACGTGTGTCATGGCAGGACAATGTTGTGTAAATGTCCTGTTGAAATTATATCTGTACCAGTAATTTTCTACAATGATAATAATATTTCTCATTAATAAACTTTAGTTTTGGTTGTGTTGACCGTCTCTCCTATCTTTTTCCTCTCCAAACCAAGGTTGTCCTAACACTGGCAGCATTTGATCTGTATTTAATATCAGTTTTTGTAATCCAAAACCAGGAGTGGGTGATAAAGGCAGAGGTGCTAGTTATTATGTTAATATCATAATTTACCTCTATTGTTCCACTCCTTGTTTTGGCTTACAAATACTGATATAAAACACTGGCCACATACTGCTAGTAATGGCAGCCATGTTGCTTTATTGGTAAGCTTGTTGACGTCATTGTGTCATGATTCTCTTCTCCTGTATCCATTGGACACAAACTGAAGAGACAATCACTGTCACACTATCTATAGTCATCAAGTCAGGTGTCAGAAATAATGAATTCATGATAAACATATACAGGCTCATGAATTCACTATTTCTGACACCTGTGCAGGTGAGCATAGATAGGTAGCGTGTGACCACCATTGTCCCCTCAATTTGTGTGTAATAGATTATGTATGAAGAAGAGAAAATGGTGGTTATACAAGGCAGTTATCTACTCAACAGGTCAGGTGTCATAACTAATGAGTTTTTTGACACCTGACCTGTTCAGTAGAGGTCTGCACTGTATTTCCACCATTTTCTCTTCAGACTGCCACACTAGGCACAGACAAAAAGAGATTATGGAGATACATGTAATATTTTTTGGCCCACCTCATATCTGTATACTAAAGACACACAAAGCTACAGTCTTTTTATTTTTAACTACTAGAGATATGATGTGGCCCAAAAAGTAAGTGTGTGGCAACGTTTCTTGGCGCACGGTGTGTGTTGCCGGCGGCAGAAGACACAATAAACCAAACATAATTGTGGCAAATCAAACTTTTTTATTTTGTTATCAACTCAAAAAATTATTTTTTACTGCACCAGCTTGGGGTAGAGTGATGTAAACGGGGGGGGGTGAAAAACTGAGGCCTGGCTAACCGTGGACAACGCAGAGGTGGCAGGAAATGGGGCAATGAAACTAGAAGGGTCTGGAAGTTCGGGGATGGGGCTTGACACATGAGAGGCTTGAGACGCACTGGAAGGGTGAGACAAACCTGACATTACAGACATATTGGTAGGTGAAGGGGAAGGAATGCTAAGAGTCCTCTGTTTTTTTCTGTTTTTTTTGTTTGCCTGGTTGGGGGAGGTCTTGGTGGGCTCATATGGCGTGGCGTGGTGGCGGGTGACCTGTCAGGGTCCGGCTGCACTGTGTCAGAGTCCATAGTGCTCGTAGATCGTGCAGCCATGCCGGAGTCCATAGTGCTCGTAGAGCGTGCAGCCATGCCAGAGTCCATAGTGCTCGTAGAGCGTGCAGCCATGCCAGAGTCCATAGTGCTCGTAGAGCATGCAACCATGCCAGAGTCCATAGCGCTTGTAGAGCGGAAGGCCATGCCAGGGTCCTGCTGCATCGTGGAGGTGGCGGTATGGAAGGCCATGCCAGGGTCCTGCTGCATCGTGGTGGTGGCGGTACGGAAGGCCATGCCAGGGTCCTGCTGCATCATGGAGATAGCGGTACGGAAGGCCATACCAGGGTTCTGCTGCATCGTGGAGGTGGCGGTACAGAAGGCCATGCCAGGGTCCTGCTGCATCGTGGTGTTAGTGGAGGAGGTCCAAGCAGGAGCAGCGGATGTCATGGTGATGGCGGTGGGATGTCCAACTGCACTCGGCATGGTGGTGCTGTAGTGGTGTCCAGCTGTGGAAGGAATTGAGGTGGCCGTGCAGTGGGATGCAGCAGAGGTCGGCATTGAGTACCATCGTGACAGTGAAGGCACAGGTGGATATGCCCACACTGTCTGCTGGAAATACCGACTCTGCTGCATAGCCTACATGTAACCAGCATTGCAGACCTGCATGACACTCAGCTGGAGATCAGGAGTAAGGTGTTCCAACATGCCCTGCTCAATTTGATTAAATAATGATGTGCTGGTCTCTGGAGGTTGGCTTTCACTTGATCAAGGCTTTTGCTGACCTCCTGGATACGTGCATTTCAGAGGTTATGTGTAACATCCATTCGGTCACCCAAAGCCTTGATTGCGTCATGTAAAACCGAGCTCAAGTGCAAAAACTCAGGCATGAGTGACCTGTCTGAAGCCCTCTGCCGCTGCCGGGATGAGCCCAATAAAAAGGGGGCAGTGGAAGAGGACTGCGAAAGGGGAAGACCTGAGGGACCAGCTCCCTGGTCTCCAGTTAGTGTGGAAGGCCCACTTGCTGCTGCGCTGCTGGATGGCTGGGACGGGTCCGTGGCTGTCAGATGAAGGACCGCTCCAGAACCTGGGCCGACAGTCGTGCTGTATGTGTTGTGAAAAAAGGAAAAATAAAATTATTGTCAAAAATTTACCAGACGCAAAATCCTGTGGAATTTAAAAATACAGATTATGGCAATATAATACAACCTAATGCACGTGATAAATACTTACGCTCTCTGGGCAAGGACCGGTCTTAAAAATGACAGAACGCGATGGTATTTGTAGCATCTGATCCTTGCTCCTGAACCACTGGGAACTCTCTTGACGCAGGTCTGTTATGATCTGGTGGTTTAGGAACAACATGGGACAAGCTCTGAAGGAGGTGGTAACTGTACTGACCGCAAACCCTGAACCTAGCAGCGCAACTAAAAATAGCCGTGGGGGGTACCTGTCACTCCCTAGACCCCTCGGCACAGCCTAAGATCTAACTTCCCCTAAAGATGGAAACAGGAAACCTATCTTGCCTCAGAGAAAATCCCCAAAGGAAAGATAGCCCCACACAAATATTGACGGTGAGAGGAGGGGAAAATAACATACGCAGAAATGAAATCAGATTTTAGCATAGGAGGCCAGTCTAGCTAGATAGACAGGACAGGAAAGGATACTGTGCGGTCAGTATAAAAACTACAAAACAATCCACACAGAGTTTACAAAGATCTCCACACCTGACTAAAGGTGTGGAGGGTAAATCTGCTTCCCAGAGCTTCCAGCTAACAAAAAAAATCCATACTGACAAGCTGGACAAAATATAGAATGCACAGAACAATAAGTCCCCAACATGTGGACTGAAATGAGCAAAGCCAGGACTTATCTTTGCTGAACTGGTCAGGAAACCAGTGAAATCCAAGCAGAGATGTGAATCCAGCCAGGAAACATTGACAAGTGGCACTGGCTGAAGGGAAGAGCCAGGAATAAAAGCCGAGCAGAAAGACAATTAGTGGAAGCAGCTGCAGACTACTAAATCCAAGGAGCAGCCATTCCACTTAAAACCACCGGAGGGAGCCCAGGAGCAGAACTCACAAAAGTGCCACTTACAACCACCGGAGGGAGCCCAAGAGCGGAATTCACAACACAGGTCCTTGTTGAAGCGGTCCTTCATCGAACGCCAACATGTTTTGAGTTTGCCCACTGTTAAAAAAAAAACATTATGGTAAAAAAATGGACTTTTTGCCGTGCTCACACAACTGTGTGTGATGAGAGAAACTCTATCAGATCATCGTCCCGTTGTGAAACCTAAAAATTAAAAAAAGTCATTAAAGTTTGCTCAATTACATAAGGAAAAGAAAGAAAAAAGATGCTGAGAAATGGCATGAATAGGAAAGTCAACATACAAGAGGATTCCAGAAGAAAAAAAGCTAAGAAATACGAGTGGAAAGAAAGGAAGATTCAAGAATATTACACTGAGGACAGTCAGCCTTGTATACGTACCCGCTGCCGTCTTTCCACCGGACCTTGACTCCGCTGCTCCTGCCCTGTCTCTGCTGCAGTAGAAGAGCTCTAAAAAAAGGAAAAATCAAATTGTCACATGTGTCGATGTGACAGTGAATACTTACCAATCTGACGAGGCAAATACTCACCTCACTGACATGCTCCACTTCCGACTGTCCTGGCCGAAACTCCTCACCAGATGAAGAATCCGAAGAAGACATTCTGATGCATGTAGAAAGAAAGAAATGGCAGAAATTAGGACATGTAGAGACAGAAAATAGAAAATAAAGGCATTGGCTAGGATATACTCACATTGTTCAGGGTCTTGTTCCTCCAAGATGTAGCCCTGTCTGTGTCTCGTCTGCTTCAGAGTCTGGTGAGAAGTGACCTGCAACTGTCCACATCCTCCCTTTTATCACCTTGATGGTGGGGGGTGGCTTATCAGTGTCTAGACATCTTTTTCTCAATTGAAACGCATGCGTTCAAAATCGCAACCAAACGCATGTGCTTAAAAACGCATGCGTTTACATAGACAGCAATGGGTTTTTTTGTTGCAAACCTTGCACAATCGAACGCATGCATTTCCTGGCGGCAAATAGACGCCTCTAAAATTAATACATGTTGCATTTGATTTGTCCCTATTGTACCGTATTTTGCTTGCCCTGGTTTACTGTTCTCTTGCTATGTCCTGACTATCCTTTCTGTTTTAATCCTTTTTGTACTGACTTGTTTTCTTGTGCCCTGACTCAGCTTTTCTGACCACTCTCTTGCCACTAGGTGGCATCTGTTCAGCTGCTCAGAGTGTGCAGTCACGCGTCCCTATAAAACTCCCCCTGGTGAAGGTTGCGCTGTACTGCACTGCAGCTGCATGACACTCCAGTCATAAATACTCGGAGGTCACCCGAGCGTGCTCAGGGAAAACCCAAGCAAAGAGTACACTCGCGCATCACTAACTGACATGCTTTAGCACAATAGAGTGCAACCTTTTTTGTATATGTGGTAAACCTGTAACTAATCACCCTATTATTGCAATAGGGTCATAATGATGTGATGCCTGAGGGAACATCCATTATACATTCGACTGACCACTTTGATTCCACTATTGTTATTTACCATGGCTTGTAAAGATTGGGGGTAACATTAGATTTCAGCTTGTGATAATGGATGTCAGTCACACTCTGCCCCTTTTAGGGATCACATTAGCAGAAGAGGCACTTGAAAAAGAAAATAATGCGTATCAGAAATTCAATGTTTTATCATTAATTTTTTTAGCATCTACTATTTTGCAACGATAACATTTTTTTTACAGTTAGCAATTAAATATAATTCAAAGTAGGAATAAGGCCATTACCTATGTGGAGATTAATGCCTGTGCTAAAATCTTGTCTATGCCTTTGTTTTCACATTTACTTTTTAGCTACAGAAAGCTTTTTTATTAACAGAATGTCAGTGCTTTACATGCATCATACACTATGTCAACTTAAATTGGTAAGGTGCCATTCAAATTGAATTAGCTCTCTTATTAATAGTTATTGCTCATGATATTGTGGGGCAATTTTTGCATACAGTTTAATATACTTTCTTGAGAATATTTAAAGGCAGTTCAACATTAAAAGAATAATTGTTACAGGATTAAAGGGAACCTATCAGGTCTCCCATGCACTCAAATCCAGCAGCATTCAGCTATATGTGATTAAACTCCCTGCTTATCCAGCCCTGTATAACATAATTCAGTTAAATAACTGCTTAAAAAAAGCATTTATAACCTCCACTTTCCTATGATAACGAGAGCTTTAACTAGTCAATGAGGCGTTAGTTCCCCAGACTAGTCAGCCCTCCATGGGCATGATAACATCATTTGCACAAGCGCCGCTTATGCAAATCTAGCGCATGTGTGCTGCTCATTCCGGCAGCATCACTGGGTCTCTGGATTAGGGTGTATGCTTCCCAGCTTTAGAGGAGTGCACTGCTCATGTCCAGAAGTTTAGACAATAGCTTCCGGTCATGCGCAGAGCACGCCACTCATGCAAATTATGTTATCACACCCACTGGGACGTGATAACATGGAAAGAGGGCTGACTAGTCTGGGGAACTAACACCCCATCAACTAGTCAAAGTCATCATTAGCATAGGAAGAGGGGAGAATATAAATGCTATTTTAACTGAATTACTTTTCACAGGTGTGTCAGGTGTGACAGACAGTCATCCTGGATCCAGCTTTATAAGGTCTTTGCGATTAACTCAAGCACCTTCTTGATTTTTGCATCTCTGTTATGGAGGGGTATTCTTCTTCCTCTAGGACCCAACAGTTACCTCCACCTTCTGCTTCTAATTATGCATATATGATGTAGGTTTAAATACATTCAAATGCTGCAGCATGATGCTGGTGTTAGCTTTTACTTGTCTCTGTTTTGCTGAATGTATTAACAGTTGGTTAGTTCCTTCTCTGAAGACTCTTGGAAGATTGCTGGCGTGACATCTCAGTTGTCTTCTCTAGCTAACTGTTCCCCTCATTTGTCTACCCTCTTTGTCTTTAGTTGTAGTGGTGACTGGCTAGTGAGACCTCATCCCCCCCTAACCAGGGCCTATTATTCGGGTCTGGCAAGGATTAGGTTCCTTAGCGATTGGTGCATAACTTATATAGGTACAATTAGGGCAGACAGGGTGATTTTAGATCTGCCTAGGGGTCTCCACTCCTCACTTCCCTAGTGTTTGGGCTCCCTCTCCCAGTTGCTGTGCACTTACTTATCCTTCACCCAGCGTGACAATTACATTACACAGGGCTGGTTAGGGAGGGAGTTTAACCACATATAGCTGAATACTGCTGTATTGGAGGGAATGAGGGACCTGAGAGACTCTCTGTAAGTTTGTGGAGTCCATGAGTTCAACACATGCCCCAACATCTATGTGCACTTCATAGAAAGCTTTCACTTTACCCTGTGGAGATGCAGCCATTTCTGAGGGTAATCACTTAATTTCTTCCCCTTTTCTTCCAAGATCCATAAATGATACTTTTATTTTTATCTTCAAAATAGCCATGTCAGAGTTTGTTTTTGAAGGATGACTTGTAGTTTTTAATTACACTATTTATTTTATCATAAAATATACTGAAAAATCAAGGGAAAAAATTTAAGTGGGGTAGAATTGAAGAAAAAATGTAAAGAACTAATAAACTATTGCAGAAATAGCTAACAGTTATGCTTTTTTTATTTACATATCAGAAAATGGGGGTGAAAGTGGTTTGATTGATACTTTTTTTTTTCATTTTAGATTTTGTAGAAATATTTTTAACTGTATTTTATATTTCTATTACTCTACCTAGGGGACTTGGATCTGTAATTACTGCTTTACTATTGTTTTCTAATGTAAATTAATCAATCAATCTGTTATGAAGCCCATCTTAATTGAAATACAAACACGAAGGCAGAGGCGCCAGGTGATTAACACTGGCAGCTCATGAATGATTTATAGCTGGTCTCCCATTGTAGGAACCCAGATCAGAGACACTTAATCCCACAATCGGGGGTATTTATGAGCCATGCACAATATACGATATGTTAAAAAGCAAAAAAAATTCCAAGTGCGATGAAATGGTAAGAAAAAATACCATTCTGCCATTATTTTTCAGGATTTATTTTACCGTGCTGATTTTAATCTGGGTGGTTTGGCCGAGTGTCTCATTCAGGGTCTGGATTTGGAGATGTGTTGGTCGGAGCTAAGGCCTAAGGGTATGTGCACACGCTGCGGATTTTGCTGCAGATCCGCAGCGGTTTCCCATGAGTTTACAGTACCATGTTAACCTATGGGAAATGAAATCCGCAGTGCACATGCTGCGGAAAAAAACGCGCGGAAATGCAGCAGTTTATTTTCCGCACCATGTCAATTCTTTGTGCGGATTCTGCTGCGGTTTTACACCTGCTCCAATAGAAAACTGCAGGTGTAAAGTCACAGCGGAATCCGCAATAGAAACCGCAATAAATCCACAGGAAAAAATGCAGCGGTTTTGCACTGCGGTTTTTCCAAATCCGCTGTGGAAAAATCCGCAGTCCTCCAAAAGATGCAATTGAAGAGTAGAATTCAGGTTTAATTAATGGGATTAAACAAAAATATCCTGTGAAAGGTTTAGAAATTGCAGCCATTTTTCTTTGAAGCCTCTTCATTTCAGGGGCTCAAAAGTAGTTGGATGAATTAAGTTTACCATAAATAAAATGTTTATTTTTAATACTTTGTATAGAATCCTTTGCAGGCAATTGTGGCCTGAAGTCTGGAAGCCATGGACTTCACCAAACATTGGGCTTCCTCCTTTGTGGTGCTTTGCCAGGTCTTTACTGCTGCTGACTTCAGTTGTTACCTGTTTATGGGTCTTTCTGTCATACATTTTGTCAAAATGCATGTTGAAAAGGGTTGAGATCTGGTGATTGACTCAGCCATTTCAGACTATTCCACTTGTTTGCCTTAAAAAACTTGTGAATTGATTTCCCAGTATGTCTTGGGTCATTGTTCATCTGTCCAGTGAAGCTCCCTCCAATCAACCTTGCTGCATTCTGGCTGAATCTGAGCTGAAAGTGTCACCCTGTACACTTCAGAATTCATCCGGCTGCTTCTGTTTTCTGTCGCATCATCAATAAACACTAATAACTCGATGTGACTGGAAGCCATAAGTGCCCATGCCATCATACAAACTCCTCCATGGTTTACAGAGGATGCAGTCTGCTTTGGATCTAAAGCCAATCCAAGCCTTTGCCATAATTTCTTCTTCCCATCATTCTGGTACAGGTTGTTCTTAGGCTACGTTCACATTTGCGGCTTTGGACGCAGCGGCGTCGCCGCAAAACAACGCACACGTCATGCTTCCCTATCTTTAACATTGGGGACGCATGTGCGTTCGTTTTCATGCGTTTCGGTGCGTTTCGCGACACATGCGTCGTTTTGACGCACCTGGCAGTGCGTTGCAAACGCAACATGTTGCATTTTTTCTGCATCCAAAATTTTTTAAAAACGCTTGCGTTGCACTTGCGTTGTATTTGCGTCGTCGAAGCTTCAAAACCTCGATTGAAGTGTATTGGCAACGCAGAAGACGCAAGTACTTGCGTTGTTGTGCGTTGTAGGACGCATGCGTTCTTTACTTTAAAAATAGAGACACTGAAAAGACCCTATATATTAAAAAAGGGTTGAATGCATGCGTCAAAAATGCCTGTGTTCTACTTGCGTCTTTCGTGCGTTGTGTCCACGACGCTGCGTCCAAAGCCGCAAATGTGAACGTAGCCTTAGTTGTACCTGTAAAAAGAATGGTACTGTTTGGTACTGCTGCAATGGAAATTACCTGTACTATATAGGAAAGAGAGGTGCGGAGTTGCAAACGTTATCCAATGAAATGATGAGTGAGTTGAGTCCAATGCAGCAAATGGATGGGTGCTCCTTCCACTGGAAAGCATGGCAAAACCAGGGAAAAAAGGAGGAAAATAATTGGGCACTCCAACCCAAGAATAAAAGAAAAAACTTTATTTCGGCATGTCAAACCAGATAAAAAAACATGAGAAACACCTGACGCGTTTCAGGCGCATCGCTAGCGCCCTTACTCATAGCATATAAAACAAACGACATGACATATATTATGTAAGAAACAAGAACCAATCACAATTGAATGTATAATTGCACAGATTAAGTTTCAGCTGAAGTCAATTGGAAGGAAAAATAGAAAAAACACCAATAAACGTAAAATAAATCATTCATTAAATTCATCCCTTTAGGATATCACGTATCCAACTTTAAAATCCAAAAGGCTTTTTGGGTGGTTAAAAGTTTTTTCTTAAGGTACCTTCACACATAACGATATCGTTAATGATATAGTTGCTTTTTGTGACGTAGCAACGATATCGTTAAGGAAATCGTTCTGTGTGACAGCGACCAACGATCAGGCCCCTGCTGGGAGATCGTTGGTTGCTGAGGAAAGTCCAGAACTTTATTTCGTCGCTGGACTCCCTGCAGACATCAATGGATCGGCGTGTGTGACACCGATCCAGCGATGTCTTCACTGATAACCAGGGTAAACATCGGGTTACTAAGCGCAGGGCCGCGCTTAGTAACCCGATGTTTACCCTGGTTACCAGCGTGAAAGTAAAAAAAACAAACACTACATACATACCTACCGCTGTCTGTCCCCGGCGCTGTGCTTCTCTGCATTCTTCCTGCACTGGCTGTGAGCGTCGGTCAGCCGGAAAGCAGAGCGGTGACGTCACCGCTCTGCTTTCCGGCTGCTGTGCTCACAGCCAGTGCAGGAGGAGTGCAGAGAAGCACAGCGCCGGGGACAGACAGCGGTAGGTAAGTATGTAGTGTTTGTTTTTTTTACTTTCACGCTGGTAACCAGGGTAAACATCGGGTTACTAAGCGCGGCCCTGCGCTTAGTAACCCGATGTTTACCCTGGTTACCCGGGGACTTCGGGATCGTTGGTCGCTGGAGAGCTGTCTGTGTGACAGCTCTCCAGCGACCAAACAGCGACGCTGCAGTGATCGACATCGTTGTCGGTATCGCTGCAGCGTCAATGAGTGTGAAGGTACCTTTATTGCCACCTCTAACAGGATTAAAGACTTTCTCAAAGGCAAAGAAAACAAATTGTGACACATTTCATTAATGTTCATAATGGGGATAATTCCCAATTTGTTTTCTTTGCCTTTGAGAAAGTCTTTAATCCTATTAGAGATGGCAATAAGCAAGTGTTTTTCCATTTTTCCTTGCACTTGACTTCAGCTGATACTTAATCTGTGCAATTATACATTCAATCGTGATTGGTTCTTATTTCTTATATATTCTATATCATGTCGTTTGTTTTATATCCTATGAGTAAGGGTGCTAGTGAGGCGCCAGAAACGCATCAGTGTTTCTCATGTTTTTAATCCGGTTTGACATGCCAAAATAAAGTTCTTTTCCTTTTATTCTTGGGTTGGAGTGCCCAATTATTTTCCTCCTTTTTTTTTCTGTCTTTGCCGTGCTCACAGGCGGAAGGAGCACCGACCCATTTGCTGCACTGGACTCAACTCACTCATCATTTCATTGGATAACGTCTGCAGCTCCACACCTCTCTCTCCTACCCATTGTTGTGAAGTGGTGAGCTCCGTTATCTTTATTTATCTATTTGATGTTTTTGGAAGATAGTTATTATTTTTGCATTTGCATTTGTTCATTTGGAATGTTGAGTCCTTCAGAATCCGCTTAACTCAGTCCTCTCCTTATTCCCTGCTTGTACATGATTACTGCCTACAAACCACATGTTTTCTTCAATAGATTCAAGATTAGCCAGACTAGCCCAGGTATTCCATGAACCTGAGGCTCCAGTGGAAAATGGCAGAGACAGATTAAATTTGTTTCCTTAAAAAATATTTTGAAAAGGACATAATACCGCGAATATTGCAAATAAAAAAGATCCCCACATATATTTTTTCTGAAGAATTTTGTGATAAATGGGACAGCATTTTAGCCAAATGCTCCTTCAGTCTAATGGAATTGATTGTTTCATATGCGGAATTCCGTCTCAATAATCTCAAAGAAGAGATAGACAAGGTCAATATGGAGCTAAATAAAATTAATACTGCATCTGATTTTGATTTATCCATGAAAAAAATCTCAGGCAACATTAAAGCATTAGAAGAAAATATAATTAAGACCAAGAAAAACAAGTTTTCCAGAGACGCTGTGGATTACAAAACAACCATGTGTACACCTGGAGGAAAACTGCTTCTCAAGATATGCACAAGAAATCTATCCTGAGAAATCACACCAGTAATTTTCCGGGAGGTCAAAAACAAAACAGCACAGTCTATTTTTCCTCGTCTGAGCATAACAGCTGCAAATATGACACGGGCAATTCTACACTCTCCATGTCCAGAGATGTACAGGAAAATCGGAAATCTTTCATTATGACAAAAAACGCAATGTATATTAGAGAGGAGGCCGAAGGAAGTTCAAGTCACCAAAGGAAGCGATATCCAACGAGGCACAAAAAGTTGACACATTAAAGTTCTCTATTATCTTTGGTCATCTATAATACTTTCACATGAACAAATGGACCTGTTGTCTAAAGGACTTAATTTTATCCCTAGCAAAAAGTTTAACCCTTTCCAAACCATCAAAGACATTAACAGATTCACCAGGTTATTAACCGTTAAGAGACTTTTTTATGGATTTTTTTTATGGAGGATCAACAACAGAATCAGCCAGAAGTCCAGCATCAAGCTTCAGCAATGAGCTCCATGCCTCTGTCTTTTCAAAAACAAATTGCCATTAGCATTTTACCTTCCCTCCAGGATCATGCTTATGACCCTAACATGATCAATGATGAAGACATCAGAATTTCTACACAGAATTCTTCTTACTATCCACTACAATTGAGGGGTCCTTCCTCGGATGTTTTTCTGCCATTAGTGGAAAGGGATTTGAAAATTCTGGCTGATGAAACTAATCAGTCTCATTTATACAATAACTTATCAATAAATCAACACAATGACATAAAGGATAAACAGAATAATAATAATATAGTGGTACGTCAGTCAGATAAGGGAGGTTCCACAATGATATGGGACATTGGACTTTACAAATTTAAGGTTAAAACTATATTGGAAGATTCAAGAACTTATAAAATACTTACATATAATCCATCATCCTCCTTCAAATTGGAACTTTCTGATATTGCTCAAGAAGGCATTCAATCAGGCATTTTTAATACCAGAATTGCTAAATGGCTAATACCTGAACATGCAATCATACCGATTTTTCATGGTCTGCTTAAGGCTGGTTTCACACTTGCGTTTTGATCTGCAGCGTTTGTAACGCAAAAAAAGGCATGCGTTTTTTTCCCTATGTTTAACATTAAAAACGCATGCGTTTTTTTAAACGCGTTTGGTCGCGTTTTACGACGCATGCGTTTTTTTCCTGCATGCGTTTATTTGCAGAAATGCAACATGTAGTAATTTTCAGAGGCGTTTTTTTACGCATAAAAACACATGCGTTTGCGTTTTTTTGCTTCAAAAAATGCATTGGAGTCTATGGAAACGCATGCGTTTTTTACGTACATGCGTTTGCATGCGTTTTTGAACGCATGTGTTTCAATTAAGATAAGCATGTCTAGACACTGATAAGCTACCCCCTAGCATCAAGGTGATAAAAGGGAGCTTGGGGGAAGTTTCAAGACACTTCTCATCAGACTCTCAAGAAGACAAAACACTGTCAGGCCGCATTTTGGAGGACAAGACCCAGGTCAATGTGAGTATATCCTAACCAATGCCTTTATTTTTAAATTTTTTGCTCTACATGTCCTAATTTCTTCCATTTCTTTTTTTCTACATGCATCAGAATGTCTCCTTTGGGGTCTTCATCTGGTGAGGAGTTTCAGCCACATCAGTCGGAAGTGGAGCATGTCAGTGAGGTTAGTATTTGCCTCGTCAGCTTGGTAAGTATTCACTGTCACATCGACACATGTGACAATTTGATTTTTCCTTTTTTTTAGAGCACTTCTACTGAGGCACAGACAGGGCCAGAGCAGCGGAGTCAAGGTCCGGTGGGAAGACGGCAGCGGGTATATATACAAGGCTGACTGTCCTCATTGTACTATTCTTGAATCTTCCTTTCTTTACCCTTTAATTTCTTAAAATTTTTCTTCTGGAATCCTTTTGTATGTTGACTTTCATATTCATGCCATCTCTCATCATCTGTTATCTTTCTTTTCCTTATGTGATTGAGCAAACTTTAATGATTTTCTTTTAATTTTAGGCTTCACGACGGGACGATGACCGTATCAACAACGACCCCCTGATAACCCTGGTCCAGAAGCGAGTTCCGTTGTGGGACAGCTGGGATCCACAGCATTCAATGAACAGCACGCTCCGCCATTTATAGAGTGAGGTGGCCCAAGCGTTGTGGGATGGCTGGGACAATGCCCCGCCACGGGTCCGTAATGCATTTGGTAAGTATTGCACTGCAGTGTGAAGCAGCAGAGACCTTGGCCGTGCTCTCTTGACTGTGTGTGATGAAAGAAACTCTTCGGAGATTCTTTCATCACACATTGTTGTCTTTGCACGGCCAAAAGTCCATTTACTGATCATTATATTTTATTTTTATTTAACAGTGGACAAAATAAGAACACGTTGGCGTTCCATGAAGGACCGCTTCACCAAGGACCTTCGCGAAGAGAGTTGTGCTGCAAGTGGTTCAGGAGCAAGGATCAGACCGTACAAATACCATCGTGTGCTGTCATTTTTAAGACCGGTCCTTCTCCAGAGAACGTAAGTATTTCTCACATGCTTTCGGTTGTATTGCATTGACATAATATGTATTTTCAAATCCCACAGGATTTAGCGTCTGGTTATTTTTTGGTATTAATTTTCTGTTTCCTTTTTTCACAGCACACACAGCACGACTGTCACGCCAGGTTCAGGAGCGGTCCTTCAGCCGGCAGCCACGGACCCGTCTCAGCCATCCAGCAGCGAAGCAGGTGAGCCTTCCCCACTAACTGGAGACCAGGGAGCTGGCCCATCAGGTCTTCCCCTTTTGCAGTCCTCTTCCACTGCACCCTTTTTTGCAGGCTCATCCCGGCAGCGACAGAGGGATTCGGACAGGTCACTCATGCCGAGTTTTTGCACTTGAGCTCGGTTTTACACGAAGCAATCAAGGCTTTAGGTGACCGAATGGATGTGTCTCATAACCTCTTGAATTGCCGTATCCAGGAGATCACCAAAAGCCTTGATCAAGTTAAAGCCGACCTCCAGAGGCCAGCTCATCATTTTTTTCAACCAAATTGAGCAGGGCATGCCGGAATACCTTAGCCCTGATCTCCAGCTCAGTGTGATGCAGTCCTGCAATGCTGCTTTTGTGCAGGCTATGCAGCAGAGTCGCAATTTACAGCAGACAGTGGCGGCATATCCAACTGTGCCGTCACTGTCACGATTAACCTCCATTCCTACCTCTGCTGCATACCACTGCACGGCCACCTCAATTCCTTCCACAGGTGGACTCCACTACAGCGCCAACACCATGATGAGTGCTGTTGGACATCCCACCGCCACCACCATGACAACCGCTGCTCCGGCTTGGACCTCCTCCACCGACACCACGATGCCGCAGGACCCTGGCGTGGCTTTTCGGACCGCCCCCCCTCCCCCCCGAAGAAGCAGGACCCAGGCATGGCTTTCCGGGCAGGACCCACCCCGATGCAGCAGGACCCAGGCATGGCTTTCCGGGCAGGACCCCCCCAGATTCAGCAGGACCCAGGCCTGGCTTTCCGGGCAGGACCCCCCCGATGCAGCAGGACGCAGGCATGGCGTATCGGACCCCCCCGATGCAGCAGGACCCCGGCATGGCTTAACGGGCCGGCCCCACCACGATGCAGCACCACCCTGGCAGGGCTTTATGTTCCCCCCCCACTACGACGCAGCAGGACTCTGGCGTGGCCGAGCGATCGACAAGCGCAATGGACTGTGAGACAGTACAGCCGGACCCTGACGTGTCTACCGCCACCACGCTACAGCATATGAGCCCACCAAGACGTCCCCCTACCAGGCAAACCCAAACAAAAACTCAGAAAAAAGCAAAACAAAAAACTCTTAGTATTCCTCCCCATCACCTACCGATTTGTCTGTATTGTCAGTTTTGTCTCACCCTTCCAGTGCGTATCAAGCCTCTCATGTGCCAAGCCCCATCCCCGAACTTCCAGACCCTTCCAGTTTCATTGCCCCTTCTCCTACCACCTCTGCGTGGTCCACGGTTAGCCAGGCCTCAGTCCTTCACACCCCCCGTTTACATCACTCTATCCGAAGCCGTCGCGGTACAAGCCGTCGCGGTACCAAAAAATAA
The DNA here is from genome assembly GCF_032444005.1 of Ranitomeya imitator. Taxonomy (NCBI): domain Eukaryota; kingdom Metazoa; phylum Chordata; class Amphibia; order Anura; family Dendrobatidae; genus Ranitomeya; species Ranitomeya imitator. Next base: position 119,539,123 of record NC_091288.1, on the reverse strand, counting down.
GTTTTAGAATTTGTTAACTAAATAAAAAAAGTTTAATTTGCCACAATTATGTTTGGTTTATTGTGTCTATCGCCGCCGGCAATACACACCCTGCACCAAGAAACTTCGCCACACACGTATTCTTTGGGCCATAACATATCTCCAGTAGTTAAAAATACAAGACTGCAGCTATATGTGTGTTTTTAGTATAGAGATATGAGGTGGCCCAAAAAATATAACATTTATTTCCATACTCTGTTTTTGTATATGCCTAGTGTGACAGTACGAAGAGAAAATGGTGGAAATCCAGTTCAGTCCTCTACTGAACAGGTCAGGTGTCCAAAAACTCATAAGTTAGGACACCTGACCTATTGAGTTGATAACTGCCTTGTATATTCACCATATTCTCTTCTTTATACCTAATCTATTTCACACCAATTGAGGTGACAATGGTTGTCACACGCTACATATCTATGCTCACCTGCCCAGGTGTAAGAAATTGTGAATTCATGAGCCTGTATATGTTTATCATGAATTTATTATTTCTGACACTTGACTTGATGAGTATAGATAGCGTGACAGTGATTGTCTCAGTCTTGACGCAACAAGCTTACCAATAAATCAACATGGTTGCCATTATTAGAAGTATGTGGCCAGTGTTTTATACCATTATTTGTAAACCAAAATAGGGAGTGCAACAATAAGAGGTCACTTATGATATTAAAATAATAACTATTACCTCTGCCTCTATCACCCACTCCTGGTTTTGGATTACAAAAAATGATATTACATACATATCTACTGCCCGTTTTTGGGCAACCTTTGTTTGGAGAGGAAAAAGATAGGAGACACGGTCAACACAACCAACACTAAAGTTTATTACTGGTACAGATGTAATTTCAACAGGACATTTACACAACAGTGTCCTGCCATGAAACCCGTCCAATATCTGAAACAAAATAGGCCGCAAATTGGTCCCGCATGAGACCAACGGCTGCAGTTGACCGCAGCGGGTGATGCTGAAAATCAGGCAGTGGGTGTGCAACTGGCTCATCCAGTTCAATGTGGGGTCGCTCCTTAGTAATTATGTAATTGTGAAGAACCACACAGGCTTTGACCACTTCGTCGACTGTTTCCACTTTTAGATTTATGGCTGTTGCAAGAATGCGCCATTTAGCAACCAGAATGCCAAAGGTACACTCTACTGTTCTCTGGGCCCTGGTTAATCTGTAGTTGAAGATCCTTCTAGTGTGGTCCAAGTCCCGACTGGAATATGGCTTCAGTAGATTTTCACACATCTGGAAGGCCTCATCCCCAACCATAACAAATGGCAGTGGTGGGCCTTGAGTGTTGGGGAGAGGCTGTGGAGGGGGAAAATTAAAATTGTTGCCATACACACGACGGCCCATATCCGAGCTCTTGAAAGTCTGGGAATCATTGCCACGGCCAAAAGCTCCAATGTCCACGGCGATGAAGCGACAGTCCGCGTTAGCTATTGCCATGTGCACTACAGAAAAATATTTTTTGTAGTTGAAAAACTCCGATCCGGTTCTGGCAGGTTTGATAATGCGGATGTGCTTTCCATCCACTGCCCCTAAACAGTTGGGGAAATCACACACATTCAAAAATTTATCTGCAATTTCACGCCACATGTCCACGGTGGGTACTCGTATAAACTCCTCACGGAGTACATTTCATAAAGCCCGACAGGTGTCCACAACTATTAAGCCAGTATTGGAAGTGGAGGGAAGATAAACTCTCCCCTGTGGCAAGAAATCTAGAAGAAAAACACAAACAAAAAACAACATTACAATCTACTTTTTTTATGGTGTGGTTAAAAAGAAAAAAAAAAGAGGAAAACACAAAAAAAACATGTCAGAATAAACAAAATTGGGACTGTCATTGGTTTAGATTTTGAACGTACCTTAATGTCACCAGCAGACATTCCTCGGGTGGAATCGCTCTACGGAGCTGGGTGTCCTGTCGCCGTATGGCTCCTTGGATACGAGACAGCAAATCCCGGAACGATTCTTGCAACATTCTCGTTTACTCCTGGAATTTCTCCGGGTTGGCATTCAGCTCGGCATAGAGCGTGTAATAGGCTCCACGGCTCTCACGCACTTCAATTATGGGGTGCCTCCAAAAACGCCTATGTTGTCTCCTTCTCCATCTTTCGCGGTTTCGGTCTTGCTCCCAAGCAAAAGCACAGGCCAGAAAAATCTTGAAGCTGAAATCCAGGTTGAAATAAAAGCTCTCCATGCAAAGATCCATCATGACACCGGAAACAGTAGCAAGCTGTTAAAATTTCAGTACCCCTAGGGTCTATATATAGATATCCCATCATATACGCCCTCTCTATTCCCATTGGTGGTGTCAGGTTATCTTTGTTTGGCTCCTGTGATATTTTTGGACATGTGCACAAAAAACGCAAACGCATGCAAAAACGCATATAAACGCGTGCCAACACTGCGTTTTTTAGACACATGCGTTAATGCATGCGGCAAAAAACCGCAGCGTTGACACGTGTTTACATGCGTTTTTGCATGCGTTTGCAACGCGTTAAAAATGCTGCAGATCAAAACGCAAGTGTGAAACCAGCCTTAGACTCACAAAAATGTGTTTCCACCACCTATTCAGGCAATTATTTCCAGCATTGATTCTTTGAATGAAAATTTAAGCTCATGGTTTGAAGAGCATCTTAGACAATTAGTTCCAAGAATTCTGGGTTATTTCAAAGACTCATCGTCTGTTTTACAAAATTTTGAAAATTTTTATTGGAAAAATGATTATCACTTTTTCACATTTGATGTTATAAATCTATGTTCTGTGAATCCCCATGACCTAGCCATCCAGACCATCTCTTATCATTTGCAACAGTATAGTAATTATAGTGGGTCTTTAAAAACACTTATTGTAAAATCTCTCATATATCTACTCAAACACAATTTTTTCATATTTAATTCTGGTTTTTACAAACTCTGGGCGCCCCTATGGGCTCCAAATTTTCCCCTACATTAGCGATTTTATACAAGGCCTGGTGGGAGGAGCAGTATTTGTTTTCTGATTCCAATTTGTTCCGTGATGAAATAATTTCTTGTGGCAGATTTGTGGATGACCTACTAGTTGTGTGGCAGGGAACTGCAAGAAATGTATTGTTGTTTCATTCTTATTTAAAATCTAATCCTTTAAATCTTCAATTAACTATCAGTAATTTAAATACACAAATTCCCTTCCTAGATATTTTCTTAATGGGTGATTCCATCAAACATTGTGTTCATACTACTTTGTATAGAAAATATAACAGCGGTAATTCACTTTTATTATCATCTTCATCCCATCCTAATCATACTATTAAGGCTATTCCACATGGGGAATTCAATAGAGCCAAACGTACTGTATGTGCTCAAATCAGCAATTGTTTCTTCATGAAAGCGAAATTTAAAAAATGCTTACAGAAAAGATGTTATAGCATTTTATAAATCTGTCAATCAACTTAGAATACTGTCCACAAATATAGTTTATCTTTCAAACAATTCAGACTTTATCCCAACCTTTATAAAACCTTTCAGTTCCCAATACAGTAAAATAATTTCTAACATCAAAAAATATCTACCAGTTGTTAATCAGGACGATAATTTGCAGCAAATCACCAGCACGAGCTGTAGGTATGTAGCCAAAAGAGGTTACAGTCTGGGTAATGCTTTATCCCTAGCATGATCAAACAGACACCAGGACCTAAATCCTGGCTCCAAGTTTCTAGTTGTAATAAATGTTTGGGAACAAGGTGCAATATACCGTATGTGTATATGCAGCAGACAAAACCAAATGTATTCAGTCCTCCACTGGTAAACCTTATATCACTTCATTAATGAATTGCACTATGCAATATGTTATCTATTGTATCTGCTGTGTAACATGCAAAATTAAATATATTGGGTGTACAACACGTAAAGTAAAAAAACACATTGTTAGGGCTAGCGGAAGGCACCAAATAATAAAGAGGTAGATATGAGGTGCATTCGCAGCCCGGGTTCCACCGTGCAGAGATGGTACCTGCTGCTGAGTAATGGCAGATGGACACTTGTTCACACGTGGGTGAGACTTCACCACGTGTGAATAGTAGCGAACTCTGTAGCTTCACAGAGTCGCCAAAATACGCTGCGCCCTTTTAACAGACACAGGGTGCAGCTGCAAGACACTAGTGGGATCCCTATGAATCACCCCCTCTAATCTGGTGATTGGACTCGCTCTCACCCTCGGTGGCTTTTGAGCCCGTGCCTGAGGACACCCCGAATCAGATACAGAGTCCAAGCGGGAATTCCCACCCTACACTGACAGACTGTCAGGAAAGTTCACTGATTGCGCACGGTGCCGTATAGGCGGGCACTGCAAAAGGCACTGTAACGTGTGCTAGGTATGCAGGTTAGCACTGTCGGGCGCTAGATAACTACCACCATTCGTGAGCAGTCAACAACACTAGGAATGGGAATGATTAAGGAGCTTTCATCCATGGACAGTCATTCATCTACGCACACACACGTTATCAAGTTTATACTAGCGCATGGCCATGCGGCCATGCAAACCTTTTATAGAGGAAGCTCTCCGGGACCTTCCTAGTGGTCCAATAGGAGCTGCTACAGGACCGGAGCATATGACCCCTGACCTCCAATGAGAGGTCTTCCCTTGGGCATGCTCAGTAGAGGAAAAGCAGGGCTTAGACCCAGGAGCGTCTTCTCGCTGCTGAACAGTGCTGGTTACAATGGCTGAGCCTGGAAGGGCAGCAGTAACCAAGCGCACATTATCTGCCTGAGCCAGACGCTGGGACCGACATCTTTGCTGAGCAGGCTCCACTGCAGCTGGAGAAGAATGGGAGACCGCAGCAGAGGTGGTTCGAGGTTCCCCCTGTGCAGCGGCGGGAACTCAACACCTAACACGCATCATCGAGCATTCAACTAATATTCATAATAAAAACGCGTCTTATTCAGGTGCTGCAGGCATTTTGTTAGTGTTCATAATGGGGATACGACACAATTTGTTTTCTTTGCCTTTGAGAAAGTCTTTAATCCTTTTAGAGGTGGCAATAAGCAAAAACTTTTAACTACCCCAAAGCCTTTTGGATTTTAAAGTTGGATACGAGATATCTTAAAGGGATGAATTTAAAGAATGATTTATTTTATGTTTATTGTTATGATCTGGTTGCCTAGGAGCAGCATGAGACGGACTCTGGAGAAGGTGGTCCCTGTACTGACCGCAAACCCTGAACCTAGCAGCGCAACTAAAAGTAGCCATGGGGGGTACTTGACACTCCCTAGACCCCTCGGCACAGCCTAAGATCTAACTTCCCCTAAAGACAGAAACAGGAAACCTATCTTGCCTCAGAGAAAATCCCCAAAGGATAGATAGCCCCCCACAAATATTGACGGTGAGAGGAGATGGAAATAACATACGCAGAAATGAAATCAGATTTTAGCATATGAGGCCATACTAGCTAAAAAGAAAGAATAGAACAGGGTACTATGCGGTCAGTATAAAAACACTAGAAAATATCCACCACAGAAAATACGAATCACCACATCTGACTAAAGACATGGGAGGGTATATCTGCATCTCCAGAGACACAGCTTAGCTGCAAAAAATCCTTCACAGACAAAGCTGAACAAGACAAAAACATGAATATGCACAAAACTTTAAGGTCCACAGCAGGTGGACAACAAAAACAAAGCCAGGACTTATCTTTGTAGAAAAGCACAGCAAACTGGAGAGACCAGCAGGGAAGTGAATCCTTCAAAAACAATGGACAACTGGCAGGGACTAAAGAGTCCGGCAAGGCTATATACCCCAGTCAGTTTTGCTATTAGTAAATACACCTGTCCAATCCTGCAGTCCAGTCACAACTGCATTACCCTCTACAACCACCGGAGGGAGCCCAAAAGCTGAATTCACAACAGTACCCCCCCTGAGGAGGTGTCACCGAACCCTCACCAGAGCCCCCAGGCCGATCAGGATGAGCCCGATGAAAGGTACGAACCAAATCAGCGGCATGGACATCAGAGGCAGAAACCCAAGAATTATCCTCCTGGCCATAGCCCTTCCATTTGACAAGGTACTGAAGCTTCCGCCTCGAAAAACGAGAATCCAAAATCTTCTCAACCACATATTCCAACTCCCCATCGACCAACACAGGGGCCGGAGGATCAACAGAGGGAACAACGGGCTCCACATATTTCCGCGACAAAGATCTATGGAAGACATTATGAATAGCAAAAGAGGCGAAAGGACACCGGATTAATAATCTCAGAAATCCTATAAGTACCAATAAATCGAGGCTTAAACTTAGGGGAAGAAACCTTCATAGGAACATGACGGGAAGATAACCAAACCAGATCCCCAACCCGAAGCCGGGAACCAACACACCGCCGACGGTTAGCAAAACGTTGAGCCTCCCCCTGAGACAACACCAAATTGTCCACCACATGAGCCCAAATCTGCTGCAACCTGTCGACCACAGAATCCACACCAGGAAGATCAGAAGGCTCAACCTGCCCAGAAGAAAAACGAGAATGAAAACCAAAATTACAAAAAAAAAGGCGAAACCAAAGTAGCCGAACTAGCCCGATTATAAAGGGCAAACTCGGCCAATGGCAAAAAAGCCACCCAATCATCCTGATCAGCGGACACAAAGCATCTCAAATAGGTCTCCAAGGTCTGATCAGTTCGCTCAGTCTGGCCATTTGTCTGAGGATGAAATGCAGAAGAAAAAGACAAATCAATGCCCAGCTTGGCACAAAAGGCCCGCCAAAACCTAGAGACAAACTGGGAACCTCTGTCGGACACAATATTCTCCGGAATACCATGCAAACATACCACATGCTGAAAAAACAACGGAACCAAATCAGAAGAAAAAGGCAATTTAGGCTAAGGCACCAAATGAACCATCTTAGAAAATCGGTCACAGACAACCCAGATAACCGACATTCTTTGGGAAACCGGAAGATCGGAAATAAAATCCATAGAAATATGTGTCCAGGGCCTCTCGGGGACCGGTAATGGCAAAAGCAACCCACTAGCGCGGGAACAGCAAGGCTTAGCCCGCGCACAAATCCCACAGGACTGCACAAAAGAACGCACATCCCGTGACAAAGAAGGCCACCAAAAGGACCTACCAACCAAATCTCTGGTACAAAAAATCCCAGGATGGCCAGCCAACACAGAACAATGAACCTCAGAAATCACTTTACTAGTCCATCTATCAGGAACAAACAGTTTCCCCACAGGACAGTGGTCAGGTTTATTAGCCTGAAATTCCTGAAGAACCCGTCGTAAATCAGGGGAGATGGCAGAAAGAATCACCCCTTCCTTCAAAATGCCGACTGGCTCAAGAACCCCAGGGGAATCAGGAAAAAAACTCCTAGAGAGGGCATCCGCCTTAACATTCTTAGTACCAGGAATGTACGAGACCACAAAATCAAAACGGGAGAAAAACAGGGACCATCGAGCCTGTCTAGGATTCAGCCGTTTGGCAGACTCGAGGTAAATCAGATTCTTATGATCGGTCAGGACCACAATACGGTGCTTGGCCCCCTCAAGCCAATGTCGCCACTCCTCAAATGCCCACTTCATAGCCAACAACTCCCGATTGCCGACATCATAATTGCTTTCAGCAGGCGAAAACTTCCGAGAAAAGAAGGCACATGGTTTCATCCAGGAACCATCAGAATTCCTCTGAGACAAAACGGCCCCTGCCCCAATCTCAGACGCGTCAACCTCAACCTGAAATGGAAAAGAAATATCTGGCTGACGCAACACAGGGGCAGAAGTGAATCAGCGTTTAAGCTCCTGAAAGGCAGAGACAGCCGCGGAGGAAAAATTCGTCACATCAGCGCCTTTCTTGGTCAAATCGGTCAGAGGTTTAACCACACTGGAGAAGTTGGCAATGAAACGACGATAAAAATTAGCAAAGCCCAAGAATTTCTGAAGGCTCTTCACAGATGTGGGCTGAATCCAATCATGAATGGCCTGAACCTTAACCGGATCCATTTCTATAGATGAGGGAGAAAAAATGAAACCCAAAAAAGAAACCTTCTGCACTCCAAAGAGGCACTTTGACCCCTTCACAAATAAAGCATTATTACGGAGGATCTGAAATACCATCCTGACCTGTTTCACATGAGACTCCCAATCATTGGAAAAAATCAAAATAGCATCCAAATATACAACCATGAATTTATCAAGATAACTCCGAAAGATATCATGCATGAAGGATTGGAACACAGATGGGGCATTAGAGAGTCCGAATGGCATCACAAGGTATTCAAAATGGCCTTCGGGCATATTAAATGCAGTTTTCCATTCGTCACCCTGCTTAATACGAATAAGATTATATGCCCCTCGAAGGTCAATCTTAGTAAACCAGCTAGCCCCCTTAATCCTAGCAAACAAATCAGTAAGCAAAGGCAAAGGATATTGAAATTTGACCGTGATCTTATTCAGGAGGCGATAATCAATACAGGGTCTCAAGGAGCCATCCTTCTTGGCAACAAAAAAGAACCCCGCTCCCAATGGTGAAGAAGATGGCCGAATATGCCCTTTCTCCAAAGACTCCTTAATATAGCTCCGCATGGCGGCATGTTCAGGCACAGACAGGTTGAAAAGTAGGCCCTTAGGGAATTTACAACCTGGAATCAAGTCAATAGCACAATCACAGTCCCTATGCGGTGGAAGGGAACTGGATTTGGGCTCATCGAATACATCCTGGAAGTCTGACAAAAACTCAGGAATTTCAGAAGAGGGGGAAGAGGAAATTGACATCAAAGGAACCTGATTATGAACCCCCTGACAACCCCAACTAGTCACAGACATGGATTTCCAATCTAACACCGGATTATGTAGCTGCAACCATGGAAAACCCAGCACAATTTCATCATGCAAATTATGCAACACCAGAAAACGACAATCTTCCTGATGGGCTAGCGCCATGCGCATGGTCAGCTGTGTCCAAAACTGGGGCTTATTTTTAGCCAAAGGTGTAGCATCAATGCCCCTCAAAGGAATAGGGTTCTGCAAAGGCTGCAAGGGAAAACCACAACGTCTGGAAAATTCTAAGTCCATTAAGTTCAGAGCGGCGCCTGAATCCACAAATGCCATGACAGAAAATGATGACAATGAGCAGATCAAGGTCACAGATAACAGAAATTTAGGCTCAGGGCTCCGCTCAGAGGACAACGCCACAGTGTGCACAACTCTGCGCTCGCGCAAGCGCCGATCAATCTGAATGGCCAGAGACATAGAATCACGCAGACCAGTAGGCGTGGGGAACCCCACCATAACATCTTTAACGGATTCAGAAAGACCCTTTCTGAAAATTGCTGCCAAGGCATCCTCATTCCATTTAGTCAGTACAGACAATTTTCTAAATTTCTGGCAATAAGATTCTGCCGCTTCTTGACCCTGACACAGGGCCAACAAGATTTTCTCAGCCTGATCCACAGAATTACAGTAAATAGTAATAACGGTCCTAGGAGCGCTGGGAATGAGACCAAAACAACGATTTTAGTGTTGAACCACAACGCGTTTCAACGGTTAAACCGTCTTCATCAGGTGGAAGTTTGCCACCTGATGAAGACGGTTTAACCGTTGAAATGCGTTGTGGTTCAACACTAAAATCCTTGTATTGGTCTCATTCCCAGCGCTCCTAGGACCGTTATTACTATTTACTGCATTTTGTATCCTCCTAGAAGGTTAACGGCTGGAGCTGCGGTGGACCTTTTGCTTTCAATTGTAACTGTGACCCTCGCAGCGCTCCCTAGTGACCGCTTTCTTTTCCCTTGAATTTCATTGATCCACAGAATTAGGCTCATCATACAACAACCCCAATGCCTGAAAGAACGAATCAACATTAAGCAAAGCAGGATTGCCAGTTTCCAGGGAAAATGCCCAATCCTTTGGGTCACCACGCAGCAGAGATATGATGATTTTAACCTGCTGAATAGGATCACCAGAAGACCGGGGTCTTAATGCAAAAAACAGTTTACAGTTATTTTTGAAACTCAAAAATTTGGATCTGTCACCAAAGAATAAATCAGGAGTAAGAATCTTAGGTTCTAAGGCAGGAGTCTGAACAATATATTCTGAAATACCCTGTACCCTAGCAGCAAGCTGATCCACACGCGAAACAAACCACTGAACACTCATGTTATTACTAGGTTCCGCAGCCACCCAGAGGTAAAGAGGGAGGAACAGGCTAAGGAAAAAAAATGGCTCAAAAGCTTCTCTCCCTTCTTCTGAGATGCAATTAACTCATTGTTGGCCAGTTGTACTGTTATGATCTGGTGGCCTAGGATGTTGTGAATTCTGTGGCAGAGCTCCCTCCTGTGGTCACAAGTGGTACTTCGGCTGATTCTCTCTGTGAGCTTCTGTTGGTGGAGGGAAGTGGTACTGCGGCTTCTGAGTTTCCTCCCTCATGTGATCTGGTGAGGTCGTTAGGTGCTTCTCTACTTAACTCCACCTAATGCTTTGATCCTGGCTTCCGGTCAATGTTCCAGTGTTGGACTTGCTTTTCCCTGGATCATTCCTGTGGCCTGCTGCTCTGCATAGCTAAGTTCTTCTTTGCTATTTGTTTGCTATTTTTTCTGTCCAGCTTTTCTAATTTGTTGCTGGAAGCTCTGGGACGCAAAGGGTGTACTTCCGTGCCGTTAGTTCGGTACGGAGGGTCTTTTTGCCCCCTTTGCGTGGTTTTCTTTAGGGTTTTGTGTAGACCGCAAAGTTACCTTTTCTATCCTCGATCTGTTAAGAAAGTCGGGCCTCACTTTGCTGAATCTATTTCATCTCTACGTTTGTCTTTTCATCTTTACTCACAGTCATTATATGTGGGGGGCTGCCTTTTCCTTTGGGGTATTTCTCTGAGGCAAGGTAGGCTTATTTTCTATCTTCAGGCTAGTTAGTTTCTCAGGCTGTGCCGAGTTGCATAGGCAGAGTTAGGCGCAATCCACGGCTGCCTCTAGTGTTGTTTGGAGAGGATTAGGGATTGCGGTCTGCAGAGTTCCCACGTCTCAGAGCTCATTCTATGATTTTGAGTTATTGTCAGATCACTGTATGTGCTCTGACCGCTATGTCCATTGTAGTACTGAATTGCCTTTCATAACAGTACAGGAAGCCAAAAGTACTAATGATTCTCAATAGAGGGAAAAAAGAAGTTCTGAGACCATTTTTTTTTCTTTGCACTGTGTTTTGCCTTTTTTTTCCCCTAGACATTTGGGTGGTTCAGTACACAGGTGTAGCGATGGACATTAGAAGTCTGTCTTCATTTGTGGATCAGCTCTCGGCAAGAGTACAAAAGATTCAAGACACTATTGATCAGAAAGCTATGTTGGAACCAATAATTCCTATTCCTGATTTGTTTTTTGGAGATAGAACTAAGTTTCTGAGTTTCAAAAATAATTGTAAATTATTTCTGGCCTTGAAACCTCGCTCCTCTGGTGATCCAGTTCAACCAGGTGTTGATTGTTATTTCTTTTTTGCGCGGCGACCCTCAGGACTGGGCATTTTCTCTTGCGCCAGGAGATCCTGCATTGAGTAACATCGATGCGTTTTTCCTGGCGCTCGGATTGCTGTACGATGAACCTAATTCAGTGGATCTGGCAGAGAAAAATTTGCTGGCTCTTTGTCAGGGTCAGGATGAGATAGAGGTATATTGTCAGAAATTTAGAAAGTGGTCCGTGCTCACTCAATGGAATGAATCTGCGCTGGCAGCTATGTTCAGAAAGGGTCTCCCTGAAGCCCTTAAGGATGTCATGGTGGGATTTCCTATGCCTGCTGGTTTGAATGAGTCTATGTTTTTGGCCATTCAGATCGGTCGACGCTTGCGTGAGCATAAATCTGTGCACCATTTGGCGATATTACCTGAGCTTAAACCTGAGCCTATGCAGTGTGATAGGACTTTGACCAGAGTTAAACGGCAAGAACACAGACGTCTGAATGGGCTGTGTTTCTACTGTGGTGATTCCACTCATGCTATCTCTGATTGTCCTAAGCGCACTAAGCGGTTCGCTAGGTCTGCCACCATTGGTACGGTACAGTCAAAATTTCTTCTGTCCGTTACCTTGATCTGCTCTTTGTCATCGTATTCTGTCATGGCATTTGTGGATTCAGGCGCTGCCCTGAATTTGATGGACTTGGAGTATGCTAAGTGTTGTGGGTTTCTCTTAGAGCCCTTGCAGTGTCCTATTCCATTGAGAGGAATTGATGCCACGCCATTGGCCAAGAATAAGCCTCAATACTGGACCCAGCTGACCATGTGCATGGCTCCTGCACATCAGGAGGTTATTCGCTTTCTGGTGTTGCATAATCTGCATGATGTGGTCGTGTTGGGGTTGCCATGGCTACAAGCCCATAATCCAGTATTAGATTGGAAATCCATGTCGGTGTCCAGCTGGGGTTGTCAGGGGGTACATGGTGATGTTCCATTACTGTCAATTTCGTCATCCACCCCTTCTGAGGTTCCAGAGTTCTTGTCTGATTACCGGGATGTATTTGATGAGCCCAAGTCCGATGCCCTACCTCCGCATAGGGATTGTGATTGTGCTATCAATTTGATTCCTGGTAGTAAATTCCCAAAAGGTCGACTGTTTAATTTATCCGTGCCTGTGCACGCCGCTATGCGCAGTTATGTGAAGGAATCCCTGGAGAAGGGGCATATTCGCCCGTCATCGTCACCATTAGGAGCAGGGTTCTTTTTTGTAGCCAAGAAGGATGGATCGCTGAGACCTTGTATAGATTACCGCCTTCTAAATAAGATCACGGTTAAATTTCAGTACCCCTTGCCATTGTTATCTGATTAATTTGCTCGAATTAAGGGGGCTAGTTGGTTCACCAAGATAGATCTTCGTGGTGCGTATAATCTGGTGCGAATCAGGCGAGGAGATGAATGGAAAACTGCATTTAATACGCCCGAGGGTCATTTTGAGTATCTAGTGATGCCATTCGGACTTGCCAATGCTCCATCAGTGTTTCAGTCCTTTATGCATGACATCTTCCGAGAGTATCTGGATAAATTCCTGATTGTGTACTTGGATGACATTTTGATCTTCTCGGATGATTGGGAGTCTCATGTGAAGCAGGTCAGAACAGTTTTTCAGTTTCTGCGTGCTAATTCTTTGTTTGTGAAGGGATCAAATTGTCTCTTTGGTGTGCAGAAGGTTTCATTTTTGGGGTTCATCTTTTCCCCTTCTACTATCGAGATGGATCCTGTTAAGGTCCAAGCCATCCATGATTGGACTCAGCCGACATCTCTGAAAAGTCTGCAAAAGTTCCTGGGCTTTGCTAATTTTTATCGTCGCTTCATCTGCAATTTTTCTAGTATTGCCAAACCATTGACCGATTTGACCAAGAAGGGTGCTGATTTGGTCAATTGGTCTTCTGCTGCTGTGGAAGCTTTTCAAGACTTGAAGCGTCGTTTTTCTTCTGCCCCTGTGTTGTGTCAAAAAGATGTTTCTCTTCCGTTCCAGGTCGAGGTTGATGCTTCTGAGATTGGAGCAGGGGCTGTTTTGTCGCAGAGAGGTTCTGATTGCTCAGTGATGAAACCATGCGCTTTTTTTTCCAGGAAGTTTTCGCCTGCTGAGCGAAATTATGATGTGGGCAACCGAGAGTTGCTGGCCATAAAGTGGGCATTCGAGGAGTGGCGTCATTGGCTTGAAGGAGCTAAGCATCGCGTGGTGGTATTGACTGATCATAAGAACTTGACTTATCTTGAGTCTGCTAAGCGGTTGAATCCTAGACAAGCTCGTTGGTCATTGTTTTTTGCCCGTTTTGACTTTGTGATTTCGTACCTTCCGGGCTCTAAAAATGTGAAGGCGGATGCTCTGTCTAGGAGTTTTGTGCCCGACTCTCCGGGTTTGTCTGAGCCGGCGGGTATCTTCAAGGAAGGAGTAATTGTGTCTGCCATCTACCCTGATGTGCTGCAAAAATTTCAGGCTAATAAACCTGATCGTTGTGCAGCGGAGAGACTGTTTGTCCCTGATAGGTGGACCAATAAAGTTATCTCTGAGGTTCATTGTTCGGTGTTGGCTGGTCATCCTGGAATCTTTGATACCAGAGAGTTGGTGGCTAGATCCTTTTGGTGGCCGTCTCTGTCGCGGGATGTGCGTGTTTTTGTGCAGTCCTGTGGGATTTGTGCTCGGGCTAAGCCCTGCTGTTCTCGTGCCAGTGGGTTGCTTTTGCCCTTGCCGGTCCCGAAGAGGCCTTGGACACATATCTCTATGGATTTTATTTCTGATCTTCCCGTTTCTCAAAAGATGTCAGTCATTTGGGTGGTCTGTGATCGCTTTTCTAAGATGGTCCATCTGGTACCCTTGTCTAAATTGCCTTCCTCCTCTGATTTGGTGCCATTGTTCTTCCAGCATGTGGTTCATTTACATGGCATTCCAGAGAATATCGTTTCTGACAGAGGTTCCCAGTTTGTTTCAAGGTTTTGGCGAGCCTTTTGAGGTAGGATGGGCATTGACTTGTCTTTTTCCTCGGCTTTCCATCCTCAGACTAATGGCCAGACCGAACGAACCAATCAGACCTTGGAAACATATCTGAGATGCTTTGTTTCTGCCGATCAGGATGACTGGGTGTCCTTTTTGCCTTTGGCTGAGTTCGCCCTTAATAATCGGGCCAGCTCGGCTACCTTGGTTTCGCCATTTTTCTACAATTCTGGGTTCCATCCTCGTTTCTCTTCAGGACAGGTTGAGTCTTCGGACTGTCCTGGTGTGGATACTGTGGTGGACAGGTTGCATCAGATTTGGACTCATGTAGTGGACAATTTGACCTTGTCCCAGGAGAAGGCTCAACGTTTCGCTAATCGCAGACGCCGTGTGGGTCCCCGACTTCGTGTTGGGGATCTGGTTTGGTTATCTTCTCGTCATATTCCTATGAAGGTTTCCTCTCCTAAGTTTAAACCTCGTTTCATTGGTCCGTATAGGATTTCTGAGGTTCTTAATCCTGTGTCTTTTCGTCTGACCCTTCCAGATTCTTTTTCCATACATAACGTATTCCATAGGTCATTGTTGCGGAGATACGTGGCACCTATGGTTCCATCTGTTGATCCTCCTGCCCCGGTTTTGGTGGAGGGGGAATTGGAGTATATTGTGGAGAAGATTTTGGATTCTCGTGTTTCTAGACGGAAACTCCAGTATCTGGTTAAATGGAAGGGTTATGCTCAGGAAGATAATTCCTGGGTTTTTGCCTCTGATGTCCATGCTCCCGATCTTGTTCGTGCCTTTCATGTGGCTCATCCTGGTCGGCCTGGGGGCTCTGGTGAGGGTTCGGTGACCCCTCCTAAAGGGGGGGGGGTACTGTTGTGAATTCTGTGGCAGAGCTCCCTCCTGTGGTCACAAGTGGTACTTCGGCTGATTCTCTCTGTGAGCTTCTGTTGGTGGAGGGAAGTGGTACTGCGGCTTCTGAGTTTCCTCCCTCAGGTGATCTGGTGAGGTCGTTGGGTGCTTCTCTACTTAACTCCACCTAATGCTTTGATCCTGGCTTCCTGTCAATGTTCCAGTGTTGGACTTGCTTTTCCCTGGATCATTCCTGTGGCCTGCTGCTCTGCATAGCTAAGTTCTTCTTTGCTATTTGTTTGCTATTTTTTCTGTCCAGCTTTTCTAATTTGTTGCTGGAAGCTCTGGGACGCAAAGGGTGTACTTCCGTGCCGTTAGTTCGGTACGGAGGGTCTTTTTGCCCCCTTTGCGTGGTTTCCTTTAGGGTTTTGTGTAGACCGCAAAGTTACCTTTTCTATCCTCAATCTGTTAAGAAAGTCGGGCCTCACTTTGCTGAAACAATTTCATCTCTACGTTTGTCTTTTCATCTTTACTCAGTCATTATATGTGGGGGCTGCCTTTTCCTTTGGGGTATTTCTCTGAGGCAAGGTAGGCTTATTTTCTATCTTCAGGCTAGTTAGTTTCTCAGGCTGTGCCGAGTTGCATAGGCAGAGTTAGGCGCAATCCACGGCTGCCTCTAGTGTTGTTTGGAGAGGATTAGGGATTGCGGTCTGCAGAGTTCCCACGTCTCAGAGCTCGTTCTATGATTTTGGGTTATTGTCAGATCACTGTATGTGCTCTGACCGCTATGTCCATTGTAGTACTGAATTGCCTTTCATAACACTAGGAGCAGCATGAGACAGACTCTGGAGAAGGTGGTCCCTGTACTGACCACAAACCCTGAACCTAGCAGCGCAACTTAAATTAGCCGTGGGGGGTGCCTGACACTCCCTAGCCCCCTCGGCACAGCCTAAGATCTAACTTCCCCTAAAGACAGAAACAGGAAACCTATCTTGCCTCAGAGAAAATCCCCAAAGGATAGATAGCCCCCACAAATATTGACGGTGAGAGGAGAGGGAAATAACATACGCAGAAATGAAATCAGATTTTAGCATAGGAGGCCATACTAGCTAAAAAGAAAGAATAGAACAGAGTACTATGCGGTCAGTATAAAAACACTAGAAAATATCAACCACAGAAAATACGAATCACCACATCTGACTAAAGACATGGGGGGTATATCTGCATCTCCAGAAACACAGCTTAGCTGCAAAAAATCCTTCACAGACAAAGCTGAACAAGACAAAAACATGAATATGCACAAAACTTTAAGGTCCACAGCAGGTGGACAGCAAAAACAAAGCCAGGACTTATCTTTGTAGAAAAGCACAGCAAACTGGAGAGACCAGCAGGGAAGTGAATCCTTCAAAAACAATGGACAACTGGCAGGAACTAAAGAGTCCAGCAAGGCTATATACCTGTTAGGGCTAGCGGAACGCACCGAGTAGAAATAGATATTTATTATAAATGGTGCGTTCGCAGCCCGGGGTCCACCGTGCAGGAAGAACCTGCTGCTAGTGAATGGTGGCACTGTTTGGCGGTATAGACTAACTCTTACCTCACAGAGCAGCCGCGAGAGGAAAGCACTGCGCCCTGTTAGCCTCACAGGAGCACAAGCTTACTGCCAAGCTGATAGCAGTCTGTGGTTAAGCAACATGCAATCTCCTCACCGGAGAAGCCGGTATTCTAGGGGCTTATTTCAGCCGGGTCCCTGAACACACTTATGCATAACCACACTGGCGCAAAGCACATATGACTTGATACTAGCGCATGGCCGTGCGGTCATGCGAGCCTGAAATAGTTGCAGCACGTTTAGGACCTTTCAAAGAAGGACCAATGGAGTGCTGCAGCACCTGAGCATGTGACCCTAGATCTCCAGTGAGAGATCTCGCCCTGGGCATGCTCAGAGTGCAAAGCAGGATTTAGTCCTAGCACCTACAAGGACCTTAGCTGCAGTATCTGATCATGTGACCCCCGATCTCCACTGAGAGATCTTACTCTGGGCATGCTCAGAATGTGAAAAGCAGGACTTAGCCCCAAAAGCGTCCGCTCGCCACTGCCCAGCACTGACTTCAATGGCAGAAGCAGGAAACGCAGCAGTAACTCTTAGCACAGAGTCAGACTGAGCGAGACGCTGGGATCGACGTTTCCGCTGAGCAGGCTCCACTGCGGCAGGAGAAGAATGGGGGACCGCAGCGGAGATGGCCCGAGATTCCCCCTGTGCAGAGGCAGGAACTCGACCCCTAACTTTACCCCCCTCCTAGGGCCCCCCCTCCTTGGGCCTCGCTACGCTCGAAGGCAGCAATAAGCTGCGGAGCCCGAATGTGCTCAGCAGGCTCCCAGGACCTATCCTCAGGGCCGTAACCCTTCCAGTCCACCCAAAAAATTTTTTTGCCACGTACCACCTTGCACCCCAAAATAGCGTTCACCTCGAAATCGTCCATGGACGAACCCGATGTCTCGGCAGATGACTCAGAAAATCGGGACATGTATAAGGGCTTAAGGAGGGACACATGAAAGGTGTCAGTGATACCAAGGCGTGGAGGAAGGGCCAGATGGTAGACCACAGGATTAACCTGTTCGAGGACCTTGAAGGGACCCAAGTAGCGAGGTGCAAACTTAGTGGACTCTACACGCAGCCTGATGTTACGGGCGGAGAGCCACACTAAATCGCCAGGAGCAAAGGTCAGGGCAGGGTGCCGATGTGCATCGGCGGAGGACCTCATTCTCTTCTTCGAGGCCCGAATGGCATCCTGAGTGCGGTCCCAAATGTCCCGTGCCTCCACTGCCCAGTCTGCCACCCTGGAGTCAGCAGAGGACACGGGCATAGGCACAGGAACCCGCGGATGCTGGCCGTAATTAAGGAGGAAAGGAGTCTGACCGGTGGAGTCGGCTACAGCGTTATTAAGGGCGAACTCTGCCCATGGTAATAAAGATGCCCAGTCATCCTGCCTGGCAGAAACAAAATGTTGTAGATATGTGTCCAGAGTCTAATTGGCCCTCTCTACCAACCCATTCGTCTTGGGATGATATGCGGAAGAGAGATTTAACTCAATGCTGAGAAGACGACAAAGCTCTCTCCAGAACCGAGACGCAAACTGGGGACCCCGGTCACTGACAATTTTGCCTGGCATGCCGTGTAGGCGGAAGATGTGTCTTATGAACAACGCTGCCAAGGCCCGTGCAGAAGGTAACCGTGGGAGCTGCACCAAATGCACCAATTTCGAGAAATGATCGGTAATAACCCAAATGACGGTACAGCCGCGAGACTTGGGCAAACCCACTACAAAGTCCATCCCGACCATCTCCCAGGGCCTGTCTGCCACCGGCAAGGGATAGAGAAACCCAGACGGCCATTGTCGAGGAGACTTATTTTTGGCGCATGAGACACACGCCAGAACGTAATCTCTGACATCTCGGAGCATATGCGGCCACCAGTACGTCCTCGCCAGCAGCTCAGATGTCCTGACCTGTCCTGATGTCTAGACTCAAGCGACACCGGAGCCACGGTTCTCAAGCTCTCAGAAGGAACAATAAGCCGAGGCTCTCCTTCCTCCTCCTCAGATGACACAACAAAGCGAGAAAGGGCATCAGCTCGAATGTTCTTCTCCCCAGCGAGATAATGGAGGGTGAAGTGGAATCGGGAGAAGAATAAGGACCATCTGGCCTGGCGAGAATTTAGCCGCTGGGCTGTTTGCAAATATAGCAAATTTTTGTGGTCTGTGAAGACTTGAAAGGGAAAACGAGCCCCCTCCAAGAGATGTCTCCACTCAGAGAAAGCCAATTTCATCGCTAGCAACTCCCTGTCCCCGATGGAATAATTCCTCTCCGCTGGTGTGAAGGTCTTGGAGAAGAAGAAGCACGGATGCTTCCGACATTGAGCATCCTTTTGGAAGAGGACTGCTCCAGCACCAACGGAAGAGGCATCCACCTCCATTATAAACATCTTATCGACATCGGGACGATGTAGGATGGGAGCGCTAGCAAAATGAGACTTAGTAGAAGAAAAGGCCCTGGAGACCTCTTCAGACCACACTTTGGGATTTGCTCCCTTCTTGGTGAGGGCTACCAAGGGAGCTACCAAAGTTGAGAAATGGGGAATGAACTGGCGGTAATAATTAATGAAGCCCATGAAGCGCTGCACCTCTTTAAGTGAATGGGGTTCTTGCCAGTCCATCACAGCCTGTAGTTTGGCAGGATCCATAGCCAATCCCTGGGCAGAGATGATATAGCCCAGGAAAGGTAAAGACTCCTGCTCAAACACACACTTCTCCAACTTTTCTTAAGAGAGTTTGCCCGTAAGAGGTCGAAGACTCTGCCAACATCTCTCCGGTGGGAGTCAATATCTGGAGAGAAGATGAGAATATCATCCAGATAGACTATGACCGAGGTGTGAAGCATATCCCGGAAGATGTCATTGACAAAGTCTTGGAAAACGGCTGGGGCATTACAGAGCCCAAAGGGCATCACCAGATACTCATAGTGCCCATCTCTGGTGTTAAACGCCGTCTTCCATTCGTCCCCCTCACGGATGCGAATCAGGTTATAAGCTCCCCGCAGGTCTAATTTGGTAAATACCTTAGCTACCCGTAGCCTATCAAAAAGCTCAGAAATCAGGGGCAGCGGGTACTTATTCTTAACGGTGATGGCGTTAAGACCCCTGTAATCTATGCAAGGACGCAATTCTCCATTCTTCTTATGTACGAAGAAGAACCCTGCCCCTGCTGGTGACACTGACTTCCTAATAAACTCTCTTGCCAAATTTTCCTTGATGTATTGGGACATAGCCTCCGTTTCCGGGAGAGAGAGGGGATATATACGTCCCCGAGGAGGTTCTGCTCCAGGCAAGAGATCTATAGGACAGTCATAGGGACGGTGAGGCGTTAGGGTCTCCGCGGCCTTTTTGGAGAAGACGTCTGCATAGGACCAATAGTATTTGGGGAGAGTAGAGAGATCTGCGGGTATCTCAGTAGTGGAAACCTGAACGCACTCTTTCACACATCTGCCCTTACAGGATTCACTCCAACCCAATATCCTCCCAGAGGTCCACTCAATATGTGGGGAGTGGAAACGGAGCCAGGGTATTCCCAGCAGAATCTCATCCATTCCCTCAGGAAGGACAAGAAGGGAAATAATCTCCTGGTGGGATGGGGACATGGCTAACATGAAAGGGACAGTCTGATGTGTGATCTGTAACGGAAGTGTCGACCCATTCACCACTCTAACAGTTACTGGTTTGGCAAGCATAACCAGAGGTATTGCGTGGCGCAGAGCAAAAGCAGAAGACATAAAATTTCCCTCTGCTCCTGAATCCACACAAAGCTCTACTGTAAGAGTGGATGTGCCTAACAGGATTGTCCCTTTAAAGGACAATTTGGAGGAAAATGCCGCTGTGTCCAGTGAACCTCCTCCAATGGTCACTAGACGCGATCGTTTCCCAACCGCCGTGGACATTTATTAGCGTAATGTCCAAGTTGCTGGCAATTTTTACACACCACAGGTACTCGAGCGGTCTGAGACCTAGGTCCTGCTCGAGAAACCTCCATGGCCTCATGGGAGTCGGACGCCATAACAGGAGATTCTAGAGGTTTGGCAAAGGTGGGAGCCAGCCGAAACCTCTGCCTACACTGGGTCCGCTCCAACCTCCGCTCGTTAAAACGGAGATCGATGCAGGTAGATAAAGTAATGAGCTCCTCCAGTGTGGCGGGAATCTCCCTGGTGGCCAAGGCGTCCTTTACATGATATGCCAGTCCTTTCCAGAACACTGGAATAAGGACTTTATCTGGCCATTCCAGCTCAGAAGCTAGAGTCCGGAATTGGATGGCGAACTGGCTGACCATGGACGAACCCTGAGTAGTTGCCAACAATTGGAGCGCGGTATCGTGGGTGACACGGGGTCCCAAAAAGACCTGCCTCAGAGCGTCCAGGAAGATAGGAGCACTGTGTACCACACGATCATCACGTTCCCAAAGCGGCGTTGCCCACTCCAACGCCCTGCCCGACAAAAGAGATAAAATGAATCCCACTTTCGCCCGCTCCGTAGGAAAACGTGCAGCTAGCAGCTCGAGATGTATGGAGCACTGGCTCACGAATCCCCGACATAGCTTACAGTCACCAGCAAACTTGTCTGGAAGCGGGAGACGGGATAAAGTCGGAGCAGGGGTGGCAGCGGACAAACTGGCTGCAGCTACACTTGCAGCCTGAACAGCGACAGCAGTAACGTCCACAGCTGAGGTTGCACGCTCTAGAGCCGCCAACCTACCTTCCAGCTGCTGGATGTACCGCTGTAGACGCTGATCGTCCGCCATTTACTAGCCAGACCCTGGAGCTAGTATTATGTTAGGGCTAGCGGAACGCACCGAGTAGAAATAGATATTTATTATAAATGGTGTGTTCGCAGCCCGGGGTCCACCGTGCAGGAAGAACCTGCTGCTAGTGAATGGTGGCACTATTTGGCGGTATAGACTAACTCTGTTACCTCACAGAGCAGCTGCTAGAGGAAAGCACTGCACCCTGTTAGCCTCACAGGAGCACAAGCTTACTGCCAAGCTGATAGCAGTCTGTGGTTAAGCAACATGCAATCTCCTCACCGGAGAAGCCGGTATTCTAGGGGCTTATTTCAGCCGGGTCCCTGAACACTCTCATACAATCTCATCACCGGAGGTGCCGGTATTCTAGGGGCTTATTTCAGCCGGGTCCCTGAACACACTTATGCATAACCACACTGGCGCAAAGCACATATGACTTGATACTAGCGCATGGCCGTGCGGCCATGCGAGCCTTAAATAGTTGCAGCACGTTTAGGACCTTTCAAAGAAGGACCAATGGAGTGCTGCAGCACCTGAGCATGTGACCCTAGATCTCCAGTGAGAGATCTCGCCCTGGGCATGCTCAGAGTGCAAAGCAGGATTTAGTCCTAGCACCTACAAGGACCTTAGCTGCAGTATCTGATCATGTGACCCTCGATCTTCACTGAGAGATCTTACTCTGGGCATGCTCAGAATGTGAAAAGCAGGACTTAGCCCCAAAAGCGTCCGCTCGCCGCTGCCCAGCACTGACTTCAATGGCAGAAGCAGGAAACGCAGCAGTAACTCTTAGCACAGAGTCAGACTGAGCGAGACGCTGAGATCGACGTCTCCGCTGAGCAGGCTCCACTGCGGCAGGAAAAGAATGGGAGACCGCAGCGGAGATGGCCCGAGATTCCCCCTGTGCAGAGGCAGGAACTCGACCCCTAACAATACCCCAGTCAGTTTTGCAATTAGTAGATACACCTGTCCAGTCACAACTGCATTACCCTCTACAACCACCGGAGGGAGCCCAAAAGCTGAATTCACAAAAGTTTATTAGGGTACGTGTCCACGTTCAGGATGGCCGGCGGTTTTGACGGAGCGGCAAACTCGCTCCGCCCAAAGCTCTGCTCCCTTCTGGAGATGTGATGATGCCGGATGTGTTCATTGCACACATCTGGTATCATCGCACCCCACACATAGGGCCCTGTGTCATACCTTGTGGCGGCGCAGCGTCGCCGCAAGGTAACCGGACATGCTGCGATCTAAAAAGACGCATCGCATGTCCGGAATCGCAGGGCCGCCGGAGGCATGTTACCTCGCATAGTGGAGACAGGATTTCATTAAATCCCCTCCACTATGCTGTAACATCTGGACGCTGCGTGTTTGACGCTGCGTCTCTATGCAGCGTCAAACATGCAGCGTTTCTTGAACGTGGAAACTTACCCTTTGTGTTTTTTCTATTTTTTCATTCTACTTGACTTTAGCTAATACTTATCTGTGCAATTCCACATTCAATTGTAACATAGTAACATAGTAACATAGTTAGTAAGGCCGAAAAAAGACATTTGTCCATCCAGTTCAGCCTATATTCCATCATAATAAATCCCCAGATCTACGTCCTTCTACAGAACCTAATAATTGTATGATACAATATTGTTCTGCTCCAGGAAGACATCCAGGCCTCTCTTGAACCCCTCGACTGAGTTCGCCATCACCACCTCCTCAGGCAAGCAATTCCAGATTCTCACTGCCCTAACAGTAAAGAATCCTCTTCTATGTTGGTGGAAAAACCTTCTCTCCTCCAGACGCAAAGAATGCCCCCTTGTGCCCGTCACCTTCCTTGGTATAAACAGATCCTCAGCGAGATATTTGTATTGTCCCCTTATATACTTATACATGGTTATTAGATCGCCCCTCAGTCGTCTTTTTTCTAGACTAAATAATCCTAATTTCGCTAATCTATCTGGGTATTGTAGTTCTCCCATCCCCTTTATTAATTTTGTTGCCCTCCTTTGTACTCTCTCTAGTTCCATTATATCCTTCCTGAGCACCGGTGCCCAAAACTGGACACAGTACTCCATGTGCGGTCTAACTAGGGATTTGTACAGAGGCAGTATAATGCTCTCATCATGTGTATCCAGACCTCTTTTAATGCACCCCATGATCCTGTTTGCCTTGGCAGCTGCTGCCTGGCACTGGCTGCTCCAGGTAAGTTTATCATTAACTAGGATCCCCAAGTCCTTCTCCCTGTCAGATTTACCCAGTGGTTTCCCGTTCAGTGTGTAATGGTGATATTGATTCCCTCTTCCCATGTGTATAACCTTACATTTATCATTGTTAAACCTCATCTGCCACCTTTCAGCCCAAGTTTCCAACTTATCCAGATCCATCTGTAGCAGAATACTATCTTCTCTTGTATTAACTGCTTTACATAGTTTTGTATCATCTGCAAATATCGATATTTTACTGTGTAAACCTTCTACCAGATCATTAATGAATATGTTGAAGAGAACAGGTCCCAATACTGACCCCTGCGGTACCCCACTGGTCACAGCGACCCAGTTAGAGACTATACCATTTATAACCACCCTCTGCTTTCTATCACTAAGCCAGTTACTAACCCATTTACACACATTTTCCCCCAGACCAAGCATTCTCATTTTGTGTACCAACCTCTTGTGCGGCACGGTATCAAACGCTTTGGAAAAATCGAGATATACCACGTCCAATGACTCACCGTGGTCCAGTCTATAGCTTACCTCTTCATAAAAACTGATTAGATTGGTTTGACAGGAGCGATTTCTCATAAACCCATGCTGATATGGAGTTAAACAGTTATTCTCATTGAGATAATCCAGAATAACATCCCTCAGAAACCCTTCAAATATTTTACCAACAATAGAGGTTAGACTTACTGGCCTATAATTTCCAGGTTCACTTTTAGAGCCCTTTTTGAATATTGGCACCACATTTGCTATGCGCCAGTCCTGCGGAACAGACCCTGTCGCTATAGAGTCACTAAAAATAAGAAATAATGGTTTATCTATTACATTACTTAGTTCTCTTAGTACTCGTGGGTGTATGCCATCCGGACCCGGAGATTTATCTATTTTAATCTTATTTAGCCGGTTTCGCACCTCTTCTTGGGTTAGATTGGTGACTCTTAATATAGGGTTTTCATTGTTTCTTGGGATTTCACCTAGCATTTCATTTTCCACCGTGAATACCGTGGAGAAGAAGGTGTTTAATATGTTAGCTTTTTCCTCGTCATCTACAACCATTCTTTCCTCACTATTTTTTAAGGGGCCTACATTTTCAGTTTTTATTCTTTTACTATTGATATAGTTGAAGAACAGTTTGGGATTAGTTTTACTCTCCTTAGCAATGTGCTTCTCTGTTTCCTTTTTAGCAGCTTTAATTAGTTTTTTAGATAAAGTATTTTTCTCCCTATAGTTTTTTAGAGCTATTGTGATTGGTTCTTGTTTCTTATAAATTATTTGTCATGTTGTTTGTTTTATATCCTATGAGTAAGGGCTCTAGTGACGCGTCAGAAACGCTTCAGGTGTTTTTCATGTTTTTAATCTGGTTTGACATGCCGAAATAAAGTTTTTTCTTTTATTCTTGGGTTGGAGTGCCCAATTATTTTCCTTCTTTTTTTCCTACCTGTACAATATAGTTAACCTATTATATAGTAAAGTGCATGAAGTAAAATACAATGATGGGTTTGTCGTTTTCACTTCCCCAGCAAAAACCTAGTAAATGAAAGATATATAGCCCAAAATGATGTAAATAACTACATCCCATCTGAAAAAAACAAGTAATTGAACTATGTTGACAGGAAACTAAAATGTTGTGGCACTTGAAGTGCAACAGCACAAAAACGATCCTTTTCTATAAAATATTCCATACCCTATAAAAATATATTTTGGGTCTAAAGGATTAAACCCTTCATTTATCTTGCAGTACATGTACCTGGTGGTGTCATTAATTCCATAACGCCATACAGTTATGTTGCAAAGATGATATAGGCACATCTGGGCACAACAGGCTCACAGAGCAACATCCTGGATCACAGCTATATGTGATCCCAGCTGCATATCTCTTTACATATCGCAACTGCTGATGACTGTATGTAATATATTTAACAGAAGAAAAGCACTTCCTATCAGCCCAACAGCACCCCCCAGAACAATTGTGGTGTGTTCATGGCAGTCAAAGACCTAATAACATCCTCTTTGCTATACACCTCAGCCCATTTCTGGTGACTACCTCTTGAAGCTCATCAAGAGAATGCCAAGAGTGTGCAAAGCAGTCATCAAAGCAAAAGGTGGCTACTTTGAAGAACCAAGAATATAAGACACTTTTTTTGTTAAGTACATAATTCCACGTGTTAATTCATAGTTTTGATGCCCTTAGTGTGAATTTACAATTTTCATAGTCATGAAAATAAAGAAAAATCATTAAATGAGAAAGTGTGTCCAAACTTTTGGTCTGTACTGTATATGTAAATATAGCAGCCTATGGACATAACAATAATGATGTTAGCACCATTGATGGAAATAAATACATAATACCAATAATAATCATAATAATAGTCTTGTGGTATAGTTACATCATTACATAATATTAAAAGGTCAAAAGGCAGTGGATGGAATGTTCCCAGCATATATAAAAATAACGCAACAAATATACACTAAATGTTTTGCCCTGTTTATCAAGTTGTTGAAAACTTGCAAAGAGGTAAAGTACAGTATATGTTCCCATATTACTACTCTCAGTAATCCATAGATGATATAGTCCATTTTCACACAATCTGTCATGCTCGAATATTAACAAACCATTCACAAACCTATATGGAAAAATTAAAATAATATTAAAATCACGTGAAGAATCTTTTGGATGCGGAACATTATGTATACACACACAAAGGCACAGCGGTCGGACACTCAAAGGTAAGGTACAAAACTTAAATTTTTATTGAGACCCAGGGGTTGGATCGTTTCTAGGGTCCAGATCCACCGAATTTCCATTTGTCTGAGCCACCTCTAATATTAATATTTGAGGAATCAATACCGCACACTCTCAGCAGGGCACCATCGCAGCCATGGAAGGCCTTAAAATGATGAGGTATTGTCTTGAAGGTGGAATCCTCCTTGTGTGTCATCGCAGCCTGTATCCCAAGGACATGTTCTTTTATGTGGACCTTAAGCTGTTTAGTTGTGAGACCAACATAAATTAGTCCACATGGACAGATAACATAGTGTATCACATATCTAGTGGTACATGATATATGTTTTTTGATCTTATATTGTCTTGTACCACTAGAATTCGAAAAAGAGTCACATCTGTCCACATTGAGACAGGCAATGCAGCAACTACTCTAATGCGCATGCTCTGTGGTTCCCCCAGTGTCCGCCAGCTTGCCTTCCAGTGACTCATCTGTTTCTGGATCACATGGGGCCCTGCGTGTTTCCGGTTTTGGCTGCTGCGCTGGATGCGACCTGGCGGTTGCGGGGGGGTGACAATGATGATGTAGTGCTTACTTCCAGGACTTGCATTTCCAGCCCGTATGTATTTATGCTCATGATTCCAGTGCATGCTTTACGCCCCTTGAGAAAGGTCTTCTGACCGAAAAGTGTGTCGGGGTGGACGGACATGTTGCAGTGACTACATTTGTGCAATCCAGTAAGGTACTAGTATTGATTGTAATGTATTTATACTCTGGGGTGTTTACCACTATGGATTGCATATATGTATGGACTGCTACTGAGATAGACATTTGATATGAATATTTGTCATGTGTAACATGCCTGTCTTAGGCTGGTTTCACATTGGCGTTTTTTCGGGTGCGTTTTTGCGGTAAAAAACGCATGGTGAAAAAACGCATGTAAACGCGTGTAAACGTTTTGACGCGTTTACACATGCGTTTGCGTTTTTTAAACGCATACTGAGAAATGTGTGACAGCTGCCAATCATCAAAATAAAGTAAAAAACCCACTATAAACAGAAATAGTTAGGGTTAGGGGTAGGGGTAGGGGTAGGGATCATAACCCTAACCCTAAAGGGATCCTACCCCTAACCCTAAGGGATCCTAACCCTAACCCTACCCCTACCCCTAACCCTAACCATAAAGGGATTAGGGTTAGGGTTAGGATCCCTTAGGGTTAGGGGTAGGGTTAGGTATAGGGGTAGGGTTAGGGTTAGGGTTAGGATCCCTTAGTGTTAGGGTTAGGGGTAGGGTTAGGGTTAGGGGTAGGGTTAGGGGTAGGGTTAGGTTCCCTTTA
The DNA here is from genome assembly GCF_032444005.1 of Ranitomeya imitator. Classification (NCBI taxonomy): domain Eukaryota; kingdom Metazoa; phylum Chordata; class Amphibia; order Anura; family Dendrobatidae; genus Ranitomeya; species Ranitomeya imitator. The sequence goes on along the minus strand of NC_091288.1, from coordinate 119,511,220 downwards.
TCACCTTTATCTTGGGGGGTGGCATATCAGTGTGTTTTCTGGTTTTTTAATAAAAAAACGCATGCGTTTTTTACCGCAAAAAACGCATGCACCAAAAAACGCATGCGTCCCCATTGACTCCAATGTATTTTTTGACCCCCAAAAAACGCATGAAAACGCATGCGTTTTTTTGTGGTCCAAAAAACGCTTCTAAAAATACTACAAGTAGCATTTCAGAAAATGAACGCATGCAGTAAAAAAACGCATGCGTCAAAAAACGCGACCAAACGCGTACACAAAAAAACGCAGGCGTTTTCAATTTTAAATATAGGGAAAAAAAACGCATGCGTTTTTTTGAAAAAAAAAAACGCTGCAGACACAAACGCAAGTGTGAAACCACCCTTAGGTGTTTTTGGGATGCTATAAACGATTTTACTGTTTTTTAGCCCTATGTCCCCTCTTTTTCCTGTTTTGATACTAGTAAAGATTTAATACTGGTGAATTCTGATGGGCTTCATGACTGATTTCCTTCCCCTCCCCTTTTTTCAATATGATTATTTGCAGTTGGGCCATATTGCAGTCCTATAGATTACATGTGGGATTATCTAAAGTATTTTATTAACGACGCTGGTGGAGGGTTCCTCCATTGATTTCCACTTTATTATGCTTGTCTCTATTTTGATTTGTTATTTTACTGTGTTATGCACACGTTTTTCTATTGACAAGATGGACTATAGAGCGAAAGAAAAAACTTGGCTCAGCCAGATGGTACAGGTTTTTGGTGCCAGTGGGACTGAGGCGCAGCGGCCGGGTACTCTGGGATGGGATGATATGCTGTCCTCTGTTAAGACAATGTTTATTAAACGTTCCAAACTTTGGTGGAGCAGGAATTTTTTAGAGAAATATGCTAAAGATAAAATGATCCCTAGAGGATTGAGGGTACGAGTGATCCCCGCCTTTCCTGTTGATGATGAGCAGTTTGTTGAGAGGTGGAAGTCGGCCTGTAGCTTGTGCTCATTTTCTCTTACTCAACTCCTCATTGACCTTAATACTACTAACATCAGTGAATTGGACTGCACAAGCAGAGTTGAGAATTGGTTGTCCCATCGAAAAAATACAGCACTTTGATGTGGATCTGGAGAAATCTATGGATACTCTAGTTAAAAAAAATACAGGAAACCCAATTGTCAAAATATAATCGTGATCTGAAAGACTATCAAACTAAAAGAGAATTTACCTATGGATAATAAAGAACAAACCGAGTATACATCAAACACCCTCTATTATATCTGTATCATCTTTCAGAGAGCAATCTGATACCTCAAATACTTCAGGATATTCAAGGTCAATTGTGGAGAATGGGAGACTCTGCAATCATTTGTATCATCTCTATAGGAGACGTACCAGCTACTCACCTGAATTCAACAAGATAATAAGTTGATTAATCTCAGCCAATACACTTTATCTAGATCTGATCTTTCATTATTGAGTAAGGGTCTTTCCTTTTCTCCTACTCCAGAATACGATACCTTCACGGCTATAAAAGATTTACATATCTTTGCGAGGTCGTCGTTGTTCAGACTGTATTTTTATAATAATGAAATTAATTATCTATTTCCCACAGAGGAGGAACAAAGTTCACTGAGGATCTTGGAGGAGTTGGCGGTCGAGCATAAATATGAAGGAGGTAAGATTCCTCCTTCCATTCGCCCACATTCCAAAAAGGTTCCCCCCCCCTTACATCAAATGCTAACATTAATCTGTTTGTACAGATAGTCAGTAGGGATCTAATGAAGATCCCTAGATTTAGCAAATCTGATAATTTATCTAGGGAAGAAAGTTTGAGGCTGAAATATTTTCTAAATCTACCGGATGTGGAGTTAAAACCTGCAGACAAAGGTGGTAATGTTGTGCTGTGGCCAAAAAAAATGTAGGAAGGAGGCTTTCCGGCAATTAAACAAAACTGAATGCTATAGAAACTTACATATAATCCTTTGTTGGCATTTTCAGACCAAATGGATGGTATAATTAAGCGGGCCGTTCAGCACGACATTATCACCAAAGATCTGGCATCTGCACTCCTGGCTAATGAACCAACAGTGGCTACTATGTACTTTCTTCCGAAGGTTCATAAAAATATTGAGACACCACCAGGACGCCCTATTACATGGGGGAGGGGAAACTTTTTGGAACATGTTAATAGGTGCATCGACCATTACCTCCAACCCATGGTAGCCAATCTTCTTTCCTTCCTCAAAGATACTGGGGAGTTGCTATGTAAGGTCGACAGCTTGTGCTTCGAGGGTGGCTCCCTTCTAATTTTGGTGTATGTGGAATCCCTCTGTACTAATATCAAACATAAAGACGGCATTGCTGCTGTTCGATATTTCTGGAGATATTCTATCTTGTCCCGTGGGTGTAGGGAACTTCTGCTGGAGCTATTGGAGTTCACCCTCACACACAATTATTTTACCTTCAAGGGATCCTTCTTCCTACAGCTCCAGGGGACTGCCATGGGGGCAGCCTTTGCACTGTCCTATGCAAATCTCTTCCTGGGGCTGTGGGAGAGGGATCTCTTCCTGTCAGACAACAAGTCGCCAATGGACTGCGTCCCCTTTTGGCCGGGGTACATTGACAACATATTCTTTTTCTAGCAGGGCACAGCCGTCGACCTTCAACAACTTATATCCGATCTGAACAACAATGACCTTAATATACATCTCACCTTTGAATGGGATACAGAGAGGGTTAATTTTTTGCATGTTACTATCTCTAAAGATCCAGCAGTGACTATCCAGACAGATATCTATAGGAAGTTATCAGCAACGAATACTTTGCTGCATGCCTCTTCTTGCCATGCCCATCGCATGATTAGATCTATACTTGTTGGTCAGTTTCTCCGCCTGCGCCGTATATGCTCAACCGATAGTGATTTTGAGAGGTGGGCAGAGGAATTGAAAACTAGGCTTATGGCGCGGTGATACAGCAGAAGAATAATCAAAAAAGTCTATCACAGGGCCAAGCATTCTTCACAGCATAATCTGCTGTATAAAACAAAACCTCCTGCCAACTCTGATGGTAATGGACAATTAAGATATATTACTACATATCATTCGCACTCCACCAGGGTACGTTCGGCAATGGAGAGGGCTTGGCCTATTCTACAGGTTGATCTTGTTGTTAAAAAATTCTTACCAAGTAGATAGTCTATAACATTTAGACAAACCAAAAATTTGCGTGACCATCTGACACATAGTCATATATTTAGGACAACAATTGACGACATTTTTACATAATTTTTCTTTGAAGGGTGGTTGCTCTCCGTGTAGTCACTGCATTGCCTGACCCAATATGGACAGATGTGATTCTTTTTCGAATTCTAGTGGTACAAGATAATATAAGATCAAAAAACGTATATCATGTACCACTAGATATGTGATACACTATGTTATCTGTCCATGTGGATTAATTTATGTTGGTCTCACAACTAAACAGCTTAAGGTCCACATAAAAGAACATGTCCTTGGTAGGGTTGAGCGAAACGGGTCGTTCATTTTCAAAAGTCGCCGACTTTTGGCAAAGTCGGGTTTCATGAAACCCGATCCGACCCCTATGCGGGGTCGGCCATGCGGTACGCGACTTTCGCGCCAAAGTCGCGTTTCAATTACGCGAAAAGCGCCATTTCTCAGCCAATGAAGGTAAACGCAGAGTGTGGGCAGCGTGATGACATAGGTCCTGGTCCCCACCATCTTAGAGAAGGGCATTGCAGTGATTGGCTTGCTGTCTGCGGCTTCACAGGGGCTATAAAGGGGCGTTCCCGCCGACCGCCATGTTACTGCTGCTGATCTGAGCTTAGGGATAGGTTGCTGCCGCTTCGTCAGAAGCAGGGATAGCGTTAGGCAGGGTCCATTAACCACCAAACCGCTTGTGCTGTAGCGATTTCCACTGCCCAACACCACCTTCGGTGTGCAGGGACAGTGGAAGCTACATTTTTTTTTTTTCCTCAGCGCTGTAGCTCATTGGGCTGCCCTAGAAGGCTCCCTGATAGCTGCATTGCTGTGTGTACGCCGCTGTGCAAACCAACTGCTTTTTTCAAAGCACAAATCCTCTTGTTCCTTCCTTTCTGCACAGCTATCTTGTTTGTTTGTCCACACTTTTTATTTCATTTGTGCATCAGTCCACTCCTTATTGCTGCCTGCCATACCTGGCTGAGATTACTGTAGGGAGATAGTAATTGAAGGACAGTTCCTTTTTTTTTTTTGTGGGAGATTAAGATTGGCATTTCTGGTAGAGTGCCATCCCTGTCTGTGCCATCTCTCACTCAGTGGGCCATAGAAAGCCTATTTATTTTTTTGCTTGATTTGGGTTCTAAAATCTACCTGAAAAAATCACTACATCAATCAGTGGGAGAAAAATATTGGCCTCAGGGCTTGTGTGCCACTCCTGACTCCTGTGTGTGCCATCTCTCACTCAGTGGGCCATAGAAAGCCTATTTATTTTTTTGCTTGATTTGGGTTCCAAAATCTACCTGAAAAAATCACTACCTCAATCAGTGGGAGAAAAATATTGGCCTCAGGGCTTGTGTGCCACTCCTGAGCGTGCCATCTCTCTCACAAATAGTGGGCCATAGAAAGCCTATTTATTTATTTTTTTTTTGTTTTATAAATTCTCCCTGTAAAAAAAAAAGGGAGATTAATATTGGCCTTTGGGCTTGTGTGCCAGTCCTAAGCGTGCCATCTCTCTCTCTCAGATAGTGGGCCATAGAAAGCCTATTTATTTTTTTGGTTGATTTGGGTTCTAAATTCTACCTGGAAAAATCAATAAATCAATCAGTGGGAGATAAATATTGGCCTCTGGGCTTGTGTGCCACTCCTGACTCCTGTGTGCGTCATCTCTCACTCAGTGGGCCATAGAAAGCCTATTTTTTGTTTTATTTGTTTTCTAAATTCTCCCTGAAAAAATCATTTTATTTTATTTGGTTTCTAAATTCTTCCTGAAAAAATCATTTTTTTTTATTATTTTTTTTTTCTAAAGTCTCCCTGAAAAAAAAAAAAAAATCAAATCAGTGGGAGATTAATATTGCCCTTTCTGCTTGTGTGCCAGTCTTGACTCCTGGGTGTGCCATCTCTCTCTCTCTCTCTCTCTCTCTCCCCAATTGTGGGCCATAGAAAGCCTATTTATTTTTTTGCTTGATTTGGGTTCCAAAATCTACCTGAAAAAATCACTACATCAATCAGTGGGAGAACAATATTGGCCTGTGGGCTTGTGTGCCACTCCTGACTCCTGTGTGCGTCATCTCTCACTCAGTGGGCCATAGAAAGCCTATTTTTTGTTTTATTTGTTTTCTAAATTCTCCCTTAAAAAATCATATTATTTTATTTGGTTTCTAAATTCTTCCTGAAAAAATCATTTTTTTTTATTATTTTTTTTTCTAAAGTCTCCCTGAAAAAAAAAAAAAAAATCAAATCAGTGGGAGATTAATATTTACATTAAATATCCCCACAGTTTTAAGCGTGCCCTAAAAACTCATTTGTTCAGACTGGCCTACCGCCTCAATGCATTAGCCTAACGATCCCTGTGTGGCCTATTTATAATAAAAAAAAAAAAAAAAAGGTTCCTCGCATCATGTTCTCATACACTTTATGCAGTATTAGCCCTCTGTGTCTGTACTGCTACATACTGGTTCATGCAGCTTTACATGAACACCTGAGCCTTACACTATAGCTGGTCCGAATAACTAAAGCAATTGTTACCATCCACCTCTCGTGTCTCCCCTTTTCCCCATAGTTTGTAAGCTTGCGAGCAGGGCCCTCACTCCTCCTGGTATCTGTTTTGAACTGTATTTCTGTTATGCTGTAATGTCTATTGTCTGTACAAGTCCCCTCTATAATTTGTAAAGCGCTGCGGAATATGTTGGCGCTATATAAATAAAAATTATTATTATTATTATTATTATACATTTGGGCTTCAGTGACAGTCCTGCGTGTGGGGCATCTCTCTCATTTGTTGCAAAAACAACAGAGTGTGTAACATTGTGCCTGATTTTCGTTGTGGTCTCACCCACCTGTAAAGGGGTAGCTAAATCATACTGAAGTTATAGCTCACCGTGTAAGTTGTGTGACAGCAACAAATACCGTTAGTTTGGTTACGTTTTTAAAACAATGAGGAAGTCTGGTGGAAGAGGTCGTGGCCGGGGGCGTTCATTGTCAGCTGGTAATGAGGGTAGTGGTAGTGGTGGAGCATCAGGTGGTCGTGGGAAAAAAAATATTGCACCTAAGTCTGGAGCTGTGGAGCCAGGTTCGTCGTCTGGCTACACAAGGCCTCGAACGCTCCCTTTTTTGGGAGTAGGAAAACCGCTTTTAAAGCCGGAGCAGCAAGAACAAGTTTTGGCTTATCTTGCTGACTCAGCCTCTAGCTCTTTTGCCTCCTCTCGTGAAACTGGTAAATGTAAAAGCAGTGCGTCGTTAGTGGATGTTCACGGTCAGGGACAAGTCGCTTCCTTGTCCTCTTCAGCAAAAACAACAACAGAGAAGAATGCAGCAGGCGACACAACGGGTTACTCCATGGAGCTCTTTACACATACCGTCCCTGGCTTAGAAAGTGAAGCAGTTAACAGTCCATGCCCATTACAAGTTGAATCTGACATGGAGTGCACTGATGCACAGCCACAGCCAGACTACTATGCTGGTCCTTTGACTCAGACCACAACATTGCCCTCGCAGGGTAATGATCAAGAATCAGACCCTGATGAGACTATGTTGCCCCATCACGAACGCTATAACACCGACCGACACGGTGACACAGACGAAGTTGCACACGAGCTACAAGAAGAGGTAATAGATGACCCAGTTCTTGACCCCGATTGGCAGCCATTGGGAGAACAGGGTGCAGGCGGCAGCAGTTCTGAAGCGGAGGAGGAGGGGCCGCAGCAGGCATCAACATCGCAACAGGTTCCATCTGCCGGGCCCGTATCTTGCCCAAAACGCGTGGCAAAGCCAAAACCTGTTGGAGGACAGCGTGGCCATCCGGTTAAAGCTCAGTCTGCAATGCCTGAAAAGGTATCCGATGCTAGAAAGAGTGCAGTCTGGCATTTTTTTAAACAACATCCAATTGATCAGCGCAAAGTCATCTGTCAAAAATGTTCAACTACCTTAAGCAGAGGGCAGAATCTGAAAAGTCTCAATACAAGCTGCATGCATAGACATTTAACCACCATGCATTTGCAAGCTTGGACTAACTACCAAACGTCCCTTAAGGTTGTAGCACCCTCGGCCAATGAAGCTAGTCATCAACGCAACATCCCTTCCGGCAGTGTAGGGCCACCATTTTCTGCACCACCTGCAGTATCTGTGCAGGTTTCTTTGCCAGGCCAAAGCAGTCAGGGTCAGGGAATCACCAGTTTCGTAGTAGGAAACACTGCATCTAGGGCACCGGCGGCAACAATACCATCTCCCACCATCTCTCAGTCTGCCATGTCCACCGGCACCCCCGCTAGTTCCACGATCTCCAGCTCTCCAGTCCAGCTCACCCTACATGAGACTATGGTTAGAAAAAGGAAGTACTTAGCCTCGCATCCGCGTACACAGGGTTTGAACGCCCACGTAGCTAGACTAATCTCGTTAGAGATGATGCCCTACCGGTTAGTTGAAAGCGAACCTTTCAAAGCCCTGATGGACTACGCTGTACCACGCTACGAGCTACCCAGTCGACACTTCTTTTCCAGAAAAGCCATCCCAGCCCTCCACCAGCATGTTAAAGAGCGCATCGTCCATGCACTCAGGCAATCTGTGAGCACAAAGGTGCACCTGACAACAGATGCATGGACCAGTAGGCATGGCCAGGGACGTTACGTGTCCATCACGGCACACTGGGTGAATGTTGTGGATGCAGGGTCCACAGGGGACAGCAAGTTTGGGACAGTTCTGCCTAGCCCACGGTCTAGGAAACAGTTGGCTGTAGCTGTTCGCACCCCCTCCTCCTCCTCCTCCTCTTCATCCTCCTGCAGAAGCGAGAGCTTGTCCACAGACCGCAGTCGCACAACCACTCCATCCGCAGCTTCCACTGTTGCACACCAGGTCTCCCATTATGGGGCAGCTACTGGCAAACGTCAGCAGGCTGTATTGGCTATGAAGTGTTTGGGCGACAACAGACACACCGCGGAAGTTCTGTCCGAGTTCTTGCAGAAAGAAACGCAGTCGTGGCTGGGCACTGTAGATCTTGAGGCAGGCAAGGTAGTGAGTGATAACGGAAGGAATTTCATGGCTGCCATCTCCCTTTCCCAACTGAAACACATTCCTTGCCTGGCTCACACCTGAGCTTCCTGAAAAGTTATCCGGGGTTATCCGACCTGCTCCTCAAAGTGCGTGGACTTTGCTCACATATCCACCGTTCGCCCGTACACTCCAGCCGTATGCAGACCTATCAGCGTTCTTTGAACCTTCCCCAGCATCGCCTAATCATAGACGTTGCAACAAGGTGGAACTCAACACTGCACATGCTTCAGAGACTGTGTGAACAGAGGCGGGCTGTTATGTTTTTGTGGGAGGATACACATACACGGGCAGGCAGTAGGATGGCAGACATGGAGTTGTCAGGTGTGCAGTGGTCGAAGATTCAAGACATGTGTCAAGTCCTTCAGTGTTTTGAGGAATGCACACGGCTGATTAGTGCAGACAACGCCATAATAAGCATGAGCATACCCCTAATGCGTCTGCTGATGCAAAGTTTGACGCACATAAAGGATCAGGCGTCTGCAGCTGAGGAAGAGGAAAGCCTTGATGACAGTCAGCCATTGTCTGGCTAGGGCAGTGTACAGGACGAGGTAGCGGGCGAAGAGGAGGAGGAGGACAAGGAGGATGATGGGGATGATTATATTTTTAATGAGGAAGCTTTTCCGGGGCCACTGGAAATTGGTGGCGCGGCAAGGCCGGGTTCTGGTTTTTGGAGGGACACAAGTGACGTTGATTTGCCTGAAACTGCCCCTCAACCAAGCACAACCGCAGATTTGAGAACTGGAACTTTGGCCCACATGGCGGATTATGCCTTACGTATCCTCAAAAGGGACACACGCATAACTAAAATGATGAACGATGATGATTACTGGTTGGCCTGCCTCCTTGATCCTCGCTATAAAGGCAAATTGCAAAATATAATGCCACATGAGAACTTGGAACTAATATTAGCAACCAAACAATCAACTCTTGTTGACCGTTTACTTCTGGCATTCCCTGCACACAGCGCCCGTGATCGTTCTCACACGAGCTGCAGGGGCCAGCAGACCAGAGGTGTTAGAGGGGCAGAAATCAGAAGTGGCGTTGGCCAGAGGGGTTTTCTGACCAGGTTGTGGAGTGATTTTGCTATGACCGCAGACAGGACAGGTACTGCAGCATCAATTCAAAGTGACAGGAGACAACATTTGTCCAGTATGGTTACAAACTATTTTTCATCCCTTATCGACGTTCTCCCTCAACCGTCATTCCCATTTGATTTCTGGGCATCCAAATTAGACACCTGGCCAGAATTGGCAGAATATGCATTGCAGGAGCTTGCTTGCCCGGCAGCTAGTGTCCTATCAGAAAGAGTATTCAGTGCTGCAGGTTCAATACTAACAGAAAAAAGGACTCGTCTGGCTACCCAAAATGTAGATGATCTAACCTTCATTAAAATGAACCACAACTGGATTTCGAAATCTTTTGCCCCACCTTGCCCGGCTGACACCTAGCTTTCCTATGAAAAGGTCTTACCTGTGGACTATTCTGAATGACTTTTCCAATCGTAATTTTCTGCACCTGATTGTCCAGCATACGACATGTTTACACCTCACTAAATGGCCAAACTCCCCACACGGGGCCGTGGTATCGCCACTTGGCGCCAGCACCCGTGAGAGTGCTGTTTGTCTGAAGAGGTGGGTGTGCCCGCTTTTGGTCGACGGCACTGCCACTGGGTCCCTCATAGTACAATAAAGTGTCTCTGGCGGTGGTGGTGCGCACCCAACGTCAGACACACCATTGTAATATGAGGGGCCCTGGGCCTGTACCGCCGGCCACAAGACAGTTCCCCCCCCCAGCTCAAACAGTGCTCTACCACTTGCAAAATTATCTCTCACAGCTCCACCAATGTTTAGTCTATGCGCTGACAACCTTCAATGCCTGGCACTCACAATACCATTGTATTGACATTTTTGTTATGTTAGGCCTTCGAAGCCTGTCTGCGGTCACTCCTTCCACTAGGCCTCCACTGACCACACCACTGCTGCCCGTGTACCCCTGGAACCAATTTAAAATTGCCTACAGCCAGCCCAATTTTTTTATTTTAGGCCTTCGATGCCTGTCTGCGGTCACTCCTTCCACTAGGCCTCCACTGACCACACCACTGCTGCCCGTGTACCCCTGGAACCAATTTAAAATTGCCTACAGCCAGCCCAATTTTTTTATTTTAGGCCTTCGATGCCTGTCTGCGGTCACTCCTTCCACTAGGCCTCCACTGACCACACCACTGCTGCCTGTGTACCCCTGGAACCAATTTAAAATTGCCTACAGCCAGCCCAATTTTTTTATTTTAGGCCTTCGATGCCTGTCTGCGGTCACTCCTTCCACTAGGCCTCCACTGACCACACCACTGCTGCCCGTGTACCCCTGGAACCAATTTAAAATTGCCTACAGCCAGCCCAATTTTTTTATTTTAGGCCTTCGATGCCTGTCTGCGGTCACTCCTTCCACTAGGCCTCCACTGACCACACCACTGCTGCCCGTGTACCCCTGGAACCAATTTAAAATTGCCTACAGCCAGCCCAATTTTTTTATTTTAGGCCTTCGATGCCTGTCTGCGGTCACTCCTTCCACTAGGCCTCCACTGACCACACCACTGCTGCCCGTGTACCCCTGGAACCAATTTAAAATTGCCTACAGCCAGCCCAATTTTTTTATTTTAGGCCTTCGATGCCTGTCTGCGGTCACTCCTTCCACTACGCCTCCACTGACCACACCACTGCTGCCCGTGTTCCCCTGGAACCAATTTAAAATTGACTACAGCCATGTGTTATTATTTTAGGCCTTCGATGCCTGTCTGCGGTCACTCCTTCCACTAGGCCTCCACTGACCACACCACTGCTGCCCGTGTACCCCTGGAACCAATTTAAAATTGCCTACAGCCAGCCCAATTTTTTTATTTTAGGCCTTCGATGCCTGTCTGCGGTCCGTTCTTTCTACTACTACTACACTGACCAGGCCACTGCTGCCCGTGTTCCCCTGGAACCAATTTAAAATTGCCTACAGCCATGTGTTATTATGTTAGGCCTTCGAAGCGTGTCTGCGGTCCTTCCTTCCAATAGTTCTCCACTGACCAGACCAATGCTGGCCGTGTACCCCTGGAACCCAGCTGAAAGTGCATGTAGCCTCCTTTTTTTCTTTGTTTTATATTTAGAAAGCCCAGATGAACTACACTGTGTAACGGTTTCAAGCTACCCAGTCGACACTTCTTTTGCGAGAAAAGCCATCCCAGCCCTCCACCGGCATGAAAAAGTCTGCATTGTCATAGCACTCAGGCAATCAAACAGTAGAAAGGTGCACCTGACAAGAGACGCATGGACCAGTAGGCATGTCCACAAAAAGTTACGTGTCCATTACTGCGCACTGCGTTAATGTGTTGGATGCATGGTCCACAGGGGACAGCCTACAAAGTCTGTCTGCAGTCCCTAATTCCAATTTTCCTCCGCTGACCACACCACTGCTGCCCATGTACCCCTGGAACCAATTTTACAGTGTCTACAGCCTAATTTTGTTATGTTAGGCCTACTACGCCTGTCTGCGGTCCCTCCTTCCAATACTCGTCCACTGACCACACCACTGCTGCCCGTGGACCCCTGGAACCTATTTTTAATTGCATAGAGCATCCTTTTTGTAATAGTAGGCGTACAAAGTCGGTCTGCGGTCCACTATTGAAATTGTCCTCCACTGCCCAGAGCACTGCTGCTTGTGTACCCCTGTAACTTTTTTAAACTGCAGTGAGCCACATTTTTGGTTTGACTCCTACTACCTGTGTCTGTCTGCGCCACTCAATTCAGCTGTGTTCCTTTGAAAAAAGCAGAGCGTCAATAGTCTTGTTTTCAGCCTCTAGGAATTTAAAAATGCATTGGGGGTACAACTTTGGTAGGGCCTACTAACGGTGTCTGCCTCCCCAAGGTGTGCACCAGGTTTCCTCTCCATTGCTTCGATCTTCATGCTCTCGTTTAGTAGTTGTTGGAAACTACGCTGCATTAGGCCTATAAATTGGGTATGGGGTGTAGAGAGATGGTGTGTTCCACTCCAAGGTGTTCTCCTGGTTGCCTTTCCTGAGCTTCGATCTTCATGCTCTCGTTTAGTAGTTGACGGAAACTACGCTGCATTAGGCCTACAAATTGGGTATGGGGTGTAGAGAGATGGTGTGTTCCACTTCAAGGTGTTCCCCAGGTTGCCTTTCCTGAGCTTCGATCTTCATGCTCTCGTTTAGTAGTTGTCGGAAACTACGCTGCATTAGGCCTACAAATTGGGTATGGGGTGTAGAGAGATGGTGTGTTACACTCCAAGTTGTTCTCCTGGTTGCCTTTCCTGAGCTTCGATCTTCATGCTCTCGTTTTGTAGTTGTCGGAAACTACGCTGCATTAGGCCTACAAATTGGGTATGGGGTGTAGAGAGATGGTGTGTTACACTCCAAGGTGTTCCCCAGGTTGCCTTTCCTGAGCTTCGATCTTCATGCTCTCGTTTAGTAGTTGTTGGAAACTACGCTGCATTAGGCCTACAAATTGGGTATTGGGTGTAGAGAGATGGTGTGTTACACTCCAAGGTGTTCCCCAGGTTTCCTCTCCATTGCTTCGATCTTCATGCTCTCGTTTAGTAGTTGTTGGAAACTACACTGCATTAGGCCAACAAATTGGGTATGGGGTGTAGAGAGATGGTGTGTTCCACTCCAAGGTGTTCTCCTGGTTGCCTTTCCTGAGCTTCGATCTTCATGCTCTCGTTTAGTAGTTGTCGGAAACTACGCTGCATTAGGCCTACAAATTGGGTATGGGGTGTAGAGAGATGGTGTGTTACACTCCAAGGTGTTCCCCAGGTTTCCTCTCCATTGCTTCGATCTTCATGCTCTCGTTTAGTAGTTGTTGGAAACTACACTGCATTAGGCCTACAAATTGAGTATGGGGTGTAGAGAGATGGTGTGTTCCACTCCAAGTTGTTCTCCTGGTTGCCTTTCCTGAGCTTCGATCTTCTTGCTCTCGTTTAGTAGTTGTCGGAAACTATGCTGCATTAGGCCTACAAATTGGGTATGGGGTGTAGAGAGATGGTGTGTTACACTCCAAGGTGTTCCCCAGGTTGCCTTTCCTGAGCTTCGATCTTCATGCTCTCGTTTAGTAGTTGTCGGAAACTACGCTGCATTAGGCCTACAAATTGGGTATGGGGTGTAGAGAGATGGTGTGTTACACTCCAAGGTGTTCACCAGGTTGCCTTTCCTGAGCTTCGATCTTCATGCTCTCGTTTAGTAGTTGTCGGAAACTACGCTGCATTAGGCCTACAAATTGGGTATGGGGTGTAGAGAAATGGTGTGTTACACTCCAAGGTGTTCCCCAGGTTTCCTCTCCATTGCTTCGATCTTCATGCTCTCGTTTAGTAGTTGTTGGAAACTACACTGCATTAGGCCTACAAATTGGGTATGGGGTGTAGAGAGATGGTGTGTTCCACTCCAAGGTGTTCTCCTGGTTGCCTTTCCTGAGCTTCGATCTTCATGCTCTCGTTTAGTAGTTGTTGGAAACTACACTGCATTAGGCCTACAAATTGGGTATGGGGTGCAGAGAGATGGTGTGTTCCACTCCAATGTGTTCTCCAGGTTTCCTCTCCATTGCTTCGATCTTCATGCTCTCATTTAGTAGTTGTTGGAAACTACGCTGCATTAGGCCTACAAATTGGGTATGGGGTGTAGAGAGATGGTGTGTTACACTCCAAGGTGTTCCCCAGGTTGCCTTTCCTGAGCTTCGATCTTCATGCTCTCGTTTAGTAGTTGTCGGAAACTACGCTGCATTAGGCCTACAAATTGGGTATGGGGTGTAGAGAGATGGTGTGTTACACTCCAAGGTGTTCCCCAGGTTGCCTTTCCTGAGCTTCGATCTTCATGCTCTCGTTTAGTAGTTGTCGGAAACTACGCTGCATTAGGCCTACAAACTGGGTATGGGGTGTAGAGAGATGGTGTGTTACACTCCAAGGTGTTCCCCAGGTTGCCTTTCCTGAGCTTCGATCTTCATGCTCTCGTTTAGTAGTTGTCGGAAACTACGCTGCATTAGGCCTACAAATTGGGTATGGGGTGTAGAGAGATGGTGTGTTACACTCCAAGGTGTTCCCCAGGTTTCCTCTCCATTGCTTCGATCTTCATGCTCTCGTATAGTAGTTGTTGGAAACTACACTGCATTAGGCCTACAAATTGGGTATGGGGTGTAGAGAGATGGTGTGTTCCACTCCAAGGTGTTCTCCAGGTTTCCTCTCCATTGCTTCGATCTTCATGCTCTCGTTTAGTAGTTGTTGGAAACTACGCTGCATTAGGCCTACAAATTGGGTATGAGGTGTAGAGAGATGGTGTGTTCCACTCCAAGGTGTTCTCCTGGTTACCTTTCCTGAGCTTCGATCTTCATGCTCTCGTTTAGTAGTTGTTGGAAACTACGCTGCATTAGGCCTACAAATTGGGTATGGGGTGTAGAGAGATGGTGTGTTACACTCCAAGGTGTTCCCCAGGTTGCCTTTCCTGAGCTTCGATCTTCATGCTCTCGTTTAGTAGTTGTCGGAAACTACGCTGCATTAGGCCTACAAACTGGGTATGGGGTGTAGAGAGATGGTGTGTTACACTCCAAGGTGTTCCCCAGGTTGCCTTTCCTGAGCTTCGATCTTCATGCTCTCGTTTAGTAGTTGTCGGAAACTACGCTGCATTAGGCCTACAAATTGGGTATGGGGTGTAGAGAGATGGTGTGTTACACTCCAAGGTGTTCCCCAGGTTTCCTCTCCATTGCTTCGATCTTCATGCTCTCGTATAGTAGTTGTTGGAAACTACACTGCATTAGGCCTACAAATTGGGTATGGGGTGTAGAGAGATGGTGTGTTCCACTCCAAGGTGTTCTCCAGGTTTCCTCTCCATTGCTTCGATCTTCATGCTCTCGTTTAGTAGTTGTTGGAAACTACGCTGCATTAGGCCTACAAATTGGGTATGAGGTGTAGAGAGATGGTGTGTTCCACTCCAAGGTGTTCTCCTGGTTACCTTTCCTGAGCTTCGATCTTCATGCTCTCGTTTAGTAGTTGTTGGAAACTACGCTGCATTAGGCCTACAAATTGGGTATGGGGTGTAGAGAGATGGTGTGTTACACTCCAAGGTGTTCCCCAGGTTTCCTCTCCATTGCTTCGATCTTCATGCTCTCGTTTAGTAGTTGTTGGAAACTACACTGCATTAGGCCTACAAATTGGGTATGGGGTGTAGAGAGATGGTGTGTTCCACTCCAAGGTGTTCTCCTGGTTGCCTTTCCTGAGCTTCAATCTTCATGCTCTCGTTTAGTAGTTGTTGGAAACTACGTTGCATTAGGCCTACAAATTGGGTATGGGGTGTAGAGAGATGTTGTGTTACACTCCAAGGTGTTCCCCAGGTTTCCTCTCCATTGCTTCGATCTTCATGCTCTCGTTTAGTAGTTGTTGGAAACTACACTGCATTAGGCCTACAAATTGGGTATGGGGTGTAGAGAGATGGTGTGTTCCACTCCAAGGTGTTCTCCAGGTTGCCTTTCCTGAGCTTCTATCTTCAGGCTCTCATTAAATTGTAGTTAAATGGAACAACTGCATTTGGCATACTAGTTGGTTTGGGGCCTACTATCGGTGTCTGCCACTCCTTGCTGTTCTCCTGGTTTCCTGTCCTGAAATTCCATTTTCAGGCTCCCGTTAAGTAGTTGTTAATGTTAGACTGCATTTGGCCTACTAGTTGGGTTGGGGCCTACTATCGGTGTCTGCCACTCTCTGCTGTTCTCCTCCACTGAACAAAGCTGTGCCGCCTGTTTACTACGGTTGCCAATTTTGAACTGCATTTAGACTACTTACTGATTTGGGCCTACTCTCTGTGTCAGCCTCTCATTCCAGTTGTCCTCCACTGCAATGCCCCCTGGTTACTCCTGTGTTACCAATTTTGAACTGCATTTAGCCCACTTTATTCTTTGGGCCTATATCTGTGTTTCCTCCTCATCCTGCCCATTGCCCAGCCAGTGATAGATGAGTCTGCTGGTACATTGACCCATAACGCAAAATTCCCCGTGCACGCTACATAGCAAGATTGTGACCCTGCTGAAAGTCAGGTTCCTCTTCCCGCATACCATCTTACACGGGGACAAAGAGGAAGGTGCAGATGAAAGTGCAGGTTCCTTCATCAGGTGGGGGGAGGAATACTAGTTGGCGACGTCACTGGCACAGGGCCTCTCATAGTACGCAAATGTGTTGCTGCCGGTGGGAGGCGCCCCCGCTGTGCAAACACACCGCTGTACTTTGAGGGGCCCTGTGCCAGTGCCAATGCCAACGAGTGGGCCCCCCCTGCTTGCTCAGGATCACAGCACTTGCAAAGTTGAAATACTTACCTCTCCCTGCTCCACTGCCGTGACGTGGTCCAGATTTACTGGGCCCACTAATTACTTGAACCAGCCCTACCCCCCACAACTTTAGCCAAATGACCCCCAATTTCAAATGCCTTCCAATTATTATAAGCTAAATTACGATTGACAAGCTTCTGTAACAAGAATGGATGTTTTTGCCATTAAAATGGGCAGTGTAGGTGTTTTCCTGGCCTCCACTCACTGCCGACTATGCTCCCCTATTGACTTGCATTGGGTTTCGTGTTTCGGGCGATACCCGACTTTTCGCGATAATCGGCCGATTCCACTCGACTCGACTTCTAAGATAGTCGGGTTTCGCGAAACACGACTCGACTCTAAAAAGGTCAAGGTCGCTCAACCCTAGTCCTTGGGATACAGGCTGCAATGACACACAAGGATTACTGAGAGAAGTAATATGGGAACATATACCTTCTTCACAAGTTTTCAACAACTTGATAAATTGGGCAAAACATTTAGTGTATATTTGCTGCATTATTTTTATATATGCTGGGAACGTTTCATCCACTGCCTTTTGACCTTTTAATGTTATGTAATTATGTAACTATACCTCAAGATTATTATTATAATTATAATTGGTATTATGTATTTATATCCATCAATGGTGGTAACATCATTATTATTATGTCCATAGGCTCCTAATGGGCTATACATTGCAGGGATTAACGTTCATTGTTTGGATATATGATTCATGTGTGTATATACAGTACAGACCAAAAGTTTGGACACACCTTCTCATTTAAAGAATTTTCTGTATTTTCATGACTATGAAAATTGTATATTCACACTGAAGGCATCAAAACTATGAATTACCACATGTGGAATTATATACTTTACAAAAAAGTGTGAAACAACTGAAAATATGTCTTGTATTCTAGGCTCTTCAAAGTTGCCACCTTTTGCTTTAATGACTGCTTTGCACACCCATGGCATTCTCTTGATGAGCTTCAAGAGGTAGCAACCAGAAATGGTCTTCCAACAATCTTGAAGGAGTTCCCAGAGATGCTTAGCCCTTGTTGGCTCTTTTGCCTTCACTCTGCAGTCCAGCTCACCCCAAACCATCTCGACTGGGTTCAGGTCTGGCGTAGCACCCCATCACTCTCCTTCTTGGTCAAATAGCCCTTACACAGCCTGGAGGTGTGTTTGGGGTCATTGTCCTGTTGAAAAATAAATGATGGTCCAGCTAAACGCAAACCAGTTGGAATAGCATGCCACTGCAAGATGTTGTGGTAGCCATGCTGGTCCAGTATGCCTTCAATTTTGAATACATCCCCAACAGTGTCAACAGCAAAGCACCCCCACACAATCACACCTCCTCGTCCATGCTTCACTGTGGGAACCAGGCATGTAGAGTCCATCCGTTCACCTTTTCTGCGTCACACAAAGACACGGTGGTTGGAACCAAAGATCTCAAATTTGGACTCATCAGACCAAAGCACAAATTTCCACTGGTCTAATGTCCATTCATTGTGTTCTTTAGCCCAAACAAGTCTCTTCTGCTTGTTGCCTGTCCTTAGCAGTGGTTTACTAGCAGCTATTTTACCATGAAGGCCTGCTGCACAAAGTCTCATCTTAACAGTTGTTGTAGAGATGTGTCTGCTGCTAGAACTCTGTGTGGCAATGACCTGGTCTCTAATCTGAGCTGCTGTTAACTGGCGAATTCTGAGGCTGGTGACATGGATAAACTTATCCTCAGAAGCAGAGATCTTCCTTTCCTGGGGTGGTCCTCATGTGAGCCAGTTTCTTTGTAGCGCTTGATGGTTTTTGCAACTGCACTTTGGGACACTTTCAAAGTTTTCCCAATTTTTCAGACTGACTGACTTTCATTTCTTAAAGTAATGATGGCCACTCTTTTTTCTTTACTTAGCTGCTTTTTCTTGCCATAATACAAAGTCTTGCGTCTCTCAACTTTCTCTTCACAATATCCCACAGATTCTCTATGGGGTTCAGGTCAGGAGAGTTGGCAGGCCAATTGAGCACAGTAATACCATGGTCAGTAAACCATTTACCAGTGGTTTTGGCACTGTGAGCAGGTGCCAGGTCGTGCTGAAAAATGAAATCTTCATCTCCATAAAGTATTTCAGCCGATGGAAGCATGAAGTGCTCCAAAATCTCCTGATAGCTAGCTGCATTGACCCTGCCCTTGATGAAACACAGTGGACCAACACCAGCAGCTGACATGGCACCCCACACCATCACTGACTGTGGGTACTTGACACTGGACTTCAGGCATTTTGGCATTTCCTTCTCCCCAGTCTTCCTCCAGACTCTGGCACCTTGATTTCCGAATGACATGCAAAATTTGCTTTCATCAGAAAAAAGTACTTGGGACCACTTAGCAACAGTCCAGTGCTGCTTCTCTGTAGCTCAAAAGTGCCTTTACCTGGGGAATGCTGCACCTGTAGTCCATTTCCTGCACACGCCTGTGCACGGTGGCTCTGGATGTTTCCACACCAGACTCAGTCCACTGCTTCCTCAGGTTCCCCAAGGTCTGGAATCGGTCCTTCTCCACAATCTTCCTCAGGGTCCGGTCTCTCCTCTTCTCGTTGTACAGCGTTTTCTGCCACATTGTTTCCTTCCAACAGACTTACCATTGAGGTGCCTTGATACAGCACTCTGGGAACAGCCTATTTGTTGAGAAATTTCTTTCTGGGTCTTACCCTCTTGCTTGAGGGTGTCAATGATGGCCTTCTTGACATCTGTCAGGTCGCTAGTCTTACCCATGATGGGGGTTTTGAGTAATGAACCAGGCATGGAGTTTATAAAAGCCTCAGGTATCTTTTGCATGTGTTTAGAGTTAATTAGTTGATTCAGAAGATTAGGGTAATAGGTCGTTTAGAGAACCTTTTCTTGATATGCTAATTTATTGAGACAGGTTTTTTGGGTTATCAGGAGTTGTATGCCAAAATCATCAGTATTAAAACAATAAAAGACCTGACAAATTTCAGTTGGTGGATAATGAATCTATAATATATGAAAGTTTAATTGTAATCATTACATTATGGTAAATAATGAAATTTAACACTATATGCTAATTTTTTGAGAAGGACCTGTATATATATATATATATATATATATATATATATATATATATATATATATATATATATATATATATATATATACACAGAGAGAGAGAGAGAGAGAAGAGGAAGAAAAATATGCGGCACTCACCCCAATATGGCTGTGAAGATCGTGAAATTTATTGGAGAACAAATTGAAAATACATCCATCAGGACATCAGGTAAACATGAGGGTGCGGTATGGGAGCAAGGACGACGGCCGTTTCGCACACACAGGTGCTTCGACGGGTCCGGACGATTCTCCAATAAAGTTCACGATCTTCACAGCCATATTGGGGTGAGTGCCGCATATTTTTCTTCCTCTTCTCTATATTTGGACTTCCCGCTGAATATTTTTTATGCAGAGCACCATTACCCGGAGCTTTCGTGACGCCTGACATACAGCCGCCCATTAATAGTCCCGTTTTGGAATACGTTACTGCTCTAATGCCATCCTATTCTTTGTATTTGATATATATATATATATATAAATATACCATATATATAAAAAAATAACAGCAGCACATGTACATGAATCTAGGCCATGTGAAAACACAGACAAATATTCAATATGAATTATACTTCTCAAAAATATTTTTTCACAAAAAGTTTTTCAAAAAGTTTTTTCAGAAAACTTACAGTTGTAGATGAAATGAAGATGCTTAGCGCATAAATTGGCCAATTCATGTGTGCCCATCAACCACGGCAAGGTGATCTACCTCTGATGGGGCTAACTCTACCAAACATGCCACTCTTGGGCCACCTGCCTACAACTCTGGACAAAACATGTCACTCCGGGCTAAACCTTCAATTTTTGGGCAGGTAGAGTTGATTACCGCCACCTGCAAGGTCAATGGGAGGAGTGCAAGATCAGTCTGGATGCAGCCACATCCACATATTAAATAGAGAAAAAAAGCCAACCAGCACTCCTAATGTGAACACGTGCAAGCTGTAAGCTGTATCATATAGACAAAAAAGAAGAACACAATGTTAGGGGTCAAGATCCCGCCTCTGCACAGGAGGAATCTCGGGCCATCTCCGCTGCGGTCTCCCATTCTTCTCCTGCCGCAGTGGAGCCTGCTCAGCGGTCTCCGAAAGTTGCACCATGTCTTATTTTTGGGGTGGGGTGGGGTGGGGGGGTGGGAGGGGGGGGGGAGGGGTTTCTTATTTTCTCAAGAAAAAGAATTGACAAATTTTTTTTGAACAAAAAAATTAACAATTATTAACATGCCAGCGTATGCTGAAAAGTAGTCATCACAAAACAATAGAATCAAGTAAACTGTGAATCATATCAAGAATTTCTTGTTATTACCGCATAATTACGGTATTTCCAAGTACAATATGTAAAACAACGAACAATGGTTCATTTACTGATCTCAATATTTAATAACACAAACAAACTACATAGTCTCTCCTTGAAATGGCTCAGGGTGTGTGACTCCCCCGAGTACTGCGGTAACATGGACACACCTGGTATGTACAGCATTGATAGTGGCAGTATGGGGACTGCAGCTGTGGCTGCCGCTGGATCTCCACCCCGGTTGGACATTTTCCTCCCTCCTAGTGAACCTCAGCCAGGCTCTGGGTATCGATACTGTAGTAAGTGACTGTTCACAGGTGGGATAGATTGAACTCCTGAGGGTGTTCAAGTCCTGCTCCCAGTCAGCTGACAGCAGAGCGCAGGGCAAGGCTTCTTTTTGTGCCCTTTCTAGGGCTCTGCCTATGACAATGCACCCCTTCTGCTTCCCACGCGCTGAGTGGCACGATAATGGCGGCTAACATACAGTTCAATAAAAAGTCTATGGCACACAGGACCCGGTAGCGCTGGGTTACGAAATCCTGTTCAAAATGCCAAGTTGTGATGCCCACCAGGGTCGTGGGGTATTCGGAACCGGGTCGGACAGTTCTTTGGGGAAGTCACGAGAACATGACCTGACTTTATGGCCCTGGGCTTGCAATAAAAATGCAAGAGGAAAAGTTATATGGAATTGATTCGTGACGCCACCCGTGGTGTTTGGCAAGGAATGGCCAACGCTGCGGTTCAGGTCCACTGGAGCTGATGGTGATGCAGCAAAGATAGAACTAGATAGAACGGATAGAGCGGGGCCCCAGGGCAGATATATCAGTCGGATCAGGTGGTGGTGAACGTTGGGGTGCAGAGAATAAGCAAAGGACGCAGAAAGGTGTAGTTTTCTTTACCTTTCCTTCTTGGCAGATGAACATGCAGTCTGGGGTACTAGTTACAGATGACAGCAGGAGTCCAGCTAGCTTGGAAGCATTCAGGAGGTCCACCTTGCCATGTGGGGTTGAAGGCCTTCCTGTTGCGCTCTATTTTCAGGTCCCTGCTGCCTGTAGCTAGATGCGGCCCTCTCCTGTCTGTTGGCTTTGATCTGTATGGCAGATAGAGTGCCTATTGTTGTGAATTCTGTGGTCAAGCTCCCTCCTGTGGTCATGAGTGGTACTTCGGCTGGTTCTGTCTATGAGCTTCCTCTGGTGGATGTGAGTGGGGCTGCGGCTTCTGAGTTCCCTTCTTCAGGTGACGAGGTTAAGTCGTTAGGTGCTGCTCTATTTAACTCCACCTAGTTCTTTGTTCCTGGCCTCCAGTCAATGTTCCAGTATTGGTCTTGCTCTCTCCTGGATCGTCTTGTGGCCTGTCTGCCCTGCATAAGCTAAGTTCTGCTTGTGTTACTTTTGTTTGCTATTTTTTCTGTCCAGCTTACTATATTGGTTTTTCTTGCTTGCTGGAAGCTCTGGGACGCAGAGGGGGCACCTCCGTGCCATTAGTCGGTACGGAGGGTCTTTTTGCACCCTCTGCATGGTTGTTTGTAGGTTTAAAAGCTATCTTTACTATCCTCGGTCTATTCAGTAAGTCGGGCCTCACTTTGCTAAAACCTATTTCATCTCTGTGTTTGTATTTTCATCTTTACTCACAGTCATTATATGTGGGGGGCTGCCTTTTCCTTTGGGGAATTTCTGTGAGGCAAGGTAGGCTTATTTTTCTCAGGCTGTGCCCGAGGCGCCTAGGTCTGGTCAGGAGCGCTCCACGGCTACCTCTAGTGTGGTGTGATAGGATTAGGGATTGCGGTCAGCAGAGTTCTCACGTCTCAGAGCTCGTCCTATGTTATTAGTAACTATCAGGTCACTTTGTGTGCTCTTAACCACCAGGTCCATTGTGTTTCTGAATCACCAGTTCATAACAGTACTGGAGGCCCAAAGTACTAATGCTTCTCAATAGAGGGAAAAGAGAAGTTCTGAGACCATTGTTTTTTCTCTGCACTGTGTTTTGTCTTTCTTTTCCCCTAGACATTTGGGTGGTTCAGGACACAGGTGTAGCGATGGACATTAAAGGTCTGTCTTCATGTGTGGATCAGCTCACGGCAAGAGTACAAAATATTCAAGACTTTGTGGTTCAGAATTCTATGTTAGAACCAAGAATTCCTATTCCTGATTTGTTTTTTGGAGATAGAACTAAATTTCTGAGTTTCAAAAATAATTGTAAACTATTTCTGGCTTTGAAACCTCGCTCTTCTGGTGACCCAGTTCAACAAGTTAGGATCATTATTTCTTTTTTACGTGGCGACCCTCAGGACTGGGCATTTTCTCTTGCGCCAGGAGATCCTGCATTAAGTAATATTGATGCGTTTTTCCTGGCGCTCGGATTGCTGTTCGATGAACCTAATTCAGTGGATCAGGCAGAGAAAAATTTGCTGGCTCTGTGTCAGGGTCAGGAAGAGATAGAGGTATATTGTCAGAAGTTTAGAAAGTGGTCCGTACTCACTCAATGGAATGAAGGTGCGCTCGCAACTATTTTCAGAAAGGGTCTCTCTGAAGCCCTTAAGGATGTCATGGTGGGATTTCCTATGCCTGCTGGTCTGAATGAGTCTATGTCTTTGGCCATTCAGATCGGTCGACGCTTGCGTGAGCGTAAATCTGTGCACCATTTGGCAGTATTATCTGAGCATAAACCTAAGCCTATGCAGTGCGATAGGACCTTGACCAGAGTTGAACGGCAAGAACACAGATGTCAGAATGGGCTGTGTTTCTACTGTGGTGATTCCACTCATGCTATCTCTGATTGTCCTAAGCGCACTAAGCGGTTCGCTAGGTCTGCCACCATTGGTACGGTACAGTCAAAATTTCTTTTGCCAGTCACCTTGATCTGCTCTTTGTCATCTTATTCTGTCATGGCATTTGTGGATTCAGGCGCTGCCCTGAATTTGATGGACTTGGAGTGTGCTAGGCGTTGTGGGTTTTTCTTGGAGCCCTTGCAGTGTCCTATTCCATTGAGAGGAATTGATGCTACGCCTTTGGCCAAGAATAAGCCTCAGTACTGGACCCAGCTGACCATGTGCATGGCTCCAGCACATCAGGAGGTTATTCGCTTTCTGGTGTTGCATAATCTGCATGATGTGGTCGTGTTGGGGTTGCCATGGCTACAAGTCCATAATCCAGTGTTAGATTGGAAATCCATGTCTGTGTCCAGCTGGGGTTGTCAGGGGGTACATGGTGATGTCCCATTTCTGTCTATTTTGTCATCCACCCCTTCTGAGGTTCCAGAGTTCTTGTCTGATTACCGGGATGTATTTGATGAGCCCAAGTCCGATACCCTACCTCCGCATAGGGATTGTGATTGTGCTATCGATTTGATTCCTGGTAGTAAATTCCCAAAGGGTCGACTGTTTAATTTATCTGTGCCTGAGCACGCCGCTATGCGGAGTTACGTGAAGGAGTCCTTGGAGAAGGGGCATATTCGCCCGTCATCGTCGCCATTAGGAGCGGGGTTCTTTATTGTGGCCAAGAAGGATGGTTCGCTGAGACCTTGTATAGATTACCGCCTTCTAAATAAGATCACGGTTAAATTTCAGTACCCCTTGCCGCTGTTATCTGATTTATTTGCTCGGATTAAGGGGGCTAGTTGGTTCACCAAGATAGATCTTCGTGGTGCGTATAATCTTGTGCGTATTAAGCGAGGCGATGAATGGAAAACTACATTTAATACGCCCGAGGGCCATTTTGAGTACCTAGTAATGTCATTCGGACTTGCCAATGCTCCATCAGTGTTTCAGTCCTTTATGCATGACATCTTCCGAGAGTACCTGGATAAATTCCTGATTGTATACTTGGATGATATTTTGATCTTCTCGGATGATTGGGAGTCTCATGTGAAGCAGGTCAGAACGGTGTTTCAGGTCCTGCGTGCTAATTCTTTGTTTGTGAAGGGATCAAAGTGTCTCTTTGGTGTTCAGAAGGTTTCATTTTTGGGGTTCATTTTTTCCCCTTCTACTATCGAGATGGACCCTGTTAAGGTCCAAGCCATCCATGATTGGTCTCAGCCGACATCTCTGAAAAGTCTGCAAAAGTTCCTGGGCTTTGCTAATTTTTATCGTCGCTTCATCTGCAATTTTTCTAGTATTGCTAAACCATTGACCGATTTGACCAAGAAGGGTGCTGATGTGGTCAATTGGTCTTCTGCTGCTGTGGAAGCTTTTCAAGAGTTGAAGCGTCGTTTTTCTTCTGCCCCTGTGTTGTGTCAACCAGATGTTTCGCTTCCATTCCAGGTCGAGGTTGATGCTTCTGAGATTGGAGCAGGGGCTGTTTTGTTGCAGAGAAGTTCTGATTGCTCGGTGATGAAACCATGCGCCTTCTTTTCCAGGAAGTTTTCGCCTGCTGAGCGAAATTATGATGTTGGCAATCGAGAGTTGCTGGCCATGAAGTGGGCGTTCGAGGAGTGGCGTCATTGGCTTGAAGGAGCTAAGCATCGCGTGGTGGTCTTGACTGATCATAAGAACTTGACTTATCTCGAGTCTGCCAAGCGGTTGAATCCTAGACAGGCTCGTTGGTCGCTGTTTTTTGCCTGTTTTGACTTTGTGGTTTCGTACCTTCCGGGCTCTAAAAATGTGAAGGCGGATGCCCTGTCTAGGAGTTTTGTGCCCGACTCTCCGGGTTTATCTGAGCCGGCGGGTATTCTCAAAGAGGGAGTAATTGTGTCTGCCATCTCCCCTGATTTGCGGCGGGTGCTGCAAAAATTTCAGGCTAATAAACCTGATCGTTGCCCAGCGGAGAAACTGTTTGTCCCTGATAGGTGGACGAATAAAGTTGTCTCTGAGGTTCATTGTTCGGTGTTGGCTGGTCATCCTGGAATCTTTGGTACCAGAGAGTTAGTGGCTAGATCCTTTTGGTGGCCATCTCTGTCGCGGGATGTGCGTTCTTTTGTGCAGTCCTGTGGGATTTGTGCTCGGGCTAAGCCCTGCTGTTCTCGTGCCAGTGGGTTGCTTTTGCCCTTGCCGGTCCCGAAGAGGCCTTGGACACATATCTCTATGGATTTTATTTCAGATCTTCCCGTCTCTCAAAAAATGTCAGTCATTTGGGTGGTTTGTGATCGCTTCTCTAAGATGGTCCATTTGGTACCCTTGTCTAAATTACCTTCCTCCTCTGATTTGGTGCCATTGTTCTTCCAGCATGTGGTTCGTTTACATGGCATTCCGGAGAACATCGTTTCTGACAGAGGTTCTCAGTTTGTTTCGAGGTTTTGGCGAGCCTTTTGTGCAAGGATGGGCATTGACTTGTCTTTTTCCTCGGCTTTCCATCCTCAGACTAATGGCCAGACCGAACGAACCAATCAGACCTTGGAAACATATCTGAGATGCTTTGTTTCTGCTGATCAGGATGACTGGGTGTCCTTTTTGCCTTTGGCTGAGTTCGCCCTTAATAATCGGGCCAGCTCGGCTACCTTGGTTTCGCCGTTTTTCTGCAACTCTGGGTTCCATCCTTGTTTCTCTTCGGGGCAGCTTGAGTCTTCGGACTGTCCTGGTGTGGATACTGTGGTGGACAGGTTGCAGCAGATTTGGACTCATGTAGTGGACAATTTGACCTTGTCCCAGGAGAAGGCTCAACGTTTCGCTAATCGCAGACGCTGTGTGGGTCCCCGACTTCGTGTTGGGGATTTGGTTTGGTTATCTTCTCGTCATATTCCTATGAAGGTTTCCTCTCCTAAGTTTAAACCTCGTTTCATTGGTCCGTATAGGATTTCTGAGGTTCTTAATCCTGTGTCTTTTCGTTTGACCCTTCCAGATTCTTTTGCCATCCATAATGTATTCCATAGGTCATTGTTGCGGAGATACGTGGCACCTATGGTTCCATATGTTGATCCTCCTGCCCCGGTTTTGGTGGAGGGGGAGTTGGAGTATATTGTGGAGAAGATTTTGGATTCTCGTGTTTGAAGACGGAAACTCCAGTATCTGGTTAAGTGGAAGGGTTATGCTCAGGAAGATAATTCCTGGGTCTTTGCCTCTGATGTCCATGCTCCCGATCTTGTTCGTGCCTTTCATATGGCTCATCCTGGTCGTCCTGGGGGCTCTGGTGAGGGTTCGGTGACCCCTCCTCAAGGGGGGGGTACTGTTGTGAATTCTGTGGCAGAGCTCCCTCCTGTGGTCACAAGTGGTACTTCGGCTGATTCTCTCTATGAGCTTCCGTTGGTGGAGGAGAGTGTTACTGCGGCTTCTGAGTTTCCTTCCTCAGGTGATGTGGTGAAGTCGTTAGGTGCTGCTCTATTTAACTCCACCTAGTGCTTTGATCCTGGCCTCCAGTCAATGTTCTAGTATTGGACTTGCTTCCTCCTGGATCGTTCCTGTGGCCTGCTGCTCTGCATAGCTAAGTTCCGCTTTTGTTATTTTGTTTGCTGTTTTTTTCTGTCCAGCTTGCTTATTTGGTTTTTCTTGCTTGCTGGAAGCTCTGGGACGCAGAGGGTGTACCTCCGTGCCATTAGTCGGTACGGAGGGTCTTTTTGCCCCCTTTGCGTGGTTGTTTGTAGGGTTTTGTGTTGACCGCAAAGTTACCTTTCCTATCCTCGCTCTGTTCAGAAAGTCGGGCCTCACTTTGCTAAATCTATTTCATCTCTACGTTTGTCTTTTCATCTTACTCACAGTCATTATATGTGGGGGCTGCCTTTTCCTTTGGGGTATTTCTCTGAGGCAAGGTAGGCTTATTTTCTATCTTCAGGCTAGCTAGTTTCTCAGGCTGTGCCGAGTTGCATAGGGAGCGTTAGGCGCAATCCACGGCTGCCTCTAGTGTGGTTGGAGAGGATTAGGGATTGCGGTCAGCAGAGTTCCCACGTCTCAGAGCTCGTTCTATGTTTTTGGGTTATTGTCAGGTCATTGTATGTGCCCTGACTTTTATGTTCATTGTGGTACTGAATTACCTAATCATAACAGGGTACATGGTGATGTTCCATTTCTGTCTATTTAGTCATCCGTCCCTGCTGAGGTCCCAGAGTTCTTATCAGATTACCGGGATGTATTTGATGAGCCAAAGTCCAGGGCCCTACCTCCGCATAGGGATTGCGATTGTGCTATCGATTTGATTCCTGGTGGTAAGTTTCCTAGGGGCCGACTGTTTAATTTGTCTGTGCCTGAGCATGCCGCTATGCGGAGTTACGTAAAGGAATCCTTGGAGAAGGGTCATATTCGCCCGTCGTCGTCGCCATTGGGAGCAGGGTTCTTTTTTGTGGCCAAGAAGGATGGTTCGCTGAGACCTTGTATTGATTACCGCCTTCTAAATAAAATCACAGTCAAATTTCAGTACCCCTTGCCGCTGCTGTCTGATTTGTTTGCTCGGATTAAGGGGGCTAGTTGGTTCACCAAGATAGATCTTCATGGTGCGTATAATCTTGTGCGTATTAAACAGGGCGATGAATGAAAAACAGCATTTAATACGCCCGAGGGCCATTTTGAGTACCTGGTTATGCCATTCGGGCTTTCTAATGCTCCATCAGTATTTCAGTCCTTTATGCATGACATCTTCCGAGAGTACCTGGATAAATTCCTGATTGTATACTTGGATGATATTTTGGTCTTCTCGGATGATTGGGAGTCTCACGTGAAGCAGGTTGGAATGGTGTTCCAGGTCCTGCGTGCGAATTCTTTGTTTGTGAAGGGGTCAAAGTGTCTCTTTGGTGTTCAGAAGGTTTCATGTTTGGGTTTCATTTTTTCCCCTTCTACTATCGAGATGGACCCTGTTAAAGTTCAGGCTATTTATGATTGGACTCAGCCGACATCTCTGAAGAGTCTGCAAAAGTTCCTGGGCTTTGCTAATTTTTATCGTCGCTTCATCAATAATTTTTCTAGTATTGTTAAACCATTGACTGATTTAACCAAGAAGGGTGCTGATGTGGTCAATTGGTCTTCTGCTGCTGTGGAAGCTTTTCAGGAGTTGAAGCGTCGTTTTTCTTCTGCCCCTGTGTTGTGCCAACCAGATGTTTCGCTCCCGTTCCAGGTCGAGGTTGATGCTTCTGAGATTGGAGCAGGGGCTGTTTTGTCGCAAAGAAGTTCTGATGGCTCGGTGATGAAGCCATGTGCCTTCTTTTCCAGGAAGTTTTCGCCTGCTGAGCGTAATTATGATGTTGGTAATCGAGAGTTGCTGGCCATGAAGTGGGCATTCGAGGAGTGGCGTCATTGGCTTGAAGGAGCTAAGCATCGCGTGGTGGTCTTGACTGATCACAAGAACTTGACTTATCTTGAGTCTGCCAAACGGTTGAATCCTAGACAGGCTCGTTGGTCGCTGTTTTTCTCCCGTTTTGACTTTGTGGTTTCGTACCTTCCGGGCTCTAAGAATGTGAATGCGGATTCCCTGTCTAGGAGTTTTGTGTCTGACTCTCCGGGTTTGCCTGAGCCGGCGGGTATTCTCAAAGAGGGGGTAATTTTGTCTGCCATCTCCCCTGATTTGCGGCGGGTGCTGCAAAAATTTCAGGCTAATAGACCTGACCGTTGCCCAGCGGAGAAACTGTTTGTCCCTGATAAATGGACGAGTAGAGTTATCTCTGAGGTTCATTGTTCGGTGTTGGCTGGTCATCCTGGAATCTTTGGTACCAGAGATTTGGTGGCTAGATCCTTTTGTGGCCGTCTCTGTCATGGGATGTACGTTCGTTTGTGCAGTCCTGTGGGATTTGTGCTCGGGCTAAGCCCTGCTGTTCTCGTGCCAGTGGGTTGCTTTTGCCCTTGTCGGTCCCAAAGAGGCCCTGGACACATATCTCTATGGATTTTATTTCGGATCTCCCCATCTCTCAAAAGATGTCAGTCATTTGGGTGGTTTGTGATCGCTTCTCTAAGATGGTCCATTTGGTACCCTTGTCTAAATTGCCCTCCTCCTCTGATTTGGTGCCATTGTTTTTCCAGCATGTGGTTCGTTTACATGGCATTCCGGAGAACATCGTTTCTGACAGAGGTTCCCAGTTTGTTTCGAGGTTTTGGCGAGCCTATTGTGCTAGGATGGGCATTGATTTGTCTTTTTCCTCGGCTTTCCATCCTCAGACAAATGGCCAAACTGAACGAACCAATCAGACCTTGGAAACATATCTGAGATGTTTTGTTTCTGCTGATCAGGATGATTGGGTGTCCTTTTTGCCGTTGGCTGAGTTCGCCCTTAATAATCGGGCCAGCTCGGCTACTTTGGTTTCGCCGTTATTCTGCAATTCTGGTTTCCATCCTCGTTTCTCTTCAGGGCAGTTTGAGTCTTCAGACTGTCCTGGTGTGGATACTGTGGTTGATAGGTTGCAGCAGATTTGGACTCATGTAGTGGACAATTTGACATTGTCCCAGGAGAAGGCTCAATGTTTCGCTAACCGCAGGCGCTGTGTGGGTCCCCGCCTTCGTGTTGGGGATTTGGTTTGGTTGTCGTCTCGTTATATTCCTATGAAAGTTTCCTCTCCTAAGTTTAAGCCTCGTTTCATTGGTCCGTATAGGATTTCTGAGGTTCTTAATCCTGTGTCTTTTCGTTTGACCCTTCCAGCTTTTTTTTCCATCCATAATGTATTCCATAGGTCATTGTTGCGGAGATACGTGGCACCTGTGGTTCCATCCGTTGATCCTCCTGACCCGGTTTTGGTTGAGGGGGAGTTGGAGTATATAGTGGAGAAGATTTTGGATTCTCGTATTTCAAGACGGAAACTCCAGTACGTGGTTAAGTGGAAGGGTTATGGTCAGGAACATAATTCCTGGGTCTTTGCCTCCGATGTTCATGTTGCCAATCTGGTTCGTGCCTTTCATTTGGCTCATCCTGGTCGGCCTGGGGGCTCTGGTGAGGGTTCGGTGACCCCTCCTCAAGGGGGGGTACTGTTGTGAATTCTGTGGTCAAGCTCCCTCCTGTGGTCATGAGTGGTACTTCGGCTGGTTCTGTCTATGAGCTTCCTCTGGTGGATGTGAGTGGGGCTGCGGCTTCTGAGTTCCCTTCTTCAGGTGACGAGGTTAAGTCGTTAGGTGCTGCTCTATTTAACTCCACCTAGTTCTTTGTTCCTGGCCTCCAGTCAATGTTCCAGTATTGGTCTTTCTCTCTCCTGGATCGTCTTGTGGCCTGTCTGCCCTGCATAAGCTAAGTTCTGCTTGTGTTACTTTTGTTTGCTATTTTTTCTGTCCAGCTTGCTATATTGTTTTTTCTTGCTTGCTGGAAGCTCTGGGATGCAGAGGGGGCACCTCCGTGCCGTTAGTCGGTACGGAGGGTCTTTTTGCACCCTCTGCATGGTTGTTTGTAGGTTTTTGTGCTGACCGCAAAGCTATCTTTACTATCCTCGGTCTATTCAGTAAGTCGGGCCTCACTTTGCTAAAACCTATTTCATCTCTGTGTTTGTATTTTCATCTTTACTCACAGTCATTATATGTGGGGGGCTGCCTTTTCCTTTGGGGAATTTCTCTGAGGCAAGGTAGGCTTATTTTTCTATCTTCAGGGCTAGCTAGTTTCTCAGGCTGTGCCCGAGGCGCCTAGGTCTGGTCAGGAGCGCTCCACGGCTACCTCTAGTGTGGTGTGATAGGATTAGGGATTGCGGTCAGCAGAGTTCCCACATCTCAGAGCTCGTCCTATGTTATTAGTAACTATCAGGTTACTTTGTGTGCTCTTAACCACCAGGTCCATTGTGTCTCTGAATCAACAGTTCATAACAGCCTATCACGGGCATTGCTTGTTCACTAGCATCCCCGGGCTCTTGGTTTGCTGGGTGCCTCCAGGTGTTCAGTTTTGCTAAAGAGCTTGCAATCCCCTGCCCTCTAGATTCGGCTGTCAGGGAGTAAAGCATCCTTACATCCAAGGTCTCTGGTATCCTTGTCAGCACTCCGCTCCAGGGTCAGTTCTGACGCAGCTGCAATTTCCCAGAGCCCTTGTCTCCGCTCCTTTCTCTCTCCTCCAACTAACTTCCTAACAGCCTAAACTGACTCCTCCTCCTGATCACAGAGAACAGCTCACCTGAAGTCGGGTCTAGAGCTCCCCCTTCTGGCCTGGAGCAGGAATTGTGATGCATGCTGTGCATTACCTGGCTTGGGGACCTCTTCCTGCTTCCAGGCATGACATCACCCTTTAGAAATGGGCCATGTCACCGTGGTAACTGGACTCTGGGTTGCCACACATGAATCTGTGAATAAGTGTGTTGGGCTGATTATTTCTAGATTATTCTTGATTTATAAATTAGACAACAAAGGCTGTGGTGGTTCTGATGCAGAGGGCGTTTGGAAATTTAAAAGTGGCGGCACCTGATTAAATATCAGTGAATTTAATTGATGCTAAGCTATAGGGTTTCAGGATGTCTTTTGTTTATACCTTTGGTTTGTTATACTAAAATAAATATGAACCATGATGATGAGAGTTTGAAACAAAGATGTTTACGTTGATGAGATTATATTGAGTTGTTTATAACTAACCTGAATGGTTTAAAAAAAAAAAAAGAAACACCATGTCTGTGAATTGAGATACTAATTTGGCTCTTATCCTAAGTCATATTGCAAGACTCTTAAAAAGGGTTGATTGTGACTTGTAGGATCGCTACTTCCAACAGATGGCGCTATAGAGTTCAAGTCCTCTTTTTCTCTGAAGAGGCAATTTGCATATTAAATTTCCGAGAGGAGCATTGCACAGCGAATACGCCTCCTTACCTTGACAAGCCAGAGCTGGTATGCCACTCTCCACAAGGAGAAACCTTACCCCTTTGACGTCAGTCCAGAGCCTCTCACCTAGCCAAATCAGTTCTCATGCTTTGCACTGACGAGGGCCAACAGCACGAAACACCGTGTCTACGAATTGAGATACTGATTTGGCTTTTATCCTAAGTCATATTGCAAGACTCATTAAAGGGTTGCTTGTGACTTGTAGGATCACTGCTTCCAACAGGTGGCGCTATAGAGTTCAAGTCCTCTTTTTCTCTGAAGAGGCAATTTGCATTTACAGATGTAGTAATCATCCTAGGATTATAGCCAGTGAGAATACCTAGGATGAAACACTAACGGGGAGAAGCAGCTCTACATGTCTATATGTATAAATATTTGGGGTGTATTTTTTGCATATTTATGAGGGTGTATATGTGTCTGAATTGGTTTGTATGTAGGTATGAATGTGTGTATGTATATATGTTAGTGGAAAACACCATCACTGAAGGCAGGCCAGTTTGGAGCTTTACTCCATTAGTTTAGCTAAAAAAAATTTGAACACAATTAAAGAATCACTCCCATGAATGTTTCATAAACTAAACCTGTATAAATGTATATGTAATTAACAAAAATGTTGAAGTCACTATTTGGAGCATTCTAACCAGATATATTTATCTGTAAAAATATCTATATATGCCCCCACTAGGTACTGGACCCATCACTAGGTTCATTAATAGGGTTGAGCGAAACGGATCGGTCATTTTCACAAGTCGCCGACTTTTGGCAAAGTCGGGTTTTATGAAACCCAATCCGATCCCAGCGTTGGATCAACCATGCGGTCGGCGATCTTCGTGCCAAAGTCACGTTTCATATGACGCGTTCAGCGCCATTGCTCAGCCAATGAAGGAGGACGCAGAGTGTGGGCAGCGTGATGACATAGTTCTCGGCCCCCACCATGTTAGAGAAGGGCATGGCAGTGATGGGCTTGCTTTCTGCGGCGTCACAGGGGCTATAAAAAGGCGTGCACGCCGACCGCCATCTTTCTGCTGCTGATCTGAGCATAGGGAGAGGTTGCTGCCGCTTCATCAGAAGCAGGGATAGTGTTAGGCAGGGAATATAAACCCCCAAATCGCTTGTGCTGTAGCGATTTCCACTGTCCAACACCACCTTTTCCTTGCAGGGACAGTGGAGGCTAGATTTCTGTGCATCAGCTTTGTAGCTTATTAGGCTGCCTTATAGGGCTCCCTGATAGCTGCATTGCTGTTTGTACGCTGCTGTGCAAACCAACTGCTTTTTTCAAAGCACAAATCCTGTTGCGCCTTCCTTTCTGCACAGCTATCTTGTTTGTTTGTCCACACTTTTGTGTGCAGCAGTCCTTTTTATTGCTGCCTGCCATACTTTTCTGAGATTACTGTAGGGAGATAGTAATTGTAGTACAGTCCCTTTTTTTAATATATATATATATATATATATATATATATATATATATATATATATATATATATATATATATATATATATATATATCTTTCTGCCCCTGAAACTGTGTAGTGTGAAACAGTGGGCCTGTATTTTTCTGCAGTGTCCCACACCTAAAAAGGGAGATTTATATTGCCAATTAGTGCATCTGTGCCAGTCCAGTCTGTTGTATCTGTCAGTCATTTTCTGCCACAGAAACTATACTGTAAAACAGTGGGCCAGATTGATTCACTAGTCTCCCATAAAAAAAAGAAGGGGAGATTAATATTGGCAAATCTGTGCATCTGTGCCAGTCCAGTCTGTGGTATCTGTCAGTCATTTTCTGCCACAGAAACAATACTGTAAAACAGTGGGCCAGATTTATTCACTAGTCTTCCATATAAAAACAAAAAAGGGAGATTAATATTGGCAAATCTGTGCATCTGTGCCAGTCCAGTCTGTGGTATCTGTCTGTCATTTTCTGCCACAGAAACAATACTGTAAAACAGTGGGCCAGATTTATTCACTAGTCTCCAATCAAAAAAAAAAGAAGGGGAGATTAATATTGGCAAATCTGTGCATCTGTGCCAGTCCAGTCTGTGGTATCTGTCAGTCATTTTCTGCCACAGAAAAATATACTGTAATACAGTGGGCCAGATTTATTCACTATTCTTCCATATAAAAACAAAAAGGGGAGAATAATATTGGCAAATCTGTCCATCTGTGCCAGTCCAGTCTGTGGTATCTGTCTGTCATTTTCTGCCACAGAAACAATACTGTAAAACAGTGGGCCAGATTTATTCACTAGTCTTCCATATAAAAAGCAAAAAGGGGAGATTAATATTGGCAAATCTGTGCATCTCTGCCAGTCCAGTCTGTGGTATCTGTCTGTCATTTTCTGCCACAGAAAAATATACTGTAATACAGTGGGCCAGATTTATTCACTAGTAGTGTTGAGCATTCCGATACTGCAAGTATCGGGTATCGGCCGATATTTGCTGTATTGGAATTCCGATACTGAGTTCCGATATTTTTGTGATATCGGAAATCGGTATCGGAGTGTGCGGTGCGTATGGTTCCAAGGGTCTGGAGGAGAGGAAACTCTCCTTCAGGCCCTGGGATCCATATTAATGTAAAAAATAAAGACTAAAAATAAAAAATATGGCTATACTCACCCCTCCGAAGAACCCTGGCTGTCACCGCTGCGAGCGTCTGCCTCCGTTCCTGAGAATGTAGTGAGTAAAGGACTTTCGATGACGTCGCGGTCAGGTGACCGGTCACCTGACCGCGACGTCATCGAAGGTCCTTCACTCTCTGCAATTCTCAGGAACGGAGGCGGACGCTTGCAGCGGTGACAGCCAGGGTTCTTCGGAGGGTGAGTATAGCCATATTTTTTTTTTATTATTCTTTATTTTTTACATTATTATGGATCTCAGGGCCTGAAGGAGAGTTTCCTCTCCTTCAGACCCTGGGAACCATCGAGGATACATTCCGATATTTGTGTCCCATTGACTTGTATTGGTATCAGAACTCGGTATCGGCGAGATCCGATATTTTGCCGGTATCGGCCGATACCATCCGATACTGATAATTTCAAATATCGGAAGGTATCGCTCAACACTATTCACTAGTCTTCCATATAAAAAAAAGAAGGGGAGATTTTTATTTCCAGTGTGTGCATCTGCGTCAGTCCTGTTAGTGGCATATCTGTCAGCCACTGTCTGCCACTGAAACTGTGTACTGTAATACAGTGGGCCTGATTTTCCCTGCAGTCTCACACACCTATAAAGGGAGATTTAAATTCACAACAATTTTGCGTCCACCTTGTAACTGGTTTTACAGTACCAAATACCATTTGTTAGCTTGGTTACATATTTCCAAGAATGAGGAAGTCTGGTGGAAGAGGTCGTGGCCGTGGGAGGTCATTTCCAGCTAGTAATGATGGTAGTGGTGGTGGAGCATCAGGTGGTCGTGGGAAAAGCAATATAGCACCAAAGTCTCGAGTTGTTCAGCCACCGTCATCGTCTGGCTACACAAGGCCTCGAACGCTCCCTTTTCTGGGAATAGGAAAACCGCTTTTGAAGCCGGAGCAGCAGGAACAAGTTTTGGCTTTCCTTGCTGACTCTGCCTCTAGCTCTTTTGCCTCCTTTTCAGAAATTGCAAAATGTACAAGCAGCGCGTCGTCAGTGGATGTTCCCGGTCAGGGACAAGTCGCTTCCTTGCGTTCTTCACCCAGAACAACAGAGAAGGATGCGTCAGGCGACACAACGGGTTACTCCATGGAGCTCTTTACACATACCATTCCTGGGTAAGAAAGGGAAATTGTTAACAGGCTATGCCCATTACAAGATGAATCGGACATGGAGTGCACAGATGCAAAGCCACAGCCAGATTATTATGCTGTTCCTTTGACTCAGATCACAACATTGCCCTCGCAGTGTACTGATCCAGAATCAGACCCAGATGAGACTATGGAGCCCCATCACGAACGCTATAGCCCCGGCTTACACGGTGACACAGAGGAAGGTGCACAGGACATAAAAGAGGAGGTCATAGATGACCCAGTTGTTGACCCCGATTGGCAGCCATTGGGGGAACAGGGTGCAGCCGGCAGTAGCTCTGAAGCGGAGGAGCCACAGCAGGCATCAACACTGGCCAAAAACATGTGGCAAAACCAAAACCAGTTGTAGGACAGCATGGCCATCCGGTTAAAGTAGCTCAGTGTGCAATGCCTGAAAAGGTATCCGATAATAGGAAGAGTGCAGTCTGGCATTTTTTTAACCAAGATCCAAATGATCAGTGCAAAGTCATCTGTAAGAAATGCTAAAGGACCTTCAGCAGAGGTCAGAATGTTAAAAATCTAAATACAAGTTGCATGCGTAGACATTTAACCACCATGCACTTGCAAGCCTGGACTAACTACCAAACGTCCCTTAACGTTGTTGCACCCTCTCACAATGACGCTAGACAACAATGCTACTTCCCTTCCCTCACTGTAAGCCCACCGTTTACCACACCACCTGCAGCAAATGTGGAGGTTTCGTCGCAAGGCCAAAGCAGTCAGGGAATCACCAGGTTCTTGGTAGGAAACACTGTATGTAGGCCAACAGCAAGAATACCATCACCAACCTTCTCTCAGTCTGCCATGTCCACCATCACCCCCGCTAGTTCCACCATATGCAGCACTCCAGTCCAGCTCACCCTACAAGAGACTCTCGTTAGGAAAAGGAAGTATTCATCCTCTCATCCACATACAGAGGGTTTGAACGCCCACATTGCTAGACTAATCTCGTTAGAGATGATGCCCTACTGGTTAGTTGAAAGCAAAGCTTTTAAAGCCCTGATGGACTACGCTGTACCACACTACGAGCGACCCAGTCGACACTTCTTTTTGAGAAAAGCCATCCCAGCCCTCCACCAGCATGTCAAAGACCGCATTGTCCATGCACTCAGGCAATCTGTGAGTAGAAAGGTGCACCTGACAACAGATGCATGGACCAGTAGGCATGGCCAGGGACGTTACGTGTCCATCACGGCACACTGGTTTAATGTGGTGGATGCAGGGTCCACAGGGGACAGCAATATTGGGACAGTTCTGCCTAGCCCACGGTCTAGAAAACAGTTGGCTGTAGGCGTTCGCCCCCCCTCCTCCTACTCCTTGTCTTCCAGCAGAAGCGAGAGCTCGTCCACAGACTGCAGTCGCACGACCTCTCCATCCGCAGCTGCCACTGTTGCACAAGAGGTGTCCCATTATGGGACAGCTAGTGGCAAGCGTCAGCAGGCTGTATTGGCAATGAAATGTTTGGGCGACAACAGACACACCGCGGAAGTTCTGTCCGATTTCTTGCAGCAAGAAACTCAGTCATGGCTGGGCAGTGTACATCTTGAGGCAGGCAAGGTAGTGAGTGATAACGGAAGGAATTTTATGGCTGCCATAGCCCTTTCACAACTGAAACACATTCCTTTCCTGGCTCACACCTTAAACCTGGTGGTGCAGTGCTTCCTGAAAAGTTATCCAGGGTTACCCGACCTGCTCCTGAAGGTGCGCAGACTTTGCTCGCACATCTGCTGTTCGCCCGTACACTCCAGCCATATGCAGAACCATCAGCGATCTTTGAAACTTCCCCAGCATCGCCTAATCATCAACGTTGCAACAAGGTGGAACTCCTTACTCACATGCTTCAGAGACTGTGCGAACAGAGGCGTGCTGTTATGTATTTGTGGGAGGATACACATACACGGGCAGGCAGTTGGATGGCAGACATGGAGTTGTACAAGACCTGTGTCAAGTCCTTCAGTGTTTTGAAGAATGCACACGGCTGGTTAGTGCAGACAACGCCATAATAAGCATGAGCATCCCCCTAATGCGTCTGCTGATGCAAAGTTTGACGCACATAAAGGAGCAGGCGTCTGCAGGCGAGGACGAGGGAAGCCATGATGACAGTCAGCCATTGTCTGGTCAGGGAAGTCTACTGGACGAGGTGGTGGGCGAAGAGGAGGAGGACGAGGAGGATGATGGTGATGAGTATTTTTTGGATGAGGAAGCTTCTCAGGAGGCAAAAGAAACTGGTGGCGTTGCAAGGCCAGGTTCAGGGTTTTTGAAGGAGGCAAGTGACGTTGATTTGCCCAAAAGTGCTCCTCAACCCAGCACAAGCAGTGAATTGACAACTGGAACATTGGCCCACATGGCGGATTATGCCTTGCGTATCCTAAAAAAGGACCCCACATTATAAAAATGATGACCGATGACGATTACTGCTTGGCCTGCCTCCTGGATCCACGCTATAAGGGGAAACTGCAAAACATCATGCCACATGAGAACCTTGAACAAATATTGGCAACCAAACAAGCAACTCTGGTTGACCGTTTGATTCAGGCATTCCCAGCACACAGCGCCAGTGAGGGTTCTCACACGAGCTGTAGGGGGCAACAGGGCAGAGGTGTTAGAGGTGCACAAATCAGAAGTGGTGTTGGACAGA
The DNA here is from genome assembly GCF_032444005.1 of Ranitomeya imitator. Lineage (NCBI taxonomy): Eukaryota > Metazoa > Chordata > Amphibia > Anura > Dendrobatidae > Ranitomeya > Ranitomeya imitator. The sequence continues at coordinate 119,472,192 of NC_091288.1, read as the reverse complement.
GGGGTTTTCTGACCAGGTTGTGGAGTGATTTCGCAATGACCGCAGACAGGACAGGTACTGCAGCATCAATTCAAAGTGACAGGAGACAACATTTCTCCAGTATGGTTACTAACTATTTTTCCTCCCCTATCGATGTTCTCCCTCACCCGTCATTCCCATTTGATTACTGGGCATCCAAAATAGACACCTGGCCTGAATTGTCCGAATATGCATTGCAGGAGCTCGCTTGCCCAGCAGCTAGAGTGCGATCAGAAATAGTATTCAGTGCTGCTGGTTCAATACTGACCAAAAAAAGGACTCGTCTGGCTACCCAAAATGTTGATGCTCTAACCTTCATTAAAATGAACCACTCATGGATTTTTAATTATTTTGCCCCACCTTTCCTGGCTGACACCTAGCTTTCCTTTAAAAAGGTCTTGCTTTTGGACTAGTCTTACTGAGTGTTCCAATTTTTCCATTTGCAGCTGCTGTATGTCCAGCATACGACATGTTTACACCTCCCTAAATGGGCTGACTCCCCCCACGGGGCCGTGGTCTCGCCACTTGGCGAAAGCACCCGTGAGAGTGCCGTTTGTCTGAAGAGGTGGGTGTGCCCACTTTTGGTCAAAGGCATTGGCACCGGGTCCCTCATAGTACAATGAAGTGTCTCTGGCGGTGGTGGCGCACACCCAACGTCAGACACAACGTTGTAACATGAGGGGCCTTGGGCCAGTACCGCCGGGCACGAGAGAGTGCCCCCAACCCCCCAGCTCAAACTGTGCTCTACCACTTGCAAAATTATCTGTCACTGCTCCACCTCTGTTTAGTCTATGCGCTGAAATCCTTCAATGCCTGGCACTGACAATACCAATTTGTTGACATGTATGATGCTACTTAAAATATTCAGTGGCCCTGTCCTACATTTACACCAGTAAATACTTTGCGCCAAATAATAATGTCTAAAAGTCAGCAGAGGAGCCCACCCCTGTACCTAAGTATGCCACCCTTTTTTTTGTTTTGTTTTTTTGCGAGACATTAACATCTAGGTATTATTTTGAAGTGCTAACTGTGTCAGACACTACTTCCAATTGTCCTCCACTGACCACACCAATGCTGCCTGTGTACCCCTGGAACCTATTTAAAAGTGCATAGAGCCTACTTTTTTATTTTAGGCCTACTAAGTCTGTCTGCAGTCCCTCCTTCCAATAGTCCTACGCTGACCACACCAATGCTGCCTGTGTACCCCTGGAACCTATTTAAAAGTGCATAGAGCCTACTTTTTTATTTTAGGCCTACTAAGTCTGTCTGCGGTCCCTCCTTCCAATAGTCCTACACTGACCACACTAATGCTGCCTGTGTACCCCTGCAAGATAATTGAAACTGCATTGAGCCTACTTTTTTATGTTAGGCCTACTAAGTCTATCTGCGGTCCCTCCTTCCAATAGTCGTCCACTGACCACACCAATGCTGCCTGTGTACCCCTGGATCCTATTTAAAAGTGCATAGAGCCTACTTTTTATTTTAGGCCTAGTAAGTCTGTCTGCAGTCCCTCCTTCCAATAGTCCTCCACTGACCACACCAGTGCTGCCTGTGTACCCATGTAACCTTTTTAAAACCTGCTTCGAGCCAACTTTGTGGTGTAAGGCCTACTAGGAGTGTCTGTCTTTGCCACTCAATACAGCTGTCCTCTTAAAAAAAATGACCTGCAATTGTCAGGTTTTCAGCCTATCGGAATTTTAAAACTGCAGTGGGGTTACTAGTTTGGTTTGGGCCTACTAACAGTGTCTGCCGCTCCAAAGTGTTCTCCAGGTTGCCTTTCCTGACCTTCTATCTTCAGGCTCTTGTTAAATAGTTGTTAAATGGAACAAATGCAGTGGGGCTCCAAGTTTGGTTGGGGCCTACTAACAGTGTCTGCCGTTCAAGGTGTTCTCCTGGTTGCCTTTCCTGAGCTTCTATCTTCAGGCTCTTGTTAAATAGTTGTTAAATGGAACAAATGCAGTGGGGCTACTAGTTTGGTTGGGGCCTACTAACGGTGTCTGCCGCTCCTTGCTGTCCTCATCCACTGAACAAAGCAGTGCCGCCTGTTTACTACTGTTACCAATTTTGAACTGCATTTAGACTACTTACTGATTTGGGCCTACTCACTGTGTCAGCCTCTCATTACAGTTGTCCTCCACTGAACAAAGCAATGCCGCCTGGTTAGTCCTGTTACCAATTTTGAAATGCATTTAGCCTACTTTATTATTTGGGCCTATATCTGTGTTTCCTCCTCATCCTGCCCATTGCCCAGCCAGTGCTAGATGAGTCTGCTGGTACATTGACCCAGACCGCTACATTCCCCTTGCACGCTACACAGCCAGATTCTGACCCTGCTGAAAGTCAGGTTCCCCTTCCCACATACCATACCACCTTACACGGGGACAAAGAGGAAGGTGCAGATGAAAGTGCAGGTTCCTTCATCAGGTGGGGGGGAATACTCGTTGGCGACGTCACTGGCACAGGGCCCCTCATAATACACAAAAGTGTCGCTGCCGGTGGGAGGCGCCCCCGGCGTGCAAACACATCGCCGTACTTTGAGGGGCCCTGTGCCAGTGTCAATGGGAACGAGTGGGCCCCCCTGCTTGCTCAGGATCACAGCACTTACAAAGTTGAAATACTTACCTCTCCCTGCTCCACTGCCGTGACGTGGTTCACTTTTCCTGGGCCCACTAAATACTTGAACCAGCCATACCCCCCACAACTTTAGTCAAATGGCCCTCAATGTCCAATGCCTAACTATTGTTATAAGGTAAATTAAGATTGACAAGCTTCAGTACCAAGAATGGATGTTTTTGCCATAAAAATGGGCACTGTAGGTGTTTTCCTGGCCTCCACTCACTGCCGACTATGCTTCCCCATTGACTTGCATTGGGTTTCGTGATTCGGTCGATCCCCGACTTTTCGCGATAATCGGCCGATTTCACTCGACTCGACTTTTGAGATAGTCGGGTTTCGCGAAACCCGACTCGACCCTAAAAAACTAAAAGTCGCTCAACCCTATTCATTAAAATTCATATTTTTCCGATAAACACATATGAACCTGAACTATATATTTAGAAAAGTATAAATTTTTATTGCATTTCAAAAAATTGCATAGAAAAACCACATAGAACAAACATACATGTTTTTTCTATGTGGTTGTTCTATGCAATTTTTTGAAATGCAATAAAAATGTATACTTTTCTAAGTATATGGTTCAGGTTCATATGTGTTTATCGGAAAAATGTATATGTAATGTAGAGTAGATGTGTTAAATTACTTACTAATCGCCGTCTCCCCCATTTCCAGTTGCGGTTCAGGCCCTCTTCTTCCTCACGTGACTACAATTCAGACTCACCACAAGGACTGATACATTGTAAAAGTTACTTTTGTTTCACACGAAAATCCCCGTGTGATCTGATGATTTGGAACTGCAGTCACATGAGGACTAGAGATATGCTGGAACCCGGAGAAGATGGCGATGGCTAAGTATAGTAATGGACTTACATTACATACGGTATATAGTTATACAGGTTAAGGTCCTAAAACATTGCATGGGAATACTTCTTTAATTATTAATTATTAGAGGTATGTTTATATTGTATGCCAAAAATGATGACTGTCATCTTGAAGAAATATTCTATGGATATATTATTATTATCATTATTATTATTTTCTAGTTTTCTTTTTAGTTTTCATGCAAATGACATTAAAAAAAATCTGTTCCAAGGGTTATGGAATCTAACATACTGTAATTAGTTACCACCACATAATATCTATTGGTAAAAACACTTTCTTTTCTTCACATCCTCTAGAAAAGACAGTAAAAACCTACATCAGACCTGACATATAGTACCCACACCAGAAAAATCTGAGACATACTACATTTTTGATAAAAGAAGAACTGTAGCCAAGCCCGGCTAATCTTGATCCCAGTGCAATCCCATTCATAAAGTAGAACTTAGTGTGCTGCCCTAGGTCCAGGCCACGGTCAGATCCTGATGTACATTTAATCCTTGCAGGGTGTATAAAGAATACTTCTATTAGTGTCTGCCTTTATTCATGATTAATTGATTATTCAAAGAAACAAAAGAAAGTGTACAGAGAAATACAGAGTGTAATAAAAGAGCAGTGATATCACATTGGTATTCCAGGATCAGAATGATGTTAATAAATAAAGCCTGTTCTTAACATCTGTGAAATCATTTTACATTCTTTACACCCACAAAGTTGAGGGCCATATTCTTAGAGAATGAAAAGCTTTCTTCTGTTATGAGTAGGAAGAATACAATAACTTACTGTTGAGTCACTAATTTTCAAAGAAGCTTTATAATCTTGGCCCCGTACATAAGGAATAATAATAATAATAATAATCTTTATTTTTATATAGCGCTAACATATTCCGCAGCGCTTTACAGTTTTGCACACATTATCATCACTGTCCCCGATTGGGCTCACAATCTAGAATTCCTATCAGTATGTCTTTGGAATGTGGGAGGAAACCGGAGTGCCCGGAGGAAACCCACGCAAACACGGAGAGAACATACAAACTCTTTGCAGATGTTGTCCTGGGTGGGATTAGAACCCAGGACCCCAGCGCTGCAAGGCTGTAGTGCTAACCACTGCGCCACCGTGCTGCCCAAGAAAAATAGCATTTCATGCTGTGACAGGGATCTGCAGAGAAAGCAGAAAAGAAAAATGATCATCATACACCTCTGGTCCCCGGCCGATCCTCTGTGCAGGAGCCCATCACTTTCTAATCTGCTATTACAACACACAGGAGACGAGCTACTTGCCATGATTCTGCCTGCTCTACTGTTTAATGATTATGTGCTTGCTAACGAAAGATTCAACTCCTTGTGCAATTCAGTTTTGGTATGTTGTTCTTTAAATCAAGAGAAAGTCGATTCAATTAATACATTCTAAAACCACAATCAATATTTATTGTTTTATGTAATGACCTACTGCACAACAACTGAGCAATGCACTGAAAATATATTATCTGTATTATATGCTAATCCAATTCTATTTACACCTGTATGTAAAATGGACCATAAAACTGTCAAAGTGTGAAGGAAATGATATATGGTTTTCTAAATGTTTTAAAAATCTAAATCTGAAACTGTGATGAACATCTTTATTCAGCCCCCCTGATTCAACACTTTGTAGGACCACCTTTCAGTATAATTACTGCTGCAAATCTTTTGGGGTATGTCTCTACCAGCTTTGCAAATCTAGAGGCTGACATTCTTTGAAAAATAGCTCCAGCTCAGTGAGCATCTGTCAACAGCAATTTTCAAGTCTTGCCAAAGATTCTCAATAGGATTTAGGGCTGGACTGTGACTGGGTCATTCACACACATGAATATGCTTTGATCTAAACCATCCATTGTAACTCTGGCAGTATGTTTAGGGTCATCGTCCTGCTGGAAGGTGAACCTACTCGCTAGTCTAAGTTCTTTGCAGCCTTTAACAAGTTTTCCTCCAGGATTGCCTCGTGTTTAGCTCAATCCATCTTCCCATCAACTCTGACCAGCTTCCCTGTCCCTGCTGTATAAAGGCATCCCCACGACATGATGCTGCCTCCATCATGTTTGATGGTGGGTGGTGTTTTCAGGATGATGTGCAGTGTTAGATTTCAGCCACACATAACGTTTTGCATTTAGTCCCAAAAATTCTAGTTTGGCCTCATCTGACCAAAACACCTTCTCCCACATGCTAGCTGTGTCACCTGCATGGATTTTTGCAAACTGCTAATATTTTATGGCTTTCTTCTTGCCACTCTTTTACATAGGCTTGGTTGTAAGGTATACAACTGTATACAACTAATAGTTGTCCTGTGGATAGATTCTCCCACCTGAGCTGTGGATCTCTGCAGCTACTCCAGTGTAACCATTGGGCCTCTTGTCTGCTTCTCTGTTAGTTTAGGTTGAAGGCCATTTCTTGGTAGGTTTACACTTGTGCCATACTCCTTCCAATTTTGGATATTGAATTGAACCATGCTCCATGAGATGTTCAGAGCTTGGGCTTTTTTTTATAACCTAACCCTGCTTTACTCTTCTTCACAATGCTACAGTATTCCTGACCTGTCTAGTGTGTTCTTTGTTTTTTGTGACGCTGATTGATCACTGATGTTCTCAAATTTCTGAGGCCCTCACAGAACAGCTGTAGTTATATTGAAAATAAATTAGGCACATGTTGACTCAACTTACTATCTGTGACTTCTGTAGGCAATTGGTCACTTAAGATTTTACTTAGGGGTATCAAACTACAGAGTCACAACTTTTAGATTTATATATTTATAATCATTTTAATAATTAGAAAACCATGTGTTAGGGCTAGCGGAATGCACCAAGCATAGGTAGGAAGCAACAAGGTGCGTTCGCAGCCCGGGGTCTACTGTGCAGAGATATCTGCTGCAAACTAATGGCGTATAAACTCTGAGCTCACACGTGGGTTAAGCTTAACATCTGTGAACTGAAAGCGATCTCTATTGCTGCACAGAGTCGCGCTGTACACAAAACCTATAGCCCTAACTAGGGTTGTGCTTGCAAGCCAGCCAACGGCTAGTTGCCCCCACTGACACTAACTGCCTGCCTGAGTGTAAAGTCCCAGCGCTACAGTCTTACACCACATGTATAAAGAGTGGTATAGTATCCACTGGCCTAAGCCATACGCATTTGATACTAGCGCATGGCCGTGCAGCCATGCAAGCATTTATAGTTGCAGCTCTTCAGGACCTTCCTGGAGAACCAATAGGAGCTGCTGCAGGGCCTGAGCATGTGACCCCCAACCTCCAATCAGAGGTCCTCCCGTGGGCATGCTCAGTGTGTGCAAAGCCTGTTTGCCGCTGACCAGTGCTGGCTACAAAAGCAGAGCCTGGAAAGGCAGCAGTAACCCTTTGCACAGTATCAGACTGAGCAAGACACTGGGACCGACGTCTCCGCTGAGCAGATTCCACTGTGGCTGATGTAGAATGGGAGACTGCAGCAGACATGGTTTGAGATTCCCTCTGTGCAGCAGCGGGAACTTGACACCTAACACCATGTATCCTTTCCTTTACACTTCACAAATGCCTGCTACTTTATGTTTGCATATCATTAAAAAATGCCAAAAAATAAGTTTAACTTTGTGCGTGTAGCTTGAAAAAAATGTGGAAAAGTTCACAGGGTATGAATATGTTTTCAAGGCACTGAACATATACTGTGTGAGTATCTGCTATATAATTGTCTAAGGGTCACTTCTGTCTTTCTGTCTGTCTGTAACGGAAATCCTAAGTTGCTGATTGGTCGCGGCAAAACAGCCATGACCAATCAGCGATGGGCACAGTCCGGTGGCAAAATGGCCGCTCCTTACTCCCCGCAGTCAATGCCCGCTCCATACTCCCCTCCAGTCAGCGCTCACACAGGGTTAATGGCAGCGTTAACGGACCGTGTTATGCCACGGTGTAACGCATTCCGTTAACGCTGCTATTAACCCTGTGTGACCAACTTTTTACCATTGATGCTGCCTATGCAGCATCAATAGTAAAGAGATCTAATGTTAAAAATAATAAAAAATTAAAAAATCATTATATACTCACCTTCTGGATCTAGCCCAGGCCTTTCCCGCTCCTCGCGACGCTCCGGTGACCGGTCCATGAATTGTGGTCTCTTGAGATAACGTAGCAGTCTCGCGAGACCACACGTCAACATCTCGTGAGACTGCAATGCACTCTTGGGAGCGACGGGCAGAGTCTGGCCACTCCCTACTCCCTTGCAGTCAGTGCCCCCTTTATACTACCCCCCAGTCAGCGCCCGCCGCTCACATAACGTTATAGCAATCCGCGGCATAACGCGGTGTAACGCAGTCTGTTAATGCTGCTATTAACACTGTGTGACAAACTTTTTACTATTGATGCTGCCTATTGACCAGCTGGCGCGACCAATCAGCGGCATTGCCTCAGGATGCCGGCGCAACCAATCAGCGACATTGGCACAGGATTTAAGTCACGCTTCGCTGATTGGTTGCGTGGCTGGGCGCGACCATTCAGCGACATTGGCACGGGATTTAAATCCCGCTTCGCTGATTGGGCGACATTGGCATGGGATTTAAATCCGGCTTCGCTGATTTGTCACACCACCCGGCGCGACCAATCAAGGACATTGCCGCGGGATTTAAATCCCGCTTCGCTGATTGGTCGCACCAGCTGGGCGCGAGCAACCAGCGACATCAGCGCGGGATCTAATGTTAAAAATAATTTAAAAAAATAAAAAATCATTATATACTCACCTTCCGGATCCAGTCCAGGCCTTTCCTGCTCCTCGCGATGCTCCGGTGACCGGTCCATGCATTGCGGTCTCGCGAGATGACATAGCGGTCTCGCGAGACTGCTACGTCATCATCTTGCGAAACCGCAATGCACTCTTGGGACCGGTGCGTCGCGAGGAGCATCAGTAAATGTTTCGGCTGGATCCGGGGGTCGACAGAGGGTGAGTATATAACTATTTTTTATTTTAATTCATTTTTTAACAGAGATATGGTGCCCACATTGCTAAATACTACGTGGGCTGTGTAAGATACTGTGTGGGCTGTGTTATATACTACATATCTGTGCTATATACTACATGGCTTGGCAATATACTACGTGGCTGAGCAATATACTACGTGGCTGGGCAATATACTACGTGGCTGGGCAATATGCTACATCGCTGGGCAATATACTACATGGCTGGGCAATATACTACGTCGCTGGGCAATATACTATGTCGCTGGGCAATATACTATGTGGCTGGGCAATATACTACATGGCTGGGCCATATACTATGTGGCTGGGCAATATACTATGTCACTGGGCAATATACTACGTGTCTGTGCTATTTACTACGTGGCTGTGCTATATACTACGTGGTTGTGCTATATACTACATGGGCTGTGTTATCTACGTGGTTGTGCTATATATTACGTGGCTGTGCTTTATACTATGTGGTTGTGCTATATACTACGTGGGCTGTTATGTACTACGTGGGCTGTGTTATACGCTACTTGGCTGTGGTATATTTCTCTGCTGTATTTGTGCATCATAAATCATTGTATGTGTTAAAGAGGGGGCCCACTGAGACTCTTTCGCCCGGTGCGCTCAAAAACACGGTAGCCGGCCCTGGCTTCACTGATTGGTCACGCCTGGTCGCGAACAATCAGCGACAGTTGCAGTCCGCCTGCAAATTGGCGAGGAATTTGAACCACGCTTCGCTAATTGGTCGCCGAATCCGGTGTATAAATTGCATTATTCTGAAAACTTCATAAATAAACTACATACATATTCTAGAATACCTGATGCGTTAGAATCGGGCCACCATCTAGTATTATATATGTGTGTATAATGTAACAAATATACGGCACTGCTGATTTTTTAATAAATATAATTATTAAGTATGTTTAAAATAAAAAGCACAGCCAAAGCAATAAAATGAACTTAAAAATTACCCAAATGATTCAATAGCAAATAAGTGATTTGTATTTACCAGCAAAGGTCACAAAGGAAAATGCAGAAAAAGGATGCAGCAGACCCCCTTAATAAAAGAGGTAGCACATGTGCAAAATACTGATGAAAACCATTTTTAGTCTACCAATCCGGGAGGAGGTGATTGCCTAGCATTAGAATTGCACACAGATGAAACTTGCAATAGGGCTTGCCTTTTTGCTATGTCTATAAATGAATTATTTCTGAAGTTTTTAAAGTTAATTTTAATGCTTAGGACTTTCTTTTTTGACTGCAGAGTAGGGACCCGCAAGACAGTGAGGACCCTGGTCATGGGTGGAGAGCTTGTGTATTTTGGCCAAAAAATTAACCATTGCATCCTAATATTATATATATTTTGCACATTTTATGTTTACAGGGTGCAGCCAGGCCCATCAAGGGTGACCTTGTAAACTAGGGACTTGCACCTCTATGATGCACTGGTAGTGTGCCTGGCAGACCGCCTACTCGAATAGTAGGAGCTTATAATAGTATGTTAGCTGGACAAAGTGTTATACATTCTAATTCTAATACTAGGCAATGACCCCCTCCATAGACTTGTAGGCTGAGAGTGGTTGTTTCATCAGTATTTTGCAACTTTGTTAACTCCTTTAGTAAGGAGGTCTGCTGCATCTTGTTTGTGCATTTTCCTTTGTGACCTTGGCTGGTAAATACTATTGCCTTTTTTCTGTGCCTACTAGGCATGTGTAAAAAATGTAACCATATAAAAAGGTTAAACATCACACTGTTTCAGACACAAGGTTTAAACTTAGTTCAAGAAGTATCTTAGCGCTTGAGTCCTGTGTTCAAAACCCACCAAGGACAACATCTGCAAGGAGTTTGTATGTTCTCCCTGGGTTTGCGAAGACAAACTGATAGGGAATTTAGATTGTGAGCCCCATCGGGAACAGTGATGATAATGTGTGCAAACTGTAAAGCACTGCAGAATATGTTGGAGCTATATAAATAAAAATATTATTGTTATGCATGCAAGTGGCGCTCGTGGTTCTTGGACCCACTGTGCCACAGGGACAGATTTACCTAGGTGGGCTAAGCGGCTACCTGGTAGCTTGAGCTGCAGGTAGCTGCCTGGTGTTACTCCTTTGCAGTCCCTGGTGCGGCAGCTGATGACCCGAGGTGTCAAGTATGCAGACATCAATAGGACTTGGGCTCTGTTCAGACTACTAGGTTCTGGAATCTGTGCAGGATGGTTAATGATATAATAATAATCTTTATTTTTTATATAGCGCTAACATATTCCACAGCGCTTTACAGTTTTGCACACATTTATCATATGATATGGACATGGACTCGGGCTCCATTCAGACTACTAGTTTCAGGATCCACGGGTAGAAGGTTACTGATACAGAGTCTCAAGCAGAGCTGATTCAGAGACTGGTGGGACAGTCAGGACATACGGAATACTCAGACAGGCACACATTTTGACAACGGGTATTGGATATAGATTCAGGTACTGGCCGCACATGGACCAGGGGATGTAGTTCAGGCACTGGCCACCCTTGAACCAGGGAAGTACTGATTCAAAACTGGTCATGCAAAGACCAGGGACTGGCCATGCAAGGACCAGAGCCTCAGTTTCAGGACGCTGGCCACACCTGGACCAAGGGACCTAACAACTCACTAGTTGCGCCATTAGCACACTAATGATACTTATTGCTTTGGCATTCCCCACTCCCCAAGATGTTTCCCAGCTATTGGGTGGGTGTATCTTAGCAGGTGCACTTGCTGGCCCTTTAAGAACAGGGCAGAGTGTGTGCACTAGGCCCGCCGCCCACAAATCAGGGAACCAGGGAGCATGCCAAGGGAAACACCACGTGGATGGGGTGGTGAATATGCCTGCATCCCTGTATTAAGGGGAAAGGGAACCATGCAGGGACGCCGGCAATTGTGTTACACTTATGCTAGCTTTCAAAACTAACATTACCCAGGCAAAGAATTTTTCAATTTGGCCCTGGGCCCACATGGACATTACTCAAAAAATAAAACATAACATTAACAGTTAACAGAAAAAAAACCATTACATTTCAGTTATAGTACATAAGACGGTGCTTATTAGAGTGAATGTCATGCTCTAATACTTATGATAGCACTTTGAAGAAGTATGATCATGGTTGTAATTGAGCTTCAGCACATTTGTGGTGTTTGCAATTTGTCAAAAAGTAACATAAAGAAGTCGTAAGAGGCAGATCTTGTTGAATCCATCAATATGTATTTTGAGAGATTACAGTGGTTATCCAGTAATATTTAATATTTTTTTACTATTGCCTAAGAATTATCAGGCAGCTAGTTGCTAAAAAGTAGTCACAGACCACCCCTGTGGGTGACTTAGCGGCTTGCACTGATATCACGTTGACAGACCAGTGACTTCTCTTCTGCTATGTTCTTTGATGGGGCATGACTACCGACGTCATTCTGATTTGACAGCTGTCTACCTGCTGCCTAATTGCTGTAAATCATTACGCTGGCAGTCACACCCCATTGACAGAGCAATCCAAAGGAAGAAGAGTTGCTCTGTTGACAAAGAGCAGCTGAATCGCCATCTGGAGTGGTCAGTGACCATTCTGAGCCAGCACTGGGTTGAATAGGCAGGTAGCTGCATTTCTCTATTAGATAGATAATTTAGGTTACATGTGCTTTTCGTTTTGTGTTTTTTAGTGAGTTTTTAATTACATGCGTTTTTATCTCGTTTTTTCTTTTCAGCTACCGTTTTTGTCTCTTTTGTTATCTCATGTTTTATATAAAATTATTTTATTTTGGAAAAATACCATGTGCTAAATTACCTAGCGTTGAAAAACATTATTGACAATGTTATGTGTGGGTAATTTAGGTGTTACTCAATTTTGCTTTTGAAATGTGCTAAAAATGTATAAGCAGTTTAAAGATGTGGAGTTTACAGATCTCATTCCTATAATTGTGTAATTATTGGAAATAAAATGCCTATTTACTACAAGGGAGCTTGCTATGTTGCAAATTTCAAAACCACACAGCAAGTTCATTTCTGCAGCATTATAAGTAGCAAAGTGGCATAAGATTCACATAAATCTCATCCACCATTGTGGAACTGTAATATGCTGTTTGTTTGTTTTTGTGCATGAAAAATACACATTTTGAAACATAGTCCCAAAAATATTTTTAAGGCAAAAATTGCCTCCAAATTAAATATAGAAACAACACATCCCTTAAATAAATAGTTGTTTAGAAGAAATAGAGTCCATTGCAAAAGATAATTTAAAATATCACATTTTGAATGCATTATATTAAAAAATGTAATAATAAAAAATCCAAGCAGGTAAAACATATAGTAGCATGCTGACATAATTAAAATGCATGGTTGCTCATAGCCTAATTATAAAGTGCATGTGCATAATTTATAAAGCTAAAGACATAATTGATATACTGCTGGAGCTGGAAGAGAGTATAGGGAGAAAAGAGTCAGGCCAAAGTAGATAAGTATACCTACAGTGCCAAGTGCTTTATAATATAAAGCAGTGGGCACTTTGGTGGTGTGCTGTATCTATACTATAAAGCACTGGGCACTTTGTAAGTATACCTTTCTACTTTGGCCTGACTCATTTCTCCCTGCACCCTCTTCCTGCTCCAGCAGCATATCAATTATGTCTTTAGCTTTATAAATTATGCACATGCACGCAGAGGCGTAGCTAGAGCTTTTGCCGCCCGGGGCTGTTCCCGAGTTTACCCCCCCCCCCCCCCCGGGGGGAATACAAAGGTTACCAAAAATAGTTTTCCTGTTATGTAGAACTTAAACTGGGCCTAATGGTGTCACCCCCACATGCCAAACCTGTGACTTAATACCACCACACCATGACCAGACCACATAGTGACCGAATAATACTACATACAAGGGACAAAAACCACCGCACCATGTCAAGACCACATATTACCACCACTTGGTGACCAAATAGCACATACAAGGGACAAATACCACAACGCCATTTCCAGACCACATATTACCTCCACATACTGACTGAATACTACAATACTGATCAGTTATTTAAAAAAAAACACAATACTATCACCATAAGTGCCAGTATTCACAGGAGATCTGTACTTAGTATGCAGTGTCTGGAGAGGTAATACAGAGATCACTGGTGGTATTATACACAGGAGCTCTGTATATAATGTATAGGTAATACAGTGATCACTGGTGACATTGTACACAGGACCGCTGTATATAGTATACAGTGTATAGTGTCAGTGTATAGGTAACACTGACTCACCAGTGACGTCTCTAGGTGAAGTCCTTCATCTTTCATCCAGCACAGATCGCCATCATTTCTTCCAGCCAGGACTCATTTCTGCAGGAAATAACACAGTTATCTCGAGCTCCGCTTGCAGAACACATTACTTAATTTTTCACAACTTCTACATTACATCACATGAAGAAAAAAAGGTGATATAGTGTCACTCTGCACAGTAACAGGACCACCCCCCCCCATTTAAAACAGTATACTAAAAAAATAAAATAAATACATCACTGCAGTAATAATATCCCTTAATTAGCCCCTATAGTAATACTATTCCCCACCCTGGCCCCGTTTATCTCATTCCTGGCTCCAGCCATAAGTTCTCGTATCCTGCCCTCATGAGTATCCATTCTACCCCAAATGATCTCCCCATCCTGCCCCATCAGTCAACATCGTATCCATCCTGCACCATGATCCAATCCTGCCCCATGATCCAATCCTGCCCCATGTCTCCAATCATGCCCCGTATCTACATTCTGCCCATGCCTCAAGTCCTGCCCCCAGTGTGTCCAGCAATCTGTCCCAGTGTGTCCAGCATATTACCCCTAGTGTGTCCAGTATATTACCCCCAGTGTGTCCAGCAACCTGCCCCAGTATGTCCAGCATATTGCCCCAGTGTCCATCAATCTGCCCCAGTGTGTCCAGCATTACCCCCAGACAGTGTGTCCAGCAATCTGCCCCAGTATGTCAAGCATATTGCCCCAGTGTGTCCAGTATTGCCCCTGGACAGTGTGTCCAGCATATTACTCCCAGTGTGTCCAGCAATCTGCCCCATTATGTCCAGCACTGCCCCCAGTGTGTCCAGCAATCTGCCCCAGTGTGTCCAGCATATTACCCCCAGTGTGTCCAGCAATCTGCCCCAATGTCCAGCATTGCCCCGGTGTGTCCAGCATATTACCCCCAGTGTGTCCAGCAATCTTCCCCAGTGTGTCCAGCACTGCCCCCAGTGTGTCCAGCAATCTGCCCCAGTATGTCCAATTGTCCAGCATTGCCCCCCAGTGTGCCCAGCAATCTGCCCCAGTGTTCCCAGCATTGCCCCAGTGTGTCCAGCATATTACCCCCAGTGTGTCCAGCATATTACCCCCAGTGTGTCCAGCAATCTGCCCCAGTATGTCCAGCACTGCCCCCAGTGTGTCCAGCATTCTGCCCCAGTATGTCCAATTGTCCAGCATTGCCCCCAGTGTGCCCAGCAATCTGCCCAAGTGTGCCCAGCAATCTGCCCCAGTGTCCAGCATTGCCCCAGTGTGTCCAGCATATTACCCCCAGTGTGTCCAGCAATCTGCCCCAGTGTGTCCAGCAATCTGCCCCAGTATGTCCAGCACTGCCCCCAGTGTGTCCAGCAATCTGCCCCAGTATGTCCAATTGTCCAGCATTGCCCCAAGTGTGCCCAGCAATCTGCCCCAGTGTGCCCAGCAATCTGCCCCAGTGTGCCCAGCATTGCACCAGTGTGCCCAGCATTGCCCCCAGTGTGTCCAGCAATCTGCCCCAGTGTCTAGCATTGCCCCAGCGTGTCCAGCAATCTGCCCCAGTCTCCAGCATTGCCCCAGTGTCCAGAAATCTGCCCCAGGGTCTCCAGCATTTCCCCAGTATCTCCAGAAATCTGCCCCAGTGTGTCCAGAAATCTGCCCCAGGGTCTCCAGCATTGCCCCAGTGTGTCCAGAAATCTGCCCCAGTGTGTCCAGAAATCTGCCCCAGGGTCTCGAGCATTGCCCCAGTGTGTCCAGCATTGCCCCCAGACAGAGTCAGACATAAAGAAAAAAAAAAAGTAAAATCCTCACCTCTCCCGTTCCCAGCGCAGGTCCGGTGCACTCAGCGTCTCTCTGGCTCTGCAACGCTCAGGACAGAGAGGCTGAGCGGCGTGCACAGTGATGATGTCATCGCGCCCTCTGCCCTGAGACGTCGCAGTCAGAGGGCGCTGATGACGCTGCAGCTGCCGCAGGAACCAGGAGAGGTGAGTATTATAGAACGGGGGCCCCCGGGGCCCAATGCCAGCGCTGGCTCCGGGGTGGGGGGGGCCCTGGTCGTGGCGGCGGACGGCGCCACCCGCAGATTTAAAGGGCCCGCGTCTCTTTTTTTTTTCTTCCTCCTCCTGCAGCGCCGGCCGCGGCCCGGTGACCCGCCCCCCGCATTGTGCTCCCTAGGGCGGCCCGCCCCCCCTTCCTACGCCACTGCATGCACGCAATGCAACCAATACTCGCCAGGCTCTGGTGGTTGATCTCTTTTGAAACAAGCTGTACACTATGTAAAATAAAAGCTCTGATTCCTGGGTAATGAAAGCAGATAAGAAAAAGCCAGGCAGTTGCAAACTTGCTCATTTTCTTGCAGTCTAGCTAACTAAAGCAACTTAATAACAAATCATAATGAGGTGTTCTAATGTTATTAAATTGTTATAGGTAGTTAGACAGTGAGTTTCTGATCTATCAGTCCTACAAAATAACAATCCCCTGATCACACCATTGGCAGTTTCCAGAACAGTTCTTCTAATCACATCTCTCACCTAAGATAAGGCAAATCCCAAGTCCCAGCGCACTTAGATGCGCTCTGTCCTGGTTACGCTTGCGGTTCAAGCAGCGTTCCAGTGAGCGCAGTCTCAGTGACACCCCTTGTAATAGGAATGGGATTGGAACGCTATGCGCCATGATACCTGACGGACACATGTAATTAACCCGCCCCTCATGACGTACCGCTACCCCATTGGTGGTGCCGGATATAAGAGGCTGTCTCTTCTCTCACTGGGTTACGCCCCCGGAAGAAGCTTACGAGCGAAACGCGCGTCGGGGTGCACCTGGAGGGTTCGGTGGGCTCATATCTCTTTGTCACAGTCTCCCTGGGAATACTTTTGTTTGTAAGTAAATGCCTTATGAGATAATGCTATATTTTTATAGCGGTGTGAGTACAGGACTATTAGTCTGGAAACACTCTAGATATATGGGTCATTGACACATTCATGATTTCCCGGTATTAGTGGATTGATATGCATGGTGGATAGGCATGGTTAATTCTGAATAGGTGATTTATCGCCAGTAGGACTATAAATAGCAAGTCCGCTATATGTCGTCCCTTAATAGGCTGTTATAGTGATGTACGATAATTAATAGCAATTGATATGTAAATATATTGAGTTGAGCTCCACTTATTCCACTCCTTTTGACACTTTTGTTGATGTATGTCTTACTTGCCTGTGTATATATTTTTATAATAATTTGTGTTAATAAAGTAAATCTTGGTTTTAACATACGAATATGGATCTCTTCATGCGGAAGCTTTTGATATAAGTCCGCTATTGTTAGGAATATTATATATATATATATATATATATATATATGTAAACACAGCAGCACATGTACAGTACATGAATCTAGGCCATGTGAAAACACAGACAAATGTTTGATATGAATCATACTACTCAAAAATATTTTTTCATAAAAAAATTTTCAAAAAAATTTTTTTCTTAAAACTTACAGTTATAGATAAAATGAAGATTCTTAGCACATAAATTGGCCAATTCATGTGTGCCCATCAACCATGGCAAGGTGATCTCCCCCTGATGGGTCGTACTCTACTGTACATGCCACTCTTGGGCCACCAGCCTACAACTTTGGACAAACATGTCACTCTGGGCTAAACCTACAATTTATGGGCAGGTAGAGTTGATTACCGCCACCTGCAAGGTCAATGGGAGGAGTGCAAGATCAGTCTGGATGCAGCCACATCCATACACTAAACAAAGAAAAAAAAGCCAACCAGCACTCCCAATGTGAACACATGCAAGCTGCAAGCTGTATCATATAGATATAAAAGAACACAGCAGCACATGTACATGAATCTAGGCCATGTGAAAACACCGACAAATGTTTGATATGAATCATACTACTCAAAAATATTTTTTCATAAAAAAATTTTAAAAAAAAATTTTTTTCTTGAAACTTACAGTTATAGATAAAATGAAGATTCTTAGCGCATAAATTGGCTAATTCATGTGTGCCCATCAACCACGGCAAGGTGATCTCCCCCTGATGGGATATATTAATATATCATACAGCGCTACATAGCTTAAAAGCCGGTAATTCAATTGCCGGCTTTTGCTTTCTCCTTCCTAAACCCGACATGATATGAGACATGGTTTACATACAGTAAACCATCTCATATCACCATTTTTTTTTGCATATTCCACACTACTAATGTTAGTAGTGTGTATGTGCAAAATTTGGGCGCTCTAGCTATTAAATTAAAGGGTTAAATCGCGGAAAAAATTGGCGTGGGCTCCCGCGCAATTTTCTCCGCCAGAATGGTAAAGCTAGTGACTGAGGGCAGATATTAATAGCCTGGCGAGGGTCCATGGTTATTGCCCCCCTCCCACCCCCCGGCTTAAAACATCTGCCCCCAGCCACCCCAGAAAAGGCACATCTGGAAGATGCACCTATTCTGGCACTTGGCCACTCTCTTCCCATTCCCATGTAGCCAGATCCATTCTTTCTGCCAGATCCGTTTTCTTTTACACAGGATCCGTTTTTTCCCGCAGGATTCGTTTTCTTTCTGCCGGACCGTTTGTTTTTTTTGCAGGATCCGTTTTTCTTTCTGCAAGATCCGTTTTTTTCTGCAGGATCCGTTTTTTTCCGCCGGATCCGTTTTCTTCTGCAGGATCCGTTTTTCCACCAGATCCATTTTTCCGCCGGATCCGTTTTTTTTCTGCAGGATCCGTTTTTTTTCTGCAGGATCCGTTTTTTTTCTGCCGCATGTTTTTTTACACAGGATCCGTTTTTTTCTGTCGGGTCCGTTTTTTTCCGCAGGATCCTGTTTTTCTGCCGCATCCGTTTTTTTCTGCCGGGTTTGTTTTTTCCGCAGGATCTGGGTTTTTCCGCCGATCCGTTTTATTCCGCCGGATCGATTTTTTTCCGCCAGATCCGTTTTTTCCGCAGGATACGTTTTTTCTTCCACCGGATAAGTTTTTTTCTGCAGGATCCGTTTTTTTTCTGCCGGATGCGGTTTTTTTCTGCCGGATGCGGTTTTTCCGCAGGATCCGTTTTTATCCACAGGATCCATTTTTTTCTGCAGGATCCGTTTTTTCCACCAGATCCGTTTTTCTGCCGGATCCGTTTTTTTCTGCAGGATCCGTTTTTTTCTGCCGGGTCCGTTTTTTCTGCAGGATACGTTTTTTTCTGCCAGATCCGTTTTTTCCTGCCAGATCCGTTTTTCCCCCCGCTGGATCCGTTTTTTTCCGCCAGATGCGTTTTTTTCCGCAGGATCCGTTTTCTTTCAGCTGGATCCGTTTTTTTCTGTAGGATCCGTTTTTTTTCTGCGAGATCCGTTTTTTCCGCAGGATCCTGTTTTTCAGCCGGATCTGTTTTTTTCCGCAGGATCTAGGTTTTTCCACCAGATCCGTTTTTTCCGCAGAATCCATTTTTTTTCCACTGGATCCGTTTTTTTTCCGCCAGATCCGTGTTTTTTTCTACAGGATCCGTTTTTTTTTCTGCCGCATCTGGGTTTTTTTTACGCAGGATCCGTTTTTTTTCTGCCGGGTCTGTTTTTTTCCGCAGGATCTGTTTTTTTCCGCAGGATCCATTTTTTCCCCCGCTGGATCCGTTTTTTCCACCAGATGCGTTTTTTTTCGCCAGATGCGTTTTTTTCCCGCTGGATCCTTTTTTTTTCTGCCGGATCCGTTTTTTTCAGCAGGATCCGTTTTTTCCGCCGATTCATTTTTTTCCCCGCCAAATCCATTTTTTCTGCCGGATCCGTTTTTTTCCGCAGGATCCATTTTTTCCACCGATCCATTTTTTTCCCGCCAGATCCATTCTTTCTGCCAGATCCGTTTTTTTTACACAGGATCCGTTTTTCTGCCAGATTGTTTTTAACGCAGGATCCGTTTTTTCTGCCGGATGCGGTTTTTCCGCAGGATCCATTTTTTTCCACAGGATCTCTTTTCTTTCTGCCGGATCTGTTTTTTTCTGCAGGATCCGTTTTTTTTTTTCTGCGAGATCCGTTTTTTTCTGCAGGATCCTGTTTTTCTGCCGGATCCTTTTTTTTCTGCCGGATCTGTTTTTTTTCCACAGATCCTGCGGAAAAACCGGATTTGGCAGAAAAAAACAGATCCTGCGGAAAAACCGGATCTGGCAGAAAAAAATAGATCCTGCGTAAAAAAAAAACGATCTGGCAGAAAAAACGGATCCTGCGTAAAAAAACGGATCCGGCAGAAAAAAGCGGATCCGGCGGAAAAAAACAGATTTGGCAGAAAAAACGGATCTGGCGGGAAAAAATGGATCCTGTGGAAAAACCAGATCCGGCAGAAAAAATGGATCCTCCGTGAAAAAAACGGATCCTGCAGAAAAAATGGACCTGGTGGGAAAAAAACGGATCCGGTGGAAAAAAACGGATACGGCAGAAAAAAACATCCTGCAGAAAAAAACGGATCTGGCGGAAAAAAACAGATCCTGCGGAAAAAACGGATTTGGCAGAAAAAAACAGATCCTGTGGAAAAACCTGATCTGGCAGAAAAAAATAGATCCTGCGTAAAAAAAAAAAACGATCTGGCAGAAAAAACGGATCCTGCGTAAAAAAACGGATCTGGCAGAAAAAACGGATCCGGCGCAGAGAAAACGGATCAGCGGAAAAAACGGATCCTGCGGAAAAAACAGATCCAGCAGAAAAAACGGATCCTGCGGAAAAAAACTGATCTGGCAGAAAAAAACGGATCCTGCGGGCAAAAACGGATCGGCAGAAAAACCCGGATCCTGCAGAAAAAAACAGATCAGGCAGAAAAAAACGGATCCGGCGGAAAAAAACGGATTCGGCAGAAAAAACGGATCTGGCGGGAAAAAATGGATCCTGCGGAAAAACCGGATCCGGCAGAGAAAATGGATCCTCCGTGAAAAAAACGGATCCGGCAGAAAAAACGGATCCAGCGTAAAAAATCGGATCCGGCAAAAAAAACGGATCTGGTGGAAAAAAATGGATCTGGCAGAAAAAAAACAGATCATGCAGAAAAAATGGATCTTGCGGCAAAAAAAAGATCCTACAGAAAAAATGGATCCTGCGTAAAAAACGGATCCGGCGGAAAAAACCGGATCGGCGGAAAAAAACAGATCATGCAGAAAAACCGGATCCGGCAGAAAAAACGGATCCTGTGTAAAAAAAAAAAACAGATCCGGCAGAAAAAAACGGATCCAGCGGAAAAAAACAGATCGGCGGGAAAAAAGGATCCTGCGGAAAAATGGATCCGTCAGAAAAAAACGGATCCTGTGGAAAAAACGGATCCAGCGAAAAAAAAACGAATCCTGCAGAAAAAACTGATTCGGCGGAAAAAAACATCATGCGGAAAAAAATGGATCAGGTGGAAAAAAACGGATCCTGTGGAAAAAAAAACGGATCAGGCAGAAAAAAACGGATCCAGCAAAAAAAAATGGATCCAGCAGAAAAAAACTGATCTGGCGGAAAAAAAAACGGATCAGGCGGAAAAACCGGATCCGGCGGAAAAATACGGATCAGGCAGAAAAAAACGGATCAGGCGGAAAAACCGGATCCGGCGGAAAAATACGGATCAGGCAGAAAAAAACGGATCAGGCGGAAAATCCGGATTCGGCGGAAAAATACAGATCAGGCGGAAAAAAACAGATCCGGAAGAAAAAACGGATCCGGCAGAAAAAAACGGATCAAGCGGAAAATCCGGATTCGGTGGAAAAATACAGATCAGGCGGAGAAAAACAGATCCGGAAGAAAAAACGGATCCGGCAGAAAAAAACGGATCCGGCGGAAAAAAACGGATCTGGCGGAAAAAAACTGATCCGGCAGGAAAGAAAAAGATACGGTGGAAAAAAAATGGATCAGTTTTTTTCAAAACTCGCCGGATTGTGCCTGACGGCAAAAACCTGATATGTGAAAGCAGCCTAAGTCTAGAAACTACAGCCATCAGCCTTACCATTGCACCAGAAGCTCAAGTGATACCAGGTACTAATTTTATAAGATGAACCATTCATATACTGTATGGAGGGACTCTAAATAACCTTCTGATTCTGATGTTTGAATGTTTCATGTATCAGACTCAGGTATCAAAGTCAGGTATCAGACTCAAGTATCAGAGTCAGGTATCAAAGTCAGGTATCAAACTCAGATATCAGAGTCAGATATCAGAGTCAGATATCAGAGTCAGGTATCAAAGTCAGGTATCAAAGTCAGGTATCAAAGTCAGGTATCAGAGTCAGGTATCAGAGTCAGGTATCAGAGTCAGGTATCAGAGTCAGGTATCAGACTCAAGTATCAGAGTCAGGTATCAGACTTAAGTATCAGAGTCAGGTATCAGACTCAAGTATAAAAAAGAGAGATATATAGCCAGCTCACCAGTAACCACCGCAGGTGCACGGAACTCCGCTGCAGGCAGACGTAATTTTCATCAGGAAAAGAAAGGGGTTGAGTTCCAGCTCCTTAAAAAAAAACTGTATATTCAGCGGAGTTTACTGAGGAATGGAACTCTGTCCTAAGTAATTCCTCACAAAATTTGCTGAAACTCATCATTAAATATGAGGATAATAAATTAAAAAGTATACAGCAGGAATTGGATGAAGTGAATTCCCTGTTGATTGAGCACAGAACAGGTGCACAATTTGATGCGTTAATGGCAAAAATCAATGAAAGAGTAGCAGCTCTAGAAGAACAAATCATGGATCGCAAGAAAAGAAAATTTACCAGAGATTCCAATGATTATTCTACCAACAAGGTATATGATTGGGGTAACTGGACTAATGTGAATAGAACCCCTAAATCTATACTTAAACAGAGTCAGCCTCACCAAAAACGCAAAAGTTTTAAGAAGAAAGTAACCAAACCGCACGTACACTTCACCTCATCAGACCCAGACTCGTCGGATAATCAATGCAGTGCTTCAAGATGTTTCCCTCAATGACAATAGGGCATGTGCCCCAAGAAATGATTACCACCAGACAAAAAACGCAAGAGGAGGGGGGGTGGGGGTGGGGTTGGGTGGAAGAAAGCACAGACGAAGGGGGGATGATTACGCGCAACAAGAAACTCCTCACAAAATAAATGAATATACTAATGTGCTAAATCTATCATCTAAATCTTTGTCATCTGAACAAATCCAAGTTTTATCTTTAGGTCTAAATTTTGTTCCAGACCAGAACTTTGACTTATTTACAACTATAATGGATACCAATAAATTTATACGAAATTTGACCATGAGGAAGCATTTCCGTCATGGGGAAAACCTTGAAGAGGAACATAATCAAGAAGAGACTGTTGCCCCGCATACATTGGACAATGAATTTTCACAAATGGATTTCAGAGAACAAGTGGCGTTGGTTGCATTACAAGATCTTATCTCTGAATTATTGCCAGATCATGAACGGGTTAATTTCTCTCAGGACTTTATTACCAAGAATCCATATTATTTCCCTGTTCTGGCTTGGTCTGAATGCATGGACCGATTTCAAGAAAGTGTAGAGAGGGAATTGAGACGGCTTTATAATGATGTAAAAATTAATGGTAAAAATAGTCAAAAAAATATATCCATAAGACATCGGAATGCAATAAAAGAGCTTAAAGAAATGGCAGATCTGACTATTTAAATGTCGGACAAGGGAGGGGTTGTCGTAGTGTTAAACACAGTGGACTATCACAAAAAAATGTTAGAGCTATTATCCGATCAAAATACATACAAAAAATTAAAACAAAATCCATCTCAGGAAATCATAAAGAAGAGAGACTTGATTATAAAGGAGGGACAAAGCTTGGGGGTATAAACTAAAAAACAAATAGAATATCTTACAGTAGAAAACCCAATTCTCCCTATTATATATGGGGTACCTAAAATACACAAAAAAGAGGGTATTCCCCCAATGCGACCCATAGTATCCGGAATCGGGTCATGTAATGAAAAACTTTGCCAATGGGTAGATTCACTACTTCAGCCCCTCGTTAAACGGACTCCAGGATATATCAGACATTCCAAAGAGGTACTACGCATTCTTGACAATAGGATATGGCAGGCCAATTATTCTTGGCTATGTTGTGACGTCATGTCCCTATATACCTGCATTCCGCATGATTTGGCAATACGAGCGATACAATATCATCTTGTTAAATTTAGCAACTATTCTACAGATTTGATCGAATATTTATTGATGGTGATACATTTTCTGTTGACAAGTAATTTTTTCTCATTTGATGGCCAGTTCTATTTGCAAGGGACGGGGGGTGGCCATGGGTGCCAAATATTCACCCTCCCTTGCAAATTTGGTGATGGCCTTTTGGGAGATGGAGTTTGTCTTTTCTGTGGCCAATCCGTATTTGGAATATGTGGTGTGGTATGGCAGATACATAGATGTTACCCTCATTATTTGGGAGGGGGATGTGTCTGCCATACCACACTTTATGGATTATCTTAATCACAATGAGTATGACATCAGATTTACATATAGGCAGGACAGGACAAATATCTCTTTTCTGGACCTGGAGCTCACGGGATATATAGATCAGAACATTATCACTAAAACACATCACAAGCCAGTGAGAGGCAATACCATCCTACATGCTAACAGTAGCCACAGCAAGCATACGATTCAGGCCGGCTTCACACTTGCGAGTTTTACGGACGTAAGAGCGCGGAAACTACGTCTGTAAAACTCGCAAAACATACGGCACAATTATTCTCTATCAGGGGTGGATTAAGGGTAGCCAGGGCCCCGGGCTGTTCACACACTGTGGGCCCCCCCCGGTCATGTGACGGGGGTCATGTGACGGGGGTCATGTGACGGGGGTCATGATATACCCGAACCAGATTATTCCAGAAAAATGGCCGGGCCCTACTCTACTGTAACCTATTCAATATTTGTTAAAATCTGCAATACAATTTAGGTATATCTTGACCAATAATATCACATACAAGGAACAAATACCACCGTACCATGACCAGACCACAAATTACAACCACAGTGATCGAATAATATCACATACAAGGAACAAATACCACCGCACCATGACCAGACCACAAATTACAACCACAGTGATCGAATAATATCACATACAAGGAACAAATACCACCGCACCGTGTCAAGACCACATATTACCACTTGGTGACCAAATAGCACATACAAGGGACAAATACCACAACACCATTTCCAGACCACATATTACCACCACATAGTGACTGAATACTAGAATACTGATCAGTAAAAAAAAAACAACAACAAAAAAAAACACAATACTATCACCATTAGTGCCAGTATTCACAGGAGATCTGTACTTAGTATGCAGTGTCTGTGTAGAGGTAATACAGTGATCACTGGTGACATTGTACACAGGACCTCTGTATATAGTATATAGTGTATAGTGTCAGTGTATAGGTAACACTGACTCACCAGTGACGTCTCTAGGTGAAGTCCTTCATCTTTCATACAGCACAGACCGCCATCATTTCTTCCAGCCAGGACTCGTTTCTGCAGGAAATAACACAGTTATCTCGAGCTCCGCTTGTAGAACAAATTACTTAATTTTTCACAACTTCTACATTACACCACATGAAGAGAAAAAGGCGATACAGTGTCACTCTGCACAGTAACAGGACCGCCCCCCCATTTAAAACAGTATACTCAAAAAATAAAATAAATACATCACTGCAGTAATAATATCCCTTAATTAGCCCCTATGGTAATACTATTCCCCACCCCATGTATCTCATTCCTCGCTCCAGCCATATGTTCTCCCATCCTGCACTCATGAGTATCCATCCTGCCCCATCTGTCTCCATCGTATCCATCCTGCCCCATGATCCAATCCTGCCCCATGTCTTTCATTCTACCCCGTGTCTCCAATCATGCCCCGTGTCTACATTCTGCCCATGCCTCCAGTCCTGCCCCCAGTGTGTCCAGCAATCTGCCCCAGTGTGTCCAGCATATTACCCCCACTGTCTCCAGCATTGCCCCCCAGTGTCATCCAGCAATCTGCCCCACTGTCTCCAGCATTGCCCCCCAGTGTGTCCTCCAGCAATCTGCCCCACTGTCTCCAGCATTGCCCCACTGTCTCCAGCATTGCCCCACTGTCTCCAGCAATCTGCCCCACTGTCTCCAGCAATCTGCCCCACTGTCTCCAGCAATCTGCCCCAGTCTCCAGCAATCTGCCCCACTGTCTCCAGCATTGCCCCACTGTCCCCAGCATTGCCCTACTGTCTCCAGCATTGCCCCACTGTCTCCAGCAATCTGCCCCAGTCTCCAGCAATCTGCCCCACTGTCCCCAGCATTGCCCCACTGTCTCCAGCATTGCCCCACTGTCTCCAGCATTGCCCCACTGTCCCCAGCAATCTGCCCCACTGTCCCCAGCAATCTGCCCCACTGTCTCCAGCAATCTGCCCCACTGTCTCCAGCAATCTGCCCCACTGTCTCCAGCAATCTGCCCCACTGTCTCCAGCAATCTGCCCCACTGTCTCCAGCAATGTGCCCCACTGTCTCCAGCAATGTGCCCCACTGTCTCAAGCATTGCCCCCAGTGTGTCCTCCAGCAATCTGCCCCAGTGTCTCCAGCATTGCCCCAGTGTGTCCTCCAGCATTGCCCCCAGTGTGTCCTCCAACCTGCCCCAGTGTGTCCAGCATTGCCCCCCAGTGTGTCCTCCAGCATTGCCCCCCAGTGTGTCCTCCAGCAATCTGCTCCAGTGTCTCCAGCATTGCCCCAGTGTGTCCTCCAGCATTGCCCCCAGTGTGTCCTCCAACCTGCCCCACTGTCTCCAGCATTGCCCCTCAGTGTGTCCTCCAGCATTGCCCCCCAGTGTGTCCTCCAGCAATCTGCCCCACTGTCCCCAGCATTGCCCCACTGTCCCCAGCATTGCCCCAATGTCTCCAGCATTGCCCCAATGTCTCCAGCAATCTGTCTCCAGCAATCTGCCCCACTGTCTCCAGCAATCTGCCCCACTGTCCCCAGCATTGCCCCACTGTCTCCAGCATTGCCCCACTGTCCCCAGCATTCTGCCCCACTGTCCCCAGCATTCTGCCCCACTGTCTCCAGCAATCTGCCCCACTGTCTCCAGCAATCTGCCCCACTGTCTCCAGCAATCTGCCCCACTGTCCCCAGCATTGCCCCACTGTCCCCAGCATTGCCCCAATGTCTCCAGCATTGCCCCAATGTCTCCAGCAATCTGTCTCCAGCAATCTGCCCCACTGTCTCCAGCAATCTGCCCCACTGTCCCCAGCATTGCCCCACTGTCTCCAGCATTGCCCCACTGTCCCCAGCATTCTGCCCCACTGTCCCCAGCATTCTGCCCCACTGTCTCCAGCAATCTGCCCCACTGTCTCCAGCAATCTGCCCCACTGTCTCCAGCAATCTGCCCCACTGTCTCCAGCATTACCCCCACTGTCTCCAGCATTGCCCCACTGTCTCCAGCATTGCCCCACTGTCTCCAGCATTGCCCCACTGTCCCCAGCATTGCCCCACTGTCCCCAGCAATCTGCCCCACTGTCTCCAGCAATCTGCCCCACTGTCTCCAGCAATCTGCCCCACTGTCTCCAGCAATCTGCCCCACTGTTTCAAGCATTGCCCCCAGTGTGTCCTCCAGCAATCTGCCCCAGTGTCTCCAGCATTGCCCCAGTGTGTCCTCCAGCATTGCCCTCAGTGTGTCCTCCAACCTGCCCCAGTGTGTCCAGCATTGCCCCCCAGTGTGTCCTCCAGCATTGCCCCCCAGTGTGTCCTCCAGCAATCTGCCCCAGTGTCTCCAGCATTGCCTCAGTGTGTCCTCCAGCATTGCCCTCAGTGTGTCCTCCAACCTGCCCCAGTGTGTCCAGCATTGCCCCCCAGTGTGTCCTCCAGCATTGCCCCCCAGTGTGTCCTCCAGCAATCTGCCCCAGTGTCTCCAGCATTGCCCCAGTGTGTCCTCCAGCATTGCCCCCAGTGTGTCCTCCAACCTGCCCCAGTGTGTCCAGCATTTCCCCCCAGCATTGCCCCCCAGCAATCTGCCCCAGTGTCTCCAGCATTGCCCCAGTGTGTCCTCCAGCATTGCCCCCAGTGTGTCCTACAACCTGCCCCAGTGTGTCCAGCATTGCCCCCCAGCATTGCCCCCCAGCAATCTGCCCCAGTGTCTCCAGCATTGCCCCAGTGTGTCCTCCAGCATTGCCCCCAGTGTGTCCTCCAACCTGCCCCAGTGTCTCCAGCATTGCCCCAGTGTGTCCTCCAGCATTGCCCCCAGTGTGTCCTCCAACCTGCCCCAGTGTCTCCAGCATTGCCCCCCAGTGTGTCCTCCCTCCAGCATTGCCCCCCAGTGTGTCCACGGTCCACCATTTAACTGATCAAAAAAAAAAAACAGTCTCCTCCTCACCTGTCCGCGCTCCAGGCGGCGAGCTCCCTGCAGCAGTGCACACTCGCCGGCGACTGACAATGACGTCAGACGCCGGCGACGTGTGTGCTGCGGCCGACTTCAGCTGCCAGCCTCCAATTGGCTGGCGGCTGTTGTTGTTAACTATTGATGTGCGGGCGCGCGCCCGCACATCAATAGGAAACCGCCGCAGCGCCGGAAAGGGCCCGGTGAGCAGATGAGAAGGGGCCCGATGCGGGCCCCCTCTCTCTGCCCACCGGGTCCGGGGGCACATAAACGCCGCCCGGCGGGCATTCACAGTCTCACAGATGATTATCAGAGGGTTAATATGTGCGGTAGCCCAGGGCCCCCCCAGACCACTGGGCCCTGGGCTACCGCCCATATTGACCCTCTGATAATCCGCCCCTGTTCTCTATGCCCCTGCTCCTATCTGCCGTATTAAACTGATCAGTATTATACGGCTTTCTACGGCCGTAGAAAATCGCAGCATGCTGCGTTTGTCACCGTATTGCGCAAATTAAACGTCAATGAAAGTCTATGGAAACCCCAAAAATACGGATCACACACGGACCAGCAGTGTGACTTGCGAGAAATACGCAGCGGTGTTAGAGAGAAGAGCCGGCAATTCATTGCGGTGCACAGTAAAATCACACTGACAGCTTCCAGTAGAATAGGTAGAATAAATGTGTACACATAGAATAGGTATATATATATATATGTATATATATATATATGTCAGTAGACACATATACGTATATATATTAATATTTATTCCAGTGCTAGATAGCTTTAAAGCCGGTAATTCAATTGCCGGCTTTTGCTATCTTCTTCCTAAACCCGACATGATATGACACATGGTTACATACAGTAAACCATCTCATATCACCATTTTTTTTTGCATATTCCACACTACTAATGTCAGTGTGTATATGCAAAATTTGGCCGCTCTAGCTAGTAAATTAAGGGGTTAAATGGCGGAAAAAATTGGCGTGGGCTCCCGCACAATTTTCTCCGCCAGAGTGGTAAAGCCAGTGACTGAGGGCAGATATTAATAGCCTGGAGAGGGTCCATGGTTATTGCCCCCCTCCCCCCTGGCTAAAAGCACCTGCCCCCAGCCACCCCAGAAAAGGCACATCTGGAAGATGCGCCTATTCTGGCACTTGGCCACTCTCTTCCCATTCCCGTGTAGTGGTGGGATATGGGGTAACGAAGGGTTAATGCCACCTTGCTATTGTAAGGTGTCATTAAGCCAGATTAATAATGGAGAGGCGTCAATTATGACACCTATCCATCCAATACTAGTAAAGGGTTAAAAAATACACAAACACAATATTAAACATTATTTTAATGAAATAAAAACAAAGGTTGTTTTAATATTTTATTGAACGCCCAATCCAATCACTGAAGACCCTCGTTGTGTAACAAAAAAAACATAATAAACCAACAATATCCTTACCTTCCGCAGATCTGTAAAGTCCAACTATGTAAATCCATCTGAAGGGGTTAAAATATTTTGCAGCCACGAGCTTTGCTAATGCAACATTGCTCATGTCTGCAAAACCCCGGAGAATGAAGGAAAAGTAGGTCAATGACCTATATTTACCTGCATTTGCGGTGAGGCGCCCTCTGCTGGTTGTTCCTAGATCGTGGGAATTTTCCTAGAAAGCTCCCTGGCTCGAGTTCATATGAGGACAACCAGCAGAGGGCACCCTCTTATAATCTCGAGCCAGGGAGCTTTCTAGGATAAAATTGTCCTCCTCTGTATTGATTACCCTGCAGAGTTTAGTGTCATCTGCAAATATTGAAATTCTGCTCTAAATGCCCCCTACAAGGTCATTAATAAATATGTTAAAAAGAAGAGTGCCCAATACTGACCCCTGTGGTACCTCACTGCTAACCGCTACCCAGTCCGACTGTGCTCCATTAATAACCACCCTTTGTTTCCTATCCCTGAGCCAGCTCTCAACCCACTTACACATATTTTCCCCTATCCCCATTATTCTCATTTTATGTATCAACCTTTTGTGTAGCACCGTATCAAAAGCTTTTGAAAAGTCCATATACACTACATCCACTGGGTTCCCTTGGTCCAATCCGGAACTTACCTCTTCATAGAAACTGATCAAATTAGTCTGACATGAACGGTCCCTAGTAAACCCGTGCGGATACAGGGTCATGAGGTTATTCCTCTTCAGATACTCCAGTAGAGCATCCCTTAGAATGCCCTCCAGGATTTTACCCACAGTAGAGGTTAAGCTTACTGGCTTATAATTTCCGAGTTCAGTTTTTGTCCCCTTTTTGAATATTGGCACCACATTTGCTATACGCCAGTCCTGTGGTACAGACCCTGTTATTATGGAGTCTTTAAAGATTAAAAATAATGGTCTATCAATGACTGTACTTAATTCCTGCAGTACTCGAGGGTGTATCCCATCCGGGCCCGGAGATTTGTCAATTTTAGTGATTTTTAGACGCCGCCGCACTTCCTGCTGGGTTAAGCAGGTGACATTTAATTGGGAATTTTTATCACTAGTTGTTTTGTCTGCCATGGGATTTTCTTGTGTAAATACTGATGAAAAAAAAGTCATTTAGCATATTGGCTTTTTCCTCATCCTCATCCACTATTTCACCCTGACTATTTTTAAGGGGGCCCACAATATCATTTTTTAGTTTCTTACTATTTATGTAGTTAAAGAATATTTTAGGATTATTTTTACTCTCTCTGGCAGTGAGTCTCTCTGTCTCAATCTTTGCTGCCTTGATTTGCTTTTTACAGAATTTATTTAATTTTTTGTATTTAATGCCTCCTCACTACCTACTTCCTTTAATTCTCTAAATGCTTTCTTTTTGTCACTTATGAAATGATCGCTAAAGGGGCTAAAATTAAAGATGACACATTTGTTTTGTATTTTAGGCAAATAAAAAAATTATATTTTTTTAAAATTTTAACCCCTTTCTGACATCGGACGTACTATCCCGTCCATGTGGGGTGGGCCCCTATGACCATGGACGGGATAGTACGTCCAGCGCGATCGGCGGCGCTCACGGGGGGAGCGCCGCCGATCGCGGCCGGGTGTCAGCTGTTTATCGCAGCTGACATCCGGCACTATGTGCAAGGAGCGGTCACGGACCGCCCCCGGCATATTAACCCCTGGCACACCGCGATCAAAGATGATCGCGATGTGCCGGCGGTGCAGGGAAGCACCGCGCAGGGAGGGGGCTCCCTGCGGGCTTCCCTGAGCCCCCCGCAGCAACGCGATGTGATCGCGTTGCTGCGAGGGTCTTACCTCCCTCCCTCCCTGCTCGAGCCCCGGATCCAAGATGGACGCGGATCCGGGTCCTGCAGGGAGGGAGGTGGCTTCACAGAGCCTGCTCAGAGCAGGCACTGTGAAGGCTGCAGCGCTGCATGTCAGATCAGTGATCTGACAGAGTGCTGTGCAAACTGTCAGATCACTGATCTGTGATGTCCCCCCCGGGACAAAGTAAAAAAGTAAAAAAAAAAATTTTCAAATGTGTAAGAAAAAATAAAAAGAAATATTCCAAAATAATGAAAAAAAAAAAAAATATTATTCCCATAAATACATTTCTTTATCTAAATAAAAAAAAACAAAACAATAAAAGCACACATATTTAGTATCGCCGTGTCCGTAACGGCCCGACCTATAAAACTGGCCCACTAGTTAACCCCTTCAGTAAACACCGTAAGAAAAAAAAAAAAAACGAGGCAAAAAACAACGCTTTATTATCATAACCCCGAACAAAAAGTGGAATAACACGCGATCAAAAAGACAGATATAAATAACCATAGTACCGCTGAAAACGTCATCTTGTCCCGCAAAAAACGAGCTACCATACAGCATCATCAGCAAAAAAATAAAAAAGTTATAGTCCTGAGAATAAAGCGATGCCAAAATAATTATTTTTTCTATAAAATAGTTTTTATCGTATAAAAGCGCCAAAACATAAAATAATGATATAAATGAGGTGTCGCTGTAATCGTACTGACCCAAAGAATAAAACTGCTTTATCAATTTTACCAAACGCGGAACGGTATAAACGCCTCCCCCAAAAGAAATTCATGAATAGCTAGTTTTTGGTCATTCTGCCTCACAAAAATCGGAATAAAAAGCGATCAAAAAATGTCACGTGCCTAAAAATGTTACCAATAAAAACGTCAACTCGTCCCGCAAAAAACAAGACCTCACATGACTCTGTGGACCAAAATATAGAAAAATTATAGCTCTCAAAATGTGGTAACGCAAAAAATATTTTTTGCAATAAAAAGCGTCTTTCAGTGTGTGACGGCTGCCAATCATAAAAATCCGCTAAAAAACCCGCTATAAAAGTAAATCAAACCCCCCTTCATCACCCCCTTAGTTAGGGAAAAATAAAAAAAATGTATTTATTTCCATTTTCCCATTAGGGCTAGGGTTAGAGTTAGGGCTATGGTTAGGGCTAGGGTTAGGGCTAGGGTTAGGGCTAGGGTTAGGGTTAGGGCTAGGGTTAGGGCTAGGGTTAGGGTTAGGGCTAGGGTTAGGGTTAGGGCTAGGGTTAGGGTTAGGGCTAGGGTTAGGGCTAGGGTTAGGGCTAGGGTTAGGGTTAGGGCTAGGGTTAGGGTTAGGGCTAGGGTTAGGGCTAGGGCTAGGGTTAGGGTTAGGGCTAGGGTTAGGGTTAGGGCTAGGGCTAGGGTTAGGGCTAGGGTTAGGGCTAGGGTTAGGGCTAGGGTTAGGATTAGGGTTAGGGCTAGGGTTAGGGCTAGAGCTACAGTTTGGGTTGGGGCTAAAGTTATAGTTATGGTTTAGATTACATTTACGGTTGGGAATAGGGTTGGGATTAGGGTTAGGGGTGTGTCTGGGTTAGAGGTGTGGTTAGGGTTACCGTTGGGATTAGGGTTAGGGATGTGTTTGGATTAGGGTTTCAGTTATAATTGTGGGGTTTCCACTGTTTAGGCACATCAGGGGCTCTCCAAACACGACATGGCATCCGGTCTCAATTCCAGCCAATTCTGCGTTGAAAAAGTAAAACAGTGCTTCTTCCCTTCCGAGCTCTCCCGTGTGCCCAAACAGGGGTTTACCCCAACATATGGGGTATCAGCGTACTCAGGACAAATAGGACAACAACTTTTGGGGTCCAATTTCTCCTGTTACCCTTGGGAAAATACAAAACTCGGGGCTAAAACATATTTTTTGTGGGAAAAAAAAAGATTTTTTATTTTCACGGCTCTGCGTTATAAACTGTAGTGAAACACTTGGGGGTTCAAAGTTCTCACAACACATCTAGATTAGTTCCCTGGGGGGTCTAGTTTCCAATATGGGGTCACTTGTGGGGGGTTTCTACTGTTTAGGTACATTAGGGGTTCTGCAAACGCAATGTGACGTCTGCAGACCATTCCATCTAAGTCTGCATTCCAAATGGCGCTCCTTCCCTTCCGAGCTCTGCCATGCGCTCAAACGATGGTTTCCCCCAACATACGGGGTATCAGCGTACTCAGGACAAATTGGACAACAACTTTTGGGGTCGAATTTCTCCTCTTACCCCCGGGAAAATACAAAACTGGGGGCTAAAAAATAATTTTGGGGGGAAAGATTTTTTTTTTTAATTTTCACGGCTCTGCGTTACAAACTGTAGTGAAACACTTGGGGGTTCAAAGCTATCACAACACATCTAGATGAGTTCCTTAGGGGGTCTAGTTTCCAAAATGGTGTCACTTGTGGGAGGTTTCTACTGTTTAGGTACATTAGGGGCTCTGCAAATGCAATGTGACACCTGCAGACCATTCCATCTAAGTCCTCATTCCAAATGGAGCTCCTTCCCTTCCGAGCCCTCCCATGCGCCCAAACAGTGGTTCCCCCCACATATGGGGTATCAGCGCACTCAGGACAAATTGGACAACAAATTGAGGGGTCGAATTTCTCCTGTTACCCTCGGGAAAATACAAAACTGGGGGCTAAAAAATAATTTTTGTGGGAAAAAATTTTTGTTTTATTTTTACGGCTCTCCATTATAAACTTCTGTGAAGCCCTTGGTGGGTCAAAGCGCTCAGCACACATCTAGATAAGTTCCTAAGGGGGTCTACTTTCCAAAATGGTGTCACTTGTGGGGGGTTTCTACTGTTTAGGTACATTAGGGGCTCTGCAAACGCAATGTGACACCTGCAGACCATTCCATCTAAGTCTGCATTCAAATGGCACTCCTTCCCTTCTGAGCCCTCCCATGTGCCCAAACAGTGGTTCCCCCCACATATGGTGTATCATCGCACTCAGGACAAATTGGGCAACAAATTTTGGGGTCCAATTTCTCCTGTTACCCTCAGGAAAATACAAAACTGGGGGCTAAAAAAATAATTTTTGTGGGAAAAAAATTTTGTTTTATTTTTACGGCTCTGCATTATAAACTTCTGTGAAGCACTTGGTGGGTCAAAGTGCTCACCACACCTCTAGATAAGTTCCTTAGGGGGTCTACTTTCCAAAATGGTGTCATTTGTGGGGGGTTTCAATGTTTAGGCACATCAGTGGCTCTTCAAACGCAACATGGCGTTCTATCTCAATTCCTGTCAATTTTGCTTTGAAAAGTCAAACGGCGCTCCTTCCCTTCCGAGCTCTCCCATCCGCCCAAACAGTGGTTTACTCCCACATATGGGGTATCAGCGTACTCAGGACAAATTGTACAACAACTTTTGGGGTCCAATTTCTTCTCTTACCCTTGGGAAAATAAAAAATTGGGGGCGAAAAGATAATTTTTGTGAAAAAATATGATTTTTTATTTTTACGGTTCTACATTATAAACTTCTGTGAAGCACTTGGTGGGTCAAAGTGCTCACCACACCTCTAGATAAGTTCCTTAGGGGGTCTACTTTCCAAAATGGTGTCACTTGTGGGGGGTTTCAATGTTTAGCCACATCAGGGGCTCTCCAAACGAAACATGGCGTCCCATTTCAATTCCAGTCAATTTTGCATTGAAAAGTCAAATGGCACTCCTTCGCTTCCGAGCTCTGCCATGCGCCCAAACAGTGGTTTACCCCCACATGTGGGGTATTGGCATACTCAGGACAAATTGTACAACAATGTTTGTGGTCCATTTTCTCCTGTTACCCTTGGTAAAATAAAACAAATTGGAGCTGAATTAAATTTTTTGTGAAAAAAAGTTAAATGTTCATTTTTATTTAAACATTCAAAAAATTCCTGTGAAGCACCAGAAGGGTTAATAAACTTCTTGAATATGGTTTTGAGCACCTTGAGGGGTGTAGTTTTTAGAATGGTGTCACACTTAGAAAATACCCATCATATAGACCCCTCAAAATGACTTCAAATGAGATGTGGTCCCTAAAATAAAATGGTGTTGTAGAAATGAGAAATTGCTGGTCAACTTTTAACCCTTATAACTCCCTAACAAAAAAAATTTTGGTTCCAAAATTGTGCTGATGTAAAGTAGACATGTGGGAAATGTTACTTATTAAGTATTTTGTGTGACATATCTCTGTGATTTAATTGCATAAAAATTCAAAGTTGGAAAATTGCGAAATTTTCATAATTTTCGCCAAATTTCTGTTTTTTTCACAAATAAACGCAGGTAATATCAAAGAATTTTTACCATTGTCATGAAGTACAATATGTCACGAGAAAACATTGTCAGAATCACCAGGATCCATTGAAGCGTTCCAGAGTTATAACCTCATAAAGGGACAGTGGTCAGAATTGTAAAAATTGGCCCGGTCATTAACGTGCAAACCACCCTTGGGGGTAAAGGGGTTAAAAATGACAAAAAAGGAAATTGGGCCAGTGCAAAAGATGAGGCACCCTTGCAGATTTGTGCTCTCTGCTAACTTTGAGAAAGGTTTCAGACCTTAACTGGCCTGTTAGGGTTACGGCTTTTTCACTATGATCATTAGGAAAGGCCAGGAGATGCAAATTTTCCAGGTTTATAAAAATCCAGCCTCCACTAACCTTGTGCCAAAAAATAGCAGCCATTGGGTTCTTCTAAGCAGCTGCCTCACTCTGAAAATGAAAATGGTGGAGGACTACCAAGCAGAACAAGGCTATAAGACAATAGCAAAGAATTTTCAAGCTGTCCTTTCCTCAGTTCTGAATGTATTTAATGGCAGTTATCAGGAACAGTGGAGGTCAACATAAAATCTGGAAGAGGAAGCAAAATTTCAGTGAGAGCTGATTATAGGATTGCTAAAGAGGCAAATCTGAACTCCTGCCTTAAGGTACCGTCACACTTAGCGACGCTGCAGCGATACCGACAACGATCCGGATCGCTGCAGAGTCGCTGTTTGGTCGCTGGAGAGCTGTCACACAGACCGCTCTCCAGCGACCAACGATGCTGGTAACCAGGGTAAACATCGGGTTACTAAGCGCAGGGCCGCGCTTAGTAACCCGATGTTTACCCTGGTTACCATCGTTAAAGTAAAAAAAACATCCACTACATACTTACCTACCGCTGTCTGTCCCCGGCGCTGTGCTTCTCTGCTCTGGCTGTGAGCACAGCGGCCGGAAAGCAGAGCGGTGACTTCACCGCTCTGCTTTCTGGCTGCCCGGCGCTCACAGCCAGAGCAGAGAAGCAGAGCGCCGGGGACAGACAGCGGTAGGTAAGTATGTAGTGGTTGTTTTTTTTACTTTAACGATGGTAACCAGGGTAAACATTGGGTTACTAAGCGCGGCCCTGCGCTTAGTAACCCGATGTTTACCCTGGTTACCAGCGAAGACATCGCTGAATCGGCGTCACACACGCCGATTCAGCGATGTCAGCGGGACATCCAGCGACGAAACAAAGTTCTGGCCTTTCTGCCCCGACCAGCGATATCACAGCAGGGGCCTGATCGCTGCTGCCTGTCACACTGGACGATATCGCTAGCCAGGACGCTGCAACGTCACGGATCGCTAGCGATATCGTCTAGTGTGACGGTACCTTTAAGCTTTAGTCACACTAAATGACTTACCAATGATCACGACCAGCGATACGACCTGGCCGTGATCGTTGGTAAGTCGTTGTGTGGTCGCTGGGGAGCTGTCACACAGACAGCTCTCTCCGGCGACCAACGATCAGGGGAACGACTTCGGCATCGTTGAAACTGTCTTCAAGTATGCCGAAGTCCCCCTGCAGCACCCGGGTAACCAGGGTAAACATCGGGTTACTAAGTGCAGGGCCGCGCTTAGTAACCCGATATTTACCCTGGTTACCATTGTAAAAGTAAAAAAAAAAAACACTACATACTCACATTCTGATGTCTGTCACGTCCCCCGCCGGCGTCCACAGGGTTAAAACTGCTTTCAGCAAGAGCGCTGCTAATGCACGCGCTGCTGACGAGAGCTTCCCTGCACGGACTGTGTCAGCGCCGGCAGTAACAGCGTGTGCTGTGCTCTGCTTTACGGCTGGCGCTGACACAGTCAGTGCAGGGAAGCTCTCGGCAGCAGCGCTCATGCCGAAAGCAGTTTTAACCCTATGGACGCCGGGGCACGTGACAGACATCAGAATGTGAGTATGTACTGTTTTTTTTTTACTTTTACAATGGTAACCAGGGTAAATATCGGGTTACTAAACGCGGCCCTGCGCTTAGTAACCCGATATTTACCCTGGTTACAAGTGAACACATCGCTGGATCGGCGTCACACACGCCGATCCAGTGATGACAGCGAGTGATCAGCGACCAAAAAATGGTCCTGATCATTCCCCAACGACCAACGATCTCCCAGCAGGGGCTTGATCGTTGGTCGCTGTCACACATAACGAGATCGTTAGCAGGATCGTTGCTACATCACCAAAAGTGTGACGCTGCAACAATATCGTTAACGATATCGTTATGTGTGACTCCAGCTTTACTGCAAAAGACCTTCAGAAAGATTTACTAGACTCTGGAGCTGTGGTACATTTTTCTACTGTTCAGAGACACCAGCACAAATATGGCCTTTATGGAAGAGTCATCAGAAGACTACTTTCACACATCAGGTTTTGCCGTCAGGCACAATCCAACGAATACTGACAAAAACGGATCCAGCAAAACTTGCCACCGGATCAGTTTTTCTCTCATTGACTTGTATTAGCACCGGATTGTGACGGATGGCCTCACGTTTCATCCGTTTTTCGCTGGATCCGCTAAAAATGTGTTTTCCGGTGGCCGCAGAAAACTTACAGAGGAATGTTTTTTTGTCCGGCAAAAAAATGCACAGCGACGGATCCTGCGCAAAACGGATGAAATGTGAGGTGAAATTAGTGAATCTGGCTATCGATTCCGGTTTTTAACATTGAGCATGCCCCATAGCTGCATTTTTCATTCTGGAGTCTCTCTCTGTCACAGGAAGTCCAAACTCTATCCCAGGGTAAAAAAAAAATGGATCCAGCAGAAAAACGGATCCGTCGCATCAGGTTTTCACAATTTGCAATGGATCCATTTTTTTCAAATTTAGCCGAATTGTGTCTGACGGCTAAAAACTGATGTGTGAAACAGGCCTAAGAAAACCTCTGTTGCGTCCTCACCATAAAATTCAGCATTATAAGTATGCAAAAGAACATTTAAACAAGCCTGATGCATTTTGGAAATAAGTCATGTGAAGCAATGAGGTTAAAATAGAACTCTTTACCATAATGATCAAAAGTATGTGTAGAGAAAAATGGCACAGAATTTTTGAAAAACTTCTGGAAAACATCTCGACAACTATTGATTTGAAGTTGTGTTGCATGCAATGGCACAGGGAACATTTCACGGGAAGAGGGAAGAATGGATTCAATGAAATTTCAACAAATTCTTGATGCAAACATAACACCTTCTGTATGAAAGCTGAAGTAGATAAAAGGATGGCTTCTACAAATGGATAATGATCCTAAACACATGGCAATATCCACAATAGACTACCTCAAAAGGTGCAAACTGAAGGTTTTACACTGGTTCTTACAGGCCCCTGATCTGAATATCATTGAAAATCTGTGGCTAGACCTCAAAATAGCAGTGCATGCAAGACGACCCAAGAATCTCACAGAACTGCAAAAAAATTCCAAGGAAGAATGGATGAAAATCCCACAAACAAGAATTGAAAGACTCTTGTCTGGCTACAAAAAGCATTTACAAGCTGTGATAATTTCAAAAGAAGGACCTACTAGGTACTAAGCATGCAGGGTGCGCAAACTTTTGAATCAGCACAATTTCCTTTTTATAGCTTTTAAAATGTAAAAATGAAAATATATTTATTTTTTTTGCCTAAAATACAAAGAAAATGTGTCATCTTTAACTATAGGCCTTTTAGAGATCATTTTATCTTTAAATTGCTCAACTACTCACATTAACAGTAATTTTGAGCAGGGGTGCTCAAACTTTTACATGTCACTGTAGTTACTAAATAGAAATAAATGTAATTCCTTTATGCATTGTCTTTTATTAATCCACTTTTGGCTCACAAGCCGGCATGGAGAACTGCACTAGTGACTTCAGCCTTATGCTGAAACAAAAATCTCAAAACTGAGTAAAAAATGCAAAAATAACACTGCTCTCTAAGGTACATATGTGGCATGCACAGCTACTATTCAAAGGGGTTAAACTATTTTCTGTGCTTTTCCACCTTAATACAATGGAAGCCAGCCTGATCTACAGCTTTCTAACATTTGTGTTTAACCACATTACAAAATACTTGATGAAAATCCATTCTGTCACACTTAAATTATGTATTGGAAGAATTCTTAAATACCAATTGCATTCTTCATGGTCAGAGACATGAAAGGTGACTACATCCATTCTCTTAACTATTGTAATGGAATGAAAGGAATTTCCTAATATTACGCCTAGTCACTTTCCATAATATTCAAATGTTCAAGGTGCCTCTTCTAAAGACATATTTTCAGCAAGAAGTTTTTAATTTGGCCAACTGTGATTAGAATACATTATTAATCTGAAATCAAGGCTCTCCAATACTGTAACAACTCTGCTGGCATCATGGCATGGCCTCTCATCTCTCACACTATCTTACCCACTGCTCCAGGTCATGTTGTGGTTTCTGTTTCTTGCCAGCTCCATATTCTGTGCCTCTGCTCTCTCCATGCTTCCCAGCTGTGTGCATAGGGGGCGGCGCCTGAACTCTCTGGTTTTATAGGAATCAGGTGCACCTGTCTAATCTGTTCCTGACCAATTACCAAGAGGCCTCCAGTATTTAAGAGCAGCTCCACCCAGTGGACTGGGCCTGTGCAATGTGTTAACTCAGTTAGTGGTTTGCTTCTGAGCTGCCAGGCCTTGCTCTGTGTTTCTCCTTCTCTGGAGGCTCTACTCTTAGCTTTGCCTTGTTCTTGTTGGTCCGCCCTCCAGGAGGCTGTATATCTCTGTCTCAGTGTCTGTTTCCTTGTTTTGGTCTGTCTGCCCTCCAGGAGGCAGAATATCCTGGTCCCTGTGTCTTTGTGCTTGTACCTTGTCTCGTTCTATTACCTTGTCTGAACTTTGTCTTATCTCTGTCTCCCTGTCTCCTTGTCTGTGGCTTCTTTTCCTGCTGTGTCTTTCCTTGTGTCCTCTCTGTTTACTTATGCTCCGCACTCTTGCGGCTCTTATGACTTGGCCTGTGCTCCGCTCTCTTGCAGCTTTACCTCTGCTCCGCACTCTTGCAGCTTTACATCTGCTCTGCACTCCTGTGGTTCTGATCCGTTCTACTCGGTTCTGCTCCATTGTTCTCTGCTCCTGCTGCAGATATCTCTTGCTGCAGCTGCTCTCCGCATTCCTTGCGGTTCTGCTGTGCTTAGCTTCTGCTGCTGCAGTAATCTCTTGCTGCAGCTCCTCTCTGCATTCCTTGTGGTTCTGCTCTGCTTAGCTTTTGTTGCTGCGCTATCTCTTGCTGCTCTACCACTCCTATCTGCAGCCTTGCGGTTCTCTTTCTGTGTGAACAGGTCCCAACCTGTTCCTTCATTCTACTTTCCTTCTGGCTTGTTTCCGTACCTGCACCTCCTGTGTGAACAGGTCCCTACTTGTTCCTTCATACACCACACCAACCAGCCCTGTGTCTCTACCGTGCCTGCCAGCGCTGTGTCTCT
Organism: Ranitomeya imitator; assembly: GCF_032444005.1. Taxonomy (NCBI): domain Eukaryota; kingdom Metazoa; phylum Chordata; class Amphibia; order Anura; family Dendrobatidae; genus Ranitomeya; species Ranitomeya imitator. The sequence continues at coordinate 119,431,108 of NC_091288.1, read as the reverse complement.
GCCGTGCCTGCCAGCCTTGTGTCTCTGCCGTGCCTGCCAGCCTTGTGTGTCTGCCAGCCCTGTGTCTCGGCCGTGCCAGCCTACTCATCTGAGTTTCATCCGTGCTCATCTGCTAGTCCTGCCTGATGCCCGCACCTGTCCTAGTGTTCCTGTTCTCCAAGTGGGATCAGCAGCCACAGCCAGACACCACCCTGGAGTAGCACCGGACAGCTGCCTGCCGCACAAGCCTGACCTCACCTTCAGAGGCTCCAGTGAAGACCAAGGCAGCTGACAGTCATGCCCCTTCCAGGGTAGTCTGGTTTGTGGCACAGAGGGGCCACAAACCACCCGAGCTCATGCCCACCAGTCAGGGTGTGAACATGACAAATACCTAATCTTTTTTCATTTATTGATGATTTATTTGATATTAGTTCTTCCTATCTTTGCTTTAATGGAAATACACCATCCATATTATACATACATGGGCATTATTACGATGTGGAGATAGACTAGTTCTATGTGGGCCTTAAAGAGGACACAATTGGGGACGTGACCTGCAAGCAGATGGCAGCAGTTGCATAGCCTCCAGGGCTCCTGAGATTGTGGACCTATCACCGGCATATAGCAGCTTCCAGTCAGAATCCTTACCTCCATAGCACAGGCTGTAGGTGTCTGAAGGCTCAGAGCGCATGATGATCAGGGTAAGAACCCAGAAACGTGGATCCCCACCAAGATTGGAGGACTTCTTTTCCAGAGGGAAGCCTGCAGTGAGTTCAGGTAAAATGGTGCCTGCTAGTGATGAGTGAACGTGCTCACCACTATTCGGTACTCACCTGAGTATCACTATGCTAGGCGTACTCGAGCGAGCAAGCAGCGAGCATTTCCGGGATTATTCGGCGGTAACTGCAGTCTCCACCCAGCGTTTTTGGCAGACTTTAGAGACCCAGTCACGGTGCAGGGATTGTCTGCCAGGCCATGAAACACCGCAGCCATCTTTGTTGTGGACGTGCAGTGATTGGTTTGGCTGTACAGCATCATCACAAGTATAAGAGACCTGGCGCCGCCCTGCTCGCCGCATTCTGTTCCTGTTTCAGCGAGAGTAGGGAGAGCTGGTGCCGAAATAGGGTCAGAATCATGGTTTTTAGAGGTAGTGTAGGTCTGCAACTCTTACATCCACAACTCCTGAGAAACCAACAGTCCTTTTTAGGGCTAATTCGTGGGTCCCGATATTGCAGCGCTAGATAGGCAGGGCACAGCATATCCACATCAGTGCAAGGCCTGCAGGCACTGTATGTGCGTCCATTGCTCCCATTGCATCACTCCCAAAGCTGTATAACTGTCTGCTGCTGCTGCAGCTTCTTTACTATATACCTAGTTGGATTTTTTTTTCCAAAAATTCATCCCCCCCAAAAAATATACAGTCAGTTCTGTCAGAATGTGGCCTGTTGAAAAAACAAAGTTTGTCAGGCATACGTAGCATAGTTGTGTGTGCTAGCCTTGTGCCACATTTTTTTGTGTGTGTTTTAAATTCACCGAAAAAGGCCTCATATCTGCGTGCTCCAAGTTTGGTCATTATAGGCCGCTGTACTTATTTTTTGGCTTTCTGATACTCAAATTCTATACAGCACTAATTTGCATATCGAACAAAAAAAAGGCCACATATTTGCCAGTGTGGTATTTCCGTGACAGTCATCATATATCTGCATGCTCCTAGTTTGGTCATTGTAGCCCGGTGTACTTATTTTCTTGCTGTCTGATACTCAAATTCTAAAATTCTATACAGCACTATTTTGCATATCAAACCAAAAAAAGGCCACATATTTGCCAGTGTGGTATTTCCGTCACAGCCGTCATACAGTATATAGCGATATAATGTGTGGTCTTTATGGGAGTATTGTGTGATAAATATATATGGCAGCATTATGTGATCCATATGGCAGTGTGCTGGTCTATGGGGGGTCACAGAGAGATACAGGTCCTTCTCAAAAAATTAGCATATAGTGTTAAATTTCATTATTTACCATAATGTAATGATTACAATTAAACTTTCATATATTATAGATTCATTATCCACCAACTGAAATTTGTCAGGTCTTTTATTGTTTTAATACTGATGATTTTGGCATACAACTCCTGATAACCCAAAAAACCTGTCTCAATAAATTAGCATATCAAGAAAAGGTTCTCTAAACGACCTATTACCCTAATCTTCTGAATCAACTAATTAACTCTAAACACATGCAAAAGATACCTGAGGCTTTTATAAACTCCCTGCCTGGTTCATTACTCAAAACCCCCATCATGGGTAAGACTAGCGACCTGACAGATGTCAAGAAGGCCATCATTGACACCCTCAAGCAAGAGGGTAAGACCCAGAAAGAAATTTCTCAACAAATAGGCTGTTCCCAGAGTGCTGTATCAAGGCACCTCAATGGTAAGTCTGTTGGAAGGAAACAATGTCGCAGAAAACGCTGTACAACGAGAAGAGGAGACCGGACCCTGAGGAAGATTGTGGAGAAGGACCGATTCCAGACCTTGGGGAACCTGAGGAAGCAGTGGACTGAGTCTGGTGTGGAAACATCCAGAGCCACCGTGCACAGGCGTGTGCAGGAAATGGGCTACAGGTGCCGCATTCCCCAGGTAAAGCCACTTTTGAGCTACAGAGAAGCAGCACTGGACTGTTGCTAAGTGGTCCCAAGTACTTTTTTCTGATGAAAGCAAATTTTGCATGTCATTCGGAAATCAAGGTGCCAGAGTCTGGAGGAAGACTGGGGAGAAGGAAATGCCAAAATGCCTGAAGTCCAGTGTCAAGTACCCACAGTCAGTGATGGTGTGGGGTGCCATGTCAGCTGCTGGTGTTGGTCCACTGTGTTTCATCAAGGGCAGGGTCAATGCAGCTAGCTATCAGGAGATTTTGGAGCACTTCATGCTTCCATCAGCTGAAATGCTTTATGGAGATGAAGATTTCATTTTTCAGCACGACCTGGCACCTGCTCACAGTGCCAAAACCACTGGTAAATGGTTTACTGACCATGGTATTACTGTGCTCAATTGGCCTGCCAACTCTCCTGACCTGAACCCCATAGAGAATCTGTGGGATATTGTGAAGAGAAAGTTGAGAGACGCAAGACCCAACACTCTGGATGAGCTTAAGGCCGCTATTGAAGCATCCTGGGCCTCCATAACATCTCAGCAGTGTCACAGGCTGATTGCCTCCATGCCACGCCGCATTGAAGCAGTCATTTCTGCCAAAGGATTCCCGACCAAGTATTGAGTGCATAACTGAACATTATTATTTGATGGTTTTTTTGTTTGTTATTAAAAAACACTTTTATTTGATTGGATGGGTGAAATATGCTAATTTATTGAGACAGGTTTTTTGGGTTATCAGGAGTTGTATGCCAAAATCATCAGTATTAAAACAATAAAAGACCTGACAAATTTCAGTTGGTGGATAATGAATCTATAATATATGAAAGTTTAATTGTAATCATTACATTATGGTAAATAATGAAATTTAACACTATATGCTAATTTTTTGAGAAGGACCTGTATATTGTGGAAGGAGCAGGGTGACAGCAGCAGAGTATTTCAGGAGAGCAGTGTGCTGGTCTATGGAGGAGTGTGCTCACACTCACGCTGACATTCACAACTGTAGCCCTTACAGGCTATTAAAATGGGGGACCCCAAAACAAATGACGAGGAGTCCCTCAAAAAAAAAAACTTTGGATTTTTAGGTGAACTTGGTAAAAAAAAAAAAAAAACTGTTATGGGATTGCACTTTTTTTTGGCAATTTCATCATACTTCATTCATCACACAAAATACTTAATAAGTAACATTTCCCACATGTCTACTTTACATCAGCACAATTTTGGAACCAAAATTTTTTTTGTTAGGGAATTATAATTAGAGTTAAAAGTTGACCAGCAATTTCTCATTTTTACAACATCATTTTTTTAGGGACCACATCATATTTGAAGTCACTTTGAGGGGTCTATATGATAGAAAATAAGTGTGACACCATTCTAAAAACTGCACCCCTCAAGGTGCTCAAAACCACATTCAAGAAGTGTATTAACCCTTCAGGTGTTTCACAGGAATTTTTGGAATGTTTAAAAAAAATGAACTTTTAACTTTTTTCACAAAAATATTACTTCAGCTACAATTTGTTTTATTTTACCAAGGGTAACAGGAGAAAATGGACCCCAAAAGTTGTTGTACAATTTGTCCTGTCCTGTGTGGGCACATGGCAGAGCTCGGAAGGGAAGGAGCGCCGTTTGACTTTTCAATGCAAAATTGACTGGAATTGAGATGGGACGCCATGTTGCGTTTGGAGAGCCCCTGATGTGCCTAAACATTGAAACCCCCCACAAGTGACATCATTTTGAAAAGTAGACCCCCTAAGGAGCTTATCTAGATGTGTGGTGAGCACTTTGACCCACCAAGTGCTTCACAGAAGTTTATAATGCAGAGCCGTAAAAATAAAAAATCATATTTTTTTCACAAAAATGATCATTTTGCCCCCAATTTTTTTATTTTTCCAAGGGTAAGAGAAGAAATTGGACCACAAAAGTTGTTGTTCAATTTATCCTGAGTACGCTGATATTCCATATGTGGGGGTAAACTACTGTTTGGGCTCACGGCAGAGTTCGGAAGGGAAGGAGCGCCATTTGACTTTTCAATGCAAAATTGACTAAAATTGAGATGGGACGCCATGTTGAGTTAGGAGGGCCCCTGATGTGCCTAAACATTGAAACCCCCCCACAAGTGACACCATTTTGGAAAGTAGACCCCCTAAGGAACTTATCTAGATGTGTGGTGAGCAATTTGTCCCACCAAGTGCTTCACAGAAGTTTATAATGCAGAGCCATAAAATAAAATATCATATTTTTTCACAAAAATGATCTTTTCGCCCCAATTTTTTATTTTCTTAAGGGTACGAGAAGAAATTGGACCCCAAAAGTTGTTTTCCAGTTTGTCCTGAGTACGCTGATACCCCATATTTGGGGGGAACCACTGTTTGGGCGCATGGCAGAGCTCGGAAGGGAAGGATTGCCGTTTGGAATGCAGACTTAGATGGAATGGTCTGCAGGCATCACATTGTGTTTGCAGAGCCCCTAATGTACCTAAACAGTAGAAACCCCCCACAAGTGACCCCATATTGGAAACTAGACCCCCCAAGGAACTTATCTAGATGTGTCATGAGGACTTTAGACCCCCAAGTGTTTCACTACAGTTTATAACGCAGAGCCGTGAAAATCAAAAATCATTTTTTTTTCACAAAAATATTTTTTTAGCCCCCAAAATTTTTATTTTCCCAACGGTAACAAGAGAAATTGGACCCCAAAAGTTGTTGTCCAATTTGTCCGGAGTACGCTGATACCCCAGATTGGTCTGCGGGCGTCACATGACCCCATATTAGAAACTAGACCCCCCAAGGAACTTATCTAGATGTGTTTTGAGAACTTTGAACCCCCAAGTGTTTCACTACAGTTTAACGCAGAGCCGTGAAAATGAAAAATCATTTTTTTTTCACAAAAATTATATTTTAGCCCTCAGTTTTGTATTTTTCCAAGGGTAACAGGACAAATTGGACCCCAAACGTTGTTGTCCGACTTATCCTGAGTACGCTAATCCCCCATATGTGGGGGGGAACTACCGTTTGGGCACATGGCAGAGCCCCGTGAGCATGGCCGATCGCATATGATGTACTATCCCATCGAGGGTCAGATAGGCCCAGGTCACCTTGACGGGATGGTACGTCTAAGGTCAGAGAGGGGTTAAACCAGTTAGCAGGAGTCTCAAGAATAGAAGAGGTAACGGTTCGATTGAAATTCATACGATTCTAAGTTTTGTGCCGAAAATCAATTCTGGGTTAACTAATAGTTATATTTTATTTACAGCTGCTAAACTAGTGGCCAGAAAAATTCAATTTGAAAAAGAGAATATCCCCATCCCACCGAGTTCGGATAATGAGATGCCCATTAACCCCTTAACAACCGCCGATACGCCTTTTAACGGCAGCAGTTAAAGGTACTTAAATCACAGCTGTGGAAAAAGTGTATAACGCCCCCCAGAGTTGGATTTTCTCTGGGGTCTCGGTTGCTGGGGGCAGCCGAGACCCCAGAGAACATGATTCGAGTTGGTTTTTACCGACCCCCGGATTGCAATCGCCGGTAATTAACCGTTTACCGTCAGCCGCAAAAAAAAACAGACGCGATTTGTCATTTAATTTCTCTGTCCTCCGAATTGATCGCACATCAGAGGACAGAGAAATGGGGTCCCCGATCGCCCCCGATACTCACCCACCTCCCCCGATGCTCCTCGTGGTTCCCCATGGGCACCGCCATCTTCTTGCAAAAAAATGGCGGGCGCATGTGCAGTGTGCCCGCCGGCCAACACCCGGCAGATCTTTGGGGTCTCGGCTGCCGGGGTAGCAGAGACCCCAAAGAATATGATCGGGTCGGCTTTTACCGACCCCTGTTTTGCAATCGACGATAATTAACTGTTTATCGGCGACCGCTAAAAAAAAGGGGCGTGTCATTCTCTGTCCTCTGATGTGATCGCACATCACAGGACAGAGAAATAGAGGGATCGGGTACCCTGTCATAGTTACCGGTGTCCCTGGATCCTCCTGCTTCCTCTCCTGGCCACCGGCTTCTTCCTACGGTAAGAAAATGACGGGCGCATGCGCAGTGCATCCGCCGTGATCTGCCTTTTGGCAGAGGAAGATTCTTCCTCGTTTCATTTTGGTCACTATGATAGCTCTTATCACAGTAATCAAAATTAAAAAAAAATAGTAAATAACCCCCCCCACCCCTTTATCACCCCCTTAGTTAGGAAAAAATTATAAAATAATAAAAATGTATGTATTTCCATTTTCCAGTTTGGGTTAGGGTTGGGGTTGGGGCTAGGGTTAGGGTTAAAGTTAGGGTTAAGGTTAAAGTTAGGGTTAGGTTTGGGGCTAAAGATAGGGTTAGGGCTAAAGTTAGGGTTAGGGCTGGGGCTGAAGTTAGGGTTAGAGTTGGGATTAGGGTTAGGGTTGGGATTAGGGTTATGTTTGGCATTAGGATTATGGTTGGCATTAGGGTTATGGTTGGCATTATGGTTACATTTGGGATTAGGGTTAGGTTTGGGATTAGGGTTAAGGTTAGGGTTGGATTAGGGGTGTAATTGGATTAGGGTTGGGCTTAGGGTTTGGTTTGAGGTTAGGGTTGAGATTAGGATTAGGGGTGTGTTGGGCTTAGGGTTTTGATTAGGGTTATGGTTAGGGTTGGGATTAGGGTTAGGGGTGTTTTAGGGTTAGGGTTGTGATTAGGGTTATGGTTAGGGTTGTGATTAGGATTATGGATCGGGTTGGGATTAGGGTTAGGGATTTGTTGAGGTTAGGGTTGGGAGGTTTCCACTCTTTAGGTACATCAGGGGGTCTCCAAACGCGACAGCCCATTTTGCGCTCAAAAAGTCAAATGGTGCTCCCTCCCTTCCGAGCTCAGCCGTGCGCCCAAACAGTGGTTTACCCCCACATATGGGGTATCAGCGTACTCAGGTCTAATTGGACAACAAATTTTGGGGTCCAATTTCTTCTCTTAACCGTGTGAAAATGAAAATTGCAAGCTAAGAATCATTTTTGAGGAAAAAAAAGGATTTTTTAATTTCACGTCACTGCATTATAAACTTCTGTGAAGCACTTGGGGGTTCAAAGTGCTCACCACACATCTAGATAAGTTCCTTGAGGGGTCTAGTTTCCAAAATGGGGTCACTTGTGGGGGGTTTCTACTGTTTAGGTACATCAGGGGCTCTGCATTCCCTTCCGAGCTCTGCCATGCGCCCAAACAGTGGTCCCCCCAACATATGGGATATCAGTATACTCAGCATAAATTGCACAATACATTTTGGGGGCCAATTTCTGTTACCCTTGTGAAAGTAAAAATTTGGGGGTGAAAAGATCATTTTTGTGGAAAAAATATGATTTTTTATTTTCATAGCTCTATATTATAAACTTCTGTGAAGCAGTAAGGGGTTCATAGTGTTCACCACACATCTAGATAAGCTCTTTGGGGGGGGGGGCTAGTTTTTAAAATGGGGTCACTTGTGGGGGGATACTACTGTTTAGGTACATCAGGAGCTCTGAAAATGCAACATGACGCCCGCAGACCATTCCATCAAAGTCTGCATTTTAAAACATCACTACTTCCCTTCCGAGCCCCGATGTGTGCCCAAACAGTGGTCCCCCCCCCACATATGGGGTATCAGCGTACTCAGGAAAAACTGGACAACAAAATTAGGGGTCCAATTTCTCCTGTTACCCTTGAGAAAATGAAAATTGCGAGCTAAAAAAATCACTTTTGAGGAATAAAAAGGATTTTTTTTATTTTCACGGCTCTACGTTATAAACTTCTGTGAAGCACTTGGGGGTTCAAAGTACTCACCACACATCTAGATAAGTTCCTTAATGGGTCTAGTTTCCAAAATGTGGTCACTTGTGGGGGGTCTCCACTGTTTAGGCACATCAGGGGCTCTCCAAACGCGACCTGGTGTCCGATCTCAATTCCAGCCAATTTTGCATTGAAAAAGTCAAACGGAACTCATTTTCTTCCAAGCTCTGTTGTGCGCCTAAACAGCGCTTTACCGCCACATATGGGGTATCAACGTACTCAGGAGATATTGCACAACAACTTTGTGGTCTATTGTCTCCTGTTACCCTTGTGAAAATAAGAATTTGTGGGCGAAAAGTTCATTTTTGTGTAAAAAATGTGATTTTTTTATTTTCACGGCTCTACGTTATAAACTTCTGTGAAGCACTTGAGGGTTCAAAGTGCTCACCACACATCTAGTTAAGTTCCTTAAGGGGTATAGTTTCCAAAATGGTGTCACATGTGGGGGTTTCCACTGTTTAGGCACATCAGGGGCTCTCCAAACGCGACATGGCGTCCAATCTCAATTCCAGCCAATTCTGCATTGAAAAAGTAAAAAAGTGCTCCTTCTCTTCCAAGCCCTACGGTGCGCCCAAACAGTGGTTTACCCCGAAATCTAGGGTATCGTCGTATTCAGGAGAAATTTCACAACAAATTTTGTGGCTCATTTTCTCTTTTTACACTTGTGAAAATAAAAAAAATTGGTTCTGAAGTAAAATGTTTGCAAAAAAAAGTTAAATATTAATTTTTTCCTTCCACATTGTTTTAGTTCCTATGAAGCAGATTTTGAATGTGGTTTTGAGCACCTTGAGGGGTGTAGTTTTTAGAATGGTGTCAAGTTTTGGTATTTTATGTCATGTACACCCCTCAAAGTGACTTTAAATGTGAGATGGTCGCTAAAAAAATGGTTTTATAAATTTTGCTTTAAAAATGAGAACTCGCTAATCAACTTTTAACCCTTATAACTTCCTAACGGAAAAAAATTTTGTTTCCAAAATTGTGCCGATGTAAAGTAGACATGTGGGAAATGTTATTTATTAACTACTAGATGGTGGCCCGATTCTAACGCATCGGGTATTCTAGAATATGCATGTCCATGTAGTATATTGCACAGCCCACGTTTTATATTGCCCAGCCACGTAGTATATTGCCCGGCCACGTAGTATATTGCACAGTCACATAGTATATTGTCCAGCCACGTAGTATATTGCCCAGCCACGTAGTATATTGTCCAGCCACATAGTATATTGCTCAGACACGTAGTATATTGCCCAGTGATGTAGTACATTGCCCAGACACGTGGGATATATTGCTCAGCTACATAGTACATTGCCCAGTGACATAGTATATTGCCCAGTGACGTAGTATATTGCCCAGTCATGTAGTATATGCCCAACCACGTAGTATATTGCCCAGTGACGTAGTATATTGCCCAACCACGTAGAATATTGCCCAGTTATGTAGTATATTGCCCAAACACGTAGTATATTGTCCAGTGACGAAGTATATTGCCCAGTCACGTAGTATATTGCCCAGTTACGTAGTATATTGCCTAATGACGTAGTATATTGCGCAGCAACGTAGTATATTGCCCAGTTACGTAGTATATTGCCCAGTGACGTAGTATACAGCACAGAGCCACATAGTATATTGCACATCGACGTAGTATACAGCACAAAGCCACGTAGTATATTGACCAGTCACGTAGTATATTGCCCAGTGACGTAGTTTATTGCCCAGACACGTAGTATATTGCCCAGCTACATAGTACGTTGCCCAATGATGTAGTATATTGCCCAGTGACTTAGTATATTGCCCAACCACATAGTATATTGCCCAGTGACGTACTATATTGCCCAGCCACGTAGTATATTGCCCAGTTATGTAGTATATTGCCTAGTGAGGTATATTGCACAGCCACGTAGTATATTGCCCAGCGACAAAGTATATTGCCCAGTGACGTAGTATACAGCACAGAGCCACGTAGTATATTGCATAGCGACGTAGTATACAGCACAGAGCCATGTAGTATATTGGCCAGTCACGTAGTATATTGCCCAGTGACGTAGTATACAGCACAGAGCCACGTAGTATATTGCACAGCGAAGTAGTATACAGCACAGAGCCACGTAGTACATTGGCCAGTCACGTAGTATATTGCCCAGCTACGTAGTATATTGCCCAGCCAGGTTTGTCACAGGTTAAAAAATAAAAAATAAACATATACTCACCTTTCCGAGGGCCCCTTGTAGTCCACGGCAGCTTCCGGTCCCAGGGTTGGTATAAGCGCAGGACATGTGATGACTTCGCGGTCACATGACCGTGACGTCATGGCAGGTCTTCCTAGCGCAGGCACGCAGGGCCTGTGATGACGTCGCGGTCACATGACTGTGACGTCATGGCAGGTCCTTCTCCCATACCATCTTTGCCACCGGAACCTGCAACGGAAGATGGCGGCCGACACGAGCGACTACGGAGGGTGAGTATAGCAGGTTTTTTTTATTATTATTATTTTTAACATTGCATTTTTTTTCAATAGTAAAAAGTTGGGGACACACAGGGTTAATAGCGGCAGTAACGGAGTGCGTTACCCGCGGCATAACACGGTCTGTTACCGCTGGCATTAACCCTGTGTGAGCGCTGACCGGAGGGGATTATGCGGGCGCCGGGCAGTGACTGCGGGGAGGAAGGAGCGGCCATTTTCTTCTGGACTGTGCCCGTCGCTGATTGGTCGCAACAGCCATGACAGGCAGCTGGCGAGACCAATCAGCGAATGAATAACCGTGACAGAAGGATAGACAGAAAGACGGAAGTGACCCTTAGACAATTATATAGTAGATTTTGTGTGACATACAGTACAGACCAAAAGTTTGGACACACCTTCTCATTTATAGATTTTTCTGTATTTTCATGACTACTGACTGATGACTGAATGCATCAAAACTATGAATTAACACATGCGCTATTATATACTTAACAAAAAAAGTGTGAAACAACTGAAATTATGTCTTAGATTTTAGGTTCTTCAAAGTAGCCACCGTTTGCTTTGATGACTGCTTTGCACACTCTTGGCATTCTCTTGATGAGCTTCAAGAGGTAGTCACCGGGAACGGTTTTCACTTCACAGGTGTCCCCTGTCAGGTTTAATAAATGGTATTTCTTCCCTTATAAATGGTGTTGGGACCATCAGTTGTGTTGAGCAGAACTCTGATGGATACACAGTTGATAGTCCTAATGAACAGACTGTTAGAATTTGTATTATGGCAAGAAAAAAGCAGATTAGTAAAGAAAAACGGGTGGCCATCATTACTTTAAGAAATGAAGGTAAACCAGTCCGAAAAACTGAGAAAACTTTGAAAGTGTCCCCAAGTGCAGTTGCAAAAGACATCAAGCGCTCCAAAGAAACTGGCTCACATGAGGACTGCCCCAGGAAAGGAAGACCAAGAGTCACCTCTGCTTCTGATGATAAATTTATCCGAGTCAACAGCCTCAGAAATTGCAGGTAAACAGCAGCTCAGATTAGAGACCAGGTCAATGCCACACAGAGTTCTAGCAGCAGACACATCTCTACAACTGTTAAGAGGAGACTTTGTGCAGCAGGCCTTCATGGTAAAATGGCTGCTAGAAAACCACTGCTAAGGACAGGCAACAAGCAGAAGAGATGTGTTTGGGCTAATGAACACAAGGCATGGACATTAAACCAGTGGAAATATGTGCGTTGGTCAGATGAGTTTAAATTTGAGATCTTTGGTTCCAACCACTGTATCTTTGTGCGACGCAGAAAAAAGGTGAATGGATGGACCCTACATGCCTGGTTCCCACAGTGAAGCATGGAGGAGGAGGTGTGAAGGTGTGGGGGTGCCTTGCTGGTGACACTGTTGGGGATTTATTAAAAATTGAAGACATACTGGACCAGCATGGCTACCACAGCATCTTGCAGGGGCATGCTATTCCATCCGGTTTGCATTTAGTTGGACCATCATTTATTTTTCAACAGGACAGTGACCACAAACACACCTCCAGGCTGTGTAAGGGCTATTTGACCAAGAAAGAGAGTGATGGGGTGCTACGCCAGATGACCTGGCCTCCACAGTCACCAGACCTGAACCCAATCGAGATGGTTTGGGGTGAGCTGGACAAAGGCAAAAGGGCCAACAAGTGCTAAGCATCTCTGGGAACTCCTTCAAGATTTTTGGAAGACCATTTCCGGTGACTACCTCTTGAAGATCATCAAGAGAATGCCAAGAGTGTGCAAAGCAGACATCAAAGCAAAAGGTGGCTACTTTGAAGAACCTAGAATATAAGACATAATTTCAGTTGTTTCACAGTTTTTTGTTAAGTATATAATTCCACATGTGTTAATTCATAGTTTTGATGCCTTCAGTGTGAATGTACAATTTTCATAGTCATGAAAATAAAGAAAATTCTTTAAATGAGAAGGTGTGTCCAAACTTTTGGTCTGTACTGTACCTCTCTGATTTAAGGGCAACAACATTCAAAGTTTGAAAATTGCAAAATTTTAAAAATTTTCGCCATATTTCCGCTTTTTTCATAAATAATCACTAGTAATATCGAAGAAATGTTACCACTAAGGCTAGGTTCACATTGCGTTAGGGCAATTTGTTTAGCGCAAACGCTAGCGGATTGCAGTAACGCAATGTCCCAAAAGGGATCGCGATTGGCGATCCTGCTAGCGCAGATACCCAATCTGCGCTAGCGAGGAACGGACCTCGGACCCTGCAAGCAGCGTCCGCGGTCCGTCCGGAACTAACGGGACATCGCTAGCGCATGCCAAAAATGGCATGCGCTAGCGATGCGCTAGAGATCCGTTAGCACATTGCAGTCAATGGGTGCGCTAACGGATCCGTTACATAGCGTTAATTGCGACAATTGCACCATGTAACGGAGTCCGCTAGCGGACACCCATTAACGCAATGTGAACCTAGCCTATCGCAAAGTACAATATGTCACGAAAAAATCTCACAATCAACGGGATCCGTTAAAGCATTCCAGAGTTATAACCTCATAAAGAGACAGTGGTCAGAATTGTAAAAATTGGCTTGGTCATTAAGCACCAAATTGGCTCTGTCACTAAGGGGTTAAAAACACTTTATCAGAACATGAAAATTGTCTCTTCAGAGAAGAGGACGACTAGAACTCTAGAGCTACCTATTGGAAAAAGGTGGCTCTAGACTTCTAGTCCTCTTCCTCTCTGAAGAGACAATTTGCGTATTTCCCAGTGGAGCATTGTGGCTTTAAGTCTCCTCACCTCGTCATGCTTAACATGTGACGCTCTGCAAGGAGAAACAATACTTCTTTAACAGAACATGAAATGTACTGTTTTTAAAGATTTTTTTTAGTTATATGCACAGGACAATATGGCACCATACACTGTTATTTTAGGATCCAGATATTTATGGATGGTTGCTGCAAATGAAATATTTATATGGCCATGGCTTCCTTAGCTAAATCAGCTGATCACTAGCTCACAAATTAAAGGAATGTGTACTGTGAGACATGTTTCACTACTACTAATTAAAATCTAATAAAATGTTAGATACTGTATGTCTGTTTATAACTGAATTCTAATATTCTGTGATGTTTAGAGTGTTAAATATGTTTCCAATTTCAGCAAAATTGACTCAAATCGCTTCAAGGCATGTGAAATAAAGCCATATAGTACTGATGTGATGATGTGGCACCCTAGGAGTCTGGTTGCCACAGTGGCATTGCCTTCCTAAGGGGGGTGAAGCCATGCTTGGAAGCAAGAGGGATCCCCTTAGCAGGTAATATAATCAGCATACAACATATTTCCTGACTCCAGACAAGAAGGGGGAACTCTAACACCTGTTTTATGGGAGCTTCCCTATAAATTCTGGCCTGGAAGTGGGGTTAGGGAGTTCAGTGTGAGAGCAGACAGTGAAGGAGGAAGAGGCAAGAAGTGAGGAGAATCTGTGGGATAGGAGCTGTGACTGAGCTCACCCCAGGACTAAGTGGCGAAGACTGGACAGCGGAGTCCATGTTTGTGTGGGAACTTTAGGCCCCGCAATCAAATTTGGAGGACAGGAGATTGCAGGTCTCCTGGCCCTAGCTGACACCCGAAGGCACAGCAGAATACAAGAGCCCGGAGTCACCAGGATGGAGTGACGCCTGGAACAGGCTCAAGCTGCCTGCCTTGCGTGTAGTGTTTCACTTAGTGGACAGACAGACTGAGAGAGGGACTTGAGGAGAACTAAAAGCGCCAAGCACCCAGAGAACAGTGCAGTAGAAAGGCCTCCATCCCCAACTAGCTAGGTGGACTCTGAATTGCTTCCAGGCTGCACGGATCACCGTCACCAGCTGTGACTTGTGCCCTGGACTGCACCTTCAACCTGAGATTAAAGGTAAAGAAACTACAGTCTTTGTGTCCTCCACTCATTTCCTGCACCCTCATTCCTGCACCCCAACATCCACCATCCCTAATAAACTGTTCTGGTAGCCCTGTGGCCCCACTCCACCTGTAGGGAGCCGAACCATCTCAGCTGCAACACCACCAGCCCCAGTGGTCCCCTTAAGCAGCGTCAGCCATCTATAGCCGATCACCACATGTAGCGTCACATATAATCCATTATGAACTTCCCCATTCTTATTTTTATTGCATGCCCAGGCCCACGGACCAGGTCACCGCTGCTGTTACCAACCCTTAGCGATAGCTGCACTTCTGCAAGACTTGCTAGTGGCCAATCCAAAAAGGCTAAAAACAAGAGTCCTCCATTCAAGTGGAACAACAGTTTAGAAGAATCCTTCACTCGGATGAAGCTAGCTCTCACGGGAGATGAAGTCCTGGCCTACCCTGACTATGACCAACAATTTGTACTTTACACAGAGGCCAGCAATGTGGGATTAGGAGCAGTGCTGTCACAAATGCAGAAAAGCAGGGAGAGAGTGATTGCCTACGCCAGCAGGAAGCTTCATACCATTGACAGGAACCTCAACAACTATAGTTCCTTCAAGTTGAAGTTTCTCACCATAGTCTGGGTTATAATTAAGCGATTCCAACATTGCCTGACGTCCGCGAAGTTTACCGTCTTCACGGACAATAATCCGCTGACTCACTTGAAAACCGCAAGGCTAGGTGCATTGGAACAGCGATGGATGTCCCGGCTGTCCAACTATGCGTTTATCATCAAGTATCGAGTGGGACATAAGAAAGCTAATGCTGATGCGCTGTCCAGGATGCCCAATTTACCAGACGAGGGAGAAGACCCAGAAGAGCTAGAAGAAATCGACTTACCAGCCCTCCACCGCCCTGGGTCGGCCCAGTGCTTCCATTGCTTGAGGAACAAGTGCTAAGTCATGCAAGAGGCCACGTTTAACCCGTTACTCCACAATGGATGGGCAGAGATGCAGGATAGCGATCCATCAGTCCACCTGGTAAAGGAATTGCTGACACAAGCTTATTTGCACCCTGGCCCAGATGTTTCACAGGAAACGCAACAGTTGTGGATAGAGAAGGGTAAGCTGTTCATCTAGGAGGGAAAGCTGTGTCCGAGGAACATCAACTCACGAACCCACAAACTGGTTTGGCAGGTGGTAGTCCCGAAGCGAGATGCACTAATGGTCTTGGAAGTGTACCATGATGGAGCAGGACACTTCGGGTGGAAGAAGATGAAAGTCCTACTTCATGACTGATTTCACTGCATTGTTCCAAGAACACTTTTGTCAACCGCACGGTTACCATGAACAAGTACTCAGCGAAGCAGAAGTGTTCCAGTGTGATGATTCTAAGACAGAAATCAAGAAGTGGACCCACTGGACCACGACGACGATCCCCTCACAGACGAGCTGACCAGATAGACTGCCCCCTATACAGGGAGAGTTAGGGGCAGGCCCGAGAGGGACTATCACCACGGAAGCTGGGGAACCAGAGCAGAAAAGAGACACTAGACTGGCGGTAGCGGCAGAGACACAGGACTGTGGAAACACTGGAGCTGGCAGGGGTACTGTAGAGACACAGGACTGCAGATACTCAGGGACTGGCGAGGATACTGCAGAGACACAGGACTGAAGAGACATAGGACTGCAGATACACAGGGACTGGCGAGGGTACTGCAGAGACACAGGACTGTAGGTAGAAGAAACAAGAGGAGAACCAAAATCAGAAAGCATATAAATGCACAGAGAGGGCGTGCCGCCAAGAGCAGTTGAATACACAAAAGATCATCAGGCACAGGGGTGAGGAAGAGGCAGCAAAATATAGCAGTGCTGTGCATTACTTCCGGTTGAGAGTCCTCCAGGAAGATAGAGAAGACAGGACAGGAAGTACCAGCAGGGAGATTAGAAGTGCACGCGCACAGAACTGAACCTGGCGTGCGCATGCACCCGAGGAGCAACAGAAGCCAGGAGTGAGCGCTGGGAAGAGGATGCTGCAGCAGAGGAGCTGCGCCGGGATGCTGAGGACACGTAAGTATAACAGGGCACTGCGAGCTGCAGCGGCATGACATCCAGGAGTTCTGTAACTTGTACGGCTGCAAGTAAATCAGGACAAAGCCGTACTATCCAAAGACAAATGGCATGTGTGAGAAAATGAACCAGGTGGTAATTGACCTGTTGAAGACCTTGCTCCTGTAAGAAAAAACAGTGGCCAGACAAGTTGACAGATCTGGTAGATCTATACAATCATATACCGGTGAACTCTACTAACTGCACTCCAGCCTACTTGAGGAGAGCGAAATGTGGAAAGTTACTCATTGACTTGGACATGGGAGTCTTAACACCTGAGACGACATCACCAGATGCAGACTGGGATACAGAGAGGCAGCAGCAATACTGCAAAGTGCAAGAATTCGTAGAACGAAGTTTGTCGCAAGCCAGGCAAAGACAGGAAAAGGTGGATGCACAAACTAGATGATCAGTGGGGGGCTGAACCATACACTGTCATGCCTTCAAACTTGGACAATACCAAGATATGCATCGTCAGTAGTGTTGAGCATTCCGATACTGCAAGTATCGGGTATTGGCCGATATTTGCTGTATCGGAATTCCGATACCGAGTTTTGATATTTTTGTGATATCGGAAATTGGAATCGGAAGTTCCAATAAGTTCCCAGTCATCTTCGGCGTGTGCGGTGCATATGGTTCCCAGGGTCTGGAGGAGAGAAAACTCTCCTTCAGGACCTGTGATCCATAATAATGTAAAAAATAAAGAATAAAAATAAAAAATATGGATATACTCACCTCTCCGACGAACCCTGCCTGTCACCGCTGCAAGCGTCTGCCTCCGTTCCTGAGAATGCAGAGAGTGAAGGACCTTCGATGAGCGGTCAGGTGACCGGTCACCTGACTGCGACGTCATCGAAGGTCCTTCACTCTCTGCATTCTCAGGAACGGAGGCAGACGCTTGCAGCGGTGACAGCCAGGGTCCGTCAGAGGGGTGAGTATATCCACATTTTTTATTTTTATTCTTTATTTTTTACATGAATATGGATCCCAAGGGCCTGAAGGAGAGTTTACTCTCCTTCAGACCCTGGGAACCATCCAGGATACATTCCGATATTTGTGTCCCATTGACTTGCATTGGTATTGGTGTCGGCGATATCCGATATTTCTTGGATATCGGCCGATACCATCAGATACCGATACTTTCAAATATCGGAAGGTATCGCTCAACACTAGTCGTCAGTAAAGATGGAGGAGGAACCTCAGCAGCAGTGTCAAGAGATCATCTGAAGGTATGCCCTGACCAATAGAAAAACAAAGAAAAAGATCTAAATGCCCCTCAACCCATAGAAGAGGAGGATGAGAAAATCCATACAATTCTTTGACACATTCCCCAGTCATGGACACAGGTAAACCAAGCCATCATAGTACCTGCCCTGATCTTTCTCCAACATCCTGTACCTGAAGCAGCAGAGACTGTAGACCCATCGGCTCAAGCAGCAGACGCCACACCAGCAGCGGAGCAAGACAATCTACCCCCTGGTAGCGGTGAATTTGTCAGACCCATGGTGAGTCTAAGAAGTCACAAATGGCTGCCCAGTTTACCAGTACAATACAGGACTACAAGATACACAGATACTAGTGGATCCACAACAGCAGCGGCAGACACATCAGACCAGGCTAGGTCATCAAAGGTACCAGTACTGGGTAAATCTACCCGTAATACCAGAAGTCAGATCCCAGCCCAGTATAGGGACTAAAATGTTAATAAGTTAATAATATGTAAAATTGCAACCATTAAGCATATGAGCCTACAGAGACTCTGTAAGAACTTTTGAATCACTCTATTTTAAATGTGGAAGGACAATTTGGCCACAGGACTATTTGTGGTCAGGACCTTCATTGTATATAGTTCCCCGACCTGACGTAAATATAAACCGTCGTCGTGGCCAAAGAGCCAGAAAAAGTCAGGTCTAGAGTCCTGTAGCCACGTCCCGTAACAAAGCAAAGGTGGGTTGGGGCGGTTCCCACCGAGGAAACTCAAAAGTCGGCAGGGTAAAGCAAATGGACCAGTGTTGCCCTCAGGAACTTAATTGACAAATTCTTATAGTTTTCAAGGTTTTTTCTCATTTTTATCTTTTTTAAATCTTGCATACTTC
The DNA here is from genome assembly GCF_032444005.1 of Ranitomeya imitator. NCBI lineage: Eukaryota > Metazoa > Chordata > Amphibia > Anura > Dendrobatidae > Ranitomeya > Ranitomeya imitator. The sequence goes on along the minus strand of NC_091288.1, from coordinate 119,412,137 downwards.
TAATTGTTATCCTGTTAATATGTTGTTATGTTTCCTCAGTCCAGGACTATTGAACTTCACTGGGGGGAATGGGGCACCACAGGAGTCCGGTTGTCACAGTGGCATTGCCTTCCTCAGGGAGGGTGATGCCATGCCTGGAAGCAAGAGGGATCCCCTTAGCAGGTAATACAATCAGCATACAACACCAAGTTTTTCCAATTTTATATCTACTTGCAGTTTTTAGTGTGTGTGTCTGTTTTATTTTAAAACATTTTTTATTATGATTAATTTTTCAGAAATCAGCTTGTCGCGGGAATTGTTTTTAAATTTCATTATACCGTGGGACCTCTGGGAACAGTTTAACAGCATGGATCTTTCTGGTCTTGATTTTATTCAACAATCTACTATCAAAAAAATATTTTAAAAAAAGTCTGTGAATGTATTGGTATATTATAGATTATGTATTTATTTTAGTTTTTATTTATGTACTTTCAGTTTGTTTTGTCTATATTCTGTATTATGTTCGTTTTCTCATTGGTCCTTGTCTCTTTATGTGGTTTAATAATCTGTGCACTTATTATTGCCATGGGTAATTGTATATTGTTCACACTATACATTTTTTGCTATTGATTATTATTTTCACTTTTATAGATATTGGTTATTTATTTGGCCATGGATATCAATTTTTTCATACTTTTACCTTTATGCATATATCGGTCACTTATACGATCTTATTAATTATTATAATTTTGGTTAATGATATAGTTTTTATTCATTGTCATTATTTTCACGTTCATCTATATACATTGTCATATCATACATACATCATTATTTTAAGGGTTAATTTACTCACTGCACACAACCTTTGAGTCTTTTGCACCGATTCTTCTTTTATTCCTTGGCCGGTTCAAACACGCCCCTTCTAAACTCCGCTCCACGATGTGGGCGATATCATCTCTATTCCCTGGAATTAGTGCGCATGCCTGGTCTTTAGTCTCTCTGCGACTTCCGGCCCCACTCACTAGGTTACGCGAGCGTTTCACGCTTGCGTTCCAGATGCGGAGGACCGGAAGTCACTTTCTTCCTATGAGCGGCTAGTTTGGCAACGCATGCGCCGTAAAAGATTCGGGACGCGTACGCTGGTATCAGCTGATGGTAATGGGCGGTTTGATGAATACCACATAAAAGAAGCTCAATTCAGACATAGCACACTTGCCCCCATACGGAATAAGCCTGGTAGGCGAAACGGCGCTGTCGGGGTGGCGGCACGGGCGTGGTATACAGCTTTTTGGCACTAATGTAAGTTTCATTTGTTTATTCGTTTCCTTTATTTTCCATTCTTACCTATTGTACGAGGGGCGATCAAAAAGTAATGATAATCAATACTAAACACAATGAATATAGTCAAAAAATAAATTTATTTTTCTTCATAGTCTCCTAACAAGTCTATACATTTAGTCCATCTCTTTTCTAAACTTAAAATTCCCTTCGAAAAAAATTCTTGATATTGACCCTCAAAAAAATCCCCAACAGCGGTTATCACGTCGCTATTGTCGTCAAATTTCTTGCCCCGGAGGTGTTCTTTGAGCCGAGGAAAGAGAAAGAAGTCACTGGGGGCTAGATCTGGTGAATAGGGGGGGTGTTCCACCAGTTCAAAGCCCGCTTCTTGAATGGTAGCCATGGCAACAGCAGCTTTGTGAGCCGGCGCGTTATCTTGGTGAAACAACACTCCAGCCCGCAGTTTGCCGCACCTTTTCTCCTTGATAGCCTCCCGCAATCTTCTTATTTGTTCTGCGTAGTAGGAGCCCGTAATAGTGGCTCCCTTCTCCAAATAGTCCACCATAATAATTCCTTCAGCGTCCCAAAAAACGGACGCCATAACCTTCCCTGCTGAGCTTGACACTTTGAATTTCTTCGGCGTCGGTTCGTCGGCTCGTTTCCATGTCATCGATTGTTGTTTAGTTTCGGGATAAAAGTGGTGGATCCAGGTCTCGTCCATGGTCAAAAAACGTGACAAAAAATTTTCCTTGTCTGCTTGGAACTTTTCGAGATTTGCTATTGAAATGTCAACTCGTTTCTTCTTTTGTTCGTCGGTTAACATTTTTGGCACCCAACGCGCGGAGACCTTTCTCATATGCAATTCTTTTGCAAGGATTCTTTGAATACTGCCATATGAGATCCCTGTGACCTCAGCTACATGCCTGATAGTCACTCTTCGATCTGCCAATACAACTTCTTCAACTTTTTTCACGTTTTCTTCATTGAGGGACGTGGATGGGCGTCCTTCACGATGTTCATTTTCCGTCGATGTTCTTTCCAGCTTAAATTCCTTGGCCCAGCGTGCAACTGTGGAATATGGAGGAGAAGAGTCCCCCAATGTTTCCACCAAGTCGCTGTGTATGTCTTTGGTAGTAATTTTTTTCAAGCAGAGGTATTTGATGACAGCTCTGAGCTCGTTTTTTTCCCATTTTGATGTTCACTCCTCGGCAGTTCATATTCAAATGAATGTAGCTCCCGGGAATCGTGGTCTATTTAAGTAATTTTTTTTTTCCTGGACTAGTGGGTACCTAAGAGAGAAGAAAACATTTTATTTTAATTTCTGTGTGCAATAGAAATAACCGATTATCATTACTTTTGGATCGCCCCTCGTATACGTCACTTCATTAAGTTGGTATACATGTGCCTGCATGATATTGACATAGCATTGTATACTAGGGCTGTATCCCAATAGTATATATATATATATATATATATATATATATATATATATTGTAGCATGGCTAAAGGGTGTGTAGTCGACGGGAGGTATGTGCCACATAAGTGCCTTGTTGCTGTAATGTAGCCCGGAATATTGCGTTGTTTTATATAACCATATATTTGTGTTTCAGGACCTGTGGTGATGTCAGACCACATGGCTAATCATGTGATAGATTACTGGGTGTGGTTAGTCCTATATAAGACAGGCTAATCCTTTACACAGCAGATATGTGTGGAGGTGAAACCCTCCTGAGTGTGTTCGGCTTCAGGACTGAGCCGGATGAACTGGACCCTTGTTTTCCTTTGCCTGAACTAAAGGCTATTTTGCTTTCTGTTGTTTTGCCACATGGTTTATGAAGCAATAAACCCAGTGAACTTTAAAGGAACACGTCTCCTGAGTGTCAGCCGTCGCAGCTGAGTGAGTGAAATCGCTACAATTGGTGGAGAATGCGGGCAGCGTTCCCAGCGGAGACGTGAGTTTATTTTTGAATGTCCTGGGTCAAGGCTGTTGCAAGCCAGCAAGCATTGCCGGAGAAAATGGAGGACCTGCTGAAACACTTGGTCCAGCAGGAGCAAAGGCAGCAAGAGACCAACAGGCTGTTGATGCAGCAGATACAACAGAGCCAGCAGCAGATACAACAGAACCAGCAGGAGCAACGGCAGCAGATGCAGCAAAGCCAGCAGGAGCAACGACAGCAGTTACAACAGAGCCAGCAGGAGCATCAGCAGCAGATGCAGCTTCTGGCAACCGCCATCCAGGGCAAGGCGAGCGCCCCAACCCCAGGTTTGGCTGATGACACCCACGTCCGGAAGACGGTAAGACGCGCATTGCAGAAAATGACTCCCGGGGATGATGTTGAGGCCTTCCTGACGGTGTTTGAGAGGGTCGCTGAGAGGGAAAAACTTCCGCCAGAGCAGTGGGCAGAGGTACTTGCGCCATACCTGACGGGAGAACCCCAGAAGGCGTACTATGATTTGACCTTGCAGGATGCCAAAGAGTATCACAAATTGAAAGCCGAGATTCTCGCACGTCTGGGGGTGACACTGACTGTCAGGGCACAGCGAGTTCACTCCTGGGGCTATCACCGGGACAAACCACCTCGTTCCCAAATGTTTGATCTGTTGCACCTGGTCCAGAAATGGCTGCAGCCAGAGACCTCTGCGCCTGCACAGATGGTAGAACGGGTGATGATGGATCGGTTTGTCCATTCCCTCCCGAGGCCTATACAGTCTTGGGTTGCCCAGGGTGATCCCCAGAATGCCGACGAGCTGATCGGACTGGTTGAGAGATACCAAGGGTTGGAAGGCTCCTTCGGGAGGCAGCCCATGCCGTACTGGGGGTCCCAGAGGGCAGCTGAGTCCCAAAAAGGGGTGGTGCGTCCAAGGTCACAAAGGGCGGGGGAGGTGGTGCCCAAGGTCCCCACGGGTGATGTTATTTGTTGGAGGTGCCACAAGCCAGGACATATAGCTGCCCGTTGTTCCCAAGCCACTGAGCAGATGGACTGCAGCATGGGACGCCGTTGTTCATACTATGCGTATCCAGTCTGTAGTGTGAACTCTCCATCCAACGAGGGACCTCAAGCGTGTCCCGTAAAGGTGAACGGTCAAGCAGTAACGGCACTGTTAGACTCGGGGAGCCTAGTGACCCTGGTGAGGGCCACTTTTCCTCTTCACCTGCTCCCAGGAAAGAAGGTCGGAGTGCGGTGCATACATGGTGATGCAAAGGACTACCCTATGGCCAGGGTGGACATTGAAACGGCATGTGGCACTGAATCCCACATGGTCGGCGTAGTTCAGGACTTGTTGCACCCTATAATTATTGGCCGGGATTTCTGTTTGTTTTGGGATTTGTGGGGAAAGGGTTCTGAGCTCCCTGGCAGGGAACCAGTGAACCCTGGAACGGTATCGCCACACCCAGAGGCAGACAGCTTTCCTTTTTGTGTTCTGGTTGGGGATGAGGAGGAAGTATCCCCTACATCTGACATTCTGGAGTTAGAGGTTACCGGTGAAAATTTTGGGACTGCCCAACATAGGGACCCCACTCTGAGGGAAGCCTTTAATAATGTCACAGTTATTGACGGGGTGGTACAGGAGCCGGGGGCAGACAAAAGATTTCCCCATTTTCTGTTGAGGGGGGAATTGTTGTACCGGGTCACGAAAATAAGGGAGGAGTTGGTAGAGCAGTTGATAGTGCCGGGTCCGTATAGACGGAAAGTGTTGGACATGGCCCATTCACACATCTTGGGTGGACACCTAGGGGTGGAAAAAACGCAGGAAAGGGTTGTGCAGAGGTTCTATTGGCCTGGGTGTCACCGGGAAATAGTGAACTATTGCAGGTCCTGCCCTACATGTCAGCTAACTGCTCCTACTCCTCATTTCCGGAACCCCCTTGTGCCACTGCCCATTATTGAGGTACCGTTCGAGAGAATTGCCATGGACTTGGTCGGTCCCTTAGTTAAATCAGCTCGGGGCCATCAGTATATATTAGTCATCCTGGACTATGCCACACGCTATCCTGAGGCAATTCCCTTGAGGAATTCTTCCTCAAAGAGCATAGCCCGCGAGTTGGTCCATGTCTTTTCCCGGACAGGTCTGCCAAAGGAGATCCTGACTGACCAGGGTACACCTTTCATGAGCAAGGTGATGAGGGAGTTATGCAAAGCCCTGAAGATCTCCCAGTTGAGGACCTCGGTGTACCATCCCCAGTCAGATGGTCTTGTTGAGAGGTTTAACAAGACTCTAAAGAGCATGCTGAGAAAAGCTATAGAGAAAGACGGTAGAGACTGGGATTGTCTCTTACCCTATCTGATGTTTTCCATTCGTGAAGTTCCACAGGCCTCCACAGGGTTCTCACAGTTTGAGCTTCTATATGGCCGACATCCACGAGGACTCCTGGATATAGCCAAGGAAACCTGGGAAGCCGAAGTCACGCCCCACAGAAGCGTCATTGAGCATGTGGCCCTGATGCAGCAGAGGATTGCAAAGGTGATGCCTATCGTGAAAGAACACCTTCTCCAAGCACAAGAAGCTCAAGCCAGGGTCTACAACCGGTCTGCAAGAGTGAGGCAGTTCAATCCGGGAGACCGAGTTCTGGTGTTAGTTCCAACGGTGGAAAGCAAGTTCTTGGCCAAATGGCAAGGGCCATATGAGGTTGTCGAGAAACTTGGTGAGGTAAATTATAAAATTCACCAACCAGGAAGACGGAAACCATTCCAAGTTTACCATGTCAACCTCATCAAGCCATGGCAAGATAGAGAGCCGACAGTAACTCCGTCATTATTAAGCAACCCAGAAGGTGAGGTTGGAGCGGTTACTATAGCAGAGACGCTATCGAAAACCCAGAAACAGCAGTGCCGGGAGTTACTCCAGAAAAACAGGGACCTGTTTTCAGAATTGCCAGGATACACGAAGGTCATAGAGCACGAGGTCCTAACAGAGCCCCATGTGCGGGTGAATGTGAAACCTTATCGTATTCCTGAGGCTCGTCGAGAAGTTATCTCCAAGGAAGTGGAGCGTATGTTGAGGCTTGGAGTCATTGAGGAATCCAAGAGCGGTTGGTCAAGCCCAATTGTCCTGGTCCCAAAACCTGATGGAGAGTGGAGGTTTTGCAACGACTATCGGAAGTTGAATGAGGTCTCCAAGTTCGACGCTTATCCCATGCCCCGTGTTGATGAGCTCATCGAAAGGCTTGGGCACGCCAGATATATATCCACCTTGGATCTGACAAAGGGGTATTGGCAGATCCCCATGGCGCAGGAAGCCAAGGAGAAGACAGCCTTTTCGACACCTGATGGATGCTTCCAGTATGCCCGGATGCCGTTTGGCCTACAGGGAGCTCCGGCGACCTTCCAGAGGGCTATGGATAGAGTCCTTGCACCCCATAAGGCCTACGCTGCTGCGTACCTAGATGATATCGTCATCTTTAGCCCGGACTGGGAGAGTCATCTGGAGAAAGTCCAAGCGGTGTTGGATGCTATAAGAGAGGCCGGGTTTACTATAAACCCGAAGAAGTGTGCCTTGGGTAAAGAAGAAGCTAAGTACCTTGGATACATAGTGGGTCACGGAGAAATAAAACCCCAAATCAGTAAAGTGGAGGCAATTCAAACGTGGCCAAAACCAGTTTCCAAAAAGCAAGTTAAAGCCTTCCTGGGAATCGTGGGATATTACAGGAGGTTCATCCCAAACTTCGCCACGATGGCTGCGCCTCTGACTGACCTGCTAAAAGGGACAAAACCAGTAATGGTTAAGTGGTCCGAAGAAACAGAGTCAGCCTTCCAAGAAATGAAAAACGCTTTGTGTAAGCAACCCGTTCTGATGGCCCCAAACTTCAAGAAAGAGTTTATTCTTCAGACAGATGCCTCAGATGTTGGGGTGGGAGCAGTCCTTTCCCAAGAACTACATGGGGAGGAGCATCCTGTTCTCTATCTGAGTAGGAAGCTGTCCTCATCTGAAAATAACTACTCAGTCGTTGAGAAGGAGTGCTTGGCCATAAAATGGGCAGTGGACACATTACGGTACTATCTGCTGGGACGTAAATTTAGACTGATATCCGACCATGCCCCACTTAGGTGGATGAGGGAAACGAAGGGTAGAAATGCTAGGGTCACCCGTTGGTTCTTATCCCTGCAGGACTTCAGTTTCCATGTGGAACATCGGGCCGGAAAGCTGCACGGTAATGCGGATGCCCTATCAAGAATCCCTTGTTTAGTGGGAGAAAGTGCCAAGCCCCACGGCTTTAGGCAGAGGGGGGAGGTATGTAGCATGGCTAAAGGGTGTGTAGTCGACGGGAGGTATGTGCCACATAAGTGCCTTGTTGCTGTAATGTAGCCCGGAATATTGCGTTGTTTTATATAACCATATATTTGTGTTTCAGGACCTGTGGTGATGTCAGACCACATGGCTAATCATGTGATAGATTACTGGGTGTGGTTAGTCCTATATAAGACAGGCTAATCCTTTACACAGCAGATATGTGTGGAGGTGAAACCCTCCTGAGTGTGTTCGGCTTCAGGACTGAGCCGGATGAACTGGACCCTTGTTTTCCTTTGCCTGAACTAAAGGCTATTTTGCTTTCTGTTGTTTTGCCACATGGTTTATGAAGCAATAAACCCAGTGAACTTTAAAGGAACACGTCTCCTGAGTGTCAGCCGTCGCAGCTGAGTGAGTGAAATCGCTACAATATATACACATACAGTATATATATATATATACACATATGTTACTGTAAAAGTCAGAAGGACGGTAAAACCTAGGATTTACCGGTCAATCTGGACATTCACCGACACTGTCGGTAAAAGCTCAAAATGAAAAGTATAATTGGACTTTTACGGTGAAGTCTTGGTAAATGTCAGATGTTCCATCTTCAAACCAGATATTTCTGACTTTTACCAATGCTGTTGAGAAATGTTAACATTTACCAAGACTTCACCGGTAAAAGTCCATGACCACCCCTTTAAGAGCCATGCAACCTGGTTCCGAGTACCCCACGGCCCTAGCGAGTGTTGCAATGACATCACATCAACTTCTGGCATCACTGCTGCAAACAATTACGGGACTCAGTGGCTGTAGTGGTCGTGTTCAAAGACATCACTGAGAATCGAGAAGTGGCAGAGAGCCTGGACAGTAAAGAGGGAACATGAGTGTAATTTGGACCTGTTATTTTAAAGGACTGCAACCGTTTGGGATCCACTTGAAAGTTGAAAGTAAAGAATCCCTTTAAATTAAAAACTGGAGCAAGTTCAGAGAACAGGTACCAGGATGGTGAGCGGACTGCAAAGTATGCCATATAAATAACTTTAAAAGGATCTGGGATTGTATAGCTTGCAAAAAACAAGCCTTGGAGGAGAGGGATCATCCTTAGACCGGGGTCACACTACAGCGTAATACGGACGAGTGCTCAGCAATAAAAAAATCGCATAGCACTCGGACCAATGTTAATCTATGAGGCAGTATCAGAACCCGAGAAGTGGACCCTCTGGGTAACGGCTTCAGAGCCCCCGAGGGCGAGCGGACCAGATAGTGCTATCCCCTGTACAGAGAGTGTTTGGGACAGGCCAAAGGAGAGTGAAGCCGCAAGTGCCAGGGCCAAAGGGGTGACTGAGGGCTGGACCAAAGATGAGGTGACCAGAATGGAGGAGACACCGGACGGGCAGGGACTGCAAAGACAGAGTACTGACTGGTATGGTGGAGACACACGATTGGCGGGAAATGATAGGAACCCAGGACTGGCAAGGACAGCAGGAACCCAGGACTGGCAGAGACGGCTGGAACACAGGACTGGCAAGGATGGCAGGAACACAGGACTTGCAAGGATGACAGGAACACAGGACTGGCAGGGACAGCAGGAACACAGGACTGGCAGGAACGGCATGAACACAGGACTGGCGAGAACGGCAGGAACACAGGACTGGCAGAGACGGCAGGAACACAGGACTGGCAAGGACGGCAGGAACACAGGACTGGTAAGGATGGCAGGAACACAGGACTGACAGGGACAGCAGGAACACAGGACTGGCAGGGATGGCAGGAACACAGGACTGGCAAGAGCTGCAGAAAACGACAATAAGTAACAAGCAAAGACTGAGTCATAGCGTGAGGAGCAGAGACTGGAGCCAAAAAACCTAAGGGGATGCCAGCAAGAAGCCAGCGAACGCAATAGACACAAAGGTGTCTTACCTGGACAGACGCACGGAAGAAGTACCTGATGGGTGCCACCATATTGGTGGTGGAGCCACCGGGTCAAGACCTCCCAGATGCCACAGCGGCGTAAGGAGCGCATCTGCGCTTGCGCAGACCGCAGAAAGGACGAGCTCCCGAGAACCCAAACGGAGGAGAGCGAGATGGAGCATCGGGAGCGCGCCGGCTGGACAAGTAAGTATAAGGCGGCGTAACAGTACCCCCTCTCTTACCCCCCTCTCTTTAAAACTGGAAAATAACCTCCTCAAGATTAGAGGAGCATTGATATTCTCTAGAGGTTCCCAAGGCCTTTCTTCTGGTCGAAATCGCTTCCAATCAATTAAATAAAAAGTCCTACCTTGAACAGATTTCTAAGCGAGAATATCCTTAACTTAAAAAGAGGCATCGGAAGAAATGGGTAGGTGAGAACGTGACAGAACAGAATGAAAATGATTAAAAATTGCGGGTTTGAGGAGCGATACATGAAAAACGCTAGGAATGCGTAACGAAGCGAGCAACTTCAACTTGTAAGCTACGTCATTAATTCAGCTAGAAATCTCAAAGGGACCGATGTAACGTGGACCTAACTTTTGAGAGGGAATCTTGAGTCTGATGAAGTGAGAGGATAGCCAGACCTTATCACCAGGCCGATACAGAGGAACATCTAAACGCCTCTTGTCATCATACCTTTTCGTTCTGCTACTAGCCCTCTCAAGCAACTCCTTAGCCTCCTGCCAAATCTTGGAAAATTCCAAGGACAAGGAATCTGCCGCCGGTACACCTGAGGTGGGGAGAAGACGAGGATGTCCTCCAAGTAGACTACGGCACTAGTAAAGAGGCAATCTCGAAAGATATCATTGACAAACTCTTGGAAATCAGCAGGAGCATTACAAAGTCCAAAAGGTATTACCAAATACTCGTAGTGACCATCCCGAGTGTTGAATGTGGTCTTCCACTCGTCCCCCGCACAGAAGCGAACCAAGTTGTAGGCTCCCCAAAGATCAAGCTTGGTAAAAATGTGTGCTCCCCTCTGGCAGTCGAAAAGTTCTGAAATAAGAGGCATTGGGTATTTATACTTCACAGTGATGGTATTTAACCCTCTGTAGTCGATACATGGGCGTAGGGTACCATCCTTCTTTTTCACAAAAAAGAAACCTGCCCAAGCTGGAGACGAAGATTTTCGAATGAAGCCTCTGGCTAGGTTCTCTTGAACATAGTCCGACATAGCTTGAGTTTCTGCAGGCGAGAGAGGATAGATTCTTCCTCTAGGTGGAGTGGTACCAGGAACGAGGTCTATAGGACAGTCGTAGGGTCAATGTGGTGGAAGAGTCTCCGCCTCCTTTTTGTCAAAAACATCCGCGAAAGAAGAATAAACAGAGGGCAACCCGGAAGGAATGGGGAAGGGACAGGGGACACCAACAGGACGCACCGGCAGCAGACAACGAGTCTGACAGGAATCTCCCAAAGAAAGAATGTTGCCCCTATGCCAATCTAAGAAGGGTTCATGGACCCGTAACCACGGAAGGCTGAGGAGATTAGGATGAGAGATGTTGGCTAAAACAAAAAACAGGACTGGCAAGGACGGCAGGAACACAGGACTGGCAGAAACGGCTGGAACACAGGACTGGCAAGGACGACAGGAACACAGGACTGGTAGGAACAGCAGGAACACAGGACTGGCAGGAAGGCAGGAACACAGGACTGGCGAGAATGGCAGGAACACAAGACTGGCAGAGACGGCAGGAACACAGGACTGGCAAGGACGGCAGGAACACAGGACTGGCAAGGACGACAGGAACACAGGACTGGCAGGGACAGCAGGAACACAGGACTGGCAGGAAGGCAGGAACACAGGACTGGCAAGGGCGGCAGAAAACGACAATAAGTAACAAACCAAGACTGAGTCAAAGCTTGAGGAGCAGAGACTGGAGCCTAAGAACCTAAGGAGATGCCAGCAAAAAGCCGGCGAATGCAATAGACGCAAAGGCGTCTTACCTGGAGAGATGCAGGGAAGAAGTACCCGACGGGCACCGCCATATTGGGGGCGGAGCCACAGGGTCACAACCTTTCAGAAGCCACAGCAGTGAAAGGAGCGCGTCTGCACATGCGCGGACCGAAGAAAGGACAAGCGCCCGAGAATCCAGATGGAGGAGAGCGAGAAGGAGCCTCGGGAGCATGCCGGCCGGACAGGTAGGTATAAGGCGGCGTAACAGGCAGCTCCCATCATCTTTTTTTTTTTCTCGTACATATTATACTTGCGAGTGAAATCGCAGCATGCTGCGATTGTCCGCGTATCTCAGCTGAGAAACGCCAGTGGAAGTCTATGGGTGCGAGAAAAAAAATCGCCCAGCACCCGGACCATGCATGTGACTTGTGAGAAATTCTCAGGCATTGGGCAGGTGACAGGAAATTGGCTCAGTCATTATTTGCTCATTTTGCAAATGTGTGAGAAAATCTCACCTTACGGATGACACACAAATACTTTTTTGAGAAAAAAACGCATCCTGGCATTGCAAACGGATGACATATGGATCACCATACGGAGAACATTTGTGCGATTCTCGGCAGACAATATTGGACACATTTTTTATACATTGTGTGTCACTCCAGCCTTATTCTCATTTGCACATGGAAACAAGAGAAGCAATGAAATGAAACTGAAATGGAGAAGATGCAAATAAGATTTTCTTAAAAAAAACCTTTTTGACAGTGAGGGTGATGAATGAATGGAACAGGCTGCCAGGTGAGTTCTCTTCAATGGAAGTCTTCAAGCAGAGGCTGAACAGACATCTGTCTGAGATGGTTTAGTGAATCCTGCATTGAGCAGGTGGTTGGACACCATGACCTTGGAGGTCCCTTCCAACTCTACAATTCTGTGATTCTATGCGTCTATAAATTTGTATGGGTACATTTTGCTATGCACAGTATTATTCGTGCAATTCCATACTATGACAGAAAGATTACAATTATGCAATCAGAATTGAAAAAATGTTGTTAGATTATTACTTTTCTCATAAAACAGGACAAGATTGCATTGAATTGAATGTTATAAAACCATAGGCTTTGACAGAAATAACATTGAACAATGATATGTTCTAACTTAGCTGGTAAGAACTGAATAATCCAAATCAGCTATTGGCTATGAAAAAGTCACAGACCTAAAAGTTTACTTCAAACACTAATCCAATAAGCAAACCAAAAATCAAATTTCTAGACATTTTCTCTAAATGATAAGTTCTATGTGAATCTGTAAAAACTTCAGATAGTTTAGCACACTTTTCTGCTCTGCTTATTTTTAGCAGAATAGACTATTTCGGTAAATATTGCTAGACACAATACTGCATTAATATCTCCTATTAATCCTGCCCACACATTACTGCCAACTTTTTATTTGTGATAATTTATGAAATGGATATTCTAAGAAAAGAAATAATCTAACAAAACTATGAAGACAAATTAAATCTATTAATAATCATTTTTATTTATAAAGCGCCAACATATTCCGCAGCACTTTACAATTAAGCGGGGAAATGTACAAACAATAAATTCAGTATAAGTTAAGACAATTTAAACAGTGACATGAGGGGTGAGGTCCCTGCTCGCAAGCTTACAATCTACAATCTATTGCTCTTACTCAAACATTTCTCCAGGAACAACAGTTTAATGAATGGCCAATTTTCCATAACCCTTCCCAACTGTAGATGTACTCAGTATGTCTTGGTCGGTAAGTACTCACTGACATTGGACACATTGGGTATGTCATGGCTAAAATGCAGCACCATGATTGAAGTTGCAGTAATGGCACTAAGGTGCCTGTTAAATCTTTCAGCAGGCATATGGAGTCATTGTCTTGGAGGGTGGCAACGCCCCTCATTAACTATGATCGCTATGATTGGCTGTTCAATCCAATCATAGCATTTTCAGTGTTTCAAACAATGAAATTGCCTGAAACACTAATGGCCAGCTCTGATTGATGCGATCGACGATTACGTAAATCTCACCAGAGTGCATAGTCGCAATCTGGCCCACACTGACCACCGTGTACTGACTCATTCTAAATGTGAACCTGTACAGGGTGGTCACTGTGTTATTCTGTGGGCTGTGGTCAGGGGCGGATTATAATGAGGTCAATCTGGGCGGTAGCCCAGGGCCCAGTGGTGTGGGGGGCCCTTGGCTACCGCTCAGATTAACTGCCACCATCAGGGCATTACTGCCCTGACTGGTGTATTGGCCCAGTGGGCAGAGGGGGCTCGCATCGGGCCCCGTCTCATCTGCTCACCGGGCCCCTACCAGCGCTGCTGCAGTAAGGCTATTGACATACGGGCCCGCGCAGGAGGAGGAGGGATCTTTGCCGAAGGAGCATGGTCAGGTGAGAAGAACTCGCTTTTTTTTGTTGAGATGTTGCAGAGAAGCTGGATACATTGGGGACAGAGATGCTGGACATTGGGGCAGAAATGCTGGACACATTGGGGGCAGAGATGCTGGACACATTTGGGGCAGAGATGCTGGACACATTTGGGGCAGAGATGCTGGACATTGGGGGCAGAGATGCTGGACACAGATGGGGCAGAGATGCTGGACACAGATGGGGCAGAGATGCTAGACACAGATGGGGCAGAGATGCTGGGCACAGATGAGGGCAGAGGTGCTGGACATTGGGGGCCGAGATACTGGACACAGATGGGGCAGATATGCTGGACAAAATGGGGCAGAGATGCTGGACATTGGGGGCAGAGATGCTGGACACATTTGGAGCAGAGATGCTGGACATTGGGGGCAGAGATGCTGGACACAGATGGGGGCAGAGATGCTGGGCACATTGGGGGCAAAGATGCTGGACACATTGGGGGCAGAGATGCTGGACACAGATGGGGCAGAGATGCTGACACAGATGGGGCAGAGATGCTGGACACAGATGGGGCAGAGATGCTGGACACAGATGGGGCAGAATAGATATAGAATCACTGCACTCAATGGAAAAGTATGCTTTCAAGTGAATAAATTTTATTTACGGTGGTAGGTGAAGCGACAGTTTTTTTGATGTTTCGGCCGGACTCCGGCCTTTATCACATAGTCGCCTTTAAGGTCACCGAAAGGTTATTGGCACCGTTTATTGGAATATCTCAAATTGGTGATGTACATCAAAAATTGGTGGCGCAGTAGTCCTGCGGGAGCAACGGCGTGCTAGTGCAGTATATGTGAACTGCACGGAAAGAGGAACAGGAGCAGCAAGCCAGGGGAGCGCTGTCCTGACCGTGGCAACTGAGTAGGATTGGTGGTGCAGTGGTCCTGCGGGAACAGCGGCGTGCCGGTGTAGCGTGTCGTACCGTGACGCTACACCGGCACGCCGCTGTTCCCGCAGGACCACTGCACCACCAATCCTACTCAGTTGCCACGGTCAGGACAGCGCTCCCCTGGCTTGCTGCTCCTGTTCCTCTTCCCGTGCAGTTCACATATACTGCACTAGCACGCTGTTGCTCCCGCAGGACTACTGCGCCACCAATTTTTGATGTACATCACCAATTTGAGATATTCCAATAAACGGTGCCAATAACCTTTCGGTGACCTTAAAGGCGACTATGTGATAAAGGCCGGAGTCCGGCCGAAACGTCAAAAAAACTGTCGCTTCACCTACCACCGTAAATAAAATTTATTCACTTGAAAGCATACTTTTCCATTGAGTGCAGTGATTCTATATCTATTTTGGACTTTACGGAACTTTCGGTTCCTTTTCACTGGCACCTTTTCTCTACGTGGTCGAGTGCTAACCATCTACATTAAAAACAGATGGGGCAGAGATGCTGGACACAGATGGGGCAGAGATGCTGGACACAGATGGGGCAGAGGTGCTGGACACAGATGAGGGCAGAGGTGCTAGACATTGGGGGCCGAGATACTGGACACAGATGGGGCAGATATGCTGGACACAATGGGGGCAGAGATGCTGGACATTGCGGGCAGAGATGCTGGACACATTGGGGGATGAATGCTGGACACACTGGGGGCAGAATGCTGGACACACTGGAGCAGAATGCTGGACACAATGGGGGCGGAATGCTGGACACACTGGGGGCAGAATGCTGGACACACTGGAGCAGAATGCTGGACACAATGGGGGCGGAATGCTGGACACACTGGGGGCGGAATACTGGACACACTGGGGGCGGAATGTTGGACACAATGGGGGCAGAAATGCTGGACACTCTGGGGGGCAGAAATGCTGGAGTGTTATGAATAGGTAATTCAGAACCACAATGGACCTTGAAGTTCAGAGCACACAAAGTGACCTGACAATAACCAAAAAACATAGGACGAGCTCTGAGACGTGGGAACTCTGCTGACCGCAATCCCTAATCCTATCACACCACACTAGAGGTAGCCGCGGATTGCGCCTAACGCTCCCTATGCAACTCGGCACAGCCTGAGAAACTAGCTAGGCCTGAAGACAGAAAAATAAGCCTACCTTGCCTCAGAGAAATTCCCCAAAGGAAAAGGCAGCCCCCCACATATAATGACTGTGAGCAAGATGAAAACACAAACACAGAGATGAAATAGATTTAGCAAAGTGAGGCCCGACTTACTGAATAGACCGAGGATAGGAAATATAGCTTTGCGGTCAACACAAAAACCTACAAACAACCACGCAGAGGGGCAAAAAGACCCTCCGCACTAACGGTACGGAGGTGCTCCCTCTGCGTCTCAGAGCTTCCAGCAAGCAAGAAAAAACAATAAAGCAAGCTGGACAGAAAATATAGCAACAAAAAGTAACACAAGCAGAACTTAGCTTATGCTGAGCAGACAGGCCACAGGAACGATCCAGGAGGAAGCAAGACCAATACTAGAACATTGACTGGAGGCCAGGATCAAAGCACTAGGTGGAGTTAAATAGAGCAGCGCCTAACGACTTAACCTCATCACCTGAGGAAGGAAACCCAGAAGCCGCAGTACCACTTGTGACCACAAAAGGGAGCTCGACCACAGAATTCACAACACTGGAGACACTGGAGGCAGAAATACTGGAGACACTGGAGGCAGAAATGCTGGAAATACTGGGGGGCAGAAATGCTGGAGACACTGGAGGCAGAAATACTGGAGACACTGGAGGCAGAAATGCTGGAGATACTGGGGGCAGAAATGCTGGAGACACGGGGCAGAAATGCTGGAGACATAGGGGGCAGAATGGAGATACGGGGCAGGATTGGAGACAGATCGTGCAGGATCATGGGGCAGGATTGGATCATGGGGAAGGATGGAAACGATGGAGACAGATGGGGCAGGATGGGGAGATCATATGGGGCAGAATGGATACTCATGAAGGCAGGATGGGAGAACATATGACTGAAGCCAGGAATGAGACACACACGGGCCAGGATGGCGAATATTATTACCATAGGGACTAATTTAGGGATATTATTACTGCAGTGATGTATTTATTTTATTTTTTGGAGTATACTGTCTTAAATGAGGGGGCAGGCCTGTTACTGTGTAGAGTGACACTATGTTGCCTTTTTTTCTTCATGTGGTGTAATGTAGAAGTTGGGAAAAATTAAGTAATGTGTTCTGCAGGTGGAGCTTGAGATAACTGTTTTATTTCCTGCAGAGATGAGCCCTGGCTGGAAGAAGTGATGGCGGTCTGTGCTGGATGAAAGATGAAGGACTTCACCTAGAGACGTCACTGGTGAGTCAGTGTGTTACCTATACACTGACACTATACACTGTATACTATATACAGAGCTCATGTGTATAATGTCACTAGTGATCACTGTATAACTTCTACACAGACACTGCATGCTAAGTACAGGTCTCTGTTGTATAATGGCACTTTTGGTGATAGAATTGTGTTTTTTTTATTACTGATCAGTATTGCAGTATTAGGTCATTATGTGGTGGTAATATATGGTCTGGACATGGTGTTGTGGTATTTGTTCCTTGTATGTGATATTATTTGGTCACTGGTGGTAATATGTGGTCTGGAAATGGTGTTGTATTTGTTCCTTGTTTGTGATATTATTGGTCATTTTAAAAATTGAAAAATAAATACAAGTATACCTAAATTGTATTGCATATTTTAACAAATATTTAAGAGGTTACAATAGAGTAGGGCCCGGCCAAAAGTGTCTACCGTGTTATGGTGGCGGCTTGAAAAATCTTTTGGCCAAAACAAAAGCTGCCAGTTATATGTGTGATCTTGGTGATGAGAACTTATAATGTGTGATAGGTGAGAAGTGAACTTTCACTCAGCAACTATTTTTCTGTAATAATCTGGTTCAGGTATATGATGACCCCGTCGCATGACCCCATCACATGACCGGGGAGCCCACAGAGTTTGACCAGCCTGGGGCCCTCGCTACCCTTAATCCACCTCTGGCTGTGGTGGGCCTTGTGGTGCCACAGACTTTTTTAAGCTTGTTCCATCATTGCTGGTGTTCCTGCTGCTGCTGAAGAAGAAAGAAGGTAGAAGATTTTTCTGATCCTTCCCTAATCTGTTCCTGATCTTTCTTAATTCACCTCAATCGCCCTGTCTCCACTTTACTCCCCTCTTACCACTCCCTCTTCCCCACTCCCCCTTCTGCCGCTGAACACTGATAAGCACTTGACTGTTCGATTTTTGGCAGGTTTTTTTCTTTTTTGTGCATCCTGCAGCCACCGAGTGCTGATTACTGACTCAAATCACTGATCCAATAATGCATGCTGTTTCCAGGATTTGTTTTGTCCCTGTATATCTTCCCCCCCTTTTTGCACCACCTCCTTGCGTGCATCTTGTAGCCACTGAGCGATGATCAGCAACACAATTCACTGATCTGCATTCGTGCTCGCTGATTTTCACAACTTTTCTTTTCTCTAACAATTCCCCCAGCCGTTGAGCTGTTGATCAGACACTCACCACTGATTAGCATCTATGTTTGCTTTTGGTAAGAACTTTTTTATCCTATCTATTTTTTGATCCCCTTTTTGCACTATATCTGTGCATGAGTCCTACAGCCATGGGGGCGCTGGTCATGGACGAACATCAATGACAGGTCTCTGGTTGTTGTTTTTTTATGTGTGTGAAAAAGAATCGAACAAAAAGTAATTTAGAATAGTTGATAGGACTTGATTAGGGACAGTTAAACAATACCATAGCAATTGGCTTCTACATCAGTATTTTTAATGAATTGAGTCAGGGTTAGTGTCAGGTTGTAAAGCAAATAAAAAGAAACAAATAAAATAATTTAGAATAGTGGATAGGATTAGATCAGGGACAGTAAAAATATACCATAGTATCCGTCATCTACTACAGTATTTTATACTGAATTTAGTCAGGGTTAAACACAACACTGGGATTTTGTTTATGTGAGAAAAGAATTAAAAAATTATTTAGATTAGGAACAATAAAAGTAGACTGCTTTGGATGCATTGCGGCAATGACCTGTGATGGCGAGCAGTCTCGTGAGACCGCTACGTCATCTGGGGTCATTGCCGCTAGGCATTACTGGGAACACGAGCATAGCGAGGAGCGGGAAGACTGCCGGGGATGCCAGAAGGTGAGAATATCACGATTTTTTTTTCATTATTTTTAACAATAGATCTTTTTACTATTGATGCTGCATAGGCAGCATCAATAGTAAAAAGTTGGTCACCCTTGTCAAACACTATGCTTGACAAGTGTGACCAACCTGCCAATCTTTCCAAGCGATGCTACAAATCGCTTGAAAAACGCTAGCATTCTGCAAGCTAATTACACTTGTAAAATGCTAGAGTTTAGCGTGAAAATACATGCCAATTCCACATGTGTTTTTCCCATGGCAGGAAGTTCCAGAATTGCCGCGGAAATTTCCGTGGCAATTCCAGACGTGTGCACATAGCCTTACAATTCAATAGTTCATATACAACAGTCTTAAGTGTCAAAGTTAAAGATAATACAGTAAGCAACCCCTTCACCCCTGGACCATTTTTTGTTTTTATGTTCCTGTTTTTCACTCCCCTTCTTCCCTGAGCCATAGCTTCTTTACTTTTCCATCAATATGGCCATGTGCAGGCTTATTTTTTGCAGGACGAGTTGAAAGTTTGAACAAAACCATTGGTTTTACCATACAGTGTACTGGAAAATGGGAAACAAATTCTAAGTGCAGTGAAATTGCAATACCGTGCAATTCCACAAAAGTTTATTTCTTTTTTTTACCATGTTCACCAAATTCTAAAACTGACCTGCCATTATGATTCTCCATGTTATTACAAGTTTGTAGATACTAAACATGTCTAGGTTCTTTTATTTAAGTGGTGAATAAAAAATTACATAGTTTGTAAAAAAAAAAAATGGCATCATTTTCGGAGAACTGTAGCGTCTTCATTTTTCGGGATATGTGGTCGGGTGAGGATTCTTTTTATTGCTTTATTTTGAATAGGGTGAACTGGAGGTGATTTAACTTTTATATTTTAAATTTTTTAAATATTTTTAAAAACTTTTTTTTTACTTTACACTTGCTTCAATAGTCTCCATGGGAGACTAGATGCTGCGATCATCACTGTAGACCTGCTCTGTGTAGCAGAAATGCTCATTTGCTATGAGCACTGATCCTGTTCAACCTCAATTTGTCCCCACCCCTGCCCTATGAGGCATGAGACAGAAAATTAAGGTAAACGAGACACAAAGACAAAACAGGAATAACAGAAAACCACTATCACACAAAAGCACTCAGCACCAATAGGGAGGAGGATAGGGGCAGGGAGGAATGAACTAAATAGGAATAGGGACCAGGAGATAAATGCTCACATACTATAGCAAACAACAGAACACTACAACTACAACTCTCAGTCCAACTAAGAAACTGCATAGCAACATAATGTAACAGATGTCTCTGTGCCTTGTTCCACATTTAAAGGGTACTTGTTGTTTTAACTTTTCTGTAAATGAGTACCACATGTGAAGATGTCTCTTCAATGAAAGTAGGTTTTCAGCTAACTAAAGTATGTAATGACTGTTGCTGCTCATACATATTTACTGAGAGGGGTAAGAGAAGGAGATGGGAAAGAGATTCGTACATCTTGCTGAAAGTTCACCTGAAACAACAGTTACACCTTAAAGGGACTCTGCCAGCGCAGAATGACTGTACAAACTAAGCCCCACTGCTCGGTGGTGGGGCCAATCATTTATACACACATTCCCACCTGCTTGCTTTCCCTCTATTTCCACTCTCCTCATTTTTGATTGACAGCTCTCGCTTCAAAGCTAATGAAGGAAAGACATGGATGGAAATCAAGTAGGGGTGAAGGCGTGTTTAAATGATTGGTACCACCAAGGAGCACTGAGCGCCAGTACTTGGTTTGAACAATCATTCTATGCTGACAAAGTCCATTTAAGGCTGGGTTCAAACAAATGTATTATACAGTCTGTATATAGACTGCAATGCTCAAATTGACAGGCGGTCTCTCGAACCCTAAAACTTACATCCTAATATGTGTTTATGAGGTTGTATGTTCAGTCCTAGAGACCTTTAGTCAGTCAGGGCACTGCATCCCTTTGAGGACCATGATACATACCTGTCTGAACTAAGCCTATGTTGCACTACATCTTAGAGTTATTCTGTTTTTTAAGTGCTAGTAGTGAGTTACATATAAGTTAAGATTTGCAACAACAAGTAAACAGTAAAAAGTAAAAAAAAAACTAATACTTAATTGAATCTATCTTGCCCTCCACAAGCTGCAAGTTTCTAAAGCCAGAGGAAGCGGAACAACCTCAAGTCATCACTTACTCCCTGCCATGCTTCACTGTAGGCATGGTGGTCTTTTTAGCTTATGCTTCATTCTTCCCCTTCCAGACATACTGCTCATCTCAGCCCAAGAAGTATAAGTGTTGTTTCATAACTCCACAGAACAAAAACTTAAACTGCTTGTGGTTTATTTATATAGTTTTGAGCATATTGGAGATGAGTTTTCTTTTATTTTTGTGTCAGTTGAGATGAACATGTGAGTGTTCAGGTATGGAGTGAACACTTTCAGAGTTTTGAATACATCTTACTGTACAAACTGAAATTTCAGTGTCTGCTACCAACAAGTTTTCATATAGGTCTTTGGCAGTCGCTCAATGGATTTTTAACATCTGTCTACTGAGTAGTGTTGAGCGATACCGTCCGATACTTGAAAGTATCGGTATCGGATAGTATCGGCCGATACCCGAAAAATATCGGATATCGCCGATACCGATATCCGATACCAATACAAGTCAATGGGACATCAAGTATCGGAATGTATCCTCATGGATCCCAGGGTCTGAAGGAGAGGAAACTCTCCTTCAGGCCCTGGGATCCATATTAAAGTGTAAAATAAAGAATTAAAATAAAAAATATTGTTATATTCACCTCTCCGGCGGCCCCTGGACATCAGCGGGAGGATCCGGCGTCCGGCACGGCTTCTTTCTTCAAAATGCGCGCCTTTAGGACCTGTGGAATGACGTCCCGGCTTCTGATTGGTCGCGTGCCGCCCATGTGACCGCCATGCGACCAATCAGAAGCCGCGACGTCATTCCTCAGGTCCTAAAAGGCGCTCATTCTAGGACTTTAGCTGAGGAATGACGTCGCGGCTTCTGATTGGTCGCGTGGCGGTCACATGGGCGGCACGCGACCAATCAGAAGCCGGGACGTCATACCACAGGTCCTAAAGGCGCGCATTTTGAAGAAAGAAGCCGTGCCGGACGCCGGTTCCTCGCGCAGATGTCCAGGGGCCGCCGGAGAGGTGAATATAACAATATTTTTTATTTTAATTCTTTATTTTACACTTCCGATACCGATACCCGATATCACAAAAATATCGGATCTCGGTATCGGAATTCCGATACCGCAAGTATCGGCCGATACCCGATACTTGCGGTATCGGAATGCTCAACACTACTACTGAGTAATCTGCTGCTAGCGATTAATAACTTCCTATTTTTGCCAAGTCCAGGTAGTTTTGCCATTGTATCTCTAACTTTGATGTTGTTAACTATGTTTCCAACTATTATTCTATCTGTATCTCAATGGACATTCAATGTCTTTGCTATTTTTCCTTGTTTGTGCATGGTAATGATCTCTTCTTTTACATTTTTTTCTCCCTGTCTTTGTTTACCCAAGAATTTTTGCGAACTACAAACTATTGCTGATGAAGAAAACACCCATGATTCCTCAGAAACACTGCTAGAAGTTGGTATATGTCTATGTATCAAGTTTGCAGATAAATATACCCCCCAAAGGGACACTTATCATGAAGGGGATGAATTTATCTGTGGTTGTTAAGCAATGTGCACATGATCCATTTTTTAATGCTTTTTATTACGCACGGAATTGGTCCAAAAATGCAATGGAATACTTATGCAAGGTAACGCAATGACAATCCTGAAGTGCTGTGCACATGATCAGTAAATTTCACTTTCAGCATTTTATTTTCTGCAGCATGTCAGTTCTTTTTTACATATCTGCAGTGTTTTTGACTCATTGACTTCAACCGAGTCAGTCAAATCTGCAGCAAAAATGAAGGTGTTAAAAAGGTTTGCTTATTTCCTGTATATTTGCTGCATATTTGCTGCCAAAAATGCTGCAATTTTTCAAAGGGAAATGATGTCAGAAGGTGCAAGAGTGTGTGGGCAGAGAATATTTGTGTGTGTCTCTATGTGTGGGCAGAGAATATGTGTGTCTCTGTGTGTGGGCAGAGAATATGTGCGTGTGTCACTGTGTGTGGGCAGAGAATATGTGCGTGTGTCTCTGTGTGTGGGCAGAGAATATGTGCGTGTGTCTCTGTGTGTGGGCAGAGAATATATTTGTGTCTCTGTGTGTGGGCAGAGAATATGTGCGTGTGTCTCTGTGTGTGTGCAGAGAATATATTTGTGTCTCTGTGTGTGGGCAGAGAATATGTGTGTCTCTGTGTGTGGGCAGAGAATATGTGCGTGTGTCTCTGTGTGTGGGCAGAGAATATGTGTGTCTCTGTGTGTGGGCAGAGAATATGTGCGTGTGTCTCTGTGTGTGGGCAGAGAATATGTGTGTCTCTGTGTGTGGGCAGAGAATATGTGCGTGTGTCTCTGTGTGTGTGCAGAGAATATATTTGTGTCTCTGTGTGTGGGCAGAGAATATGTGTGTCTCTGTGTGTGGACAGAGAATATACGCGTGTGTCACTGTGTGTGGGCGGAGAATAAGTGCGTGTGTCTGTGTGTGGGCAGAGAATATGTGCGTGTGTTTCTGTGTGTGTGCAGAGAATATAGTTGTGTCTCTGTGTGTGGGCAGGGAATATGTGTGTCTCTGTGTGTGGGCAGAGAATATATGTGTCTCTGTGTGTGGGCAGAGAATATGTGCGTGTGTCTCTGTGTGTGGGCAGAGAATATGTGCGTGTGTCTCTGTGTGTGTGCAGAGAATATGCGTGTGTGTCTCTGTGTGTGGGCAGAGAATATATGTGTGTGTCTCTGTGTGTGGGCAAAGAATATATGTGTGTGTCTCTGGGTGTGGGCAGAGAATTTGTGCATGTGTCACTGTGTGTAGGAAGAGAATATGTGCCTGTGTCACTGTGTGGGGGCAGAGAATATATGTGTGTGTCTCTGTGTGTGGGCAGAGAATATGTGTGTGTGTCTCTGTGTGTGGGCA
Organism: Ranitomeya imitator; assembly: GCF_032444005.1. NCBI lineage: Eukaryota > Metazoa > Chordata > Amphibia > Anura > Dendrobatidae > Ranitomeya > Ranitomeya imitator. Next base: position 119,388,141 of record NC_091288.1, on the reverse strand, counting down.
GAGAATATGTGTGTGTGTCTCTGTGTGTATGGGCAGAAAATATGTGTATGTGTCTCTGTGTGTGGCCAGAGAATAAAGGTGTGTGTCACTGTGTGTGGGCAGAGAATATGTGCGTGTGTCTCTGTGTGTGAGCAGAGAATATGTGCATGTGTCACTGTGTGTGGGCAAAGAATATGTGCGTGTGTCAATGTGTGGGGGCAGAAAATATATGTGTGTGTCTCTGTGTGTGGGCAGAGAATATGTGCGTGTGTCTCTGTGTGTGGGCAGAGAATATATGATTGTGTCTGTGTGTATGGGCAGAAAATATGTGTATGTGTCTCTGTGTGTGGCCAGAGAATAAAGGTGTGTGTATCTGTGTGTGGGCAGAGAATATGTGCATGTGTCACTGTGTGTGGGCAGAGAATATGTGTGTGTGTCAATGTGTGGGGGCAGAGAATATATGTGTGTGTCTCTGTGTGTGGGCAGAGAATATGTGCATGTGTCACTGTGTGTGGGCAGAGAATATGCGTGTAGCAGTCTAGGAAAAAAGGCACCGCACAGCTGATCCTCAATCACTAGCGGTATCTTCGGTGCATAGTAACTTCTCTAGGATCTGACTACCAGGTAGAGGTGCACGCATGAAATAAGTACAAACCACTGGCAATACATAGAAAGAAGCGGCAACACTCACCGGTCCTGTGTGGTCTGAATCATTTATTAGAAGAGTGCATACACCGCGTCTTCACGGCATCGGGATACAAACAAGGAAGGAGGTGAGCAGGATGTGACGACGGCCGTTTCGCGCCGACAGTAGCGCTTCCATGGGTCTAAGGTGCAGGAGCATGACGCGGGTCTATAAAGGCAGGTGAGAGAAAGAAACACCCTCCCTCCTCCCTTCACATCCCCGCCCCCTACCTCCCGCACCTACAGACAAGGTAACCATGCGTGATAGTGAGGTTAAAAGGAACCGGGATCTGCCCGGATCTATAACAATACAGCTCCTAATTAAAAACAAACAATACAAAACCCTCAAACGGCCAAACAGGTACAAGGACAGTAATGTAACTACAAACATACCCTCCTCCCACTGGAACACAATGAGTCTCCTACATAGTCCCAGACGCAAATGCATCCAGGTGGGCAGTGCCACAATCTCACCATAAGGAGGGATTTGCCTGCCATTTCCATATAAATCTGAGCCCATGCTAATGTGATACATAATAAGACCTAACAAACCCAGGTACATGAAACGCAACAAACTTTACAGAAAGACAGCCATATCAATTCTATCATTAAGGCCTGCTGGACCGACCGCACGTGTGCGCATGATCCATTGCGCCTCTTTTCTTAGTAAAAGTTTATGTACATCGCCACCCTGTACCGGAGCAACAACCCTCTCGATGCTTGCAAACGTGAGGACATCCGGGTACCCTCGATGGGTGTCCTTAATATGTTCAATTAACCTGGGCACACCTATACCAGTTCGAATTGACCTGTAATGCTCCCTAAACCGAGTGCTCAGATGCCTGATAGTTTTTCCGATATAATATCTCCTGCAGGGGCAGAACACCACATACACCATGTAATCGGTCTTGCAAGATATAAACTGCTGGACAGTGTGTCTTACAGGCCCTATATCCAGGGAACGTCCAGTCACATACTGCTACCCACAGCTTTCTGGATGTATGCTTCTGATCCTTGGCTCCCCTGGAAGGTTTCCCTTGGATGTTTGCTGCTACCCGCAGCTATCTGGATTTACAGTGCATTTGTGATCACCTTGCAGCCTAGGACTGGTATTATACGCACCTACTGCCAGGCGGCCACTACCTGTCTGGGAATTGGCACAGCTATGTCTGGAGGAGTGCACTGTATGCCTCCCTACATGGACAGGCTTAGTGCGACTAACATGGGCAAGGTTTTGATTGATGTCCCTAAGTCTGTTTATAAACGTGTTGCTTACTCAAGGGGCCGACTTCTGGAGCTGAGCAGGCTAATGCCTTCTCCTGCAGTGGGTAGACCACGTGTCCCGTGTGAGGTAAGGCGACCCTACAGAGGCTGCAGAGCGGGCAAAAAACTTAAGGCAAGGCGAAGACGGTTTAAACCTGTAGTTCTGTCCATCATCATGGGGAATGTTCAATCACTGGGTAATAAGTCGGATGAACTGCTGGCATTAATACGGACCCAGAGGGAATACAAAGAATGCAGTTTGATATGTTTTACTGAAACATGGTTACGTGGCGAGATCCCGGACTCAAGTGTTTCAGTACCAGGATTTCACATGGTCCGGGCGGATAGAGACACTATGAAGAGCGGCAAAAAAAAGGGCGGTGGAGTTATACTCTACATAAACAATGGTTGGTGCAATCAGGGGCATGTGACTGTAAGGGAGCGCCATTGTTGTCCGAACATTGAATTGCCAGCTGTTGGCCTCAGACCTTACTATATTCCTAGAGAATTCTCGCTTGTTACTGCAATAGTGTTGTACATACCACCAACTGCAAACCATGAGGCTGCAGGTGAAGTGCTGTCAGGAGTCATTGCTCGGCTCCAGCTGAAACACCCCAACTCGCTTACTGTAATCTCTGGGGATTTTAACCGGGCTAAAATTTCTACTGCCTTACCTAAATTTTATCAATTTGTTAAATGTACAACACGTGACAAAATTACGTTGGACTTACTCTATGCGAATGTCAAGAATGCTTATTCATCGTCTACTCTCCGCCCTTGGGAAAGTCTGATCACAATCTTGTACTATTGTCACCAGTCTACCAACCTGTTGTTAGAAAACAGCCTGCTATGATTAAATCAGTTAGAATGTGGAGTCCAACAAATGAACAGGCTTTGCAGGATTGCTTTCATCTTACAGACTGGGATGTGTTGCTTGGGACAATGGACGAGTATACAAATGTTAATGAAGTGGTTGGTAGAGTGACTGACTACATTAACTTCTGCACTGATATGTTGGTGCCGACTAAAAAGATTAGGTGTTTTGCAAACAACAAGCCATGGATAACAAAGGAATTGAAGCATTTGCTCAACAGGAAAAAAAAAGGCATTTAAACTAGGTGACAAAGAGGAAATTAAAATGATACAGCATGAATTGAAGCATAAAATAAAGGAGGCCCAGGAAGCCTTCAGAATTAAACTTGAAAAGAAACTGTCCCACAATAATACCAGGGAGGTTTGGTCAGGAATGAAATTACTGACTGGGCTTAAGCTGAGGCCTAAAAATGATCCAGGAACAATGGACAAGGCTAATGAGATGAATGAGTATTTCAATAGATTTAGCAGTACATGTGTACTGCCAACTGATAGTGGATGGGAATTGGGTGCAAATTCTGCAACATCGATATTGGAGGATGAGCAGACTAATTTTAGAGTATCCGAAAATGATGTGAGGAGGCAGTTTAAGTCACTTAACATTGGTAAAGCAGCAGGACCAGATGGTCTCAGCTCACGTGTCCTTAAAGTTTGTGCAGACTAGCTGTATACTGTCTTTACGCGCCTATTTAATGGAAGTATACAAACACAGAGGGTACCTGTGTTATGGAAAACTTCCTGTCTGGTGCTGGTACCCAAGACTTCTTCTCCTGCAACCCTAAATGACTATCGTCCTGTAGCCTTAACATCTCACGCTATGAAGGCCTTGGAAAGATTAGTGCTTGCTCACTTAAGACCAAGGGTCAATGCTTTTATCGATCCCCTTCAGTTTGCTTACCGACATAGATTGGGGGTGGATGATGCTATTCTTTCTCTGTTACATAGTGTACATTCATTTCTGGAGACTGACGGAACCATGGTGCGAGCGATGTTCTTCGATTTCTCGAGTGCATTTAACTCCCTGCAGCCACTTTTACTACACAAAAAGATGACTGATATGAAGGTGGAGGAGGGGATGAGAAATTGGATAACTGACTATCAGATCGGCCACAGTTTGTACAGATGGGAGCAGTGGTGTCAAGCAGATTACTGAGCAGTGTTGGTGCCCCCCAGGGAACGGTGCTTGCGCCCTTTCTATTCACACTGTATACTTCAGACTTTCAGTATAAATCTGAACTTTTCCACCTTCAAAAATTTTCGGATGACTCCGTGGTTGTGGGATGCATTAGGGGAGATCAGGGGGATGAGGAATATAGAAGGGTGGTGTCGAATTTCGTGGATTGGTGCAATGGTAACTATCTACAACTAAATGTTAAGAAAACTAAGGAGTTGGTGGCCAACTATAGCAGGATAAAGATGGAATGCTTACCGATCACTATTGCTGGTCAGGACGTAGAGCAGGTGGAGAGTTACAAATATTTGGGGGTCCATTTGGATAGCAAACTGGACTGGAGATGCCACTCAGAGTTTGTCTACAAGAAGGGGATGAGCAGATTGTATTTCCTAAGGAAACTGAGGTCTATTAATGTGTGTAGCAAAATGTTAGAAATGTTCTACCAATCTGTAGTGGCAAGTGCCATCTTTTTTGCAATCACGTGCTGGGGTAGTAGTGTGCGGGCCTCTGATGCTAATAAGCTGAATAAGATTATTAAGAAGGCAAGTTCTGCTGTCGGCTGCAATCTAGACTCTTTTGGGGAGGTAGTGGAGAAAAGAACTCTGAAAAAGTGTATGGCAATTATGAACAATAATGCACATCCATTATATGAGCTATTCATGAGACAGAAGAGCACCTTCAGTAACCGGCTAATACTTCTGAGGTGTAAGAAGGAAAAATATAGGAAATCGTTTGTGCCAACTGCCATGGGGATGTACAACAATAACATTAGGGTTAAACCACCAAGGTGAATGTCTACTTATTTCTCTACATTTCAGTTCACTCGTTGTGTATGTCCTATTCTAATGTATAATGTTCTTCTGTCAACAAACTGTCATGTCAACTATGTAATTCCTTTATGATTTTTATGATTTAAGTTGTGCTGCTGTGATACTATAATTTCCCACGGGATCAATAAAGTGTATCGTATCGTATCGTATCGTATCGTATCGTACACGAAAGGCAATGGCCACAACGGAAATTGCCCTTGGGGGCACATTGTTCTAACCAAGTAGATCTAGGGTTAGATACACGATTCCGTACCAGAACATCTCTGATACGTGTACTTCGCCTGTTGGATATGAGCGGCCCTCTCGCCACTCTGTCTGCCAAATCCCTATCTCCTGCCAATACATGCCAATGTCTTCTGATCGAAGCCCTGATCTCGCGGTCCATCGGATCAAACCGAAAACAAAAAAAAAACCGCTGACCCCCAGAGACTCTATTACTCTCCATCCCAGACCGTCCGTGCCCAGCCACCCGCTCCGCTGCCCTCTGTAGTACACCGTCTGGGTAGCCCCTTTCCCGAAGTCTGTCGCACAACTCCCAAGATTGCTTCTCAAACCCTGACTGTGTATTATTAATCCTTCTCGTCCGGAGAAGTTGACTGTAGGGTAATGAGCGTCTGGTGTGCACGGGGTGGAAACTACCAAAGTGTAAAACAGAGTTAGTAGCAGTGGGTTTACGATGGACAGATGTACAAATATTCCTATCTTGAATCCTCACTGCTACATCCAGAAACTCCAAGCTTTCTCCCCCAAACACGGAGGCGAAGGACATCCCCATAGTGTTTATATTCAAATAATCTACAAATGAATGAAAGCTATCCTCCGTCCCGTCCCATATCAGGAATACATTGTTAAGGACTGGCGGAACGCACCAAGTTTAGATGATATGAAACTAGGTGCATTCGCAGTCCGAGGTCCACCGTGCAGGTAAAAACCCTGCTGCTAGTAAGACGGACTATATGGCGGTACTATAAGTATACACGCACGGGTTAACTTCACCCTGCGTGAAGGAAGCGATCCTGTTGAGTCACAGGACCGCGGTACCGCACAGAGCGCGAGCCAGAAGTCAGCGAACACAACCCAACACAGGATTGAAGTCCGATTAGACCACTTGCTGGCACAACACCGCAACTGGGTGTGTAAGGAAACTATTACAATAGTATATAAAGGCACGAGAGTGCATGCAATGCCGCACTGACGGACGCAACTAACCACCCAGGCTTGGGTAAGGAAAGCGCAGAGGAAGCGCACGGCGCCGTACAGGCGGTCACAGCAACTAGACGCTGTTATGTGTGTAACGTGCTGTTGGATAAGTCGGGCGCTAGATAGCAAACATATACCTTCCGCGAACAGTCATCCAATAGGGAGGGTATTTTAACCCCTTAGTGACAGAGCCAATTTGGTACTTAATGACCGAGCCAATTTTTACAATTCTGACCACTGTCACTTTATGAGGTTATAACTCTGGAACGCTTCAACGGATCCCGCTGATTCTGAGATTGTTTTTTCGTGACATATTGTACTTCATGTTAGTGGTAACATTTCTTCGATATTACTTGCGATTATTTATGAAAAAAACGGAAATATGGCGAAAATTTTTAAAATTTTGCAATTTTCAAACTTTGTATTTTTATGCCCTTAAATCAGAGAGATATGTCACGAAAAATAGTTAATAAATAACATTTCCCACATGTCTACTTTACATCAGCACAATTTTGGAAACAAAATTTTTTTTTGTTAGGGAGTTATAAGGGTTAAAAGTTGACCAGCAATTTCTCATTTTTACAACACCATTTTTTTTTAGGGACCACATCACATTTGAAGTCATTTTGAGGGGTCTATATGATAGAAAATAATGAAGTGTGACACCATTCTAAAAACTACACCCCTCAAGGTTCTCAAAACCACATTCAAGAAGTTTATTAACCCTTTACGTGCTTCACAGGAACTGAAACAATGTGGAAGGAAAAAATGAACATTTAACTTTTTTTTGCAAACATCTTAATTCAGAACCATTTTTTTTATTTTCACAAGTGTAAAAACAGAAATGTAACCATAAATTTTGTTATGCAATTTCTCCTGAATACGCCAATACCCCATATGTGGGGGTAAACCACTGTTAGGGCGCACCGCAGAACTTAGAAGTGAAGGAGCGCCGTTTGACTTTTTCAATGCAGAATTGGCTGGAATTGAGATCGGACGCCATGTCACGTTTAGAGAGCCCCTGATGTGCCTAAACAGTGGAAACCCCCCACAAGTGACACCATTTTGGAAACTAGACCCCTTAAGGAACTTATCTAGATGTGTGGCGAGCACTTTGAACCCCCAAGTGCTTCACAGAAGTTTATAACGTAGAGCCGTGAAAATAAAAAAATCGCTTTTGTTTACACAAAAATGATCTTTTTGCCCACAAATTCTTATTTTCACAAGGGTAACAGGAGAAATTAGACCACAAAAGTTGTTGTGCGATTTCTCCTGAATACGTCGATACCCCATATGTGAGGGTAAACCACTGTTTGGGCGCACCGCAGAGCTTGGAAGTGAAGGAGCGCCGTTTTACTTTTTCAATGTAGAATTGGCTGGAATTGAGATTGGACGCCATGTCGCGTTTGGAGAGCCCCTGATGTGCCTAAACAGTGGAAACCCCCCACAAGTGACACCATTTTGGAAACTAGACCCCTTAAGGAACTTATCTAGATGTGTGGCGAGCACTTTGAACCCCCATGTGCTTCACAGAAGTTTATAACGTAGAGCCGTGAAAAAAAAAAAAATCGCATTTTTTCTACAAAAATGATCTTTTTGCCCACAAATTTTTATTTTCACAAGGGTAACAGGAGAAATTAGACCACAAAAGTTGTTGTGCAATTTCTCCTGAGTACGCTGATACCCAATATGTGGGGGTAAACCACTGTTAGGGCGCACCGCAGAGCTTGGAAGAGAAGGAGTGCCGTTTTACTTTTTCAATGTAGAATTGGCTGGAATTGAGATCGGACGCCATGTCGCGTTTGGAGAGCCCCTGATGTGCCTAAACAGTAGAAATCCCCCACAAGTGACCCCATTTTGGAAACTAGACCCCCCATGGAACTTATCTAGATGTGTGGTGAGAACCTTGAATGCCCAAGTGCTTCACAGAAGTTTATAATGCAGAGCCGTGAAAATAAAAAATATTTTTTTTTTCCACAAAAAAGATATTGTAGCCCCCAAGTTTTTATTTTTACAAGGGTAACCAGAGAAATTGGACCCCAAAAGTTGTTGTCCAATTTGTCTTGAGTATGCTGGTACCCCATATGTGGGGGTAAACCACTGTTTGGGCGCACGGCAGAGCTCGGAAGGAAGGAGCGCCGTTTTGGAATGCAGACTTTGATAGAATGGTCTGCGGGTATTATGTTGCATTTGCAGAGCCCCTGATGTACCTAACCAGTAGAAACCCTCCACAAGTGACCCCATTTTGGAAACTAGACCCCCCAAGGAACTTATCTAGATGTGTGGTGAGAACTTTGAATGCCCAAGTGCTTCACAGAAGTTTAGAATGCAGAGTCGTGAAAATAAAAAATATTTTTTTTTTCACAAAAAAGATTTTGTAGCCCCCAAGTTTTTATTTTCACAAGGGTAACAGGAGAAATTGGACTGCAATAGTTGTTGTCCAATTTATCCCGAGTACGCTGATGTGCCATATGTGGGGGTAAACCACTGTTTGGGCGCACGGCAGAGCTCGGAAGGGAAGGAGCGCCTTTTTGGAATGCAGACTTTGATAGAATGGTCTGTGGGCATTATGTTGCGATTGCAGAGCCCCTGATATACCTAAACTGTAGTAACCCCCCACAAGTGACCCCATTTTGGAAACTAGACCCCCCAAGGAACTTATCTAGATGTGTGGTGAGAACTTTGAATGCCCAAGTGCTTCACAGAAGTTTAGAATGCAGAGTCGTGAAAATAAAAAATATTTTTTTTTTCACAAAAAAGATTTTGTAGCCCCCAAGTTTTTATTTTCACAAGGGTAACAGGAGAAATTGGACTGCAATAGTTGTTGTCCAATTTATCCCGAGTACGCTGATGTGCCATATGTGGGGGTAAACCACTGTTTGGGCGCACGGCAGAGCTCGGAAGGGAAGGAGCGCCTTTTTGGAATGCAGACTTTGATAGAATGGTCTGTGGGCATTATGTTGCGATTGCAGAGCCCCTGATATACCTAAACTGTAGTAACCCCCCACAAGTGACCCCATTTTGGAAACTAGACCCCCCAAGGAACTTATCTAGATGTGTGGTGAGAACTTTGAATGCCCAAGTGCTTCACAGAAGTTTAGAATGCAGAGTCGTGAAAATAAAAAATATTTTTTTTTTCACAAAAAAGATTTTGTAGCCACCAAGTTTTTATTTTCACAAGGGTAACAAGAGAAATTGGACCCCAGAAGTTGTTGTCCAATTTATCCCGAGTACGCTGATGCCCCATATGTGGGGGTAACCCACTGTTTGGGCGCACGGCAGAGCTCAGAAGGGAGGGAGCACCATTTGACTTTTTGAGCGCAAAATTGGCTGTCGTGTTTGGAGACCCCCTGATGTACCTAAACAGTGGAAACCCCCCAATTCTAGCTCCAACCCCTAACCCTAATCCCAACCTGATCCATAATCCTAATCACTAACCCTAACCATAATCACAACCCTTACCCCAAAACAACCCTAATGTCAACCCTAACCATAACCCTAATCAAAACCCTAAATCCAACACATCCCTAATCCTAATCTCAACCCTAACCTCAAACCTAACCCTAATCCCAATACACCCCTAATCACAACCCTAACCTTAACCCTAATCCCAAACCTAACCCTAATCCCAAGCGTAACCCTAATGCCAACCCTAACCCTAATACCAACCCTAATCCAAACCCTAAACCTAATCCCAGCTCTAACCCTAACTTTAGCCCCAACCCTAGCCCTAACTTTAGCCCCAACCCTAACCCTAGCCCTAAGGCTACTTTCACACTTGCGTTGTTTGGCATTCCGTCGCAATCCGTCGTTTTGGACAAGAAACGGATCCTGCAAATGTGCCCGCAGGATGCGTTTTTTGCCCATAGTATTGCCGACGGATCGTGACGGATGGCCACACGTCGCGTCCGTCGTGCACTGGATAAGTTGTGTTTTGGCGGAGCGTCGGCACAAAAAAACGTTCAATGAAACGTTTTTTTGTACGTCGCATCCGCCATTTCTGACCGCGCATGCGTGGCCGTAACTCCGCCCCCTCATCCCCAGGACATAGATTGGGCAGCGGATGCGTTGAAAAACTACAGCTGCTGCTCACGTTGTGCACAATTTTCACAACGTGCGTCGGTATGTCGGGCCGACGCATTGCGACGGCCCCGTACCGACGTAAGTGTGAAAGAAGCCTAACCCTAAATTTAGCCCCAACCCTAAATTTAGCCCCAACCCTAACCCTAAATTTAGCCCCAACCCTACCCCTAACCTAACCCTACCCCTAACCTAACCCTACCCCTAACCTAACCCTAGCTGTAACCCTACCCCTAACCTAACCCTACCCCTAACCTAACCCTAGCCGTAACCCTACCCCTAACCTAACCCTAGCCCTAACCCTACCCCTACCCTAACCCTACCCCTAACCCTACCCCTAACCCTAACCTAACCCTAGCCCTAACCCTAACCCTACCCCTAACCCTACCCCTAACCCTAACCCTAACCCTACCCTACCCCTAACCCTACCCCTAACCCTAACCCTAACCCTACCCCTAACCCTAACCCTAATTTTAGCCCTAACCGCTGTTCTCCTGCCGGCCGGCAGATGGAGACAGATGGCGGGCGCACTGGGCATGCGTCCGCCATGTTCTTCTGCCGGCGGCCAGGAGGAGCAGCAAGAGGATCCAGGGACCTAGGTGAGTATGCTAGGGTCCCCGAATCCCCCTATTTCTCTGTCCTCTGATGTGCGATCACATCAGAGGACAGAGAATTACACTTTACTTTTTTTTTTTTTTTTTTGCGGTCGCCGGTAAACAGTTAATTACCGGCGATCGCAAAACAGGGGTCGCTAAAACCGACCCCCGATCATGCTCTTTGGGGTCTCGGCTACCCCAGGCAGCCGAGACCCCAAAGATTCTCCCGGTGCCGGCCGGCGGGCGCACTGCGCATGCGCCCGCCATTTTGAAGATGGCGGCGCCCACCGGGAGACACGAGGAGCATCGGGGGAGCTAGGTGAGCATTGGGGGGCCACCTGGGACCCCTTTTCTCTGACCTCCGATGTGCGATCACATCGGAGGACAGAGAAATTAAAAAGAGATCGCTTTTTTTTTTTTTTTTTTTTTTGCGATTGCCGGGAAACGGTTAATTACCGGCGATCGCAAATGCGGGGAGGGTTAAAAAACCCCCAAATCATGTTCTCTGGGGTCTCGGCTACCCTCGGCAGCCGAGACCCCGGAGAAAATCGGCCTCTGGGGGGCGCTATGGACTTTTTCCACAGCGCCGTTAATTAACGGCGCTGTGGTTTAAGTACCCTTAGCGGCCGCCGTTAAAAGGCGTATCGGCGGTCGCTAAGGGGCTAAAGAGCAACTTTCACTCACAACACACACACATATTATCAAGACAATACTAGCGCATGGCCATGCGGTCATGCGCACTTTACATAGTTGAGAGAGTAGAAAAAAGCAAACTCTATATATAGACTGTAAGTCACATAGATAATACCACCATAAATAGTCTCTAACAAAGCATAAGTGGAATAAATAAAACCTAACTTTTATTGAAACTAAAGCCACACAAAAGAAAACTAAGCCAAACACCCAAGTGAAATAAAAACTGAGGCAAAGTCTCAATCATATGGTATGGTGACCACAGAGACTAGTTGTCCCCTCATAGGACTAGATGATTCCTTTAAAAGAAGTACAGAGAAATCAAAACAAAAACTAGGTTATGACTAAAGGAGCTGGAGTAGAAATAACCACAGACAGCCGCACAGCGTGCAACCTAGTTACATGAGCAGACAATAAACAAAGCCATCAAAAGTAGCATACACTATAAACAGTGCTACTGGTGGCTAAACAAATAGTATAAAAAAAAACAATCTCACCAGTTCCACGGTGTAGGCACAGGAGCACCGGATGATCTCTAGTCGGAGGTTGATCCGGTAAATCAGAGGGGGGACGACAATCCCTATGTCAGTCCCTATGGGGCTATCAGTATGCTATCCCCAAAACTCCTGCCCTTACAAGGGCAGTCCACAGCTACCCCTGTATAAACATGCCCTGCACTCTCCCTATAAGGTGCAGTTTATATAGTTGCAGCACAGGAAGCTGCTACCGAAGTTTTGCCCTTTCAGGACCTTCCTGGAGGACCAATGGAATATGCTGCAGTACCTGAGCATGTGACCCTTGATCTCCAACGGTAACCCTCTGCACAGAATCAGTCCCAGCAAGAAGCTGGGAGCGACGCCTCCGCTGAGCAGACCCCACTGCGGCCGATGCAGAATGGGAGACCGCAGCAGACATGGATCGAGATTCCTCCTGTGCAGCAGAGGAAACTCGACTCCTAACATTACCCCACCTCCTAGGGTCCCCCTCCCTCCTTGAGCCTCACTACGCTCAAAAGCTGCAATAAGCAGCGGAGCCCGAATGTGCTCTACAGGCTCCCAGGTTCTATCCTCTGGGCCGTGACCCTTCCAGTCCACCAGATAAAATTTCTTGCCACGTACCACCTTGAACCCCACAATAGCATTCACCTCAAACTCATCCGTGGATGAACCCGATGTCCCAGCAGATGACTCAGAAAACCGGGACAAACGAACGGGCTTTAAGAGGGAAACGTGAAAAGTATCGGTGATACCAAGGCGTGGAGGAATAGCCAAACGGTAGACCACAGGGTTGACCTGTTCCAGAACCTTAAACGGGCCAATGTAGCGAGGAGCAAACTTAGTGGACTCAACTCGCAGCCTGATGTTACGGGCGGAGAGCCACACTAAGTCGCCAGGAGCAAAGACCGGAGCGGGGCGCCGGTGTGTATCAGCCGAAACCCTCATTCTCTCCTTGGAGGCCCGGATGGCATCCTGTGTGCGGTCCCAGATGTCACGTGCCTCCACCGCCCAGTCTGCCACCCTAGAATCGGTGGATGACACGGGCATGGGCACAGGGACACGCGGATGCTGGCCGTAATTAAGGAGAAAAGGAATCTGACCAGTGGAGTCGGCTACGGCGTTGTTCAAGGCAAATTCCGCCAAAGGTAGCAAAGATGCCCAGTCGTCCTGCCTAGCAGAGACGAAATGACGCAAATATGTCACCAGAGTCTGGTTGGTTCTCTCCACCAACCCATTCGTCTCGGGATGGTATGCAGAGGAGAGGTTTAACTCTATGCTGAGTAAACGGCAGAGCTCTCTCCAAAACCGAGACGTGAACTGAGGACCCCGATCGCTGACAATCTTATCAGGCATACCATGCAATCGGAAAACGTGCTTAATGAACAACACCGCCAAGGCCCGTGCTGAAGGTAACCGAGGAAGCGGCACCAAATGCACCATCTTAGAGAAATGGTCGGTGACAACCCAAATAATGGAGCAGCCACGCGACTTGGGTAAGCCCACCACAAAGTCCATCCCGACCATCTCCCAGGGCCTGTCTGCCACCGGTAGAGGGTAAAGCAACCCAGCAGGCCGTTGCCGAGGAGACTGATTCTGGGCGCAAGAAACACACGCCTGAATATAGTCCCTGACATCTCAAGCCATATGCGGCCACCAGTATGTTCTCGCCAAAAGCTCAGATGTCCTCTTGGTCCCAAAATGCCCACCCACTCTGGAGGAGTGAGCCCAAGAGAGAACCTCCGGTCGCAAGTTAGCTGGCACGAAAGTCTTGTCCGGGGGCACAGATTCTAGCGAAACCGGAGCTACAGTTCTCAGGCTCTCAGAAGGGACAATAAGCTGAGGCTCCTCCTCCTCAGATGACACTACGGAGCGGGAGAGAGCGTCGGCACGAACGTTCTTCTCCCCGGACAGAAAATGGAGAGTAAAATGGAACCGGGAGAAGAACAGGGACCATCTAGCCTGGCGAGAATTCAGCCGCTGGGCCGTTTGTAGATATACCAAGTTCTTGTGGTCAGTGAAGACTTGGAAGGGAAAGCGAGCTCATTCCAAGAGATGTCTCCACTCTGAAAAAGCCAACTTCATGGCTAGCAACTCCCTGTCCCCGATGGAATAATTCCTCTCCGCTGGTGTGAAGGTCTTGGAGAAGAAGAAGCAAGGATGCTTCCGACCTTGAGCATCCTTTTGGAAAAGGACTGCTCCAGCACCAACAGATGAGGCATCCACCTCCAAGATAAATGGTTTATCAACATCGGGGCGATGTAGGATGGGAGCGCTAGCGAAATGAGACTTGATCGAGAGAAAGGCTTTGGAGACCTCCTCTGACCACAACTTGGGATTTGCTCCCTTTTTGGTGAGGGCAACCAAGGGAGCTACCAAAGTTGAGAAGTGTGGAATGAACTGGCGATAGTAATTAATGAACCCCATAAAGCGCTGCACTGCTTTAAGAGAATGGGGTTCCTGCCAGTCCATTACAGCCTGTAGCTTGGCAGGATCCATAGCCAAACCCTGGGCAGAGATGTTATAACCAAGGAATGGCAAGGACTCCTGCTCAAACACACACTTCTCCAACTTGGCGTAGAGGGAGTTTGCCCGTAAGAGGTCAAAGACTTTGCGAACATCTCTCCGATGGGAGTCAATATCTGGAGAGAAGATGAGAATATCATCCAGATAGACTACGACCGAGGTGGTGAGCATATCTCGGAAGATGTCGTTCACAAAGTCTTGGAAAATGGCTGGGGCATTACAGAGCCCGAAGGGCATCACCAGATATTCATAGTGCCCATCCCTGGTGTTAAAAGCCGTCTTCCATTCATCCCCCTCACGGATGCGAATCAGGTTGTAAGCACCCTGCAGATCTAACTTTGTAAATACCCTCGCTCCCCGTAGCCTATCAAACAGCTCAGATATCAGGGGTAATGGGTATTTGTTCTTAACGGTGATGGCGTTAAGACCCCTGTAGTCTATGCATGGACGTAAGTCTCCAGTCTTCTTCTGTACGAAGAAGAACCCAACCCCTGCCGGTGACACTGACTTCCTAATGAATCCTCTTGCCAGATTTTCTTGGATATACTGAGACATTGCCTCCGTCTCCGGGAGAGATAACGGATAGACTCGACCCCGGGGAGGCTCAGCACCAGGCAAGAGGTCAATAGGACAGTCATAGGGGCGGTGAGGCGGAAGGGTCTCCGCAGCCCTTTTGGAGAACACGTCTGCATAGGGCCAATAGTGCTTGGGGAGAGAGGAAAGATCTGCGGGTACCTGTGCAGTAGCAACCTGAACGCACTCCCTCTGACATCTACCCTCGCAGGATTTACTCCATCCCAAAATTCTCCCAGAAGACCACTCAATATGAGGAGAATGGTAGCGAAGCCATGGTATCCCCAACAGGACCTCATCAATTCCCTCAGGAATGACTAATAGGGAGATTATCTCATGATGTGATGGAGACACAGAAAGCGTGAAAGGAATGGTTTGGTGGGTAATCTGTGAGGGTAGTGTTGACCCATTTACCACTCGAATGGTTACTGGCTTGGCGAGCATCACCAAGGGTATTGCGTGACGCTGGGCAAAAGCGGAAGACATAAAGTTACCCTCTGCCCCAGAATCCACGCATAGCTCGACCATAAGAGTGGATGGGCCTATGGTAATTGTCCCTTTGAAGGACAACTTTGAGGCAAACGTCGCCGTGTCTAGTGTACCTCCTCCAACTGCCACTAGACGCTGACGTTTCCCCGACCGCTGAGGACCCTTGGAGGCAAGATGTCCTGACTGCTGGCAAACATGACGGACCTTATGTGCACGGGCGGACAGAGATTTGGATCCCGCTCGTGTCACCTCTAAGGCCTCATGTGATTTGGATGCCTGGATTGGAGATTCCAAAGGTTTGGCGAAGGTGGGAGCCAGCCGAAACCTCTGCTTACACTGGGCTCGCTCTAACCTCCGCTCGTTAAAACGGAGGTCAATACGAGTAGAGACAGTTATTAATTCCTCCAGTGTGGCAGGAATCTCCCTAGTGGCCAGAGCGTCCTTAACGTGGTCAGCCAGGCCCCTCCAAAATATGGGGATAAGGGCCTTATCCGACCACTCCAGCTCGGAAGCTAAAGTACGGAAGCGGACGGAAAAATGGCTGACCAAGGACTCACCCTGAGTTAAAGCCAGTAGTTGGAGCGCTGTGTCATGGATGACTTGAGGTCCTAAAAAGACCTTTTTCAGAGTGCTCAGGAACAATGGAGCACTCTGCACCACATGATCACCACGCTCCCACAGCGGCGTAGCCCACTCCAACGCCCTGTCCGACAAGAGAGAGACAATAAATCCCACCTTAGCCCGCTCTGTAGGAAAACGTGCAGCCAGGAGCTCGAGATGGATAGAGCACTGACTCACGAATCCCCTACAAGTTTTGCAATCTCCAGAAAATTTTTCTGGCAACGGGAGGCGGGATAATGTCAGAACTGGGGTGGCAGTGGACAAGGTTGCTGCAGCCACGCTAGCAGCCTGTACAGCAACTGCGATAACATCCACAGCTGAGGTTGAGCTCTCGAGAGCCGTCAACCTACCCTCCAGCTGCTGGATATACTGCAAAGATTGCTGAATGTCCGCCATTTACTAGCCAGACCTTGGCGCTAGTATTATGTTAAGGACTGGCGGAACGCACCAAGTATAGATGATATGAAACTAGGTGCGTTCGCAGTCCGAGGTCCACCGTGCAGGTAAAAACCCTGCTGCTAGTAAGGCGGACTATATGGCGGTACTATAAGTATACACGCACGGGTTAACTTCACCCTGCGTGAAGGAAGCGATCCTGTTGAGTCACAGGACCGCGGTACCGCACATAGAGCGCGAGCCAGAAGTCAGCGAACACAACCCCAACACAGGATTGAAGTCCGATTAGACCACTTGCTGGCACAAGACCGCAACTGGGTGTGTAAGGAAACTATTACAATAGTATATAAAGGCACGAGAGTGCATGCAGTGCCGCACTGACGGATGCCACTAACCACCCAGGCTTGGGTAGGGAAAGCGCAGAGGAAGCGCACGGCGCCGTACAGGCGGTCACAGCAACTAGACGCTGTTATGTGTGTAACGTGCTGTTGGATAAGTCGGGCGCTAGATAGCAAACATACACCTTCCGCGAACAGTCATCCAATAGGGAGGGTATTTTAAAGAGCGACTTTCACACACAACACACACACATATTATCAAGACAATACTAGCGCATGGCCGTGCGGTCATGCGCAGTTTATATAGTTGCAGCACAGGAAGCTGCTACCGAAGTTTTGCCCTTTCAGGACCTTCCTGGAGGACCAATGGAATGTGCTGCAGTACCTGAGCATGTGACCCTTGATCTCCAACGGGAGATCTTGCCCTGGGCATGCTCAGTGTGTGAAAATAAGGACTTAGTCCCAGAGAAGCCTGCTCGCCGCAGATCAGTGCAGGGTACAACAGGAGAGCCAGAAAAGGCAGTAGTAACCCTCTGCACAGAATCAGTCCCAGCAAGACGCTGGGAGCGACGCCTCCGCTGAGCAGACCCCACTGCGGCCGATGCAGAATGGGAGAATGGGAGTGTGTGTGTCACTGTGTGTGTGGGGAGAATATGTGCATGTGTCTCTGTGTGTGGGCAGAGAATAAGTGCATGTCTCTCTGTGGAAAGAAAATATGTGTGTCTCTGTGTGTGGGCAGAGAATATGTGTGTGTGTCTCTGTGTGTGGGCGGAGAATATGTGCGTGTGTCTGTCTGTGTGTCTGTGTGTGTCTGTCTGTGTATGTGTACCCATGCGGCGTGTGTACCTAGGCGTCGTCTGATGGGACTGCTACTCCCATTCTTCTATCTCTTTTGTCACATATGACAGCATGGGCCGATGATGGAAGAATAGTCTCATCATCTGGCGCCTGTGTTCAATTGTAAAAAAAAATCGAAACATTTACATAATTACATACATTTTCACATACACAATATATACTCCCCGAATGCCTAATCCCTCATGACTGCGTTTCCTGCAAACAATAAAAAATAAAAAAGCAACATGTACTAACCTTTCTGCCGTAGTCCATTTAATACCGAGTGTCCAACGTCGATCTCACCTGGCCGCCGGCGATACACTGACAGGAGGTAATCGCTCCCGCAATGTATCACTGATCCGCTGTGAGAGTTCACCAGAGTTCATCAGCTGATCAGCTCCGGTGCTCTCACTTATGGCACCACTGCATGAGAAAGTACGCACACAGCGGAAGTGCCATAAGTGAAAGCACTGGAGCTGATGAACTCAGGTGAACTCTTACGGCGGCTCAGTGATACACTGTGATAGCAATTAGCTTCTGTCAGTGTATTAGAGCGGTTACATCTCCCAATGTGACTGTTCTACACATGAGATCACCGTGGGACACTCACTATTAAATGGACTACGTCAGACAGGATAGTATTATATGTTGGTTTATTATTTTTGATTGTTTGCAGGAGACGAGGGCGTCGAGGATTAGGCGTTCATTAAGTATGGCAAATTTAGATTCAATAAAGAAGTCTGTTTGATTATTTCAAATAAAGGACTTTTGTCTGGGTGTCTGTGTTTTTATATAATATCACTATGGGGTTAGTAATGGATAGGTGTCTTATAGACGCCTCTCCATTAATAACATGTGGGCTTGATGTCACCGGACAATACAAAGGTGACATCAACCCTACAAATATGAACTCCAATTGCTAACGTGACAGGGCAAATGGGAAGAGGGAGGCTAAGTGCCAGAACTGGTGCATCTATAAGATGCACCATTTCTGGGGTGGCAGAGAGCTGATGTTTTTAGCTTAGGGGGTGCCAATATCCATGGCCCCTTTCCAGGCTATTAATATCAGCCTGCAGCTTTCTGCCTAGCCTTTGTTGGTTTGATTTTATAGGAGGACGCCATGTCAATTTTTTTGGGTTCCTCTGTAAACTAGCCAGTAAAGGTTAAGCAAACAGCTATGAGCTGATATTAATAGCCTGGGAACCTTTATGGCTATTGGCTCCTTCCCAGAATATTAACATCAGCCCCCAGCCGTCAGCTTTCCCTCTGTTGCTTATTAAAATTACGCGTTAGCCCATGCAGTTTCCTTTTTACATTTTTTAAAAAATAAACAGATCTTGCATTTCATGCAGATTCCTGACAGCTGCTGTTTTGTTACAGCATACGTAGGTTCAGGCTCGGACTGGCCTATAGGGGAACAGGGCAATCCCCCAGTGGGCCCAAATCCCACTGTATGGGCAGCACATGAAATAATTCACTTGATTCACACCGTACAGAAAAAAGCAGCATCTCATCATTCATTAACCAAACTACCCAGTTTATTATTATATAGAGATATAGGTAAGTTTGTGAACGAGGTGAAAAGTGGGCCTCCCCAAGGTCAGTGTTACTGGTGGGCCCTTTGTGCCCCAGTCTCACACTGTGTAGATTAATTATGTTAATGTTAGGAGTCGAGTTTCTCCTGCTGCACAGGGGGAATCTCGATCCCTGTCTGCTGCGGTCTCCCATTCTGTACCGGCCGCAGTGGGGCCTGCTCAGCGGAGGCGTCGCTCCCAGCGTCTTGCTGGGACTGATTCTGTGCAAAGGGTTACTGTTGCCTTTTCTGGCTCTCCTGTTGTACCCTGCACTGATCTGCGGCGAGCGGGCTTCTCTGGGACTAAGTCCTTATTTGCACACACTGAGCATGCCCAGGGCAAGATCTCCCGTTGGAGATCGAGGGTCACATGCTCAGGTACTGCAGCACATTCCATTGGTCCTCCAGGAAGGTCCTGAAAGGGCAAAACTTCAGTAGCAGCTTCCTGTGCTGCAACTATATAAACTGCGCATGACCGCACGGCCATGCGCTAGTATTGTCTTGATAATATGTGTGTGTGTTGTGTGTGAAAGTCGCTCTTTAAAATACCCTCCCTATTGGATGACTGTTCGCGGAAGGTGTATGTTTGCTATCTAGCGCCCGACTTATCCAACAGCACGTTACACACAACAGCGTCTAGTTGCTGTGACCGCCTGTACGGCGCCATGCACTTCCTCTGCGCTTTCCTTAACCAAGCCTGGGTGGTTAGTGGCGTTCGTCAGTGCGGCACTGCATGCACTCTAGTGCCTTTATATACTATTTTAATAGTTTCCTTACACACCCAGTTGCGGTGTTGTGCCAGCAAGTGGTCTAATCGGACTTCAATCCTGTGTTGGGGTTGTGTTCGCTGACTTCTTGTTCGCGCTCTATGTGCGGTACCGCGGTCCTGTGACTCAACAGGATCGCTTCCTTCACGCAGGGTGAAGTTAACCTGTGCGTGTATACTTTTAGTACCGCCATATAGTCCGTCTTACTAGCGGCAGGTTCTTCCTGCACGGTGGACCCCGGGCTGCGAACGCACCATCTACTATATAAAGCTGAATGTGTGTGTGTGTGTATGTGTGTGTGTATGTCCGGAATTGGCATCTGCACCGTCGCAGCTACAGCCACAAAATTTTGCACAGTCACACGTCTGGACCCCGATAGCGTCATAGGCTATGTTGTGAGGTGAAATTTTAACCCCGCGCGTTCCAATTCACCAAACA
This sequence comes from Ranitomeya imitator, assembly GCF_032444005.1. Classification (NCBI taxonomy): domain Eukaryota; kingdom Metazoa; phylum Chordata; class Amphibia; order Anura; family Dendrobatidae; genus Ranitomeya; species Ranitomeya imitator. The sequence goes on along the minus strand of NC_091288.1, from coordinate 119,367,717 downwards.
ATTTTGCCCCTATCTACATAATGGGGAAAAAGTGAAAGGAAAAGTGTTGGAAGCGTCGCAGCTACAGCAACAAAATTTTGCACAGTCACACATCTGGACCCTGAAAGCGTCATAGGCTACGTTGTGAGATGAAATATTAACCCCGCGCTTTCCAATTCACCAAACAATTTTGCCCCTATCTACATAATGGGAAAAAAGTGAAAGGAAAAGTGTTGGAAGCGTCGCAGCTACAGCAACAAAATTTTGCACAGTCACATGTCTGGACCCCGAGAGCGTCATAGGCTATGTTGTGAGGTGAAATATTAACCCCGCGCTTTCCAATTCACCAAACAATTTTGCCCCTATATACATAATGGGGAAAAAAGTGAAAGGAAAAGTGTTGGAGGCGTCGCAGCTACAGAAACAAAATTTTGCACAGTCACACGTCGGGACCCTGAGAGCGTCATAGGCTTCGTTGTGAGGTGAAATTTTAACCCCGCGCGTTCCAATTCACCAAACAATTTTGCCCCTATCTACATAATGGGGAAAATGTGAAAGGAAGAGTGTTGGAAGCGTCGCAGCTACAGCAACAAAATTTTGCACAGTCACACGTCTGGACCCTGAGAGCGTCATAGGCTTCGTTGTGAGGTGAAATTTTAACCCCGCGCGTTCCAATTCACCAAACAATTTTGCCCCTATCTACATAATGGGGAAAAAAGTGAAAGGAAAAGTGTTGGAGGCGTCTCAGCTACAGCAACAAAATTTTGCACAGTCACACGTCTAGACCCCGAGAGCATCATAGGCTATGTTGTGAGGTGAAATATTAACCCCGCGCTTTCCAATTCACCAAACAATTTTGCCCCTATCTACATAATGGGGAAAAAAGTGAAAGGAAAAGTGTTGGAGGCGTCGCAGCTACAGAAACAAAATTTTGCACAGTCACACGTCGGGACCCTGAGAGCGTCATAGGCTTCGTTGTGAGGTGAAATTTTAACCCCGCGCGTTCCAATTCACCAAACAATTTTGCCCCTATCTACATAATGGGAAAAAATGAAAGGAAAAGTGTAGGAGGCAAATTGACAGCTGCCAGATGTGAACAAGGGGGACTTAAAGAATGAGAGCGATGGCGCCAAAGAGTATATACCATACAGTTGCTAAGGTGGGGCCTCGACATGGGATACTCACCACACACGGGGATATGAACACACACAAAATGCGCCACACACTACCACGTGCTTGAACACATATTACCCTCAGCACACATTTCACCACAAATACACCAACCTCGCCACATAAAAGTCAAAACACAAAAGTCGCCACTCAAAACTCGCCACGCGCAGAACTCGCCACATGCAAAAACTAGGCTCTTGCAAAACTCGCCACAAGTGCAAAATTCTCCTCATGAAAAACTCGCCACACGTAAAACTTGCACACGCGGAAAAATTGCCACATGCACAAAAGTTGCAACACATGCAAAAGTTGCCTCACACAAAACTTGCACATACTCAAAAGGCACCACACATAATACTCGCAACGCGCAAAACTCGCCATGCGCAAAACTTGCTGCACACAACTTGCTACACTAACCTGTCACATGCAACTCGACACACAAAAAGTTGCTACACGCATGTTGCTACACAAAACTCATCTCACAAAAGTCGCTACATGCATGTCGCCACACGCAACTCAACACACACAACTTGACAAACGAAACTCGCCCTAAAACACACACAAGTCTGGTATTAGCCTTCAAAAATAAAAATCTGATTAATAAGCAGACAAACTACAACAATTGCACCATATAGGAAATACGGCAGCTGTCAGTCACATGACCTGTCTATTATGTGTATGTGTGAGCTAATATATACTGCCAGGGGGAGGGCTTCCTGTTGGCTGGGGATTTATCAGGCTGCCAATTTAGCTTACAAATACTGAGGTAAAAATACTGAGCAAATAACGTGTGAACGAGGTCTAATACAGGAGGAGATGACACACAGGTATATACTATATACAGGGGAGATGACACACAGATATATACTATATACAGGAGAGATGACACACAGGTATATACTATATAGAGGAGGAGATGACATATCGGTACATATATATACAGGAGGAGATGACATACAGGTATATACTATATACAGGAGGAGATGACATACAGGTATATGCTATATATAGAAGATGACATGCAGGTATATACTATATGCAGGAGGAGATGACACTCAGATATATACTATATACAGGGGAGATGACACACAGGTATATACTATATACAGGAGAAGATGACATACACGTATATACTATATATAGAAGGAGATGACATTCAGGTATATACTATATATAGGGGAGATGACACACAGCAGGTATATACTATATACAGGGGAGATGACATACAGGTATATACTATATACAGGAGATGACATACAGATGTATACTATATATAAGGGAGATGACAAACATGTATATACTGAGGTGATGAGGTGATAATGAGAGGTGTGAGGTGAAAATGAAAAGGTGTGAGTGCAAAATGAGAGGAGTGAGGAAAAATAGTGGAGTGATCAGAAAATGACAGATGTGAGGTTGAAATGACAAGTGTGAGGGGGAAAATGAAAGATGTGATTGGGAAAATGAGAGGCGTGATGGGAAAATAAGAGAAGTGAGGTGCTATAACTAACCACAGATATTTACTATGCCCAGGCAACGCCGGGCTCTTCAGCTAGTTTATAATAAATATCTATTTCTACTCGGTGCGTTCCGCTAGCCCTAACAGTTAATGCTCCTACATAGGCTGGTGACTGTGGGTGCGTGTGTCTTTATTTAATATTAATGAGGGTATCTGACTGAAGAAGTTGAACAAGGAAATTACATCACAATTCTTTTTTTTTTATAATATATCTTTATTTTGCTCTATGGATTTAGAAAAAACGCATAAAAAAACGCATAAAAACACATGTATTTTCAGCTGCGTTTTTCTGCCAAGAGAAGTGCAAACTTTGCAGAAATTTCTGCAAGCAAATATGCAACGTGCGCATATAGCCTAACAGTCTTTACAATTGGCATTTTGTGCTGAATTTGGAGAAAGCACTTTTTCTGTCAGTTACACTAAACTAAAACTAAAATTTATATTGTTTGTTTAATCAAATTATTGCAAATAGCAGAAAGTTTGTAAATTTTGCTAATAAACCTAATTTGCAATTGGGTTAAATAATCTCTGTTCGTATTGCAATATTTCAAAGGCACAACATATAATGTATTTTCAATGGCTACAAACAAGCACATGAATTGCAAAAGTACTAAAGCAGAAAAAGTCAATGTTAGCACAACTATTACATTGTTAGAGAAGGAGGTCTGGGAGCTTCAACGAGATCCACATACAACACCAAATGGGTAGAGCCAAATCAGAAGGCAGGTGGGGGCTTGGAAGGCTAGTGAGCACAGCCAAACAGGAAAAATTAAGAAGATAGCGGCACCCCACTAATGAAAAAAATGAAAAAAACTTTATTCAGGCATAGCAAGCCATATTAAAATCATGAAAAGCATAAGCTAATATGGCTTGCTATGCCTGAATAAAGTTTTTTTCATTTTTTCATTAGTGATGTGACGCTATCTTCTCAATTATTACATTGTTACTGTATAAAATGTATAATAATAATAAAGTACAAAATATTGTCATCTGTGTATATTTAATGTTAGTGGAGACCACATGCTTCTACATTTACAGGTCTACTCAGCACAGAACATTTTAGGAATATTCCTGTATTCTATTGTGCTTCATTTCACGAAACTGCATAAAAATATGCGGTGTACTTTTGGCTATGGATCTGTCTCTGTAAGTAATATTACCGGTATGTCTTCACCAAAGGCAGCAGATTGAACTGTCAGGTAAGCTTTAAAATATAGCAAAGCAGAAGTAGCAAATGGTGCATGTTACACTTTTAAATAGTAGACCCAAACCATCACCATATTTATAACAGGGAGATGGGAGAAGTATCCTTCAGGCTTAGATAAGAAATGTAATAATTCCTACAAATATATGGCGTGTCATCCTAGTGCTAGATTGCATGGACTGAAATAATGTAATGTCTAGTCATATTCTTAGGAAGCTTAAAATACAAAGATATTACCACCTTGAAGCTGCAGATTCACAAAAAGCCAGGGCCTGTTTATCACTGATGTAATAGTGCCATTAGGACTAACTATTTATAAGTGATCTCAAGTGAATTACCAATTATCATGGAAATAAAAAAAATCACCTATTGAACGTAGGTGATTCAGCCTACACATAATCATAATCTGAAAATCGGCATCTGTTAAGTAGAATATGACTATGTATATCCTTTCGCTCTTGCCATACGTTGACTGTCACACCCTTGTCTTCGGTATTCTACAGAGATTTTTCCATGTAGCTTTGAATTCTCCTCAAATTTTACAAAAAAATGTATTGCTCAGAATACTGATTTTTTTTTGTAATGCGATTTACGCAAATTTGGAAAAATAGCGGGCCCCTGTGACCATAATTTTGCTGACCCGTAAAGAACTAGGCAAATGATAATAAAAAAATAATACCTACCTCACTTGTACCCCCCGTTTTTACATCCTGCCATTCTATCCTCCACTTATCTTTCCCTTTACGCCACTGTGTGCATTCTCTTTGCTGCTTCTCTTCAGGCTAAGACTTCTAGCACGGTGAGACATCTGACATCCTTGTGTGCTGTCATAGCACTTGCCATGACATCATGATCTTACAATGTTGATTGCTTAAGTGATGGCACAGCACACAGTAACGTCAGAAGACTTAGAGGTGCCAGGAGACAGGGCCTAGAGTAAAGCAGCCAAAGATCATTCATATAATGGGGGAGGGAAAACGAAGAGGCACTGAGGACAGGACGGTAAGCTGCTGGCATTGCGGGATAGCAGTGCATAATAAAGAACATTCAATGGCATCAAATAACTTCACTCAGAATCTAATTTTTTTGTAAGATCCATCATCCACATGGTTTGCGGAATTCAAATTTTGGTGGATTCTATGCCATGCTTTTTTTTACCTTTGCTGTAATGTGACAGTTGCAGCACATGATCACTGACGTCAATCACTGGGATCAGCAATCATGCACCCAAGACCACTGAGCCTAGTATTTGGCTGCAGTGCAATGTGCTGTAGATGTGATGTCCCTGCAGCAACCATGTCAATGAAGATGGCATAAAGCGAATGTGAATGAGCCAGTCTCCAGATCTCAACCCCATAGAAAACCTTTGGAAGAAGTTGAAAGTCCGTGTTGCCCAGCGAGAGGCCCAAAATATCACTGCTCTAGAGGAGATCTGCATGGAGGAATGGGCAAGCATACCACCAACAGTGTGTGCCTTGTAAAGACTTACAGAAAATTCTTGACCTCTGTCATTGCCAACAAAGGATATATAACCAAATATTGAGATTAACTTTTGTTGATGACCAAATACTTATTTTCCACCATAATTTGCAAAATAAATCTTGCCAAATCAGACAAGGTGATTTTCTGGATTTGTTTTCTCATTTTGACTCTCATAGTTGTGGTCTACCTATGATGTCAATTAGAGGCCTCTCTCACCTTGGGAGAACTTGCACAATTGGTGGCTGACTAAATACTTTTTTACCCCACTGTATTCCTGTTACTTTTAGGCCTCTTTCACACATCAGTATTTTTCATCAGTATCTCATTAGCATTTCTATGTCAAAACCAGGGGTGTCTCCAAAGCACAGAACAGGGGTCAATGTTCCATTATACTTTTTCTCTGTAAAGGTACCGTCACACATAACGATATCGTTAATGATATCGTTGCTTTTTGTGACGTAGCAACGATATCGTTAAGGAAATCGTTATGTGTGACAGCGACCAACGATCAGGCCCCTGCTGGGAGATCGTTGGTCGCTGAGGAAACTTTTTTTTCGTTGCTGGATCTCCCGCTGACATCGCTGGATTGGCGTGTGTGACACCGATCCAGTGATGTCTTCACTGGTAACCAGGGTAAATATCGGGTTACTAAGCGCAGGGCCGCGCTTAGTAACCCGATGTTTACCCTGGTTACCAGCGTAAACATTAAAAAAACAAACACTACATACTTACCTTCAGCTGTCTGTCCCCGGCGCTCTGCTTCTCTGCAGTCCTCCTGCATCCTGTGTCAGCGCCAGCCAGCCGGAAAGCACAGCGGTGACGTCACCGCTCTGCTTTCTGGTTGACCTGCGCTGACAGTGCAGAGGAAAGCACAGCGCCGGAGGACAGACAGCTCAAGGTAAGTATGTAGTGTTTGTTTTTTTTTTTACCCTTGTTACCGGGGACCTCGGGATCGTTGGTCGCTGGAGAGCTGTCTGTGTGACAGCTCACACAGAGACCAAACAGCGACGCTGCAGCGATCGACATCGTTGTCGGTATCGCTGCAGCGTCGCTTAGTGTGACGGTACCCTAAGTTCCACTCCTGGTTTTGGCATACAAACACTGATGAGATAATGACCAAATAATTAACATGTGAATGAGGCCTTATACTACATAGGGCAGCACGATGGCTCAGTGGTTAGCACTGCAGCCTTGCAGCGCTGAAGTCCTGGATTCTAATCCCACCTTGGACACCATCTGCAAGGAGTTTGTATGTTCTCCCCGTGTTTGCATGGGTTTCATCCGGGTTCTCCGGTTTCCTCCCACATTCCAAAGACATACTGATATGGAATTTAGATTGTGAGCCCCATCGGGGACAGCGATGATAATGTGTGCAAAAACTGTAAAGCGCTGCGGAATATGATAGCGCTATATAAAAATAAAGATTATTATTATTATTTATTATTATACTAGGCAAACCTATCCAAACCACAGAAGTCATTACAAGTGCAACTCTTCTGCAAAACTATGTAATAAACCCAGAGAATAAATCATTTTTGATTGGTAAAGGGGGTTAATATGAAAAAGAATTAATCATTACTACTTTTAGGCAGTGGCGTAGGAAGGGGGGTGCGGGGGGGGCCCCGGGCGGCACAATGCGGGGGGCGGCCGGCGCTGCAGGAGGAGAAAGAAGAAGAAGAAAAAAAAAAAAAAAGACGCCCCTTTAAATCTTCGGGCGGCGCCGTCCGCCGCCACGACCAGGCTCCCCTCACCCCCGGGCCCCCGCCCCCCGCCCTAATACTCACCTCTCCTGGTTCCTGCGGCAGCTACAGCGTCCTCTGACTCTGCGACGTTTCAGAGCAGAGGGCGCGATGACGTCACTACTGTGCGCGCCGCTCAGCCTCTCTGTCCTGAGCGTCGCAGAGCCGGAGAGACTCTGACTGCACCGGACCTGCGCTAGGAACGGGAGAGGTGAGGATTTTACTTTTTTTTTTTTTCTTTATGTCTGACTCTGGGGGCAATGCTGGACACACTGGGGCAATACTGGAGACCATGGGGCAGATTGCTGGACGCACTGGGGCAATACTGGAGACCATGGGGCAGATTGCTGGACGCACTGGGGCAATGCTGGACACTGGGGTAATATGCTGGACACACTGGGGGTAATATGCTGGGCACACTGGGGCAATGCTGGACACTGGGGGTAATATGCTGGACACACTGGGGGTAATATGCTGGACACACTGGGGCAGACTGCTGGACACACTGGGGCAATACTGGAGACCATGGGGCAGAATGCTGGACACACCGGGGCAATACTGGAGACCATGGGGCAGATTGCTGGACGCACTGGGACAATACTGGAGGCCATGGGGCAGATTGCTGGACGCACTGGGGCAATACTGGAGACCATGGGGCAGATTGCTGGACGCACTGGGGCAATACTGGAGACCATGGGGCAGATTGCTGGATGCACTGGGGCAATGCTGGACACTGGGGTAATATGCTGGACACACTGGGGGTAATATGCTGGACACACTGGGGCAATGCTGGACACTGGGGGTAATATGCTGGACACACTGGGGGTAATATGCTGGACACACTGGGGCAGACTGCTGGACACACTGGGGCAATGCTGGACACTGGGGCAGATTGCTGGACACACTGGGGGCAGTGCTGGACATACTGGGGCAGATTTCTGGACACACTGGGGGTAATATGCTGGGCACACTGGGGCAGATTGCTGGACAACATGGGGGTAATATGCTGGACACACTGGGGCAGATTGCTGGACACACTGGGGGCAGGACTTGAGGCATGGGCAGAATGTAGATACGGGGCATGATTGGAGACACGGGGCAGGATTGGATCATGGGGCAGGACGGATACGATGGAGGCTGGTGGGGCAGGATGGGGAGATCATATGGGGTAGAATGGATACTCATGAGGGCAGGATGCGAGAACATATGGCTGGAGCCAGGAATGAGATAAATGGGGCCAGGATGGGGAATAGTGTTACCATAGGGGCTAATTAAGGGATATTATTACTGCAGTGATGTATTTATTTTATTTTTTGAGTATACTGTTTTAAATGGGGGGGGGGGGGCGGTCCTGTTACTGTGCAGAGTGACACTATATCACCTTTTTTTCTTCATGTGATGTAATGTAGAAGTTGTGAAAAATTAAGTAATGTGTTCTGCAAGCGGAGCTTGAGATAACTGTGTTATTTCCTGCAGAAACGAGTCCTGGCTGGAAGGAATGATGGCGGTCTGTGCTGGATGAAAGATGAAGGACTTCACCTAGAGACGTCACTGGTGAGTCAGTGTTACCTATGCACTGACACTATACACTGTATACTATATACAGCGGTCCTGTGTACAATGTCACCAGTGATCACTGTATTATCTATACATTATATACAGAGTTCCTGTGTATAATACCACCAGTGATCTCTGTATTACCTCTACACAGACACTGCATACTAAGTACAGATCTCCTGTGAATACTGGCACTTATGGTGATAGTATTGTGTTGTTTTTTTTATTAATGATCAGTATTGTAGTATTCAGTCACTATGTGGTGGTAATATGTGGTCTGGAAATGGTGCTGTGGTATTTGTCCCTTGTATGTAGTATTATTCGGTCACTATGTGGTCTGGTCATGGTGTGGTGGTATTAAGTCACAGGTTTGGCATGTGGGGTGACACCATTAGGCCCAGTTTAAGTTCTACAAAACAGGAAAACCATTTTTGGTAACCTTTGTGTGTATTGAGCTGGGGGAGGGGGGGGGGGGGGCGCAAAACTCGGGAACAGCCCCGGGCGGCAAAAGCTCTAGCTACGCCTCTGCTTTTAGGATTGCTGGAAAGCTTTAAAATGAGACAGATCACAGAAACAGGCAATGACAGACTGCTCTCAAATAGGAGATGACAGTTTCTATTGATAAGATTCTATGTAGATAGGGGTGAGGTGGAGGGGGAGCTCTGCCTCTAATTTTGATCATGACTGATCAATTTTGGTAGAGAAAGAAACAAATTGGTCTGATAAGATATATTATTTAGTAGTATTGATTTATGAAATAAAATTTTAAAAGATGGCTACTCTAAGTATTGTCCTTGCAAAATGAAAAAGTAAACTTTGATATTTGCCTAATGAAATAGGTGTGTATTTTGAAAAATGGATTTCATACGTGCTGACAATATATTTGGCTGCCATCCGTAGAGTTCTAGTAGAGAATATTCATGATTAGAGTGCTTTCCAGAAGATTTCTCATTTAGATGTTTCTTTTGGTACAACTGCACTTAAAGCTTTTGACATGAATCATATTTTTTCACATATCAGTGCAATTCAGAGACAGAAATTAACATTATTATACTAATTTGAATTAGTGGATTTTCAGGCCATGTTTTCACCGTCTGCTAACTCTAAATATAACTAAAATAAATAGGCATTCAGTTATTTTCAAAGTTATAAAATATAGTACTCTATTTTAAGAAACAGAAATTGAAGTTAGTCATCTAAAGAAAATGAAGCCATGCATGAATTTGACAAAATGTATAATAACCAAGTATGGCAAGAAAATCTGCACCTTTTAGCACAAGTACTTTCCCTGAATGCTGTAAAAATTATCATATTTTAAATTCAGATTTTTAGCATAAAGGATTTTCCAAGTTTAATTATTTTTAATCCAAAGACTTGCTATGTGTAAAAATAAAAATGAATTACTTTCTGTCATTATAGCGCCAGCTATCAGTTGCTGTCCTAGTTGTTGCTGACACAACTTCAATGGTGATTTCACTGCTACAGCCAATCTCTGGGCTCGGCAGTGATGTTCAGGGCCACCATCAGGGCATTACTACCCTGACTGGCGTATGGGGCCCGCATCGGGCACTGTCTCATCTGCCCATCAGGCCCCAGCGCAAGGCTTCTGCCAGTACAGTAACTGAACCTGCGTCTGAGACACAGGTTCAGTTACTCCATTGCCTTGTAGGCCGCACGGCAATAGTTAAAGCCGCCAGCCAATCAGTGGCTGGCAGTTGACGTCAGCCCACACGTCGCCGGCACATTGCGTCATTGTCATTCGCCACCGAGTCCGCGCTGAAATGCCTGGGATGGATGTCGGCGCTGGACAGCGGCTAGGTAAGGAGAATGGTGTTTTTTTTGTTTTTTTTTTAATGCGGCAAGCCTGAGGCAGTATATGAGACACAGGTGGGCAAAATGTGAGACACAGAGGAGCAGGATGTGAGACACAGGGGTGCAGGATGTGAGACACAGGGGTGCAGGATGTGAGACACAGAGGAGCAGGATGTGAGAAACAGAGGGCAGGATGTGAGCCAAGGGGCAGAAAGTGAGTCAACAGGGTGCAGAATGTGAGACACAGGGAGGCAGGCGGTGAGACACAGGGGGGCAGGATGTGAGACACAGGGGGCAGAATGTGAGACACAGGGTGCAGAATGTGACACACAGGGGTGCAGGATGTGAGACACAGGGGGGCAGGCGGTGAGACACAGGGGGGCAGGATGTGAGACACAGGGGGCAGAATGTAAGACACAAGGAGCAGGATGTGAGACACAGGGTGCAGAATGTGACACACAGGGGTGCAGGATGTGAGACACAGGGGGGCAGGCGGTGAGACACAGGGGGGCAGGATGTGAGCCACAGGGGGCAGAATGTAAGACACAAGGAGCAGGATGTGAGACACAGGGGTGCAGGATGTGAGACACAGGGGGCAGGATGTGAGACACAGAGGGCAGGATGTGAGCCAAGGGGCAGAAAGTGAGTCACAGGGTGCAGAATGTGAGACACAGGGGGGCAGGCGGTGAGACACAGGGGGGCAGGATGGGAGACACAGGGGGCAGAATGTGTGACACAAGGAGCAGAATGTGAGACACAGGGTGCAGAATGTGAAACACAGAGGGCAGGATGTGACACACGGGGGCAGAATGTGAGCCACAGAGTGGCAGGATGTGAGACACAGGGGGGTGGCATGTGAGACACACAAGGGAAGGATGTTAGACACAGGGGGCAGAATGTGAGACACAGGGGCGGGATGTGAGACACAGGGGGGCAGGATGTGAAACACAGAGGGCAGGATGTGACACACGGGGGCAGAATGTGAGCCACAGAGTGGCAGGATGTGAGACACAGGGGGGTGGCATGTGAGACACACAAGGGAAGGATGTTAGACACAGGGGGCAGAATGTGTGACACAAGGAGCAGAATGTGAGACACAGGGTGCAGAATGTGAAACACAGAGGGCAGGATGTGACACACGGGGGCAGAATGTGAGCCACAGAGTGGCAGGATGTGAGACACAGGGGGGTGGCATGTGAGACACACAAGGGAAGGATGTTAGACACAGGGGGCAGAATGTGAGACACAGGGGCGGGATGTGAGACACAGGGGGGCAGGATGTGAAACACAGAGGGCAGGATGTGACACACGGGGGCAGAATGTGAGCCACAGAGTGGCAGGATGTGAGACACAGGGGGGTGGCATGTGAGACACACAAGGGAAGGATGTTAGACACAGGGGGCAGAATGTGTGACACAAGGAGCAGAATGTGAGACACAGGGTGCAGAATGTGAAACACAGAGGGCAGGATGTGACACACGGGGGCAGAATGTGAGCCACAGAGTGGCAGGATGTGAGACACAGGGGGGTGGCATGTGAGACACACAAGGGAAGGATGTTAGACACAGGGGGCAGAATGTGAGACACAGGGGCAGAATGTGAGCCACAGAGTGGCAGGATGTGAGACACAGGGGGGTGGCATGTGAGACACACAAGGGAAGGATGTTAGACACAGGGGGCAGAATGTGAGACACAGGGGCGGGATGTGAGACACAGGGGGGCAGGATGTGAGACACAGGGGGGCAGGATGTAAGGCACAGGGGGCATGATGTGAGCCAAGGGGCAGAATGTGAGACACAGGGTGCAGAATGTGAGACACAGTGTGGCAGGATTTGAGACATGGGGGGACAGAATGTCAGACACAGAGGGCAGGATGTGACACACGGGAGGGCAGAATGTGAGACACAGAGTGGTAGTATATGAGAATGTGAGACACAGAGGGGAAGGATGTTAGACACAGGGGGCAGAATGTGAGACACAGGGTGAGAGAATGTGAGACACGGGGGGCAGGATGTGAGACACAGGGGTGGGATGTGAGACACAGGGGGCAGGATGTGAGACAGACGGCAGAATGTGAAACATGGGGGGCAGAATGTGAGACACGGGGCAGAATATGAGACATGGGGCAGAATGTGAGACACAAGGGGGCAGGATGTGAGACAAGGGGGCAGGATGTGAGACACAAGGGGGCAGGATGTGAGACACAAGGGGGCAGGATGTGAGACACAGGGGGCATGATGTGAGACATGGGGCAGAATGTGAGACACAGGGTGCAGAATGTGAGACACAGGGGGCAGGATGTGAGACACAGGGGGCAGGATGTGAGACACCGGGGGCAGGATGTGAGACACGGGGCGGGATGTGAGACACAAGAGAGCAGGATGTGAGACAGGGGCAGAATGTGAGACACAGGGGGCAGAATGTGAGACACAGTGGACAGGATGTGAGACACAGAGGACAGGATGTTGCAAACGGGGGGCAGAGTGTGAGACACGGGGGGACAATGTGAGACACGGGGGGCAGGATGTGAGACACCGGGGGCAGGATGTGAGACACGGGGCGGGATGTGAGACACAAGAGAGCAGGATGTGAGACAGGGGCAGAATGTGAGACACAGGGGGCAGAATGTGAGACACAGTGGACAGGATGTGAGACACAGAGGACAGGATGTTGCAAACGGGGGGCAGAGTGTGAGACACGGGGGGACAATGTGAGACACGGGGGCAAGATGTGACACACAGGGGCAGAATGTGAGACACAGAGTGGCAGGATGTGAGACACAGAGGGGTGGGTTGTGAGACAGAGGGGAAGGATGTTAGACACGGGGCAGAATGTGAGACACACGGTGCAGAATGTGAGACATGGGGGCAGGATGTGAGACACAGTGGGCGGGATGTGAGACATAGGGGGCAGGATGTGAGACACGTGCAGCAGAATGTGAGACAGGGGGCAGGATGTGAGACAGAGGGGGGCTGGATGTGAGACACAGGGGGCAGGATGTGAGACAAGTGGCAAAATGTGAGACAGGGTGCAGAATGTGAGACATGGGGGCGGGATGTGAGACACAGGGGGGGAGGATGTGAGACACAGGGGCGAAATGTGAGACACGGGGCGGGATGTGAGACACAGATGGCAGAATGTGAGACACAGGGGGCAGAATGTAAGACATAGGGGCAGGATGTGAGACACAGGGGGCAGAAAGTGAGACACAGGGGGGCAGGGTATGAGACACGGGGGGCAGGATGTGAGACAGGGGGCAAAATGTGAGACAGAGGGCAGAATGTGAGACACAGGGGGGTAGGATGCGAGACACAGGGCAGCATGGAGACAGATGGGGCAGGATCATGGTGCAGGATGGAGACACATGTTACAGGATGGAGAGATATGGTGCAGGATCATGGGGCAGGATCATGGGATAGATGGGGTAGGATGGGGAGATCATATGGGGCAGAATGGATATTCTCTAGGGCAGGATTGGAGAACATATGGTTGGAGCCAGGAATGAGATACACATGGCTAGGATGGAGGATATTATTACCATAGGGGCTAATTAATGGATATTATTACTGCAGTGATGTATTTATTTTATTTTTTGAGGATACTGTTTTAAAGGGGGGGGGGGGGTCCTGTTACTGTGAAGAGCGACACTATGTCACCTTTTTTTCTTTATCTGGTGTAGTGTAAAAGTTGGGAAAAAATTAAGTAATGTGTTCTGCAAGCAGAGCTCTAGGTAACTATGTTTTTCCCTGCAGAGGCGAGTCCTGTCTGGAAGACGTGATGGCAGTCTGTGCTGGATGAAGATGAATAGCGAAGCTGAAGGACTTCACCTAGAGACGTCACTTGTGAGTCAGTGTGTTACCTGTACACTGACACTATACACTATATACAGACTTCATGTGTACAATGTCACCAGTGATCACTATTACCTGTACACTGACACTATATACAGAGCTCATGTGTATATTGTCACTGGTGATTACTGTGTTACCTGTACACTGACACTATATACATAGCTCCTGTGTATAATGTCACTGATGATCACTGTATTACCTGTACACACTGCATACTATGTACAGATCTCCTGTGTATAATGGCACTTATGGTGATAGTATTGTTTTTTTTTTATTAATGATCAGTATTGTAGTATTCAGTCATTATGTGGTGGTAATATGCTGTTCGGTCATGGTGTGGCGGTATTTGTCCCTTGTATGTGCTATTATTCGATCACTGTGGTGGTAATATGTGGTATGGTCATGGTGTGGCGGTATTTGTTCCCTGTATGTGGTATTATTGGTCACCATGTGGTGGTAATATGTGATCTGGACATGGTGCGGTGCTATTTGTTCCTTGTATGTGCTATTGTTCGGTCACTGTGGTGGTAATATGTGATCTGGACATGGTGTGGCAGTGTTTGTTCCTTGTATGTGGTATTATAGGTCTCTATGTGGTGGTAATATGGTGTTTGGTCATGGTGCAGTGGTATTTTGGATGTGATATTATTGGTCACTTTAAAAATTGAAAAATAAATAAAATTATACCTAAATTGTATTGTATATTTTAACAAATTTTTAATAGGTTAGCGTAGAGTAGGGCTCGGCCAAAAAATTCTACCTTGTCGTGGTGGCAGATTAGAAAAATCTTTTGGCCAAAACAAAAGCTGCTGGCTACAGGCTATATGTGTGATCTGGTGATGGGAACTGTTAAGTTGTGATTGGCGAGAAGTGGAGTTTTTCCAAGAGAGAACGGTGGGACTGTGGACAGTTCGAGGGGTGGAGAGGGGGCTGGGGTGGAGCCTGGGGGGAGTCTCAAGGGGGCCCCCAAAATTTTGCCATTATGAGTCCCCAAAATTCCTAGTAGCAGCCCTGGTGATGTTGCCTTATATTTCCATATTGACTGTGAGAAAACTTTACTTATTAATATGCCTAAATTTCAAATCTATTGTTCACATTACGGGTTTTTTTTTTCAATTTGGCAACACTGATGAGGCTTCCAAGCAGAAATTGAGTCAGGAAAGGCCAGCGATTTTTCTGAATTTAATTCCCTCAAGCTTCTTTTTTTCTTTGCAATTTTTCAGACGTTTCCTCATGTTATATGTTAATGTCTTTTTGTCATGGGGGTACTGGGTACACTACAGCTGATTACCCGTGCCCCTGCGATATCCCTCAGACTAGGGAAAACCCTGTCTGTCACTCTCCCAGAATTTACACTCATGGTGTGCTTGTCTGGGCCACCATGCCTGACCCTGGCTCCTGTTTCAGCCCTATGCTGGAACCTCCACCCGCCACCCAGTGATAAGACCACACACCAACCTCCACAGAAAGCACAGACAGGGAAAACTAAAAAACGCACCATGCCGCAGACACACAGGAAAACACTATAATGTGCACAGGGCAAAACAAACACAAATATAGGAAGGAGAAATATGACAGAGGATAATACACCACCAGATACGGTATTTCTTCTCCTAGACCACCACTCCAGACCGAGATCACCAGGCACAAGACACAAGCTATAATCGGCGATGCCCAAAGTCCAGAATGACTATTTAAAGGCCACGGGTGTGACCCAGCCTCCAACCAGATTACCAGCTAGATTAACCCTGGATAACCTGTATAAAATCTAGCCGGCGCCACTGAGCGTATAGTGGACAAATGTGGAATTACTGCTGTCTGTTGGACGCCCTAGTGTGAATAGCGTCCGACATGACACTTTTTATTGTATTTTTGTAAGCATTTCTGAGGGGTTTTTGTGAGGTGTTTTTTTGGGGCTATTCTTGGATTTTTTTTTTAATTAATTCATTAACCAATCTCAAATTGACATACAGTTGTGTGAAAAGTTTTTGCCCCATTCCTGATTTCCTATTCTTTTGCATGTTTGGCAAACTTAAATGTTTTAGATCACCAAACAAATGTAAATATTAGACAAAGATAACACAAGTAAAAACAAAATGCAGTTTATAAAAGAAGGTCTTTATTATTAAGGTAACAAGAAATCCAAACCTACATTGTCATGTATGAAAAAAGATTGCCCCTATATCTAATAACAGATTGGGCCACCCTTAGCAGCAACAACTGCAATAAAGCATTTGCGATAACTGGCAATGAGTCTTTTACAACGCTCTGGACATCTATCAAGTCAGCAGTCTTCCCCATGATTGTAAAGCCTACGGAAACAGGGAGCTTTTTAAACACTTAAGGTACCGTCACACTAGACGATTTTACAACGAGAACGACAACGATCTGTGACGTAACAGCGTCCTCGTTAGCGATATCGTTGTGTTTGACACGCAGCAGCGATCTGGATCCCGCTGTGATGTCGCTAGTCGGCGCTGAAAGTTCAGAACTTTATTTTGTCGTTCGATTGGCGTGTATCGTTGTGTTTGACACCAAAAGCAACGACGCCAGCAACGATCATAGGGGCCGTCGCAGCGTCTTGCTCTAGCCAGGTAGGCGTTGTACATTAAAAAGGAGACGCCTTTACAATACATTGCAGTGACGCCCGTAATAGATTTAAATTTTAAACGTTTTCTTGGAAAATATCAATTTACCACGATCACATAAACTTCCCATACTATGATAGCCTAGGTCCAATACATATCGCCTGATTAATACAATAAAATATGCAATTACAAAGGATAGGGGACCGCCAAGTGATAAAGTATTACCTAAAATAAAAAAAAGGATACGCTATTACAAAAGGTGACTCCCTCTGTCCTGATAAAGCCTGGGAGGTGGTGTGTACATTCCATAAAGGAGGTCTTTACAATACATAACAATTACAAAAGGAGACGCCTTTACATTACATTATAACATTAAAAAGTGACCTCAGGACATGACTTTACAAAGGAGATGCCATTGTGTCGCAATAGTCTGTGATGTGGTGCCTACATTATAAATAAAGGGGGTCTTTATAATACATTACAATGACAAAGGGGAGGACATAATGACATTAAAAAAGGTGACGCCATAACATGACTTTACAAAAGGAGATGCCATCTGTCGCCACAGCCTACATGGGGATTACAACAGCCATTACAAAAAAAGGCTTTTACTTTATTTAATAAAAAAAAAATGGTGACGCCATAACGTTATACAATGGAGTGGGTGTGATGTCTCCCTGTGAACTGTGATAGGCCACAGCGGGATCATCTATAGGTAGGTTCTATAGCAAGGTTCCGATATAAAAAGCTTGAGTCAACTGTTCAATCACTTGTGCGTATTTCAACTACGAGCATCTTGCAATAGGTTGGAAATCCACAACTCTGCATCGTGTTCATTCTCCATCTCGTAAGCGTTCTGGTTGGAAATCAAGATCTTTGCAGCGTCTTTGTTTTATAACCTCTCGTGAGCGTCTTGTTTTGAAATCTGGAATTCTGCTCCGTATTGATTTAACATCTCGTGAGCGTCGTGGTTGTAAATCGAGACCTTTACATCGTTCTCTAGCTTCTTGTGAGCGACCTGGTTGGAGATTTTGAACTCATCAGCGTTCTTATTAAATCTTTCATGGTAATTTTTTTTTTTTTTTTTTTTTTTTTAATCTGCCATTTTCAAGCCCCAAAATTGTTATTAATAATATAAAAAAAGCATACGAACCATTCCATCCCTAAAATGGTGGCTACCAAAAGGAAAGAGCACACGGCCCATCCCATACAAGAGAAGGCTGCTCACATTAGGAAAGGCACAGGGGCCACAACTTTCTTGCTTGATGTTGCTTCATTTTTTTATTTTTTTTTTAGATGTCTGCCAATGAACAAGACTGTGTTCGGGCACTCATAGAGATGTACCGCTCCCTGCCCTGCTTGTGGAAGATAAAGTCGGCGGATTACAGCAACCGCTACAAAAAGAAAGATGCGTATGAGAAGCTGGTGGCCATCTACAAGGAGCATCATCCCACTGAGACGGTGGATGAACACATTGTGCGTAAAAAAATCCAGGCTCTCCGCACAGTCTACAAAAAAGAGTTGAACAAGGTGGAAAAGTCGCTGAAGTCTGGGGCCGGAACTGACGACGTCTATGTGCCCAAGTTGTGGTACTATGACCTGCTGGCGTTCACTCGGGACCAGGAAATTCCTCGTCCGTGCCAGACTGTCACAAGCATATGTGCACCATCGCCTGAAGAGAACCTGCCCGAGTCTCCGGACGAGCATGTAAGTACCCCCTAGCTTCCCTTCTAGTAGCATGCCGTGTGTCTTGTAGGTTTATGAGACTGCATGGTTTCCAATAATAATGATTCACATTTTTCATGTTTAATCCCCCTGTTAATAACAGTTGTCACTTCCTGTTCTGAGAAGTATGTCCAAACAGTACTCCCCCCTCCTTTAAATGCATTTTTAATAATTTCCAAAGTCTATAACATAAAGATAAATACATTAACATATTGTGTCTTCCGCACATTTGTACGTACAGTATTGCTGCCCAATGTAGTTCAGCCCAGCTCTGAAAGCTCTGTAACCCCTGTGGTTTGCTACCTAGTTCGTCATAGCTTCCCATGAACAGGAATAGAGGTGTTGGAGAGGTGGGGCTCTAGGCTGAGTTGTTTGTATGTTATTGACTTTTAATTTTTTTTTCTTTTTGCTTGAATCGCAGGTGCCTCTTCAACAGCGGGAAAGACCAGAAGGGAACGATGTCCAGTCCCATCAGTCCTCCAGAAGCCCGTGTCTCGAGGATCAGAGACGTCCACAGCGGCCATCTCGCAAAAGAAAGTCGACAGCGGGGACACCTGTGGATCTCCTGGCAATGGCTAACAACATCTTGTCCAAGCATGCGGCAACCCAGCTCTCCGCATTCCCAACCTTGGTTGAGGAACGGTTAAAAAAATTGGACGTTACCCAACGATCTCACGCGGAGCGATTGATGTTTGACGTTCTGAACGCGGCAGCCGCTGGAAAACTGAGCGACACATCTATGTTGAACATCACCGAGCGTCAGCCCAGTAGCCAGTTTTATTTTGGACCACCACAGGAGCCCATGCACAGCACTCCTGTCCGCAGACCAGGCCCACATCATTCTCAGTTCTGGACACCACCTGCACCTCCTTCTTTTGCAGACTTTTCACAAGGACCTCCTACGTCCACGGACCGGTACAGCGAGATGGGCACCTACTATCAAAATTTGTAGGGATCTTGTCTTGAAAACACTAGAGACTTCAGTTTTATAACGTCCATAATCCACTCTGCCTACTGCCCTGCAGTCATTGGCCTGACGCCCGGTAATTAATCCTTGTGCCACATGAAAATGTCATGTGAAAACAAATAAAATATATATATTTTTCAAATTTGTCTCCATACTACGTGGCTCTCTGGATGGGCAAAATACTATGTGGGTGGGCAATATGCAAAGTGGACATGCATACTGTACAATACCAAATGCATTATAATCGGGATAGATTATATATATATATATATATATATATATATATATATATATATATATATATATATATATATATATATATATATATATATATATATATATATATATATATATATATAGAACAGCACAATGCTCACCAATAGCGGGTGCCTAGCCCCCTGGATAGAATGGTCCAAGCATTTATCCAACATATATACAAAATAGGAAAAAGAAGGCAGCACTCATAAAGTTTCATGTGAAAAAAATATGGAGATTTAATCGACCCACATCACTGCGCGACGTTTCGGCTCCCTGAGCCTTTTTCGAGCCTTGAAAAAGGTTCAGTGAGCTGAAACGTCGCGCAGTGATGTGGGTCGATAAAATCTCCATATTTTTTTCACATGAAACTTTATGAGTGCTGCCTTCTTTTTCCTATTTTGTATATATGTATGTATATATATATATATATATATATACATACACACACACACACATCATGAAAGCGCTAGGGCAGAAGAGGTTGTTGATTCCCATGGTTCATATGTTTAATACAGAAGTAGAGTATTTTCATAGTTCAATATTTTAATTGGAATGGAATAAAAAGAACAAGACAATGTACATAAATCAATATATCGTTATGTTGACATTGTTACTTGACAAAGAAATTGGTTGGGTTCTAAAAAGAATGGTACACGAGAGCGGATGAACAAAAACAAATGTAATCCATAATAAATGGTAAAAGATATGCCTACAGTTGCGCTACAATTGTTGGTGCTGCCATGAGACAGCCCCTGGACCATTGAAAAAGTCACAGTATTTTTCCCTGCAATTTGTCGCGTCATCATTGTTCCTTCCGGATCCCAGACTTTCCAGGCCAGAAACCCTGTGCTCATCTAGACGCCATTCTCCCTGGGTTATATCCCCGTTTGCAGGGTCAACAGAGTCTACATACTGTGGAGGGCTGTATGCAGTGGCATCACGGCGGCGCAAAAAGTTGTGGAGGACGCAACAAGCAAGAACCACAGAGTCTATAGACGATAGTTTCATGTTCATTGCAGTGTGGAAAACACGAAATCGGTTTGCCATGATTCCAAACGCATTCTCCACAACGCGTCTAGCTCTCGAAAGCCGGTAATTAAATATGCGCCGCTCAGGTGTCAGAGTTTTCTGGGAGAATGGCTTCAAAAGGTTGGGATGCAGTGGGAACGCCTCATCTCCGACAAACACAAAGTTCATGTTTTCAGTAGTGTCACTGTTGGGAGGCAAGGCCAGTTTGTTTTCTTTCAAGCGGTCCCCAAAATCGGTTAGCTCCAAAACTCCGCCATCAGATAATCTCCCGTTAATCCCTACAGACACACTTACAAATTCGTAGTTCGCATTAACGAGGGCCATCAGAATTACGCTGAAATAACCCTTATAGTTATAATAAAAGGAGCCGGAGTGTGTTGGTTGGGTGATGCGGACATGTTTCCCATCCAAGGCACCCCCGCAATTAGGGAACTGCCATTGCTCATGAAATCCCCTTGAAATCTCTTTCCAATCATCCGGGGTCTCCGGGAAAGGCATGTAATTTTGGTGTAAAGCAGAGATAATTGCTTTACATGTCTCCGGAATTATGACGCTGAGTAGGGTTCGGGAAATCGCAGCGCAGTAATGCAAGTCTTGCATAGACCTTCCAGTCGCCAGGAACCGGAGCGTAACAGCCAGTCTCTCATCCACAGGGACAGCAGCTCGCATCCTTGTATTTTGCCGCCTAATATAAGGTTCCACAGCTTCAAGTAGGAAATTAAATGAATCCTCGGACATTCTCAGGTAGTTCTTGAAATCATGCGGGTTGTTCTCCTTCAGTTCCCTGATTAGGCCCATGTGGGACAATTGATTCCTCTTCTGCAGCCACTGTCTGGTCCACATGCGGCGCTGTCGCTTTGCACGATTGTTTCGCGCTTCAGCCTCCAGCTGGTTCTGAGCTTCTAACAGCAATGCAGCCGCTACAATCGCAGGTACATCCGAAAGAGACATGGCAACCTGAAAAAGCACAATAAAAAATAATTATTACATATGATTTGCTAAAGTGACACAAGACAACCAATACTGTTAAATAGTGTTCACACATCTTTTTTTTTTTGGTTAGAAGGCAAAGTTGACATTAGCGTTTTGTTCGGTGCAGCCACGGCAATGCATGTGCCACTATATTTTACCTAGGGGCCTGAAATAACATGTGTTGCCCTATCGTTTTGTGAATCATGCGTCAGGACACAGAGGACGATGCATGATGTTTTTTTTTCTGACCCTAAAACCATGGAAAAGTTAATGCATGGGTCACAAAAAACGGCGTTGGGCATGTGCTCACATATCTGTTCAGCGTTGCATCTCAGACGCTGCCCTGTTCTACAGAAATGTGAACATAGGATTTAATGGAAATTTATATTTACATGTGTAATAAGCAGCGTTTAACACTACAGCCGCACCTCATTAACATCCCAAAATTACGATACAAGCTACTACAAAACTGAAAGCAAGACAATAAACGCTGTGAGTTGGTAACGGGAACGCCCAAAAAAAAAAGGATGTCTGGAGCCGGCGTCACAAACGCGACGCTGTGCATAATCAGAGACGCTATAGCGATGCCGATCGCGCCGCAGCTAGGACCTCCTCTGGGCGTGGTTAGGCGGTGCCGTACAGCGTCTATCTTTAGAAAATGGCGGCGAGACAGCGCTGTGCTCCTCTGGGGCAGGCCGAGGTGCGTTTTTTTGTGGACAAGATGGATGCCCTCGACTATGAGGGACGGAGGAGCCGGCCTGCCCACCCAAATTTGCACAAGAATGCAGTGCTGGGCCGCATTGCAGAAATGATGGAGAGCAGGTTCAGCATCCGGCGCAGTGCGCTGCAACTGCGCAAGAAGTGGGCCGACCTGCGCTATAAGCAGCCACTCCATCTGGCACACTTGCGAGCGGAGGCAAAGCAAGGCAAGTATCAGAATGGTGGAATTGGAAGACGCACGGTACCGAGCGGGGGGAAATGGGATACTCGTGCCCGTGGTTGCCAACTTGTCCGGGACTTACGAGGACAAAAAATTAATATTTTCTTTTCAAATTTCTATAATGTCCAAGCGCAAAAATGCGTTGTCGCGTAAAAATTGGTCAGGTCATGAATTCCATAATCTCCACCCCCCATATTTAATTTATACGGATGTCCGCAATTGTAATCCCGATTGTCCTGAAATCATTACGTGGAGGTTGGCAACCCTGCTCGCACTGCCAGTAGGGGGAAACAGGAGACGTGCACTGCCGTGAGGTGCTTCCTATGTTCTATATATGTAATTACATTTAGCTTGTCAAAATTGATTTTTACTCCTTCCCGCAAATGGCCTCTTTTTTTTTTTTTTCTACAGCTCTGTACTTTTGTTGTCTAAACATGGCGATTTCTTTTTTTTATTTTTTTGTGTAGAGAGACGCCGCCGGCACCAGAGGGCACTGGCCTCCACCACAGCGGCCAGCAGCAGGCCACAGCCTGGACCGTCACGTAAGTTATCCATCATTCATTTCAATTTTATAACTGCATATGGGACTTTACAGGGGAGCAGAAATATAGAATACATTACAGATGCTGCCGAATTTCGATAGGCTCCTAACTTTTGCTGTCAATGTTGTCTAGTTTTATTGTGATGTCTACAGCTCTGTACTTTTGTTGTCTAAACATGGCGATTTCTTTTTTTTATATTTTTGTGTAGAAAGACGCCGCCGGCACCAGAGGGCACTGACCTCCACCACAGCGGCCAGCAGCAGCCCACAAGCTGGACCGTCACGTAAGTTATCCATCATTCATTTCAGGCTCCTAACTTTTGCTGTCAATATTGTCTAGTTTTATTGTGATGTCTACAGCTCTGTACTTTTGTTGTCTAAACATGGTGTTTCTTTTATTTTTGTGTAGAGAGACGCCGCCGGCTACAGAGGATACTATCCTCCCCCACATCTTCCAGCAGCAGCAGCAGCAGCCCACAAGCTGGACCGTCACGTAAGTTATCCATCATTCATTTCAAAATTATAACGGCATATGGGACATAAGAGGTGAGCTGAAATATTGTATACATTACAGATGCAGTAACCCCACCACAGGCCACTACTCCGCCCTTCCGCTACCCATCTTCCTCCCCCGGCTCGGCATCATTCTCCCCAGAGGCGAGCATTCGTAAGTGACGATAAACTGCGAGCGGTTCCCCACAGCGAGTTCAATTGTTAAACAGATATGATTTTGATTCCTTTTAGCTCCGGGAACTCTGGCCCGAGACAGGGGATGGGTGGTCAGCAGCTCCAGTGATGGACAACAGGCGTCCCTTCTCCGTAAGTATACAGACAGTGGGAGGGGTTATCGGTGGGATGTCACATTTGAAAGCGACTAATAAAATGCAACCAAAAAAAAAAAAAAAAGACCTCTGGGACAGGACAAAAAAAAATGACTTTTATTCTATCTTCTATCTACAGAACCGGACACTGTGAGAGAGCTGCTGGCCAAACAAGAGGGACTGGAGCGGACAGTAGCGCTCTTGGAGCGCACAGTAGTGCTGCTGCAGCATCAAGTGCAGCAACATGGACGCACGCTGCGACACCTTTTGGCGCGCGGGCGTTAAAAATGTTTTTTTTTCTGTTTTTCTTGACAGATGTAATTTTAGTGTTTTGTTGAAAAAAAAAAAAAATCAGTTCAGTTTCTAAAAAAAAAAAAATTTCGTTCCTTTAAGTTGTGTGCTGTTTTATTTACTAGCGGAGCACGCCAGGGCCAGCCAAGGCAGACACAAGAGAATTAGTTAACCTTTCCATATAGTGTGTGCAAAATTGGCAGACAGCTAGTTTACCTTTCCATATGGTGTGTGCAAAATTGGCAGACAGCGCAACTGAGTTTGCAAACCGCATAGTAATGCCTCCATCTTGTGCGTCTGCTTGCCAGATGCACAAGATGGCTGCCGGAGGTGTTTTATCCATCATTACACCATATACATAGATAAAGATTATTGAATAGCCATAACTATACACAAAAGAAACAAACAACTGAAAGACATTTCATACCGTTGATGAGCAAGAAAAGAAACGATGAAGACGCCTGCAGTAGAATACGTTCTAGACAGAACGTCCACGGGAGAAGAGGATCGTAGCTGGCGAAGGATCGTTCCGAACAGGACGCTGGAAAGGCAGAAGACCGTGAAGACACAGCGCTCCAACAATATGAATCAATCGCTGTAGAGTTGCGGTTTATATTCCGGGACGCCGCAACGTCACATCCTGGGTGTCTCCCTGTGCATAAAACACACCTATCTGGCTACGTCTGCATCGTTAGATCGTTACACTCTTGCTGTGTGACACTGAGCAAACGACTAGCGAGGACGATCTGTGAGTCGCTGTTACGTCACTGTATCGCTCCAGCATCGTTCGTAGGTTGGTGTGTTTGGCATCTCTGCAGCGACCTAAACAGCGACGTTCCAGCGATCTTATTTTGGTCGGATCGTTGTCGTTCTCGTTGTAAAATCGTCTAGTGTGACGGTACCTTTAGGAATCCTTTGCAGGTGTTTTTTGTTTATTATTCTAATTTACTGAGATAATGACTTTTAGGTTTTCATTGGCTGTAGGCCATAATCATCAACATTAACAGAAATAAACACATGAAATAGATCACTCTAGTAACATAGTAACATAGTAACATAGTTAGTAAGGCCGAAAAAAGACATTTGTCCATCCAGTTCAGCCTATATTCCATTATAATAAATACCCAGATCTACGTCCTTCTACAGAACCTAATAATTGTATGATACAATATTGTTCTGCTCCAGGAAGACATCCAGGCCTCTCTTGAACCCCTCGACTGAGTTCGCCATCACCACCTCCTCAGGCAAGCAATTCCAGATTCTCACTGCCCTAACAGTAAAGAATCCTCTTCTATGTTGGTGGAAAAACCTTCTCTCCTCCAGACGCAAAGAATGCCCCCTTGTGCCCGTCACCTTCCTTGGTATAAACAGATCCTCAGCGAGATATTTGTATTGTCCCCTTATATACTTATACATGGTTATTAGATCGCCCCTCAGTCGTCTTTTTTCTAGACTAAATAATCCTAATTTCGCTAATCTATCTGGGTATTGTAGTTCTCCCATCCCCTTTATTAATTTTGTTGCCCTCCTTTGTACTCTCTCTAGTTCCATTATATCCTTCCTGAGCACCGGTGCCCAAAACTGGACACAGTACTCCATGTGCGGTCTAACTAGGGATTTGTACAGAGGCAGTATAATGCTCTCATCATGTGTATCCAGACCTCTTTTAATGCACCCCATGATCCTGTTTGCCTTGGCAGCTGCTGCCTGGCACTGGCTGCTCCAGGTAAGTTTATCATTAACTAGGATCCCCAAGTCCTTCTCCCTGTCAGATTTACCCAGTGGTTTCCCGTTCAGTGTGTAATGGTGATATTGATTCCCTCTTCCCATGTGTATAACCTTACATTTATCATTGTTAAACCTCATCTGCCACCTTTCAGCCCAAGTTTCCAACTTATCCAGATCCATCTGTAGCAGAATACTATCTTCTCTTGTATTAACTGCTTTACATAGTTTTGTATCATCTGCAAATATCGATATTTTACTGTGTAAACCTTCTACCAGATCATTAATGAATATGTTGAAGAGAACAGGTCCCAATACTGACCCCTGCGGTACCCCACTGGTCACAGCGACCCAGTTAGAGACTATACCATTTATAACCACCCTCTGCTTTCTATCACTAAGCCAGTTACTAACCCATTTACACACATTTTCCCCCAGACCAAGCATTCTCATTTTGTGTACCAACCTCTTGTGCGGCACGGTATCAAACGCTTTGGAAAAATCGAGATATACCACGTCCAATGACTCACCGTGGTCCAGCCTATAGCTTACCTCTTCATAAAAACTGATTAGATTGGTTTGACAGGAGCGATTTCTCATAAACCCATGCTGATATGGAGTTAAACAGTTATTCTCATTGAGATAATCCAGAATAACATCCCTCAGAAACCCTTCAAATATTTTACCAACAATAGAGGTTAGACTTACTGGCCTATAATTTCCAGGTTCACTTTTAGAGCCCTTTTTGAATATTGGCACCACATTTGCTATGCGCCAGTCCTGCGGAACAGACCCTGTCGCTATAGAGTCACTAAAAATAAGAAATAATGGTTTATCTATTACATTACTTAGTTCTCTTAGTACTCGTGGGTGTATGCCATCCGGACCCGGAGATTTATCTATTTTAATCTTATTTAGCCGGTTTCGCACCTCTTCTTGGGTTAGATTGGTGACCCTTAATATAGAGTTTTCATTGTTTCTTGGGATTTCACCTAGCATTTCATTTTCCACCGTGAATACTCTGTTTCTAATGACTCTATATAAAATATGAGTTTCACTTTTTGTACTGAATAACAAAAATAAATTTACTCCACAAGAAGGGTAGGCCACAAAATCTTAATTCTAAAGAAGCTGGCTGTTCACAGAGTGCTGTATCCAAGCATAGTAATGGAAAGTTGATTGGAAGGAAAAAGTGTGGTAGAAAAAGGTGCACAAGCAACCAGGATAACCACAGCCTTGAAAGGATTGTTAAGAAAAGGTCATTCAAAAATTTTAGGGAGATTCACAAGGAGTGGACTGCTGCTGGAGTCATTGCTTCAAGAGCCACCACACACAGATGTATCCAGAACATGGGCTACAAGTGTTGTATTCCTTGTGTAAAGCCAATCATGACCAATAGACAACGCCAGAAGCATCTAACATGGGCCAAGGAGAAAAAGTACTGGACTGTTGCTCAGTGGTCCAAGGTGTTGTTTTCAGATTAAAGTAAATCTTGCATTTCAATTGGAAATCAAGGTCCCAGAGTCTGGAGGAAGAGTGGAGAGGCACACAATCCAAGCTGTTTGAGGTCTTGCGTGCAGTTCCATAATCAGTGATGGTTTGGAGAGCCATGTCATCTGCTAGTGTAGGTCCACTGTGTTTTATCAAGACCAGTGTCAGCACAGTCATCTACCAGGAAATTTTATAGCACTTCATGCTTTGGTCTGCCAACAAGCTATTTGGAGATGGAAATTGTCCACACTGCCAAAAGTACCAATACCTGGTTTAAAAACAACAGTATCACTGTGTTTGATTGGCCAGCAAACTCACCTGACCCCAACCCCATAAAAAATCTATGGGGTATTGTCAAGAGGAAGGTGAGAGACACCAGACCAAACAATGCAGATGAGCTGAGGGCTGCTATCAAAGCAACCTGGGCTTCCATAACACCTCAGCAGTGCCACAGTCTGATCGCCTCCATGCCACACTGCATTGATGCAGTAAATTGATGCAAAAGGAGCCTCAACCAAGTATTGAGTGTACTTACTAAACATGCAATTCAGTAGGCCAAAAATTCAGATTTTGAAATAATTTTTCAAGCTTGTCTTATGGAGTATTCTAATTTACTGAGATAATGACTTTGGGTTTTCATTGGCTGTAAGCTGTAATCATCAATATTAACAGAAATAAACACTTGAGATAGATTACTCTTTTTGTAATGACTCCATATAATATATGAGTTTCCTATTTTGTATTGAAGAACTGAAAAAAAAATAACTTTTTGATGATATTCTAATCTTGTGAGAAGCATCTGTATACAGCGGAGCTGTTGTAATCGCACAATACTGTCATTTTATTGATTCATGCCTAGAAAGGGTTAATTGCATTGTATTATGCTAGCATATAACAATATAACTGTGCAAGTGTACCTGTACATACTTTTAGTCAGTGTTATTGAGAGTAACTGCTGTCATTGTATTTGTTACTTTAACACTGTATACCTACAATCCTTTCATTTGCTTTAGAAACTGGTTAGTAAATATTCATATTCCATTAACTAATCTTTGTGTGTATCTGCTGATTGTTGCCTTACCTTGTCCACCTTTCATTTGGGCCAGATGTCAGTCAGGTTACAGCCACCGCTCTGTATTCTCATAACTGTGACTGAACCAGGATGTCCCCATGATGAAACCTAATGTTGCAGGGAAAATAAAGTTTATTTTCTCCCCATGAGTTTTGGCGCTTTTACACAATAAAAACTATTTTATAGAAAAAAATAATT
Organism: Ranitomeya imitator; assembly: GCF_032444005.1. Lineage (NCBI taxonomy): Eukaryota > Metazoa > Chordata > Amphibia > Anura > Dendrobatidae > Ranitomeya > Ranitomeya imitator. Next base: position 119,338,789 of record NC_091288.1, on the reverse strand, counting down.
ATTTTGCATTGCTTTATTCTGAGAGCTATAACTTTTTTATTTATCAGCTGATGGAGCTGTATTGCGGCTTGTCTTTTGTGGGACGAGATGACGTTTCAGCTATCCCAGTTTTATTTAAATTAATCTTTTTATCGAGTTTTATTCAACTTTTGTTTATGTGGTATAATGAAAAACCATAGCTATTTGCCTCGTTTCCTTTTTTTTGTGTTCACTGAAAGTTAGTGTAACAGTTATATTGGTCGAGTTGTTCCGGATGCAACAATACCGAACATGTACTTTTTTTAGCTTTTTTTTTTTTTACATAACAACACTTATTTATGGGTGCAATATATATATATATATATATATATATATATATATATATATATATATATACTGTTATTTTATTATTTGGTGATTTTTTTTTATATTTTCACAAACATTTTAGCTTGTTTTTTAACTTTTCTATTTAGTCCATCTTTGGGACTTTCATTTTTAGGGCTCATACCCATATGCGAGATAAACGGACGAGTGCAATCCGATAAAAAATCGGATTGCAGTCTCATGAAGGTTAGTCAATGAGTTACATCTCATCTGTGATTTTTTTCTGAGCTGAAATGGGACTGAGAAAAAATTGCAGCATGCTGCGATTTGCTGCGTATCTCGGATGAGACTCGCCAATGCAAGTCAATGGAGACGAGAAAAAAACGCACAGCACTTGTAGCATGCGAGTGCTGTCCATTTTTTATGCACCGCTGTTCTTTAAAAAGACGGTTATTCATGTGCTGCAGGAGCGGACATACCGCATGTGCTCCTACACCTGGCCCAGAGGTGGAGGGGGACCCCTGCAGGGCAGCTAATAATGAGGGCAATCAAGCTCCAGGGGGCCCCTGGCCAGATCGCCCTCATGTTTGGAGGGCAGGGACAGATACCTGCAGCTCTGCTTTGTAGGTAGCAGTCAGCGGCATGGCTGGATGACATCATCATTCAGCGCTGCGGCCGCTGTGCCAGAGAGAGTAAGCTGCAGGCGACGGTGATGCTGTAGGAAAGTGTGCGGAGAGGTGAGAGGTGCTGTGTGTGTGTGTAGAGATGAGTGGCGGTGTGTGTGTGTGTGTAGTGCTGCAGGGTACATGCAGATAGGTGAATGGTGCTGTGTGTGTCTGTGTGTTATTCAGTGGAGGAGAGGGCAATGATGGGGGTGACAGAGAGGGCAATAATGGTAGTGGTGGGGGAGAAAGCAATGATCAGTAACACACATATATATGTACTTATATTGCACAGATAGATAGAAGAAAAGCCGTTAATGTCGAAGGACACCAGAAACAAAATTGTAGCCCTGCACTAGGCTGGGAAGACTGAATCTGCCATATGCAAGCAGCTTGGTGTGATGAAATCAACTGTGGGAGCAATAATAAGAAAATAGAAAACATACAAGACCACTGATAATCTCCTTCGATCTTGGGTCCATGGAAGATCTCACCCCGTGGGGTCAAGTGATCACAAGAATGGTGAGAAAAAATCCCAGAACCACACGGGGGAACCTAATGAATGACCTGCATAGAGCTGGGGCCACCATAACAAAGGCTAACATCAGTAACACACTATGCTGCCAGGGAGGCAGATCCTGCAGTGCCAGACGTGTCCCACTACTTAAGTCAGTATATGTTCGGGCCCATCTGAAGTTTTCTATAGAGCATTTGGATTATCCAAAAGAGTATTGGGACAATGTCATATGGTCTGATGAAACCAAAGTAGAACTGTTTGGTAGAAACAAAACTCACTGTGCTTGGAGGGGAGAGAATGATGAGCTGCATCCAAAGAACACCATACCCTACTGTGGAGCATGGGGGTGGCAACATCATGCTTTGGGATGGTTTCTCTGCAAAGGGACCAAGACGACTGATCCGTGTACATGAAAAAATGACTGGGGTCATGTATCGTGAGATTTTGAGTGCAAACCTCCTTCCATCAGCAAGAGCATTGAAGATGAAACGTGGATGGGTCTTTCAGCATGATAATGATCACAAGCACACCACCAGGGTAATGAAGAAGTGGCTTCATAAGTAGCATATGAAAGCCCTGGAGTGGCTGATCCAATCTCCACATCTCAACCCCATAGAAAACCTTTGGAGGGAGTTGAAAGTCCATGTTGCCCAGGGACAGGCCAAAAACATCACTACTCTAGAGGAGATCTGCATGGAGAAGTGGGCCAACATGCCACGAACAGTGTATGCCAATCCTGTGAAGACTTACAGAAGACTTTTGACCTCTGTCATTGCCAACAAAGGATATATAACAAAATATTGTGATAAACTTTTGTTAATGACCAAATACTTATTTCCCACCATAATTTGAAAAATAAATATTACAAGGTGATTTTCTGGATTTGTTTTTGTTCGGGGACAGAGATGACACGAACTTTCGTCCGAACCCTGAACTCGGACTTTACATATATGGGATGGGGAGGGTGAGCTGTAAAAAAAAGCAGAAAATTAATAATAAACATTATAATTATACTTACCTGTACAGCGACGCGTCCTCTCGTCCCGCTGTCTCCCTGCCGCTCTGCCTCCGGGGACGTTGATTAACTACCGACAGTATTCACTGCACTCGGCAGTCTTCGGCTTTTTCCGGCAGTGTTCGTGCGGTGACATCCCCACAAAACACTGCCAGAAAAAGCCGAAGACTGCCGAGTGCAGCGAATACCGGCAGAAGGTAATAAGCGATCCTGGAAGCAAAGCGGCTGGGAGACAGCGGGACAGGAGGACGTGTCGCTGGACAGGTAAGTATTACTATAATGTTTACTATTAATTTTCTGCTTTTTTTTACAGCCCAAACTGGACCCGAACTGTAACACGGGTGTCCCATGGAAACGTGTTTGGGACATGTGACCAAACATTATGTGTTCAGTACGGTCCCGAACTTTACAGTTCGGGTTCGCCCATCCCTAATTCTGACCACTGTCCCCTTATGAGGTTATGACTCTGAAACGCTTCAACGGATCCTGGTGATTCTGACATTGTTTTCTCGTGACATATTGTACTTCATGATAGTGGTAAAATTTCTTTGATATGACTTGGGTTTATTTGTGAAAAAATGGAAATTTGGGGAAAATTTCGCAATTTTCCAACTTTAAACTTTCATGCCCTTAAATCACAAAGATATGTCACATAAAAATACTTAAAGGGAATCGGTCACCTGAATTTGGCGGGACTGGTTTTGGGTCATATGGGTGGAGTTTTCGGGTGTTTGATTCACCTTTTCCTTACCCGCTGGCTGCATGCTGGCTGCAATATTGGATTGAAGTTCATTCTCTATATAGAACAAAAAGAAGGCTGACAGCACTCACTCACATGGGGCGCTCGTTCCACGTCCAGGGAACCCCTCCTGGATATAGCATAGACTCCAAAGTAGAAGGACAGCGCTCCAGACGGGTGTTTAAGGTCCAATAATCTTTATTTCAGCCATAATAAAAACAGCCAACAGCAACGTTTCGACCGTACAATCGGTCTTTTTCAAGCATACACCAGAGTGTTTGGGGCCATCTTAAATAGTGTGGACACCACGCAGGGAGCCAATCACTATCAAGTACCCGCCCCCTTAACCATATAATATATACAAATAATAAAAACAATCACAAAAGGGGATGTAGACATATATGCAAATATATACACCATAAAACCAAATAATCGCCATATACAAGTGTGCATTTATTCTCACATAACAGCGTAAACACACGTTGTGTCTCTTCTAGTTCCAGTGCGGATATACACTGTATATTCGTTTCCATGGTGATGAAACGCCAATAGAAATCTTTCACACAGCACTTCCTGTGTCCTTCTGTCCACTCATTGCTTGTGGCGCCATATCCAAAGTTCGGCCAATCAGGCTCTTTAATACATTGTATCTAACGTGGTGTCTCCAATCAAATAGGCTCTATTAGAAATGGTATACTTGCGTTAACCCGTGGCTATCCCTCATCGCATCGAGCAGCAGACGCGGGCATCGGCTGTGGAGTGCAGATGTCAGCGCTCTACGTCATAGCCATGCCCCATCACCTGATCGGGACGGAGCCGCGGCTCAGCGCTAAGCGCCTCTGCAGCACCCTCTGCCGTCACCGCGTGAACGCCGCCAGCGCTAGTAACCTAGGAGACGTCAAAGCATAAACATGCAGCCATTGTATATCGTAGAACTGCATATATAGAGAGACCCATTCAGTTAGATATAAACATCATACAACTATTAGCCTGACCATAGCCCCATAAATTCTTAGTAATCCAGTGCATTCACATTAGACAGACTCAGAAAGTATATCAAACCCCAATAGAACCAAATGCACACATATATAGTGAAAAATGGTTAAATTGATGGGACAGTCGGAATAAAGTTCAAACAATAATTGTTAAAGCAGTGTAACCTGTATATTGTATTGCGATGTGCAAAAAAAGCACTCCATCCAAATTTAATCTCCCATTGTATAATTCACCAACTGTCTCAACCATTGTCCATCTGTAAAAAGACAAAATTTGTTGAAAGAGGATACCCTGCTAGAAATGTTAATGAGTTTAAGAATAGGGCTCTTAATTCCTCAAGAGAAAGTGTTAGAAATAAGTCTTCCAATAAACGTGTCAGTGAAAGGATTCCGTTTGTTTCCACTTATAATCCAGTAAGTAATAAGATCAGTGGAGTGATTAAAAAGCATTGGACCCTGTTACAACGGGGTTTACCCCAAATCCCTGGTTTTAGATCTACTCCGCTAATGTCCTATAGGAGGGGTAAAAATTTAGGTGACAAATTAGTAAAATCCGATTTTGGCACATCCAAGGTATCATATCAGCAGACTTTGAGCGCACCTAGGCTTGAGAATTTCCCATGCCTTAGTTGCGCCTGCTGCAATAATTTACTCAAAGGAGATTCTTTTTGTCATCCGCACACTGGTAAGAAATTAAAGAGAGATATACTTGTGCGTCTAGCTATGTCATCTATATGATTACCTGTCCCTGCGGACTGGTTTATGTCTTTATGTCGGGGAGACAACTACTGAAGCGAGGACCCGTAAAGGGAAACATAAAAGTACTATCAGAACGGGCCTCACAGAATTACCGGTCCCGAAACACTTCCTGGATAATAAACATCTCGTGAATCAGTTGAGATTCAGAGTCATCGATAGTGTTCCTACTCTGAGAAGGGGAGGTGACAGGATAGGGATACTTAAAGCTAAGGAGATGAGTTGGATTTACACATTGGGTACGCTACAACCTAGGGGTTTGAATCTAGAGTTTAACCCACATATATGTACCCCGAAATAAATTAAATCCTATAATAATTAGAGATACCTGTTTTGTTTTCCCCCCCCTCTGGACGGCATCGCTTTTGTTTTTAATACCATTTTCTTTATATGTTCATTAATGTTTTAAATTTTGTCTTTTTACAGATGGACAATGGTTGAGACAGTTGGTGAATTATACAATGGGAGATTAAATTTGGATGGAGTGCTTTTTTTGCACATCGCAATACAATATACAGGTTACACTGCTTTAACAATTATTGTTTGAACTTTATTCCGACTGTCCCATCAATTTAACCATTTTTCACTATATATGTGTGCATTTGGTTCTATTGGGGTTTGATATACTTTCTGAGTCTGTCTAATGTGGATGCACTGGATTACTAAGAATTTATGGGGCTATGGTCAGGCTAATAGTTGTATGATGTTTATATCTAACTGAATGGGTCTCTCTATATATGCAGTTCTACGATATACAATGGCTGCATGCTTATGCTTTGACGTCTCCTAGGTTACTAGCGCTGGCGGCGTTCACGCGGTGACGGCAGAGGGTGCTGCAGAGGCGCTTAGCGCTGAGCCGCGGCTCCGTCCCGATCAGGTGATGGGGCATGGCTATGACGTAGAGCGCTGACATCTGTGTTGTGAATTCTGTGGCTGAGTTCACTTCTGTGGTCACAAGTGGTATTGCAGTCTCTGGGCTTCCTCCCTCAGGTGTTTTGGTGAGCTCGTTGGCTGCCTTGCTATTTAGCTCCACCTGAGTCTGTCTTCCTTGCTCCTTGTCAATGTTCCAGTGTTGGATCTGAGCTACTGCATCTTTCCTTGGGCCTGCTGCTCTGCTAGATAAGTGCTTCTAGTTTGTTTTCTGTTTTTTCTGTCCAGCTTGCTATTAACTTTTGCTGGAAGCTCTGAGAAGCAAAGGGGTGCACCGCCGTGCTGTTAGTTCGGCACGGTGGGTCTTTTTGCCCCTTTGCGTGGTTTTCGTTTTAGGGTTTTTTGTAGACTGCATAGTTCTCTTTGCTATCCTCGCTCTGTCTAGAATATCGGGCCTCACTTTGCTGAATCTATTTCATTCCTACGTTTGTCTTTTCATCTTGCTAACAGTCATTATATGTGGGGGGCTGCCTATTCCTTTGGGGTATTTCTCTGAGGTAAGTCAGGCTTGTATTTCTATCTTCAGGCTAGTCAGCTCCTCAGGCAGTGCCGAGTTGCATAGGTAGTGATAGGCGCAATCCACTGCTGCTTATAGTTGTGTGAGGATAGATCAGGTACTGCAGTCTACAGAGATTCCACGTCTCAGAGCTCGTCCTATTGTTTTTGGTTATTGCCAGATCTCTGTATGTGCGCTGATTACTGCACGCTGTGTTGCCTGATTGCCAGCCATAACAGTACAAGGAGCCACACCAATGATTCCCAATAGAGGGAAAAAAGAAATCCTGACATCATTTTTTTTTCTTAGCTCTGTCTTCAGTCTTTTTTTTCCCCTAGACATTAGAGTGCTTCAGGACACAGCTGTGGACATGGATATTCAGGCTCTGTGCTCCTCAATGGATAATCTCGTTGTAAATGTACAAAAGATTCAAGATACTATTGATCAGAAATCGATGCTAGAACCAAGAATTCCGATTCCTGATTTGTTTTTTGGTGACAGAACTAAGTTCCTGAGCTTCAGAAATAATTGTAAGCTATTTTTGGCCTTGAAACCTCATTCTTCTGGTAATCCTATTCAACAGGTTTTGATTATTATTTCTTTTTTGCGCGGCGACCCACAGGACTGGGCGTTTTCTCTTGCACCAGGAGATTCTGCATTGAGTAATGTTGATGCATTTTTCCAGGCGCTGGGATTGCTTTACGATGAGCCTAATTCAGTGGATCAGGCTGAGAAAAATCTGCTGGCTTTATGCCAGGGTCAGGATGATGTAGAAGTATATTGTCAGAAATTTAGGAAGTGGTCAGTACTCACTCTGTGGAATGAATCTGCACTAGCGGCTTTGTTCAGAAAGGGTCTCTCTGAAGCTCTTAAGGATGTAATGGTGGGATTTCCTATGCCTGCTGGTTTGAATGAGTCTATGTCCTTGGCCATTCAGATCGGTCGTCGCTCGCGCGAGCGTAAATCTGTGCACCATCTGGCGGTATTGTCTGAGAGTAAATTTGAGCCTATGCAGTGCGACAGGACTATGACTAAAGTAGAACGGCAAGAACACAGACGTCTGAACAGACTGTGTTTCTATTGTGGTGATTCTACTCATGCTATTTCTAATTGTCCTAAACGCACTAGGCGGTTCGATAGCTCTGCCGTTATTGGTACTGTACAGTCCAAATTCCTTTTGTCCATTACCTTAATGTGCTCTTTGTCATCGTATTCTGTCATGGCGTTTGTGGATTCAGGCGCTGCTCTGAATCTGATGGATTTGGATTATGCTAAACGTTGTGGATTTTTCTTGGAGCCTTTGCGGTGTCCTATTCCGTTGAGAGGAATTGATGCTACACCTTTGGCCAAGAATAAGCCTCAGTACTGGGCCCAGCTGACCATGTGCATGGCTCCTGCACATCAGGAAGTTATTCGCTTTCTGGTACTGCATAATTTGCATGATGTGGTCGTGTTGGGGTTGCCATGGCTGCAAACCCATAATCCAGTATTGGATTGGAACTCTATGTCGGTAACCAGCTGGGGTTGTCAGGGAGTACATGGTGATGTTCCATTTTTGTCTATTTCGTCATCCATTCCTTCTGACATCCCAGAGTTCTTGTCGGACTTTCAGGATGTATTTGAAGAGTCCAAGTCTGATGCCCTACCTCCGCATAGGAATTGTGATAGTGCTATCGATTTGATTCCTGGTAGTAAATTCCCTAAGGGTCGTTTATTTAATTTGTCCGTACCTGAACACACCTCTATGCGCAGTTATGTGAAGGAGTCCCTGGAGAAGGGACATATTCGCCCATCGTCGTCACCATTGGGAGCAGGGTTCTTTTTTGTAGCCAAGAAGGATGGTTCGCTAAGACCGTGTATTGATTACCGCCTTCTTAATAAGATCACTGTTAAGTTTCAGTATCCCTTGCCATTGATTTCTGACTTGTTTGCTCGGATTAAGGGGGCTAGTTGGTTTACTAAGATTGATCTTCGTGGTGCGTATAATCTGGTGAGAATCAGGCAGGGAGATGAATGGAAAACGGCATTTAATACGCCCGAGGGTCATTTTGAGTATCTGGTGATGCCGTTCGGACTTGCCAATGCTCCATCTGTTTTTCAGTCTTTTATGCATGACATTTTCCGTGAGTATCTGGATAAATTCTTGATTGTTTACTTGGATGACATTTTGATCTTCTCGGATGATTGGGAGTCTCATGTGAAGCAAGTCAGAATGGTTTTCCAGGTACTGCGTGCTAATTCCTTGTTCGTGAAGGGATCAAAGTGTCTCTTCGGTGTGCAGAAAGTTTCATTTTTGGGGTTCATCTTTTCCCCTTCTACTATCGAGATGGATCCGGTTAAGGTTCAGGCCATCCAGGATTGGACTCAGCCGACATCTCTAAAAAGTCTGCAGAAATTCCTGGGCTTTGCTAATTTTTATCGTCGCTTCATCTGTAATTTTTCTAGCATTGCCAGACCATTGACCGATTTGACCAAGAAGGGTGCTGATTTGGTTAATTGGTCTTCTGCTGCCGTGGAAGCTTTTCAGGAGTTGAAGCGTCGTTTTTGCTGTGCCCCTGTGTTGTGTCAACCTGATGTTTCTCTTCCGTTCCAGGTCGAGGTTGATGCTTCTGAGATTGGTGCAGGGGCGGTTTTGTCACAGAGAGGTTCTGGTTGCTCAGTGTTCAAACCATGTGCTTTCTTTTCCAGGAAATTTTCTGCTGCTGAGCGTAATTATGATGTGGGCAACCGAGAGTTGCTGGCCATGAAGTGGGCATTCGAGGAGTGGCGTCATTGGCTTGAGGGTGCTAAGCATCGCGTGGTGGTTTTGACTGATCATAAGAACCTTACTTATCTTGAGTCTGCCAAGCGCTTGAATCCTAGACAGGCCCGTTGGTCGTTGTTTTTTGCTCGTTTTGATTTTGTGATTTCATACCTTCCGGGCTCTAAAAATGTGAAGGCGGATGCTCTGTCTAGGAGTTTTGTGCCCGACTCTCCGGGGTTATCTGAGCCGGCGAGTATCCTCAAGGAAGGAGTCATTGTGTCTGCCATCTCCCCTGATTTGCGGAGAGTGTTGCAGAAATTTCAGGCTAATAAACCTGATCGTTGTCCGGCCGAGAAACTGTTCGTCCCTGATAGGTGGACTAGTAAAGTTATCTCTGAACTTCATTGTTCGGTGCTGGCCGGTCATCCAGGAATCTTTGGTACCAGGGAGTTGGTTGCTAGATCCTTCTGGTGGCCGTCTCTGTCACGGGATGTGCGTGCTTTTGTGCAGTCCTGTGGAATTTGTGCTAGGGCTAAGCCCTGCTGTTCACGTGCCAGTGGGTTGCTTTTGCCCTTGCCGGTCCCGAAGAGGCCTTGGACACATATTTCGATGGATTTCATTTCTGACCTTCCCGTTTCTCAAAAAATGTCGGTCATTTGGGTGGTCTGTGATCGCTTTTCTAAAATGGTCCATCTGGTGCCCTTGGTTAAATTGCCTTCCTCCTCTGATTTGGTGCCTTTGTTCTTCCAGCATGTGGTTCGTTTGCATGGCATTCCTGAGAATATTGTTTCTGACAGAGGTTCCCAGTTTGTCTCGAGGTTCTGGCGAGCCTTTTGTGGTAGGATGGGCATTGACCTATCTTTCTCCTCGGCCTTCCATCCTCAGACTAATGGCCAGACCGAACGAACCAATCAGACCTTGGAAACATATCTGAGATGTTTTGTTTCCGCTGACCAGGATGATTGGGTGTCATTTTTGCCGTTGGCTGAGTTCGCACTCAATAATCGGGCCAGCTCGGCTACCTTGGTCTCTCCATTTTTCTGCAATTCTGGGTTCCATCCTCGTTTCTCTTCAGGACAGGTTGAGTCTTCGGACTGTCCTGGTGTGGATTCTGTGGTGGACAGGTGGCAGCAGATCTGGACTCAGGTAGTGGACAATTTGACCTTGTCCCAGGAGAAGGCTCAGCTTTTCGCTAATCGCAGACGCCGTGTGGGACCCCGACTTCGTGTTGGGGATCTGGTTTGGTTATCTTCTCGTCATATTCCTATGAAGGTTTCCTCTCCTAAATTTAAACCTCGTTTTATTGGTCCGTATAGGATTTCTGAGATTCTCAATCCGGTGTCTTTTCGTCTGACCCTCCCAGACTCCTTTTCCATACATAATGTATTCCATAGGTCGTTGTTGAGGAGATACGTGGCACCTATGGTTCCATCTGTGGAGCCTCCTGCCCCTGTTTTGGTGGAGGGGGAATTGGAGTATATTGTGGAGAAGATTTTGGATTCTCGTGTCTCTAGACGGAAACTCCAGTATCTGGTCAAATGGAAGGGTTATGCTCAGGAAGATAATTCCTGGGTTTTTGCCTCTGATGTCCATGCCCCAGATCTTGTTCGTGCTTTTCATATGGCTCATCCTGGTCGGCCTGGGGGTTCTGGTGAGGGTTCGGTGACCCCTCCTCAAGGGGGGGGTACTGTTGTGAATTCTGTGACTGAGTTCACTTCTGTGGTCACAAGTGGTATTGCAGTCTCTGGGCTTCCTCCCTCAGGTGTTTTGGTGAGCTCGTTGGCTGCCTTGCTATTTAGCTCCACCTGAGTCTGTCTTCCTTGCTCCTTGTCAATGTTCCAGTGTTGGATCTGAGCTACTGCATCTTTCCTTGGGCCTGCTGCTCTGCTAGATAAGTGCTTCTAGTTTGTTTTCTGTTTTTTCTGTCCAGCTTGCTATTAACTTTTGCTGGAAGCTCTGAGAAGCAAAGGGGTGCACCGCCGTGCTGTTAGTTCGGCACGGTGGGTCTTTTTGCCCCTTTGCGTGGTTTTCGTTTTAGGGTTTTTTGTAGACTGCATAGTTCTCTTTGCTATCCTCGCTCTGTCTAGAATATCGGGCCTCACTTTGCTGAATCTATTTCATTCCTACGTTTGTCTTTTCATCTTGCTAACAGTCATTATATGTGGGGGGCTGCCTATTCCTTTGGGGTATTTCTCTGAGGTAAGTCAGGCTTGTATTTCTATCTTCAGGCTAGTCAGCTCCTCAGGCAGTGCCGAGTTGCATAGGTAGTGATAGGCGCAATCCACTGCTGCTTATAGTTGTGTGAGGATAGATCAGGTACTGCAGTCTACAGAGATTCCACGTCTCAGAGCTCGTCCTATTGTTTTTGGTTATTGCCAGATCTCTGTATGTGCGCTGATTACTGCACGCTGTGTTGCCTGATTGCCAGCCCTAACACATCTGCACTCCACAGCCGATGCCCGCGTCTGCTGCTCGATGCGATGAGGGATAGCCGCGGGTTAACGCAAGTATACCATTTCTAATAGAGCCTATTTGATTGGAGACACCACGTTAGATACAATGTATTAAAGAGCCTGATTGGCCGAACTTTGGATATGGCGCCACAAGCAATGAGTGGACAGAAGGACACAGGAAGTGCTGTGTGAAAGATTTCTATTGGCGTTTCATCACCATGGAAACGAATATACAGTGTATATCCGCACTGGAACTAGAAGAGACACAACGTGTGTTTACGCTGTTATGTGAGAATAAATGCACACTTGTATAAGGCGATTATTTGGTTTTATGGTGTATATATTTGCATATATGTCTGATGTCCCTTTTGTGATTGTTTTTATTATTTGTATATATTATATGGTTAAGGGGGCGGGTACTTGATAGTGATTGGCTCCCTGCGTGGTGTCCACACTATTTAAGACGGCCCCAAACACTCTGGTGTATGCTTGAAAAAGACCGATTGTATGGTCGAAACGTTGCTGTTGGCTGTTTTTATTATGGCTGAAATAAAGATTATTGGACCTTAAACACCCGGCTGGAGCGCTGTCCTTCTACTTTGAAGTTCATTCTCTGTCTTCCATAGTACACGCCTGCGCAAGGCAATCTTGCCTTGCGCAGGCGTGTACTACGGAGGACATAGAATGAACTTCAATCCAATATTGCGGCCAGCATGCAGCCAGCGGGTAAGGAAAGGGTGAATCAAACACCCGAAAACTCCGCCCATATGACCGAAAACCGATCCCGCCAAATTCAGGTGACAGGTTCCCTTTAATAAGTAACATTTCCCTCATGTCTAGTTTACATCAACACAATTTTGGAACCAACATATTTTTTTCGTTAGGGAGTCAAAAGGGTTAAAAATTGACCAGCGATTTCTCACTTTTACAACACCATTTTTTTTAGGGACCACATCACATTTGAAGTAACTTTGAGGGGTCTATATGATAGAAAATACCCAAAAGTTACACCATTCTAAAAACTTCACCCCTCATGGTGCTCAAAACCACATTTAAGAAGTTTGTTAACCCTTCTGGTGCTACACAGGAATTTTTGGAATGTTTAAAAAAAAATGAACATTGACATTTTTTTCACAAAAAAAAATATTTCAGATCCAAATTTTTCTATTTTCTAAGCAGGAGAAATTGGACCCCAAAAGTTATTGGTCAATTTGTCCTGAGTATGCTGATACCCCATATGTGGGGGTAACCACTGTTTGGGCGCATTGCAGCTCGGAAGGGAAGGAGCGCCGTTTGACTTTTTCAACACAGAATTTGCTGGAATTGATATCAGACGCCATGTCGCATTTGGAGAGCCCCTGATGTGCCTAAACAGTAGAAACCCCTAATTCTAACTCCAACACTAACCCCAATACACCCCTGACCCTAATCACAACCCTAACCCTAACCACATGCTAACCCTAACACACCTCTAAGCCTAATCCCAACCCTAACCCTAATCCCAACCGTAACCGTAATCCTCTTTAGCCCCAACCCTAATTTTTATAGCTGTTCTTATGTTTGGCAGCTGTCACACACTAAAAGACACATTTTATTGCAAAAAAATAGTTTTTGCATCACCACATCTTGAGAGCTATAGTTTTTCCATATTTTGGCCCACAGAGTCATGTGAGGTCTTGTTTTTTGCGGGATGAGTTTACGTTTCTATTGGTACAATGTTGGGGCACATGACATTTTTTGATAGCTTTTTATTCAGATTTTTGTGAGGCAGAATGAACAAAAAACAGCAATTCATGAATTTCTTTTGGGGGGGGCGTTTATACCGTTCTGCGTGTGGTAAAATTGATAAAGCATTTTTATCCTTCGGGTCAGTATGATGACAGCGATGCCTCACTAATTTTTTTTATGTTTTGGTGCTTTTATACACTAAAAATTAGTTCAAATAAAAAATAATTAGTTTTGCATCGCTTTATTCTGAGAGCTATAACTTTTTAATTTTTCCGGTGATGGAGCTATATGGCAGCTTTTTTTTTTTGCGGGACAAGATGACATCTTATCTAGTGGGACAGTTTTATAGGTCGTGTCTTTACGGATGCGGCGATACTAAATATTTGTACTTATGTTGTTTAAATTTTTAATTAATTCAAATATGTATTTATAGATGGAATGAATATTTTTTTTATTTTTATTATTTTTTTAATTTTTTAAAATATTTTTACAATTATTATTTTTTTATTATTCATTCTTACTTTTACACTGTGTCCCACTCATTTTGTGCAGGCTGATCACTTCTATAGCATGCAGATCTGCATGCTATAGAAGCTGTCAGCGCTGCAGTTTCTATTACATTGACCTGAGAGACTTTCTGATCATCACTGCACATGACAGGAAGTATCTAAGGTCTGGAGACCCGGATGTCATAATGAGGACAGCGGGTCTCCATGTCAGCGATCGGGACCCCGCGTCATGCCGCGGGGTCTCCGATCCAAAGGCAGAGGGGTTGTCAGCTCCTCGGCCAGCCCTGGATCGCTGCAATCATGCTTGATCGCAGTGTTCCAGGGGTTAAAGTGCCGGGAGCGGTCCGTGACCGCTCCTGGCACTTAGTGTCGGGTGTTAGCCGTGAGCGCGGCTGATCGCCTATGACGTACTATTCCGTCCATGGGAATTAAGTCCCAGATCACATGGACGGAATAGTACTTCCAATGCCAGAAAGGGGTTAACCCATTAAATTTCAATGTCAATCTTCACAGCGGCATCTTAATGGTTAAAAGGGGTTTAAACATCCCTTTTAACACCATCAATCCCCCGCGATCAGGTGTTGATAGTTGTCATCGCATCCCAAGATCATCTGATAACACAAGGTATGGTGGCCTGTTCGACCCGGCTATAAGCCAGCCAGAGTTAGGCCGGGGTCACACATGCGAGAGCAATGCGAGAAACTCACGCGAGTCTCTCGCATCAATACCCGGCACTGCCACTGACACTCATCACTGATCACATGACACTGATCTGGGGCCTTGGCTACACGGAGGCACTGTGACATCACGAGAGAGAGGAGGTGGTGCCTGGTGGAATGATGGACGGCTGCGAGGCGCTTGAGTCAGGGAGAAATCATACCTCCCTGACTCACTAGAGGTATGGCGCCAAATTTATAAAAGTGAACTATTTAGAATTCCTAGGGATAGGGATGCTAAACATAAGAGCCACCTTCACAGATTGCAGCCTTAGTGCTGCTGAAGGTGGCTCTTTTATTTAAAAATGCCCTGGGGGGGGGGTGATAGGTTCCCTTTAATATTACAGGAAGATTTATGTAAACTAGAAGCATGGGCTGATAAATGGCAAATGAGCTTTAATGGTGATAAATGTAAGGTCATGCACTTGGGCAGAAGAAAGATGTATAACTATGTGCTTAATTGAAAAACACTGGGCAAAACGGTCACTGAAAAAGACCTGGGTGTATAGGTGGATGACAAACTAATATTTAGTGGCCAGTGTCAGGCAGCTGCTGCAAAGGCAAATAAAATAATGAGATGCATTAAAAGAGGCATAGATGCTCATGAGCAGAACATAATTTTACCTCTATACAAGTCACTAGTTCGACCACACTTAGAATACTGTGCACAGTTCTGGTCTCCGGTGTATAAGAAAGAAATAGCTGAACTAGAGCGGGTGCAGAGAAGAGCGACCAAGGTTATCAGAGTACAGGGGAGTCTGCAATACCAAGATAGGTTATTACACATGGGGTTATTTAGTTTGGAAAAATGAAGGCTAAGAGGTGATCTTATTACAATGTATAAATACATGAGGGGACAGTACAAAGACCTTTCTAATGATCTTTTTACTCGTAGACCTGAGACGGGGACAAGGGGGCATCCTCTACGTCTGGAGGAAAGAAGGTTTAATCATAATAATAGATGCAGATTCTTTACTGTAAGAGCAGTAAGACTATGGAACTCTCTGCCGTATGATGTTGTAATGGGTGATTCATTACTAAAATTTAAGAAGGGACTAGGTGGTTTTCTTGAAAAGTATAATGTTACAGGTTATTTAGACTAGATTCCTTTGTAACACTCGCGCCGAGACTGGTTGGCGCAGGCGTCTGGGTGTGTGGCTCCCCTGGACCACAGACCAAACTTCCCTGGAAGGGGCGTAACTAAGTTGCTTCCTAGGTGTTCGCTGGAGCCTCTAATGGTGAGGTCAGACTTGTGCAATAGGAAGCTACCAGGTACCACTCCAGGGTGGAGTCTGACTGTGGATGCTGATCCCACTGGGGACAAGACACGGGCAGGCAGGCACGGTTGTAACACTGGCTGACCGACGGGTACAGCAGAGGCCCTGATGGGCAGACTGGCTTGATGAAGATACAGGCAGGCACAGGGGCATGGCTAGCACTCTAGCACACAGGCGGGCACGGCTGGCACTCTGGCAGACAGGACTGATACTCTGGTAGGAAATGGCATACAGGCGGGTGTATGGAAACAGGTAAGAACCTGTTCAGACTGGAGAATATAAAGAAACAGGTAGAGACCAGTACGGCAAGTTGTTGAACAGAGGTAGAGCAAGAGCGGATGCAAAGCAGAACCACAGGAGGTGGAGTAAGAGCAAGAGGTGAAGACAGAGCTAAGAGCAGAGAAAGAGAAGGCAGAGCTAGGAGCAGAGAAGAAGAAGGCAGAGCTAAGAGCAGAGAAAGAGAAGGCAGAGCTAGGAGCAGAGAAGAAGAAGGCAGAGCTAAGAGCAGAGAAAGAGAAGGCAGAGCTAGGAGCAGAGAAGAAGAAGGCAGAGCTAAGAGCAGAGAAGGAGAAGGCAGAGCTAAGAGCAGACAAGAAGGCAGAGCTAAGAGCAGTGAAGGAGAAGGCAGAGCTAAGAGCAGAGAAGGAGAAGGCAGAGCTAAGAGCAGAAAAGGAGAAGGGAGAGCTAAGAGCAGAGAAGGAAAAGGCAGAGCCAAGGACGAAGCCACTGGGGGGAAACAAGGACAGAGCCGCTGGAAGCGGAGCCAACAGCGGAGATGCAGGAGGCGGAGCCAAGAGTGAACCGCAGGAGGCAAAGCCAAGAGCCAGAGGGTGCAGAGCTCCAGGTTGTGGCGAGCAAAGCTGAGAGGCGCAGAACCACAGGTTGTAGCAGAACTGAGCAGAGAGAAGCAGAGCCACAGACAGTGGTGAACAGAACAGAGATAAGGCAGAGGTACACACAGCACAGTGGGAAATGACATATGACAAAGAAGGAACAGGAACGGACATAGACCTGAGTTCAGACAGGAACGGACGTAGACCAGAGTTCAGACAGGAACAGACGTAGACCAGAGTTCAGACAGGAATGGACACGGATACACAAACAGAACACAGATGAAGGCCTGCTAATTGCAGCCATCAGAGACAGGAAGCAGACATGACCTGGCAGCTCAGTAGCAAGTGCTAACTGAGGGAAACAGCTTGCTCAGGCATCCTCCAATGGGTGAGGATGCCTTACGTATCAGAGGCCTCAAGGCTTTTGTCCAGGAGCACCATAGGGAGGTGCACACAGTCTCAGTAAGAATCCGGAGTTGCTGGCACCGCCCCCCTATGCACACAGCCAGGAAGTGTACACAGAGTAAGCGACCATGGAGCACATGGCATGGAGCCGGCAGCAGACAGATCTCACAGCATGGCACAGGGTGAGTGAGTTGATGTAATAGGCAGGTGGGGAATGGAAGGCCATGCAATGATGCCGGCAGGGTTGTTACATCCTTGATAGGGTGTTGATCCAGGGAACCAGCCTGATTGTCTTATGCAAAGTCGGGAAGGAATTCTTTCCCCAATGTAAAGCTTACTGTTTGCTACATAGGATTTTTTTGCCTTCCTCTGGATCAACATGTTAGGGCATGTTAGGTTAGAATATGGGTTGAAGTACATGGACTTAAAGTCTTCCTTCAACCTTAAAAACTATGTTACTATGTTCAATGTGAGGGTGATACGTCACCTTTCCACAGATGCCTTTATGGATTTTACAAATTTTCTCTACTACTTTCCACAGATGCCTTTATGGATTTTACAAATTTTCTCTACTACACAATATGATAAAATTGTGTGAAGCATCTACTATATGGGTTCAAAATACTCACTATACACCTAGATGAATTCCATAAGCAGGAAGTTTCCCTTATGGAGTCATTTTGGAAGTTCCAGCTGTTCTGGCACCTCAGGGGTTCTGCTAATGGTGCCCACAATCTATTCAAATGGAATCTGCATTCTAACAGCTAAGTAGCTCTACTTCCCATCCGATCCTTGCTGCGTGCTCAAATAGTAGTAGTCATGAATGAAAGAGTTGGCACACTTGAAACCATTCCAAAAAATGAAGTCTTTCTCACAGGCAAACTAGACATAATTTCACGTAAACCCCCAAAAATGGGCAGGCCAAGATTGTTGGCATCTCCAACTTAATATTTGGTTCCACACCGTGTGGAATAAATAACTGCAATCAATTGCTTCCTATAACCATAAACAAGCTTCTTATACCTCTCAACTGCAATTTTGGACCACTCTTCTCTTGCAAACAGCTCCAGATTTCTCATATTTAAAGAATGCCTTCACCCATCAGCAATTTTGAGATCTCTCTGCATGTGTTCAATGGGATTTAGATCCATACTCATTTCCGGCCACTTCAGAACTCTCCAGTGGGTGCTCCTTGAGGTATTTTGGGGTCATTGTCCTGCTGGAAGACCCATGATCTAGGATGCAAACCTAGCTTTCTGACACTTGGCACTACATTGTGACACAAAATCCTTTGGTAATCTTCAGATTTCACGATGCCTTGCAAACAGTCAATGCACCCAGTGCCAGAGCCAAGGAAACAACCGCAAAACATCTGTTAAATTTTTTTAGGTCACTTTCGTTTTTTATTTTGTAGTATACATTGCCAATTTTTAATCCAAATTCGTCAAAATGTTGCACACATTTCATTAATTTTGCGCAAAGTAAAAAAAAAGCTTTTTCCATGTCCAAAAAATGAAACTTATAGAAGATACAGTGGTCCGTCCTCCAAAACCTAACATGTACACACTGTCAAGAATGGTGGCTTCTCGAAAATGAATTTGTGGCTTTACAATTATGGATGAGAGAATGTGCTCCAATAGGCTGTTATACGAGCATGCTCGTGTGATAACTGAGTGACTTTGTCGTGCTCAAATAATATGTTCGAGTCCCAGCACCTGCATGTTTCATGGCTTTTAGCCAGTCACAACACATGCAGGGATTGCCTAACAAACATGCAATTCCTGCATGCATCAATTAACCTTGCTTTAGTCGTTTTAGGTTGAAAGGTGTTTATGTATATATATATATATATATATATATATATATATATATATATATATGTATGTCCGCCCAATCACCTTTATGGTGCAATTGTATATATTTTTCTTTTGTTGGTATTTCCTGCCAGTGATATTCTCATTTGAAGGATCAGTCCTAGGCCTTCTCCTCTTCTCTTTGTATACTGCCCCTATTGGACAAACAATCAGTAGATTTGGTTTCCAGTACCATCTCTATGCTGATGACACCCAATTATACACTTCTTCTCCTGATATCACGCCTGCCTTTTTACAAATCACCAGTGATTGTCTTATCGCTGTCTCTAACATCATGTCCTCCCTCTATCTGAAACTAAGCCTGTGAAAAACTGAACTCCTCGTGTTTTCTCCCTCAACTATCCTACCTTTGCCTGACATTGCGATCTCCGTGTGCGGTTCCACCATTACTCCAAAGCAACATGCCCCCTTCCTTGCGGTCATACTTGATTCTGAGCTTTCATTCACCCCCACATCCGATCACTGGCTCGCTCTTATCTGCATCTCAAAAACATTTGTAGAATTCACCCTTTTCTTGCTTTCGACTCTGCAAAAACTCTGTTAACTAGTTCATGAACACCCGATCCTTACACTATGGCTGGTCCGAACAACGAAAGCAATTGTTACCATCCACCTCTTGTGTCTCCCCTTTTTCCTCATAGTTTGTAAGCTTGCGAGCAGGGTCCTGACTCCTCTTGGTATCTGTTTTGAACTGTGATTATTGTTATGCTGTATTGTCTATTGTCTGTACAAATCCCCTCTATAATGTAAAGTGCTGCAGAGTATATTGGCGCTATATAAATAAAATTATTATTATTATTATTATTTTTAAATGTCCAGCAATACTGCCGTTGTTGATGCTTGTCATAAAAAGACCAGCTAGGAATTATCTCTCTGCTTATTATACTTTTCACTCTGCACCTACCTTCTTTTTTGGCTTAGGAAGTAGGCGGCATACTCTCTAGCTGTACATACCCTATATTTTCATTTTGTATCTCATGGTTTGTTTTAACTCACTCTGGAATCTCTTTCCATCTCAGATCTCAGCCTCTCCTTCTGTAAGTAAATTACACTCTGCTTCCTTAGAATGAACACGAAGTGTTCGACAGCCGTTCAGGCAGCATAGGTCTAAGCTGCCATCATTTAGTCTGTTAGGGCTATTCCAGCCCACGTAGGAATCATTAGGGACTAAGGGGTCAGAATCTGTAGACTTTACGAGAATCGGCAGGGTCAGTTGCAGCTTTTTAATGTTTTACCAGTTTTCCCATGTGAGTAGTTAATCATAAAATTATCACCAACCCACTCCATTTTTGTATGCTAAGCAGCCATCATGGATGCTATGCATGCCCTGCCCTGGCTGTTCAATTACAGTTCTTGTCTTCTGACAGGGACCGAAGTAAGTTTTCCATCTTTGCTTCTTCACAGAAGTTGTAATTTTGTCTAATTCCTGACTCATCAGAAGGAGAGAGTCAACAATTGGGTATTATTCTGTCGTTGCTTGATAGAAATCCGAAGACTTTGTACATTTTCTCTGCCTGAGGATTCTTCAGTTTTTTCCACAGTTGATGCTTTTTTCTCTGCTTTGGGACTCATTTATGACGATCCTGATAATGTTGCTATTGCTGAATCATGGATCCGCAGGTTGGTTCAGGGAGACAAAAAATTGAAGGAATATTGCTCTCAGTTCAGATGTTGAACAGTGGTAACCTCCTTGAATGACCCAGTCCTTGACACTTAATTCTGCCATGGCCTTTCTAGCCAGATTGGAGATATGATGGTTCATAGTCTCTCCCCATTGTCTCTGAAGAAGCTATGTTACTGGCAGTATGTTTAGACATCTTAGAGATAAGAGAACATTTGAGCGTGTTTCAGTCACTTCTTCCTCTCATCCTATTGAGACAGGAGAACCGATGCAAATTTGGACCTGCATAGAGTCCAAGGAGGGAATTGAGCTTGGACCACCTGTGTGTCTCTGTCTATACTAAGGTCGAACAGGTCATGTAATGATTCTGTCTTTCAGACATAAAAATGAATTTCTTAACCCCTTTACCCCCAAGGGTGGTTTGCACGTTTAATGACCGGGCCAATTTTTACAATTCTGACCACTGTCCCTTTGTGAGGTTATAACTCTGGAACGCTTCAACGGATCCCAGTGATTCTGACATTGTTTTCTCGTGACTAGGGTTGAGCGAAACGGGTCGAACATTTTCAAAAGTCGCCGACTTTTGGCGAAGTCGAGTTTCATGAAACCCGATCCGACCCCTGTGCGTGGTCGGCCATGCGGTACGCGACTTTCGCGCCAAAGTCGCGTTTCAATGACGCGAAAAGCGCCATTTCTCAGCCAATGAAGGTAAACGCAGAGTGTGGGCAGCGTGATGACATAGGTCCTGGTCCCCACCATCTTAGAGAAGGGCATTGCAGTGATTGGCTTGCTGTCTGCGGCGTCACAGGGGCTATAAAGGGGAGTTCCCGCCGACCGCCATGTTACTGCTGCTGATCTGAGCTTAGGGAGAGGTTGCTGCCGCTTCGTCAGAAGCAGGGATAGCGTTAGGCAGGGTCCATTAACCACAAAACCGCTTGTGCTGTAGCGATTTCCACTGCCCAACACCACCTTCGGTGTGCAGGGACAGTGGAAGCTCCTTTTTTTTTTTTTTCCTCAGCGCTGTAGCTCATTGGGCTGCCCTACAAGGCTCCCTGATAGCTGCATTGCTGTGTGTACGCCGCTGTGCAAACCAACTGCTTTTTTCAAAGCACAAATCCTCTTGTTCCTTCCTTTCTGCACAGCTATCTTGTTTGTTTGTCCACACTTTTTATTTAATTTGTGCATCAGTCCACTCCTTATTGCTGCCTGCCATACCTGGCTGAGATTACTGCAGGGAGATAGTAATTGAAGGACAGTTCCTTTTTTTTTTTTTTTTTTTTTTTGTGGGAGATTAAGATTGACATTTCTGCTAGAGTGCCATCTCTGTCTGTGTCATCTCTCACTCAGTGGGCCATAGAAAGCCTATTTATTTTTTTGCTTGATTTGGGTTCCAAAATCTACCAGAAAAAATCACAACATCAATCAGTGGGAGAAAAATATTGGCCTCAGGGCTTGTGTGCCACTCCTTACTCCTGTGTGTGCCATCTCTCACTCAGTGGGCCATAGAAAGCCTATTAATTTTTTTGCTTGATTTGGGTTCTAAATTCTACCTGAAAAAAATCAATAAATCAATCAGTGGGAGATTAATATTGGCCTTTGGGCTTGTGTGCCAGTCCTAAGCGTGCCATCTCTCTCTCTCTCTCAGATAGTGGGCCATAGAAAGCCTATTTTTTTATTATTTTATTGGGTTTATAAATTTTCCCTGGAAAAAAAAAAAAAGTGGGAGATTAATATTGGCCTCTGGGCTTGTGTGCCAGTCCTGAGCGTGCCATCTCTCTCACAAATAGTGGGCCATAGAAAGCCTATTTATTTTTTTGGTTGATTTGGGTTCATAATTCTACCTGAAAAAATCAATCAATCAATCAGTGGGAGATTAATATTGGCCTTTGGGCTTGTGTGCCAGTCCTAAGCGTGCCATCTCTCTCTCTCAGATAGTGGGCCATAGAAAGCCTATTTATTATTATTTTTTTTATTGGGTTTATAAATTTTCCCTGGAAAAAAAAAAAATGGGAGATTAATATTGGCCTCTGGGCTTGTGTGCCAGTCCTGAGCGTGCCATCTCTCTCACAAATAGTGGGCCATAGAAAGCCTATTTATTTTTTTGGTTGATTTGGGTTCATAATTCTACCTGAAAAAATCAATCAATCAATCAGTGGGAGAAAAATATTGGCCTCAGGGCTTGTGTGCCACTCCTTACTCCTGTGTGTGCCATCTCTCACTCAGTGGGCCATAGAAAGCCTATTAATTTTTTTGCTTGATTTGGGTTCTAAATTCTACCTGAAAAAATCATTAAATCAATCAGTGGGAGATTAATATTGGCCTTTGGGCTTGTGTGCCAGTCCTAAGCGTGCCATCTCTCTCTCTCTCAGATAGTGGGCCATAGAAAGCCTATTTATTATTATTTTTTTTATTGGGTTTATAAATTTTCCCTGGAAAAAAAAAAAAATGGGAGATTAATATTGGCCTCTGGGCTTGTGTGCCAGTCCTGAGCGTGCCATCTCTCTCACAAATAGTGGGCCATAGAAAGCCTATTAATTATTTTGCTTGATTTGGGTTCCAAAATCTACCAAAAATAATCACTAAATCAATCAGTGGGAGATTAATATTGGCCTCTGGGCTTGTCTGCCACTCCTGACTCCTGTGTGCGTCATCTGTCACTCAGTGGGCCCTAGAAAGCCTATTTTTTGTTTTATTTGTTTTCTAAATTCTCCCTGAAAAAATCATTTTATTTTCTTTGGTTTCTAAATTATTCCTGAAAAAAATCATTTTTTTTGTATTTTTTTTTCTCTAAAGTCTCCCTGAAAAAAAAAAAAAAATCTGTGGGAGATTCATATTGCCCCTTCTGCTTGTGTGCCAGTCTTGACTCCTGGGTGTGCCATCTCTCTCTCTCTCCCCAATTGTGGGCCATAGAAAGCCTATTAATTTTTTTGCTTGATTTGGGTTCCAAAATCTACCAAAAAAAATAACTAAATCAATCAGTGGGAGATTAATATTGGCCTCTGGGCTTGTGTGCCACTCCTGACTCCTGTGTGCGTCATCTGTCACTCAGTGGGCCCTAGAAAGCATATTTTTTGTTTTATTTGTTTTCTAAATTCTCCCTGAAACAATCATTTTATTTTCTTTGGTTTCTAAATTATTCCTGAAAAAAATCATTTTTTTTGTATTTTTTTTTCTCTCGAATCTCCCTAAAAAAAAAAAAAAAAATCTGTGGGAGATTCATATTGCCCCTTCTGCTTGTGTGCCAGTCTTGACTCCTGGGTGTGCCATCTCTCTCTCTCTCCCCAATTGTGGGCCATAGAAAGCCTATTAATTTTTTTGCTTGATTTGGGTTCCAAAATCTACCAAAAAAAATCACTAAATCAATCAGTGGGAGATTAATATTGGCCTCTGGGCTTGTGTGCCACTCCTGACTCCTGTGTGCGTCATCTGTCACTCAGTGGGCCCTAGAAAGCCTATTTTTTGTTTTATTTGTTTTCTAAATTCTCCCTGAAACAATCATTTTATTTTCTTTGGTTTCTAAATTATTCCTGAAAAAAATCATTTTTTTTGTATTTTTTTTCTCTCAAGTCTCCCTGAAAAAAAAAAAAAAAAAAAAAAATCTGTGGGAGATTCATATTGCCCCTTCTGCTTGTGTGCCAGTCTTGACTCCTGGGTGTGCCATCTCTCTCTCTCTCCCCAATTGTGGGCCATAGAAAGCCTATAAATTTTTTTGCTTGATTTGGGTTCCAAAATCTACCAAAAAAAATAACTAAATCAATCGGTGGGAGATTAATATTGGCCTCTGGGCTTGTGTGCCACTCCTGACTCCTGTGTGCGTCCTCTCTCACTCAGTGGGCCCTACAAAGCCTTTTTTTTTTTTTTTTTTTCCTAAATTCTCCCTGAAACAATCATTTCATTTTATTTGTTTTATAAATTCTTCTGTAAAAAATAATTTTTTTTTAATTTTTTTTTTTCTGAAGTCTCCCTTTTAAAAAAAACAAACACAAATCAGTGGGAGATAAATATTTACATTTGCGCTTCAGTGACAGTCCTGCGTGTGTGCCATCTCATTTGTTGC
Source organism: Ranitomeya imitator (assembly GCF_032444005.1). NCBI lineage: Eukaryota > Metazoa > Chordata > Amphibia > Anura > Dendrobatidae > Ranitomeya > Ranitomeya imitator. The sequence continues at coordinate 119,314,160 of NC_091288.1, read as the reverse complement.
CAACAACAACAGAGTGTGTAACATTGTGGCTGATTTTCGTTGTGGTCTCACCCACCTGTAAAGGGGTAGCTAAATCATACTGAAGTGTAAGTTGTGTGACAGCAACAAATACCGTTCGTTTGGTAACGTTTTTAAAACAATGAGGAAGTCTGGTGGAAGAGGTCGTGGCCGGGGGCGTTCATTGTCAGCTGGTAATGAGGGTAGTGGTAGTGGTGGAGCATCAGGTGGTCGTGGGAAAAAAAATATTGCACCTAAGTCTGGAGCTGTGGAGCCAGGTTCGTCGTCTGGCTACACAAGGCCTCGAACGCTCCCTTTTCTGGGAGTAGGAAAACCGCTTTTAAAGCCGGAGCATCAAGAGCAAGTTTTGGCTTATCTTGCTGACTCAGCCTCTAGCTCTTTTGCCTCCTCTCGTGAAACTGGTAAAAGTAAAAGCAGCGCGTCGTTAGTGGATGTTCACGGTCAGGGACAAGTCGCTTCCTTGTCCTCTTCAGCAAAAACAACAACAGAGAAGAATGCAGCAGGCGACACAACGGGTTACTCCATGGAGCTCTTTACACATACCGTCCCTGGCTTAGAAAGTGAAGCAGTTAACAGTCCATGCCCATTACAAGTTGAGTCTGACATGGAGTGCACTGATGCACAGCCACAGCCAGACTACTATGCTGGTCCTTTGACTCAGACCACAACATTGCCCTCGCAGGGTGCTGATCAAGAATCAGACCCTGATGAGACTATGTTGCCCCATCACGAACGCTATACCACCGACCGACACGGTGACACAGACGAAGTTGCACACGAGCTACAAGAAGAGGTAATAGATGACCCAGTTCTTGACCCCGATTGGCAGCCATTGGGGGAACAGGGTGCAGGCGGCAGCAGTTCTGAAGCGGAGGAGGAGGGGCCGCAGCAGGCATCAACATCGCAACAGGTTCCATCTGCCGGGCCCAAATCTTGGCCAAAACGCGTGGCAAAGTCAAAACCTGTTGGAGGACAGCGTGGCCATCCGGTTAAAGCTCAGTCTGCAATGCCTGAAAAGGTATCCGATGCTAGAAAGAGTGCAGTCTGGCATTTTTTTAAACAACATCCAATTGATCAGCACAAAGTAATCGGTCAAAAATGTTCAACTACCTTAAGCAGAGGGCAGAATCTGAAAAGTCTCAATACAAGTTGCATGCATAGACATTTAACCACCATGCATTTGCAAGCTTGGACTAACTACCAAACGTCCCTTAAGGTTGTAGCACCCTCGGCCAATGAAGCTACTCATCAACGCAACATCCCTTCCGGCAGTGTAGGGCCACCATTTTCTGCACCACCTGCAGTATCTGTGCAGGTTTCTTTGCCAGGCCAAAGCAGTCAGGGTCAGGGAATCTCCAGTTTCGTAGTAGGAAACACTGCATCTAGGGCACCGGCGGCAACAATACCATCTCCCACCGTCTCTCAGTCTGCCATGTCCACCGGCACCCCCGCTAGTTCCACGATCTCCAGCTCTCCAGTCCAGCTCACCCTACATGAGACTATGGTTAGAAAAAGGAAGTACTTAGCCTCGCATCCGTGTACACAGGGTTTGAACGCCCACATAGCTAGACTAATCTCGTTAGAGATGATGCCCTACCGGTTAGTTGAAAGCGAAGCTTTCAAAGACCTGATGGACTACGCTGTACCACACTACGAGCTACCCAGTCGACACTTTTTTTCCAGAAAAGCCATCCCAGCCCTCCACCAGCATGTTAAAGAGCGCATCGTCCATGCACTCAGGCAATCTGTGAGCACAAAGGTGCACCTGACAACAGATGCATGGACCAGTAGGCATGGCCAGGGACGTTACGTGTCCATCACGGCACACTGGGTAAATGTGGTGGATTCAGGGTCCACAGGGGATAGCAAGTTTGGGACAGTTCTGCCTAGCCCACGGTCTAGGAAACAGTTGGCTGTAGCCGTTCGCACCCCCTCCTCCTCCTCCTCCTCCTCGTCCTCCTGCAGAAGCGAGAGCTCGTCCACAGACCGCAGTCGCACAACCACTCCATCCGCAGCTGCCACTGTTGCACACCAGGTCTCCCATTATGGGGCAGCTACTGGCAAACGTCAGCAGGCTGTATTGGCTATGAAGTGTTTGGGCGACAACAGACACACCGCGGAAGTTCTGTCCGAGTTCTTGCAGCAAGAAACGCAGTCGTGGCTGGGCACTGTAGATCTTGAGGCAGGCAAGGTAGTGAGTGATAACGGAAGGAATTTCATGGCTGCCATCTCCCTTTCCCAACTGAAACACATTCCTTGCCTGGCTCACACCTTAAACCTGGTGGTGCAGTGCTTCCTGAAAAGTTATCCGGGGTTATCCGACCTGCTCCTCAAAGTGCGTGGACTTTGCGCACATATCCGCCGTTCGCCTGTACACTCCAGCCGTATGCAGACCTATCAGCGTTCTTTGAACCTTCCCCAGCATCGCCTAATCATAGACGTTGTTACAAGGTGGAACTCAACACTGCACATGCTTCAGAGACTGTGCGAACAGAGGCGGGCTGTTATGTTTTTGTGGGAGGATACACATACACGGGCAGGCAGTAGGATGGCAGACATGGAGTTGTCAGGTGTGCAGTGGTCGAAGATTCAAGACATGTGTCAAGTCCTTCAGTGTTTTGAGGAATGCACACGGCTGGTTGGTGCAGACAACGCCATAATAAGCATGAGCATCCCCCTAATGTGTCTGCTGATGCAAAGTTTGACGCACATAAAGGATCAGGCGTCTGCACCAGAGGAAGAGGAAAGCCTTGATGACAGTCAGCCATTGTCTGGTCAGGGCAGTGTACAGGACGAGGTAGCGGGCGAAGAGGAGGTGGAGGATGAGGAGGATGATGGGGATGAGTATATTTTTAATGAGGAAGTTTTCCCGGGGTCATTGGAAATTGGTGGCGTGGCAAGGGCGGGTTCTGGTTTTTTGAGGGACACAAGTGACGTAGATTTGCCTGCAACTGCCCCTCAACCAAGCACAACCGCAGATTTGACAACTGGAACTTTGGCCCACATGGCGGATTATGCCTTGCGTATCCTCAAAAGGGACACACGCATTACAAAAATGATGAACGATGACGATTACTGGTTGGCCTGCCTCCTTGATCCTCGCTATAAAGGCAAATTGCAAAATATTATGCCACATGAGAACTTGGAACTAATATTAGCAACAAAACAATCAACTCTTGTTGACCGTTTACTTCTGGCATTCCCTGCACACAGCGCCCGTGATCGTTCTCACACAAGCTCCAGGGACCAGCAGACCAGAGGTGTTAGAGGGGCAGAAATCAGAAGTGGCGTTGGCCAGAGGGGTTTTCTGACCAGGTTGTGGAGTGATTTTGCTATGACCGCAGACAGGACAGGTACTGCAGCATCAATTCAAAGTGACAGGAGACAACATTTGTCCAGTATGGTTACAAACTATTTTTCATCCCTTATCGACGTTCTCCCTCAACCGTCATTCCCATTTGATTACTGGGCATCCAAATTAGACACCTGGCCAGAATTGGCAGAATATGCATTGCAGGAGCTTGCTTGCCCGGCAGCTAGTGTCCTATCAGAAAGAGTATTCAGTGCTGCAGGTTCAATACTAACTGAAAAAAGGACTCGTCTGGCTACCCAAAATGTAGATGATCTAACCTTCATTAAAATGAACCACAACTGGATTTCGAAATCTTTTGCCCCACCTTGCCCGGCTGACACCTAACTTTCCTATGAAAAGGTCTTGCCTGTGGACTCTTCTGAATGACTTTTCCAATCTCGTAATTTTCTGCACCTGATTGTCCAGCATACGACATGTTTACTCCTAACAAAATGGCCAAACTCCCCACACGGGGCCGTGGTATCGCCACTTTGCGCCAGCACCCGTGAGAGTGCTGTTTGTCTGAAGAGGTGGGTGTGCCCGCTTTTGGTCGACGGCACTGCCACTGGGTCCCTCATAGTACAATAAAGTGTCTCTGGCGGTGGTGGTGCGCACCCATTGTAATATGAGGGGCCCTGGGCCTGTACCGCCGGCCACAAGACAGTTACCCCCCCAGCTCAAACAGTGCTCTACCACTAGCAAAATTATCTCTCACAGCTTCACCAATGTTTAGTCTATGCGCTGACATCCTTCAATGCCTGGCACTGACAATACCATTGTTTTGACATTTTTGTTATGTTAGGCCTTCGAAGCCTGTCTGCGGTCCGTTCTTTCTACAACTACTACACTGACCAGGCCACTGCTGGCCGTGTTCCCCTGGAACCAATTTAAACTTGCCTACAGCCAGCCCAATTTTGTTATGTTAGGCCTTCTTAGCCTGTCTGCCGTCACTCCTTCCACTAGACTTCCACTGACCAGACCACTGTTGCCCGTGTACCCCTGGAACCAATTTTAAATTGCCAACAGCCAAATGTTATTATGTTAGGCCTTTGATGCCTGTCTGCCGTCACTCCTTCCACTAGACTTCCACTGACCAGACCACTGTTGCCCGTGTACCCCTGGAACCAATTTTAAATTGCCAACAGCCCAATGTTATGATGTTAGGCCTTTGATGCCTGTCTGCCGTCACTCCTTCCACTAGGCCTCCACTGACCTGTCTACTGCTGCCCGTGTTCCCATGGAACCAATTTTAAATTGCCTACAGGCAGCCCAATTTATTATGTTAGGGCTTCGAAGCCTGTCTGCGGTCCCTCCTTCCACTAGGCCTCCACTGACCTGTCTACTGCTGCCCGTGTACCCCTTGAACCAACATCATAAAATAAAAAAAAAAGTATTTTGCTTATAAAAAAGAAAATACTGGTGAGATATCAAATGCAGACATTTTAACATTAAAAACAAACACACAACTAAAATCTGGTACAGTACTAAAAATGGCCACCAGCTACAATTACTTTCTCCTGCAAGTAGTTAACTGAAAGGTTTTTTAAATTGAAAACACAGATATGGCATCCACCGAGTGTTGTCCTGTCGCGTCTTCTTTATATTATTGCCGAGAAGATGCAAAACAATGAAAATAATAAAATCATTAATTACCAAAATAATAGAGAAAGTCAACACCACATTGCAAATAAACATTCATTCCAAATAAAGAAGCAGGGCGCGTCCGAGGGTGAGTATATACCTAATAAGAATATAATCACCCTCGGACGCGCAATGCTTATTTCCAACAGCCTTCCTTCCTAAGAATCAGCCCTTCCGTGGTGTAGAGAGACGTTGTGTTACACTCCAAGGTGTTCCCCAGGTTGCCTTTCCTGAGCTTCGATCTTCCGGCTCTCGTTTAGTAGTTGTTGGAAACTACGCTGCATTAGGCCTTCAAATTGGGTATGGGGTGTAGAGAGATGGTGTGTTCCACTCCAAGGTGTTCCCCAAGTTGCCTTTCCTGAGCTTCGATCTTCCGGCTCTCGTTTAGTAGTTCTTGGAAACTACACTGCATTAGGCCTTCAAATTGGGTATGGGGTGTAGAGAGAGGGTGTGTTACACTCCAAGGTGTTCCCCAGGTTGCCTTTCCTGAGCTTCGATCTTCATGCTCTCGTTTAGTAGTTGTCGGAAACTACGCTGCATTAGGCCTACAAATTGGGTATGGGGTGTAGAGAGAGGGTTTGTTACACTCCAAGGTGTTCCCCAGGTTGCCTTTCCTGAGCTTCGATCTTCCGGCTCTCGTTTAGTAGTTGTTGGAAACTACGCTGCATTAGGCCTTCAAATTGGGTATGGGGTGTAGAGAGAGGGTGTGTTACACTCCAAGGTGTTCCCCAGGTTGCCTTTCCTGAGCTTCGACCTTCCGGCTCTCGTTTAGTAGTTCTTGGAAACTACACTGCATTAGGCCTTCAAATTGGGTATGGGGTGTAGAGAGAGGGTGTGTTACACTCCAAGGTGTTCCCCAGGTTGCCTTGCCATTGCTTCGGTCTTCCGACTCTCGTTTAGTAGTTGTAGAAAAGTACACTGCATTAGGCCTACAAAATGGGTATGGGGTGAAGAGAGATGGTGTGTTACACTCCAAGGTGTTCCCCAGGTTGCCTTTCCTGAGCTTCTATCTTCAGGCTCTCATTAAATTGTGGTTAAATGGAACAACTGCATTTGGCGTACTAGTTGGTTTGAGGCCTACTATCGGTGTCTGCCACTCCTTGCTGTTCTCCTGGTTTCCTGTCCTGAAATTCCATTTTCAGGCTCTCGTTAAGTAGTTGTTAATGTTAGACTGCATTTGGCCCACTTTATTCTTTGGGCCTATATCTGTGTTTCCACTTCATCGTGCCCATTGCCCAGCCAGTGATAGATGAGTCTGCTGGTACATTGACCCATAACGCAACATTCCCCGTGCATGCTACACAACAACATTGTGACCCTGCTGAAAGTCAGGTTGCTCTTCCCGCATACCATACCACCTTACACGAGGACAAAGAGGAAGGTGCAGATGAAAGTGCAGGTTCCTTCATCAGGTGGGGGGAGGAATACTAGTTGGCGACGTCACTGGCACAGGGCCTCTCATAGTACGCAAAAGTGTTGCTGCCGGTGGGAGGCGCCCCCGCCGTGCAAACACACCGCTGTACTTTGAGGGGCCCTGTGCCAGTGCCAATGCCAACAAGTGGGCCCCCCCTGCTTGCTCAGGATCACAGCACTTGCAAAGTTGAAATACTTACCTCTCCCTGCTCCACTGCCGTGACGTGGTCCAGATTTCCTGGGCCCACTAATTACTTGAACCAGCCCTACCCCACACAACTTTAGCCAAATGACCCCCAATTTCAAATGCCTTCCAATTATTATAAGGTAAATTACGCTTGACAAGCTTCATTAAGAAGAATGGATGGTTTTGACATTAAAATGGGCACTCTAGGTGTTTTCCTGGCCCCCACTCACTGCCGACTATGCTGCCCCATTGACTTGCATTGGGTTTCGTGTTTCGGTCGATCCCGACTTTTCGCCATAATCGGCCGATTTCACTCGACCCGACTTTTGAGATAGTCGGGTTTCGCGAAACCCGGCTCGACTCTAAAAAGGTCAAGGTCGCTCAACTCTACTCGTGACATATTGTACTTCATGATAGTGGTAAAAATTCTTTGATAGTACCTGCGCTTATTTGTGAAAAAAACGGAAATTTGGCGAAAATTATGAAAATTTCGCAATTTTCCAACTTTGAATTTTTATGCAATTAAATCACAGAGATATGTCACACAAAATACTTAATAAGTAACATTTCCCACATGTCTACTTTACATCAGCACAATTTTGGAACCGAAAATTTTTTTTGTTAGGGAGTTATAAGGGTTAAAAGTTGACCAGCAATTTCTCATTTTTACAACACCATTTTTTTTTAGGGACCACATCTCATTTGAAGTCATTTTGAGGGGTCTATATGATAGAAAATACCCAAGTGTGACACCATTCTAAAAACTACACACCTCAAGGTGCTCAAAACCATATTCAAGAAGTTTATTAACCCTTCTGGTGCTTCACAGGAATTTTTTGAATGTTTAAATAAAAATGAACATTTAACTTTTTTTCACAAAAAAATTAATTCAGCTCCAATTTGTTTAATTTTACGAAGGGAAACAGGAGAAAATAGACCCCAAACATTGTTGTACAATTTGTCCTGAGCCCGACAATACCCCACATGTGGGGGTAAACCACTGTTTGGGCGCATGGCAGAGCTCGGAAGCGAAGGAGCGCCATTTGACTTTTCAATGCAAAATTGACAGGAATTGAGATGGGACGCCATGTTGCATTTGGAGAGCAACTGATATGCCTAAACATTGAAACCCCCCACAAGTGACACCATTTTGGAAAGTAGACCCCCTAAGGAACTTATCTAGAGGTGTGGTGAGCACTTTGACCCACCAAGTGCTTCACAAAAGTTTATAATGCAGAGCCGTAAAAATAAAACAAAACATTTTTCCCACAAAAATTATATTTTTAGCCCCCAGTTTTGTATTTTCCCGAGGGTAACAGGAGAAAGTGGACCCCAAAATGTGTTGCCCAATTTGTCCTGAGTGCGATGATACACCATATGTGGGGGGAACCACTGTTTGGGCTCATGGGAGGGTTCGGAAGGGAAGGAGTGCCATTTGAATGCAGACTTAGATGGAATGGTCTGCAGGCATCACATTGCGTTTGCAGAGCCCCTAATGTACCTAAACAGTAGAAACCCCCCACAAGTGACACCATTTTGGAAAGTAGACCCCCTAAGGAACTTATCTACATGTGTGGTGAGCACTTTGACCCACCAAGGGCTTCACAGAAGTTTATAATGGAGAGCCGTAAAAATAAAACAAAAATTTTTTCCCACAAAAATTATTTTTTAGCCCCCAGTTTTGTATTTTCCCGAGGGTAACAGGAGAAATTGGACCCCAAAATGTGTTGCCCAATTTGTCCTGAGTGCGATGATACACCATATGTGGGGGGAACCACTGTTTGGGCTCATGGGAGGGCTCGGAAGGGAAGGAGCTCCATTTGGAATGCAGGCTTAGATGGAATGGTCTGCAGGTGTCACATTGCATTTGCAGAGCCCCTAATGTACCGAAACAGTAGAAACCCCCCACAAGTGACACCATTTTGGAAACTAGACCCCCTAAGGAACTCATCTAGATGTGTTGTGAGAGCTTTGAACCCCCAAGTGTTTCACTACAGTTTATAACGCAGAGCCGTGAAAATAAAAAAATCTTTTTTTTCCCCACAAAAATTATTTTTTAGTCCCCAGTTTTGTATTTTCCCAAGGGTAACAGGAGAAATTGGACCCCAAAAGTTGTTGTCCAATTTGTCCTGAGTACGCTGATACCCCATATGTTGGGGTAAACCCCTGTTTGGGCACACGGGAGAGCTCGGAAGGGAAGAAGCACTGTTTTACTTTTTCAACGCAGAATTGGCTGGAATTGAGATCGGACGCCATGTCGCGTTTGGAGAGCCCCTGATGTGCCTAAACAGTGGAAACCCCCAATTATAACTGAAACCCTAATCCAAACACACCCCTAACCCTAATCCCAACAGTAACCCTAACCACACCTCTAACCCTGACACACACCTAACCCTAATCCCAACCCTATTCCCAACTGTAAATGTAATCTAAACCCTAACCGTAACTTTAGCCCCAACCCAAACTGTAGCCCTAACCCTAGCCCTAACCATAGCCCTAACCCTAACTTTAGCCCCAACCCTAACTGTAGCCTTAACCATAGCCCTAACCATAGCCCTAATCCTAGCCCTAGCCCTAACCCTAGCCCTAACCCTAGCCCTAACCCTAACCCTAACCCTAGCCCTAACCCTAGCCCTAGCCCAAACCCTAACCCTAGCCCTAATGGAAAAATGGAAATAAATACATTTCTTTAATTTTTCCCTAACTAAGGGGGTGATGAAGGGGGGTTTGATTCACTTTTATAGCGGGTTTTTTAGCGGATTTTTATGATTGGCAGCCGTCACACACTGAAAGACGCTTTTTATTGCAAAAAATATTTTTTGCGTTACCTATAATTTTTCCATATTTTGGTTCACAGAGTCATGTGAGGTCTTGTTTTTTGCGGGACGAGTTGACGTTTTTATTGGTAACATTTTCGGGCACGTTACATTTTTTGATCGCTTTTTATTCCAATTTTTGCGAGGCAGAATGACCAAAAACCAGCTGTTCATGAATTTCTTTTGGGGGAGGCGTTTATACCTTTCCGAGTTTGGTAAAATTGATAAATCAGTTTTATTCTTCGGGTCAGTACGATTACAGCGACACCTCATTTATATCATTTTTTTATGTTTTGGCGCTTTTATACGATAAAAACTATTTTATAGAAAAAATAATTATTTTTGCATCGCTTTATTCTCAGGACTATAACTTTTTTATTTTTCTGCTGATGATGCTGTATCGTGGCTCATTTTTTGCGGGACAAGATGACGCTTTTAGCGGTATCATGGTTATTTATATCTGTCTTTTTGGTCGCGTGTTATTCCACTTTTTGTTCGGCGGTATGATAATAAAGCGTTGTTTTTTGCCCCGTTTTTTTTTTTTTGTCTTACGGTGTTTACTGAAGCGGTTAACTAGTGGGCCAGTTTTATAGGTCGGGTCGTTACGGACACGGCGATACTAAATATGTGCACTTTTATTGTTTTTTTTATTATTTAGATAAAGAAATATATTTAGGGGAATAATATATATATTTTTTTTCATTATTTAGGAATATTTTTTTTTTTTTTTTTTTTTTACACATTTTGAAAATTTTTTTTTACTTTTTTACATTGTCCCAGGTGGGGACATCACAGATCAGTGATCTGACAGTGTGCACAGCACTCTGTCAGATCACTGATCTGACATGCAGCGTTGCAGCCTTCACAGTGCCTGCTCTGAGCAGGCTCTGTGAAGCCACCTCCCTCCCTGCAGGACCCGGATCCGTGGCCATCTTGGATCCGGGCTGGAGGAAGCAGGGAGGGAGGTGAGACCCTCGCAGCAACGCGATCACATCGCGTTGCTGCGGGGGGCTCAGGGAAGCCCGCAGGGAGCCCCCTCCCTGCGGGAAGCTTCCCTATACCGCCGGCACATCGCGATCATCTTTGATCGCGGTGTGCCAGGGGTTAATGTGCCGGGGGCGGTCCGTGACCGCTCCTGGCACATAGTGCCGGATGTCAGCTGCGATAAACAGCTGACACCCGGCCGCGATCTGCGGCGCTCCCCCCGTGAGCGCCGCCGATCGCGCTGGACGTACTATCCCGTCCATGGTCATGGGGGCCCACCCCACCTCGACGGGATAGTACGTCCCATGTCAGAAAGGGGTTAATAAATAAGGTAAAGAGAAAAGTAAAAAATCATTAATATGTAAGGACACTGATTCTAAAGGTTTGAAGTTACCTCTCATGCATACTATTGTTTTTTTTTTTTTACAAGTGTCTTTGGATACCAAATCTGGAGTTAAAATTACCTCTGCATTTGATTTAGGACCTGCCTTAGATCTCATTGACAGCGATGTTGCTATTAAATGTGGGTTCACAGTTTACATTCTCATTCATCCTATTCAAGTATCAGCAATTGATAATTCTCCCCTCATTCAAACTTATGTTACTTCTAAGACTGAGAATTTGTGCACAAGAGTGGGAGCATTAGGCCGGAGTCACATTAGCGAGAAACACAGACGAGTGCTATGTGATAAAAAAATCGCATAGCACTCAGACCAATGTTAATCTACGGGACAGCTCCCATTATCCGTAGTTTTCTCGACCGTATTATACGTGCAGAGGAAATCGCAGCATGCTGTGATTGTCACTGTATTATGCCCGAAATATGCCAATGAAAGTCTATGGGTGCAAGAAAAACTCACACACCACATGGACCATCAGTGTGACTTGCGATAAATACTCACCAGTGTCCTATAGAAAAACCGGCAATTCAGTGCTGTGTAATGTAAAATCACACTGACAGCTTACAATAGAATAGATAAAATAAATGTCTACACATAGTATAGGTAAAAACACTGCTCAAAAAAATAAAGGGAACCCTTAAACAACAGAATATAACTCCAAGTAAATCAAACTTCTGTGAAATCAAAATGTCCACTTAGGAAGCAACACTGTTTGACAATCAATTTCATATGCTGCTGTGCAAATGGAATAGACAACAGATGGAAATTATTGGCAATTATCAAGACACACTCAATAAAGGAGTGGTTCTGCAGGTGGGGACCACAGACCACATCTCAGTACCAATTCTTTCTGGCTCATGTTTTGGTCACTTTTGAATGTTAGTTGTGCTTTCACACTCGTGGTAGTATGAGACAGACTCTACAACCCACACAAGTGGCTCAGGTAGTGAAGCTCATCGAGGTTGGCACATCAATGCGAGCTGTGGCAAGAAGGTTTGCTGTGTCTGTCAGCCTAGTGTCCAGAGGCTGGAGGCGCTACCAAGAGACAGGCCAGTTGTTATGATAAGGTAATTCAGTACCACAATGGACATAGAGGTCAGAGCACATACAGTGACCTGACAATAACCCAAAAACATAGAACGAGCTCTGAGACGTGGGAACTCTGCTGACCGCAATCCCTAATCCTCTCCAACCACACTAGAGGCAGCCGTGGATTGCGCCTAACGCTCCCTATGCAACTCGGCACAGCCTGAGAAACTAGCTAGCCTGAAGATAGAAAATAAGCCTAATTGCCTCAGAGAAATACCCCAAAGGAAAAGGCAGCCCCCACATATAATGACTGTGAGTAAGATGAAAAGACAAACGTAGAGATTAAATAGATTTAGCAAAGTGAGGCCCGACTTTCTGAACAGAGCGAGGATAGGACAGGTAACTTTGCGGTCAACACAAAACCCTACAAAACCACGCAAAGGGGGCAAAAAGACCCTCCGTACCGAACTAACGGCACGGAGGTACACCCTCTGCGTCCCAGAGCTTCCAGCAAGCAGGAAAAAACAAATAGACAAGCTGGACAGAAAAAAAACAGCAAACAAAATAGCAAAGCAGAACTTAGCTATGCAGAGCAGCAGGCCACAGGAACGATCCAGGAGGAAACAGGTCCAATACTAGAACATTGACTGGAGGCCAGGATCAAAGCACTAGGTGGAGTTAAATAGAGCAGCACCTAACGACTTCACCACATCACCTGAGGAAGGAAACTCAGAAGCCGCAGTACCACTTTCCTCCACCAACGGAAGCTCACAGAGAGAATCAGCCGAAGTACCACTTGTGACCACAGGAGGGAGCTCTGCCACAGAATTCACAACAGTACCCCCCCCCCTTGAGGAGGGGTCACCGAACCCTCACCAGAGCCCCCAGGACGACCAGGATGAGCCATATAAAAGGCACGAACAAGATCGGGAGCATGGACATCAGAGGCAAAGACCCAGGAATTATCTTCCTGAGCATAACCCTTCCACTTAACCAGATACTGGAGTTTCCGTCTTGAAACACGAGAATCCAAAATCTTCTCCACAATATACTCCAACTCCCCCTCCACCAAAACCGGGGCAGGAGGATCAACAGATGGAACCATAGGTGCCACGTATCTCCGCAACAATGACCTATGGAATACGTTATGTATGGAAAAAGATTCTGGAAGGGTCAGACGAAAAGACACAGGATTAAGAACCTCAGAAATCCTATACGGACCAATGAAACGAGGTTTAAACTTAGGAGAGGAAACCTTCATAGGAATATGATGAGAAGATAACCAAACCAAATCCCCAACACGAAGTCGGGGACCCACACGGCGTCTGCGATTAGCGAAACGTTGAGCCTTCTCCTGGGACAAGGTCAAATTGTCCACTACATGAGTCCAAATCTGCTGCAACCTGTCCACCACAGTATCCACACCAGGACAGTCCGAAGACTCAACCTGCCCTGAAGAGAAACGAGGATGGAACCCAGAGTTGCAGAAAAACGGCGAAACCAAGGTAGCCGAGCTGGCCCGATTATTAAGGGCGAAATCAGCCAAAGGCAAAAAGGACACCCAGTCATCCTGATCAGCAGAAACAAAGCATCTCAGATATGTTTCCAAGGTCTGATTGGTTCGTTCGGTCTGGCCATTAGTCTGAGGATAGAAAGCCGAGGAAAAAGACAAGTCAATGCGCATCCTACCACAAAAGGCTCGCCAAAACCTCGAAACAAACTGGGAACCTCTGTCAGAAACAATATTCTCTGGAATGCCATGTAAACGAACCACATGCTGGAAAAACAATGGGACCAAATCAGAGGAGGAAGGCAATTTAGACAAGGGTACCAAATGGACCATCTTAGAGAAGCGATCACAGACCACCCAAATGACTGACATCTTTTGAGAGACGGGAAGATCTGAAATAAAATCCATAGAGATATATGTCCAAGGCCTCTTTGGGACCGGCAAGGGCAAAAGCAACCCACTGGCACGAGAATAGCAGGGCTTAGCCCGAGCACAAATCCCACAGGACTGCACAAAAGTACGCACATCCCGCGACAGAGATGGCCACCAAAAGGATCTAGCCACTAACTCTCTGGTACCAAAGATTCCAGGATGACCAGCCAACACCGAACAATGAACCTCAGAGACAACTTTATTCGTCCACCTATCAGGGACAAACAGTTTCTCCGCTGGGCAACGATCAGGTTTATTAGCCTGAAATTTTTGCAGCACCCGCCGCAAATCAGGGGAGATGGCAGACACAATTACTCCCTCTTTGAGGATACCCGCCGGCTCAGACACACCCGGAGAGTCGGGCACAAAACTCCTAGACAGAGCATCCGCCTTCACATTTTTAGAGCCCGGAAGGTACGAAATCACAAAGTCAAAACGGGCAAAAAACAATGACCAACGAGCTTGTCTAGGATTCAACCGCTTGGCTGACTCGAGATAAGTCAAGTTCTTGTGATCAGTCAAGACCACCACGCGATGCTTAGCTCCTTCAAGCCAATGACGCCACTCCTCGAATGCCCACTTCATGGCCAGCAACTCTCGATTGCCCACATCATAATTTCGCTCAGCAGGCGAAAACTTCCTGGAAAAGAAGGCGCATGGTTTCATCACCGAGCAATCAGAACTTCTCTGCGACAAAACAGCCCCTGCTCCAATCTCAGAAGCATCAACCTCGACCTGGAACAGAAGCGAAACATCTGGTTGACACAACACAGGGGCAGAAGAAAAACGACGCTTCAACTCTTGAAAAGCTTCCACCGCAGCAGAAGACCAATTGACCAAATCAGCACCTTTCTTGGTCAAATCGGTCAATGGTTTAGCAATACTAGAAAAATTGCAGATGAAGCGACGATAAAAATTAGCAAAGCCCAGGAACTTTTGCAGACTTTTCAGAGATGTCGGCTGAGTCCAATTATGGATGGCTTGGACCTTAACAGGGTCCATCTCGATAGTAGAAGGGGAAAAGATGAACCCCAAAAATGAAACCTTCTGAACACCAAAGAGACACTTTGATCCCTTCACAAACAAAGAATTAGCACGCAGGACCTGAAACACCGTTATGACCTGCTTCACATGAGACTCCCAATCATCCGAGAAGATCAAAATGTCATCTAAGTACACAATCAGGAATTTATCCAGGTACTCTCGGAAGATGTCATGCATAAAGGACTGAAACACTGATGGAGCATTGGCAAGTCCGAATGGCATTACTAGATACTCAAAATGACCCTCGAGCGTATTAAATGCAGTTTTCCACTCATTGCCTCGCTTAATACGCACAAGATTATACGCACCACGAAGATCTATCTCGGTGAACCAACTAGCCCCCTTAATCCGAGCAAACAAATCAGATAACAATGGCAAGGGGTACTGAAATTTAACCGTGATCTTATTTAGAAGGCGGTAATCTATACAAGGTCTCAGTGAACCATCCTTCTTGGCTACAAAAATGAACCCTGCTCCTAATGGCGACGATGACGGGCGAATATGCCCCTTCTCCAAAGACTCCTTCACATAACTCCGCATAGCGGCGTGCTCAGGCACAGATAAATTAAACAGTCGACCTTTTGGGAATTTACTACCAGGAATCAAATCGATAGCACAATCACAATCCCTATGCGGAGGTAGGGTATCGGACTTGGGCTCATCAAATAAATCCCGGTAATCAGACAAGAACTCAGGAACCTCAGAAGGGGTGGATGACGAAATAGTCAGAAATGGGACATCACCATGTACCCCCTGACAACCCCAGCTGGACACAGACATGGACCTGCAATCCAATACTGGATTATGGACTTGTAGCCATGGCAACCCCAACACGACCACATCATGCAGATTATGCAACACCAGAAAGCGAATAACCTCCTGATGTGCAGGAGCCATGCACATGGTCAGCTGGGTCCAGTACTGAGGCTTATTCTTGGCCAAAGGCGTAGCATCAATTCCTCTCAATGGAATAGGACACTGCAAGGGCTCCAAGAAAAACCCACAACGCCTAGCATACTCCAAGTCCATCAAATTCAGGGCAGCGCCTGAATCCACAAATGCCATGACAGAATAAGATGACAAAGAGCAGATCAAGGTAACAGACAGAAGAAATTTTGACTGTACCGTACCAATGGTGGCAGACCTAGCGAACCGCTTAGTGCGCTTAGGACAATCAGAGATAGCATGAGTGGAATCACCACAGCAGAAACACAGCCCATTCAGACGTCTGTGTTCTTGCCGTTCAACTCTGGTCAAAGTCCTATCGCACTGCATAGGCTCAGGTTTAAGCTCAGGTAATACCGCCAAATGGTGCACAGATTTACGCTCACGCAAGCGTCGACCGATCTGAATGGCCAAAGACATAGACTCATTCAGACCAGCAGGCATAGGAAATCCCACCATGACATCCTTAAGGGCTTCAGAGAGACCTTTTCTGAAAATAGCTGTGAGCGCACCTTCATTCCACTGAGTGAGTACGGACCACTTTCTAAATTTCTGACAATATACCTCTATTTCATCCTGACCCTGACACAGAGCCAGCAAATTCTTCTCTGCCTGATCCACAGAATTAGGCTCATCGTACAGCAATCCGAGCGCCAGGAAAAATGCATCAATATTACCTAATGCAGGATCTCCTGACGCAAGAGAAAATGCCCAGTCCTGAGGGTCGCCACGCAAAAAAGAAATAACGATCCTAACTTGTTGAACTGGGTCACCAGAGGAGCGAGGTTTCAAAGCCAGAAATAGTTTACAATTATTTTTGAAACTCAGAAATTTAGTTCTATCTCCAAAAAACAAATCAGGAATAGGAATTCTCGGTTCTAACATAGAATTCTGAACCACAAAGTCTTGAATACTTTGTACTCTTGCCGTGAGCTGATCCACACATGAAGACAGACCTTTAATGTCCATTGCTACACCTGTGTCCTGAACCACCCAAATGTCTAGGGGAAAAAAAAGGCAAAACACAGTGCAAAGAAAAAAAAATGGTCTCAGAACTTCTTTTTTCCCTCTATTGGGAATCATTAGTACTTTTGGCCTCCAGTACTCTTATGAAAGGTAATTCAGTACCACAATGGACATAGAGATCAGCGCACATACAGTGACCTGGCAATAACCCAAAAAACATGAACGAGCTCTGAGACGTGGGAACTCTGTTGACCGCAATCCCTAATCCTCTCCAACCACACTAAAGGCAGCCGTGGATTGCGCCTAACGCTCCCTATGCAACTCGGCATGGCCTGAGAAACTAGCTAGCCTGAAGATAGAAAATAAGCCTACCTTGCCTCAGAGAAATACCCCAAAGGAAAAGGCAGCCCCCACATATAATGACTGTGAGTTAAGATGAAAAGACAAACGTAGAGATGAAATAGATTTAGCAAAGTGAGGCCCAACTTTCTGAACAGAGCGAGGATAGGAAAGGTAACTTTGCGGTCAACACAAAACCCTACAAAAACCACGCAAAGAGGGCAAAAAGACCCTCCGTACCGAACTAACGGCACGGAGTACACCCTCTGCGTCCCAGAGCTTCCAGCAAGCAGAAAAAAACAAATAGACAAGCTGGACAGAAAAAAAACAGCAAACAAATAGCAAAGAGGAACTTAGCTATGCAGAGCTGCAGGCCACAGGAACGATCCAGGAGGAAACAGGTCCAATACTAGAACATTGACTGGAGGCCAGGATCAAAGCACTAGGTGGAGTTAAATAGAGCAGCACCTAATGACTTCACCACATCACCTGAGGAAGGAAACTCAGAAGCCGCAGTACCATTTTCCTCCACCAACGGAAGCTCACAGAGAGAACCAGCCGAAGTACCACTTGTGACCACAGGAGGGAGCTCCGCCACAGAATTCACAACAACAAGGTCTCAGTGAACCATCCTTCTTGGCTACAAAAAAGAACCCTGCTCCTAATGGCGACGATGACGGGCGAATATGCCCCTTCTCCAAGGACTCCTTCACATAACTCCGCATAGCGGCGTGCTCAGGCACAGATAAATTAAACAGTCGACCTTTTGGGAATTTACTACCAGGAATCAAATCGATAGCACAATCACAATCCCTATGCGGAGGTAGGGTATCGGACTTGGGCTCATCAAATACATCCCGGTAATCAGACAAGAACTCTGGAACCTCAGAAGGGGTGGATGACGAAATAGTCAGAAATGGGACATCACCATGTACCCCCTGACAACCCCAGCTGGACACAGACATGGATTTCCACTCTAATACTGGATTATGGACTTGTAGCCATGGCAACCCCAACACGACCACATCATGCAGATTATGCAACACCAGAAAGCGAATAACCTCCTGATGTGCAGGAGCCATGCACATGGTCAGCTGGGTCCAGTACTGAGGCTTATTCTTGGCCAAAGGGGTAGAATCAATTCCTCTCAATAGAATAGGACACTGTAAGGGCTCCAAGAAAAACCCACAATGCCTAGCATACTCCAAGTCCATCAAATTCAGGGCAGCGCCTGAATCCAAAAATGCCATGACAGAATACGATGACAAAGAGCAGATCAAGGTAACGGACAGAAGAAATTTTGACTGTACCGTACCAATGGTGGCAGACCTAGTGAACCGCTTAGTGCGCTTAGGACAATCAGAGATAGCATGAGTGGAATCACCACAGTAGAAACACAGCCCATTCAGACGTCTGTGTTCTTGCCGTTCAACTCTGGTCAAAGTCCTATCGCACTGCATAGGCTCAGGTTTAAGCTCAGGTAATACCGCCAAATGGTGCACAGATTTACGCTCACGCAAGCGTCGACCGATCTGAATGGCCAAAGACATAGACTCATTCAGACCAGCAGCCATAGGAAATCCCACCATGACATCTTTAAGGGCTTCAGAGAGACCTTTTCTGAAAATAGCTGCGAGCGCACCTTCATTCCATTGAGTGAGTACGGACCACTTTCTAAATTTCTGACAATATACCTCTATCTCATCCTGACCCTGACACAGAGCCAGCAAATTTTTCTCTGCCTGATCCACTGAATTAGGTTCATCGTACAGCAATCCGAGAGCCAGAAAAAACGCATCGATATTACTTAATGCAGGATCTCCTGACGCAAGAGAAAATGCCCAGTCCTGAGGGTCGCCACGTAAAAAAGAAATAATGATCCTAACTTGTTGAACTGGGTCACCAGAGGAGCGAGGTT
The DNA here is from genome assembly GCF_032444005.1 of Ranitomeya imitator. NCBI lineage: Eukaryota > Metazoa > Chordata > Amphibia > Anura > Dendrobatidae > Ranitomeya > Ranitomeya imitator. The sequence goes on along the minus strand of NC_091288.1, from coordinate 119,295,165 downwards.
TCAAAGCCAGAAATAGTTTACAATTATTTTTGAAACTCAGAAATTTAGTTCTATCTCCAAAAAACAAATCAGGAATAGGAATTCTCGGTTCTAACATAGAATTCTGAACCACAAAGTCTTGAATATTTTGTACTCTTGCCGTGAGCTGATCCACACATGAAGACAAACCTTTAATGTCCATTGCTACACCTGTGTCCTGAACCACCCAAATGTCTAGGGGAAAAAAAAGGCAAAACACAGTGCAGAGAAAAAAAAATGGTCTCAGAACTTCTTTTTTCCCTCTATTGAGAATCATTAGTACTTTGGGCCTCCAGTACTGTTATGATAAGGTAATTCAGTACCACAATGGACATAGAGGTCAGAGCACATACAGTGACCTGACAATAACCCAAAAACATAGAACGAGCTCTGAGACGTGGGAACTCTGCTGACCGCAATCCCTAATCCTCTCCAACCACACTAGAGGCAGCCGTGGATTGCGCCTAACGCTCCCTATGCAACTCGGCACAGCCTGAGAAACTAGCTAGCCTGAAGATAGAAAATAAGCCTACCGATGCCTCAGAGAAATACCCCAAAGGAAAAGGCAGCCCCCACATATAATGACTGTGAGTAAGATGAAAAGACAAACGTAGAGATGAAATAGATTTAGCAAAGTGAGGCCCGACTTTCTGAACAGAGCGAGGATAGGAAAGGTAACTTTGCGGTCAACACAAAACCCTACAAAAACCACGCAAAGGGGGCAAAAAGACCCTCCGTACCGAACTAACGGCACGGAGGTACACCCTCTGCGTCCCAGAGCTTCCAGCAAGCAGGAAAAAACAAATAGACAAGCTGGACAGAAAAAAAACAGCAAACAAAATAGCAAAGCAGAACTTAGCTATGCAGAGCAGCAGGCCACAGGAACGATCCAGGAGGAAACAGGTCCAATACTAGAACATTGACTGGAGGCCAGGATCAAAGCACTAGGTGGAGTTAAATAGAGCAGCACCTAACGACTTCACCACATCACCTGAGGAAGGAAACTCAGAAGCCGCAGGACCACTTTCCTCCACCAACGGAAGCTCACAGAGAGAATCAGCCGAAGTACCACTTGTGACCACAGGAGGGAGCTCTGCCACAGAATTCACAACAGCCAGTACACCAAGAGATGTGGAGGGGGCTGTAGGAGGGCAACAACTCAGCAGCAGGATCGCTACCTCAGCCTTTGTGCAAAGAGGAACAGGAGGAGCAGTGCCAGAGCCCTGCAAATTGACCTACAGCAGTCCACACATGTGCATGTGTCTGCACAAACGGATAGAAACCGACTCCAGGAGGATGGTCTGAGTGCCCGACGTCCACAGATGGGGGTTATGCTCACAGCCCAATACCTTGCAGGATGCTTGGCAATTGCCACATAATACCAAGATTGTCAAATTCGCCACTGACGCAAATCTTTATTCATTACATAGTGGAATGCGTTGAGAACAATTAAACAAAAATGATCAATGCAAATTATATTTAATATCCCATGGAGGTCTGGATTTGGAATGATACTCAAAATCAAAGCGCAAAATCAAATTACAGGCTGATCCAATTTCAGTGGAAATGCTTCAAGACAAGGAAATGAGGTTCAATAGTGTGTGTGGCCTCCACATGCCTGTATGACCTCCCTATAATGTTGGGCATGCTCCTCATGAGGTGGCAGATGTTTTCCTGAGGGATCTCCTCCCAGACCGGGAGCATCAGTCAACTCCTGGACAATCTGTGCAATGTGGCGTTGGATGGAATGAGACATGATGTCCCAGATGTGCTTGATTGAATTCAGGTCTGGGGAACAGGCAGGCCAGTCCATAACATCAATGCCTTCATCATGCAGGAACTGCTGACAAAATTGTACACCATGAGGCCTAGCATTGTCATGCATCAAAAGGAACCCAAGGCCCATTTCTGTCTAGCACATGGAGGGCTGTGTGGTTCTCCAAAGAAATGCCTCCCCACAGTATGACAGACACACAACCACAGACACACAGGTCATGCTGGAAGATGTTGTAGGCAGCAGAACTTTCTTCACAACATCTCCAAAATTCTCCGTGGTGAAAACAGCATGGGGGCCCGTTTATTTTTGATAACCATACAAAATAAACAAGACAACTGGCATTTGCAGCCCACAGCTATCAGTTTTACCTGCACTTGTCATCAAAAATAGAAGGGACCCAATGTCTTTTTTTTATTATCATCTTTATATGGTTTGCCCGCCAATAACAGCCATGCCAATACGTGACATGGCTCTGACGGGGCCAGCAGTGCCAATACAGGAAAAGTTTGTTGATTGGCAGCAGCCTTTCATCAAGCATTATTCAGGCTGCTGAACCCAAACAGTAACACAGACTTCGGGAGATGTCTGTGTTTGGGGTCCATGCACGGAAACTAGGTGTTTGGTACGGACCCCAAACTTTACCATTCGGGTGTGCCTATCTCTAAGTTAAGACTGATGCTTTATTATGTACTTTGTTCCAGAGCTGAGAGATGAAAATGCAGTCAAAATTCTAAGTGAAGGGGTGGACGTGGGTGCTCTGGGGATTGATCTCAGACAGCGGATTGTGGAAGATCAAGTTGGTGTACCAAAGGGCTCTCCACTTGGCAAGATTTTTGTGCCGTCGTCACTTTGCATGGATCTTTTAAACAAAGTGCATGACTATGTTATGGACATCCTGGTTTCTCATCTATCTGGAGAGCTGATTCCAGGTTCTTTTGTTTGCAATGTGCTTGAAGGGATGTTGATGAGTATGTCCGAAAGTACAGAGTGCCAGGCCCCGACAGGGTTTCCTTTACCTAACTAGGTTATGTCTCAACCTTTGACTCATTTGTCCATGGATTTCATCACAGATTTGCCTAATTCTGGTGGTAATACTGTAGTATGGGTGGTCGTAGACTGTTTAAGCAAGATAGTTTACTTGGTTCCTAGACCAAATTTGCCTACTGTTAGGGCAGTGAGAATCTGGAATTGCTTGCCTGAGGAGGTGGTGATGGCGAACTCAGTCGAGGGGTTCAAGAGAGGCCTGGATGTCTTCCTGGAGCAGAACAATATTGTATCATACAATTATTAGGTTCTGTAGAAGGACCTAGATCTGGGGATTTATTATGATGGAATATAGGCTGAACTGGATGGACAAATGTCTTTTTTCAGCCTTACTAACTATGTTACTATGTTACTATGGCTAAGAGTTTAGCTACATTGTTTATCTGTCATGTCATTAAGTTACATGGTGTTCCTAAAAACATTATTTCCAAAAAAGTGGTTCAGTTTATGGCTAGCTTTTAGCATAGCAGTTGCTCCAGATTAGGAACTAAGGATTTGTTCTCCTCATCCTGAGACTAATGGACAGAGAAAATGAACCACGATTTACAACAATATTTAAGATTTTTTTTTCTATCTAATCAAGAATATTGTGTGGATTTTCGTCCTCTGGCTGAGTTCACTCTCAATAACCGTTTCTCTACTGCTACCGATAACTCACCTTTTTTTGTTGTGTGAGTTTTCATCCAATTTTGGGAATTTTTTCTGTTTTGGCAGTTATGGTTGCGGAGTAGGAAAGATATCCTTCTCAACTAAATAAGGTCTGAAAGAAGAAATTGAAAAGATCTTTTGATAACCTGTGATCAGACCAAGAGAAGTGCAAGTCGAAGACTTAGGAATGCCCCTGTCTTTAAGCTAGGAAATTTTGACTGAATTTCCTCAAAAAATCTTTATCTAAAAGTTCCACCAAGGAAATTTGCTCCTAAGTCTGTTGGTCTGCATTAGGTAATTAAAATAATTATTACTGTGATGGTCAAGCTCCAACTCCCAAGTTGTTTGGAGGCTAAATAATTGCTTACATTCCTCTCTTCTTACAAAAGATTGAGGTGATGCTGGGTCCTCATGACATCATTGAAGTAGATTTGGAAGACGACAAAGACTATGAGGTGGAACGAGTTTTGGGTGCCATATGTGTCAGAGGTTGACTACAGTATCTCGTTAAATAGAAAGATTTAGGTCTGGGGGATTACTCCTGGGTTAAGGTGGAAGATTTGCATAAGATCACCTAGTAAGAGAGTTCTGTCAACGACATCAGCAGTTAGGTATCAGTGGATCCAGTGACCCTCGAAGGAGGGGGGTACTGTCATGTGTCTTAGTACCATTGAGCCAGTACTTTGTGGTCGACTTCTCTCTCCACTGAGCCACAACAGTTACACTTTTTCTCCAGGTATTTATTGTCTGATATCCTTGCTTTAATCGTTTTAGGCTGACATATGCTTTTGTTTATTTATTTGTCTGTTTGTATACTTTCTGCCTGCTGGTGTTTCCTGCTACAGATATTCTCATTTGGACGTCCAGCCATACTGCCGTTGTTAATGCTAATCAATGAAAGACCAGCTAGTATTCATCTTCAGTCTCTGCCATTGGTCAGTGTATAAGTCCATCAAGCTCACAGGTCCATCATTTGCTGTATTGAAATCATGACCTCAGCCAATATCCCTGTAACTAAAATCTCCAACAATCACCACTGTAAAAGCCTCTGTAGCCCCTTTTTTGTTTTTACATACAACCCTTTAACTTCTAGGTAAAGAAAATGTATAAACCATTTTTTATGGATTTATTCAGCTTTGAAGGGACTTTGAGAGGTCTATAATATATTGTAGATTTTTTTCCATCAAAATACTGTTTTAGCACCAAGTTTAGAATTTACAACAGGGGAAGTCAAAGAAAATGGAAACATAGGATTTTTCTGCTAAAGTTTTACTCTAGTCACAAACTTTTAATTCACACAAGGGGTAATATTATGATTGTGTGACAACTCACAAGGGAAAATAGGTATAATACTAAAAAAAAGGCACTGACCCAGTCGATTCCTGTACAGACTAGAGATTCTGGCCACGTCGTACCTAACGGTTCCTACATAGGAAACTATACAACAAACTAAGCTATGCAGCTCTGACCTATGCTGCATGAACCGCCATTGAATGTTTCATGTTTCTCCTAAGGAACTAGAGGGTAAAGCAGAGTGAAATTTACCTACAAAAGGGATTCAGTGCTGAGAAAGATAAAGAACCCTGAGTCAGTTAAAACAAACCTGGAAATACAAAAAGAAAAGATAAGGTACATACAGTTAAGGTACCGTCACACATAACGATATTGTTAACAATATCGTTGCTTTTTGTGATGTAGCAACGATATCGTTAACCAAATCGTTATGCGTGACAGCGACAAACGATCAGGCCCCTGCTGGGAGATCGTTGGTCGCTGGAGAAAGTCCAGGACTTTATTTCGTCCCTGGATCACCCGCTGACATCGCTGAATCGGCGTGTGTGACGCCAATTCAGCAATGTCTTCACTGGTAACCAGGGTAAACATCGGGTTACTAAGCGCCGGGCCGCGCTTAGTAACCCGATGTTTACCCTGGTTACCATGGTAAATGTAAAAAAAAACACTACATACAGTACTTACATTCCGGTGTCTGGTCACGTCCCTCGCCTTCAGCTTCCCTGCACTGACTGTGAGCGCTGGCTGGCTGTAAAGCAGAGCACAGCGGTGACGTCAACGCCGGCGCTCAGTCAGTGCGGTTACCCGGGGACTTCGGCATCGTTGGTCTGTGTGACAGCTCTCCTGCGACCAAACAGCGACGCTGCAGCGATCGACATCGTTGTCTGTATCGCTGCAGCGTCGCTAAATGTGACGGTACCTATAGTGAGTATGCCGCCTACATCCTAAACAAGCAACAGAAGATAGATGCACAGTGAAAAGTATCATCAGCAATGAGATAAACCCTAGCTTGATTTACTTTTTTTAACCCCTTCATGACCCAGCCTATTTTGACCTTAAAGACCTTGCCGTTTTTTGCAATTCTGACCAGTGTCCCTTTATGAGGTAATAACTCAGGAACGCTTCAACGGATCCTAGCGGTTCTGAGATTGTTTTTTCGTGACATATTGGGCTTCATGTTAGTGGTAAATTTAGGTCAATAATTTCTGCGTTTATTTGTGATAAAAACGGAAATTTGGCGAAAATTTTGAAAATTTTGCAATTTTCACATTTTGAATTTTTATTCTGTTAAACCAGAGAGTTATATGACACAAAATAGTTAATAAATAACATTTCCCACATGTATACTTTACATCAGCACAATTTTGGAAACAACATTTTTTTTGCTAGGAATTTATAAGGGTTAAAATTTGACCAGCGATTTCTCTTTTTTACAACGAAATTTACAAAACCATTTTTTTTAGGGACCACCTCACATTTGAAGTCAGTTTGAGGGGTCTATATGGTTGAAAATACCCAAAAGTGACACCATTCTAAAAAATGCACCCCTCAAGGTACTCAAAACCACTTTCAAGAAGTTTATTAACCCTTCAGGTACTTCACAGCAGCAGAAGCAACATGGAAGGAAAAAATGAACATTTAACTTTTTAGTCACAAAAATTATCTTTTAGCAACAATTTTTTTATTTTCCCAATGGTAAAAGGAGAAACTGAACCACGAAAGTTGTTGTGCAATTTGTCCTGAGTACGCTGATACCTCATATGTGGGGGTAAACCACTGTTTGGGCGCACGGCAGGGCTTGGAAGGGAAGGAGCGCCATTTGACTTTTTGAATGAAAAATTGGCTCCACTCTTTAGCGGACACCATGTCACGTTTGGAGAGCCCCCGTGTGCCTAAAAATTGGAGCTCCCCCACAAGTGACCCCATTTTGAAAACTAGACGCCCCAAGGAACTTATCTAGATGCCTAGTGAGCACTTTGAACCCCCAGGTGCTTCACAAATTGATCCGTAAAAATGAAAAAGTACTTTTTTTTCACAAAAAAATTATTTTAGCCTCAATTTTTTCATTTTCACATGGGCAACAGGATAAAATGGATCCTAAAATTTGTTGGGCAATTTCTCCTGAGTACACCAATACCTCACATGTGGGGGTAAACCACTGTTTGGGCACATGGTAAGGCTCGGAAGGGAAGGAGCGCCATTTGACTTTTTGAATGAAAAATTATCTCCATCGTTAGCGGACACCATGTCGCGTTTGGAGAGCCCCTGTGTGCTTAAACATTGGAGCTCCCCCACAAGTGACCCCATTTTGGAAACTAGACCCCCCAAGGAACTTATCTAGATGCATATTGAGCACTTTAAACCCCCAGGTGCTTCACAGAAGTTTATAACGCAGAGCCATGAAAATAAAAAATAATTTTTCTTTCCTCAAAAATGATTTTTTAGCCTGGAATTTCCTATTTTTCCAAGGGTAATAGGAGAAATTGGACCGCAAATGTTGTTGTCCAGTTTGTCCTGAGTACGCTGATACCCCATATGTGGGGGTAAACCACTGTTTGGGCGCACGGCAGGGCTCGGAAGGGAAGGCACGCCATTTGGCTTTTTAAATGGAAAATTAGCTCCAATCATTAGCGGACACCATGTCACGTTTGGAGAGCCCCTGAGTCCCCCACAAATGACCCCATTTTGGAAACTAGACCCCCAAAGGAACTAATCTAGATGTGTGGTGAGGACTTTGAACCCCCAAGTGCTTCACAGAAGTTTATAACGCAGAGCCATGAAAATAAAAAATAAAAATTATTTTCTCAAAAATGATCTTTTAGCCTGCGATTTTTTATTTTCCCAAGGGTAACAGGAGAAATTTGACACCAAAAGTTGTTGTCCAGTTTCTCCTGAGTACGCTGATACCCCATGTGTGGGGGTAAACTACTGTTTAGGCACACGTCGGGGCTCAGAAGGGAAGTAGTGACTTTTGAAATGCAGACTTTGATGGAATGGTCTGCGGGCGTCACGTTGCGTTTGCAGAGCCCCTGATGTGGCTAAACAGTAGAAACCCCCCACAAGTGATGCCATTTTGGAAACTAGACCCCGAAAGGAACTTATATAGATGTGTGGTGAGCACTTTGAACCCCCAAGTGCTTCACAGAAGTTTATAATGCAGAGCCGTGAAAATAATAAATACGTTTTCTTTCCTCAAAAATAATTATTTAGCCCAGAATTTTTTAATTTTCCCAAGGGTAACAGGAGAAATTTGACCCCAATATTTGTTGTCCAGTTTCTCCTGAGTACGGTGATATCCCATATGTGGGGGTAATCTACTGTTTGGGCACATGCCGGGGCTCGGAAGTGAAGTAGTGACGTTTTGAAATGCAGACTTTGATGGAATGCTCTGCGGGCGTCACGTTGCGTTTGCAGAGCCCCTGATGTGGCTAAACAGTAGAAACCCCCCACAAGTGATGCCATTTTGGAAACTAGACCCCGAAAGGAACTTATATAGATGTGTGGTGAGCACTTTGAACCCCCAAGTGCTTCACAGAAGTTTATAATGCAGAGCCGTGAAAATAATAAATACGTTTTCTTTCCTCAAAAATAATTATTTAGCCCAGAATTTTTTATTTACCCAAGGGTTACAGGAGAAATTGGACCCCAAAATTTGTTGTCCAGTTTCTCCTGAGTACACTGATACCCCATGTGTGGGGGTAAACTACTGTTTGGGCACACGTCGGGGCTCAGAAAGGAAGTAGTGACTTTTGAAATGCAGACTTTGATGGAATGGTCTGCGGGCGTCATGTTGCGTTTGCAGAGCCCCTGGTGTGCCTAAACAGTAGAAAGACCCCACAAGTGACCCCATTTTAGAAACTAGACCCCCCAAAGAACTTATCTAGATATATGGTGAGCACTTTGAACCCCCAAGTGCTTCACAGACGTTTACAACGCAGAGCCGTGAAAATAAAAAATCATTTTTCTTTCCTCAAAAATGATGTTTTAGCAAGCATTTTTTTATTTTCACAAGGGTAACAGGATAAATTGGACCCCAGTAATTGTTGCGCAGTTTGTCCTGAGTACACTGGTGCCCCATATGTGGGGGTAAACCACTGTTTGGGCGCACGTCGGGGCTCGGAAGTGAGGGAGCACCATTTGACTTTTTGAATACAAGATTGGCTGGAATCAATGGTGGCGCCATGTTGCGTTTGGAGACCCCTGATGTGCCTAAACAGTGGAAACCCCTCAATTCTACCTCCAACACTAACCCTCCCACACCCCTAACCCCAATCCCAACTGTAGCCATAACCCTAACCACAACCCTAACCACAACCCTAATTCCAACCCTAACCCTAAGGCTATGTGCTCACGTTGCGGATTCGTGTGAGATTTTTCAGCATCATTTTTGAAAAATCCGCGGGTAAAAGGCACTGCGTTTTACGTGCGTATTTACCGCGGATTTCCAGCGTTTTTTGTGCGGATTTCACCTGTGGATTCCTATTGAGGAACAGGTGTAAAACGCTGCGGAATCCGCACAAAGAATTGACATGCTGCGGAAAATACAACGCAGCGTTTCCGCGCTGTATTTTCCGCACCATGGGCACAGCGGATTTGGTTTTCCATAGGTTTACATGGTACTGTAAACCTGATGGAACACTGCTGCGAATCCGCAGCAGCCAATCCGCTGCGGATCCGCAGCCAAATCCGCACCGTGTGCACATAGCCTAATTCTAAAGGTATGTGCACACGCTGCGGAAAACGCTGCGGATCCGCAGCAGTTTCCCATGAGCTTACAGTTCAATGTAAACCTATGGGAAACAAAAATCGCTGTACACATGCACGGAAACGCAGCGGTTTACATTCTGCAGCATGTTGCTTGTTTCTGCGGATTCCGCAGCGATTTTACAACTGCTCCAATAGAAAATCTCAGTTGTAAAACCGCAGTGACATGCGCAGAAAAACCGCGATAAATCCGCAGCGGTTTAGCACTGCGGATTTATCAAATCCGCAGCGGAAAAATCCGCAGAGGAACAGAATACGTGTGCACATACCGAAACCCTAACCCTAGCTCTAACCGTAACCCTAGCCCTAACCCTAGCCCTAGCCCCAACCCTAGCCCTAACCCTAACCCTATTCTAACCTTAGTGGAAAAAAAAAAATTCTTTATTTTTTTTTATTGTCCCTACCTATGGGGGTGACAAAGGGGGGTCATGTATTATTTTTTTTTATTTTGATCACTGTGATAGATTATATCTCAGTGATCAAAATGCACTTTGGAACTAATCTGCCGGCCGGCAGATTCGGCGGGCGCACTGCGCATGCGCCCGCCATTTTGGAAGATGGCGGCGCCCAGGGAGAAGACGGACGGACCCCGGCAGGATCGGTAAGTATGATGGGGTGGGGGGGAGCACGAAGGGTGATCGGAGCATGGGGGGTGGATCGGAGCGCGGGGGTGGAACGGAGCACGGGGGGGTGGAACGGAGCACGGGGGGGTGGATCGGAGCACGGGGGGGTGGATGATGCACGGGGGGTGGATCGGAGTGCAGGGGGGTTGGATCGGAGCACGGGGGGAGCGGAGCACAGGACGGAGCGGTGCATAGCACTGATCGGAGGACTGGGGGGGGGCGATCGGTGGGGTGGGGTGGGGGCACATTAGTGTTTCCAGCCATGGCCGATGATATTGCAGCATCGGCCATGGCTGGATTGTAATATTTCACCAGTTATAATAGGTGAAATATTACAAATCGCTCTGATTGGCAGTTTCACTTTCAACAGCCAATCAGAGCGATCGTAGCCACGGGGGGGTGAAGCCACCCCCCCTGGGCTAAACTACCACTCCCCCTGTCCCTGCAGATCGGGTGAAATGGGAGTTAACCCTTTCACCGGATCTGCAGGGACGCGATCTTTCCATGACGCCACATAGGCGTCATGGGTCGGATTGGCACCGACTTTCATGACGCCTACGTGGCGTCATGGGTCGGGAAGGGGTTAAAATATAAAATACTTCAAAATGGAAAAATGGAGAAAACTCCTCAGTTTACTGTAGTATAATTGTATGGGCCAGTTCATGAAAAAAAAGTGAATCTCTATTGAATCTGGTTATGCAGAGGCAATGCAGATTATTGGAAATGTCATTGTCCACAAAAATCTTGGCAAAAGTAACAACAATAAAATTTTAATTTGCTTACACTGTAAAAAAAAATATGCTCAGACAGGGAGAGCAAAAACACTTAAAGGGGTAATTCCATCTCTACGATTCGATCCAATATGTAGCAGCTGTAATAATAGGAGGAGCCTGGAAAATTACTTTTCTGTGACTTGTTCAAAGATGGACAATGAATTTGAAATATGAACCCACATAGGTTTTATTTGTGGAAGTTTATCATCAGAAACATACTACTTGGACAGGCTTACTGTGTATTAGAGGAAAAGAGCAGTATATAAAATATCCATGACGGTGTGTTAAGTGAAAGTATCCTGTTTATATAAGATAGGGCTTTCCATACTGCCAAGTTTGCTGGAAAACAGGAAAACAAGCTGCAGGCTGTAGCTTTGCCTGTCGTCTTAATCTGGCCTGGTAAATGCATAAGTCTTGTTGAGTAGCAGACGGAATTCCTTATCAATAGAAAAGAGCTTTATGTTTAAAAACTAAACTTAATCCATCAAAGAACTTTTATTTCTTATCCTAGAGCGGGCAGAGAAATGTTATAAATTTATGTCTGTGAAAAATTGCTTAAGAGTATTAGAAGTTCTTATAAGTATTTCAGTTTTTTTCAGTACCGAAATAAAGTATGTCAACTCAAGCTGTAAGTTTATCAATAAAAATTATTATTTTCGGAGTTTTGAAATCAGAGTTATAGTACGTGAAAAATTCAATAAGTTAAGTAGTCCAAAAAAGGTCCCATAGAACATAGTCAAGCCTCAAAATCATATATGATAAAAAAAAGTAATGCATTCAGTCTTTGGTGTCAAAGATGCTCGTTATCTCACTCCAGATAACTACCGTAATTTAATGCAATACAAGTTATCCCACTCAGGATACTTTACATTCAGATGGGGTTTTGTTCCTATTCCTCACAGGGTTTTTTCAGGTTTCTATTGTAATTTAATTGCTGTATGTTCCATTCACATCATTTTGTCACTACACGACACTAATATTTTCTATATTTACTTTCATCAATTCTTTGGATAGATCTTAGTTCACTGGTCCTCTGTCATTACAGATATTTTGATTTCAAAGCACAGCATATGTATTATCTGTCACCTGGGTAGAAGGGATTGTATGTCCCAAACTCCCTTTTTGATTTTATTAATTTTATTATATGTATTACTTTATGTTATCAATAAAGATTGTTTATTACAGAAGCAAAGAGTGGGGGAAACAATATGCAACTACAGGTGTTTCACAAAATTAGAATATCATCAAAAAGTTAATTTATTTCAGTTCTTCAATACAAAAAGTGAAACTCATATACTATATAGAGTCATTACAAACAGAGTGATCTATTTCAAGTGTTTATTTCTGTAAATGTTGAGGATTATGGCTTACAGACAGTGAAAATCCAAAAGTCATTACCTCAGTAAATTAAAATATTGTTAGGGTTGGCGGAACGCACCAAATATATTTATTAAGTGAGATCGGTGCGTTCGCAACCCGGGATCCACCGTGCAGGAAAGAACCTGCTGCTAAGTGAATGGCGGCACTATATGGCGGTATGAACCAGCTCTGTTAGCTTCACAGAGCAGCCGAGAAGGCAAGGCTCTGTGCCCTGTTAGACTTTCACAGAGGCACAGGCTAACCACCCAAATGAGAGCAGTCAGTGGTCATGCATGCACACAAAACTCCTCGCCGAAGGTGCCAGCATTCTAGGTGCTTATTTCAGCCGGGTCCCTGAACACACACAAACACAAACTCCTCGCCGGAGGTGCCAGCATTCTAGGGGCTTATTTCAGCCGGGTCCCTGAACACATGCAAATACATGACCACACTGGCGCAAAGCACAAAACATAAGAAGATACTAGCGCATGGCTGTGCGGCCATGCAAGCCTTAAATAGCTGCAGCACGTATAGGACCTTTCAAAGAAGGACCAATGGAATTGCTGCAGTACCTGAGCATGTGACCCTAGATCTCCACTGAGAGATCTTGCCCTGGGCATGCTCAGTGTGCGAAGCAGAACTTAGTCCTAGCACCTACAGGACCTTCCGTGAGAAGGACCATTGGAAGTCGCTGCAGTACCTGAGCATGTGACCCTAGATCTCCACTGAGAGATCTTGTCCTGGGCATGCTCAGTGTGTGCAAAGTAGGACTTAGTCTCAGAAAAGCCTGCTCACCGTAGATCAGTGCAGGGTACAAAAGCAGAGCCTGGAGAGGCAGTAGTAACCCTATGCACAGAATCAGTCTTAGTGAGACGCTGGGAGCGACGTCTCTGCTGAGCAGGCTCCACTGCGGCCGATGCAGAATGGGAGACCGCAGCAGACACGGATCGAGATTCCCCCTGTGCAGCAGAGGAAACTCGACTCCTAACAAATATTTACCAAAAAACACCTGCAAAGACTTCCTAAGCATTTAAACGTTTCCCTTAGTATGTTTCAGTAGGATCCACTGTCATGGGAAAGACTGCTGACTTGATAGATGTCCAGAAGGCAGTCATTGACACTCTCCACAAGGAGGGTAAGCCACAAAAGGACATTGCTAAAGATGCTGGCTGCTCACAGAGTGATGTATCCAAGCATATTAATGAAAAGTTGAGTGGAAGGAAAAAGTGTTGTAGAAAAAGGTGTACAGGCAACCAGGATAACCGCAGCCTTGAAAAGATTGTTAAGAAAAGGCCACTCAAAAATTTTGGGAAGATTCACAAGGAGTGGACTGCTGCTGGAGTCATTGCTTCAAGAGCCACGACACACAGAGGTATCCAGGACATGGGCTATAAGTGTCACATTCCTTGTGTCAAGTAAATAAGGCAGCATACTGCAGCGCTAAAACATGTAAACTTGAAAACACAAAATTTGAACTGCATTACTGCACTAGAAATATGAAAAATGAGAGCTTTTAGCGCGTAAAAATGGCCAATTTTATGTGTACCTGGTAGCCCCTTTACGGCATCTCTCTTATACCAGGTCCTAAACTTGCCTTACATCCCTGAGAATAAACGTCTCCATCTGAATGGGTGCATGTGAAACCTCTTCTTAGACTAAAATTCTCTCTCTCTGTGGAGGGGTATTGGACCTGCTGTAATTGAAACACCTGAAGCTAGGAGGCGGAGTGCACGATCAGAAGGCTAAAGAATACCTTTCGAAAACCTGACCGGCACATCCAAACATAGACTAAGTGTGAACAGGTGCTGAACCTAGAGTCGCCAACTCATATATAGTTAAGTAAATAAGGCAGCACACTGCAGCGCTAAAACATTCTGATCGTGCACTCCGCCTCCTAGCTTCAGGTGTTTTAATTACAGCAGGTCCAATACCCCTCCACAGAGAGAGAGAATTTTAGTCTAAGAAGAGGTTTCACATGCACCCATTCAGATGGAGACGTTTATTCTCAGCGAGGTAAGGCAAGTTTAGGACCTGGTGTTTCGTGTTTTCAAGTTTACATGTTTTAGCGCTGCAGTGTGCTGCCTTATTTACTTAACTATATACGAGTTGGCGACTCTAGGTTCAGCACCTGTTCACACTTAGTCTATGTTTGGATGTGCCGGTCAGGTTTTTGAAATACATTCCTTGTGTCAAGCCACTCATGACCAATAGACAACGCCAGAAGCGTCTTGCCAAGGAGAAATAGAACTCGACTGTTGCTCAGTGGTCCAAGGTGTTGTTTTCAGATGAAAGTAAATTTTGCATTTCATTTGGAAATCAAGGTCCCAGAGTCTGGAGGAAAAGTGGAGAGGCCACAATCCAAGCTGCTTGTCAGTGATGGTTTGGGGAGCCATGTCATCTGCTGCTGTAGGTCCACTGCGTTTTATCAAGACCAAAGTCAGAGCAGTCATCTTTCAAGAAATTTTAGAGCACTTCATACTTCCCTCTGCCAACAAGCTTTTTGGTAATGGAAATTTAATTCTCCAGCAGGATTTGGCACCTGTCCACACTGCCGAAAGTACCAATACCTGGTTTAAAAACAACAGTATCACTGTGCTTGATTGGCAAGCAACCTCGCCTGACCTTAACCCCAGATAATCTATGGGGTATTGTCAATAAGAAGATGAGAGTCACCAGACCCAACAACGAAGACGAGCTGAAGGCTGCTATCAAAGCAACCTTTGCTTCCATAACACCTCAGCAGTGCCACAGGCTGATCGCCTCCATGCCGTGCCGCATTGATGCAGTAATTGATGCAAAAGGAGCCATGACCAAGTACTGAGTGCATTTACTGTACATTTCAGTAGGCCAACATTTCCGATTTTAAAATCATTTTTCAACCTGGTGTTATAAAGTATTCCAATTTACTGAGATAATGACTTTGGGGTTTTCTTTAGCTATACTGTAAGCATAATCATCAACATTAACAGAAATAAACACTTGAAATAGATCACTCTGTTTGTAATGACTCTATATAATATGATTTTCACTTTTTGTATTGCAGAACTGAAAGAAGTTACATTTTTAATGATATTCAAATTTTGTGAGAAGCACCCGTATATGCAGATGGGTAAGAAATTGGTAAATGACAGGAAACAGAGAATCGTCATAAATGGTACATTCTCTAAATGGGATATAGTCAGTAGTGGGGGACCGCAGGTATTTATGCTAGGACCGATTCTTTTTAACCTCTTTATTCATGAACTTGTGGATGAGATTGAGAGTAAAGTGTCAGTTTTTGCTGATGACACCAAACCATGTAGGATATTAAAATCTGACTTTAACGTTACAATGTTGCAAAAAGATCTGGATAAGATGTCTGATGGGCAAACACTTGGCAAATGAGGTTCATTGTAAATAAATGTAGCGTAATGCACTTATGACGGAGTAATCCTATTGCTGTATATACATTAAATGGGAGTATACTCGGGATTGCAGAACAGGAGAAGGACTTGTATTTTCTGGTTACAAGTAAGCTGAGCAGCAGTACTCAATGTCAAGCAGCAGCCGCAAATGCAAACAAGATTTTAGGATGTATAAAAAGAGAGATAAAATCCTGCGATACAAACATATTATTACCACTTTATAAATCACTGGTGATGCCAAATCTAGAATATGGGATCTATTTTTGGGCTTCACATTTTAAAAAGGATATTCGGAAGTTATAGTTATAGTCAGTTCAAAAGTGAGCATGGTTTGGAAGGCCTCTCATATGATGAGAGTTTGGAAAAGTTCTGCTTGCTTAGCTTAGAAAAAAGACATCTCAGGCGAGATCTCATTTACATGTATAAATATATGTGGGGTCAGTACAAAGGACATGCACATGAATTATTCTTTCCAAGAACCATACTAAGGACCAAGGGCACTCATTACTGGTAGAAGAAAGGTGATTCCGGCAACTAAATAGGAAAGGGTTCTTTACAGTTAGAGTAGTCAGACTGTGGAATGCCCACACATTACATTGAGGGTTATAGTTAAATTAGTGACAAAATGTACAATTGGTGGAAAAAGGTTGAACTTGATGGACCTAGGTCTTTTTTCAACCTATGTATCTATTTCACTTGGGCTTCTTTGCTTCTAACTTTGTTTGGATGTACTAATTTGTCAGAAGTGCTCATATATTTTGGCCCTTTATAGGTTTTCTTTGCATTAAGTAGAGTAGCTATTAGAGTAAATCATTTTAAATTCAAACTTGTCGGTTTTGTCTTTACTCATTGAGACTGAATAACCCCACATTTGATAACCTGTCTTAGTATTGCAATTCACCCATTTCCCTTCAAGCACCATTTTTTTTATCAGCCCTGGAGTGGTGCTACTAAACTAGGGTCCTTGTCCCCTATCTTATACCAGCCGCTGTCCTCATTTTTTTGGTGCCACTTTGGTCTCATGGCGCCATTTTGTGACGCAACTTCTGACTGGCCGAAAGTCAGATGTTACATCAGAATCTCTCAGTACAAGTGTATGAGAGCTAGAATGAGGCTCTTATAGCGTTATTGTCACACTTGCACCCTGACTGGTTGGTGTGAGTGTGGGGGAGTGGCACCACTGTCCACAAACCAGACTACCCTGACTAAGCAGCTATATTGGTGTTCACTGGAGCCTCTGATGGTGAGGTCAGGCTTGTGTGGCAGGTAGTTGCCAGGTACCACTCCAGGGTGGTGTCTGGCTGTGGCTGCTGATCCCACTGGGGGATGTAACACTAGCAGGCAGGTGGGCATGGCTGAGACACTGGCAGGCAGGTGGGCATGGCTGAGACACTGGCACGCAGGCGGGCATATCTAGACACTGGCAGGCATGGCTGATACACTGTCAGGGGGGCTGTTGTGAATTCTGCTTTTGGGCTCCCTCCGGTGGTTGTAGGTGGTAATGCAGTTGTCCCTGGGCTGCAGTCCTGGACAGGTGTATCTACTGATTGCAATTCTGACTGGGGTATTTAGGTTTGCAGGACTCATTAGTCCTTGCCAGTTGCCAATGTTTCTTGGAAGGTGCTGGACCTCTGTCTGGCTTCTCCTGCTTAGCTGCCAATTCAGCAAAGATAAGTGTCTTTTTTCTTTTTCTATGGCACACTTGCTGTGTGCTTGTTTTTTGATTGTATTCCTGCTCTGAATGTAGGATTCTCTGGAGTTGCAGATATACGTTCCACGTCTTTAGTTAGATGGAAGAATTTTTGTATAATCTGCTGTGGATATTTTTGGAAGGGTTTTAATACTGACCGCACAGTACTCTGTCCTATCCTTTCCTATTTTAGCTAGAGTGGCCTCTTGTGCTAAATCCTGTTTTCTGCCTGTGTGTGTCTTTCCTCTCCTACTCACAGCCAATATTTGTGGGGGGCTGCCTATCCTTTGGGGTTCTGCTCTGAGGCAAGGTAGAATTCCTATTTCCATCTTTAGGGGTATTTAGTCCTCCGGCCGTGATGAGGTGTCTAGGGTTTGTTAGGTACACCCCACGGCTACTTCTAGTTGCGGTGTTAAGATCAGGATTTGCGGTCAGTACAGTTACCACCTACTCCAGTGAAAGTTTTCATGCTGCTCCAAGGTCACCGGATTATAACAGGGGGCCCAGCTGAGACACTGGCAGACGGGCACGGCTGAGACACTGGCAGGCGGGCACGGCTGAGACACTGGCAGGCGGACACGGCTGAGACACTGGCAAGCGGGCACAGCTGGGACAGAAGGGACATGGACTGACTCAGAAGGCACAGGAAAGTGGGCAGGTGTGAGTGATATATGGGAACAGGTAGAGACCAGTACACACTGGAGGAGCAGGGACTGATTCGGGAAGAACAGGAACACGGACAGGTGTGAGTGGTATATGGGAACAGGTTGGGACCTGTGCAGACTGGAGGACCAGGGACTGATTCAGGGAGGAAAGGAGCACAGACAGGTATGAGATATATGGGAACAGGTAGGAACCTGTTCAGACAGTAAGGACAAAGGCCCATGAGGTGTGGCACGAGAGCAGAGCAGAAACGCAAGGAACGGAGCAAGGCAAAACCTCAAGGATCAGAGCAAGGCAGAACCGCAAGGAGCGGATCAGGGCAGAACAGCAAGGAGCAGAGCAGGGCAGAACCACAAGGAGCAGAGCAAGGCAGAACCGCAAGGAGCAAAGCAGCGGAGCGGAGCCACAGAGCGAGGGCAGAGTGGAGCCGCAGAGAAAGAGCAAAGCGGAGCCACAGAGCAGAGCCACAGAGCGCAGAGTGGAGCCACAGTGCGAGAGAAGTGCTGCAAGATGAGCAGCAGAGCAGAACAGGGCAGAGCAAGAAGGAGCGAACACAAGGGAAAACACAGCGGAATAGGAAAGGCTACTGACAGGGATACGAACGGACACAGGAATAGGACTAAGTTCAGACAGGGAACGGAACAAGGCAAGGAACAAGGAATCAGACCAGGGTCCAAAGCTCCACTGGGTAGCTGACACAAGAGACTCAGGTACAGGCCAGGGTACAAAGCCCCCTTGGGTGGCTGACACAAGAGTAATAGCAGGACAGGGCCTGGCACCTCAGCAGTAAGACACTGACTAAGGAAGTAAGTTGCTCAGGCATTCCCCTAGGGGTGGGAATGCCTTAAGTACTTGGGGCCTCTTGGCAATTGGCTGGGGACACCTTAGGAAGGTGCACATTAACACTACAAGAATCTGGAAGTGCCAGGGCCGCCACCCATAGCACACAGCCAGGAAGAAAGCAAAGAGCAGGCAGGAGGCATGAGGAACACAGCATGGAGCCAGCAGCAGACAGAACTCACAGCATGACCCAGAATAGTGAGTAAGTTGGTGTATAAGGCAGGTGGGGAATTGGAGGCCATGCAGTGATCACAAATTGCAGAAGACTGACAGGAACGGCGGTGGTAGACAGTGAAGATGGCAGTATCAGAATCAATGTAGGATTCAGGGTAGGGACAAGTGGTAGGCAGGATAGGTACCTGCCTTGGGCACTATCTCCTGCCTCCCCGAGGTAGGCACACTCTAAAAAGAAAATACTGAAGATCCTCAATGCCTGTGGATGCTTGGCACCTAAACTGTGCACAGTATTAAAAGTTTAGCTGCACTGATGACTTGTATAAAGCCAAAACCATATACTCCTTTTTTTTTTGTTTGAATTCTTTATTTTAGGTTTATCATAAGAAAGATACAGACATGTTGTAGGCATATACATAGTACACAGCAATACCTATCTAGCCAACATGTCAGAAAAAGAGTAGGGAGGAGAAGGGGAGGGGGTAACACAGAAAAAGTGAGGGAGGGAAGGGGAGAATAAGGGGAGTATGGTTTGATTCATATAAATGAGAGGGAAGAAGAAACAACTAGGTATAACATGAACCATAATAGGCACACATATTTAAATAATGAAACATATATCAAATCTTGCATAATCTCCAGAAAACCTATGAGGAAGGACTAGAAACATTTGTATAATTATGTTGAGTAAGGGAATTTATAATGAGTAAGGGGATTTATAATGTGGGAGGAGCAACAGGAAGGTAGACCTCAACTGTAGCCTATACCTACTTATGTAAAAAACCTTATATTGAAACTCTAGATTGTAGCTGTTTCCATAGGACTTACAGGGACACTGTCACCTGAATTTGGAGGGAACAATCTTCAGCCATGGAGGCGGGGTTTTTGGGTGTTTGATTCACCCTTTCCTTACCCGCTGGCTGCATGCTGGCTGCAATATTGGATTGAAGTTCATTCTCTGTCCTCCGTAGTACGTCTGCACAAGGCAATCCTTATGTTTATAGTCCTTTTACCAGGCACTGATCCTAATAGCCAGTTTCCTAATCTACACTGATGAGTGGCAAATACCCTGAAACAGTTGTCTGTGGATTAATACCATGTTTTGGCGTAGGTGGTTTTCCTTTTGGATGCTGCCCTTCCCGTGGTTGTTCCTTCCTGGTGAAAGACCTGGCTATTTATTGCTTGCGTTGAGAAACACGTGATGGTGTCTCCGCGGCTTTTCTACATGCATTTGCATATTTCCCATAAGGGATGGGGGCAGTGTTCTGGATCACTGCGTTGAGAAACACGTGATGGTGTCTCCGCGGTGTTGGATGTTTTGATCTCCCCAAGGTCATTCATCCTTATGTTTATAGTCCTTTTACCAGGCACTGCTCCTAATAGCCAGTTTCCTACTCCACACTGATGAGTGGCAAATACCCTGAAACAGCTGTCTGTGGATGGATACCATGTTTTGGCATAGGTGGTTTTCCTTTTGGATGCTGCCCTTCCCATCGTTGTTCCTTCCCGGTGAAAGACCTGGCTATTTATTTATTGCTTGCGCTGAGAAACACGTGATGGTGTCTCCGTTGGTTTTCTACGTGGAAAAAAAACACATTTTTTTCCCACAAAAATGATCTTTTAGCTACAATTTTTTTCCCAAGTGTAATAGGAGAAAATAGACAGAAAAAGATGTGCAATTTTTCACGAGTACACCGATACCCCATATGTGGGGAAAAACCACTGTTTGGGCACACGTTGGGGCTCGGAATGGAATAAGTGACATTTTGGATTACAAACTTTGATGGAATGGTCTGCGGGCATCATGTTGCATTTACAGAGCCCCTGATGTACCTAAACAGTGGAAATCCTCCACAAGTGACCCCATTTTGGAAACTACACCCCTGAAGGAATTTATCTAGAGGCATAGTTTTATAGTATTTATTATAATTCTTTTGGTTTTACTGGTGTATGAATTTATAATGTGGCAGTATTTGTAAGATGTGCGGGGTACATCAGATAATAAAAGTGTGTTGTGTCAACAGGGTATAAACTAATTTTATTAATTTGTGGACGTGTGGTATGATTTGAAGCAATCCTTAATGCAAAGGCCAGGTTTCTCAGGGCAGGTTTCACAATGGTAAATTGTGTCCTTTCGGAATCCCCTCTTGGAACATACTCTGCACTGTTTTTGTGATCGTCCTGTCCTCGCTGTTTGGGCAACCTGTCCTGGGAAATGTTGACCTGGGACAATACGGGCACTATCAGATTCAGAAGTACTGGGGCCCTCACCTCCCTGAGTGCCAAGCATTAGGGCCTTGATGACTACCTCCTGAAACTGAAGGAAGGTCCCCCCCGTATTGCCTGTAGATCGGAACAGCACAAAAGCATTGTACAGTGCCATCTGTACAATGAGCACGGACAATTTTTTGTACCATGTGCAAGCTTTTCGCATGGCACTGTATGGTTTGAGAACCTGATCTATGATATCCACAATCCCCATGTATTGATTGTAATCCAGGATACAATCTGGCTTTGGGACTTGTGTTGTGGTCCCACGAACAGTGACAAGGGTGTTGGTGTCACGGTGTATGGTGGTCAGGATAAGGACATCCCTTTTGTCCTTATACTTGACCACCAGCATGTTGTCGCTGCATTGGGCTCTGCTTTCCCCTTTTCTCAGCATTTGCCCAATTAGCGGCTTAGAGAGGCCTCGCTGATTTTTTCACACGGTGCCACATGCAGCTGTACCTCTGGCAGAGAGGGCCTTGAAGAGCGGGATGCTGGTGTAAAAGTTGTCAATTTAGAGGTGATAACCCCTATCCAACAGTGGGTGCAGCAATTCCCACACAATTTTCCCACTCACCCCCAGGATGGGGGGTGGCATTCATGGGGGTTAATCTGGGTGTCCTTCCCCTCGTAGACCCTAAATCTGTGGGTGTACCCTGAGGTACTCTCGCACAGTTTGTACAGCTTTATTCCGTACCTGGACCTCTTACTGGGCAGGTATTGTCAGAATTTTAGCCTCCCTTTGAAGAGAACGAGAGATTCATCAATAGCGATGTCCCTCTGGGGTGTGTAGGCCTCAACAAATTTTCTGCTGAAGTGTTCAACCACTGGTCGAATTTTATACAGACAATCAAAGTTTGGATCGTCTTGAGGAGGACACTGTGCATTATCACTAAAATGCAAACATTTTTGGATCCCTTCAAATCGTGTTCTTTTCATGGCCATGCGGAATACCGGTGTACTGTAGAGAATGTCAGTACTCCAGTATTGACGAAGCTTTGGCTTTTTGATTATAATAATAATAATAATAATAATAATAACCACCTTTATTTTTATATAGCGCTAACATTCCCCAGCGCTTTACAGTTTTTGCACACATTATCATCGCTGTCCCCGATGGGGCTCACAATCTAAATTCCCTATCAGTATGTCTTTGGAATGTGGGAGGAAACTGGAGAACCCGGATGAAACCCACACAAACACAAGGAGAACATAAAAACTCCTTGCAGATGTTGTCCAAGGTGGAATTAGAACCCAGGACGCCAGCGCTGCAAGGCTGCAGTGCGATCCACTGAGCCACCATGCTGCCCATTATGCCCATATGCAGCACAATTCCCCAAAATATCATCATCTCTGCTGCATTTATGGGGGTCCATCTGGGGTGTGATGACGTGGGATTTTGGGTGAAAAATTGTTGGGCATACAGGTTCACCTGGGCCACCATAAGATTTATTATTTCATCACTGAAAAAGAATTTGAAGAAGTCAATTTCAGTGAGGCCAGTCATGTCAAACTGGATTCCTGAGCTGCTGCTGAAATGCGGAATGACGGGCTGAAAATTTTTAGGGGGTGCAATCCATACAGGATCGATTGCTCCAGGATTTGCCTGGGTCCTAGGGAGCCTTGTTGGGGGTCCTTCCTCACCAGATGAGGAGGATGAGGAGGAGGAGGAATATAGGAATGTGGGATTTTCCTCACTGGCTGTATCCGTGTCGGACGCAAGGATGGTGTAAGCCTCCTCTGGTGAATAGCGCTTTGTTGACGAATGGGACATTTTTTTTCCCAATCCCTGGGGATGTGTGTGTAAGTGGTGCTTTTACAAGTGTAATGTGTGGGGCTTGTGTATAGGGTACTCTTTATTATAACCAATCAGAGAGAAAACACAAGTAGTGAGAAAAAATGTAGAAGAAACAAGAAAAAAAGATGAACAGAAAAATCAGATGTAAAAAAATAAGTTTGTATAAAAAAAAGTATAAATTTACCCTGCGCAACTAAATCTTTTTTTTGCAAAAGAAAAAACGAACGCCACTAACAGTGTGACGTACGCTCCCCTAATGAACGCGCTAAAAATTAGGCAACGCAACTAATTATTCTTTTTACAAAAGAAAAGTGAACGCCACTAACAGTGTGACATACGCTCCCCAAATGCACTCGCTAAAAATTAGACGATGCAACTAATTATTCTTTTTACAAAATAAAAGCGAACGCCACTAACAGTGTGATGTACGCTCCCCTAATGGAAGCCCTCCCCCGCCGAAAACATGAAATAAAGGCAGAGTCTCATGGCAACACAGAGCTGAATATAATGTCTGTAGTAAGCCTAGAATCATAGTCTGGGGCTTTTTTGGTGAGTTCAAATAAAGGTCAAGTCAAATGTCTATTTAAGGAGTATTTCTGGTTTAATCTGGTTAGTTGGCGCTTTTGGCGCCTTTTTTAAAGGTTTTTATTGGTCAATATGTGGTTGCTGGGGGCTGTGTGAATTATAAAAGCCCGGTTTTCTGGCTGGTTACCTCAGACTGAAGTTTTTATGAAGAAAAGAAGATCGTGCGATGGAAGCGTTAATCCAGCAGCTGCTTGCCAGAGCCAGTGAGTATGACGGAGCGGAGTGGTTAAAGAACTGCCTTGCTATGAAACCTAATGTGGCAGTTTCTGAAACCAGCTCCCTCCCTTCGGTTCCTGTCTGTCAGAATGAGTTGCCGGGTCAAGCTCTACCGGGGTTACCTCATGTCACCGGCGCTTCAGGTTCAACACGGTCACCATCCCCTTCTCCCCCGGCGCCTGCTGTCCCGAGGTCCAGCTGCTGCTCTTGAGTGCCATCACGGAAGTCCCACCGCCCGGCCTCCAGAAGATCTCGCAGCCCGGCGCGAGAGTTACAGCCGCATCACAAGACCAGAGCAGCCGTGTCAGCTGTACGTGCCAGCATGACAGGGGAGCAATGCAGCGGTAAAAGCGCTGCGGGAACTCCTCTGTCATACACCTCAGCCGGGATTCCAGCCTCGGACCTTGGCATGTCAGCACCTGCTCCAGAGCTACAAGCAAGCCAGAGGGAGGAAGATCACCTGCTGATCACATCAGCTGATCCTCAGTGGCGCTCGCCCAGCGTGGCAGGCTTGAGCGCCGGCTGCTCCCCTAACCGAACCGCAGATGACATCAGAAGGGGTGAGAACCTTTTTGTGCCCCTGTCTGTCTCAAAGTCTCAGATAAAGGACATGATTAAAGATGTGGTTTCTGAAGCTCTAGGTGAGGCTCTTAAATCAGCTTCCCCTGCAGCTGTCAGCAATAACCCTAGCATGGGGAATACCACATCTTACACAGAAACCCCTCATAATTATTTCAAAGAGGCTCTTACTTGTGAGCTATTCCCCCTTGGGTTTCCATTTAAGCACTTCAACTAAAGAACTTATTTGGAACAATCAGTTTATTGATTTATTTTCGTTGCTCCCTCGCCGACAACAGCCTAGTAAATCCGAAAGGCGAAACGATAACCCTGATACTGTTGAATCCAAACATAATTATTCTAAGTCTTTCAATAATTGGATTCAGGCCTTTTGTATTTACTCGGCTGTGCTGGGCGAGAAATTTCCTGGCCTTTGTAGCAAGCTTTTTCAGCACATGGACATAATCCTAGATGTGTACCACAATTTTGCCGGTTTCGCATGGTTGAGCTATGACGAAGCATTCAGTCAAAAATTGGCGGTACATCCAGATGTCAAATGGGGTACTAAGGATGGATTATGGATTAATCTGATGCTTCCTCAAAGACAATCTGCCTTTAAGCAAACATCAACCGTCCTTAAGAAAGGTGTTTGATTCGCTTTTAATGATTCTGTCTGTAAATGGAGTAGTAACTGCAGATTTCGACATGAGTGTTCTTTCTGTGGAAACGCGCACTCCATGTCGAGATGCTATAAGAAGCAATCCGCTCAACAGTCACTTTCCAGGGATTTTAACGCAAAAGGCTCAGATACCAGTGAATCTGGAAAGAATGGTGTTCTGGTTAAACAAATATCCAGATGAGCTGAGCAGTGAATTAATTTTTGACGGTTTTTCTAAAGGGTTTTTTGTCCCTTCTTTTAAAGGGAAAGGTTGAAGAATTATAAAAAATCTACCCTCTCTAACCTTAAATTTAGAAGTAGCGCGGGAAAAAATTTTTAGCGAAGTCAAACAAGATAGAGTAGCTGGCCCATTTATTTCTCCCCCCTTTGAGAACTTTCGCATTTCACCTTTAGGTTTAGTACCTAAAAAAGAAACTGGGTCATTTTGCTTGATCCATCACCTGTCCTATCCTCATGGTTCGTCTCTCAATGACGAAGTGGATAACATCTTTTGTTCTGTCAGTTATTCATCTTTTGATTCGGCCATTGACATGCTCAGGTCACCCGGACAGAACGCTTTGATGTCCAAATCTGACATCAAGTTGGCTTTTCGGTTGTTACCAGTTTTTCCCGACGGTTTTAATTCTTTAGGTTTTTATTTTCAGAACCAATTTTTCTTTGACAAATGCCTTCCCATGGGCTTTTCCCTTTCTTGTTTTTATTTTGAAAGTTTTTCATCGTTTTTGCATTGGGTTGTGGAATCCAATTCTCACAATGTTAATATCTTACATTACTTTGGACGATTTCCTTTTTGTGGGTCCGCCAGTGTCTGCGGCTTGTTTACAAGCACTTAATAATTTTATTAAAATGTGCAACAATTTTGGCGTCCCACTTGCACATGAAAAGACAGTTTTTCCAACTACTTTCATAGAATTTTTAGGTATCACATTAGATTCAGTTCAAATAGAATCTAGGCTTCCTGGGGACAAAATTTCTAAAATTTGCAAGGCTTTATCTGAT
Organism: Ranitomeya imitator; assembly: GCF_032444005.1. NCBI lineage: Eukaryota > Metazoa > Chordata > Amphibia > Anura > Dendrobatidae > Ranitomeya > Ranitomeya imitator. The sequence continues at coordinate 119,268,992 of NC_091288.1, read as the reverse complement.
TTTTTGTCTAAGAAAAAGGTAACTTTGAAAGAACTCCAGTCACTATTGGGATTGATGAATTTTGCGTTACGGATCATCCCAATTGGACAAGCTTTTTCTAGAAGGTTGTACGACGCGACTAAGGGCCTTTCATCCCCTTCATCTCACATGAGAATTTCTGCTGATTTAAAAAAAGATGTTAAAATTTGGTTTACATTTCTTTCAAATTTTAATGGGAAATCTTTGTGGCAACCTGCCTTTAGTTCTATGGATTCTCTTCCTTTTTCTTTTTTGGTCGATTCCAAATTTGGATGCGGAATTTACTTTACCTCTCATTGGTGTGCTGTTCATTGGTCAATTGAATGGTTTGAATATCGTATCATCAATAACAACATGGTATTGGAACTTTTTTCAATTTTCTTAGAAATCTTCCTTTGGGGTCCCTTGTTGCAAAACTCTAGACTTATTGTTCTTTCAGAGGATCAAGGCGTTCTTTTTTCAATTAATACTCTGTCAATCAAAAATAAATAGGCCTCTTTTCTTTTGCGGCAATTGGTTTTAACGTGTTTAAAATTTAACATTTGGGTTAAAGCGAATTTTGGTAAGAGCAAATGGGAATTGTCTTCCACCTCTCTGTGTAAGCATGAATGGTCACTTTTTCGTCAACAGGTGCCCAACGCGGATCTGGAACCGACTGCTTGTCCACTGTCGATCTGGGATTTAATTTCAAGTTGATCCCTTATTTTATTAAAAAATCACTTTCAGACAAATCATGGGCTGACTATTCAGCTGCATGGCTAAAATGGGTGAACTTTTGTGTCATCAATAATTTGGATTTTAAAGTTTCTAATGCGTCTTCGGGCATCAAATTTGCTGAGTCTTTAACTGTATTAGGTCTTTCCTACTAAGCTATAGCTAAGTCCCTTGCAGGGGTCTCCTTTTATCTTAAGTTAATGGGTAATCCCCCATTAACCATTTTTTTCCCTGTGAAACAATTTTTAAAAGGCGTGAAAAGGTCAAATTTTAAGTCAGATTCCAGACTCCCTATTTCTTTTCAACTTTTAAAGGATCTTTGTTCCTCACTATCCAATGTTTGTTTTAATGCAAACGAATGTTTATTGTTTCAGGCGGCTTTTTCTTTGTTATTTTTTGGGGGCCCTGCGAGTCGGGGAGTTAGTTGCTGCTAAGAAATCTGAACATCCGGGTCTATTAATCGCTAACGTTAAGGTTCATGATTGTTATATCATTTTATTTATTAGGAAGTCGAAAACGGATCAAATGGGCAGAGGGTCTAGGCTAAGGATCAACTCTTTTTATGATCAAGCGATTTATCCTGTAATCATTTTGAAGTATTGGCTTTTAAAGGAGACCAAATGTTCATGGTGCTCTTTTTATTCACATGGATAATTCCCGTGTTACAATTTTTCAGTTCAACGAGGTTTTGAAGAAATGTTTTTCCTTTTTAAAGATTGACCGCCTCAAGATTACTTCCCATTCCTTTAGAATCGGCACAGCTACGGAAGCGTCTAGAGCTGGTTTTGATGAAGTTATGATAAAGCGGTTAGGTAGATGGGAGTCCAATAGATTCAAAATTTATGTTCGCCATGACCTGTATGATGATTAATTGTTCCTTTACTTTTCAGGTCCGGCTATAGTTTGGATTTTGGGACGCTCGTTTATATTTTGGGCTGAGAAGAGAGCCAAGCAAAGATGTTATTCTAAAAATTTATATTTTAGTTCAGCGTAAGTCCAAATATTCTGGCACAGTATACGTGGCATGAAATGGTCTAACTTTGCTTGTGAATTGAAAAAATGTTTTAACCATTTTCCTTTCCCAGACCTAGTTATTTTTCATTTGGGCGGGAATGATCTCAGTAGAATAAAAACTCTTGATTTGTTGGCTTTCATGAGATCCGACATTTGCGGTCTCAGACAGTCTTTTCCTTCTATTTGTTTTTCCTTTTCCGAGATCATTCCTAAATTGTTATGGTCAGAGATTAAATTTTCATTTTTAGACAAAATTCGGAAAAGAGTTAACAGAAGTATGATGAAATGCTTACCTCTGGTCAATGGCTTTTCTTATCGACATGAGGATTTGGAAGGTTTTGTACCTGGTCTCTTTAGAAAGGATTTAATTCACTTATCGGACATTGGGTTAGACATTTTTAATTTGAATTTGCATACGATAGTTGAAAATGGCTGTGTGTTGTGGGGGGGCCTCGCATCCTTGAGGCTTGGCGTTTGGGAAAATCACCCATTTTATGGGCGGATTGGTTAATTGGTGTTTAGACTTATGAACATTTATGAGTTATTATTTAAAGCATTTCTTGGATATGGATTAACCCTAAATAAACATCATGGCCATTTTTCCTCCATTACAACTGTGTTGCGTTTTTATTTAAAAGGTATGAATAGATCCTGTGATGCCATGGAAGCCCTCCCCCGCCAAAAACATGAAATAAAGGGGGGGGGGGGTCATGGCAGCACAGAGCTGAATATAATGTCTGTAGTAAGTCTAGAATCATACTGTGGGGCTTTATTGGTGAGTTCAAATAAAGGTCAAGTCAAATGTCTATTTAAAGAGTATTTCTGGTTTAATCTGGTTGGTTGGCACTTTTGGCGCCTTTTTAAATGGTTTTTATTGGTCAATATGTGGTTTCTGGGGGCTGTGTGAATTATAAAAGCCCGGTTTTCTGGCTGGTTACCTCAGACTGAAGTTTTTATGAAGAAAAGAAGATCCCACCCACCCCACCCCTTTTTTACTTATGTCCCGTCATGATGTCTTTATTTGTGGGAAAATCGCCCATTTTAGGGGCGGATTGGTTAATTGGTGTTTTGGATTTATGGACATTTATGAGTTATTATTTAAAGCATTTCTTGGATATGGATTAACCTTAAATAAACATCATGGCCATTTTTCCTCCATTACAACTGTGTTGCGTTTTTATTTAAAAGGTATGAATAGGTCTTGTGATGCCATGCACTCGCCACTAACAGTGTGACGTACGCTCCCCTAATGCACTTGCTAAAAATTAGACGCAACAAATTATTCTTTTTACAAAAGAAAAAACGAACGCCACTAACAGTGTGACGTTCGCTCCCCTAATGAACACGCTAAAAATTAGATGACACAACTATTCTTTTTACAAATGAAAAGCGAACGCCACTAACAGTGTGACGTACGCTCCCCTAATGCACTTGCTAAAAATTAGGCGACGCAAATAATTATTCTTTTTTACAAAAGAAAAGCGAGCGCCACTAACAGTGTGACGTACGCTCCCCTAATGCACTAGAGATTTTCCGGCGATAGCAGATTTTTTTATGCAAAAAAGACGCTACCTCCCTACCTATAAAACTACTCTGTACGATTTATTTTTTCTAAAAGATGATCGGTCGTCACTAATGCTGTGACGCCAGCTACACTAACACGCTACCACTAAACTACTCTGTACAATTTTTTTTTTCTCTAAAAAAAAAAGACCGGTTGTCACTAACGCTGTGACACCAGCTAATCTACGTCTAAAACTTTACTGTACTAAATACTATTATTATTTCTTTGTAAAAAAAAAACGGACGTCGCTTAGACTGCGAAGTCCGCTACATTATCTAGCTAAAAAAAGAAAAAGTCCTGTGGCACAGTCTATGATCAGCAGTGATACTGATAAAAGAGCTGCAGACACAGGAAGAGCACGAATGCTCTGCACGGGACGGAGCGCACAGGGAAAAAAAGTGCAATAAAGTGCGCTAAAAATTGAATTGGAGGGGGGTACTGGAACAGGGATGAAGGGACATCACCAAACACTGACGCCGGCTATGCTAACTTGATACGTCTAAAACTACACTGTATTAACCATTTTTTTTTCTTAAAAAAAAAAACGGACGTCGCTTAGGCTGGTTTCACATTTGCGTTTAAATCTGCAGCGTTTTAAACGCATCTGCAAGTGGTGGAAAAAAAGCATGTAAATGCGTACAAATGGTGCGTTTGTATGCGTTTACATGCGTTTTTTCCTGCGTTTGCGCTTTTGGTACGCATGATGAGAAATTTCATAATCTGGTTTTTGTTCATTCTGCTTCACAAAAATCGTAATAAAAAGCAATGAAAAAGGTCACGCCCGAAAATGTTACCAATAAAAATGTCAACTCGTCCCGCAAAAAACAAGACCTCACATTACTCTGTGGACCAAAATATGGTAAAATTGTAGCTCTCAAAATGTGGTAACGCAAAAAATATTTTTGGAATAAAAAGCGTCTTTCAGTGTGTGACAGCTGCCAATCATAAAAATCCACTAGAAAAACCCCTTATAAATAGAAATCAAACCCCCTTAATCAACTCGTTAATTAGGGAAAAATTAAAAAATTTAAAAAATGTATTTATTTCCATTTTCCCATTAGTTTTAGGGCTAGGGCTAGGGTTAGGGATTGGATCCCTAGGGTTAGGGTTAGGGCTAGGGTTAGGGATTGGATCACTAGGGTTAGAGTTAGGGTTAGGGCTAGGGTTAGGGATTGGATCCCTTTATCACCTTGATGGTGGCTTAGGGTTAGGGATTGGATCCCTTTATCACCTTGATGGTGGGGGGTGGCTTATCAGTGTCTAGACTTGGTTTTCTCTATTGAAACGCATGCGTTAAAAAACGCAACCAAACGCATGTGCTTAAAAACGCATGCATTTACATAGACAGCAATGCTTTTCTTTGACGCAAACCGTATGCAATCGAATGCATGCGTTTCCTGGCGGCAAATAAACGCCTCAAGAAATTACTACATATTGCATTTCCACGGCAAGACGCAAGCAGCGAAAAAACGCATGCGTTGTCAAACGCGGCCAAACACGTACAAAAAAACGCATGCGTTTTTAGCGTTAAATATAGGAAAACATGACGCATGCGTTTATATGCGGTACAAAGGCAGCGTCACAAAACGCAAATGTGAAACCAGCCTTAGACTGCAATGTCCGCTACGCTAACTAGCTAAAAAAAAAGTCCCGTGGCACAGTCTCTGATCAGCAGCGATCCTGATCACAGCACTGCTGACACAGGAGGCGCACGAATGCTCTGCGTGGGACGCCGCGCACAGGAAAAAAGCGCAAAAAATTGCACAAAAAATTCAATTGGAGGGTGAGGGAGGGAGGTAGTACTGGAGCAGGGATGGGGGATGGGAAAGGGGTGGGGAGGTGCTGCTGCTGCTGTGATCATAGGCCTCACACAGCAGGCAGATGGCAGCAGAGAGCACAAGCACAGAGCACGGAGCTGGAGATCAGCATAGCACAGGAGGGCAGGAGATCGTCGGGTTGATCACACTGGCCACCAATGGATTCCTTCACTCTGGTCAGAGGGGCTTGGGCAGCCACTCTGCATGCCAAATGATTGGTGCGACGTCACACAGCACCAATCACAGCCTGTCACATGTTTTTTTTTTTTTTTACTTTATTGTCATGTCGCTGTGATTGGCTGGTCAGAATTGATCAGCCAATCACAGAGATCACTGATGCGGGGGGTGGTGCAGCCCCACAGGGCTACGTGCAGAGATGGTCTGCTGTCAGGGACAGCAGCCATCGGAATCCGATCACCGTGCGATGCCACGCGATGGCCGGAAAATGGCGGCGCCATACTAGTACTGCGGCTGGCACAAATGCAGGGCCTGCAGCGCCGTACTAGTATGGCGCATGGCACGAAGAGGTAAAAATCACTCTTTAAATCCTCAGGGTAATCATCAGTTATCCAACCACCTGCATTTCAGATTAAGCTTCAGTTTTCTATTTGATTTTAGTTTTTCGCTGATGATTAACAGCAGGTAGTTGATGTTTGAAGGAGTCTGCCATCAGACATTGGACAATTTATCCTGTTCCCAACATTGTAGTACAGTTCACCTTTGTTGTGGGCCAGTTGCATTATTGCATAACGATTTTCCATTTTCCCCTTGCTCTAGTATTGTGATACAGCATGATTATGAGACTGTGGAGACCTGGGTGTCGTAACCAGTGCCTTCCCCCCTCCCATCAATCCCGTAATGAAACACACACAGTCCTAGGTGGGTTGAACAGGTCGGTCACAGTTTATTAATTAAATAAGCAGAGAAAGGCAATTACATATCGTAACGAGAGGCTCGCGCCGAGCTCCTGTCCGTGATCGACAGGGGAATTGGCCCAACGAGCGGTTACAACCTTTGTCCTCCTCCGCTTCTTCCGCTGTGACTTAATAAAGGTTACTAGGGTTAGTTATATCGCATACATATATACACATTTTTTATTTATTTATTTATTTATTTTTTAAATATTACAACATAATTCACACATTTACATTATCCTGCGGGTTTGTTTCATCATTAGCCTTTAAAAGGGAGGGTGGGTGGGACAAAAGCTTCCAGGTGTCCGCCGAGAGGGAAAGAAAAAGTTCCCGGCCGGACACCTGGATTTAACCCCTGTAGGAGTGGCCGTAGGACCCCTCCCCTCTAGTGCCCACTGGCCGGCTGGGGGTCTTCTAATTAGTGCATTACTAAGGGGGAGTGATGCTAGGGGGGAACTGGCACAGACATCCTTTTCGTGCAGCTCTCTATGTGTGCTCCCCAGTCAGAGACGCACTCCTTATCCAGTACCGCGTCTGCCAGACTGTGGAGACCTGGGTGTCGTAACCAGTGCTTTCCCCCCTCCCATCAATCCCGTAATGAAACACACACAGTCCTAGGTGGGTTGAACAGGTCAGTCACAGTTTATTAATTAAATAAGCAGAGAAAGGCAATTACATATCGTAACGAGCGGCTCGCGCCGAGCTACTGTCCGTGATCGACAGGGGAATTGGCCCAACGAGCGGTTACGACCTTTGCCCTCCTCCGCTTCTTCCGCCAAGGAGGATCCCGTGTATTACCTACACGGGACTCCGACCCCACCCCTCAATGTTAGGGCCTATTCAACCCCATCCTGTAAACCAGACAGAAAAATATCGAGACCAATGTCCGTTAGGTGAACTCCGTCCGGTCTTAATTGTGGCGTGTTATCCCCTTGTAGCTGATGGTGATGAATCACGATACCGCCTCTTCCTCGCACATATTTTCCAATCCGTGCATTGAATTTTCCCCTTGTCCGCTCTATGGCTTTTTTATCTCTTGCTCCTCGCCAAACGGCCCGTGGTGTTATATCCGACCACACCAGTATTATGTTCCTGAATAGACAGCTGAACCTTTCCATATCCGTTGTCACCCATTTGTACAATTCGGCCACCTTTTGTTTGCCAAGGTCATTACCACCCGCGTGCAGCACCATTATCACCGGTTGTTCCACCATCCTTGCTATGCCAACCATCTCTTTGAACACCTGTTTCCACTGGAGGCCTCTGATACCCTGTCATGATCCCAATGGCAGGGGATCACAAAAGGACAAGCACAAAAAACAAAACAAGCTCTAGGGTGATGGAAACTGAGCTGACCGCGATCCTGAACCTAAACACACAACTAGCTGTAGCCGGGGAACGTGCCTACGATGATCCTAGACGTCTCGCTCCAGCCGAAGGACTAACTTCCCCTATTAGAAGAAACACAGACCTCTCTTGCCTCCAGAGAACACCCCACAGAAATAGCAGCCCCCCACATGTAATGACGGTGAAATGAGAGGAAAGCACATACGTAGTTATGAAAACAGATTCAGCAAAATGAGGCCCGCTAAAGCTAGATAGCAGAGGATACAAAAGTGAACTGCGCGGTCAGCGAAAAACCCTACAAAAAACCATCCTGAAATTACTTGAACTCATGTGCCAACTCATGGAACATGAGGAGTAATATCAGCCCACTAGAGCAACCAGCAAAAAGGAATCAGATATCTGCAAGCTGGACTAAGACAAAAATTAAGCAAAACGTGGAACAGGAAAATCAAAAACTTAGCTTGTCCTGAAGATTTACAGAAGCGGGAAGCAGAGGTAACAAGACACACTGATTACATTGATAGCCAGCGAGGAAATGACAAGAAAGCCAGGTTAAATAGGAAACTCCCATATCCTGATAGAACAGGTGGACACCAGAGACCGCAGAAAACACAAGTCACCCAGTACCATCAGTAACCACCAGAGGGAGCCCAAAAACAGAATCCACAACAGTACCCCCCCTTGAGGAGGGGTCACCGAACCCTCACGAGAACCACCAGGGCGACCAGGATGAGCCCTATGAAATGCACGAACCAAATCAGCAGCATGAACATCAGAGGCAACCACCCAAGAATTATCCTCCTGACCATAACCCTTCCACTTGACCAAATATTGGCGTTTCCGTCTGGAAACACGAGAATCCAAGATCTTCTCCACAACATACTCCAATTCTCCCTCCACCAGCACCGGAGCAGGAGGTTCAAGCGAAGGAACAACAGGTACCTCATACCTCCGCAACAACGACCGATGGAACACATTATGAATAGCAAACGATGCCGGGAGATCCAAACGAAACGACACAGGGTTAAGAATTTCCAAGATCCTATAGGGACCGATGAACCGAGGCTTGAACTTAGGAGAAGAGACCTTCATAGGAACAAAACGAGAAGACAACCACACCAAGTCCCCAACAGGAAGTCGAGGACCCACGCGGCGACGGCGATTAGCAAACTGCTGAGCCCTCTCCTGGGACAACTTCAAATTGTCCACCACATGACTCCAAATCTGATGCAACCTATCCACCACCATGTCCACTCCAGGACAATCAGAAGGCTCCACCTGACCAGAGGAAAAACGAGGATGAAACCCCGAATTACAAAAGAAAGGAGAAACCAAGGTAGCAGAACTAGCTCGATTATTAAAGGGAACCTGTCACCTGAATTTGGCGGGACTGGTTTTGGGTCATATGGGCGGAGTTTTCAGGTGTTTGATTCACCCTTTCCTTACCCACTGGCTGCAATATTGGATTGAAGTTCATTCTCTGTCCACCGTATTACACACCTGCGCAAAGTAATCTTACCTTGCGCAGGCGTGTACTATGGAGGACAGAGAATTAACTTCAATCCAATATTTCGGCCAGCATGCAGCCAGCGGGTAAGGAAAGGGTGAATAAAACACCTGAAAACTCCGCCCATATGACCCAAAACCAGTCCCGCCAAATTCAGGTGACAGGTTCCCTTTAAGGGCAAATTCGGCAAGCGGCAAAAATGTAACCCAGTCATCCTGATCAGCAGAAACAAAACACCTTAAATAAGTTTCCAAGGCCTGATTAGTTCGTTCCGTCTGGCCATTCGTCTGAGGATGGAATGCAGATGAAAAGGACAAATCAATGCCCATCTTAGCACAGAACGTACGCCAAAATCTAGACACAAACTGGGATCCCCTGTCAGAAACGATGTTCTCCGGAATCCCATGCAAACGAACCACGTTCTGAAAAAACAGAGGGACCAACTCAGAGGAGGAAGGTAACTTAGGCAAGGGTACCAGATGAACCATCTTAGAAAAGCGGTCACACACAACCCAGATGACGGACATTTTTTGAGAGACAGGGAGATCCGAAATAAAGTCCATGGAAATGTGCGTCCAAGGCCTCTTCGGGATAGGCAAAGGTGACAACAATCCACTGGCCCGAGAACAGCAAGGCTTAGCCCGAGCGCAAACTTCACAAGACTGCACAAAAGAATGCACATCCCTCGACAAGGAAGGCCACCAAAAAGACCTGGCCACCAAGTCTCTAGTACCAAATATTCCAGGATGACCTGCCAACGCAGAAGAATGGACCTCGGAGATGACTCTACTGGTCCAATTATCCGGAACAAACAGTCTTTCAGGCGGACAACGATCAGGTTTATCCACCTGAAACTCCTGCAAAGCACGTCGCAAGTCTGGGGAGACAGCCGACAAAATCACCCCATCCCTAAGGATACCAGTGGGCTCAGAATTTCCAGGGGAGTCAGGCACAAAACTCCTAGAAAGAGCATCCGCCTTCACATTCTTTGAACCTGGCAGGTATGAAACCACAAAATCGAAACGGGAGAAAAACAGTGACCAACGAGCCTGTCTAGGATTCAGACGCTTGGCAGACTCAAGGTAAATCAGATTTTTGTGATCAGTCAAGACCACCACACGATGTCTAGCACCCTCAAGCCAATGACGCCACTCCTCAAATGCTCACTTCATGGCCAAAAGCTCCCGATTACCAACATCATAATTCCGCTCAGTGGGCGAAAACTTTCTAGAAAAGAACGCACATGGCTTCATCACTGAGCAATCGGAGCTTCTCTGCGACAAAACCGCCCCCGCTCCAATCTCGGAAGCATCAACCTCAACCTGAAAAGGAAGCGAAACATCTGGCTGACGCAACACAGGAGCAGAGGAAAACCGGCGCTTAAGTTCCTGAAAGGCCTCCACAGCCGCAGGAGGCCAATCAGCAACATCAGCACCCTTCTTAGTCAAATCCGTCAAAGGCTTAACAACACTAGAAAAATTAGTTATGAAACGACGATAAAAATTAGCAAAGCCCAAGAACTTCTGTAGACTCTTAAGAGATGTAGGCTGCGTCCAGTCACAAATAGCCTGAACCTTGACGGGATCCATCTCAATAGTAGAAGGGGAAAAAATATACCCCAAAAAAGAGATCTTCTGGACTCCAAAGAGACACTTTGAACCTTTTACAAACAAAGAATTGGCCCGCAGGACCTGAAACACCTTCCTGACCTGCTGAACATGGAACTCCCAGTCATCAGAAAAAACCAAAACATCATCCAAATACACAATCATAAATTTATCCAGATATTCACGGAAAATATCGTGCATAAAGGACTGGAAGACAGAAGGAGCATTAGAAAGTCCAAAAGGCATCACCAAATACTCAAAATGGCCCTCAGGCGTATTAAATGCGGTTTTCCACTCATCACCCTGCTTTATCCGCACAAGATTATACGCACCCCGAAGATCAATCTTAGTGAACCATTTAGCCCCCTTAATGCGAGCGAACAAATCAGTCAACAATGGCAAAGGATACTGATATTTGACTGTAATCTTATTCAAAAGACGGTAATCTATACAAGGCCTCAAGGAACCATCTTTTTTGGCCACGAAAAAAAAACCTGCTCCCAAAGGGGACGAAGATGGACGGATATGTCCCTTTTCCAAGGACTCCTTAACATAATCCCGCATAGCAGTATGTTCTGGCACTGACAGATTGAACAAACGTCCTTTAGGAAATTTACTGCCAGGAATCAAATCTATAGCACAATCGCAATCCCTGTGAGGAGGAAGCGAATTGAGCTTAGACTCCTCAAAAACATCCCGATAATCAGACAAAAATACAGGAACCTCAGAAGGAGTAGATGAAGCGATAGAAATCGGAGGTGCATCATCATGAACCCCCTGACATCCCCAGCTTAACACAGACATCGTTTTCCAGTCCAAGACTGGGTTATGAGTTTGTAACCATGGCAGACCAAGCACTAAGACATCATGTAAATTATACAGTACCAGGAAGCGAATCACCTCCTGATGAACGGGAGTCATACGCATGGTCACTTGTGTCCAGTACTGAGGTTTATTCATAGCCAAAGGTGTAGAGTCAATTCCTTTCAAAGGAATAGGGACTTCCAGAGGCTCCAGACTAAACCCACAGCGGTTGGCAAATGACCAATCCATAAGACTCAGGGCAGCGCCTGAATCCACATAGGCATCGACGGAAATGGCTGATAATGAACAAATCAGAGTCACAGACAGAATGAACTTAGACTGTAAAGTACTAATGGCAACAGACTTATCAACCTTTTTTGTGCGTTTAGAGCATGCTGATATAACATGAGCTGAATCACCACAATAAAAACACAACCCATTTTTCCGCCTATAGTTTTGCCGTTCACTTCTGGACTGAATTCTATCACATTGCATTGTCTCAGGTGCCTGTTCAGAAGACACCGCCAAATGGTGCACAGGTTTGCGCTCCCGTAAATGCCGATCAATCTGAATAGCCATAGTCATAGACTCATTCAGACCTGTAGGCGCAGGGAACCCCACCATAACATCTTTAATGGCCTCAGAAAGGCCATCTCTGAATCTTGCAGCCAGGGCGCACTCATTCCACTGAGTAAGCACCGACCATTTCCAAAATTTCTGACAATATATTTCTGCTTCATCTTGCCCCTGAGAGAGAGCCAATAAAGCTTTTTCAGCCTGAATCTCTAGGTTAGGTTCCTCATAGAGCAAACCCAATGCCAGAAAAAACACATCCACATTGAGCAACGCAGGATCCCCTGGTGCCAATGCAAATGCCCAATTCTGAGGGTCACCCCGCAGGAAAGATATAACAATTTTGACTTGCTGAGCAGGGTCTCCAGAGGAGCGAGATTTCAAAGAAAGAAACAACTTGCAATTGTTCCTAAAATTCAGAAAACTAGATCTATCTCCAGAAAAAAACTCTGGGATAGGAATTCTAGGTTCAGACATAGGAGCATGTACAACAAAATCTTGTATATTTTGAACCTTAGCAGCAAGATTATTCAGGCTGGAAGCCAAACTCTGGACGTCCATGATAAACAGCTGAGGTCAGAGCCATTCAAGGATTAAGAGGAGATAAGATGCAGCCAGGCTGCAATTAATGCTAGGCAGCAAACTCTGAGGGAAAAAAAAAAAAACTTCCTCAGACTACTTTTCCTCCTACTTCAGCCAATACGATACACTTTTTGGCCGGCTATACTGTCATGATCCCAATGGCAGGGGATCACAAAAGGACAAGCACAAAAAACAAAACAAGCTCTAGGGTGATGGAAACTGAGCTGACCGCGATCCTGAACCTAAACACACAACTAGCTGTAGCCGGGGAACGTGCCTACGATGATCCTAGACGTCTCGCTCCAGCCGAAGGACTAACTTCCCCTATTAGAAGAAACACAGACCTCTCTTGCCTCCAGAGAACACCCCACAGAAATAGCAGCCCCCCACATGTAATGACGGTGAAATGAGAGGAAAGCACATACGTAGTTATGAAAACAGATTCAGCAAAATGAGGCCCGCTAAAGCTAGATAGCAGAGGATACAAAAGTGAACTGCGCGGTCAGCGAAAAACCCTACAAAAAACCATCCTGAAATTACTTGAACTCATGTGCCAACTCATGGAACATGAGGAGTAATATCAGCCCACTAGAGCAACCAGCAAAAAGGAATCAGATATCTGCAAGCTGGACTAAGACAAAAATTAAGCAAAACGTGGAACAGGAAAATCAAAAACTTAGCTTGTCCTGAAGATTTACAGAAGCGGGAAGCAGAGGTAACAAGACACACTGATTACATTGATAGCCGGCGAGGAAATGACAAGAAAGCCAGGTTAAATAGGAAACTCCCATATCCTGATAGGACAGGTGGACACCAGAGACCGCAGAAAACACAAGTCACCCAGTACCATCAGTAACCACCAGAGGGAGCCCAAAAACAGAATCCACAACAATACCCCTCCAGTTAACTTTTATGCCCGGGAGGTAAAGATTTGTTCCTCCTGGCCGCAGTTTGGCCCTCTTTTCGGCCCAGTAAACGTAGGGATCTCCTACAACCCAAACTTCAACCCCTGTAAGAGACAACACATGTTAATTAAGCAAGTCGGGTCTTATGTATCTGGCGAAGCATGCGGACTTCCAACAACCCATTCTCTGCACTTCGGCCTCTGACACTCCTGCCCTAGCTGCTTCTGTGGCCGCCCCTATCCGGAACGAATGTGTCCCGTACTCCTTTGGATTTGCGCCGGTTTTTTCCAAGCATAGCTTCAACATTGCCTGGAATTGGTACTTGGTCAGAGGGGACCTGTCTGTATGAGTGAAGAAAAATCTACCAGCGTGTCTTATCCCGGCGTATCTTCTAACCATTTTTAGCGGGCAAGCTGGACCATCTGTAGAGTTAACCAGGACCCATGTGCCCCTACCGGTGGGATCGCATTTGGATTTTCTAACCCTGATGCGCAGGGCGTCGCTGCATATAACTATGTCCTCATTAACTTCCAGGTGTCCGCCGAGAGGGAAAGAGAAAGTTCCCGGCCGGACACCTGGATTTAACCCCTGTAGGAGTGGCCGTAGGACCCCTACCCTCTAGTGCCCACTGGCCGGCTGGGGGTCTTCTAATTAGTGCATTACTAAGGGAGGAGTGATGCTAGGGGGGAACTGGCACAGACATCCTTTTCGTGCAGCTCTCTATGTGTGCTCCCCAGTCAGAGACGTGCTCCTTATACAGTACCACGTCTGCCATTCTACAATTCTATCAAGTGAGGCTAAATACAGTAAATGTTGCATAACTTGTTTACATTCTTAAATAATCAGTTTCAACTTAAAAGATAAGCTTTGTTGTTTTGTAGTTTTAATATCTGGATTCCTACAAAGGGATCTGAAGACCTTCATATTCCTTGAAATGGGGGGTGAATTAATAAGTGTCCACTGACTGTGTTTTAGACAAATACATTTTTTCGACTAATTAATGTTTCACACAGTACAAATGCAATCCAGAATTTTTAAATTGTTGGCAATAGTTATTGCCCTCCAGCTGAAGCATTTTGTGATATCTGTGATCTGAAGACAAAGAAATGCTGAAGGGAAATAAATCACATTAATGGTGATCTAAATATAGAGATGTGTACAGAGGAATGCTGGGAGGACACAGATTGTGCTTTTCTATCAACTTCAGGTACTTTTAAAAAATGTTATGTAATGCTGGCAATTAAAAAAAAAGTTACTGTAGTGTTGACAGGGTGCTGTGCCATACCACAACTATCTATTTGCTCTTCCTGTCCAACCCTGTAATTTTTTATAAATTTATATTTATTTCTACTCCTTATTGGGAAGGGGGTAAATACAAGAAAAGATAGGTGAAGTATGCTGAGACCACAAACACCCCTTTGCAAACAATAACTTGGCTGTTGCATCACAGAACACGTTCACCCTGGTGTTATAGAGGTGGTGTCACAAGAGATGTGGAGGATGTGTGGTATCCCACAAAGTGGCCATTTCTATGGGATACCAGATATTTTGTGTGTTTTCATATACATGCTGTGTATTTTTATATTGATTCAGCATTTTAAATACTTTGTGAGACCTGCTGACAGGCAGCACAAAAAGGGTTAATCTTATCCTCTCAGCTTTGACCAGGTGACCCAACTCTGTTTAAATCTTCAGAAAGTTTCAGGCCTCCATAGCATTGTTTTGGTTGTGTCTTAGCCTACTTATTCACACAATTTTTTTCGTCACCAAAAATATAAAAAAACACCAGCCAATATATTTGAAAGTGGGCTATCTCCGTCAGACGCCTCATCTATCTGTGGGCCAAAAATTGTGGCAATTGACACCTCCATTGAACTATTTTTCCAGTGTATTACCATAGTTATTGACACCAGTTTCCTTTCAAAAAACATTTTTTACGACATGATAGATATTTTAAACTGTGGTTTATGCGCACACGGATCACATCATTTGTCCATTTGTTGTGAACGTGGAAAGTATTGTAGTCCATTTAAAATGGCCAAGGCATGTGGCAAGGGACGGAAAAGTGGATGTGATGGTGATGGCAGAGGCCGAGGCCACGGGCAGGCTGAAATTGGGCCACAACAAACACCCACATCTTCTCACTCCACCTTCCTATCCCAATTACTAGGGGACTGCAGCACCACACCAGTATTGAAGCCAGGCCAGTGTCAAAAGGTTGTTGGTTGGATAGCAGATAATACTTCTAGTCACTTTACCACCACGACCAGAACTCTGTCTTCCACACGGTCAAGTTTGAGTAGCCGTCAGTCTGGAATGCATATTCCTCACCCTGAGCCTCCTTCCTCCTACCATGCTGAGTGCCTGGCAACAACTGATCCCACACTTGGACACTCTGAAGAGCTATTAACTTTTCCATTTATAGATTTGACACTCTTGCCCGGTCCACTTTAAGCAGGGCAGGGCGATATCGCATGTAGCAATGCCCTAATATTTGAGCAGCCACCATCAAACTAAAGTAACATAGTAACATAGTAACATAGTAACATAGTTAGTAAGGCCGAAAAAAGACATTTGTCCATCCAGTTCAGCCTATATTCCATCATAATAAATCCCCAGATCTACGTCCTTCTACAGAACCTAATTGTATGATACAATATTGTTCTGCTCCAGGAAGACATCCAGGCCTCTCTTGAACCCCTCGACTGAGTTCGCCATCACCACCTCCTCAGGCAAGCAATTCCAGATTCTCACTGCCCTAACAGTAAAGAATCCTCTTCTATGTTGGTGGAAAAACCTTCTCTCCTCCAGACGCAAAGAATGCCCCCTTGTGCCCGTCACCTTCCTTGGTATAAACAGATCCTCAGCGAGATATTTGTATTGTCCCCTTATATACTTATACATGGTTATTAGATCGCCCCTCAGTCGTCTTTTTTCTAGACTAAATAATCCTAATTTCGCTAATCTATCTGGGTATTGTAGTTCTCCCATCCCCTTTATTAATTTTGTTGCCCTCCTTTGTACTCTCTCTAGTTCCATTATATCCTTCCTGAGCACCGGTGCCCAAAACTGGACACAGTACTCCATGTGCGGTCTAACTAGGGATTTGTACAGAGGCAGTATAATGCTCTCATCATGTGTATCCAGACCTCTTTTAATGCACCCCATGATCCTGTTTGCCTTGGCAGCTGCTGCCTGGCACTGGCTGCTCCAGGTAAGTTTATCATTAACTAGGATCCCCAAGTCCTTCTCCCTGTCAGATTTACCCAGTGGTTTCCCATTCAGTGTGTAATGGTGACATTGATTCCTTCTTCCCATGTGTATAACCTTACATTTATCATTGTTAAACCTCATCTGCCACCTTTCAGCCCAAGTTTCCAACTTATCCAGATCCATCTGTAGCAGAATACTATCTTCTCTTGTATTAACTGCTTTACATAGTTTTGTATCATCTGCAAATATCGATATTTTACTGTGTAAACCTTCTACCAGATCATTAATGAATATATTGAAGAGAACAGGTCCCAATACTGACCCCTGCGGTACCCCACTGGTCACAGCGACCCAGTTAGAGACTATACCATTTATAACCACCCTCTGCTTTCTATCACTAAGCCAGTTACTAACCCATTTACACACAATTTCCCCCAGACCAAGCATTCTCATTTTGTGTACCAACCTCTTGTGCGGCACGGTATCAAACGCTTTGGAAAAATCGAGATATACCACGTCCAATGACTCACCGTGGTCCAGCCTATAGCTTACCTCTTCATAAAAACTGATTAGATTGGTTTGACAGGAGCGATTTCTCATAAACCCATGCTGATATGGAGTTAAACAGTTATTCTCATTGAGATAATCCAGAATAACATCCCTCAGAAACCCTTCAAATATTTTACCAACAATAGAGGTTAGACTTACTGGCCTATAATTTCCAGGTTCACTTTTAGAGCCCTTTTTGAATATTGGCACCACATTTGCTATGCGCCAATCCTGCGGAACAGACCCTGTCGCTATAGAGTCCCTAAAAATAAGAAATAATGGTTTATCTATTACATTACTTAGTTCTCTTAGTACTCGTGGGTGTATGCCATCCGGACCCGGAGATTTATCTATTTTAATCTTATTTAGCCGGTTTCGCACCTCTTCTTGGGTTAGATTGGTGACCCTTAATATAGGGTTTTCATTGTTTCTTGGGATTTCACATAGCATTTCATTTTCCACCGTGAATACCGTGGAGAAGAAGGTGTTTAATATGTTAGCTTTTTCCTCGTCATCTACAACCATTCTTTCCTCACTATTTTTAAGGGGCCTACATTTTCAGTTTTTATTCTTTTACTATTGATATAGTTGAAGAACAGTTTGGGATTAGTTTTACTCTCCTTAGCAATGTGCTTCTCTGTTTCCTTTTTGGCAGCTTTAATTAGTTTTTTAGATAAAGTATTTTTCTCCCTATAGTTTTTTAGAGCTTCAATGGTGCCATCCTGCTTTAGTAGTGCAAATGCTTTCTTTTTACTGTTAATTGCCTGTCTTAATTCTTTGTTTAGCCACATTGGGTTTTTCCTATTTCTAGTCTTTTATTCCCACAAGGTATAAACCGCTTACACTGCCTATTTAGGATGTTCTTAAACATTTCCCATTTATTATCTGTATTCTTATTTCTGAGGATATTGTCCCAGTCTACCAGATTAAGGGCATCTCTAAGCTGGTCAAACTTTGCCTTCCTAAAGTTCAGTGTTTTTGTGACTCCCTGACAAGTCCCCCTAGTGAAAGACAGGTGAAACTGTACAATATTGTGGTCGCTATTTCCTAGATGCCCGACCACCTGCAGATTTGTTATTCTGTCAGGTCTATTAGATAGTATTAGGTCTAAAAGTGCTGCTCCTCTGGTTGGATTCTGCACCAATTGTGAAAGATAATTTTTCTTGGTTATTAGCAGAAACCTGTTGCCTTTATGGGTTTCACAGGTTTCTGTTTCCCAGTTAATATCCGGGTAGTTAAAGTCCCCCATAACCAGGACCTCATTATGGGTTGCAGCTTCATCTATCTGCTTTAGAAGTAGACTTTCCATGGTTTCTGTTATATTTGGGGGTTTGTAACAGACCCCAATGAGAATTTTGTTACCATTTTTCCCTCCATGAATTTCGACCCATATGGACTCGACATCCTCATTTCCTTCGCTAATATCCTCCCTTAAAGTGGACTTTAGACAAGACTTTACATAGAGACAAACCCCTCCTCCTCTCCGATTTTTATGATCCTTTCTAAACAGACTGTAACCCTGTAAGTTAACTGCCCAGTCATAGCTTTCATCTAACCATGTCTCGGTTATTCCCACTATGTCAAAGTTACCTGTAGATATTTCTGCTTCTAGTTCTTCCATCTTGTTTGTCAGGCTTCTGGCGTTTGCGAGCATGCAGTTTAGAGGATTTTGTTTTGTTCCAATCTCCTCGCTGTGGATTGTTTTAGAAATGTTCTTACCTCCCTTCTGAGTATGTTTTCCTGGATCTTCTTTGTTCAAGTCTAATGTTTTTCTTCCCGTGGTGGGAAAGTGTTACAAGAGTTGGACAATGATGAGACACAATTTCAAGATCGTCAGGAAATTCTGAATAGGAAATTCAAAATGCCGACAATTCCGAGCTCATCCAAAATCAGGCAAAGGAATCACAGAGTTCAGAAGGTACATAGCCAATACTAACCACATGGTATTACTCACATACTGTATGTAGGGTGGGCTGGGCATAGAAAAAATGGGCGTCAAACACACCGGGCGCCCTGAACGCTGCAGTTATATCGTATATACTCGAGTATAAGCCAAGATTTTCAGCCCAAAAAAATGGACTGAAAGTGCCCCTCGCGGCTTATACTCGAGTTAGGGTCGGCGGGGGGTCGGCGGGTGAGGGGGAGCGACGGCGGTCACATACTCACCTGCTCCTGGCGCGGTCCCTGCATGTCCCATGGTCTCCGGCGCCGGCAGCTTCTTCCCCTGTTCAGCGGTCACGTGGTACCGCTCATTAAAGTAACGAATATGGACTCCACTCCCATAGGGGTGGAGCCGCATATTCATTACTGTAATGAGCGGTAACAGTGACCACTGAACAGATGAAGAAGCTGCCGGCTCCCGGAGACCATCTGTCCGGGAGAAGCTGCCAGGGATCGCGCCGGGAGCAGATGAGTATTTCATATTCACATTTCCTCATTCCACCTCCGCCCCGTCTTCCGCGTCCTCTGTAGTGACTGTTCAGGTCGGAGGTCGCAATGACATATTAGTGTGCGCGCCGCCCTCTGCCTGAACAGTCAGTGCGGAGAGACGGGACGCTGGGGAGCAGCGGGCAGCGACGAGAGGTGTTATGGCTGGCAATCAGGCAACACAGCGTGCAGTAATCAGCGCACATACAGAGATCTGGCAAAAACCCAAAACAATAGGACGAGCTCTGAGACGTGGAATCTCTGTAGACTGCAGTACCTGAACTGTCCTCACACAACTGGAAGCAGCAGTGGATTGCGCCTATCACTACCTATGCAACTCGGCACTGCCTGAGGAGCTGACTAGCCTGAAGATAGAAATACAAGCCTGACTTACCTCAGAGAAATACCCCAAAGGAATAGGCAGCCCCCACATATAATGACTGTTAGCAAGATGAAAAGACAAACGTAGGAATGAAATAGATTCAGCAAAGTGAGGCCCGATATTCTAGACAGAGCGAGGATAGCAAAGAGAACTATGCAGTCTACAAAAAACCCTAAAACGAAAACCACGCAAAGGGGCAAAAAAGACCCACCGTGCCGAACTAACAGCACGGCGGTGCACCCCTTTGCTTCTCAGAGCTTCCAGCAAAAGATAATAACAAGCTGGACAGAAAAAACAGAAAACAAACTAGAAGCACTTATCTAGCAGAGCAGCAGGCCCAAGGAAAGATGCAGTAGCTCAGATCCAACACTGGAACATTGACAAGGAGCAAGGAAGACAGACTCAGGTGGAGCTAAATAGCAAGGCAGCCAACGAGCTCACCAAAACACCTGAGGGAGGACGCCCAGAGACTGCAATACCACTTGTGACCACAGAATTCACAACAGAGAGGTGAGTATGTCATTTTTTATGTGGAGCATCTATGGGGCCATAATGAACTGTATGGAGCATTAGATGTGGCACATTTTTATATGGAGCATCTATGGGGCCATAATGAACTGCATGGAGCATTATATGTGGCACATTGTTATATGGAGCATCTTATGGGGCCATAATCAGCATTTGTGCGGAATTATATGGGCCAAATATCCGTATGGAGCATCTAATTGGGCCATGATCACCATTTGTGCAGAATTATATGGGGCATATTTTAATATGGAGCATCTTATGGGGCTCATCATAAATTTTACATGCCTAGTTACCACCGTGAAGTATGGAGGAGGAGTGATGGTGTGGGGGTGCTTTGCTGGTGACACTGTTGGGGATTTATTGAAAATTGAAGTCATACTGAACCATCATAGCTACCACAGCATCTTGCAGCGGCATGCTATTCCATCTGGTTTGCGTTTAGTTGGACCATCATTTATTTTTCAACAGGACAATGACCCCAAACACACCTCCAGGCTGTGTAAGGGCTATTTAACCAAGAAGGAGAGTTATGGGGTGCTACGCCAGATGACCTGGCCTCCACAATCACCAGACCTGAACCCAATCGAGATGGTTTGTTGTGAGCTGGACCGCAGAGGGCCAACAAGTGGTAAGCATCTCTGGGAACTCCTTCAAGATTGTTGGAAGACCATTTCCTGTGACTACCTCTTGAAACTCATCAAGAGAATGCCAAGAGTGTGCAAAGCAGTCATCAAAGCAAAAGGTGACTACTTTGAAGAACCTGGAATATAAGACATATTTTCAGTTGTTTCACACTTTTTTGTTAAGTATATAATTCCACATGTGTTAATTCATAGTTTTGATGCCTTCAGTGTGAATTTACAATTTTCATAGTCATGAAAATACAGAAAAATCTTTAAATGAGATGGTGTGTCCAAACTTTTGGTCTGTACTGTAGTTATATACTCACCTTCCGGTGTCCCCCGCATCCAGGCCATGTCGTGACGTTCCGTTGCCAGTAATGCCTTGTGGCCATAACACGTGATGATGTAGCGTTCTCGCGAGAACGCTGCGTCATGTTCGGGCATTGCCGCAATGCATTATTTGGACAGGATCGTCACGAGTAGTGTGAAAGGCTGGCGCGGAAGGTGAGAATATATTGGTTTTTTTTTTTATTACTTTTAACATCATATGTTTTTACTATTGATGCTGCATAGGCAGCATCAATAGTAAAAAATTGGGCACACTTGGACGATTAATGACAGCGTTAAAGGACTGAGTTACACCGCATTATGCCACAGAGAAAAGCAGTCCTAAATCGCTAAGTGGGCGCTGACTGGAGGGGAGTATGGAGGGGGCACTGACTGGATGCAAGTAGTGGGGGGCCAATTTGCGGCCGGACTGTGCCTGTATATGAGCACAAATAGTGTAAAATAAGAAAACACATAATATATACATGCACACATGTGTATGTAGATGGACATATATACCCATACATGTACTGTGTAATTTACATATCTAAGACATATACGCAGTGAGATCTCTTTACAGTATATCATAAATGTATACTAAACTATACTATGAAATAGATGAGAAAGAAAAAAAGCTCAAAGCTTGATCACCATGGTTGTGCAGTTCTTGGTGCTGCTTTACAGCTTGTACATTTCAAAAACCTGACCGGCACATCCAAACATAGACTCAGTGTGAACAGGTGCTGAACCTAGAGTCGCCAACTCGTATATAGTTAAGTAAATAAGGCAGCACACTGCAGCGCTAGAACATACAAACTTGAAAAACGAAATTTGAACTGCATTACTGCACTAGAAATATGAAAAATGAGAGCTTTTAGTGCATAAAAATGGCCAATTTTATGTGTACCTGGTAGCCTCTTTACGGCATCTCTCTTATACCAGGTCCTACACTTGTCTTACCTCGCTGAGAATAAACGTCTCCATCTGAATGGGTACATGTGAAACCTCTTCCTAGACTAAAATTCTCTCTCTCTGTGGAGGGGTATTGGACCTGCTGTAATTAAAACACCTGTTGGGGTTTTTCTCCCCACCAGCAATCCTCCCTTCAGCAGGTACTTGTATGATGTATCTCGTTATATTTGCAGCTCCTCTCCCCTTTTCCCTATACTAATGCGGTTTAGACTCTGTATTCGGGTACACACTGGTATCTTCTGTGCACTTAGCACTATATTTGTTATCCAGCCGCATTATACCACTTACCTATCAGCCTCCAATTCTAGGGTATTATCTATAGCCCTCATACTAGTGTGACTGGTACTTTATCGATTTAGTTGTCCTGAATTGGTATTTTGCTGGCCCGTATTTCTCTGTGGTCCCTTCTATCTTTTGCTTTATGTCATTGTGCACTAAGCACTTTATTTACACCTAGTACTGTATGGTTTGTTCAGCCATTTGCACTGTCACCTTAGTAGCTCTTTTGTGTAGCTGTCTTTTCAGCACACCTATTAACCCCCTACAAACCTCATTTACCACGGGACTAGCTACCTGTATACCTCATTTTAGGAGCTATATGAACACTTGCACACATATGCATACAGATATGCACTACCTCATTGTGTTTATATCTACTACCCATCCTGTGCCTGCTGATGCATGAGCATTTATTTATAAATTGTCTTTTTGTACTTACACTTGATTGTTTAATTTATATACGGATTGCTCTGGGGCTACTCTGTCTTGTCCCCATTTTTTCTTTTCCTACATTGTATGTATTTTAAATTGTTATCAATAAATAATTTTAGTTTTATATTTGGTTGGTACTTCCCCCTTTTTTTGGTTATACCTGGTATAAGAGAGATGCCGTAAAGGGGCTACCAGGTACACATAAAATTGGCCATTTTTATGCGCTAAACGCTCTCATTTTTCATATTTCTAGTGCAGTAATGCAGTTCAAATTTCGTTTTTCAAGTTTGTATGTTCTAGCGCTGCAGTGTGCTGCCTTATTTACTTAACTATATACGAGTTGGTGACTCTAGGTTCAGCACCTGTTCACACTGAGTCTATGTTTGGATGTGCCGGTCAGGTTTCTGAAATGTATTCTCTAGCCTTCGGATCGTGCACTCCGCCTCCTAGCCACAGGTGTTTTAATTACAGCAGGTCCAATACCCCTCCACAGAGAGAGAGAATTTTAGTCTAGGAAGAGGTTTCACATGTACCCATTCAGATGGAGACGTTTATTCTCAGCGAGGTAAGGCAAGTGTAGGACCTGGTATAAGAGAGATGCCGTAAAGGGGCTACCAGGTACACATAAAATTGGCCATTTTTATGCACTAAACGCTCTCATTTTTCATATTTCTAGTGCAGTAATGCAGTTCAAATTTCATTTTTCAAGTTTGTATGTTCTAGCGCTGCAGTGTGCTGCCTTATTTACTTAGCTTTACAGCTTGTGACCAAGATGTGACCTCTCCTCATCAGCCTGAACATAGAGGAGGGAGGGGTTTGGTGTGTTTTGGAGTGGGTGTGCCAGGTGCAGAGTTACAGGCGAGTGCAATGCATCATGGAACTTGCAGTATTAGACCACAATAACTCAGGAGAAATGAAGTTGTCGATTAACCCCATGAGAGCTGGATCCAGCACTAAAGATGTGCTGCTACAGCATGACAACAGGTAATATTGCTGAAATAAACACAGTAGATGTTTTCAGTTGCACCTAATAGCAAGATTTATGAAAAAAAAAACTTTATAGTAGTGGACAACTTCTTTAAGGTTTATAATTGTTCTAAACGATTTGTCTGGTTTTTGAATTAGAAATAGAGGAGAGTAGAACCCTCTTCCTCTCTCTGATTCCGGAACTTCAATCAGAACTTTAAGGTATAAGCTTACGACCTCCGCTTCCAAAGCTGTTTGTTTAAGGGGGGAAGAACGCAAGGTAGTTAATTTAAACTTATCTCGAGGCAGGTGACTAAACTTAAGTCTCAGTCTATCCGATACTATGCCTCGCACCCAATCACTATTCGTGATTTCTGACCATGCTGAAGAGAAAGCTGACAATCTCCCTCTCACAGGGATTGCTAGTCATTTGTCCGGTTTCTTACGTTCTTTTGAGGTACGGCAAAGCATATAGCCCGTACCTCTTCTGCATCTATCATCCCATCTAAAATTGTCTCTAGAGGGTGATGATACGGGCTTCCTTCCCTGACCAAATCTTCGGTTGAAAGGAAGACGGTAGGATGCTGATGATAAATTATGGATTTTTTTTCTTGTCATCCCCTGCATTTTCTAGCAACTCATCCAAAGTTGGGCCGAAGAGATATTCCCCTTTGCATGGGATAGCGCAGAGTTTCGATCTTGATTGAATGTCTCCTGACTTCATCCATAAGGCTCTATGAGCCACGTTGGAGAGTCCCACTGCCCTGGCCGCCATTTTAACCGAATCAACTGAAGCGTCCGACAGGATGGCAGCGGCCTCTTGAATTACTGGTAGAGCATTCAGAATTATATCTCTGGAAGCGCCCTCTTTAAGCTGGGACTCCGACTGATCTAGCCAGACCATTAAGGATCTAGCCGTACAAGTTGCAGCTACTGCCGGTCTCAGATATCCAGACGCCATTTCCCAGGTACCCTTAAGGAAGGTGTCTGCCTTCCTATCAAGAGGATCCTTAAGGGTCCCCATGTCCTCAAATGGTAGTGAGGGTATCTTTGATGCTTTCGCCACTGCAGTTTCTAATTTAGGGGCCTTGTCCAAGGTATCAACAGCTGGATCGTCAAAGGGGTATCTATGCTTCAATGCTGGTGGTAAAGAGCCTTTCTATTCAGGTTTTTTCCACTCTCGGAGAATTAGTTCCTGAATCTTGTCGTTCAAACCTACGTTTTCTTTGATCTAATCCGCTGAACATCATCTCTTGTTTGGAAGGTTGCTCTTTAGGCTCTTCTATGCCCATTGTACCTCTGACTAGTGGTGGTGTGTGAACATGTTCCTACAGACTTGTTCACTGTGCAAGTAGCCCATGTGTTCCTGTTTCCATAATTGTTCTCTTGTGTCTACAAGACTGGGGAGTCCACCACTCCTCTTGGGCTATCTGCACAAAAGCTGTTCTACTCTGTATGCACACATGGATTTTTCCTCTCTGAACCCTGTTCATACAGGTAATATACAGATGATCAGGTTTTTAAATACATCAGATAGGGATTGCATACATCAGTTAGGACTGCTCTGATATGGGTATACCGTGAAGTTTGGTAGAGCAGCTTAGTATACATTTTTTGCAAACAACATATCAACCAAATACCCTGTTTTTTACATTTTTTACTAGCACTTGCGGATTACTGCAATTTTTTTCAAACTGAGTGTTTTTGGTTTTACTATTCTCTTTTGTGTCTTCAGGTTTCTTGGTGGTGTGTGAACATGTTCCTACAGACTTGTTCACTGTGCAAGTAGCCCATGTGTTCCTGTTTCCATAATTGTTCTCTTGTGTCTACAAGACTGGGGAGTCCACCACTCCTCTTGGGCTATCTGCACAAAAGCTGTTCTACTCTGTATGCACACATGGATTTTTCCTCTCTGAACCCTGTTCGCACAGGTAATATACAGATGATCAGGTTTTTAAATACATCAGATAGGGATTGCATACATTAGTTAGGACTGCTCTGATATGGGTATACCGGGAAGTTTGGTAGAGCAGCTCAGTATACATTTTTTGCAAAAAACGTATCAACCAAATACCCTGTTTTTTACATTTTTTACTAGCACTTGCGGATTACTGCAATTTTTTTCAAACTGAGTGTTTTTGGTTTTACTATTCTCTTTTGTGTCTTCTGATTTTACTAGTTTATTTACCTGGTCCAGAGGCAGACAGAATTGGCCAGAGTCTTCTTCTGATGAAGAGGAAGAGGGAACAGAACCATAGGAACCCTCTTCTCCTTCTTGTGAAGAATCAGAGTTCAAGGGGGCTGTTTACGTTGAACCTCCTGCCTGGGATAGGGACCTCAGGGATTCCCTTACTTCCACACGGATCATTTCCTTTACGTTAGCTGCATTAATAGATACTTCCGCTACCTTGGGGAGGACAATAAAGGTGATATCTTCTATCTGACCTAATGTCACTCCACCCCCACCCCTCCTGTAGACCTCACCGTCTGCTGTATACAGGGGGTGTATAATTTTTTGGGACAAGAATCTGGTAAGGGGACTCCACAGAGGGCACATTCCATATGTTTCGTCTTGCCCATACTTTTCTTCCCCTAAAATGACAAAATATAAGGGGGCCTGCATCACTGAGTGAACATTCATGTAGATCACTTACCAGTGCCCGCCGAAAAAAGGTACCGGAATGCGAGGGGGTTCTTTCCCAGTCGATGCTTTCGATCCCTGCCTGGATGAGCTCTTACAACTGGACTAGTCAGCGCTGACATGTTCCTTTTCCTTGGGCTTTTGTCGCACTTCAACCAGAAGCTGAGGCTGCAGATCACCATCACTCTCCATGATGAAATGAAGCCAAAGCAGGGTTCTGAATCTGACACCTGCTTAAAAATCCCCTTTGATTCCGGTCAGCAGACTGCCTCGCGCTGTCCCCATTGGTTCACTCAATCCAGGATGCAGCTGGTAGGTCAGAAGGCCCGCGTTGAACCCGGCATTCAGGATCCGGTGGGTGCTGCCATCTTGGATCGACTGCGCATGTGCAGCGACCCAAAAGCGCTCGCAGGCTCAGCCCGCCGACGTCACTGCGGCCCGGAAATGCTCCAGTTCACACTGAGAGCGGCGCAGGATGCCGGACGGGGCCAGCAGCGCACTGGATGGCACCCACATCCTGACGCCGGTACTCCGCAACCCTGCTGCACCGCATACCGCACGGACCGGAAGGGGATGGGGAATACTTTCCGGCTGGTGCTGGTGGAGACAGGAATCCTCCAGACTCTGCTCCCTGCTGAAAAACGCCACTGACGTGCAGCCCAGCCAGGACCACCATGGCGTCTCCAGGAACTCCAGCACCGGCCGAGGTAGGAGACCCCCTGCTACCTGATTCGGCCGGCTGGCCTGGGATCCTTAGGATTCATCTGTAGGATCCTGTCCCTACACGAACAGGAAACCAACTGATGCATGGGAGAGGTGCTGCCCTTTTTGTATCAGTAGGTCTCCTGTTCCTGAAGGGCAGATCCCCTCTCTCGTGGTGCTGTCAAGGGAGTCCGAATAAAATAACATTAATGAAATTTTGAAAAATGGCAGGAGTGTTAGTGAGACCAAAGGACATAACTAAGTTTTCAAACAGCCCCTCAGTCGTCATGAATGCTGTTTTCCATTCATCCCCTTCTCGGATCCTTATAAGGTTATAAGCCCCCCGAAAATCGAGCTTAGAGAACCATTTGGCCCCAGGGAGATGGTTACATAAATCGGGGATCAGGGGAAGAGGGTATGTGTTTTTTACCGTAATCTTGTTCAGTTCCCGAAATTCGAGGCACGGCTGCAAACCACCATCTTTCTTGTTTACAGAAAAGAACCCCGCTGACACAGGTGAAACAGAAGGCCAAAAATGCCCCTTGCGGAGACTCTCTTCTATGTACTGCTTCATGGCTTGATGCTCAGGCCTGGAAAAATTAAATAGCCTTGGGTAACTTGGCTCCCGGGACTAAATCAATGGCACAATCGAAAGGTCTATGTGGAGGAAGTGCCTCAGCCTTGCTTTCGGAAAACACATCTTCAAAGTCCTTCAGGTATTCCAGAACCTCAGATGACACAGATACAGATTTTGCAGGGGTGACAAGAGGTACCAGGTTACAACATATACAGTTATCCTTACATCCCCACTGAGTTATCTCCCCCGTCACCCAATCAATGATAGGATTATGGCGTTGAAGCCAAGGCATTCCTAGTACCAGTCCAGCAGGCAAATTATCTAGAACAAGAACCCACTTTCAGAGAAAAAACTTCAGACATGAAACAAATTCTGTCCCAGGTGAGAGGAGAAGAGTCAATAGCAAAAATTTTAAGAGGATCCTTAACCCTGACTGTCCCTATCTTATTAAGAGTCACCATCCGGGCATTGATCAGGTTAATGGTAGAACCGGAGTCAACAAAGGCGGTGGTCATAACTGAACTGCCAGCAAGTTCCAATTCTACTTGAAGCTAAATTTTAGCAAGTGAGGAAAGATGTACCTGGTAGTCTGGGTAATTTCCTTGATCGTTACCAAGACTTAGGCATTTCACGAAGGCTTAGCAGAAGAAGGACAAGAGGGACAGGCCCTTTTCCATTGTCCAGAGACTCACAGTAAAAGCATAGCTGGTTGTCAGTTGGTTGTCTCTGTCGTGTCTTCTCTCTCTTTCCATCATCGAGATAGCCCCAACCTCCATGGGCTCAGGGACAGACGCAGTGTCACACAGGATGGAGTATAATGAGGTCTCCTGCTGCATCACTCCTCTTGCATGGAGCCTCTGGTGCATACGGACCGCCTGCGTCATGGTGTCCTCCAGGATGTTGGGGAAGTGTGTAAAGCCAGAGTGTCCTGTAAACAGTCGGACAGGCCTTTACAGAACAACCTCCTAAGGGCAGCCTCATTCCAGAATACTTCAGAGCAGAACAGTTTGGCTGGGTGCATCCCCTATGTCACACTCATCACCTTATCCTCTACAAGACACACTATCAGGCTCGACGTAAATGTGCCCCAAAACCTCAAAGAACAGGTTCACCGACATACGTTCAGGGGCAGATGGAGAGACAGAGAAAGCCCATGTCTGTGGAGCCCCCCTAACAAGGCCATATCGATCTCTACCCTCTGCTTATCGTTACCAGAAGCTCGGGGACGTAACTCAAAAAACAACTTGCATCCCTCTTTAAAAACCCTAAACAATTTTTTATCCCTGGAAAAATTGTCAGGTAACTACCGGTGGTTCGGTGTCAACTAGGGATACATCAGTGGGGCCCCCATCCCAAGTCCCCAATAGAACAGGACCCTGTAGAGAGCCAGCCGAATCTCTCTGTACCTTCTGGTGCGAGTGAACCAGGGCTTGCTGCTCATTGGACAGCTTCTGCATAAGTTGGAAGAGCTCATTAACCTGCTCCATGTCCATGAGAACCTGCACCGGATCCATAATAACCTCTTACCTATCCACCTGGAAGAGACTGTAGGGTCAGTTATAATGTCAAGACTCCCAGGTGTAACCACTGCCAAGAGGCTACTCACCACAGTAAGGGAGCCCAGAGCAGAACGGCGGAGAACTCACCGGGTAGCAAGCAGTACCTGAACCATGTGACAGAGGGGAAGTGGCTAGGGGCAGAGCCAGGTGCCAGGGTGCAAAGGAGGTGATAGTGAAGGGTTAATCTTTTGCCTTTAATTGTCTTTTGCCTTTAATTGCTAGAATGTGTTTAGTCATGATGCAGTAGTCTGGTAGGCTCCTCTTTAAGGATTTTATACTTATTATCATATATGTTCCTAATAGTCAGCCACAGCATGTTCTGGGTACGTGGGAAATAAAGGTCAGCATGACCCGGGGTAACGGGGAGGGCTACATTAATTACATTGAGTTACATTTGTTGTAAATGGTATAAAATACTGCCTCTTGCTGCATTAGCTCAGATAAAAGTGACTTTGCTTACAGAACGTGTGCGATTTCCTTTTTTCTCCAAGCGCTTGTAAACAAAGAGCGTAACCTCCTGATTTGGCCTCACCGGTGATCTGGCATGTCTGACATTGGGTCAGAACGCAAACAGCTACAACAGAGGCAAACGGCGCCGAAGAATAGTCAAACGTGCCGAGGTCAATAACTAGGGGAAAAGCGAGGTACTGGAGGGTGAGACAGAAGGATAGTTTTGTGGAAGCTGGAGGTCAGAAAGCCGAGTAAGCGAATTAATAGAAACACAATGCAGGGTAGCCGAGGGGATCAAACAGACCAGATAAAGCACGGAGAACAGACAAACAACACAGTATGCACATGCACACCAGGGGGTCAGGCACACAGACAAAATGAAAGTATAACTGACAGAGAATCCTAGTCCAGCATGGGTATAAATATCCCTCCCAGATCCAAAAGGAGGCCACAACAGGTAACACTGAGGCCAGGGCATTAACCCTGTCCAAACCATGACACAATTCTTTTATTTGTTAAAGAAAAATGGAAGTCACTAACAATGCAATGTACACTCCCCTAACGCACTCGCTAAAAATTTACTCGACACAAACCATTTTAAAATTATAAATCTACTCTGTATTAACTAATTTTTTTCTAAAAGAAAAACGGACGCCACTAACAGTGTGACGTCCAACTACTCTAATACACTACCTTGCTTTCTATGAAACTACTCTGCACAATTATATTTTTTTTCTCTAAAACAAAATCGGACGTCACTAACAGTGTGACATTTGCAACTTTAACCCTTTCATGACCTTGGGATTTTCCATTTTTCCATGTTCGTTTTTCGCTTCCCTCCTGCCCAGAGCCATAACTTTTTTATTTTTCCGTCAATATGGCCATGTGAGGGCTTATTTTTTGCGGGACAAGTTGTACTTTTGAACGACCTCATTGGTTTTACCATGTCGTGTACTAGAAAATGGGGAAAAATATTCCAAGTGCGGTAAAGTTGCAAAAAAAGTGCAATCCCTTGCGTGTTTTTTGTTTGGCTTTTTTGATAGGTTCACTAAATGCTAAAACTGACCTGCCATTATGATTCTCCAGGTCATTACAAGTTCATAGCCATCAAACATGTCTAGGTTATTTTTTATCTAAGTGGTGAAAAAGAATTCCAAACTTTGCTAAAAAAAAAAAAAGTGCCATTTTCCGATACCCGTAGCGTCTCCATTTTTCGTGATCTGAGGTTGGGTCAGGGCTTATTTTTGTGGCGCCAAGCTGATGTTTTTAGTGATACCATTTTGGTGAAGATACGCTCTTTTGATCGCCCGTTATTGCATTTTAATGCACTGTTGCGGCGACCAAAAAAACGTACTTCGGGTGTTTCTAATTTTTTCTCGCTACGCCGTTTAGCGATCAAGTTAATCCTTTTTTTATTGAGAGATCAGGCGATTCTGAACATGGTCATACCAAATATGTGTATATTTGATTTTATTTTTATTGTTTTATTTTGAATGGGGCGAAAGGGGGGTGATTTAAACTTTTATATTTTTTTTATTTATTTATTTATTTATTTTTTTTACTTTTGCCATGTTTCAATAGCCTTCATGGAATGCTAGAAGCTGGCATAGCCTGATCGGCTCTGCTACATAGTAGTGATCATCAGATCGCTCCTATGTAGCTGAATTACAGGCTTGATATGAACGCCGACCACAGGGTTGCGCTCACAGCAAGCCGGCATCACCAACCATAGACTATGGACTACTATGCCGACGCATCGCTGACCCCCGATTATGTGACGGGGTCGGCAATACGCGCATTTCCGGCCGGATGGCCGGAAGCGGTAGTTAAATGCTGCTGTCAGCGTTTGACAGCGGCATTTAACTAGTTAATAGCGGTGGGTGGATCGCGATTCCACTCGCCGCCATTGCGCGCACTCGTCAGCTGTTCAAAACAGCTGACATGTTGCGGCTTTGATGTGGGCTCACCGCTGGAGCCCACATCAAAGCAGAGGATCTGACCTCGGACGTACTATCCCGTCCGAGGTCAGAAATGGATTAATATGCTACCTAGCTGTCTATGAAACTACACTCTGCCAACTTTTTTTTATAAAAGAAAATTGGACGTCACAAACACAGTGACGTCCACTACTCTAATAGGCTACCTATAAAACAATTGTACTATTATTTTTTCTGTAAAACAAAATCAGACATCACTAACAGTCTGACATCTGCTACTCTAATACGTTACCTCGCTAACTAAGAAACTACATCGTACTAACTACTATTATTTTTATTTTTTTTAATTGGTTGACACTTAAGCTGTGACATCTGCTATTCTAACTAAACAAAGAAAATGTCCCTTGGCGCAGACTCTGATCAGCAGCCATACTGATCAGAATGATGTGGCCATGGGAAGAGCATGAATGCTCAGCTTAGGACGTGCGCACATGAAAAAAGCATAAAAGCTGAGCTAGATCCAAAAAGTATCATTTCTCCTTGCGGAGAGTGACATGATAAGCATGTTGAGGTGAGGAGACTTAAAGCCGCAATGCTCCTCTGGGAAATATGCAAATTGTCTCTTCAGAGAGGAAGAGGACTAGAACTCTAGTGCAACCTATTGGAAGTAGCAATCCTAACAGTCAATGTCGACCCTTCAACGAGCCTTGTCACATGACTTAGGATAATAGCCAAACCAGAATCTCAATTTGCAGACGCTGTGTTTCGGGGTACTGCTTCTCGTCAGTGCAAAGTGGAGATCTGGTTTAGCTGATTGAGAGGCGTCTGACCGGGATCCAAGAAGTATCGTTTCTCCTTGCGGAGAGTGACATGATGAGCATGTTGAGGTGAGGAGACTTAAAGCCGCAATGCTCATGCTTATCATGTCACTCTCCGCAAGAGAGTTGTCAGAGACAACAGTTATCTTAACCCTTTCACTGTGCAATGCAGCGCCCATAATGATGACATTTACAGGGAAGAAGGTTTCATCATCAACACAAACAAGGATTTTTTACTGTGCGAGCAGTGAGGCTATGGAACTTTCTGCCACAACATGTTGTGATAGTTAATTCATTGAACAAGTTCAAGGAGGCCTGGAAACAGGTCTTTAAAAAACATATTTTTTTTCAGTATATGAGTCACAGACTTCTGGAGATGGGCTGCTGATTTCATATTTTATTCTAATTCCTATAATTTAAGTTACCAAGTAATTTTTCCAGTAATATGTGGCAATTGGCATCTGATTCATAAGATTTTTATTTCCTCTGAAAGAACACATTAGGATTACAGGATAGGCTTGCTTGACATATATATTTTCTTAACGTCATTACCTATGAAGTCATCTAATATATAAAGCTGAATGTGTGTATGTGTGTATGTATGTGTGTATGTTCGGGATTGGCATCTGCACCGTCGCAGCTCCAGTCACAAAATTTTGCACAGTCACACGTTTGGACCTCGAGAGCATCATAGGCTATGTTGTGAGGCGAAATTTTAACCCCGCACATTCCAATTCACCAAACAATTTTGCCCCTATCTACATAATGGGGAGAAAGTGAAAGGAAAAGTGTTGGAGGCAAATTGACAGCTGCCAGATGTGAACAAGGGGGACTTAAAGAGTGAGAGCGATGGCGCCAAAGAGTATATACTGTACAGTTGCTAAGGTGGGGCCCCGACATGGGATACTTACCAACACAGGGATATGAACACACACACAAAATGCGCCACACACTACCACGTGCTTGAACACATATACCACCCTCAGCACACATTTCACCACACATACACCAACCTCGCCACATAAAAGTCGAAACACAAAAGTCGCCGCTCAAAACTCACCACGCGCAAAACTCGCCAAATGCAAAACTAGGCTCACGCAAAACTCGCCACACGTGCAAAACTCACCTCATGGGAAAACTCGCCAAACGCAAAACTTGCACACGCGGAAAAATTGCCACATGCACAAAAGTTGCAACACATGCAAAAGTTGCCTCACACAAAACTTGCACATACTCAAAACGCACCACACATAAAACTCGCCACGTGCAAAACTCGCCATGCGCAAAACTTGCTGCACACAACTTGCTACACTAACCTGTCACATGCAACTCGACACACAAAAAGCTGCTACACGCATGTCGCCACATAAAACTCATCTCACAAAAGTCGCTACATGCATGTCGCCACATGCAACTTGACACATGAAACTCGCCCTAAAACACACACAAGTCTGGTATTATCCTTCAAAAATAAAAATCTGAATAATAAGCAGACAAACTACAAGAGCAACAAATGTACCATATAGGAAATACGGCAGCTGTCAGTCACATGACCTGTCTATTATGTGTATGTGTGAGCTAATATATACTGCCAGGGGGGAGGGCTTCCTGTTGGCTGGGGATTTATCAGGCTGCCAATTTAGCTTACAAATACTGAGGTAAAAATACTGACCAAATAACGTGTGAACGCGGTCTAATACAGGAGGAGATAACACACAGATATATACTATATACGGGAGGAGATGACACACAGGTATATACTATATACAGGAGAGAGGACACAGGTATATACTATATACAGGAGGAGATGTTTACCCTGGTTACCAGTGAAGACATCGCTGGATCGGCGTCACACACGCCGATTCAGCGATGTCTGCAGGGAGTCCAGCGACGAAATAAAGTTCTGGACTTTCTGCAGCGACCAACGATCTCCCAGCAGGGGCCTGATCGTTGGTCGCTGTCACACATAACGATTTCCTTAACTATATCGTTGCTACGTCACAAAAAGCAACGATATCGTTAACGATATCGTTATGTGTGACGGTACCTTAACACTAGAGAAGACAGAGAAAGAATTCTGAAGAATCAAGATAAGCTTGAACAATAGGCAGCAATTAATAGAATGGTATTTAACAGGGAGAAATGCAAGATACTACATCTGGGAAAGAAAATTACATCTATAGAATGGGAGGAATAGAACTAAGCAACATCATGTGTGAAAAAAAACCTAATAGATCATATACTAATAGATCATAGACTGCACATGAGTCAGCAGTGTTATGCAGCAGCAAAAAAAGGCATTTACAGTTCTAGGATGCATTAAGAGAAGCATAGAGTCTAGATCACGTGACATAATTATCACCCTTTACTCCTCCTTGGTCAGGCCTCGCCTGGAATACTGTGTCCAGTTCTGGGCACCATATTTAAAAAAATACATTGAAAAGCTGGAGCAAGAATAGAGAAAAGCTACCAGGATGGTAAGCAGACTGTGAAGTGTGTCCTAAGAGGAATGGTTAATAGATCTGTGAATGTTTAGCTTGCAAAAAAGAAAGTGAAGAAGAGACTTAATAGCGGTCTATAAATATCTGAAGAGATGTCACAGTGTAGAGGGATCATCATTATTCTCATTTGCACATGGAAACACGAGAAGCAATGGAATGACACTGAAAGGGAGAAGATACGGATTAGATATTATAAAATACTTTTTGACAGTGAGGGTGATCAATGAGTGGAACAGGCTGCCACTAGAGGTGATGAGTTCTCTTTCAACGGAAGCCTTCAAACAGAGACTGGACAGACATCTATCTAAGATGCTTTACTGAATCCTGCATTGAGCAGGGAGTTGGGCATGATGCCCCTTGAGGTCCCTTCCAACTCTAACATTCTATGATTCACTGATAATATATGCATAGCTACACATGACGAGGACAACTGTATTAGGATACACTGCTTAATTATTAAATTTAGGGTTTCCATTCAGTCTCATTGTAACAGATGTATAAAGTTAAACCCTAGCAATGCAGTCTGCCTTTACGAACATTTGTGAGAGAATGTTTCATTTTAAAGAGCTCACTGAATTTGAAGATGGTCCAGTAATAAGATGCCATCACGGCTAGGCCATGTCCACACGGTGACAATTTGGAGATTTTTTTACCTCAGTATAACTAAGCCAAAACCAGGAGTAGAATAGTCAGAGGAAAGATATACTAGAAACTTGTGCATCACTCATGTATTTTTCTCCTACTCCTGGTTTTGGCTTACAAATTATGTGGTAAAAAAAACTCACCAAATACTCAATATGTGGATGTGGCCTTACTAGTCAGTTTATGAAATGTTAAGTGTGTTTTTTTTGTGGAAGAACTTGACTGGCTGCAGAGAGCCCTAATCTTAAGATTATCAGACACCTTTGGGATGAAAACGAGACTATGAGCCAATCCTAACTAAATATCAGTGTGGGGCCTCATAAATGCTCTCAATGAATTCTCATAGGCGGGAGCCAAAAATCTTGTAGAAAGCCTTTCCAGGAGAAAAAAGCTCTTATTGCTTTGAAGCAGAGATCGAATTCCATAATATTGCAGACATGGTAGTATTCTGATATCTGCAAGCCTCATCAGTTCTATGGGGTGCTAAATCCTTTTTCCAAGTTGCCCACGCACTACGTATGTATATCTCCTAATTAAAGCACTTTGATTTTCATATGCTTTTTTTTAAATAACTAATAACTAAATCAAAATGCACTACCTTGTAGTATAAAGAGTGAACTGACAGCATTGACATCTGTGTATCTGATCTTTTTTTTTAAGTCTTGAAATAACAAATAACATTAAGTAAAGCTGTAGCCATATCACATCCCACGTAGCGGCTAACTTCACAAGGCTTCTATGATAAATACAAACCACTAGCGACAACTATATATTTGTGGCGTCCCATTCATTGAAGTTTCATCTGCCTGAATGTCCAACACCAGAATGCTAAAGGTACCTTCACACTAAGCGACGCTGCAGCGATCCAGACAACGATCTGGATCGCTGCAGCGTCGCTGTTTGGTCGCTGGAGAGCTGTCACACAGACAGCTCTCCAGCGACCAACAATGCCGGTAACCAGGGTAAACATCGGGTTACTAAGCGCAGGGCCGCGCTTAGTAACCCGATGTTTACCCTGATTACCATCGTAAAAGTTTAAAAAACAAACACTACATACTTACCTACTGCTGTCTGTCCCCGGCGCTCTGCTTCTCTGCTCTGGCTGTGAGCACAGCGGCCGGAAAGCAGAGCGGTGACGTCACCGCTGTGCTTTCCGGCTGCCCGGCGCTCACAGCCAGAGCAGAGAAGCAGAGCGTCGGGGACAGACAGCGGTAGGTAAGTATGTAGTGTTTGTTTTTTTAACTTTTACGATGGTAACCAGGGTAAACATCGGGTTACTAAGCGCGGCCCTGCGCTTAGTAGCCCGATGTTTACCCTGGTTACCAGTGAAGACATCGCTGAATCGGTGTCACACACGCCGATTCAGCGATGTCAGCGGGAGAGCCAGCGACCAAATAAAGTGCTGGCCCTCTAGCCCCGACCAACGACATCGCAGCAGGATCCTGATCGCTGCTGCGTGTCACACTGAACGATATCGCTAGCCAGGACGCTGCAACGTCACAGATCGCTAGCGATATCGTTTAGTGTGAAGGTACCTTTACACCCCTTCAAAAAAGATTAAAGGTACCTTCACACTAAACGATATCGCTAGCGATGTGTGACGTTGCAGCATCCTGGCTAGCGATATCGTTCAGTGTGACACGCAGCAGCGATCAGGATCCTGCTGCGATGTCGTTGGTCGGGGCTAGAGGGCCAGCACTTTATTTGGTCGCTGGCTCTCCCGCTGACATCGCTGAATCGGCGTGTGTGACACCGATTCAGCGATGTCTTCACTGGTAACCAGGGTAAACATCGGGTTACAAAGCGCAGGGCCACGCTTAGTAACCCGATGTTTACCCTGGTTACCATCGTAAAAGTTAAAAAAACAAACACTACATACTTACCTACCGCTGTCTGTCCCCGGTGCTGTGCTTTCCTGCACTGGCTGTGAGCGCCGGGCAGCCGGAAAGCACAGCGGTGACGTCACCGCTCTGCTTTCCGGCCGCTGTGCTCACAGCAAGAGCAGAGAAGCAGAGCGCCAGGAACAGACAGCGGTAGGTAAGTATGTAGTGTTTGTTTTTTTAACTTTTACGATGGTAACCAGGGTAAACATCGGGTTACTAAGCGTGGCCCTGCGCTTCGTAACCCGATGTTTACCCTGGTTACCGGCATTGTTGGTCGCTGGAGAGCTGTCTGTGTGACAGCTCTCCAGCGACCAAACAGCGACGCTGCAGCGATCCGGATCGTTGTCTGGATCACTGCAGTGTCGCTTAGTGTGAAGGTACCTTAAGTGCCCCAGCATACAGAGCATTCATAGCCAGAGGAAAGAGCACTGATAATCAGAAATGCAGCAACCAGCAACTACAACATAGATCAGAAAACATCTGACAAGAAATACAATTGATCTGCCTCACACCAAGGATTATGGTTAGTAATCTTTTCTGTAGAACTAAGCATATACCATCCAATCCCTCAGCATTGCTAGCTTAATTAGCACAACTTCCCACACAAGGGTAATTGCTCACTCCCAGACATAAACCTTGTCCAGGGTGTGGATCAGTGGTGATGGAGTCAGCATCCTGCCTCATCCTTACCGTTATCTCTCATAATATTCATGAGATTATGCTAGGAAGACAACTAATGTAAACATACTATCTGCCCATCTATATTTTATCCGTTTTTTTAGCCAAGGTCCTTTATGCTTTTTCTGATTTTTCTTAAGGTACCGTCACACTAGACGATATCGCTAGCAATCCGTGACGTTGCAGCGTCCTGGCTAGCGATATCGTCCAGTGTGACAGGCAGCAGCGATGAGGATCCTGCTGTGATATCGCTGGTCGGGGAAGAAAGTCCAGAACTTTGTTTTGTCGCTGGATCTCCCGCTGACATTGCTGAATCGGCGTGTGTGACGCCGATTCAGCGATGTCTTCGCTGGTAACCAGGGTAAACATCGGGTTACTAAGCGCAGGGCCGCGCTTAGTAACCCGATGTTTACCCTGGTTACCATCGTTAAAGTAAAAGAAACAACTGCTACATACTTACCTACCGCTGTCTGTTCTCCGGCGCTGTGCTTCTCTGCTCTGACTGTGAGCACAGCGGCCGGAAAGCAGAGCGGTGACGTCACCGCTCTGCTTTCCGGCTGCTCGGCGCTCACAGCCAGAGCAGAGAAGCACAGCGCCGGGGACAGACAGCGGTAGGTAAGTATGTAGCAATTGTTTTTTTTACTTTAACGATGGTAACCAGGGTAAACATCGGGTTACTAAGCGCGGCCCTGCGCTTAGTAACCCGATGTTTACCCTGGTTACCGGCATCGGTGGTCGCTGGAGAGCTGTCTGTGTGACAGCTCTCCAGCGACCAAACAGTGACGCTGCAGCGATCCGGATCGTTGTCGGTATCGCTGCAGCGTCGCTTAGTGTGACGGTACCTTTAGTCTCAACTCACCACCAACTGGGATACATGATTTTATTTAACAGGTCATTATACATCATATCAAACACAATTCTTCTGAAGATCATAATAGATAATCCTCTGCCATTGTTAGCAGAGTCTGGCTGTAAAATATTAAGTGTTTCCACGAGTAGTTTAGAACATTATTTACAATGATTTACCTGTTTCATCCCAGCTGTTTAGTGTTGCCACAAAGAAACATTTCTCAATTTCCTGATGCTCTTGGTCAAACCAACTTTAAACTTGATTAATTCCAAAATTAAGCAATGAAAAAGGTCACCTTTTCGTGCCCCAAGGTTTTTTTTAAAAAAAAAAATCCAGATTTTTTTTCCCAGTTGTGAATTCAAGTATACTCTGTCCTCCTGATGTATCACTGTCACCCTGGAAAATATAAGAATATGTTATTTCAAAGGGAAAGTTCAATAAATATCTGCAGTTAAGTTGATATGCATATAGCATCTCAAACAAGTTTGCTTCAAATTCTTCAGTAGCACAATAGAGGAACAGGCAGTATAAGGTTTATAGTAGCTGTGAGGTATTACTGCCTTCTCTATCATAGAGCAACATAAATGTGACCAACTGTGATATTGTCCGCACTTACAATCATCATGAAAAAAAACAAAGATTTCTTTTAAAATGGGAAAGTTAACACCTGATGTCTTGGGTGCCACTTTCTTTTCCAACACGAGACAGATACTTGAACCTATATTACAAAGTATGGCTAAATAATCACGTGGCATGTTGCCCTCCACATATTACTCCCCAACTCGACTAAGAGAAAAAAGAACTTTGCTGTTCAAAAAACAAACAAACTGCATTGATATGGAGCTCCTTCAAGTAGCACATCTGGCAAATAATGTACGGTATTTACCAAAACAATAGGCAAAATCAAATAGCATGTAGAAAACCAAAACAAAAGGATATGGACCACAGAGCAATATAAGATGTGAATCATACAAATCTTTATTTAGAAGCATTCATTAAAATAGTAATAAAGATGATACAAAAATTTGAAAAAAGAAAAAAGGGGGGATTGTGACACCTTTGGGTGCTACACAGCGAAATGCGCGTTGGGGTTTTCTCTCCACGTCCATTTAAGGTTGGTTTACCCCTATGGCATTCTATTGTGGTTATCTACTTTTCTACCCTTCATTATATGGCATGTATACCTTATAGAACAATTTGTGGAATACTCTGTCTTTACCCTGGCAGTAACCTTTTTCTATATAGGGACTTTATAGCTATCGTTATCAATATGCACTTGGCACTTTATATGATATAACTTGAGTCTCCTTTATATACATTCTTTTGCACTTTGTACTGCAATTTGATAGGTATATTCTATGCTGTGGATGTGTTCCATCCTGCTATATAGATAATTTTATCCACCATTTTTAGTCTGCCTGTTACTAACTTTACATATTTATACACCTTCCATTTTGGACGTGGCACCCAAAGGTGTCACAATACCCCCTTTTTTCTTTTGTATATTTTTGTATCATCTTTATTACTATTTTAATGTATTCTTCTAAATAAAGATTTGTATGATTCACATCTTATATTGCTCTGTGGTCCATATCCTTTTGTTTTGTTTTTTTGGCAAATAATGTAGTATCAAAACTAAGAAAACCAAGTATTGGGAGATAAATGAATCATTAATAAGGCTAGCGTATTGATTCTGCTTTATAAGCATCTCTAGTGTAATGTAGTGGAGATTGGCATTTCGAGTAATACTTAAGTGATAGAATTTTCATAAAGTAAACTGCACCATATTCACAATATCTATTTCACCGATGGAGCCTCTGATGCTTTCATAACAAAAAGAGAAACGGAACAAAGATGATTTGGTGGGATTTCTAATGTACTGAAAGACAGATCTTAAAGGGACTCTGTCACCTGAATTTGGCGGGACTGGTTTTGGGTCATATGGGCGGAGTTTTCAGGTGTTTGATTCACCCTTTCCTTACCCGCTGGCTGCATGCTGGCTGCAATATTGGATTGAAGTTCATTCTCTGTCCTCCATAGTACACGCCTGCGCAAAGCAATCTTGCCTTGTGCAGTCGTGTACTATGGAGGACAGAGAATGAACTTCAATCCAATATTGCAGCCTGCATGCAGCCAGCAGGTAAGGAAAGGGTGAATCAAACACCTGAAAACTCCGCCCATATGACCCAAAACCAGTCCCGCCAAATTCAGGTGACAGGTTCCCTTTAACCAAGATGGCAGAAACTACTCATCTGCATCTAGAACGGTGATTTTCTCACAATCCAGTAGGTTGCGAGTTTATGTGTTCCTCACATTTACACAGCTTCGTCTGACAAATTGATCATATGCTTTGTCCATTTTAAGACAGCTGTGTGCAAGTGGAAAAGTAAAATATATGATAGGGTCTCTTGTGATCTTTCTTTGGTTATAGTTGAATTAATTTGTTTTTAGCTTTGACATCAGCAAATCTTTGCTTTGTGGCACATTGAATCACCAAGAATGGCAATTATTCCAATTGCTCTGAAAAGATGAAACACTCTGAGGTCTCGAAGGACTGTATCCAGGTCCTTTAAAGCTCCTTGTTGCAACCATAGTTTTAGTAATTCCAAAGTGACCGTAACATATATTGCTATTGGTAAATTGATAGTAACTGTTCTTCACTGCTGTCCTGTCACACACTATCTGTTATGTATATTCATTGTCTTATGGCTTTCTCTCCTTCACCCTACTGTTAAGTTCTAAGTTGTGGAAATGCCATGCTATACCATGTGAGGTGATAACTGTAAAGCATTGGGGAAGTCCAATCAGCCGAGCTCGAGGTAACGTTGGCCCTCTCTGGCTGAGGCAATATTCAGCGATGTATGTAGCGAAAAAGCAAAATTCTTCAAATTTGCGGGATTTGGCAAATTTAACACAGATTTGATTCATACATCTCTAGTTAGCATAAAAATGCATATATGGAGAATTCAGTCATAGTCTATGGAAATCTGAAATATTTCTGATATGCTTCAAAGCTGGTGGAAAATGTCTTCAAGATGATAAGCATTTATTATAGTCCTTTGTTAATGTATTAATGTGGGTTAGGCCGGGGTCACACTTGCAAGTGCAATGCAAGAAACTCACACTAGTCTCTTGCATCAATACCCGGCACTGCCGCTGGCACTTGGGACTGGAGTGTGCGGCTGCATGTATTTCTATGCAGCTGAACGCTCTCGCATTGCACTCGCAAGTGTGACCCCAGCCTTAGAGTGAAAGAGGTTATGGGGAGAAAGCTAATTCCTTATATGTCACCTAAAATTTGATCTAAGAAAATGAAGGCACACGCTGAAATGTCAAAAATTACAATTTGGAAAATTGGAACTGCATTACTGCCATTTTGTCATTTTTGTAGCAATATTGCAGCTCCACTTTTCCAATATTCTATATGGAAATTAAATAACATTTACTATTTTTCCACAGTAGTAATGCAGTTCCTATTTTCCATATTTGCTATTTTTGATATTTCAGAGTGCAACTTTATTTCCTTAGTTTAATTGACTTTGTTAGCTTGCACGTGTACACACTGGTTTGGATTTGCTGGTCAGTTTTTTATATATAGTATACTCCCCACGACATGTTTATTCTTAATCATATCAGCCCTTAGGTAGTTTTAATTATCTGGATATTTACAGCCCTATAAACTAAAGGCTTTTCAGCCCAGGAGAGCTTGCACCTGTACACACTGGTTTGGATGTACTAGTCAGTTTTTTTTTTAATAACATTTGATCTAGTTACCAAAACTACACAAAACCAAGAGTATTCTATCAGAAGCCATATATCAAATGCAAATTGTATATGGTTAAAGCCAATATGGAGGCATTTATTTTGTGAAAAAAAAATCACCAGATCTTTGATTTAAAAGGTTAGAATCACATCAACGTGGCAACACATTTTTAAAACATGAAAATAAGGTACCAGCAAGAGGATGTCAAGAGGTGAAAGCGACAACAGTTTTAAATATTAGAACCCATTTTCGAGCTTGTGCGTGAACAACTGACTAGACTAGACACACCTCTCTAGCGGAGAAAGTTAAATATTCAGATTCTTTGGGAAAGCCACCCCAACTCCTGTTGAGAGGGGCAGCACTAAACCATAGTTGCCATTAGGCAATCCTCGCTTTTCTTGTTAAACCCTAGTACTGTTTGTTCCTCCAGCCAGTTCTCCTTTATTTCTTGAGTGAGCACCTTGTTATTTAATGGAGTTTTCTGGTCTAAAATGAAAAGTATGCAGTCACTCTGTGTACCTAGAGACTTTTTCATCTACCCAGCACACACTGTGTGCTGCAAAGACTCGTAATTCTCTGTACCATGAATGCTGATCAGGTATATGATATGCATACTCCCAGGCAGAACCCACTTAGTGAGTGCAGCCTCACTTGAGCAAGCAAGCACTTGTATTTGTGAGGCCGAGCCCACTAGATGGGTGTGCCCACTATAAATGGCGTGGCCTCACAAATACAAGTATATTTAGTGAGGCCACGCCTACTAGACAGGTTCCACCCAGGAGTATGCATATCACATACATGACCTCAGTCAATGTGTGCTCTGGAAGGATTCACAAGTCTGCTGTCGCACAGAATGACTGCAGCTTTTTCATTTCAGGCCAAACAACCCATTTAAACCTCTACTCCTCAGGATGCAGGCTGCCTGTTATGGCCTTGCTACCATGGCTTTGTTAATAACCTCTTCTGGATAGTCATATAGCTCAAGTTATTGACTTTGGCCTGTTTTCTGACTATCCATCTGATTGACGTTTTTACTTCTGTTCTCGGCATCCTGGTTAGATGCAACTCTCTGACTCTACTTTTAATTTAAAGAACTCTTCACAGTTACATTTAAATTATTTACACAGATGTGACACTTCCATGTAAAATTTTCAAGTTCTGCAATGCTCAAAATAGGAAAAACAAAGAGTTACTCACCAATGGAATAGCTCTTTATTATGAATTATGCAATATATTGTGTAAATCTTAGGTTTATACCACTTTGTTTTTCCTATTTGGAGTATTGAATAAATTAATTAGATTAGTTTGACAGGACACTCAAATCCGTGTTGATGTTGGGTCATGAGGTTATTCTTATTGAGATACTCCATGTTGTATTTGCTGCCTTGATTTGTTTTGTTTTTTCACAAATAATTTTACTATTCATATTTTTTAATGCCTTTGTTCTAGAGATGAGCAAACTTGTGCGCAAAATGTTCGCCAATCTCAAATTGGGCACAAACATAGCACATTTGGATTCATGTTTTTACTCAAATTCGTCAAAATTCCGTCTCAGATTGGTAAATCATTGTGTTTCCACCAATGCTTAT
This sequence comes from Ranitomeya imitator, assembly GCF_032444005.1. NCBI lineage: Eukaryota > Metazoa > Chordata > Amphibia > Anura > Dendrobatidae > Ranitomeya > Ranitomeya imitator. Next base: position 119,224,338 of record NC_091288.1, on the reverse strand, counting down.
GCTATTACTTTGATAGTGGTGCCATATGATGAGCCAAGCGAATGGGGGGACGCGTTTGATGAGGGGAGGGGACGTGGAGAGGTTAGAGGAGTGGCACGCTCTTTTTTTTCCTCTTTAACTTTATGTGTGTCGATTCCAGCAGCCAATCAGGGCACAGAAACATCCACAATGTAATGACATAAGGTCTTCTGTGATTGGCTGACAAAGTCATATGTCCCTGACCAAATAAAAAGCGGACATCTTATTTTGCTGGCACCATTTTCTTAGTGTCATAGTGCAGAGAAGCCGGTCCTGATAGTGCTGCAAGTGAAATTGTCAGTAAGCTAGATAGGATCCTGTCCTGTGTGAGCCTTCCAGCATCTAACCAGATTTTGAAAAAAAACTGTATCTCAGTAGGCCCCATTTGCTACTCCAAATCGTTTGTGATAAACCTGTGTTTCAGAGACAAATCAGAAGGTGAGATTTCCACTAAAAACTGTTAGGTCTAATATTGAGGTGCAGCCAGGAGGCCCAATTAGCTAATCCAAATAATTTGTGATAAACTGGTTTCAGATACAAATTATAAGGCCAAATTTGAACTTGGAACTTGTTAGGACTCATATAGGGGTGCAGTCAGGAGGCTAAATTAGCTACTGTATATACTCGTGTACAAGCTGAGTTTTTCAGCACATTTTTTGTGCTGAAAACACCCTCCTCGCTTATACATGAGTCATTGGCCTAGAAGACGGTGGGGGCAGCAAAATGTGAGGGAAAAAGTAAATGTCTCTCCACTCCTGAAATGTGCCCCCTCCCTTGGCGTCCCCCAAGGCCATAAAATGCCTTGCAGTGTTTACCTTTAATTAATTCAAGCTTTTTGAAGCTCTTAACACAAGGGTGCAAACTCTTCTGCAGCTATAGCAACCTGAACCTCTTTGTGTGACTAAGCACATGGTACAACAAGGCACAGAAAGGCTATGAGGTATTGAATCTGGAAAATGACTTAAAATAGCAGAATGCAATATCTCTAAAACTAGCTGGGCACATACAGTTGTGGCCAAAAGTATTGACACCCCTGCAATTCTGTCAGATAATACTCAGTTTCTTCCTGAAAATGATTGCAAACACAAATTATTTGTTATTATTATCTTCATTTAATTTGTATTAAATGAAAAAACACAAAAAGAATTGTCCTAAAGCCAAATTGGATATAATTCCACACCAAACATAAAAAAGGGGGGGGGGGCAAAAGTATTGGCAATGTTCGAAAAATCATGTGATGCTTCTCTAATTTGTGTAATTAACAGCACCTGTAATTTACCTGTGGCACCTAACAGGTGTTGGCAATAACTAAATCACACTTGCAGCCAGTTGACATGGATTAAAGTTGACTCAACCTCTGTCCTGTGTCCTTGTGTGTACCACATTGAGCATGGAGAAAAGAAAGAAGACCAAAGAACTGTCTGAGGACTTGAGAAACCAAATTGTGAGGAAGCATGAGCAATCTCAAGGCTACAAGTCCATCGCCAAAGACCTGAATGTTCCTGTGTCTACCGTTCGCAGTGTCATCAAGAAGTTTAAAGCCCATGGCACTGTGGCTAACTTCCCTAGATGTGGACGGAAAAGAAAAATTGCCAAGAGATTTCAACGCAAGATTGTGCAGATGTTGGATAAAGAACCCCGACTATCATCCAAACAAGTTCCAGCTGCCCTGCAGCCGAGGGTACAACAGTGTCAACCCATACTATCCCTTTGGCGTCTGAATGAAAAGGGACTGTATGGTAGGAGACCCAGGAAGACCCCACTTCTTACCCCGAGGCATAAAAAAGCCAGGCTGGAGTTTGCCAAAACTTACCTGAAAAAGCCTAAAACGTTTTGGAAGAATGTTCTCTGGTCCGATAAGACAAAAGTAGAGCTTTTTGGGCAAAGGCATCAACATAGAGTTTGCAGGAGAAAAAAAAGAGGCATTCAAAGAAAAGAACACGGTCCCTACAGTCAAACATGGCGGAGGTTCCCTGATGTTTTGGGGTTGCTTTGCTGCCTCTGGCACTGGACTGCCTGACCGTGTGCATGGCATTATGAAGTCTGAAGACTAAAAACAAATTTTGCAGCATAATGTAGGTCCCAGTGTGAGAAAGCTGGGTCTCCCTCAGAGGTCATAGGTCTTCCAGCAGGACAATGACCCAAAACACACTTCAAAAAACACTAGAAAATGGTTTGAGAGAAAGCACTGGAGACTTCTAAGGTGACCAGCAATGAGTCCAGACCTGAATCTCATAGAACACCTGTGGAGAGATCTAAAAATGGCAGTTTGGAGAAGGCACCCTTCAAATATCAGGGACCTGGAGCAGTTTGCCAAAGAAGAATGGTCTAAAATTCCAGCAGAGCATTGTAAGAAACTCATTGATGGTTACCGGAAGTGGTTGGTCGCAGTTATTTCGGCTAAACGTTGTGCAACCAAGTATTTTAAGCTGAGGGTACCAATACTTTTGTCTGGCCCATTTTTGGAGTTTTGTGTGAAATGATCAATGTTTTGCTTTTTGCTTCATTCTCTTTTGTGTTTTTTCATTTAAGACAAATTAAATGAAGATAATAATACCAACAAATTTGTGATTGCAATCATTTTCAGGAAGAAACTGGATATTATCTGACAGAATTGCAGGGGTGTCAATACTTTTGGCCACAACTGTTCCTTTCCCCACATGCCCATATTATTTAGCCACCTGTAGCACTCTGGATTATGGAGTTATAAAGCATAGCTATCTGGAATTACATACGGTAGTCATACTTAGTCTCTATGCGCAGATAAAATCCAGAGGAATCCAGTGGCGGTACAACAAACCCATTCAGAGCTTCGGGTGCAAACTTATGGGCCAGACACGGTTCTAGGTAGAAAATCATATTCTCAGACATGGGAGGAGAGAGGCTGCACCACCCAGGGGTGGAAGCAGATGCGTGAGGTAGCAGCCTAAGAGATATAAGGCAGCCCCTCATTTTTGGACTGTGTTTTCTGATGGCCGGAGGATACGTTTGATGACGCAACCTGGGAAGCCTGTAACTAAGATTTGGACCTGTGATCAATCAGCGCCTCCCTGTGGTCACATGCTACATAACACAGTAATTGCAACCTATTTATACCATATCCTTGTACTACACTCCTGACTGAATATATTTGCTCTTGCATGTGTAGCTGTAATTGCTAGTGCGTCTCCTCAGCGAATAAATATAAAATTAATCTTTGGCTGCTCTTTTACCTCGATCCATGAATCCTCACGTCCGCACATTCTGTTGGTTATTATTCGCTACCCCAGGTTTGGTTCCTGACTAGTGTTGAGCAATACCTTCCGATATTTGGAAATATCGGTATCGGATTGGATTGGCCGATATCCAAAAAATATCGGATATTGCCAATACTGATACCCGATACCAATGCAAGTCAATGGGACACAAATATCAGAATTAAAATAAGACCTTTCTGTCCTTGTACATCATGTTCCGAAGGTGGAAGAGTGTGGGCGGTGTGTGGGCAGAGACTGCGTGACTGTGTTGGACCGTGGGGGGGTCTGTGCGGGCCTGACGGGGGTCTTTACGGGGCCTCTTGGGGGTCTGTGTGGGCTGCCAGGGATCTGTGTGGGCCTGCCGGGGGTCTGCACGGGCCTCTCGGGGGTCTGTGCAGATGGCCGGGGGTCTGTGCGGCTTGCCAGGGGTCTGTACGGCCTTATGGGGTCTGAACGGGCCTCTCGGGGGATCTGCGTGGCTTGTCGGGGGTCTGTTCGGCCTGCCGGGGGTCTGTACGGGCCTCTCTGGGGTCTGTGCGGCCTGCCGAGGGTCTGTGCGGCCTGCAGGGGGTCTGTACGGGCCTCTCTGGGGTCTGTGCAGCCTGCCGGGGGTCTGTGCGGTCTGCCGGGGGTCTGTATGGGCCTCTCTGAGGTCTGTGAAGCCTGCTGGGTGTCTGTGCGGGTGTGCAGGCATCGTCCGATGGGACTACAAGTAGTAGTCCCATCATCTGACTAATGTGTTGAATGTAAAAAAAAAAATAAAATACATACTATATACATACAACAATACTCGTACATGCATACATACTACATACTGTGGTGCAGTGACCAATGTTACAGCCAGGGGACGCTGCGTGTGCACTTCAAGATGCACTTGGAGGCATAATTGTGATGAGACAAAGTCTTGCAGAATTGTAGATGGCCAGTATGTGTGTGTCGCAGAGGAGGACACTCTGCGCTGTCAGTCTGAAGTTATGTTGTGGTCTGGGACCTGTAGTCCCACATGTAAATGTGTAATTCTAATGGGAGACTGGAAGGGCTAGTTATGAGAGATGGGCGGGTCAAACTAGCCACACACACCCACACTCCCACCCAGGGGAGTGGTTACAGGTATATAATGTGGACAGGGTGTGGGTCACACGTTTTTTCCTATGGGTTCCTATGTTTGGATCTGAATGGTCCAAGTGCAAGGCCCTGGAAGCCTGTGTTGGAAATCCTGGGAATTCCTGAATAGCGCATGGTTGGGTTTTGGCACTGAGTGGCCTGTGTGCTGTAGGTCCTGGACGGTCAGTGTTGGAGTCTCCTGGGAGTGGAGACGTCCTGGAAGCACCTAGAGACAGTGTACCTGTACGGTCTGTGTTGAGGTCCTGGGACTGACAAGGAGTCAGTGTGAGTGGAACTCCTGAAAGGTAACCCCGGACAAGGGGATTATAATATACGGCAGAGAAGCCCATCTGCTATATGAACTGACTGATGTCCTATAATGTTTCATGGATGTAATGAAACAGACTGTACTCTATCTGGTTTATGTGGAGTTTAAATAAATCGGATCGCCTGCTTATGTGAAGTAACCGTCCCTGAATGCGTTATTCCCGTGCCAAGCTAGTGTCCCCCAAGATACGAAGTAGGGGAAACGTTACAATTGGTGCTCGAATGCGGGCAATTGGTCCAAGAAGTACATCTTACAGCACTGGCTGGTTTGAGCCAGAGGAGTGGACGGTCTGACAACCGTGTGTTATGCTGACCGGGGTCAGTGAGAACTGCTGTTTGTGGGATACCTTTGAGGAGAAGAGGGTTCCGGGATCCTGTGTAGCCGGCACCAACAGGTAACGGACAGGAGTCTGTGCTATGCTAACCGGGGTCAGTGAGAAAGTGTTATTTTTTCTCTAAACAACTTGCTGTGGATCGGCGGGTCCACGAAGTTGACAAGCATCTTTCTGTGGATCGGCGGGTCCACGAAGTCTGTGGTGGAGCCATACAGAGCATTGTGGAGTGCAGCTGCAGTTGCAGCAAGAAGTTCAGCAGCAGCGGCTTGTGGTTGGCAGCAGGAGGTGCCGGTGGTCTGTGACTACAGCAGGAGCTGTGGCAGTGCCAGCAGGAGCTGGTGAGGTGTTGAGAAGAAAAAAAAATTTGTGCAGACTCAAAGGGCTAGTGCAACCCAAAGAGACGTGTTTTTCCCTGTACTGTGTGAACTGGTGAAGCCTGTACCGGTGAAGGTGTGCATGAGGCCTTTAAGAAGGGGGTCGAAGCGCATAGTGTGAACTGGGCATCAGAGATGAAACAGTTGGTGATACTGTCCACTAAGGAAGTCATAGTAAAGCGGGTGGCTATCCTGAAGGATATGCACCTACAATGTCTTCGCACAAAACAGATGATCCTGTTAAGGAACAAGAAAACAGCTTGACGTCTGGAGCATGCCAGGAAAGCGCAAAGTCGGCTGGGCTTTGTGGAAGACGTCATTCGAGTACCCAGAAATCTGGTGGGGAAAGTCATTGGTAGATTTGTAAAAGTGAAGCAGGACCTGGTGAATAGATCCGGTGTGGCAAGTGTGAGGATTCCAGATGTTGGCGAAGTCCAGGTAGCTGGTGAAGATGGAATGGTTCCATTTGTTGTAATTGGCTCAGTAAATAGCCTCAGGAACATTCGAATGCTTCTTGAATATCGGGTGACATATCTGAAGGAGATAGAGCAGCTAAGACTAGACCATCTGAAAATTAATAAACAGCTGCAGAATATAAGATGGCGACCTCTTCCAACCCAGGGTATAGAGATACGAAAAGATTCCCTAAAAAATAGAAGAGTCCAAAGAAGTGACTCCTCTGTTAGCTCAGGGCTGAGTGACCGAGGTGGGAGACCCGGTAGCAGACGTAGTAGCGAAGGGTCAGACTCAGACCAGACAGTCGGCTCCACTTTAAGTGGGACTTATGACCGTGTCAATCAGGGAAGTAGACTATGGAAAGAAGGGTCACGTGAAGGGGTACATGTGGAAAGTGGGTTGAACAAAAAGGGTCTGGTGATACAGACGGATGGTGACTCAAGGGTTGGAGCCCAAGGCCGACAAACTGATTGTTGGGGGCGGTGGAGGCCTATCAAAGGTGACATAGGTACCTGGTATCGGGACCCCTGGTTTATGTCATGTCCACCTCAATAGGGTTGAACAAGGGGGGAGGTATGTGGTGCAGTGACCAATGTTACAGCCAGGGGTCGCTGCGTGTGCACTTCAAGATGCACTTGGAGGCATAATTGTGATGAGACAAAGTCCGGCAGAATTGTAGATGGCTGGTATGTGTGTCGCAGAGGAGGACACTCTGCATGGTCAGTCTGAAGTTATGTTGTGGTCTGGGACCTGTAGTCCCACATGTAAATGTGTAGTTCTAATGGGAGACAGGAAGGGCTAGTTATGAGAGATGGGCAGGTCAAACTAGCCACACACACCCACACTCCCACCCAGGAGAGTGGTAACAGGTATGTAATGTGACCAGGGTGTGGGTCACATGTTTTTTTCCTGTGGGTTCCTATGTTTGGATCTGAATGGTCCAAGTGCAAGGCCCTGGAAGCCTGTGTTGGAAATCCTGGGAATTCCTGAATAGCGCATGGTTGGGTTTTGGCACTGAGTGGCCTGTGTGCTGTAGGTCCTGGACAGTCAGTGTTGAAGTCTCCTGGGAGTGGAGACGTCCTGGAAGAACCTAGAGACCGTGGACCTGGACGGTCTGTGTTGAGGACCTGGGACTGACGTGAAGTCAGTGTGAGGAGTGGAACTCCTGAAAGGTTACCCCGGACAAGGGGATTATAATATACGGCAGAGAAGCCTATCTGCTATATGAACTGACTGATGTCCTATAATGTTTCGTGGATGTAATGAAACGGACTGTACTCTATCTGGTTTAAATAAACCGGATTGCCTGCTTATGTGAAGTAATTGTGCCTATATGCGTTATTCCCGTGCCAATCGAGTGTCCCCAAAACACGAAGTAGGGGAAACGCTATAATACATACAACATACTACATACATACTACATACATGCATACTACATACATATATACATACTACATACATACTGCATACATACAACATACATACTACATACAAACTACATACAATACATACATATAGTCATACAGTACATATAACATAGATTACATACTCACCATCACTTGTCATTTTGATCCCCAAAGCCAGATATCAGCTGCGGGCTGATATTCATAGCCTAGAGAGGGGCCATGGATGTTGGTCCCCCGGCTACAAATACCAGTCCACAGCCCCCCCAGAAATGGCACATCTGTAAGATGCGCCAATTCCGGCACTTAGCCCCTCTCTTTCCACTCTCGTGTAGCGGTGGGATATGGGGTAATGAGGGTTAATGTCACCTTGCTATTGTACGGTGACATTAAGCCGGGTTAATAACGGAGAGGCGTCAATAAGACGCCTAACCATTATTAATCCAATACTAGTAAAGGGTTAATAAAACACCCACACGTTAGGAAAAAAGTATTTTAATATTCTTCATTTAACCATACTTACTGTTATGAATTGGTGGTTTAGGAGCAACATGGGACAAGCTCTGAAGGAGGTGGTACCTGTACTGACCGCAGTTCCTAAGCTCAACACCACACTAGAAGTAGCCGTGGGATGTTCCTGTCACTCCCTAGACACCTCGTCACAGCCTGAGAACTAACTACCCCTAAAGATAGAAACAGGAAATCCCCAAAGAATAGATAGCCCCCCACAAATAACGACTGTGAGTGGAGAGGGAAAATACATACGTAGAATGAAACCAGGATGTAGCAAAGGAGGCCAGTCTAGCTAGATAGATAGGACAGGATGGAATACTGTGCGGTCAGTATTAAAAACTAGAAAAATCCACCACAGAGTTTACCAAAATCTCCACACCTGACTAAAGGTGTGGAAGGTAAATCTGCTTCCCAGAGCTTCCAGCTTAACTGAATTAATCCATACTGACAAGCTGGACAAAAACATAGAATGTACCGAACAATTAAGTCCACAACATGTGGACAGAAAAGAGCAAAGCAAGGACTTATTTTTGCTGAACTGGTCAGGATAACAGGGAAATCCAAGCAGAGATGTGAATCCAACCAGGAACCATTGACAAGTGGCACAAGCTGAAGGAAAGAGCCAGGCTAAATAGCCGAGAAGAATAGACAATTAGTGGAAGCAGCTGCTGACTGCTAAATCCAAGGAGCAGCCATTCCACTTAAAACCACCGGAGGGAGCCCGAGAGCAGAACTCAAAAAGTGCCACTTACAACCACCGGAGGGAGCCCAAGAGCGGAATTCACAACAGTACCCCCCCCTTGAGGAGGGGTCACCAAACCCTCACCAGAGCCCCCAGGCCGATCACGACGAGCCAAGTGAAAAGCACAAACCAAATCGGCGGCATGGACATCGGAGGCAATAACCCAAGAATTATCCTCCTGGCCATAACCCTTCCACTTGACAAGATACTGAAGCCTCCGCCTCGAAAAACGAGAATCCAAAATTTTCTCAACCTCATATTCCAACTCTCCCTCAACCAACATCAGGGCAGGAGGATCAACCGAGGGAACAACGGGCACCACATATCTCCGTAACAAAGATCTATGGAAAACATTATGAATGGCAAAAGAGGCTGGAAGAGCCAAACGAAAAGACACCGGATTGATAATTTCAGAAATCTTATAAGGACCAATAAACCGAGGCTTAAACTTAGGGGAAGAAACCTTCATAGGAACATGACGAGAAGACAACCAAACCAAATCCCCCACACGAAGCCGGGGACCAACACACCGACGGCGGTTAGCAAAACGTTGAGCCTTTTCCTGAGACAACGTCAAATTGTCCACCACATGAGTCCAAATCTGCTGTAGCCTGTAAACCACAGAATCCACACCAGGACAATCAGAAGGCTCAACCTGCCCCGAAGAAAAACGAGGATGAAAACCAAAGTTACAAAAGAAAGGTGAGACCAAAGTAGCCGAACTAGCCCGATTATTAAGGGCAAACTCGGCCAACGGCAAGAAAGCCACCCAATCATCCTGATCAGCAGACACAAAGCATCTTAAATAGGTTTCCAAGGTCTGATTAGTTCGCTCAGTTTGGCCATTAGTCTGAGGATGAAACGCCAAAGAAAAAGACAAATCAATGCCCATCCTAGCACAAAAGGCCCGCCAAAACCTAGAAACAAACTGAGAACCTCTGTCAGACACAATATTCTCCGGAATGCCATGCAAACGAACCACATGCTGAAAAAACAATGGAACCAAATCTGAGGAGGAAGGCAACTTGGGCAAAGGTACCAGATGGACCATTTTAGAAAACCGGTCACAAACCACCCAGATAACAGACATCTTCTGGGAAACAGGAAGATCCAAATAAAATCCATGGAAATATGCGTCCAGGGCCTCTCAGGAACCGGCAAAGGCAAAAGCAACCCACTAGCGCGGGAACAGCAAGGCTTGGCCTGGGCGCAAGTCCCACAGGACTGCACAAAAGCATGCACATCCCGCGACAAAAAAGGCCACCAAAAGGACCTAGCAACCAAATCTCTGGTACCAAAAATCCCAGGATGACCGGCCACCACTGAACAATGAACCTCAGAAATTACCTTACTTGTCCATATATCAGGAACAAACAGCTTCCCCACAGGACAGCGGTCAGGTTTATCAGCCTGAAATTCCTGAAGCACCTGCCGCAAATCAGGGGAGATGGCAGAAAGAATCACCCTTTCCTTAAGAATGCCAACCGGCTCAAGGACTCCAGGAGAGTCAGGCAAAAAACTCCTAGAGAGGGCATCAGCCTTAAAATTCTTAGATCCCGGAAGATACGAGACCATAAAATCAAAACGGGAGAAAAACAGGGACCATCGAGCCTGTCTAGGGTTCAGCCACTTGGCCGACTCGAGGTAAATCAGATTCTTATGATCAGTCAGGACCACAATGCGGTGCTTGGCTCCCTCAAGCCAATGTCGCCACTCCTCAAATGCCCACTTCATAGCCAACAACTCACGATTGCCGACGTCATAATTGCGCTCCGCAGGCGAAAACTTTCTGGAAAAAAAAGCACACGGTTTCATCAAAGAACCATCAGAATTCCTCTGAGACAAAACGGCCCCTGCCCCAATCTCAGAAGCGTCAACCTCAACCTGAAAAGGAAGAGAAACATCCGGCTGACGCAACACAGGGGCAGAAGTAAATCGGCGTTTAAGTTCCTGAAAGGCCTCAACAGCCGCAGAGGACCAATTCGTCACATCAGCGCCTTTCTTCTTCAAATCAGTAAGGGGCTTAACCACACTGGAAAAGTTGGCAATGAAACGGCGATAGAAATTAGCAAAGCCCAAAAATTTCTGAAGGCTCTTCACAGATGTGGGTTGAATCCAGTCATGAATGGCTTGGACCTTAACAGGATCCATTTCCATAGACGAGGGGCAAAAAATAAAACCCAAAAAAGAGACCTTCTGAACTCCGAATAGGCACTTAGACCCCTTCACAAATAAAGCATTATCACGAAGGATCTGGAATACCATCCTGACCTGCTTCACATGAGATTCCCAATCATTGGAAAAAATCAAAATATCATCCAAATATACAACCATGAATTTATCAAGATAATTGCGGAAAATATCATGCATGAAGGATTGGAACACAGATGGAGCGTTAGAGAGCCCGAATGGCATCACAAGGTATTCAAAGTGGCTTTCGGGCGTATTAAATGCAGTTTTCCATTCGTCACCCTGTTTAATACGAACAAGATTATATGCCCCTCGAAGGTCAATCTTAGTAAACCAACTAGCCCCCTTAATCCGAGCGAACAAATCAGAAAGCAAAGGCAAGGGGTATTGGAATTTGACCGTGATCTTATTAAGAATACGATAATCTATACAGGGTCTCAAGGAGCCATCCTTCTTAGCAACAAAAAAGAAACCCGCTCCCAATGGTGACGAAGACGGCCGAATATGCCCCTTCTCCAAAGACTCCTTAACATAACTCCGCATGGCGGCATGCTCTGGCACAGACATATTGAAAAGTCGGCACTAAGGGAACTTGCAGCCAGGAATCAAGTCAATAGCACAATCACAGTCCCTGTGCGGTGGAAGGGAACTGGACTTGGGCTCATCAAATACATCCTGGAAATCCGACAAAAACTCAGGGACCTCAGAAGAGGGGGAAGAGGAAATTGACATCAAAGGAACGTCACTATGCACCCCTTGACAACCCCAACTAGTCACAGACGTAGTTTTCCAATCCAGCACCGGATTATGTTCCTGTAACCATGGAAATCCCAGTACAACAACATCATGCAGGTTATGCAACACCAGAAAACGGCAATCTTCCTGATGTGCTGGAGCTATGTACATGGTCATCTGCGTCCAGTACTGAGGTTTATCCTTGCCAATGGTGTAGCATCAATGCCCCTCAAAGGAATAGGGCTCTGCAAAGGCTGCAAGGAAAAGCCACAGTGCCTGGCGAATTCTAAGTCCATTAAGTTCAGGGCAGCGCCTGAATCCACAAATGCCATGACAGAAAAGGACGATAATGAGCAAATCAGGGTCACAGATAAGAGGAATTTAGACTGTACAGTACTGATGGTAACAGACTTAGCGACCCTCTTAGTACGCTTAGGGCAATCAGAAATAACATGAGCAGAATCACCACAGTAAAAACACAGCCTATTCTGACGTCTGAATTCCTGCCGTTCTGTTCTAGTCAAAATCCTATCACATTGCATAGGTTCAGGACTCTGCTCAGAGGACACTGCCATATGGTGCACAGCTTTGCGCTCGCGCAGACGCCGATCAATTTGAATGGCTAGAGACATTGATTCGCTCAAACCAGCAGGCGTAGGGAAGCCCCCCATAACATCTTTTAGGGCTTCAGAAAGACCTTTTCTGAAAATTGCAGCCAGAGCATCCTCATTCCATTTAGTGAGCACAGACCATTTTCTAAATTTCTGGCAGTATAATTCTGCCGCTTCCTGACCTTGACACAGGGCCAACAGGGTTTTTTTCTGCATGATCCACAGAATTAGGTTCGTCATACAATAATCCGAGCGCTTGAAAAAATGCGTCTACATTCAGCAATGCCGGAACCCCTGATTCAAGGGAAAATGCCCAGTCCTGAGGGTCACCACGCAGCAAGGATATGATGATTTTAACTTGCTGAATGGGATCACCAGAAGAACGGGGTTTCAAAGCAAAAAACAATTTGCAGCTATTTTTAAAGTTCAAAAACTTGGATCTGTCCCCAAAAAACAAATCAGGAGTAGGAATTCTAGGCTCCAAAGCCGTAGTCTGGACAACATAATCTTGGATACTCTGTACTCTTGCAGCAAGTTGATCCACACGAGAAAACAAACCCTGAACATCCATGCCAGCGTCAAAATCCTGAACCACCCAGAGATCAAGAGGAAAAAAAAGACAAAACAGAGTGCAAAAAAAAATGGCTCAGAATTTCTTTTTCCTTCTTTTGAGATGCATTTAATTCATTTTTGGCCACTTGTTCTGTTATGAACTGGTGGTTTAGGAGCAACATGGGACAAGCTCTGAAGGAGGTGGTACCTGTACTGACCGCAGTTCCTAAACTCAACACAACACTAGAAGTAGCCGTGGGATGCTCCTGTCACTCTCTAGGCACCTCGTCACAGCCTGAGAATTAACTATCCCTAAAGATAGAAACAGGAAAACTATCTTGCCTCAGAGAAAATCCCCAAAGGATAGATAGCCCCCCACAAGTAATGACTGTGAGTGGAGAGGGAAAAGACATACACAGAGTGAAACCAGGATGTAGCACAGGAGGCCAGTCAAGCTAGATAGATAGGACAGGAAAGAATAGTGTGCGGTCAGTATTAAAAACTACAAAAATCTCCACACCTGACTAAAGGTGTGGAGGGTAAATCTGCTTCCCAGAGCTTCCAGCTTAACTGATTTAATCCATACTGACAAGCTGGACAAAACATAGAATGCACAGAACGAATAAGTCCACAACATGTGGACAGAAAAGAGCAAAGCAAGGACTTAACTTTGCTGAACTGGTCAGGACATCAGGAAAATCCAAGCAAAGATGTGAATCCAACCAGGAACCATTGACAAGTGGCACTGGCTGAAGGAAGAGCCAGGCATAAATAGCCGAGCAGAAAGACAATCAGTGGAAGCAGCTGCAGACTGCTAAATCCAAGGAGCAGCCATTCTACTTAAAACCACCGGAGGGAGGCTGAGAGCAGAAGAGCGGAATTCACAACACACCTCGTCACAGCCTGAGAACTAACTACCCCTAAAGATAGAAACAGGAAAGCTATCTTGCCTCAGAGAAAATCCCCAAAGAATAGATAGCCCCCCACAAATAACGTCTGTGAGTGGAGAGGGAAAAGACATGTGTAGAATGAAACCAGGATGTATGTTATGACCTGGTGGTAAGGACAATAATGGACCTAGTGGGTAAGAGCACACGGAATGACCTGATAGTTACTAATAATATAGGACGAGCTCTGAGACGTGGGAACTCTGCTGAACGCAATCCCTAATCCTATCACACACACTAGAAATAGCCGTGGACTGCTCCTAACGCTCCCTATGCAACTCGACACAGCCTAAGAAACTAGCTAGCCCTAGAGATAGAAAAATAAAGCCTACCTTGCCTCAGAGAAATTCCCCAAAGGAAAAGGCAGCCCCCACATATAATGACTGTGAGTAAAGATGAAAATTACAAACACAGAGATGAAATAGATTTAGCACAGTGAGGCCCGACTTACTGAACAGACAGAGGATAGGAAAGGTAACTTTGCGGTCAGCACAAAAACCTACAAAAAGACCACGCAGAGGGCGCAAAAAGACCCTCCGCACCGACACACGGTGCGGAGGCGCTCCCTCTGCGTCCCAGAGCTTCCAGCAAGCAAGACAAAAATCAAAATAGCAAGCTGGACAGAAAAATGGCAAACCAGAGAAAAACAAGCAGTAACTTAGCTTCAGCTGGGAAGACAGGTCACAAGAACGATCCAGGAGAGAGCTAGACCAAAACTGGAACATTGACAGGTGGCATGGAGCAATGATCTAAGTGGAGTTAAATAGAGCAGCCAGCTAACGAATTAACCTCGTCACCTGTAGAAGGAAACTCAGAAGCCGCAGCTCCACTCACAACTACCAGAGGAAGCCCATGGGCAGAACCAGCCGAAGTACCATTCATGACCACAGGAGGGAGCTTGACAACAGAATTCACAACAGATGTAGCAAAGGAGGCCAGTCTAGCTAGATAGATAGGACAGGACGGAATACTGTGCGGTCAGTATTAAAAACTAGAAAAATCCACCACAGAGTTTACAAAAATCTCCACACCTGACTAAAGGTGTGGAGGGTAAATCTGCTTCCCAGAGCTTCCAGCTTAACTGAATTAATCCATACTGACAAGCTGGACAAAAACATAGAATGTACCGAACAATTAAGTCCACAACATGTGGACAAAAAAGAGCAAAGCAAGAACTTATCTTTGCTGAACTGGTCAGGATAACAGGGAAATCCAAGCAGAGATGTGAATCCAACCAGGAACCATTGACAAGTGGCACAAGCTGAAGGAAAGAGCCAGGCTAAATAGCTGAGCAGAATAGACAATTAGTGGAAGCAGCTGCTGACTGCTAAATCCAAGGAGCAGCCATTCCACTTAAAACCACCGGAGGGAGCCCAAGAGCAGAACTCATTATATCACAGAACAAAAAATAAAGGTGCCAACAGAAAAAACAAATTCACAGCGAAGGAACACCATATACGAAATAGAAATACGATACCCAATAAAACTTAACATTTAATAATTATCCTTACAATAAAAAACACATACCACATACAACCTAAAACCAGTATCTACTGTTTGACACAGAGATATACAATAAAGATACAGGGTGCTCTCAAACCCTAGGGTCCCGACTATCTGTCCCCTACCTTGCCGCGGAGGTTGGCACCCTATATATCCTGCGCAATGGCCCCCCCGCTCAACGTAGACTAACCCTAAATCGCCCTAATAGACCCTCACGTGCAAGAAAATATCAAACAGCAGAGCATACACTCATAAGCTAATAGTAAATAAAGATAAACTTATTGCACTTGCCCAGATACTAAAGTGCAAATCCTAACACTCGTTTGGATGTTGCAAAAATGATGATAAGCAACAAACAAGGAAGCCTATAACAGCACCCTAGTTCACCCTACCTGTCCGTGGGGGTTGGCGCCCTAGAATCCTGCGCAGATGGCGCCCCCACTCCACGTAGTCTTCCCCTAGCAACACCCTAGGCTACTTGTAAGGGGATACCAGAGTGCTATACAAGATATACAGTTAGGGGCAAAAACAAAAAATAGAATAAATACACAACAAAGCCCAAAAACAGTTCTCCAAACAGTGTTAGACTAAAACATATAATAATTTAAGTACTCTTTAAAGTATGAAGAGCAGAACTCACAAAAGTGCCACTTATAACCACCGGAGGGAGCCCAAGAGCGGAATTCACAACAATTTACTATACTTCAGCGCCTAAAAAAAATGTAAAATAAACCGTATACTACCTATCCTTCATAGTCCAATTAATAACGAGTGTCCCATGACGATCTCCCCTATAAAACAGTGACATCGGGTGATGTCACTGCTCTATAGGTCTTTCAGTGACACACTGACAGGAGACAATGGCTCCTGCAGTGCATCACTGAGAGGTTACTAGAGTTCAAAGTCTCACTTTATGGCAATTGCTGAGTGGGAAAATTTCTTACACAGCAATGCCAAAAGTGAGACTAGGGACTATTTTTTTACAGCGGCTGAGGAATACAGTGTGGAAGGATACCTTCCTCCCGTCAAGGCTGGACTGGTTATATATTGTAGCGTTTCACCCGCTACGGGTCTAGGGGACACTCGCTTAGGTGCGGCGGGTGACACTCAGGAGACACGTTTCTTTAAAAGTTCTCAGGTTTATTGCTCCATAAACCAGCAAGACAGGAACAACAGGTAAACAGTCTTACTTCAGATCGATGTTTCCTCAATGTCCATAATAGAGCTCCGCTCTCTCTCACGTCTGTGGGCACACAGGCCGTGCTATGTCCAGCACGTAGGCTCTCCAGCCTAAAGATGGTCTCTGTGTGTTGTTCAGGACGTCTGTCCCCACTTGGAACCGTCCAACACACAGGCCACTATGCAGTGTCCAGCCAGGACACATGGAAGTGTGTCCACCCTGGCAGACTTCCAAACACACTCTCTCACCATGTGCTACACATCTCCATTAAGTAGCCTGAAACCACACCCATTGGTGAAGTAACATCACATGATTAGACATGTGGCTATGACATCACCACAGGTCCTGAAACAAACATAAATAGGCATGGTTATGCCCCTTACCCAGGGGTGAGGTATATGGGTAGCCAGACCCTCCCATCTCTCATAGCTACCCGTAACCCGGACCCAAACATCCTAAACAATTCCTTATTGCCTTATGTGTATTAAACAAAACACTCCGGGTTACATCACAGCGGCAAGCCTTCTCTGTGATACATACCTCCCATCGACTATACAAGCTTTAGCCATGCTACAATATATATATATATATCCCACCTCACTGGAAAACTACATAAACATGATGTTCCACATTATTAAGCAGGCATCGTCAAATAACATGGGAAAGAAAAAGGATTTCTCTGCCTCCAAAAAACATCAAATAGTGTAATGCCTTGGTCAAGGGATGAAAACATTAGATATTTGCAAAAATCTTAAACGTGATCATCGTACTGTTAAGAGATTTCTTGATGAATCTGAGCACAGATGTGTTCGTGCTGATAAAGGCATAATGAGGAAGGTTTCAGCCAGGCAAGTTCATCGGATTAAGAGAGCAGCTACTAAAAAGAAATTACAAACCAGCAACCAGATATTTGAAGCTGCTGGTGCCTCTGGAGTCCCTCGAACCTCAAGGTGTAGGATCCTTCAAAGGCTTGCTTTGGTTCATAAACCTACTATTTGGCCACCCCTAAACAGTGATCACAAGCAGAAATGGTTGCAGTGGGTCCAGACATACATAAAGACTAATTTTCAAACAGTCTTGTTTACTGATGAGTGTCGAGCAATCCAGGATGGTCCAGATGGATGGAGTAGTGGATGGTTGGTGGATGGCCACCACGTCCCAACAAGGCTGTGACGTCAGCAAGGAGGTGGAGGAGTCATGTTTTGGAAAGAAATCACGGGGAAACAGCTAGTAGGGCCCTTTAAGGTCCCGGAAGGTGTGTAAATGACCTCTGCAAAGAATATAGACTTTCTGACTAACAACTTTCTTCCATGGTATAAAAAGCAGAAACGTGCCTTCAGGAGCAAAATCATCTTCATGACAATGCACCATCTCATGCTGCAAAGAATACCTCTGAGTCATTGGCTGCTATGTGCATAAAAGGAGATACACTCATGGTGTGGCCACATCTTCCCCTGACCCCAACCCTATAGAGAACCTTTGGAGTATCATCAAGCAAAAGATCTATGAAGGTGGGAGGCAGTTCACATCAAAACATCATCTCTGGGAGGCTATTCTGATTTCATGTAAAGAAATACAAGCAGAAACTCTCCAAAAACTCACAAGTTCAATGGATGCAAGAATTGTGGAGGTGATATCAAAGAAGGGGTCCTATGTTAACATGTAACTTGGCCTGTTACAATGTTTTGGAGTTAAATAGCATTTTTTCTTCAGTGAATGTGACCTCCTAATGCTGCAAATTCAACAAATGAGCATTTTCAGTTCTTTAAAAATATCAAATGTTTAGAAATTCTACTGTGCCTAATAATTTGGAACAGTGCATTTTGAGTTTTTATTCATTTTGGAGATTATACTGTTATCATTGGGAGGTTTCTGCAATAAAATGTGATGCATACTTGTTAGAATCTGTTTAGTTTGTGACTATCTGCCATTTTCTTGTGGTGTTCTGGCTGCTGGGCTTGTTCCTCTGGTGCTGGGTCAGGTGTTTGTATCACTCTTTATTAACCAGCACCTGCCTCCCAGTCCTTGCTGGACAACAGTGTTAATCTGTTTGAGTTCTAGCTTGGTGCTTTGCTTTGTCTTCCGTGTGTATAATTTGTGCAGTTCTGGGATCTCTGGTTCTGCTAGTCTAGTTTTTGTTTTCAGTTGGTTTCTGCAACCTTCTCTGTGCCTTCTATTAGGAGGTGACCCGTTTTTGTACCCAGTCCATATATCTTTCAGGGACCCCCTAACCTAGGATCGTCGGTGGGTCTATTCGCTAGGAATGGGTCGCCCACTCCATCGTAGGGTATCAGCCTAGTCATAGTGCAGGGTCAGTTTCCCATCTTCTACACTAGTCCTGTGTTGCAGTTCCGTAACAATACTCTAACGGGTGATGACTTTTATCAAACTGACTGTCATTTTCACCGACCATTTAGGAAAATCCAAGAAAAATATCATTTGCATAATAATTTGGAACGTGGTGTATAAGGGAAGCCTTATACTATTTGCCCTCGGTGCAGTTCCCTGACTGACCTGAGGCAAGTGGTGGTGACAGAGAGCTGATCCCTGCTGGGTCCTTTTCTCCCCTCCCCCAAAGTGAGCGAAGTCGACACCCCCTTCCCCTATGAGATCCCTCACATTGGGGTGCAGCCAGGAGGTTAAATTAGCTACAGTATATACTCATGTACAAGCCGATTGTTTCAGCACATTTTTGGTGCTGAAAACACCTCCCCTTGCTTATATGAGTCATTGTCCCAGGAGAAGCGGGGGAGGGGGGCAGCAAAGCAACGGGTTACAAGAGGCAGGAGCTGGCTGCTGCGGCTAAAGCCTGTGCCCGATGCTAAAGAGAAATGAATATTCACTTTACGGGCAATGAATATTCATTTATCTTATAGCGCACAGTTACAGTCACAGCCGCTGGCTTCCGGCAGCTGCCAGGCTAGCATAGGTCTAGGATACTTAAGAGTTATGAATATTCACCTCTCTCCACTCCCATAGACGTGGAGAGAGGTGAACATTCATTCCCTTAATGAGCGGAGACACATGATCGCTCGGCACCAGGAGCTGCTGGCACCGGAACAAGATGCAGCGAGGGAGCGCAGGGAGAGTAAGTAGGATTTTTTTCGTTTTTTTATCATGCTTTTCTCATGGGGGCCATGCATACAAGGATAGGGATGAGGAATCATGCTTACAAGGATAGGTATAAGGAGCCATGCATACCAAGACAGGGATAAGGAGCCATGCATACCTGGACAGGGATGAGGAGTCATGCATTCAAGGATAGGGATGAGGAGCCATGCATAAAAGGATCGGGATAAGGAGCCATACAGACAAGGATTGGGATGAGAAACCATGCATACCAGGATAGGGATAAGGGGACAATATGCATACCCAGCTTACACTTGAGTCAATATGTTTTCCCAGTTTTTCGTGGCAAAATTAGCTGCCTCGGCTTATACTCAAGTCGGCTTATACATGAGTATACACGGTAATCTAAATGGTTTGTGATAGAACTGTGTTTCAGAGACAAATCAGAAGGTGAGATATCCATTTAAAAATTGTTATGCTTAAAAATGGGGTGCAGCCAGGAAGCACATTTAAGTAATCCAAATCGTTAGTGTTAAACCTGTGTTTCAGAGACAAATCAGAAGGCCAGATTTCCACTTAAAAATCATTAGGCCTAATATCAGGGTGCGGTCAGGGGGCCCAATTAGCTAACCAAACCATTTAAGGTAAAACTGTTTCAGATACAAATCATAAGGCCAAATTTGAGCTTAAAACTTGTTAGGCCTCATATTGGTGTGCAGCCAGGAGGCTAAATTAGCTAATCCAAATGGTTTGTGATAGAACTGTGTTTCGGAGACAAATCAGAAGGCCAAATTTCCACTTAAAAATCGATTGGCTTAATATTGGGGTACAGCGAGGAAGCCTAATTAGCTAATACAAATAGTTTGTAATAAAACTATGTTTCATTGACAAATCAGAAGGTCATATTTCCACTTAAAAATCATTAGGCCTAATAAAGTGGTACAGCCAGGAGGCCCAATTAGCTAATCCGAATAATTTGTGATAAAAGTGTGTTTCAGACACAAAACAGACGGTCAGATTTCCACTTAAAAATCAGGCCTAATATCGGGGAGCAGCAAAGAGGCCCAATTAGCTAATCCAAATTGTTTGTGATAAAACTGTGTTTCAGTGACAAATCATAAGGCCAGA
Source organism: Ranitomeya imitator (assembly GCF_032444005.1). Taxonomy (NCBI): domain Eukaryota; kingdom Metazoa; phylum Chordata; class Amphibia; order Anura; family Dendrobatidae; genus Ranitomeya; species Ranitomeya imitator. The sequence goes on along the minus strand of NC_091288.1, from coordinate 119,203,915 downwards.
TTTCCACTTAAAAATTGTTCAGCATAACAGTGTTGTTTAGGCACACTAATTGTCATGATCCGTTCCGGAGTTTAGTTCTGTCTGCCTTTTCTTTGGGTGGATCATGTCAAGGGTTAACTTTGATCTGCCTCATTCTGGACTCGGGTTTGCTATTTAGCTCCCAGGTATCCTGAGGGTGGTGTCAGCTATAGCTCTGTCTTTGGCGTGTGAACCTGACTCTGGAAGCCCTTGGTTTGTCCTACTGAACCCTGCCTTGTCCTGTGTCTGTTATCCCCCTGCCTGCCCTTTCCCAGTGTCTCTTTGTCTGTCTGTTTATCTGCTTGACTCCCTGGTTATGATATCTTGGCTTGGCTCTTTGACTCTGTTTCAGTTTATCCCTTTGGTACCGTATTTTGCCCGTCCTGGTTTATTGATCCCTTGCTATATCCTGACTATCCGTTCTGTCTGAATCCGTTTGTACTGTTGTGCTCTGACTTGGTTTTCCTGACCTTGCTCTCGCCACTAGGTGGCGTCTGTTCAGTTGCTCTGTGTGTGCAGTCTGGCTTCACTACCAGGCTCCCCCTGGTGGAGGTTGCGCTGTACTGCACTGCAGCTGCATGACATTATAGCTGACCTACACATTTAAAGCGATTTCTGCATTTTTTTTCTCTGCTCTGTTTGCTATGGATCCGCTACATACCTTGGCAGATCAAATGGATAGCTTGACTGTTATGATACAAGACCTGTTTGTGGAACAGAGGGCCTTGTCCTCTTCTCATAACCATCTGCAAAGGGAGCTTTCAGACACAGTTAAATTATTGCAGACTGACTTTAAACTATCTGACACTGTTGATGTCTCTTTGCACTCTCCTGAACCTACAGTCAAGCTCCCAGATATCTTCTCTGGGGAGAGGGAGAGATTTTTTACTTTTAAGGAGAGTTGCAAGCTTTTTTTTTCTCTTAGACCTAGATCTTGTGGTAATGAGAGTCAGCGAGTGGGGATAATCATTTCCTTACTGCGGGAGGGACCTCAGTCATGGGCCTTCTCTTTACCTGCTTCTGCCCCTGAACGTGTGTCTGTGGACAAATTCTTTGAGGCTTTGGGACTGATTTATGACGAACAAGACCGGGTCAGGGTAGCAGAGGACATGATCATGAGTCTCTCCCAGAATGAACTCACCGCTGAACAGTACTGTTCTGAGTTTAGGCGGTGGGCTGTTGAGGTGTCTTGGGGTGACTCTGCTCTGAAGCGCCTGTTTGAGAGAGGACTTTCTGATCATCTCAAGGACGCGCTGGCCCTTCATACACCACCCAGTTCCCTGGTAGAGGCCATGACTCAGGCCATTCGTATGGACCGGAGGTTACGGGAGAGAAGAATTATCCAGCGTGAGATTTCTGCTTTGCCTGCCAAGTCTGAGGTGATGTCATTCAAGGAGACTATGGAAGTTGGTGCCATCAATTTCAAGGAGAAGGAGCGGAAACGGCGACGTGATGGGAAACTATGTTTTTACTGTGGAGATCCGGGACATTGGAAGAAGGACTGCCCCTCTTGTCCATCGTCTAACAAGCTGCCGAGTCTGGGTGATGGTCTAGGAGGTCATCCAGACTCACAGGTACCATTTTCGTCATTTCAAAAAGTTTTGTTAGAGGTGGAACTGTGTTATGGAGGTGTCTTTGCATCCACTTCAACATTTGTGGACTGTGGATCTTCCATGAACTTCATTGACTATAGTCTGGTGTCCAAGTTAAAGTTAGGGACAGTTAGGTTAGAGACTCCCATCCATATCGTTGCCATTGATAAGACACCGTTGGCTCAAAATGTCCTTAAATTTGTCTCTGAGGAGTTCCTCCTCAAGGTGGGTTCTTTGCACCAGGAACGAATTTCATGTTATGTTATGAATAATCTTCCTGCGGGACTGGTGCTGGGGTTCCCATGGCTACAGAGACATAATCCTGTTATAGACTGGGGATCCCATGATATTGTTAAATGGGGTCCTAATTGTTTCAATGGTTGTCTTTCTGCTGTGTTTGTGTCCACCACTAGTCCGGAGGGTATTCCAGAGTACCTAAAGGACTTTGGTGATGTGTTCTCCGAAAAAGAGGTTGATGTCTTACCACCCCATCGTCCTTATGATTGTACCATCAACCTTATTCCGGGTTCTAAATTGCCCAAAGCCCGTTTGTACAATGTTTCTGGCCCGGAACGTACTGCTATGAAAAACTATATCTCTGATAGTTTACGCAAAGGTCACATCCGTCCCTCTGTCTCACCTGTGGCCGCGGGTTTTTTCCTTGTCAAGAAGAAAGATGGTGGTTTACGCCCATGCCTCGATTTCCGGGAACTAAATAAAATTACGGTGAGAAATACCTACCCTCTCTCACTCATTCCTGATCTCTATAACCAATTGTCTGGGGCTAAGTGGTTTTCCAAACTCGATCTTAGGGGAGCATATAATCTTATCCGCATTCAGGAAGGGGATGAGTGGAAAACGGCATTTCTCACCTCTGAGGGTCTATTTGAAAATTTGGTCATGCCCTTTGGTCTCACAAACGCGCCCGCGGTGTTTCAGAACTTCATGAATGATGTGTTTTCTGATTTTATCGGGCGCTTTATGGTTGTATACCTATATGATATCCTTGTTTTCTCGCCTGACAAGGAATCTCACATTGTTCATTTACGTGCTGTTCTTCACCGGTTACGGGGAAATTCTTTGTTTGCTAAACCAGAGAAATGTTTGTTTTGTGTCCAGGAGCTTTCTTTTCTGGGGATCATCCTTTCTGCGAATGGGTTTCGGATGGATACCGGAAAGGTACAGGCCATTGTTGATTGGGTGCAACCCAGAGACCTCAAGGGGTTGCAACGTTTTCTGGGTTTCGCCAATTATTACCGAAAATTCATCAAAGGGTTTTCTCAGGTAGTCAAGCCACTCACCGATCTCACTTGCAAAGGGGCTGATCTCAAAGTTTGGTCATCCTTGGCAGTTGAAGCATTTATTACTTTAAAAAAATGTTTTATGTCTGCTCCTATGTTGGTTCAGCCCGATCCATCTAAACCATTTATTGTAGAGGTGGATGCATCAGAGGTGGGAGTAGGGGCGGTGTTGTCTCAGGGACCCATTACTTTGACCAACTTGAGACCATGTGCCTTTTTCTCCCGTAAGTTTTCTTCTGCTGAGAGGAACTATGATGTTGGGAACCGGGAGTTATTGGCCATTAAATTGGCTTTTGAGGAATGGAGGCATTTTTTGGAGGGGGCGGTTCATCGGATCACGGTGGTTACTGACCACAACAATTTGTCTTATATTGAAACCGCCAAATGGTTAACTCCTAGACAGGCTAGGTGGTCACGGTTTTTCTCTCGTTTTCATTTTTCAATCACTTTTCGGCCTGGTTCCAAGAATGTCAAGGCTGATGCCTTATCTCGCAGTTTTGATCCGATATCACCCCCCGAACCTCCTTCCTCCATTCTTCAGCATGGGGTGGTTGTTGCGGGGGTATCCTCTGAATTGGAGCAGGAGATTCGAAAGGCTCAGTCTCTTGCTCCTCCCTCTTTGCCTGACAATAAGCTTTTTGTCCCAGTTCAGTACCGATTGAGGATTCTCCAGGAGTTCCACAATTCTGCTCTTAGTGGTCACCCGGGGATCTCTGCCACCCGAAAAGCTGTTGCTAGGCTGTTTTGGTGGCCCTCCATGAATTCTGATATTATTGAGTTTGTGTCTGCTTGTGATACCTGTGCCCGTGCTAAGAGCTCCCATAACCGGCCAGCCGGGGAATTGGTGCCATTGTCAATTCCAGATAGACCTTGGACTCATTTGTCCATGGATTTTATCACTGATGTCCCTCTTCCAATGGCAAAACTGTAATCTGGGTAGTGGTTGACAGATTTAGCAAGCAAGCACATTTTGTACCTCTGGCAGGATTGCCTAATGCTGAGACACTATCTAGATTGTTTGTTGAGCATGTAGTACGGCTGCATGGTGTGCCTTTGAATGTGGTTTCTGATAGAGGGGTTCAATTTGTGTCCAAATTTTGGAGGGCATTTTGTAAGAGATTGGGTATTTGTTTGACCTTCTCCTCTGCTTACCATCCTGAGACCAACGGGCAGACGGAGAGGACCAATCAGTCACTTGAACAGATTTTGAGGTGTCTTGCTACCGCTCAGCAGGATGATTGGTGTTCTTCATTGCCCGTGGCTGAATTTGCGTTTAATAATCGGATTAACCAGTCCACGGGCACCTCTCCATTCTTCTGTAACTACGGTTTTCATCCCCATTTTGGTGAATTTTCTAGGCTGGATTCAGGAAGTCCAGGGGCTGATACGGCAGTGCAACGGTTGGGGGAGGTGTGGAGGGAGGTCCTGAAGAACATTGGGAAAGCTCAGGGCAAACATAAACTTTTTGCTGATAAGCGACGGTCTGTAGGACCTATATTCCTGGTAGGAGATAAAGTGTGGTTGTCTACCAAGAACATTCGTCTAAAGATTCATTCTGCTAAGCTTGGTCCCAGGTTTATTGGTCCTTACGAGATCATTGAGGTGGTCAATCCAGTTGCTTTTCGTTTACGCCTTCCTCAGTCACTTCGGATCCCCAATGTGTTCCATAAATCCCTTCTTAAGTCCTTTGTACCATCTTCCACTGGGCCTCCATCCCTTCCGCCTCCTGTCTCTGTGGATGGTCAGACCAAGTTTGAAGTAGAACGGATCGTGGATTCTTGCATGGTCCGTAGTTCCCTTCAGTATTTGGTCCATTGGAGGGGTTATGATCCTGAGGATCGATCTTGCGTCCCGGCGCGATCTGTCCATGCTGATCGATTGGTCCGGGCATTTCATGCACGTTATCCTGGGAAACCTGGGGGTCCGGTGGCCCCCCCTGGAGAGGAGGGTACTGTCATGATCCGTTCCGGAGTTTAGTTCTGTCTGCCTTTTCTTTGGGTGGATCATGTCAAGGGTTAAAGGGCACCTGTCACCCCGAAAATCGCGGGTGAGGTAAGCCCACTTACTGTAATGCTGTAGATAAGCCCCCGATGTTACCTGAAAAAGGAGAAAAAGACGTTTTATTATACTTACCCAGGGGAGGTCCCGCTGCTGGTCAGGTCGGATGGGCGTCTCTGCGGCGCCTCCTATCTTCTTTCCATGACGTCCTCTTCTGATCTTCAGCCACGGCTCCGGCGCAGGCGTACTTTGCTCTGCCCTCTTGAGGGCAGAGGATAGTACTGCAGTGCGCAGGCGCCGGAAAGGTCAGAGGCCCGGCGCCTGCGCACTGCAGTACTTTGTCTGCCCTCAACAGGGCAGAGCAAAGTACGCCTGCGCCGGAGCCGTGGCTGAAGATCAGAAGAGGACGTCATGGAAAGAAGATGGGAGGCGCCGCAGCGGACTGGAGACGCCCATCCGTCCTGACCAGCAGCGGGACCACCCCTGGGTGAGTATAATATAACGTCTTTTTCTCCTTTTTCAGGTAACATCGGGGGCTTATCTACAACATTACAGAATGCTGTAGATAAGCCCCTGATGCCGGTGGGCTTACCTCACCCGCGATTTTTGAGGTGACAGGTGCCCTTTAACTTTGATCTGCCTCATTCTGGACTCGGGTTTGCTATTTAGCTCCCAGGTATCCTGAGGGTGGTGTCAGCTATAGCTCTGTCTTTGGCGTGTGAACCTGACTCTGGAAGCCCTTGGTTTGTCCTACTGAACCCTGACTTGTCCTGTGTTTGTTATCCCCCCGCCTGCCCTTTCCCAGTGTCTCTTTGTCTGTCTATCTGCTTGACTCCCTGGTTATGATATCTTGGCTTGGCTCTTTGACTCTGTTTCAGTTTATCCCTTTGGTACCGTATTTTGCCCGTCCTGGTTTATTGATCCCTTGCTATATCCTGACTATCCGTTCTGTCTGAATCCGTTTGTACTGTTGTGCTCTGACTTGGTTTTCCTGACCTTGCTCTCGCCACTAGGTGGCGTCTGTTCAGTTGCTCTGTGTGTGCAGTCTGGCTTCACTACCAGGTTCCCCCTGGTGGAGGTTGCGCTGTACTGCACTGCAGCTGCATGACATTAATAAAATAAAAAGTGATTGTTCATTTAGTGACAGGTGGCTGACAGCTGTGAGCCTAAGCTTGTAAAACAGCAGGTTACAAGAGGGGAAGGCTACATACAAAATGATTGGGAAAAAACAAGGTGGCAGTGGGAGTAGCTTTGGTGTTCAACATTTACATGGGTTAGATCTTAATGTTAAGGAAAGCTCAACTGAACTATTACTGTCTAGTCATATGCAAAGACCACTGACAACATGTTACTGGACGGGCAACTCGAGTCACTTTCTTTGGCTGCTGCACAGTGGTATGCCATGTAGTTGAGGCTCAGTAAGAGCATGTGCTACATTGTATGGCAAGTGCTGCATTAAGTGGCATCCCCTACTCTTACTTCACCTTAACATCACACACAGTACATTCCTCAGAGGTGGCACTCCAATCACAATTGATTCCCCAAGCATCACAAATTTCAAATGCCCAACTGACTGTGACAGATGGGCCATTCTGCAGAGATATTCACACATTAAATTCCATGGGCATTTGGTGTCTGCTCTGAAGAATAACAAAGTCAACAGAAGGAAAGTATCTGCGCTGATTCCCAAAATTTTTTCATGTTGGATACGGGGCCTGATGAAGTAGGCTCCAATCAGAATCTAGACCCTCATCACCAGACAATAACCACTAGGGGTGGAGGTGATCCTGGTGACTCTCAGATACCAGAGGTGCACGTGGACCGTACTGTCATGTCAGGACATGAAGAGGAGGAACGTGACTCTCAGGGTGAGGAGTGTGAGAACAGAGAGGATGACGATGAGGTTGTAGATACCACTGGATGTGAACTCAGAGGTAAGCAGCGGAGTAGCTCAGTAGAGGAGGTGAAGGAGTGATGCAGCCATGACAAGTACTGCAACCTCAGCCACAACTCTGGCTGTGGTCAGCACTGGTCATGACTGTGCAGTTCGCAGGAGTAGCAAGAGTTGCCTAGCCTGGGCATGTTTTGATACATCAAGGGATGCAACAACTCTCATTATCTGCCAAATTTGCAAAAAACTCAGTAGAGGCAAAAATTGCAATAATTGGACAACTGCATGCATGAACCGGCACATGCGTGATCAACATGCCTTAGTGTGGGAATCCCATTGCGCTAAAATATGGACTAGTGGGCCTTGCAAATCTCCATCAGTCCCATCAATCTCATCTGCTGCTTCTTCATCCTCCACTATCATGCCAAGTCTTCTCACACAGGTCTCCGGCCACAGAAACTACACTTGTTTACCACCTATAGTTTGGGGTGAGAGCCCGTCAGCTGTTATGGAAGTGGAGATGCCTGCTGCATTTGTGTCATATAGCACAACACATCTTTATCAATCCACCATAACATCTCTGCCTGCACCTCACTCAAAGTCCAGCAGTTTTCCCTGTTCTCCATACTCCACCCTCTCTCAGCACAGTAGCCAGTCCTCGGTTTTCACAGTTGTGATCACTGTTCCTCCAACACATGTTAAAGCTAAGAGATTGAACTCCACCATCTGCAATCTGTTGGCCATGGAAATGCTGCCTTTCAGCCTGATGGATACAGATGGTTTCCAAAAGTTGACGGCCATCGCAGCTCCCAGTACCAGTTGCACAGTTGCCATTTCTTCTCTAAGAAAGCTGTGATTTGCTACAACAGCATGTTGCAGACTACATCACCTGCTCCCTGAAAAAATCTTTGTCTGCCAGGATGCATTTCACCACTGACGACTGGATAAGCAAACATGGGCAGGGGCGTTACATCTCACTGACTGGGCACTGGGTGACTCTGGTGGCTGTGGGGGCAGACTCCACAAGGGGCTGGTGACAAGAGGCTGCTCCACAAGTCTTTGAATGTCCAAGGCTTGTTGGACAAACCTCTATATCTAACAGTTTCTCACCTTCTTTAGGACCTCCATATGTGCACTCAACCTCTCCCTTAGACACGCTTTCCAACAGTGCAGATAAAATGTCCCCCACCCCATACTGTGCAGCCATAGCTCACCACAATCAGACAGTGTTCAAGTTAATATGCCTTTGAGATCACAATGTGGACAGCTATCCAGGCTGAGTTAGAGCAATGACTGTCTCCACTGAATATGGAGCCAGGGAAGGCCGTGTGCGTTAGCAGTGCAAACCTGGTGGCTGCCCTACACCGGGGCAACCTCACACACGTGCCTTTCATGGCTCACGTCCTCATCCTGGTGGTACAGTAATTTCTTCACCACTATCCTGGCCTGGATGCGCTGCTGCAGAAAGCACGGTCGCTGTATGCTCACTTCTGATGATCGCACCGAGCAAGTAATCGACTTTCAACGCTACAGAGGTCTCTATGTCAAGGTAAAAATATACGTCTTTATACACTTTTGTACTTTTATATATTCTTATGCTGTGAAACAATAAGTTTTCCCCTTCGCTTGTTAATGCATATGTAATTGTATTTAAGATGGCTGCCAGTATTCACCTTTGCCTTAGTTTTTGTACTTGCCAAGAATCTACTTTCGTTTCTGAAGCTAAAGTATCGTTTCTGGAGAAATGGAAACTTAAAGTGACGTGGAGGAAGGAGGATCCATCATATGATGTCAGGCCAACCAGAGGGACTGAATACTAGATACATTGCTTAAACCCCGCCTAAAGCCACCCTCTGCACACCTTCCCCCAATAAGTCATATAATGTTGTGTATTAGGAAATAAACCAGTTGCTGTGAGGTTCCCACTACGTGTGGAAGCATAAGCAGACACTGAGTTTGAACCAGCTTTTGTCTGACTCATTCTTCACTCCGGTACCACTGCTTTAAATCTGATTTGGAATGACTGGTGGATGAAGGGTATTGTCGTGACGACCCCGACATCTACATATAACCTTTTCCTGACCGATAGATCTGAATGACTTTGTTTCTCCTCCAAAATTGGTTTGTTTTGCAACATGATGTATAGCTTTTGAAGACATTTTGGTCTATTTCAGGTAGGTCCTAGTTAAGTGATTTTTTAACTGATAACAGTTGTGGCAGTATTCAGGCCTGGGTGTAGTTAGGGAATTTGAACTCAGCTTCTCAAAGATGTGAATGTGATAAACCACAGTTAATTTATGTTTTAAGGGGGGCAATCACTTTTTCACAAAGGGCCCTGTAAATTTGGATTTCTTTTATCCTTAATAATAGTGACCTTCATTTAGAAACTTCATTTTGTGTTGAATATTCAAATTTGTTTGGTTATCTGAAGCATTTAAGCGTGACAAACATGCAAAAGAATAGGAAATCAGGAAGAGGGCAAAGACTTTTTTACACAATTGTAGTCAGCAGTGGGGGTACAGTGGAAATCTGTGCTAGGTTCAATTCTTTTTAATCTCTTTATTAATGACCTTATGAATGGGATTGAGAGTTAAGTTTCAACCTGTTAGGGTTGGCGGAACGCACCGAGTATGTATATATATATATATATATATATATATATATATATATATATATATATATATATATATATATATATATATATATAGAAAAAATTGGAACAGCATCCAGAAAATACCTTCGGTCGCGGTGCAAGGCTCTCCCAGCCAGCAATCCAAATGGCCTCAAACAATATAAGAAAAAAAGAAAAGCAGCACCAAATAATAAAGAATGTGGACTTTATTGCCTGGCCAGCGTGGCAACGTTTCGGATATCAAATCCTTTCTCAAGCAGTGAACACATAAGTGAGACAACCTTTTATATGTTATTCATACCAATCTCATTACAGAGCTCGTTAAATATAATATTAAGAATATAAATAAATCATAACAAACACCACTCCATGAATTAAGTGATTCCATGTGAAAAGGACATCTCCATTCAATGTACCAGCAATGAACAGTAGACATACCGTGTCGCGTGATAATATTAAGAATATGCTTAATAAGCAATTATGAAACATTAAAATCAGGTGTACCAATCCTGATAAGCTAAAAACACATGAAACTTACAGATGTAATCTTAAACCTGCACGCCACGGATCTCGGCGTTCGTCAGCGCAACTGCGCATGTCCGTGACATCAGAGTCCAATAGACCCAGAATGCCACAGCTCGCAGCCGCGCAGAGTCACATCGAAGATCGCGGGCGCCATATTTGTTCAGGGAAACCATTGCCCATAAGAATGAGGAGACAAAAACAAAATTACAGTGCTTAACTACAATTTAGTAATTTCTGGCTATAGCGGACTCATAAATATCTTGAAACCAGACACCGTGTAGCAAAATAACCATAATTTAATATTCTTGAGCACCACCACTCAGACCAAAAACAGACATAAATATCATTCTTAATCCAAGGGACATAAATGTGCCACTGATTAAAGGACCAGAGCTTAAGCCCTATTTATTATCACAGAATCAGGAGGACCCCTACATAAGGGTATAATGTCCCAGACCTGAGTATGGAGGCTGAGACTTTTAAAGGGGCAAACCACCCCGCATCTCCCCACTCCATTTAAAGTGAATAAAACTGTCCATATCCCATGGCCAATTTCTATATATCCCTTTAAGGAAACCAAACACACAGTCACATCGTGGTTGCTCTCATAATAGTTTATTATATTGCACGATGCTTTTATACAAATGAGTCCGAGTATGCCATAATAACTTTAATTCATTACAGAAAATCAAAAGAAAAAATACAAAACAGAAATAACAATTTAAACCTGCATCCTCATGGGCAAGAATAAAGTATTTTTTAAAAAAATTTTTTATCATATATTCATAGCACAGGACTGGTCATCTGAAACAACAAAAGAGGACAAAAAGGAAAACATGTTAGTGATCCTTTAGTCAAGGTATATTACAGAAGTTAAAACAATCAGGGAAAGAATCAAAATTGCCACCATATTATGCACAGTTTCACATAATTTGACTATATTTAAAATCTACATTCAAACCATTTGGCTTTAGCGTCTTAAGTCTCATAATCCACTCCATCTCCCTTCTTTTAAGCAACTGGATTCGATCACCACCTCTTCTTTGGGCTGGTATTGTGTCAAAAATACGAAAACGAAGATCCTTTTCCGTATGGGATTTTTCCGTGAAATGTTTCGAAACAGGTAAGTCCATGCGTTTTTTCCTTATGGTATGTCGGTGTTGGTTAATTCTTGTTTTAAACTCACATGTAGTCTCACCGACATACCATAATAAACAAGGACATTGTAACAAATAAACTACATGGTCTGAGTCACACGTCAAGTAGTGCCTAATCATAAACTCCTCATTAGTTTTGGGATGAAAAAAACTTCGGCGTTTCATCATCAAATTACAATTTACGCATGACAAGCACGGGTAACATCCCCTCCTACCAATACCAGTCAATGTATTCTGACCTTGTTTTTTAAAAGAGCCTATGTCTGATTTAATCAGAGTAGAGGCGATGGTACGGTTCCGTTTATAAGAAAAAATTGGGGGTTTGGCAAATTCTGTTACCTGGGGTATACACTTGTGTAGCATTCCCCAGTGTTTACGTATGACACCCGCAATCATATTGCTTTCCTCGCAATACCCAGTTACAAAGGGGATGCGATTAAGTTCATTAGACCGCAGTTTTTTCTGGATTAAATTTTTTCTATGCAGTGCATCTACTCTGCTCTTTTGTCTCTGCAATAAATTTTTTGGATACCCTCTCTCCAAAAATTTTTTAAGAGTCCCCTCCATAGATTTTGCAAGGGAGTCTTCATTGCTCTCAATTCTTTTGACTCGTATCAACTGACTATATGGGATGGATTCTTTCATCCTCTCCGGATGTTGACTGCTAAAAAGTAACAAATCATTCTTGTCAGTGGCTTTCGTATATAACTGGGTTGTCAGCTTACCATTAGCCCTTTGGACATTTACATCCAAAAATTGTATATTATCCTCCGAATATACTAAGGTAAATTTGATTGTCTCGTCAATCGTGTTGAGATACTCATGAAACTCAATTAATTGGTCCCTCGTTCCTGACCATAGGAGGAAGACATCGTCTATGTATCTCCACCACGCCGCTACATAGCTGAAGTGGTGGGACACATAGACGAGGTCCTCCTCCAAAGTACTCATAACAATATTTGCATACGCGGGCGCCATGTTCGCGCCCATGGCGGTCCCGCGTAATTGCAAATAAAAAAAATCTCCAAATAAAAAGTAATTTTTTGTCAGCACCAATTCCAATAGCTGTAATATAAATTCCCTTGTTTCAGCAGAATATTGTGTGGATAACAACTTCCTACGAATCGCATCCAGCCCTCGACCATGGTCAATAGATGTGTAGAGCGATGTGACATCCTGGGAACTTAATAATCAGGATCTGTATGATTTTTTGATTATTAAGTTCCCAGTTACTCCAGTGCTATATACACTGCCCAAGATCCATAAGTCTCTCGTGCATTCCCCGGGAAGACCAATTGTCTCAGGGTGTAACTCCATCCTGTCTAATATTGGAATCCTTTTGGACAAAATTCTTAATCCAATAGCAAGTAGTGCGGAATCATTGATTAGGGATACGGCTGATTTCTTGGAGAAAGTGAATGGTATAGAGATAGTGGGTGAAGTGATGTTGGCATCTTTTGATGTCACATCGCTCTACACATCTATTGACCATGGTCGAGGGCTGGATGCGATTCGTAGGAAGTTGTTATCCACACAATATTCTGCTGAAACAAGGGAATTTATATTACAGCTATTGGAATTGGTGCTGACAAAAAATTACTTTTTATTTGGAGATTTTTTTTTATTTGCAATTACGCGGGACCGCCATGGGCGCGAACATGGCGCCCGCGTATGCAAATTTTGTTATGAGTACTTTGGAGGAGGACCTCGTCTATGTGTCCCACCACTTCAGCTATGTAGCGGCGTGGTGGAGATACATAGACGATGTCTTCCTCCTATGGTCAGGAACGAGGGACCAATTAATTGAGTTTCATGAGTATCTCAACACGATTGACGAGACAATCAAATTTACCTTAGTATATTCGGAGGATAATATACAATTTTTGGATGTAAATGTCCAAAGGGCTAATGGTAAGCTGACAACCCAGTTATATACGAAAGCCACTGACAAGAATGATTTGTTACTTTTTAGCAGTCAACATCCGGAGAGGATGAAAGAATCCATCCCATATAGTCAGTTGATACGAGTCAAAAGGATTGAGAGCAATGAAGACTCCCTTGCAAAATCTATGGAGGGGACTCTTAAAAAATTTTTGGAGAGAGGGTATCCAAAAAATTTATTGCAGAGACAAAAGAGCAGAGTAGATGCACTGCATAGAAAAAATTTAATCCAGAAAAAACTGCGGTCTAATGAACTTAATCGCATCCCCTTTGTAACTGGGTATTGCGAGGAAAGCAATATGATTGCGGGTGTCATACGTAAACACTGGGGAATGCTACACAAGTGTATACCCCAGGTAACAGAATTTGCCAAACCCCCAATTTTTTCTTATAAACGGAACCGTACCATCGCCTCTACTCTGATTAAATCAGACATAGGCTCTTTTAAAAAACAAGGTCAGAATACATTGACTGGTATTGGTAGGAGGGGATGTTACCCGTGCTTGTCATGCGTAAATTGTAATTTGATGATGAAAGGCCGAAGTTTTTTTCATCCCAAAACTAATGAGGAGTTTATGATTAGGCACTACTTGACGTGTGACTCAGACCATGTAATTTATTTGTTACAATGTCCTTGTTTATTATGGTATGTCGGTGAGACTACATGTGAGTTTAAAACAAGAATTAACGAACACCGACATACCATAAGGAAAAAACGCATGGACTTACCTGTTTCGAAACATTTCACGGAAAAATCCCATACGGAAAAGGATCTTCGTTTTCGTATTATTGACACAATACCAGCCCAAAGAAGAGGTGGTGATCGAATCCAGTTGCTTAAAAGAAGGGAGATGGAGTGGATTATGAGACTTAAGACGCTAAAGCCAAATGGTTTGAATGTAGATTTTAAATATAGTCAAATTATGTGAAACTGTGCATAATATGGTGGCAATTTTGATTCTTTCCCTGATTGTTTTAACTTCTGTAATATACCTTGACTAAAGGATCACTAACATGTTTTCCTTTTTGTCCTCTTTTGTTGTTTCAGATGACCAGTCCTGTGCTATGAATATATGATAAAAAAAAATTTTTTAAAAATACTTTATTCTTGCCCATGAGGATGCAGGTTTAAATTGTTATTTCTGTTTTGTATTTTTTCTTTTGATTTTCTGTAATGAATTAAAGATATTATGGCATACTCGGACTCATTTGTATAAAAGCATCGTGCAATATAATAAACTATTATGAGAGCAACCACGATGTGACTGTGTGTTTGGTTTCCTTAAAGGGATATATAGAAATTGGCCATGGGATATGGACAGTTTTATTCACTTTAAATGGAGTGGGGAGATGCGGGGTGGTTTGCCCCTTTAAAAGTCTCAGCCTCCATACTCAGGTCTGGGACATTATACCCTTATGTAGGGGTCCTCCTGATTCTGTGATAATAAATAGGGCTTAAGCTCTGGTCCTTTAATCAGTGGCACATTTATGTCCCTTGGATTAAGAATGATATTTATGTCTGTTTTTGGTCTGAGTGGTGGTGCTCAAGAATATTAAATTATGTTTTTTTTGCTACACGGTGTCTGGTTTCAAGATATTTATGAGTCCGCTATAGCCAGAAATTACTAAATTGTAGTTATGCACTGTAATTTTGTTTTTGTCTCCTCATTCTTATGGGCAATGGTTTCCCTGAACAAATATAGCGCCCGCGATCTTCGATGTGACTCTGCGCGGCTGCGAGCTGTGGCATTCTGGGTCTATTGGACTCTGATGTCACGGACATGCGCAGTTGCGCGGACGAACGCCGAGATCCGTGGCGTGCAGGTTTAAGATTACATCTGTAAGTTTCATGTGTTTTTAGCTTATCAGGATTGGTACACCTGATTTTAATGTTTCATAATTGCTTATTAAGCATATTCTTAATATTATCACGCGACACGGTATGTCTACTGTTCATTGCTGGTACATTGAATGGAGATGTCCTTTTCACATGGAATCACTTAATTCATGGAGTGGTGTTTGTTATGATTTATTTATATTCTTAATATTATATTTAACGAGCTCTGTAATGAGATTGGTATGAATAACATATAAAAGGTTGTCTCACTTATGTGTTCACTGCTTGAGAAAGGATTTGATATCCGAAACGCTGCCACGCCGGCCAGGCAATAAAGTCCTCATTCTTTATTATTTGGTGCTGCTTTTCTTTTTTTCATATATATATACATATATATATATATATATATATATATATACATATATACATATATACATATATATATATATATATATATATATATATATATATATATATATATACGTTCGAAACCCAGGGTCCACCGTACAGAAGAGGAACCTGCTGCTGGCAAATGGCGGCGCTATAAGTGAACTCTGTGTTAACTCCACAGAGTTGCTAGAAATAACGATGCTGTGCCCTGTTAGCATCACAGGGGAACACAGCTAACTGCTGAGCTGGAGGCAGTCAGTGGTCACGCACCCAGAAAAGCATACAAACAGTCCTCACCGTTGGAGCCGGTATTCTAGGGGCTTATTTCAGCGGGTCCCTGAATACATTCATGCTATACTCCTCACCGGAGGTGCCGGTATTCTAGGGGCTTATTTCAGCTGGGTCCCTAAACACACACATACAGGCGCAACCACAATTAACAAGCTCATGACATGAGGTGATACTTGCGCATGGCCGTGCGGCCATGAGAACCTTTTATAGCTGCAGCATGTACAGGACCTTCCAAGAAGGACCAATGGAAGGCTGCCACAGAACATGATCAGGTACAGGGCCTTCCTAGAGTACCAATGGAAGTCGCTGCAGTACCTGAGCATGTGACCCTAGACCTCCACTGAGAGATCTTACCCTGGGCATGCTCAGTGTGTGCAAAGCAGGACTTAGTCCCAGAAAAGCCTGCTCGCCGCAGACCAGTGCAGGGTACAATAGCAGAGCCTGAAAAGGCAGCAGTAACCCTTTGCACAGTATCAGGCTGAGTGAGACGCTGGGACCGACGTCTCCGCTGTGCAGTGGTGGGAACTCGACTCTTAACATTACCCCCCCTCCTAGGGCCCCCCTCCTTGGGCCTCACTACGCTCAAAGGCTGCAATGAGGAACGGAGCCTGAATGTGTTCCACAGGTTCCCAGATTCTGTCCTCTGGGCCATGACCCTTCCAGTCCACCAGATAATATTTCTTGCCACGTACCACCTTGCACCCCACGATAGCATTCACCTCAAACTCATCAGTGGATGAATGCGATGTCCCGGCAGATGACTCGGAAAACCGGGACATATAGACGGGCTTTAAGAGAGAAACGTGAAAGGTGTCAGTGATACCAAGGTGCGGAGGAATAGCCAAACGGTAGACCACAGGGTTGACCTGTTCCAGAACCTTGAAAGGGCCTATGTAGCGAGGCGCAAATTTAGTGGACTCAACTCGCAGCCTGATGTTACGGGTGGAGAGCCACACTAAGTCGCCAGGAGCAAAGGTCGGAGCAGGGCGCCGGTGTGCATCAGCAGAAACCCTCATTCTCTCCTTGGAGGCCCGGATGGCATCCTGTGTGCGGTCCCAAATGTCACGTGCCTCCACCGCCCAGTCTGCTACCCTAGAATCTGAGGATGACACGGGCATGGGCACAGGGACACGCGGATGCTGGCTGTAATTAAGGAGAAAAGGAGTCTGCCCGGTAGAGTCAGCTACGGCGTTGTTCAAAGCAAATTCCGCCCAAGGTAGCAAAGATGCCCAGTCATCCTGCCTGGCGGAGACAAAATGTTGCAGGTATGTGACCAGAGTCTGGTTGGCCCTCTCTACCAACCCATTCGTCTCGAGATGATAAGCAGAAGAGAGATTCAGCTCAATGCTGAGTAAACGACAGAGTTCTCTCCAGAACCGAGATGCAAACTGAGGACCTCGGTCACTGACAATTTTGTCAGGCATGCCATGTAGACGGAAAACATGTTTGACGAACAACGCCGCTAAAGCCCATGCAGAAGGTAACCATGGAAGCGGAACCAAGTACACCATCTTAGAAAAATGGTTGGTGACTACCCAGATAACTGTACAGCTACGAGACTTGGGTAAGCCTACTATGAAGTCCATCCCGACCATCTCCCAGGGCCTGTCTGCCACCGGCAGGGGGTAAAGTTGCCCAGCGGGCCGTTGCCGAGGAGACCGATTCTTGGCGCAGGAGACACACGCCCGAATATAGTCCCCGACGTCACGGGCCATATGCGGCCATCAGTACGTCCTCGCCAAGAGCTCAGATGTCCTCTTGGTCCCAAAATGTCCACCCACCCTGGACGAGTGAGCCCAAGAGAGAACATCCAGTCACAAATTAGATGGAACGAAAGTCTTTCCTGGGGGCCCAGACTCTAGCGAAACCGGAGCCACAGTTCTCAGGATCTCTGGAGGAACAATAAGCCAAGGCTCCTCTTCCTCCTCCTCTGATGACACTACAGAGCGAGAGAGAGCGTCGGCACGAACGTTCTTCTCCCCGGAAAGAAAATGGAGGGTGAAATGGAACCAGGAGAAGAACAGGGACCATCTAGCCTGATGAGAATTTAGCCGCTGGGCTGTCTGTAAATATACCAAGTTCTTGTGGTCTGTGAACACCTGGAAGGGAAAGCGAGCTCCCTCCAAAAGATGTCTCCACTCTGAGAAAGCCAACTTCATAGCTAGCAACTCCCTGCTCCCGATGGAATAATTCCTCTACGCTGGTGTGAAGGTCTTGGAGAAGAAGAAGCAAGGATGCTTCCGACCTTGAGCATCCTTTTGGAAGAGGACTGCTCCAGCACCAACGGATGAGGCATCCACCTCCATAATAAATGGCTTATCTACATCGGGGCGATGTAGGATGGGAGTGCTAGAGAAGTGTGACCGTAAAGGAGTTAAAGGCCTTGGAGACCTCCTCCGCCACAACTTGGGATTTGCCCCCTTCTTGGTGAGGGCAACCAAGGGAGCCACCAAAGTTGAGAAGTAGGGAATGAATTGGCGATAGTAATTGCACTGCATCGCTTTGAGAGAATGGGGTTCCTGAAAGTCCATCACAGCCTGTAGCTTGGCAGGATCCATAGCTAATCCTTGGGCAGAGATGATATAACAAAGGAAAGGCAAGGACTCCTGCTCAAACACACACTTCTCCAACTTGGCATAGAGGGAGTTAGCCCGTAAGAGGTCAAAGACCTTGCAAACATCTCTCCGGTGGGAGTCTATATTTGGAGAGTAGATGAGAATATCATCCAGACAAACTACGACCGAGGTGGTAAGCATATCCCGGAAGATGTAATTTACAAAGTCTTGGAAAACGGCTGGGGCATTACAGAGCCCAAAGGGCATCACCAGATATTCATAATGCCTATCCCTGGTGTTAAAAGCAATCTTCCATTCGTCTCCCTCACGGATGCAAATCAGGTTGTAAGCACCCCGCAGATCTAATTTAGTAAAAACCCTTGCTCCCCGTAGCCTATCAAAAAGCTCAGATATCAGGGGTAGTGGGTACTTATTCTTAATGGTGATGGCGTTAAGACCCCTGTAGTCTATGCATGGACGCAGTTCTCCACTCTTCTTCTGTACGAAGAAGAACCCAGCCCCTGCAGGTGACACTGACTTCCTAGTGAATCCTCTTGCCAGATTCTCTCGGATATACTGTGACATTGCCTCCATCTCCGGGAGAGACAATGGATAGACTCGACCCCGGGGAGGCTCAGCACCAGGCAAGAGGTCAATAGGACAGTCATAGGGGGGGTGAGGCGGAAGGGCCTTCGCAGCCCTTTTGGAGAACACGTCCGCATAGGGTCAATATTGCTTGGGGAGAGAGGATAAATCTGCGGGTACCTCAGTTGTAACAACCTGAACGCTTTTCCTCTGACATCTACCCCCACAAGATTCACACCATCCTAAAATTCTGCCTGTGGAACACTCGATATGAGGAGAGTGATACCATAGCCAAGGCATCCCTAACAGGATCTCATCAATTCCCTCAAGAATGACGAGCAGAGATATTATCTCCTGATGAGATGGCGACATGGACAGAGTGAAAGGGATGGTCTGGTGTGTTATCTGTGAGGCAGTGTCGACCCATTCACCACTCGTACAGTTACTGGTTGAGCTAGCATTACCAGAGGAATTGTGTGACGTTGGGCGAAGGCAGAAGACATAAAATTGCCCTCCGCCCCAGAATCCACGCAGAGCTCTACCGAGTGAATGAGCCTATTGTAATTGTCCTCTTAAGGGACAATTTGGACGCAAACGTCGCCATGTCTAGTGTACCTCCACCTACTACCACTAGACGCTGACGTTTCCTCGACCGCTGTGTGGCACGATGTCCAGACTGCTGGCAAACATGGCAGACCTTGTGTGCAGGAGCAGTCCGGGACTTAGATCCCACTCGTGACACTTCCATGGCCTCATGTGACTCAGGGTCCTGGACTGGAGATTCCAAAGGTTTGGCGAAGGTGGGAGCCAGCTGAAACCTCTGCCTACACTGGGCCCACTCTAACTTCCGCTCGTGAAAATGGAGGTCAATACGGGTAGACACAGCAATTAATTCCTCCAGTGTGGCAGGAATCTCCCTTGAGACCAGAGCGTCCTTCACGTGGTCAGCCAGCCCCCTCCAAAATATAGGGATAAGGGCTTTATCCGACCACTCCAGCTCAGATGCTAGGGTACGGAAGTGGACGGAAAAATGGCTGACCAAGGATGAGCCCTGAGTCAATGCCAACAGTTGGAGCGCTGTATCATGGGTGACTTGAGGCCCTAAAAAGACCTGTTTCAGAGTGCTCAGGAACAGAGGAGCACACTGCACCACATGATCGCCACGCTCCCACAGCGGCGTAGCCCACTCCAACGCCCTGTCCGACAGGAGACACAATAAATCCCACCTTTGCCCACTCTATGGGGAAATGTGCGTCCAGGAGCTCGAGATGTATAGAGCACTGGCTCACGAAACCCCTACAAGATTTACTATCACCAGAAAAATTTTCTGGCAGCCGGAGGCGAGATAGAGTCGGAACAGGGGTGGCCGTGGACAAGGTTGCTGCAGCCACGCTAGCAGCCTGAACAGCACAGCTGAGGTTGAGCGCTCGAGAGCCGCTAACCTACCCTCCAGCTGCTGGATGTACCGCAAGGATTGCTGTTTGTCCGCCATTTACTAGCCAGACCCTGGCGCTAGTATTATGTTAGGGTTGGCGGAACGCACCGAGTATATATATATATATATATATATATATATATATATATATATATATATATATATATATATATGTATAAATAGGTGCGTTCGCAACCCGGGGTCCACCGTGCAGGAGAGGAACCAGCTGCTGGCAAATGGTGGCGTTATATGGCGGTATAAGCGAACTCTGTTAACTCCACAGAGTTGCTAGAAATAAGATGCTGTGCCCTGTTAGTGTCACAGGGGAACACAGCTTACTGCTGAGCTGGAGGCAGTCAGTGGTCACGACCCAGAAAAGCATACAAACACTCCTCACCGGAGGAGCCGGTATTCTAGGGGCTTATTTCAGCCGGTCCCTGAATACATTCATGCTATACTCCTCACCGGAGGTGCCGGTATTCTAGGGGCTTATTTCAGCCGGGTCCCCGAACACACACATACAGGCGCAACCACAATTAACAAGCTCATGACATGAGGTGATACTTGCGCATGGCCGTGCGGCCATGAGAACCTTTTATAGCTGCAGCATGTACAGGACCTTCCAAGAAGGACCAATGGAAGGCTGCCACAGAACTTGATCAGGTACAGGGCCTTCCTGGAGTACCAATGGAAGTCGCTGCAGTACCTGAGCATGTGACCCTAGACCTCCACTGAGAGATCTTACCCTGGGCATGCTCAGTGTGTGCAAAGCAGGACTTAGTCCCAGAAAAGCCTGCTCGCCGCAGACCAGTGCAGGGTACAATAGCAGAGCCTGAAAAGGCAGCAGTAACCCTTTGCACAGTATCAGGATGAGTGAGACACTGGGACCGACATCTCCCCTGAGCAGGCTCCACTGCGGCTGATGCAGAATGGGAGACCGCAGCAGACAAGGCTCGAGATTCCCCCTGTGCAGCGGTGGGAACTCGACTCCTAACACAACCTTTATGATGACACCTAACTATTTACAGTATTAAAAACTGAGTTTGACAGTTCAATATTACAAAACGGTCTGGATAAGATGTCTGAATGGGCAAACACATGGCAAATGACATTTAAAGGGAACCGGTCACCTCCAAAATGGAAGATGAGCTAAGCCCACCGGCATCAGGGGATTATCTACAGCATTATGTAATGCTGTAGATAAGCCCCTGATGTATCCTGAAAGATGAGAAAAGAGGTTAGATTATACTCACAAAGGGGTGGTCCTGCTGCAGTCTGGTCCAATGGGCGGCGCGCTCCGGGTCCGGCGCCTCCATCTTCTTACGATGACGTCTTCTTCTTGTCTTCACGCTGCGGCTCCGGCGCAGGCATACTTTGTCTGCCCTGTTGAGGTCAGAGCAAAGTACTGCAGTGCGCAGGTGCCAGGAAAGGTAAGAGAGGCCCGGCGCCTACGCAGCCGCAGTGGGAAGATAAGAGGACGTCATCGTATGAAGATGGGAAGCCCAGGACCAGACCGCGACGCCCATCGGATCGGACCGCCCACAGAATGCTGTAGATAAGCCCCTGATGCCGGTGGGCTTAGCTCATCTTCCATTTTGGGGGTGACCGGTTCCCTTTAATGTTGAAAAATGTAGTGTAATGCACTGAGGATGAAGTAATCCTATTGTTGCATATACATTAAATGGAAGTATACTTGGAACTACAGACAAGAAGGACTTGGGTATTTTGGTTACAAGTAAGCTGAGCAGGAATACTCAATGTCAAGCGTTAGCTGCAAAAGCAAACAGGATATTTGACTGTATAAAAAGACAGATAAAATGACGTGATCCACACATATTGTTACGATCTATAAATCACTTGTAAAGCCACATTTAGAATATGGGGTCCAATTTTGGGCTCCACAGTTTTGAAAGGATATTCAGAAATTAGAGTCAGTTCAAAGGTGGCCAACTAAATTATTAGAAGGGATGAAAGGCTTGAACGTTGTGCATGTTTATCTTAGAAAAAAAGAAGATAAGAAAACTGGGAAACAGAAGAGTGTAATAGGGTCTTATCCGATAATAACTGAGAATAAGAAAAGTGAATCAACTCACCTGGTAAAATTGTAATATGGCAACATTTGATAGGCACATATTACAACTGCTGCAAGACACAAGTCGTAGATGGACCAAGACGATGTGGAAAGCAAGGTGGATGTGTCATTTAATGCGCTGCTGATAAAAGCTTGGAAGCAGAATAAATTTGAGGGAGTTTATTTGTGCAGGTCAACGCATTTCAAGGTCAAACACGACCTCTTCATCAGGACAAAAAAACTAAAACATAATGAAGAGGTCGTGTCTGACCTTGAAACGCGTTGACCTGTAAAACCTGCACACAAACTCCTTCAAGTTATTCCGTTTCCAAGCTATAATCAGCAGCGCATTGAATGACACCTCCATCCCGCTTTCCACATTAGCTTAGAAAAAAAGATGTCTCAGGAGATCTCATATGTACAGTGGCTTGTGAAAGTATTCACACCCCCTTGGGATTTTTCGTGTTTTACTATCTCACAACCTGGAATTTCACAGGTTCTTTTGAGGGTTTGAAACAGTTCATGTAAAGAACATGCCTTCTTTTCATCATGAAGCAAATAACAAATAGGACAAAATAACTGAATACTTCAATGTGCATAACTATTCACTCCCCTAAAGGCAATACTTTGAAGAGCTTCATTTTGCGGTATTACAGTTGCAAGTCGCTTTGAATAAGTCTCTATGAGCTTTCTACATCTTGCCACTCGGATTTTTGTCCATTCCTTAAGGCATGACTGCTCCAGCTCCTTCAATTTAGATGGTTTCCTCTGGTAAACAGCAATCTTCAAGTCTGACCACAGATTCTCAATTTAATTAATGTCTGGGCCTTGACTAGGCCACTTCAACACATTTCCCCTTAAACCACTTGAGTGTTACTTTAGCAGTATGCTTTGGGTCATTGTCTTGCTGGATGGTAACCCTATGTCCCAGCCTCAAATCACAGACAGATTGAAGCAGGTTTTGATCTGGAATATCCCTGTATTTCCCACCATCCAGTTCCCCTTCAACTCTATTTTCCTTGTCGCTGCTGGCAAAAAATATCCCCATATCAGGATGATGCCACCACCATGTTTCACTGTGGAGATGATGTGTTGGTTTGTCGCCAGACAGAGTTTACCTTGTTGGCCAAATAGTTAAATTTTTGTCTCATCTTATGACAGCACCTTCTTCCATACATTTGATGAGTCTTGCACATGTCTTTTGGCAAACCCAAAAGAGCCTTACAATTTTTGTAAGTAAAGGCTTTTTTCTGCCGACTCTTTCATGGAGTATGTGGCTTATTGTTCTCTTATGGGCAAATACTCCAGTCTCTGCTTGGGAACTCTGCAGCTCCTTCAGGTTTACCATTGGTTTCTGTGTTGCCTATCTGATTAATGTCCTCCTTGTCCAGGAGGAGAGTTGTGGTGTTTAGTTAGTAGTGCTTCCTGCTTAACCCCTTCCCGACCTTTGACGCATACGCTGCGTCATGAAAGTCGGTGCCATTCCGACCCATGACGCAGCATATGCGTCATGGAAAGATCGCGTCCCTGCAGGCCGGGTGAAAGGGTTAACTCCCATTTCACCCCATCTGCAGGGACAGGGGGAGTGGTAGTTTAGCCCAGGGGGGGTGGCTTCACCCCCTCGTGGCTACGATCGCTCTGATTGGCTGTTGAAAGTGAAACTGCCAATCAGAGCGATTTGTAATATTTCACCTAAAAAACTGGTGAAATATTACAATCCAGCCATGGCCGATGCTGCAATATCATCGGCCATGGCTGGAAACACTTATGTGCACCCACCCCACCCCTCCGATCGCCCCCCCAGCCCCCCGATCTGTGGTCCGCTCCCCTCCGTCCTGTGCTCCGCTCCCCCGTCCTCCTGTCCGCTTCCCCGTGCACCAATCACACCCCCTGTGCTGCAATCAAACCCCCCCGCACTCCGATCCCCCCCCCGCACACAGCGACCCCCCCCGTGCTCCGATCCACCCCCCCCCCCGCACAGCGATCCCTCACCCCGTGCTCCAATCCTTCCCCGTGCTCCAATCCTCCCTCCCGTGTTCCGATCCACCCCCTCCCCATGATCCGATCCACCCCCCCGTGCTCCGACGCCCCCCCCCCCGTGCCCTGATCTCCCCCCCCCCTTATACTTACCTGGCCGCCCGAGGTCCGTCCGTCTTCTTTCCTGGGCGCCGCCATCTTCCAAAATGGCGGGCGCATGTGCAGTGCGCCCGCCGAATCTGCCGGCCGGCAGATTCGTTCCAGAGTGAATTTTGATCACTGAGATATATCCTATCTCAGTGATCAAAATAAAAAAAATAGTAAATGACCCCCCCCTTT
The DNA here is from genome assembly GCF_032444005.1 of Ranitomeya imitator. Taxonomy (NCBI): domain Eukaryota; kingdom Metazoa; phylum Chordata; class Amphibia; order Anura; family Dendrobatidae; genus Ranitomeya; species Ranitomeya imitator. Next base: position 119,179,380 of record NC_091288.1, on the reverse strand, counting down.
GTCACCCCCATAGATAGGGACAATAAAAAAAATAAAGAATTTTTTTTTTTTTCACTAAGGTTGGGGTAAGAACTAGGGTTAGGGTTAGGGGTAGGGTTAGGGTTAGGGGTAGGGTTAGGGGTAGGGTTAGGGGTAGGGGTAGGGTTAGGGGTAGGGGTAGGGCTAGGGTTAGGGGTAGGGGTAGGGTTAGGGCTAGGGTTAGGGTTTCGGTATGTGCACACGTATTCTGGTCCTATGCGGATTTTTCCGCAGCGGATTTGAAAAATCCACAGTGCTAAACCGCTGCCGATTTATCGTGGATTTACCGCGGTTTTTCTGCGCATTTCACTGCGGTTTTACAACTGCGATTTTCTATTGGAGCAGTTCTAAAACCGCTGCGGAATCCGCAGAAAGAAGTGACATGCTGCGGAATGTAAACCGCTGCGTTTCCGTGCAGTTTTTCCGCAGCATGTGTACAGCGATTTTTGGTTCCCATAGGTTCACATTGAACTGTACACTCATGGGAAACTGCTGCGGATCCGCAGCGTTTTCCGCAGCGTGTGCACATACCTTTAGAATTAGGCTATGTGCACACGGTGCGGATTGGCCGCTGCGGATTCGCAGCAGTGTTCCATCGGGTTTACAGTACCATGTAAACATATGGAAAACCAAATCCGCTGTGCCCATGGTGCAGAAAATACCGCGCGGGAACGCTGCGTTGTATTTTCCGCAGCATGCCAATTCTTTGTGCGGATTCCGCAGCGTTTTACACCTGTTCCTCAATAGGAATCCACAGGTGAAATCCGCACAAAAAACACTGGAAATCCACGGTAAATCCACAGGTAAAACGCAGTGCCTTTTACCTGCGGATTTTTCAAAAATGATGCTGAAAAATCTCATACGAATCCGCAACGTTGGCACATAGCCTTAGAGTTGAGTTGGAATTAGGGTTGTGGTTAGGGTTAGGGGTGTGTTGGGGTTAGGGTTGTGGTTAGGGGTGTGTTGGGGTTAGGGTTGTGATTAGGGTTACGGCTACAGTTGGGATAAGGGTTAGGGGTGTGTTGGAGGTAGAATTGAGGGGTTTCCACTGTTTAGGCACTTCAGGGGGTCTCCAAACGCAACATGGCGCCACCATTGATTCCAGCCAATCTTGTATTCAAAAATTCAAATGGTGCTCCCTCACTTCCGAACCCCGACGTGTGCCCAAACAGTGGTTTACCCCCACATATGGGGTACCAGCATACTCAGGACAAACTGCGCAACAATTACTGGGGTCCAATTTCTCCTGTTACCCTTGAGAAAATAAAAAATTGCTTGCTAAAACATCATTTTTGAGGAAAGAAAAATGATTTTTTATTTTCACGGCTCTGCGTTGTAAACGTCTGTGAAGCACTTGGGGGTTCAAAGTGCTCACCACATATCTAGATAAGTTCCTTGGGGGGTCTAGTTTCCAAAATGGGGTCACTTGTGGGGGGTTTCTACTGTTTAGGCACACCAGGGGCTCTGCAAACGCAACGTGACGCCCGCAGACCATTCCATCAAAGTCTGCATTTCAAAAGTCACTACTTCCCTTCTGAGCCCCCACGTGTGCCCAAACAGTGGTTTACCCCCACACATGGGGTATCAGCGTACTCAGGAGAAACTGGACAACAACTTTTGTGGTCCAATTTCTCCTGTAACCCTTGGGAAAATAAAAAATTCTGGGCTAAAAAATTATTTTTGAGGAAAGAAAACGTATTTATTATTTTCACTGCTCTGTGTTATGAACTTCTGTGAAGCACTTGGGGGTTCAAAGTGCTCACCTCACATCTAGATAAGTTCCTTTCGGGGTCTAGTTTCCAAAATGGGGTCACTTGTGGGGGGTTTCTACTGTTTAGCCACATCAGGGGCTCTGCAAACGCAACGTGACGCCCGCAGAGCATTCCATCAAAGTCTGCATTTCAAAACGTCACTACTTCACTTCCGAGCCCCAGCATGTGCCTAAACAGTGGTTTACCCCCACATATGGGGTATCAGCGTACTCAGGAGAAACTGGACAACAACTTTTGGGGTCAAATTTCTCCTGTTACCCTTGGGAAAATAAAAAATTGCGGGCTAAAATTCATTTTTGAGAAAATATTTTTTTTTTTTTATTTTCATGGCTCTGCGTTATAAACTTCTGTGAAGCACTTGAGGGTTCAAAGTGCTCACTACACATCTAGATTAGTTCCTTTGGGGGTCTAGTTTCCAAAATGGGGTAATTTGTGGGGGATCTCCAATGTTTAGGCACACAGGGGCTCTCCAAACGCGACATGGTGTCCGCTAATGATTGGAGATAATTTTCCATTTAAAAAGCCAAATGGCGTGCCTTCCCTTCTGAGCCCTGCCGTGCGCCCAAACAGTGGTTTACCCCCACATATGGGGTATCTGCATACTCAGGACAAACTGGACAACAACATTTGTGGTCCAATTTCTCCTATTACCATTGGCAAAATAGGAAATTCCAGGCTAAAAAATCATTTTTGAGAAAAGAAAAATTATTTTTTATTTTCATGGCTCTGCATTATAAACTTCTGTGAAGCACCTGGGGGTTTAAAGTGCTCAGTATGCATCTAGATAAGTTCCTTGGGGGGTCTAGTTTCCAAAATGGGGTCACTTGTGGGGGAGCTCCATTGCATAGGCACACAGGGGCTCTCCAAATGCGACATGGTGTCCGCTAACAATTGGAGCTAATTTTCCATTCAAAAAGTTAAAAGGCGCGCCTTCCCTTCCGAGCCCTGCCGTGTGCCCAAACAGTGGTTTACCCCCACATATGGGGTATCGGCGTACTCGGGAGAAATTGCTCAACAAATTTTAGGATCCATTTTATCCTATTGCCCATGTGAAAATGAAAAAATTGAGGCGAAAATAAATTTTTTGTGAAAAAAAAGTACTTTTTCATTTTTACGGATCAATTTGTGAAGCACCTGAGGGTTTAAAGTGCTCACTAGGCATCTAGATAAGTTCCTTGGGGGGTCCAGTTTCCAAAATGGGGTCACTTGTGGGGGAGCTCCAATGTTTAAGCACACAGGGTCTCTCCAAACGCGACATGGTGTCCGCTATCGATGGAGATAATTTTTCATTCAAAAAGTCAAATGGCGCTCCTTCCCTTCCGAGCCTTACCATGTGCCCAAACAGTGGTTTACCCCCACATGTGAAGTATCGGTGTACTCAGGAGAAATTGCCAAACAAATTTTAGGATCCATTTTATCCTGTTGTCCATGTGAAAATGAAAAAATTGAGGCTAAAAGAATTTTTTTGTGAAAAAAAAGTACTTTTTCATTTTTACGGATCAATTTGTGAAGCACCTGGGGGTTTAAAGGGCTCACTATGCATCTAGATAAGTTCCTTGGGGCGTCTAGTTTCCAAAATGGGGTCACTTGTGGGGGAGCTCCAATTTTTAGGCACACGGGGGCTCTCCAAATGTGACATGGTGTCCGCTAAAGAGTGCAGCCAATTTTTCATTCAAAAAGTCAAATGGCGCTCCTTCCCTTCCAAGCCCTGCCGTGCGCCCAAACAGTGGTTTACCCCCACATATGAGGTATCAGCGTACTCAGGACAAATTGGACAACAACGTACGTGGTTCAGTTTCTCCTTTTACCATTGGGAAAATAAAAAAATTGTTGCTGAAAAATCATTTTTGTGACTAAAAAGTTAAATGTTCATTTTTTCCTTCCATGTTGCTTCTGCTGCTGTGAAGCACCTGAAGGGTTAATAAACTTCTTGAATGTGGTTTTGTGCACCTTGAGGGGTGCAGTTTTTAGAATGGTGTCACTTTTGGGTATTTTCAGCCATATAGACCCCTCAAACTGACTTCAAATGTGAGGTGGTCCCTAAAAAAAATGGTTTTGTAAATTTCGTTGTAAAAATGAGAAATCGCTGGTCAAATTTTAACCCTTATAACTTCCTAGCAAAAAAAAATTTTGTTTCCAAAATTGTGCTGATGTAAAGTAGACGTGTGGGAAATGTTATTTATTAACTATTTTGTGTCACATAACTCTCTGGTTTAACAGAATAAAAATTCAAAATGTGAAAATTGCGAAATTTTCAAAATTTTCGCCAAATTTCCGTTTTTATCACAAATAAACACAGAATTTATTGACCTAAATTTACCACTAACATGAAGCCCAATATGTCACGAAAAAACAATCTCAGAACCGCTAGGATCCATTGAAGCGTTCCTGAGTTATTACCTCATGAAGGGACACTGGTCAGAATTGCAAAAAACGGCAAGGTCTTTAAGGTCAAAATAGGCTGGGTCATGAAGGGGTTAATGGTGTTGCAGCCTCTGTGGGCTTTCAGGAAAGGTGCAAATATACTGACAGACATGTGACACTTTGGCTAGTTTCTCACAAGCGTTCGGCAGGGCTGCAGATGGCAGCCTTCTTCCTCCATTAAGCCCCGCCCACCTCTTCCTTCAGCGCCGCCTATGTCTTCATGCGTCCTGCGTACCCCATCTATAACATTGGGTACACAGGCCATGCGGATGTATGCAGATGCCTCCGCATGTGTCGTTTTGATGCTGCTCTGAGCTGCATAGATTGCAATATGTTGCATTTTGTTGCGGTCGGCACAGCGTCAAAATGACGCATGCGGAGGCATCCGCATAGAACAGAATGGCCTGCGTACCCAATGTTATAGATCGGGTACGCAGTACGCATGCAGACGTAGGCAGAGCTGAAGGAAGAGGTGTGGCAGTGGGCGGGACTTAACGGAGGAAGAAGGCTGCTGTCCGCAGCCCTGCCAAACGCTAGTGTGAAACTAGCCTTAGGCTTGTATGTGCACATGTTGACTAAATGGTTGCAGAAATTTCTGCACCATTTCCACATCTCTTGGCAAGAAAATCGCAGCTGCAAAAACGTGTGTTTTTGGCTTGTATATTTTTGCCTGCATTTTTGCCCTTTGTTTTTGACTGATTTCAGTGAAGTCAATGTTGAAAAACTCAGGGTAAAAATGCACAGAGAATTAACATGCTGCAGATTATTTTCTGCACCAAATCTGCAAGTCACAAATAACATTTGCATAACACTTCAGGTTTATCATTCACTTGCTGGCATCAGGATTGCTTCAGGTGTTGCTTGAATGACAAAAACGCACTCAAAACGCACCAAATCTGCAATGTGTTCACAAGCCCTTGGATTTTCTTTCACTAAACATGTTACTTATGAAGAAAAATGCTTTCACATGACAATTTTTATTTATTTTACTCCATAACTTTAATTTATACCTATTTTTCTCACATTACTTCACCAACTTATTTAGTGCTGATGCATCACACACAAATTGGATTAAAAAATATTTAAACACAGGTTGTAATGTAATAAAATAGTTAAAAAACAATGGGGTGAATACTTTTGCAAGCCACTGTATGTATAAATAATGTGTGGTCAATACATAGGACTGGCACACAACTTATTCCTTTCAAAGACCATACTAAGGACCAAGGAGCACTCAATACAGGTGGAAGAAAGGCAATTCCAGCAGCTATATAGGAAAGAGTTCTTTACAGTTAAAGCAGTCAGACTGTTGAATGCGCTACCACAATGGGTAATGTCACGCACAGTGTGGGAAAAAACTAAGTACAACACGAAAGGATGAGGGGAAGGAAGTCCAAACACTAGTGCATAGGGGAGTGGAGACCCCTAGTAAGATCTTATAACACCCTGAATACCTTACCATCCCTAAATTGGTTGCACACCAATTACGGAGCAGGAAACCTTAGTCCTGTGTATCGCTAGAGCTAAACCCTGCATAGGGAGGGGGATGGGAACTGGTCAGTCCCTACTGATAACTAAAGACAACAAGGGAGACAAACAAGGAGAGGGGAACTTACAGTAGCTTGAGCAGACTCTAGGGAGATCACACCAAACGTCCTCCAAGAGAAACAGGGAAGTTAGGCTACTTTCACACTTCCGTCTTCTGGGCTCCATCGCAATCCGTCGTTAAGGGCAAAAAACGCAATCTGCAAATGTGCTTGCAGGATGCGTTTTTTGCACATAGACTTGTATTAGCAACAGATCGCGATGGATGGGCACACATCGCATCCGTCGTGTGACGGATCCGTCATGTTTTAGCGGATGTGACGCACAAAAAAATGTTCAATGTAACGTTTTTTTGTGCGACGTGTCTGCCATTTTTGACCGCGCATACGCAGCCGAAACTCCACCCCCTCCTCCCCGCTCATCACAATGGGCAGTGGATGCGTTGTAAAACTGCATCCGCTGCCCACGCTGTGTTAAATTTAGCACAACGTCCGTCGGTACGTCGGACCGACGGTTTGTGATGGCCCCATACCGATGGAAGTGTGAAAGTAGCCTTAGTCGACAGCTACAGCTCCAGCCTTCACAAGGGAAAAAGAGAATATCACCGGTGACTCCCTGAAGCAGGCTGGGAGTTTATAAACACCAAGGTCCAGGTGTGTCAATTAGAGCCAAAGGGAGGTTGCCGCTGGGTCCAACCGACAGAATAATTAAGGAGATGTCTGCAATGCCAAACGCAGAGACTTTCTACATCCAGATGTAGAGCGACTGTCTGTTTCTTCTGACACACCCATGACAGGTAGTAATGGCTGACACCATGACAGCTTTTAAAAAAGGGCTGGGTGATTTCTTCAGTACACATAACATTGTGGGCTATAGATAATTTAGTGACAAAACGTACAATTGGTGGAGAAAAGTTGAACTTGATGGACCTAGGTCTTTTTTCAAAGTATGTAACTAATAATGGATTTTCTAAATGTGCAATTCTATATCAAAGTCAATAATAAATCCCTCAATATCTCTTTAAAGTTTCTACTGTCCCTCACCTTCTGGCCTTGGGCAGTATAAATGGCTGTAAATATAAATGGCTGTCAAAATAATGCAATATGTTTCTCTCCAGGAATTTGCTGATGGTGTGCAAATAAATTTGTTTTAATAAAATAACATAGTAACATAGTTATTACATAGTAACACAGTTATTAAGGTTGAAGGAAGTCTAAGTCCATCTAGTTCAAACCATAGCCTAACCTAACATGCCCTAACATGTTGATCCAGAGGAAGTAAAAAAAAAACCATGTGGCAAAGAGTAAGCTCCACACTGGGGAAAAAAATTCCTTCCCGACTCCACATACGGCAATCAGACTAGTTCCCTGGATCAACACCCTAACAAGGAATCTAGCATATATACCCTGTAACATTATACTTTTCAAGAAAGGCATCCAGTCCCCTCTTAAATTTAAGTAATGAATCACTCATTACAACATCATACGGCAGAGAGTTCCATAGTCTCACTGCTCTTACAGTAAAGAATCCACGTCTGTTATTATGCTTAAACCTTCTTTCCTCCCTGTCTCAGGTCTATTGTTAAAAAGATCATCAGAAAGGTCTTTGTACTGTCCCCTCATATATTTATACATTAACATAAGATCACCCCTTAGCCTTCGTTTTTCCAAACTAAATAGCCCCAAGTGTAATAACCTATCTTGGTATTGCAGACCCCCCAGTCCTCTAATAACCTTGGTCGCTCTTTTCTGCACCCGCTCCAGTTCAGCTATGTCTTTCTTATACACCGGAGACCAGTACTGTGCACAGTATTCTAAGTGTGGTCGAACAAGTGACTTGTATAGAGGTAAAATTATGTTCTCCTCATGAGCATCTATGCCTCTTTTAATGCATCCCATTATTTTATTTGCCTTTGTAGCAGCTGCCTGACACTGGCCACTAAATGTGAGTTTGTCATCCACCCATACTCCCAGGTGTTTTTCATTGACTGTTTTGCCCAGAGTTTTAGAATTAAGCACATAGTTATTCATCTTATTACTTCTACCAAAGTGCATGACCTTACATTTATCCCCATTAAAGCTCATTTGCCATTTATCAGCCCAAGCACCTAGTTTACATAAATCATCCTGTAATATAAAATTATCCTCCTCTGTATTGATTACCCTGCAGAGTTTAGTGTCATCTGCAAATATTGAAATTCCACGCGGTATGCCCCCTACAAGATCATTAATATGTTAAAAAGAAGAGGGCCCAATACTGACCCCTGTGGCACCCTGTTATGACCTGGTGGTTAGGAGCACCCGGAATGACCTGATAGTTAAACCTCATACAGGACGAGCTCTAGGATGTGGGAGCTCTGCTGACCGCAAGCCCTAATCCTATCACACACACTAGAAATAGCCGTGGAGCGCTCCTGACCAGACCTAGGCGCCTCGTCACAGCCTAAGAACTATCTAGCCCTAGAGATAGAAAATAAGCCTACCTTGCCTCAGAGACATTCCCCAAAGGTAAAGGAAGCCCCCCACATATATTGACTGTGAGTAAAGATGAAAGTCACAAACGCAGAGATGAAACAGGTTTCAGCAAAGGGAGGCCAGACTTACTAAATAGACAGAGGATAGGAAAGGTAACTTTGCGATCAGCACAAAAACCTACAAAAGACCACGCAGAGTGTGCAAAAAGACCTCCGCACCGACTAACGGTGCGGAGATGCCACTCTTCATCCCAGAGCTTCCAGCTAGCAAGACAAAATCATGATAACCAGCTGGACAAGAAAACAGTGAACAAATAATGACTATCAGGAACTTAGCTTCTGCAGGAGAAGGCAGGTCACCAGAGAGATCCAGGAGCGAACTGAACCAATGCAAAAACATTGACAGCTGGCATAGAGTAACGATCTGAGAGGAGTTAAATAGAGCAGCCAACCAAAGGATAAACCACGTCACCTGTGTAAGGAACCTCAGAAGCAGCAGCTTCACTTATAGCCACCAGAGGGAGCCCATAGACAGAACTCGCCGAAGTACCATTCACGACCACAGGAGGGAGCTCGACAACAGAATTCACAACAGTACCCCCCCCCTTGAGGAGGGGTCACCGAACCCTCACCAAAGCCCCCAGGCTGATCAGGATGAGCCAAATGAAAGGCACAAACTAGATCGGCAGCATGAACATCAGAGGCAAAAACCCAGGAATTATCTTCCTGACCAGGTACTGGAGTTTCCGTCTCGAAACACGAGAATCCAAAATCTTCTCCACCACATACTCCAACTCCCCCTCGACCAACACCGGGGCAGGAGGATCAACGGAGGGAACCATAGGCGCCACGTATCTCCGCAACAACGACCTATGGAACACATTATGGATGGCAAAAGAAGCTGGAAGGTCCAAACGAAATGACACAGGATTAAGAACCTCAGAAATCTTATATGGCCCAATGAAACGAGGCTGAAACTTAGGAGAGGAAACCTTCATAGGAACGTGACAAGATGACAACCAAACCAAATCCCCAACACGAAGTCGGGGACCAACACAACGCCGGCAGTTAGCGAAACGTTTAGCCTTCTCCTGGGACAATTTCAAATTGTCCACCACATGAGTCCAAATCTGCTGCAACCTGTCCACACCAGGACAGTCCGAAGGCTCAACCTGCCCTGAAGAGAAACGAGGATGGAAACCAGAATTACAGAAGAAAGGAGAAACTAAAGTAGTCGAGCTGGCCCGATTATTAAGGGCGAACTCAGCCAAAAGCAAAAAGGACACCCAATCATCCTGATCAGCAGAAACAAAGCATCTCAGATATGTGTACAAGGTCTGATTAGTTCGTTCGGTTTGGCCATTAGTCTGAGGATGGAAAGCCGAAGAAAAAGACAAATCAATGCCCATCTTAGCGCAAAAGGACCGCCAAAACCTCGAAACAAACTGGGGACCTCTGTCCGAGACGATGTTCTCTGGAATGCCATGCAAACGAACCACATGCTGGAAAAACAATGGCACCAAATCAGAGGATAAAGGCAATTTAGATAAGGGTACCAAATGGACCATCTTAGAAAAGCGATCACAAACCACCCAAATGACCGACATCTTTTGAGAAACAGGGAGATCAGAAATAAAATCCATGGAAATATGCGTCCAGGGCCTCTTCGGGATCGGCAAGGGCAAAAGCAACCCACAGGCACGAGAACAGCAGGGCTTTGCCCGAGCACAAGTCCCACAGGACTGCACAAAAGAACGCACATCCCGTGACAAAGAAGGCCACCAAAAGGATCAAGCCACCAAATCTCTGGTACCAAATATTCCAGGATGACCAGCCAACACTGAACAATGAATCTCAGAGATAACTCTACTAGTCCATCTATCAGGGACAAACAGTTTCTCCGTAGGACAACGGTCAGGTCTATCAGCCTGAAACTTTTGCATCACACGCCGCAAATCAGGGGAAATGGCAGACAAAATTACCCCTTCTTTAAGAATACCCGCCGGCTCCGGAACACCCGGAGAGTCAGGCACAAAAAACTCCTTGACAGGGCGTCAGCCTTCACATTCTTAGATCCCGGAAGGTATGAAACCACAAAATCAAAACGGGAGAAAAAGAGCGACCATCGAGCCTGTCTAGGATTCAACCGTTTGACAGATTCGAGATAAGTCAAATTCTTGTGATCCGTCAAGACCACCACGCGATGTTTAGCTCATTCGAGCCAATGTCGCCACTCCTCAAATGCCCACTTCATGGCCAACAACTCCAGATTGCCCACATCATAATTGCGCTCAGCAGGCGAGAATTTTCTAGAAAAGAAGGCACAGGGTTTCATCACCGAGCCATCAGAACTTCTTTGTGACAAAACAGCCCCTGCTCCAATTTCAGAAGCATCAACCTCAACCTGAAAAGGGAGCGAAACATCTGGCTGGCACAACACAGGGACAGAAGCAAAACGACGCTTCAACTCCTGAAAAGCCTCTACGGCCACAGAGGACCAATTGACCACATCAGCACCTTTCTTAGTCAAATCAGTCAACGGTTTACCAACACTAGAAAAATTAACGATGAAGCGACGGTAAAAATTCGCAAAGCCCAGGAACTTCTGCAAGCTCTTCACAGATGTCGGCTGAGTCCAATCGTAAATGGCCTGAACTTTAACAGGGTCCATCTCGATAGTAGAAGGGGAAAAAATGAAACCCAAAAATGAAACCTTCTGAACCCCAAAGAGACACTTTGATCCCTTCACAAACAAGGAATTAGCACGAAGGACCTGGAACACCATTCTGACCTGCTTCACATGAGACTCCCAATCATCCGAAAAGACCAAAATGTCATCCAAATATACAATCATCATGAATCTATCCAGGTACTCTCGGAAGATGTCATGCATAAAGGACTGAAACACAGATGGAGCATTAGAAAGCCCGAATGGCTTAACCAGGTACTCAAAATGGCCCTCGGGCGTATTAAATGCTGTTTTCCATTCATCGCCCTGTTTAATCCACACAAGATTATACGCCCCTCGAAGATCTATCTTGGTGAACCAACTAGCCCCCTTAATCCGAGCAAACAAATCAGACATCAGCGGCAAAGGATACTGAAATTTGACTGTGATCTTATTAAGAAGGCGGTAATCAATACAAGGTCTTAAAGAGCCATCCTTCTTGGCCACAAAAAAGAACCCTGCTCCCAATGGTGACGACGACGGGCGAATATGACCCTTCTCCAAGGATTCCTTTATATAACTCCGCATAGCAGCGTGCTCTGGCACAGATAAATTTAACAGTCGGCCCTTAGGAAACTTACTACCGGGAATCAAATTAATAGCACAATCGCAATCCCTATGAGGAGGTAGGGCACTGGATTTGGGCTCCTCAAATACATCCCGGTAATCTGATAAAAACTCCGGGTACTCAAAATGGCCCTCGGGCGTATTAAATGCCGTCTTCCATTCATCACCCTGTTTAATTCGCACAAGATTATACGCACCACGAAGATCTATCTTGGTGAACCAACTAGCCCCCTGAGGGTATGTGCACACGTCAGGATTGCATCAGGATTTTGTCAGTATTTGGTCATGATTTTTCATCAGTATTTGTAGCCAAAACCAGGAGTTGAACAATTAGAGGAAAAGTATAATAGAAACATATGCACCACTTCTGCATTTATCACCCACTCCTGGTTTTGGCTACAAATACTGATGAAAAATCCTGACAAAATCCTGACAAAATCCTGATGCAATCCTGACGTGTGCACATACCCTTAATCCGAGCAAATAAATCAGACAGCAGCGGCAAAGGATACTGAAATTTGACTGTGATTTTATTAAGAAGACGGTAATCAATACAAGGTCTCAAAGAACCATCCTTCTTTGCCACAAAAAAGAACCCTGCTCCCAATGGTGACGACGACGGACGAATATGACCCTTCTCCAAGGATTCCTTTATATAGCTCCGCATAGCGGCGTGCTCTGGCACAGATAAATTAAACAGACGGCCCTTAGGAAACTTACTACCAGGAATCAAATTAATAGCACAGTCGCAATCCCTATAAGGAGGTAGGGCACCAGATTTGGGCTCTTCAAATACATCCCGGTAATCTGATAAAAACTCAGGGACTTCAGAAGGAGTGGAAGGCGAAATTGACAGCAATGGAACATCACCATGTACCCCCTGACAACCCCAGCTGGACACAGACATAGATTTCCAATCCAACACTGGATTATGGACCTGTAGCCATGGCAACCCCAAAACGACCACATCATGCAGATTATGCAACACCAAAAAGCGAATATCCTCCTGATGTGCAGGAGCCATGCACATGGTCAATTGAGTCCAGTACTGAGGCTTATTCTTGGCCAAAGGCGTAACATCAATTCCTCTCAATGGAATAGGACACTGCTAGGGCTCCAAGAAAAAACCACAGCTCTTGGCAAACTCCAAGTCCATCAAATTCAGGGCAGTGCCTGAATCCACAAATGCCATTACAGAATAAGACGACAGAGAGCAAATTAGAGTAACGGACAAAAGAAATTTAGACTGTACCGTACCAATGATGGCAGACCTAGCGAACCGCTTAGTGCGCTTAGGACAATCGGAGATAGCATGAGTGGATTCACCACAGTAAAAACACAGCCCATTCCGACGTCTGTGTTCTTGCCGTTCAGCTCTGGTCAAAGTCCTATCACACTGCATAGGCTCAGGCCTATGCTCAGAGAATACCGCCAGATGGTGCATAGCTTTGCGCTCACGCATGCGCCGATCAATCTGAATGGCCAAGGACATAGACTCATTCAGACCAGCAGGCATGGGAAATCCCACCATGACATCCTTAAGGGCTTCAGAAAGACCCTTTCTGAAAATTGCCGCCAGGGCACATTCATTCCACTGAGTAAGCACAGACCACTTTCTAAACTTCTGACAGTACACCTCCGCTTCATCCTAACCCTGACACAAAGCCAGCAAGATTTTCTCTGTCTGATCCACTGAATTTGGTTCATCATAAAGCAATCCAAGCACCAGAAAAAACGCATCAACATCACGCAATGCAGGATCTCCTGGCGCAAGGGAAAATGCCCAGTCTTGAGGGTCACCACGCAACAAAGAAATAATGATTTTTACCTGTTGAACGGGGTCACCAGAGGAGCGGGGTTTCAAAGCTAGAAACAGTTTACAATTATTTTTGAAATTCAAGAACCTAGATCTATCCCCAGAAAATAAGTCAGGAATAGGAATTCTAGGCTCTAACATAGGATTCTGAACCACAAAATCTTGAATGTTTTGTACCCTTGCAGTGAGACGATCCACACAAGAGGACAGACCTTGAATGTCCATATCTACACCTGTGTCCTGAACCACCCAAAGGTCTAGGGGAAAAGAAAGACAAAACACAGTGCAAAGAAAAAAAAATGGTCTCAGAAGTTCTCTTATCCCTCTATTGAGATGCATTAATACTTTGGGCCAGCTGTACTGTTATGACCTGGTGGTTAGGAGCACCCGGAATGACCTGATAGTTAAATCTCATACAGGACGAGCTCTGGGATGTGGGAGCTCTGCTGACCGCAAGCCATAATCCTATCACACACTAGAAATAGCCGTAGAGCGCTCCTGACCAGACCTAGGCGCCTCGTCACAGCCTAAGAACTATCTAGCCCTAGAGATAGAAAATAAGCCTACCTTGCCTCTGAGAAATTCCCCAAAGGTAAAGGAAGCCCCCCACATATATTGACTGTGAGTAAAGATGAAAGTCACAAACGCAGAGATGAAACAGGTTTCAGCAAAGGGAGGCCAGACTTACTAAATTGACAGTGGATAGGAAAGGTAACTTTGCGATTAGCACAAAAACCTACAAAAGACCACGCAGAGTGTGCAAAAAGACCTCCGCACCGACTAACGGTGCGGAGATGCCACTCTGCATCCCAGAGCTTCCAGCTAGCAAGACAAAATCATGATAACCAGCTGGACAAGAAAACAGTGAACAAATAATGACTATCAGGAACTTGGCTTCTGCAGGAGAAGGCAGGTCACCAGAGAGATCCAGGAGCGAACTGAACCAATGCAAAAACATTGACAGCTGGCATGGAGTAACAATCTGAGAGGAGTTAAATAGAGCAGCCAACCAAAGGATAAACCACGTCACCTGTGTAAGGAACCTCAGAAGCAGCAGCTTCACTCATAGCCACCAGAGGGAACCCATAGACAGAACTCGCCGAAGTACCATTCACGACCACAGGAGGGAGTTCGACAACAGAATTCACAACAGCACCCCACTGCTAACCCCGACCCTGTCCGAGTGTGCTCCATTAATAACCACCCTTTGCTTCCTATCCCCATTATTCTCATTTTATATATCAACCTTTTGTGTGGCACCGTATCAAAAGCTTTTGAAAAGTCCATATATACTACGTCCACTGGGTTCCCTTGGTCCAATCCGGAACTTACCTCTTCATAGAAACTGATCAAATTAGTCTGACATGAACGGTCCCTAGTAAACCCGTGCTGATACTGGGTCATGAGGTTATTCCTCTTCAGATACTCCAGTATAGCATCCCTTAGAATACCCTCCAGGATTTTACCCACAGTAGAGGTTAAGCTTACTGGCCTATAACTACCGAGTTCAGTTTTTGTCCACTTTTTGAATATTGGCACCACATTTGCTATACGCCAGTCCTGTGGTACAGACCCTGTTATTATGGAGTCTTTAAAGATTAAAAATAATGGTCTATCAATGACTGTACTTAATTCCTGCAGTACTAGGGGGTGTATCCCATCCGGGCTCGGAGATTTGTCAATTTTAGTGATTTTTAGATGCCGCCGCACTTCCTGCTGGGTTAAGCAGGTGGCATTTAATTGGGAATTTTTATCACTAGTCATTTTGTTCGCCATGGGATTTTCTTTTGTAAATACTGATGAAAAAAAGTCATTTAGCATATTGGCTTTTTCCTCATCCACCATTTCACCCAGACTATTTTTAAGGGGGCCAACACTATCATTTTTTAGTTTCTTACTATTTACGTAGTTAAAGAATATTTTAGGATTATTTTTACTCTCTCTGGCAAGGAGTCTCTCTGTCTCAATCTTCGCTGCCTTGATTTGCTTTTTACAGAATTTATTTAATTTTCTGTATTTATTCAATGCCTCCTCACTACCTACTTCCTTTATAGTAACATAATGTTGCCATGAACAGAAAATATTTTCATATAATTTTTTTATTTGATATTTCAAAGACATGGCTTTGACCTTTGCTGAAATTTAGAGGACTTTTTAAACTATTTCTTCTAAATATTATTATATTCAGGAATTTTCGTACCTCAATAGCCTGCTCTCCAGACCAGTACAAGGCTCTATCTTTTTAAGCCATTGATAATCTTTTTCTACCAGTATCCAAGCTCTCTACCCCAATATTCTGTTAGTTTATATATTCATCAACAAAAACAATGTCAAGTTTACTTGCTATGGCCAATAAATAGGGGAAGGCACCAAGTTCTGATGGCAGGGTACATAAGAATGAGGAGTGTGAGAATGTGTGAGAATTGAGATGTGGTGCTCTACCATAAAGCATACTATGCTTTTGATTTACCATTTAGTAAATATTCAGCTAGATAAAAACAGAATGTCTGAAATGTGAATTACCTTCTGCCACCTTGTATGAATGCTTCTGCGAGTTAATGATCTTAGGATCATAGATGCAGTGACAAACAGGGCCTCATTAGAACATGCTAAAATTTGGTGGCTTGGGATATTTATTATATGTTTGGGGAAACAAATTATTGCAAATAAGCCCAATGTCCATCCAAAATAATTGTTATCATGAATGGCTTTTTTATTATTATTTAAAACATTTTCAAAATTGTTTATACAATTTTTTCAATTGTATTAATTTTTGCTACATTTAATTTTCACGTTTTACTATATTAATTGTTATATAATATTTGATCCAAATGGCCTCATTGAGACCTGAAAAGTTTAGGTCTCTATAATAGAATTCAGGTCACAGAACGTAAGAACCGTAAGGATATGTTCACACTGGGCGTTTTTTCAGCGGTTTAATTTATGTAAATTTTTAGATGCATTTTACAGTATCATCCATTGAAAATAATGGGTTGTGAAAAAACGCTGAAAATCCACACCAAAAAATGCAGGTATCATGTTTTGCAGCATTTTTTGTGCTAAAACCTGTGTAAGATTGTAGTAGCATTATACGCAGTGAAGAGGCAGTGACCCACAAAATTCAAGCACAAAAGCCTCTTTAATGTGTTTCCTCACAGCATTAAAGTCCAATTCACATAAATGCATATAAATTCAGTGTATATTATCAGTGATCAGTTTATACCAGTTCATAGCAATACATATTACATGGCTTTAAGGTATGTGCACACTTTGCGGATTTCCTGCGGATCCAAAGAGTTTTTTGCTGTGCAGAAACGCTGCAGATCCGCAAGTGATTTACAGTACAATGTAAATTAATAGGAAAAAAATAATGCTGTGCTAATGGTGCGGAAAATTCAGTGCGGAAACGCTGCGGATTAAAAGAAGTAGCATATTACTTCTTTTTTGCGGATCTGCAGCGTTTTTGTACCCATTCTATTATAGAAATCTGCAGGGGTAAAAAACGCAGTAAATCTGCAAAAAAATCAGCAGTAAATCCACAGCAAATCCGCACAAAAAACGCAACAAATCCACACCTGCGTTTTTTTGCCAAGAGATGCAGAATCCGCACAAAAAATTCCTTAGGCTAATCCGCAACATGGGCACATAGATATGCAGTCCCTAAACAGGCCAGACATCCATTGTCCAGTTTCCCTGGGCGACCGCACGCCATATTACAGTCTCCATACACACAGCCTCATATGTTGCAGACACTACACACGCCAGCCCTGCTCTGACTAGTTCTCGTGGGTGTCCTGCATCGCTGTATCACAGGCTCTTATAGTTTCTTTACTCACATAGTCGTACACAGTCAAGGATATCCTCCGGATAGCAGCCGGGCACCATATCCACCTGTTTGCAACCGTTACACATGCTGGTCCTCTTTCAGCCACAGGACCTCCACCTCCGGGCACAGGACTGTCCACATCAAAGACCAGAGCCATCACTGTATACGCTGCGGGTGCCAGACTATTCAGCTGCCCTGGGTGCTGGCTCCGCTGGCCTGTGCCTCCATGTGCTCAGCCAGCGCTCTGCAGGCCTCTGCTCTGCACAGCAGCACACACCAGACTGACACTGACATGCACCTCGCACACCTGACACACCCATACCTCTAACTGCAAGGCTTTTAAACACACACAATCCTGTGGCCTTCAGCCACATGGAAAACCCAGATCGGAAATCCATGACTTACAACTATGGTCTTCATCCGTCTGATTGCACAACCTGGGGAAAACAAACAGCGCCCCCTAGCTGTAACAGAGGCCACAGCCTCACACCTGATTAAACACAATGAGGTTTTTTTAAAACTAAACTTTATCAGCAAGCACAAGAGAAAAATGTAGTATGATAAAATTCAGGAAAAAACGCACAAAAAAGCAGCATAAAAAGCACTCAAAACCCAGCAAAACTTGCATTTTTGCTGCAGCTTCTTTCCTGTTAAGAGATCAGGTAATACCTCATGGAAAACAGTGTAAAATAAACAATTCTTGAATTGCTGTTGATTTCTTCATTCTGGTTCTAAACCCATTAACGACCGCCTAGACGCCTTTTGACCCCTTTATTCGTAATGACGTACTATCCCGTCGAGGGGACCTGAGACTTAATTCTCAGGGATGGGATAGTACGTCATAGGCGATCGGCGGCGCTCACGGGGGGTGTCAGCTGATAATTACAGCTGACATCCGCCACTATGTGCCAGGAACGGTCACTGACAGCTCCCAGCACATTAACTCCAGGAAAACTGTGATCAAACATGACTGCAGCGTTCCGGCAGCATAGGGAAGTATCGCGCAGGGAGGGGGCTCCCTGCGTGCTTCCCTGAGACCCTAGGTACAACGCAATGTGATTGTCGCATTGTACCGAGGCATTGCAGGAAGCCTCCCTGCAGTGCCTGTCGGATCGCCTGATCTGACACAGTGCATTGCAAAGTGTCAGATCAGCGATCTGACACTATACTGTGATGTTGCCCCCCTGGGGCAATGTTATAAAGTTAAAAAAAATATAACTTGTAATGTGTAAAAAAAAAATCCTAAATAAGGAAAAAAAAATTGTTCCAATATATATATTTCTTTACCTAAATAAAAAAAAAGAAAACAATAAAAGTACACATATTTAGGATCACCGCACCCGTAACGATCCATCTTATAAAACTGTCCCACTAGTTAACCCCTTCAGTGAACACCATAAAAAAACAACAAAACAAGGCAAAACACAACGCTTTATTATCATACCACCAAACAAAAAGTTGAATAAAAGACGAATATAAATAACCATGGTGCCACTGAAAACATCATCTTGTCACGCAAAAAACGAGCCGCCATACAGCATCACCAGCGAAAAAATAAAAAAGTTATATTCCTCAGAATAAAGCGATGCAAAATTATTTTTCATATAAAATAGTTTTTATCGTATAAAAGCGCCAAAACATAAAAAAATGATATAAATAAGGTATATCGCCGTAATCTTACTGATCCGAAGAATAAAACTGCCTTATCAATTTTACCAGATGTGGAATGGTATAAACGCCCCCCCCCCCCAAAGAAATTCATGAAGAGCTGGTTTTTGGTAATTCTTCCTCACAAAAATTGGAATAAAAAGCTATTAAAAAATGTCACGTACCAATAAAACATCAACATGTCCGGCAAAAAACAAGACCTCAAATGACTCTGTGGACCAAAATATGGAAAAATTATAGCTCTCAAAATGTGGAGACGCAAAAACTATTTTTTGCAATAAAAGCTTTTTTAGTGTGTGACAGCCGCCAATTATAAAAATCTGCTAAAAAACCTGCTATAAAAGTAAATCAAACCCCCCTTCATCACTCCCTTAGTTAGGGAAAAATACTAAAATTTAAAAAAATGTATTTATTTAAATTTTACCGTTAGGGTTGGGGCTACAGTTAGGGTTGGGGCTAAAGTTAGGGTTAGGGTTGGGGATAAAGTTATGGTTAGGGTTGTGGCTAAAGTTGGGGCTACAGTTAGGGTTGGGGCTACAGTTAGGGTTGGGGCTACAGTTAGGGTTGGGGCTAAAGTTAGGGTTAGGGCTGGGGCTAAAGTTAGGGTTAGGGCTAAAGTTAGGGTTGGGCTAAAGTTAGGGTTAGGGTTAAAGGTAGGATTGGGGCTGCAGTTAGGGTTGGGGCTAAAGTTAGGGTTAGGGTTGGGCTAAAATTAGGGTTAGGGTTGGAGATAAAGTTAGGGTTTGGATTACATTTACGGTTGGGATTAGGGGTGTGGTTAGGGTTATAGTTGGGATTAGGGTTAGGGGTGTGTTGGAGTTAGGGGGTGTGGTGGGGGTTGGGATTAGGGGTGTGTTGGGGATAGGGGCATGTTCGGGTTAGGGGTGTGGTTAGGGTTATGGTTAGGGTTGGGATTAGGGGTATGTTTGGGCTATGGTTTCAGTTAGAATTGGGGGGTTTCCACTGTTTAGGCACATCAGGGGCTTTCCTAACGCAACATGGCGTCCGATCTCAATTCCAGCCAATTCTGCGCTGAAAAAGTAAACAGTGCTCCTTCCCTTCCGAGCTCTCCCATGCGCCCAAACAGAGGTTTAACCCAACATATAGGGTATCAGCGTACTCAGGACAAATTGGACAACAACTTTTGGGGTCCAATTTCACCTATTACCCTTGGGAAAATACAAAACCGGGGGCTAAAATATAATTTGTGTGGACAAAAAAGGATTTTTTTTTTCACGGCTCTGCGTTATAAACTGTAGTGAAACACTTGGGGGTTCAAAGTTCTCACAACACATCTAGATAAGTTTCTTGGGGGTCTAGTTTTTCAATATATGGTCACTTGTGGGGGGTTTCTTCTGTTTAGGCACATCAGGGGCTCTCCAAACACGACATGGCGTCCTATCTCAATTCCAGCCAATTTTGCATTGGAAGGTCAAATGGCGCTCCTTCCCTTCCGAGCTCTGCTATGCGCCCACACAGTGGTTTACCCCCACATATGGGGTATCAGCATACTCAGGACAAATTGCACACCAACTTTTGGGGTCCAATTTCTTCTGTTACCCTTGGGAAAATAAAAAATTGGGGGCAAAATATAATTTTTGTTAAAAAATATGATTTTTTATTTTTACGGCTCAGCACTATAAACTTCTGTGAAGCACTCGGTGGGTCAAAGTGCTTACCACACATCTAGATAAGTTCCTTAGGGGGTCTACATTCCAAAATGGTGTCACTTGTGGGGGGTTTCAATGTTTAGGCACATCAGGGGCTCTCCAAACTCCACATGGCGCTCAGAGTTATAACCTCATAAAGGGACAGTAGTCAGAATTGTAAAAATTGGCCCGGTCATTAACGTGCAAACCACCCTTGGGGGTTAAGGGGTTAATGGTGGCAGTTAAGGGTACTTATTCCTCAGTGCCGCTTTTTAATGGCGCTGAGAAATAAGGTTATAGTATTCAAGAACTTTATTGTTCGAAACGCATATGGTTTTTCTTATACATCACACCCTATTTTATATTTGAAATGTCTGAGATGTCTTAATTGTTGTACCATTTTAAAAAGAATTTTTCCAAATAAAGCCGAATGAAAGATTTTTATCAGCACCCTAGTGTGTGAGCTGGATCCTTTTCCCACTGTCCAAAATGTTATTTATTAACTATTTTGTGTGACCCCACTCTCTGATTTAAGGGTACAAAAATTAAAAGTTTGAAAATTGCAATTTTTTCTAAATTTTTGCCAAATATCCGTTTTTTCATAAATAAATGCAAGACATATTGAAGAAATTTCACCACTAACATGAAGTACAATATGCCACGATAAATCTTTCTCAGAATTAGTGGTATACGTTGAAGCGTTGCAGAGCTATAACTTCGCAAAGTGACAGTGGTCAGAATTGTAAAAGTTGGCTTGGTCTTTAAGTACCAAATTGGCTCTGTCATTAAGGGGTTAAAGATTAAAATAAGACTCGATTCCCATTTATCCTACACTTTATGCTGAGCACTTACATTGATGTTTCCATGTAAATCTCTGAAATACGTTATTCAAACAATTTCCCCACACATATGAACAGTCCATATAATGAGGTAGAATGGAGATTTTGAACTTCGTCTGACCTATGATCTGGTAGTGACTATCTTTTTACGCTTTTTCTTTGGGCATGCACAAAAGAGTGGTAGGCCACAGTTTTGTGCACGTCTGAAAAGATAGACCCTATGGAACACAGGCCAGAGTGCCGAGTAATTAAACACCAAAAAAAAAGGAGTAAAGTCCATTTAAAAATTGGTTACAAAGTTTTATTAACAAAAAACACATATAAAGACAGGTATGTAAACATGTACATTATATATATATTAAGACAAGGTAATATGAAGGGATCAATGAGAACAGGGAGACTAACTCATCCAAGAACAAAGTATGGTGGACATGAGAAATGAACCATGCAAATTTACTGCACTAGTGCAAAATGCCAATCATAAAGGGACAGTGCTTTAGCATTTCATATTATCCCAATACAAGGCATGGTGTTGCTGGTAAGAGTACAATTAGTCAAAATAAGTCAGAATATCAATTAAGACTATAATAGGGAGAAAGATCCCAGCCAGTACACCTATGCATATATTGAGAGAAAAATCTATCAATTAATCCAAATTCTTACCCATAGCATCCCACCAGTATGAGTCAGTCAGCAGCCTCAATGTGCATTTCTCATGGGCTTCCTCGGGGGCTATCAGTCCCGAGTAATGCTGCCTACCTCATTATAGTGAATGGATCCATCGAATGTTTCATCTGAATCACATATTTCAGAGATTTAGATGGAAACCCAAATGTAAGTGCCCAGTGTAGAGTACAGGATATATGTGACCTAATTCAATGTTATGTACCCCCAAATGCTACCAGTAAAAGCTTCAACTCAACCCTCGAACACTAGCTCCTACTCAGGTCCGTCATCTGTTAATAGAAATATAGGGGGTGTCCAAGTTACTGGTAGCACAAATACTCTGGAAAATCACCATAGCTCCCACCAAAAGAAATTCTATATCTGTGCTTCCAAATCTAAATGTCCCCAACTCTACTGAGCTTCACAATGTACCTAAACTGCAGTTAGCGCCCTCATGTTTGACATCATTGTGGTGAGGAGAGCCAACTTAATGTACAGGTACATTGTTCCAGAAGCACAAGATGGGCACCAGCAAAACGTGCACTATAATAGGGCTCTCCTTACCTTCTGAGCATCGCACGGTGCCTGAAAACTAGTTTCTGACTACATATAGGGTATTGGTGAATTCAAGAGAAATTACACAAATTAAGTGGTCCATTTTCTCCTGTTAGACCTTTTAACAAATACATACCTAAGGATAAAATAATATTTTAGTGGAAAAAATTAATTTTTCATTTTCACATTCTAATGTTACACTAATCTGTGAATCAGCCGTGGATTTAAAATATTCTATACACACCTAGATCAATTCCTCTTGAGGTGTAGTTTCCAAAATAGGGTCTTTTCGTAGTAGGTTTCTGCTTTTTGAATGTGATATGGCACTCGCAGTCTATACTAATTGTGCTTTGTCCCTCCCAAGTCTCTCCATATGGCTAAACAGTACTGTACAGCCAAATATGGAGTATTGTCACATTCAGTAGAAATTGTGGGACAAATTATGGAGCCATTTTTACCCACTTTTTGTTTGAAAATGTAGGAGCTAAACAAAATTTTTGTAGTGAAAATGAAGTTATTTTTTCTTCACTGCCAATGCTTTAAAATTCGGTGACACACCTGTGGAGTTAATATGATCACTGCACCCCTACATGAAATCATTGGAGGTGTACTTTGCAGTGATGAGCGAGCACTAAAATGCTCGGGTGCTCGTTGCTCGCGTCGAGCAAATTGGAATACTCGGGTACTCAACCCGAGCAACGAGCCCAATTTAATTCTATGGGAAACCCGAGTATTTTTACCCCAATCCCCCTTGGAAGTCCTTTTAAGGTCTAAAACCGTCTGAAAATGATGGAAACACTGCTCAAATGACATGGGAACATGATGGGGATCCCCCTGGAAGCATTTCTGACTCCAATGTCACCGCTGTAAGCAATGTTTTCAGAGTTTCATGTCATCTTTACAGGTGCACCAAAAAACATACAAAAATGAAACAAAAATGGATTTTGCTGGGAAATATGTTAAGGTATATCCTTTCCAGGGTAATGACTTGTATATAAGGCAAAATAATTAACCCCAGACCGAAATTTTCCTCCACCACTTGGGCTATGTTCACATGCAGTGTTTTTGATGCGTTTTTCAACTTTTACATTGCTTTCAACCAATACAAATGCATTCACTGGGAAATGTCATTGCAACATTTAACAACCCTAGATGGCTATGTGATGTATGACACATAAGGAGAAACATCTTGTTTCATTTATGAAAGAGGAAATCTTAAAGTCTCAAAGCCTATTTTTAGAGGAGCATCAGGCGGCAATAATATTCTTAAAGGGCCATTATTAAACAGTGGGTCTGCTATGCTGTTATTGCCTAGTAAGTGAGTGGCGGGGCTGCCAATAATAATCTAAATAATCTTTATTTTTATATAGCGCTAACATATTCCGCAGCGCTTTACAGTTTGCACACATTATCATCACTGTCCCTGTTGGGGCTCACAATCTAGAATCCCTATCAGTATGTCTTTGGAACAACAATTACAACGCCAACAATTACAACGCACCCCAATACCCCTTTCACGAGAGGTACAGGAGGGCTTCCTGAAAAAATGTTGCATTGAATGCAAGGCCTGCCCTGCTATCAAGTCATATGCACCCCAATAAGCCTTTGAACCCAGGTACTGGATGGACACAGGAAAACCCACTTCATATTCTTCAGTTGGTCCTGCCACACTGATTCTTTATGCATTGAATGCAAGTGCCTCCTTGACCCAAATTTGTACGCACCCCAATCCCCCTTGGAAGAAACATGGAGGAGGGCCTCATAAAAAACTGTTCCATTACAAAGGAGCGGGTCTCCTAGACTCGTAATTTCCCCATGGGGGTAAATTTAAAAAAAATATTTAATGGGGATCACAGACACCCTTGCCAAAAAATTGACTGGCTGTAGCAGCAGAGAACACGTGAACCCTGGTGATCTAGTGGTGGAAAATGATTAGAGGTGGAGGAAGGCCTCATTAAAAACTAGGCCCAATTTAAAGGAGCGGGTCTCCTAGACTTGTAATGCCCATACACTAAGTGCATGGGCTGACAAACATTTCCCCATGGGGGTTACAGCTCTAAACATTTTTTATGGGCAGTATTATAGACACCATTGCCCAAAAATTGAATGGCTGTAGCAGGATACAACATGTTCACCATGGCGATCTAGTGGTGGAGAATGAGGAAACATTGATGAAGGCCTCATTAAAAACTAGGCACAATACACACTAGTGCGTGGTTTGTCTACGAAGTAAAAGATGAGCTGACGGGCAAGATCCTGGGCCCGCGGCCAAACTCGTGTGCAGGAGCAAGCCCCACAAAAACCACCTAGACAGGTACAGCAGTCCTAAGGAACATGGCCAGCAGTCAGATCTCAGCAGCCAGCACCTGAGCCTTTGCTTGTCGGAAGAGGGCGCCAGAGAGGTCCACCGGCAGCAGAGAGACCATCGCTCGAGGTTCTGCAGGTGCCAGCTTGACTTGCAAAAGTGTCCATCGGGGAATGGGGCAGCCGTAGGCGTGACTTCCTTGACGTCAGGGTGAACACCCGGCAGACTATCGAACACGACCAAAATTTGAAAGCTGGAGCCTCTGGAACCAAGATTGCTCTTGTGACCAACCACATCAAGCAGCTGTCCCAACTAGTGATGAGTGAATATACTCGTTACTTATGCTGTCCTCCGAGTATTTGTAAGTGCTCGGAGATTTAGTTTTCATCACCGCAGCTGAAAGATTTACAGCTACTAGCCAGCATAAGTACATGTGGGGGTTGCCTGGTTGCTAGGGAATCCTCAAAAGTAATCAAGCTGGCTAACAGATGTAAATCATTCAGCTACTGCAAGGAAAATCTCCGAGCACTTACAAATACTCAGAGGACACCAGAGCGTGCTCGGGAAATCTCGAGTAACGAGTATATTCGCACATCACTAGTCCCAACCACAGCGGGCCTTGCACCAATAGCATGTTGACTTCAACCTTGCATTGGAGTCCAAGTGTTTGTGTTATGGCCTCCTGCACCAGCATGAAGAAACCATCGGGAAGGTGCTGGCATTTGATGGAACCGGGTTATTTTTACCAAAAAGACTGAATAAGGTCACCGAGGTGTTCAGCCAAACTCGAAATGGAGAGGACGTGCGGATAACAATCACCCTGACCAACGAGCTTCTACCGACCTCGCCCACCTGCTTCCATTTCTATAACATAATTTCCGGTAGACTCCTGAAGATAATGGATATGAAGCACATAGGACACAACTATTACAACCCAGGCGACGCCACCGAAGTCAGAGCCCAATGAAACACCATTGTTAGAATCTGTTTAGTTTTGACCATCCGCCATCTTGTTGTGGTTTTCTGGCTGCTGGTCTTTTTCCCCTGGTGCTGGGTTGTCTTAGGTCACATGATTGTATCACCCTTTATTACCCAGCACCTGCCTCCCATTCCTTGATGTTAATCTGCTAGAGTTCT
The DNA here is from genome assembly GCF_032444005.1 of Ranitomeya imitator. Taxonomy (NCBI): domain Eukaryota; kingdom Metazoa; phylum Chordata; class Amphibia; order Anura; family Dendrobatidae; genus Ranitomeya; species Ranitomeya imitator. The sequence continues at coordinate 119,153,392 of NC_091288.1, read as the reverse complement.
GGCTAGGTGCTTAGACAGCTTTCTGTGTTTGCTATTTTGCAGTTCTGGGATCTCTGGTTCTGCTATCTTTTGTTTCTGTTTTCAGTTTGTTTCTGCAACCTTCTCTGTGTTTCCTATTTAGGAGGTGACCTGTTTTTTGTACCTAGTCCTTAGATCTTTTAAGGACCTCCTTCCCCTTCTATATAGGTCTTCGCTGAGATTAACCTAGGATCGTCGGTGAGTCTTTTCGCAAGGAATGGGTCGCCCACTCCATCGTAGGGTATCAGCCTAGTCTTAGTGCAGGGCCTGCTTTCCCCCTTCTTTACTATTTCTGTGCTGCAGTTTCATAACAGTTTGCCCAGCCACACATATAAAAAAAAAAAAATTCTTGGATTCTTTCAATATGTGCAGCATCCAGGAACTTGCTCAATGCTTATGGAGCACCCCCAGACACAGGGCCGCGGGGTATTCGATACCGGGCCTTCTCTGTCTCGGTCCTGGGGTTGTCACGGTGGCTAGACCCGGTCCGTGACCCTGCTAAGGGGCGTCCAGTGAGAGGGGATGGTGCGTGGTGCAAGACGCGAGGAATAACAAGGACACAGGGTTGCAGTCTCTTTACCTTTTTACTGAAGGTTTCGGGATCCGCAATCCAGAGCACTGCTAACAGGGCTGGCTGAGACCAGCCAGTCCGAAGGCACATCCAGAGTTCCCTTTGCAGGTGGAAATCAGTGCCTACCAACTAGCGCCTGTGTGTTGTAGTCCTTCCCTGCTGAGCACCACGGGATAGTTCTCACAACTTTCGTATCTGTTCTTTCTCTCTCCGTCCCCCAGATGATGTGGCTGGGACGCACCCGTATGACAGGTAGGCCTGGAGTTATTCTGGGACCCTAGAGACGCCCCTCTCCCACGATTGCCTCCTATGTTCGCTTAGGTGATTTATGTCGGACAGCTGACCTATAATTAACTGTCCTGCCGCTGTCTGAAGTAATGCTTGAAGTCTGTTACTTCCTCTGTGCTCCGGCCACAGGCTACGCGCCTCAATAGAATGTTGCCGATCTCGGGGCACGACTCCTACTGGTTCTATCTCCTTGTGCTGTGATCTCGCTTCTCACCTCTCCACAATATACTTCACTTTGTGTCCTATATTGGGATGCCACCGCATGGTAGTACAGGCGCGGCTCTGTACGATCTGTTCTTTCTGCTAGGTCCCTGCCAGGAACCCACCTCTGACAGGTCCTTCCTGGAGCTCTCCCAGGCTACTTTCTCCCTAACTTCCTGTCCAACCCCCAGTTTTACCAGAGTGTGAGGAGTGGCCTAGTACATAGTGCCTTTTGCTCCCCCTGGTGGCCGGAGTGCGAAGTGTAATGTGTGACTGTGATATCTGGTCAGGTGAACTCCTTTAGTGCAATCAGACATAACATCACTCCCATTAGTGGCAGAGCGACATTACTGCAATGACCAGGACTCTGGGGCGCTGCACTCCCCCTGGATAAATCCAGTACTCCCGGACTGGGAAAAGAAGACTAACAATACATGTTAGTAGAAAACACAAAATGTTCAAATACTATGAACAAGTAAATATAACAGTTCTTCCCGTTATGGGAGGTGAGGACGCTTGGACGTTGCGAAAGGTTGGCCATGCATAGTTCATGATTCCCAGTTCAGTAGGTGCAACCTTGAAATAGCAGGGACCCCGGGTAAACAAAGGGGTCCCTGTGAAAGTTTTGGAGCTATTCACTGTCCATCACACCATTGTCCATTCTTAAACCGTAACAAAGATATTTACACAAACATTTTCAACCAAATAGCAACTATCGTTAATATCTCCAAGTTTTATAGCAAAGTGGAGTCTGATTCTTAGTGCTACGCGTAGACCTCCGCAGCGCAAGGGTTGCTATTGGCCTGACAGGGCCCGCTACGCTGGCTATCGCTGGTGTAGTGCACTGTCTTCTAGCTACACTCCTAGTGAGTCTGGGCAGCACCGGCATGCTGGAGTTCTCAGAGCTGTCACTACTAATGGTGGGCATGGCAGATTCACCGCTAACAGAGGGAGGGTTTGCTGTTTCAACTGTTGGCATCGCATCTTCTGGTGGGGTCAGCTGTGCTTGCGGGTCCAGATGCCCTGGCACCACATTTAGCTCTGGCGGTTTCAGTTGACGAAACGTTAAGACAGGTACCACAATGGCCTGATTTATTTGAGTCCAAGACTGGGGAAAATCGCCAAGAACAGTGTGTATCATCTTCTCCTCTTCCACAGGCGGAGAAGTCTCGGGGTCTGTTTCCCCATCTCTCAGCTTATCAGGGCATATTTTGAGGTGGTCTCTGGATATGGCTGTTGAGGTTTCCCCTCCGTCTTTACTGATGAGACAGACCTTCATATTGTCAAAATCGGAGGGCAGAATGGTATACGGTTCTGCTTCCCATTGGTCATCAAGCTTGTGTAGTCTCCTCTTTCGTTTGAGTACCTGCTCACCGGGTGACAAAGGAGCCGCGAGAGCATACTGGTTGTAGTCCCTTTCTTGTTTTTGTCTGGCTTGGGTGTGACTTTTTTTCTACACATTGCCCAGTCATCCTGGGTTTACCCTGGTTAAAAATGCACAATCCTTTGCTGGACTGGTCGTCTAGTACTATAAGGTCCTGGGGTCAGGGGTGTTATGGTAATTGTTGTAAAGTTCACATTGGCTGTTGTGAAGAAGGAGCAACCTGAAGCCATTCAGGATTTCTGTAGGGTATTTTCAGAAGTCAACTTGCTAGCTCAACCACCCCATAGAGATTACGACTGCGCAATTGAGTTCGTTCCAGGTGCCACACTTCCTAAGAGTCGTTTATTTAATCTGACTATTCCCGAGAGGGAGGCCTTAAAGGAATACCTACAGACTAGTTTAGTTGCAGGTCATATAAGACCCCCTAAATCCCCTGTGGCTGTAGGATTCTTTTTTTGTCAAAAAAAAGGATGGGGGCCTTAGGCGTGTCTGGATTTTCGGGAGATTAATAAGATCACTGTGTGCAATTCTTACCTGTTGCTGCTGATTCCGGATTTGTTTAACCAACTAAACGGAGCAAAATGGTTCTCTAAGATTGACCTTCGTGGGGCATATAATTTGCTGCGGGTGAAGGAGGGCGATGAATGGAAGACAGCCTTTAATACCCCAGAAGGTCATTTTGAGTGTCTGGTGATGCCTTTTGGCCTTACTAATGCGCATGTGTGTTTTCAAAATTTCATTAATGACATTCTGAGGTCATTGATCGGTAGGAGTGTTATTGTTTATTTGGATGATATTTTGATCTATTCACCTGATCTGGAGTCGCATTGGCAGAGAGTCCACAAAGATCTACAGATTTTGAGTAAAAACTCACTCTTTGCTAAATTGGAGAAGTGCGAGTTTGCGGTACAGAAAATGAGTTTTTTGGGGTACCTTGTATCCAGTGATGGGTTTGAGATGGACCCTGGGAAGGTTCAGGCAGTGCTGAAGTGGCCTGGGCCTGACAGAAGTCGGTTCAGAGATTTTTGGGGTTTGCCAATTATTACAGAAAATTCATAAAGATTTTTTCTGTGATCGCTAAACCTATAACTGATCTCACCAAGAAGGGTTCTAATACTGTCCAATGGTCCTCTGAGGCTGTTAAGGCTTTTTAGCCTCTCAAGGAGAGGTTTAGCTCTGCTCCTGTTTTGATCTAGACGGATGAGACCAAGCCATTTCTGGTAGAGGTTGATGCCTCTTCAGTAGGGGTGGGGGCAGTTCTGTCCCAGGAGGGAGAGGATGGGGTACATCCCTGTGCTTTCTTTTCTAAAAAAAATTTTTCGGAGACGGAGCTCAACTATGATGTTGGGAACAGAGAGTTGCTGGCTATTAAACTCGCGTTTGAGCGTTTGAGCATTGGCGACATTTTTTGGAGGGGGCTAGACACTCGATACAGGTTTTTACTGATCATAAGACTCTGATATATCTGGATGCTGCTTAATGTTTGAATGCCAGTCAAGCTAGGTGGGCACTGTTTTTTGCCCGGTTTCATTTCTCTGTCACATATATCCCTGGGACAAAGAATGTTAAAGCAGATGCTTTGTCTCGCAGTTTCTCTCATGCAGTTAATACTGAGAAGGAGGAATGTATTTTGCAGAGAGGGGTGGTGGTGGCAGCATTGGGTTCTGAGTGGGAGAGTAGCATCCTAGAGGCCCAGAATGCTGCACCAACTAACACTCCGTATGGTAAATTATTTATGCCTAGAACCTTGCGGAGAGCTTTATTTGCTGAATGTCATGAGTCTCGTTTGGCGGGTCATCCAGGGATTTTGAAAACTAGTAAGTCGATTGGTCGAAGTTTCTGGTGGCCAGGGTGGCAAAGAGAAATTGTCAAGTGGGTGTGTCAGTGTACGGTGTGCGCGAAGTCGAAGGCCTCACATGCCCCGGCTGCATTGGCTGCTCTTTTACATTCAGAGAAATTAGGACACGGCGAATGCTCTTCTGCAGAACCTGTTGAAGATCACACAGCAAATGCACATCAAGATGAAACGTGCAGTGTTGGTTGAAGTCGAGGACTTTTTTGGGGGGGTTTTGGTGAATTAAAAAAAAAAAAGAAAAAAACAGTAGAACAAGGCTAGCAGACAGAACTATGCAACTTATGTCTGCGAAGCTACGATTTTTCCACCACAGATACACCAGGCCTCAGCCTGACATAACAGACTGTATACATTTTTGGGAAGGTTTTGGAGAATTTTTAAAATAAAAAAAAGAGTGGAACAAGGCTAGCAGATAGAACTATGCAACTTATGCCTGCGAAGCTAAGATTTTTCAAACACAGATACACCAGGCCTCAGCCTGACATAACAGACTGTACAAAATATTCTATTTGGGGGGGTGAATTTAAAAAAATAAAAAAAAAATAAAACAAGGCTAGCACACATAACTATGATAGGTATGCCTGCGATACTCCGATTTTTCCACCACAGATACACCAGGACGCAGCCACAGATAACAGACTGTATATTTTTTTTTCTCTTGTATGTGAAATTTGGCAAAAAATTCAATATGAGTACAACAAGGCTAGCTGACAGAACTATGAAACTTAGGCGTGTGAAGCTGAAGCTACGATTTTTCTACCGCAGATACACAAGGCCTCAGCCTGACAAAACAGACTGTATAAATTTTGGGGGGATTTTGGAGAATTAAAAATTAAAAATAGAGTGGAAAAAATAGAACAGACAGAACTATGCAACTTACGCCTGCGAAACAACGATTTTTCAAACACCGATACACGAGGTCTCAGCGTGACATAGCAGACTGTATAAAATATTTTTTTCTTTGGGGGTGAATTTTCCGAAAGAAAAAAAAAAAAAAAGGAGAACACGGCTAGCACACAGAACTATGATACGTATGCCTGAGAAGCTACAATTTTTCCACCACAGCTACACCAGCTATCAGCCTCAGATAACAGACTGATCTAAATGTGGCCTTGATTTTTTGGGGCACAACTACATTGTGTCAACATGTTGGCTATGACATAAAGAAAAGAGATTTTGGCGCTCTAACATCTGGTGTCTGGGACAAAAAAAATGGTAGATTTGCACGTTCTTTGATTTCAATAACCTGGCTGTAGTAGGCAGCGTGAACAAGTAAATAAAGGTTAAAATAAGGGGGCAATGGATTGCTCTAGAATAAAAGGAACAGGTATGAAATAAAGAAAAAAAAAAGCCAGGGAAAACTGCAGATAGATATATATTAAATAAGCAGCAGAAGACAGGAATGGAGCTTTTGGAGGTATGCAGTGACAGCTATGTACTCACAGTACCTGCAGGCCTTGCACTGATGTGGATGTGTGCACATAGCCTCCCCTGCCTAACTAGCGCTGCAATTTTGGGACCCCCGAATTAGCCCTAAAAAGGACTTTTGGTTTCTCAGGAGTTGTGGACTGAACAGTTGCAGACCTACACTAACTATTAAAAGCACGATTCTGACCCTATCTCAGCAGCAGCTCTCCCTACACTCGCTAAGTCTGGAGCAGAATGTGGCGAGCAGGGCGGTGCCAGGTCTCTTATAGACCTAATGACGCTGTGCATCCAGCCAATCACTGTAATGCCACAACAAAGATGGCTATGGCATTACAGTGCATGGCTGATAATCCCTGCACTGTCATTGACGCTCTAAAGAGCACCAGAATTACAGGGCGGAGACCTGGCCTCAAGCCGAATAATCCCGGAAATACTCCGAGCATAGTGATACTCAGGCGAGTACCGAGTAGTGGTGAGCACGCTCGCTCATAACTAGTAGTTTGTAAAATGAGGTCACATAACATAACAGTAAAATGTGCATTATAGCATGGCGCTCCTTCACTTCTGAGCTTTGCACGGTGCCTGAAAAATATCCCAATTACATGTAGGGTATTGGCATACTCAGGATAAAATGGACCTCAGTTTGTTGTAAAAAAAAAAAAATTCCTAATAGCCCTTAGCAAAATTAAAAACTTGGGGCTAAAGCAACATTTTAGTGGTAAAAATGTAATTTATTCTTTCTTCACAGCTCAATGGTATAAGATTATGTGAGGCATATGTGTTGTCAATATGATCAATGAACTCCTAGATGAATTCATTGAAGAGAGTAGTTTGTAACATATGTTCACATATGGGGGATATCTGTTGTTCTGGCACCTCAAAGGCTCTGCCAATGTGATATTACACCCTCAAACCATTCCAGAAAAATCTGAACTCCAATATGGCATCTCTTCCCTTCTGGGCTTTGCACTGTGCGTCAAAATAGTATTCCTTCACATATAAAGTGTCGGCATACTCAGGAGAAATTGCTTAACAAATTGTATGGTGCAATTTCTTATGGTGCGCAATTGTATGCCGCAAAATTTGGAGCTAAAACATTTTTGTGGGGAAAATTTGATTTTTTTTTTATTTTGACGGCTCAACATTATAAACTTCTGTGAAACACCTGTTGGTTCAAGGTGTTCACCACACATCTCAATACATTCATTGAGAGGTCTACTTTTAAAAATGGGGTCACTTGTGGGGGGTTTCCACTATTTAGCCATATCAGGGACTCTTCAAACGTGACATGACATTTGCTAATTGTTCAAATTAATTTTGCATTTTAAAAATCAAATGGCGCTCCCTCCCATCCGAGCTCTGCCGTATGCCAAAACAGTGGTTTTAACCCACATATGGGTTATTGGCATGCTCAGGAGAAATTGCAGAGCTGTGACGCGAGTTACTATAGTAATAATAAGTCCCAAAAATGGAGCGAAAGACTACAATAACAGATAGTGAAATAATACTACTTACTGGATTAGTAAAGGAAGGTCAAACGATCCGAGGTCAGGTCCAGGAAATAGAGCAGTACAACAGGGGGTTTTCAGAGACAAAATTCAATTCACTAGCTTGGGTCAGGAAAACCAGAAAGGCAAATATAGTTTACAGGGAGCGGGCAAAAGAGAAGTCAAGTCACAAGCAAAGAGTCAAGTCCTGGAAGGGAATAAAGTCAGGCTGGGTCAGGTGCAGAGCACAGAGGGATCAGACTTACACAGGCAGCTGCAAGTGTACGATTGATACAGAGTGAAGGAGCTAGCATGCTTATGTAGAAGACTAATCAAGGAAAGTGAACACAGATGATGCTGCACAAACCCAGCACAACCCTTACACAAAGTAACTTTTCAGACAGGAACAGAATGGAGATCATGACAGTAACCCCTCTTTAAGGGAGGACACTGGACCCCCAGGTTTCCCAGGAAACCTTCGATGAAAGGTTTGGACCAACTGATCAGCCCTTACAGAATGAGCTGGAACCCCGGACCTTTATTCAGGTCCATACCCCTTCCAAAGTACCAGATACTGAAGGAAATTTTGGACCATTCGGAAATCAATGATCCTTTGTACCTCATATTCCAAGTTTCCCTCAATAGACACTGGAGGAGGTGGGGGCAAGGAAGACAGAACAGGGGAAATAAACTCCTCCAACAACAACTTTTGGAACACATTAGGAATACGGAAAGGCTGAAGGAGCTTTAACCGAGAGCAACTGGATTGACTACCTCCAGAATTTCCAATGGACCTATGAATTTAGGACCCAACTTTAGCAAGGGCAACTTCAATCTAATATTCTTAAAGGATAGCCATACCTTATCTCCCACTTTGAAGGCAACCCCTGACAAGCGCCTCCTATCGGCCTTCCGTTTCTGCCGATGCTGAGCCACCCCAATGTTCTTTTTAACCCTATTCCAGACATCTACCAGCTCTTGAATGGTGATATCTACCCCAGGAAACCCAGAACTTATTCTGGAGAACTCACCAAAATGAGGATGAAAACTGTAATTACAGAAAAATGGTGAGGTCCCCGTGGACTGCTTAACCCGACTTTTAAAGGCAAACTCAGCCAGAGGAAGAAATGATGACCAATTCTCCTGCTGATTGGCGACAAAACATCTTAAAAGTTGCTCAAAAACTGATTTGTCCTCTCTGTCTAACCGTTAGTTTCAGGGTGATAAGCAGAGGAAGAGGACAAATCAAACCGCAATCTTTTGCAGAAAGCCCTCCAAAATCTATAGACGAATTGTACACCCCTATGCAATATAATATTTGGAGGAATCCCATGCAAACCTACCACATGAATAATAAACAGTTTGGAGAGAGTTTCAGCAGCTGAGTAACCCAGATAATGGGACGAAATGAGCTTGTATGCTTAAGTAGAAGACTAGTGAAGGAAAGTGAACACAGATGATGCAGCACAAACCAAGCACAACCCCAGCACAACCCCTACACAAAGTAACATATCAGACAGGAACAGTGTAGTCATGACAACAACAAATTTTGGGATCCATTTCTCCTGTTACACTTGTGAAAATATATAAAAAAAATTGGGCCTAGAGTAATTTTTTTGGTGAAAAAAAAGTTAAATGTTCTTTTCTTTCCATATTCCAAAAAATTCCTGTGCAGCACCTGAAGGGTTAATAAACTTCTTAATTGTGTTTTTGAGCACCTTGAGTTGTGTAGTTTTTAGAATGGTGTCACATTTTGGGATTTTATATCATACAGACCCCTCAAAGTCACTTCAAATATGATGTGGTCCCTAAAAAAATGTTTTTTTTGAATATTTTTTTGGAAAAATTAGAAATCACTGGTGAACTTTTAAGCCTTATAACTTCCTAAAAGAAAAAAATGTTATTTCAAAAATTGTGCTGATGTAAAGGAGACATGTGGGAAATGTTATTTATTAACTATTTTGTGGCATGACTGATTTAAGGGCATGATAATTCAAAGTTTAAAAAGTGAAAGATTTTCAGCAAATTACTTTTTTTCACAAACAAACGCAAGTTATATCGAATAAATTTTACCACTATCATTCAGTACAATATGTCATGAAAAAACAATCTCAGAATCACTTGGATCCGTTGAAGCGTTCCAGAGTTATTACCTCATAAATTGACACTGGTCAGAATTGAAAAAATTGGTCTGGTCAAAAACGTGCAAACCACCTTGGGGGGTAAAGGGGTTAACACATTTATGCGATTTCTAATTTTTAAGTAACTTTACAGCACTTTATTTTATACAATAAGACTCACTTTATAAAGTGGAAAATTGTAAAAGCTTCCATTTCAATCCTAATTTCCTTAATCCCCTATCCAATTTCATAGATTTACAATTCTGGAAAGGAAGAAACTCTTAAATCCTTCTCTAAATGATACATTTATATTCCCTCTGAAGGTCTTTTTTTGCAAGTAAATGCATTTCACAAAATCACAGTATTGGATTCCAGAGTGCAAACTGTGATATTATTATAAGTGTGCATACACAGGAAACACATAATTAACCCCTTCAGGACCTTAGTATTTTAAGTTTTTGCCCTTTCATTTCTTGCTCCCCTTCTTCCCAGAGCCACAACTTTTTTATTTTTCCATCAATATGGCCATGTAAGGGCTAGTTTTTATGAGAAAAGTTGTACTATTGAAAGTCATCATTAGTTTTACCATAATGTGCTGGAAAACAGTAAAAAAAAACTCCAAGTGCGGGGGAATTGCAAAAAAAAGCGCAATTCATAGTAACATAGTAACATAGTTAGTAAGGCCGAAAAAAGACATTTGTCCATCCAGTTCAGCCTATATTCCATCATAATAAATCCCCAGATCTACGTCCTTCTACAGAACCTAATTGTATGATACAATATTGTTCTGCTCCAGGAAGACATCCAGGCCTCTCTTGAACCCCTCGACTGAGTTCGCCATCACCACCTCCTCAGGCAAGCAATTCCAGATTCTCACTGCCCTAACAGTAAAGAATCCTCTTCTATGTTGGTGGAAAAACCTTCTCTCCTCCAGACGCAAAGAATGCCCCCTTGTGCCCGTCACCTTCCTTGGTATAAACAGATCCTCAGCGAGATCTGAGTCAAAAACGAGAATCTGAGTCAACAATTCCACAATTGTTTTTTTTTTTTCTTTTACCACGTTCACTATTTGCAAAAACTGACCTGTCATTAGAATTATCCAGGTCATTGCAAGTTTGTAGATACCAAACATGTCTAGGTTATTTTTTATTTAAGTGGTGAAACAAAATCCATAGTTTGTAAAAAAGAAAAAAAAAAGAGATATTGTTTGAGACCCGTAGCATCTCCATTTTTGGGGGTCTGGGGCTGTGTGAAGGCTTAGGCTGGTTTCACACTTGCGTTTTAAAATGCAGTGTTTTAAACGCAAATGCATTTGGTGCAAAAATGCATTTAAACGTGTTTAAACGCTGCGTTTTTGCATGTTTTAACGCAAACACGGCATTTTGACGTGTTTAAACGCTTTTTTCTGCGTTTGCGTTTTTGAAACGCATGATAAGAAGTGTGTGACAGCTGCCAATCATCAAAATCAACTAGAAAACCCACTATAAACATAAATACCTAGGGTTAGGATCCCTAGTAACCCTAGGGATCCTAACCCCAGTGGCGTAACTACAGCGGTCGCAGCGGTCGCCAGTGCGACCGGGCCCGGCAGGTCAGGGGCCCGGGCCCGGCAGGCAGGCTCGGACTGGCAGTGCCTCCCCCCGCTCCAGGGCCCCCCCGCCGCCGCCGCTGCCTTGAATACTCACCCTGCTCCAGCGATGGTCTCGGCGTCTGCACTGCAGCTCGTTCCTGCTTGAGCGGTCACGTGACATAGTAACATAGTAACATAGTTAGTAAGGCCGAAAAAAGACATTTGTCCATCCAGTTCAGCCTATATTCCATCATAATAAATCCCCAGATCTACGTCCTTCTACAGAACCTAATAATTGTATGATACAATATTGTTCTGCTCTAGGAAGACATCCAGGCCTCTCTTGAACCCCTCGACTGAGTTCGCCATCACCACCTCCTCAGGCAAGCAATTCCAGATTCTCACTGCCCTAACAGTAAAGAATCCTCTTCTATGTTGGTGGAAAAACCTTCTCTCCTCCAGACGCAAAGAATGCCCCCTTGTGCCCGTCACCTTCCTTGGTATAAACAGATCCTCAGCGAGATATTTGTATTGTCCCCTTATATACTTATACATGGTTATTAGATCGCCCCTCAGTCGTCTTTTTTCTAGACTAAATAATCCTAATTTCGCTAATCTATCTGGGTATTGTAGTTCTCCCATCCCCTTTATTAATTTTGTTGCCCTCCTTTGTACTCTCTCTAGTTCCATTATATCCTTCCTGAGCACCGGTGCCCAAAACTGGACACAGTACTCCATGTGCGGTCTAACTAGGGATTTGTACAGAGGCAGTATAATGCTCTCATCATGTGTATCCAGACCTCTTTTAATGCACCCCATGATCCTGTTTGCCTTGGCAGCTGCTGCCTGGCACTGGCTGCTCCAGGTAAGTTTATCATTAACTAGGATCCCCAAGTCCTTCTCCCTGTCAGATTTACCCAGTGGTTTCCCATTCAGTGTGTAATGGTGACATTGATTCCTTCTTCCCATGTGTATAACCTTACATTTATCATTGTTAAACCTCATCTGCCACCTTTCAGCCCAAGTTTCCAACTTATCCAGATCCATCTGTAGCAGAATACTATCTTCTCTTGTATTAACTGCTTTACATAGTTTTGTATCATCTGCAAATATCGATATTTTACTGTGTAAACCTTCTACCAGATCATTAATGAATATGTTGAAGAGAACAGGTCCCAATACTGACCCCTGCGGTACCCCACTGGTCACAGCGACCCAGTTAGAGACTATACCATTTATAACCACCCTCTGCTTTCTATCACTAAGCCAGTTACTAACCCATTTACACACAATTTCCCCCAGACCAAGCATTCTCATTTTGTGTACCAACCTCTTGTGCGGCACGGTATCAAACGCTTTGGAAAAATCGAGATATACCACGTCCAATGACTCACCGTGGTCCAGCCTATAGCTTACCTCTTCATAAAAACTGATTAGATTGGTTTGACAGGAGCGATTTCTCATAAACCCATGCTGATATGGAGTTAAAGAGTTATTCTCATTGAGATAATCCAGAATAACATCCCTCAGAAACCCTTCAAATATTTTACCAACAATAGAGGTTAGACTTACTGGCCTATAATTTCCAGGTTCACTTTTAGAGCCCTTTTTGAATATTGGCACCACATTTGCTATGCGCCAATCCTGCGGAACAGACCCTGTCGCTATAGAGTCCCTAAAAATAAGAAATAATGGTTTATCTATTACATTACTTAGTTCTCTTAGTACTCGTGGGTGTATGCCATCCGGACCCGGAGATTTATCTATTTTAATCTTATTTAGCCGGTTTCGCACCTCTTCTTGGGTTAGATTGGTGACCCTTAATATAGGGTTTTCATTGTTTCTTGGGATTTCACCTAGCATTTCATTTTCCACCGTGAATACCGTGGAGAAGAAGGTGTTTAATATGTTAGCTTTTTCCTCGTCATCTACAACCATTCTTTCCTCACTATTTTTTAAGGGGCCTACATTTTCAGTTTTTATTCTTTTACTATTGATATAGTTGAAGAACAGTTTGGGATTAGTTTTACTCTCCTTAGCAATGTGCTTCTCTGTTTCCTTTTTGGCAGCTTTAATTAGTTTTTTAGATAAAGTATTTTTCTCCCTATAGTTTTTTAGAGCTTCAATGGTGCCATCCTGCTTTAGTAGTGCAAATGCTTTCTTTTTACTGTTAATTGCCTGTCTTACTTCTTTGTTTAGCCACATTGGGTTTTTCCTATTTCTAGTCCTTTTATTCCCACAAGGTACAGGGTGGAGCGCGGTAATTTGCTGATTTGGGAATGAAATAAAAAAATTATGATCATTAGAAAAATTTATTTTATATTTTAATTATACTGAACAGTAATGGAATTTTTAAATTACATGGTTTTAAATAGTGTATCTGGCAAATGTCGACCTTCGCTATCCACACACTGCTGCATACGTTTTCTGAAGTTTTCATGAACTCTAACAAGCATGTCCACTGGTATTCTGCCAATTTCAGCTTCAATATTGTTCCTTAGGTCTTCCAAGGTGTTGGGACGGTCGTGTCAAATAGTCCCATGCTGACAAATGTTGGACCACGCACATTTTATACGGGTGAAAATTCAGTTCATCATGAAGAATCCGGTGGAGAGAACGTCTTGAAATGCCAAGAGCAAATGATTGCTTCCGAGCAGAGCGTTTCGGAGATTGCAGTACTGCTGCTCTAACTCTCTCGATGTTTTGTGGTGTTGTAATCCTTCTCTCAGGTCCCCTTCGTACACATGACACATTCCCTGCTGTTCTGAATGCATTCACCCAATTTACAATTGATTGTCGTCCAGGAACACGTCCGCGTGGAGGAACAGCGAATTGTAAACGAAAAGCACGCTGCACTGCAATGATCGAGTGGGCATTTGAAAAATACGCTTCAACACAAAATGACCTCTCCTCACGTGTCCACTGCATGATGGCAACTGAAAGGCAGAGGAATACAAATCTCCCATCAGCCACTGTAAGCCACACCCACTCTCCCCTCTCTTCGACCGACAGTGCCGCCACAGCATGCAGTGCAAAAAAGCAAATTACCGCGCTCCACCCTGTATAAACCGCTTACACTGCCTATTTAGGATGTTCTTAAACATTTCCCATTTATTACCTGTATTCCTATTTCTGAGGATATTGTCCCAGTCTACCAGATTAAGGGCATCTCTAAGCTGGTCAAACTTTGCCTTCCTAAAGTTCAGTGTTTTTGTGACTCCCTGACAAGTCCCCCTAGTGAAAGACAGGTGAAACTGTACAATATTGTGGTCGCTATTTCCTAGATGCCCGACCACCTGCAGATTTGTTATTCTGTCAGGTCTATTAGATAGTATTAGGTCTAAAAGTGCTGCTCCTCTGGTTGGATTCTGCACCAATTGTGAAAGATAATTTTTCTTGGTTATTAGCAGAAACCTGTTGCCTTTATGGGTTTCACAGGTTTCTGTTTCCCAGTTAATATCCGGGTAGTTAAAGTCCCCCATAACCAGGACCTCATTATGCGCATATTCATGATCTTAATGAACGGTGTCACATGACCGCTCAAGCAGGAAGAAGGTGCTGCGCCGGCGCCGCCGCCTGGAGTCGGGACAGAGCGTGAGGGATGTCGGCACGGCCGTGCAGTGGGAAGACAGGTGAGTATGAGGGCCGGGGGGACGGGGGATGAAGGAGGACATAAGCCGGCGCGCCGAGCAGGAGCGGAGAGATAAGCCTGCATACAGGGGGGAATATAAGCCATGCAGGGGGGAATATAAGCCATGCAGGGGGGGATATGAGCCATGCAGGGGGGAATATGAGCCATGCAGGGGGGAATATGAGCCATGCAGGGGGGAATATGAGCCATGCAGGGGGGAATATGAGCCATGCAGGGGGGAATATGAGCCATGCAGGGGGGAATATGAGCCATGCAGGGGGGAATATAAGCCATGCAGGGGGGAATATAAGCCATGCATACAGGGGGGGAATATGAGCCATGCATACAGGGGGGAATATAAGCCATGCATACATGGGGAGATATGAGTCATGCATGCAGGAGGGGTAATATGAGCTATGTATATGGGATAGGAGGGAGATGAGCCATGCATACAGGAGGGGGGTCATTATACAGTATTGAGCATCATGTGTGGCCGTTATACAGTATGGAGCATCATTTGTGGTCATTATACAGTATTGAGCATTATGTGGGATCATTATACAGTATGGAGAACTGTGTGGCCGTTATACACTATGGAGCACTATGTGTGGGTGGTCATTATACAGTATGGAGCACTGTCTGGCCATTATACAGTATGGAGCAATGTGTGGCCATTATACACTATGGAGCATCATGTGTGGCCATTATACAGTATGCAGCATCATGTGTGGCCATTATACAGTATGCAGCATCATGTGTGGTGGCCGTTATACAGTATTGAGCATCATGTGTGGCCATTATTCTATGGGGGTTACATTGAGTTGTATGGCAGGGCTGCAGGGGGGGGGCCCCATTTGGAAGTTCGCACTGGGGCCCCTAACTTTGTAGTTACGCCACTGCCTAACCCTAACCCTAACACAAACCCTAACCCTAGGGATCCTAACCCTAACACAAACCCTAACCCTAAAACACAAACTCTAACCCTAACCCAAACTCACCCAAACTGTAACCCAAACTCTAAAACAAACTCTAACACAAACCCTAACACAAACCCTAACCCTAACCCAAACTCTAACCTTAACCCTAGGGATCCTAACCCTAAAACAAACCCTAACCCTAAGGGATCCTAACCCTAACGCAAACCCTAACCCTAGGGATCCTAACCCTAACCCTAACACAAACTCTAACCCTAACCCTAAAACACAAACTCTAACCCTAACCCAAACTCTAACCCAAACTGTAAAACAAACTCTAACCCAAACTCTAACCCAAACTCTAACACAAACCCTAACACAAACCCTAACCCAAACTCTAACCCCAACCCTAACCCTAGGGATCCTAACCCTAACACACACCCTAACCCTAACCCTAAGGGATCCTAACCCTAACCCTAAGGGTTAGAGTTTGGGTTAGAGTTTGGGTTAGAGTTTGGGTTACAGTTTGTGTTTTAGGGTTAGGGTGTGGCTTATAAGTGTGTATTCTTGTGTTTTTCTATAAAAACGCATGCATTTAAAAATGCATGTACTAAAAAATGCATGCGTTTACATAGACATCAATACGTTTTTTTGCCGCAAAAAAAGCCGCTAAAATTACTACATGTTGCATTTCTGCAACACAACGCATGGAGAGAAAAAACGCATGTGTTGCAAAAACGCGTCTAAACGCATGCAAAAAAACGCATGCGTTTTTAATGTTAAGTATAGAAAAAAACGCATGTTTTTTTGCGTTTTTTACCGCAAAAA
Source organism: Ranitomeya imitator (assembly GCF_032444005.1). Classification (NCBI taxonomy): domain Eukaryota; kingdom Metazoa; phylum Chordata; class Amphibia; order Anura; family Dendrobatidae; genus Ranitomeya; species Ranitomeya imitator. The sequence goes on along the minus strand of NC_091288.1, from coordinate 119,137,097 downwards.
CGCAAAAAAAAACCGCAAATGTGAAACCAGCCTTACTTTTTGCACCCTGAGCTGGCATTTTTATTGATACCATTTTGGGTGGATACGATGTGTTGATCACCTATTATTGTATTTTAATGCAATGTTCCAGCCACCAAAAAAAAAGTAATCCTGGGGTTTTGATTTTTTCCTCATCACGCCGTTTACCGATCAGATTAATTTATTTTAGATTTTGATAGATCGGATGTTTCTGAACATAGCAATAACAAATATGTGATTATTATTTTTTTTTTTAGTGAAAAAGGGGGTGATTTGAACGTTTATATTTTTTAATTTGTTTTAATCTTTTTACTTGGTTCAGTTGTCTCCTTAAGAAACTTGAAGCTGCAATCATTCAATCACTTGTGCTATGCATATCAGGGTTTCAGCCGGCCGGCGGACATAAGATTTCTGCAATGACAAGCACATGGGTCTTCTAAAGACCCCTGGTTGTCATGGCATCCCATCTGCACCCCACGGTAATGTGACAAAGGTGCCGCACGCTCATATTAAATGCCTGTGTCAGAGATTTAACTTGTTAACAGCCGTTGGTGGATCACGATTCCATCAAATCAGCTGTCATGTGCCTGAAAAGATGCGGGCTCAGTGTCGGAGCTCGCATCAAAGGGGATACATGACCTACGACTAACCTATACATTATGGGTTGTGAAGGGGTTAAAGCACATTAAAATGTTATAGTTCATATTCATTACATTAGTGTTGGTCATTGTAAGGTAGTTAGTAAATCAGATTACATTACAAATTCAGAATAGTAGCACTTAACAGTTTGTTTTTCAGTCAACTACTTTTTTTTATCCTGTATACATGAATTGCCGTTTTGGCACCTTAGTTCTTTCCTCCCTTCCTTCCAAGAGCCATAACTTATTTTATTTTGTTCCACTGACGGAGCCATATGAGGGACTGGATTTCTTGTGGGAAAAGTTTATGATTTAATGTACTGGAAAGTGGGAAAAAACATTCCAAATGCAATTCCGCAATTGTATTTTTGGGGTTTTGTTTTTAAGGTATTCATTGTATGGTAAAAAGGACTGGAGTGTTATTTTTTTCTTAAATAATGTCCATACTCATTCAACAATTCTGTTTCGAGTAATGAAAAAGGTTACGAAACAGTAAAGCAAGTACAGAAGGAAGAAAGATAGCATCTGAAATGAGTTAGAGTATATGAGTAAGTGCAACTATAAAGCAGCGGCTTTAGATTCAGTATTTAATATGCTGACTTGACATTTCTTGAGGTTAATTGTGGCCGAAAAGTCACTTTTCTATTGGATGTGTATTCGGCTATTTTCCATTTAAAATCATCTTTATGGTAGACAGAACATAATTAAGCGCATGTTTATTCTCGCTCACCATTGCTTCGGCCAGCAGAGCTGTAGGAAAGCAATAAATGAAGAATGAGCAGAGTAATTTGCGGTGAACTGTAGTATGAACTGCTAATTAACTAAAGTAATTTAGGTTTAATGTCAAAGCCACATTTTTGTTACCATTTGACTTGTTAAACTTGAGAGGACCTAATGTAAATGTGAGCTGATTTGTTACATATTTGGCTACATATTGGACCTGAGCACAGAGCAGCAGATAATCAGGTCATATCACAACTGCATATTCTAATTAACGGTGTAAACAAAAATGAATACTTCTAACAAATAAAGAGAAGAGTTAAAAAATAAAATATAAATGAAAATAACTAAAGAGGAGACTGAAAGAATGGCAATCACAGCAAATGTGTGCCATGGGAATTGATGGAATATATCATGGGGTGACCTATCCTAAAGACAGTGGGGAAAAAAAGTATTTAATCAACCACCAATTGTGCATGCTCTCCCACTTAAAAAAATGAAAGAGGCTTGTAATTGACATTGTAGGTAGACCACAACTATGACAGTCAAAATGAGAAAACAAATCCAGAAAATCACCTTGTCTGATTTGCAAATTATGGTGGAAAATAAATGTTTTGTCACCTAAAAACATGCAATATTTCTGGCTGACAGATACCTGTAACTTCTTCTTTAAGAGGCTCCTCTGTCCTCCACTCATTACCTGTAGTGATGGCACCTGTTTGAACTTGCTATCAGTATAAAAGACACCTGTCCACATTCTCAAACAGTCACACTCCAACTCCACTATGGTGAAAACCAAAGAGCTGTCAAAGGAAACCAGAAACTAAATTGTAACCATAAATGGGAAGACTGAATCTGCTATAGGCAAGCAGTTGGTGTGATGAAATTAATTGTGGGAGCAAAAATAAGAAAATGGAAGACATACAAGACCACTGATAATCTCCCTCGATTTGGGCTCCACACAAGATCTCACCCTGTGGGGGTCAAAATGATCACATGTATGGTGAGCAAAAATCCCAGAACCACATGGGGGACCTAGTGAATAACCTGCGTAGAGCTGGGACCACCGTAACAAAGGCTACCATCAGTAACACACTATGTCGCCAGGGACTCAGATCATGCAGTGCCTGACAAGTCCCCCTGCTTAAGCCAGTACATGTCCAGGCCTGTCTGAAATTTGTTAGCGAGCATTTGCATTATTCAGAAGAGTATTTGGAGAATGTCATATGGTCTGATGAAACCAAAGTAGAACTGTTTGGTAGAAAATAAACTCGTCCTAATTGGAGGAGACAGAATGCTGAGTTACATCAAAAGAACACCAAACCTACTGTGAAGCATGGGGGTGGCAACATCATGCTTTGGGGCTGTTTCTCTGCAAAGGGACCAGGACAACTAATCCATGTACATGAAAGAATGAATGGGGCCATGTATTGTGAGATTTTGAGTGCAAATCTCCTTCTATCAGCAAGGGCATGAAACTTGGATGGGTCTTTCAGCATGATAATGATCCCAAGCACACTGCCAGGGTAACAAAGTAGTGGCTTCGTAAGAAGCATATGAAGGTTTTAGTGTGGCCTAGCCAGTCTCCAGATCTCAACCCCATAGAAAACCTTTGGATGGAGTTGAAAGTCTGTGTTGCCCAGCAACAGGCCCAAAATATCACTGCTCTAGAGGAGATCTGCATGGAGGAATGGGCCAACATACCACCAACAGTGTGTGCCAAGCTTGTAAAGACTTACAGAAAATGTTTGACCTCTGTCATTGCCAACAAAGGATATATAACAAAATATTGAGATTAACTTTTGTTAATGACCAAATACTTATTTTCCACCATAATTTGCAAAATAAATCTTGCCAAATCAGACAAGGTGATTTTCTGGATTTCTTTTCTCATTTTGACTCTCATAGTTGTGGTCTACATATGATGTCAATTACAGGCCTCTCTCATCTTTTTAATTGGGAGAATGTGCACAATTGGTGGCTGACTAAATATTTTTTATCCCCACGGTATCTTTAGGATAGGTCATTAATATCAGATGAGTAGGGGTACGATAGCCACCCCCTCCGATCAGCTGTACCTGGTGTCAGTGGTGGTCGGATGTGATCAGTTGCGGAGTTAAACAGCACAGCTCCATCACCTCTATTGTGGCTGCAGCAATGTACTGCAATGCTGCCACCATTTAATGATTTAATGTGCAGTGCATTAGGCATTGCCTGCACACTACCTATACCAGCTGGAGCTCTGAATGTAGAACCAGTACTTTCCAACATCAGTTTTTATCCTCATTTTATAGTTTTTATTTGTGGTGATCAAGTTGAATGTTAGAGGTCAAGCAGGAAAAATGAAAGATCTAAAAGAGACTTATTATTTGTTTCCAGAGTAAAAGATCTCTCTGGACAGAAAACTGGCTTGAGGAACTTTAATTTAACTTTACGTTCATATTCTCTTTTATTAATAATTAGTTTTTAGAGAAGTATCTTTTTTGCTTAACAACGTATTGTTTCCCGCAGGCAAAAACGGTGTCTACTAATGAAAATTAGAAGCATAATTAAAAGTTGAATAAGAATTCTTTAAGGGCTTTATCTGGTCGGAACAATTTGCTCAGTGTGCATTACCATAAAAGTTTTATTGAAATCCTCAATATTTAATGTTAATTCATCTGAAAAGGTAAAAGAAATGCTTTACTGTACTACATGTTACCATTTCTACAGCACGCAGATGGATTAAAAGGAACCATTAAAACAGCTTCATTGGAGAAAAGCGGTAGTTCCGAGAGACAGAATGAGGCCTTTGATTCTTATATTATGTACTTTATCTGAATGTAATGTTCTGCTACTAATAAATGGTTAACTAAAAAATTAGGATATTGGTAGTGCTTAAGAAATTAATGTTATTCTAAATATTTAAGATAGATTGTTATGTATATTAACATATTCGCTCACCTATGTTAATCTGTGATTTTCAAACCTTTCATTTTAAACAAAACAGTAAATGTTCCTCTGTGTTCTGATTAATCCTGTGGCTGTTCTGGTTGTGTTTGGTGCTAACTAGATGCACTTATTTAGCAATATATCTGTTGTACATTAATCTATATGTATCTGTCCTGTCTTCTTCCTTCACTTGTGTTTTCATATGAGGCAATTCCCAAAGTAGAGCTCATGAGACTAAGTAGTCATTAAAATGATAAATGTCGCAGTATGAAAACAAAGGACTTTATAAACCAAGAGAAACTGATTTCACACAAAATAAATGTGCTTAAATAAGTTTTATGCTCAATATAAAGTAACATAGTAACATAGTTTTTAAGGTTGAAGGAAGACTAAGTCCATCTAGTTCAACCCATAGCCTAACCTAACATGCCCTAAGATGTTGATCCAGAGGAAGGAAAAAAAACCCATGTGGCAAACAGTAAGCTCCACATTGGGGAAAAAAATACAGCAATCAGACTAGTTCCCTGGATCAACACCCCAACAAGGAATCTAGTATATATACCCTGTAACATTATGCTTTTCAAGAAAGGCCTCCAGTTCCCTCTTAAATTTAAGTAATGCATCACTCATTACAACATCATACGGCAGAGAGTTCCATAGTCTCACTGCTCTTACAGTAAAGAATCTGCGTCTGTTATTATGCTTAATGATATAGAAATTGTACAGCACAGCCTAAAAGGGGAGGTGCATAGATATAGGTTCCCAAACCTTAATACATGGAATAGTTACAACTAGCACACTCCAATATGATGCGAAAAAGGGGGGTATTTAATATACATACAGTAACCACACTATGATATGCGGTCTGGCTTGTTGGTCAATATTAGGTATAGCAGTGCCCCCCTTCTTGTTGGGTCCTGAACCAATTGTGAAAGGTAATTGTCTCTCATAGTTGTCAAAAACCGATTACCTTTGCTGGAACTGCAGATTTCTGTTCCCCAATCTATTTCCGGGTAGTTGAAGTCCCCCATAATAATGACTTCCCCTTGAGTCGCAGCTTCATCTATTTGCTTTATGAGGATATTCTCCGTTGCTTCCATTATTTTTGGAGATTTATAACAAACCCCTATCAGTAATTTATTATTTTTTCCCCCTCCCCTTATCTCCACCCACAGGGATTCTACATTTTCATTAAATTCACCTATATTGTCACGCAGGATGGGTTTTAAGGATGATTTTACATACAGACAAACCCCTCCCCCTCGCCTATCCGTTTCTGAACAGACTATAACCCTGCAAGTTAACAGCCCAGTCATGGCTCTCATCCACCACGTTTCAGATATCCCCACCATGTCATAATTATGCTCCAACAACATTAATGTCATGCCGTTGCTGCCGCCGCCTCTCCCCACTGCAGCTCGCCGGGTGCGCTCGCGCGTCGCATTCAGCTCTGCGCGTGCGCACATCTGATTCCTCTGTTGGCGCTCTTTCCTGTCCTCTCCATCATCCTGGAGGACTGTAACCAGGAAGTAGCTCCCATGCTGCTATGTAAACTGCTTCCTGCTGCTTCTCTGTGCCTGATGTTCATTTGTATTTACAAGTGCTTCTGGTCACCTGTGGTCTCTGTGCGTTCCTAGCTGTCTGACTTTGGGTCTCCCCCGCCCTCTGCAGCGCCTGCCTGTTTTCTGTGTTCCTGCCTTGTTCCTTCAGTTCCTTTTCCTCTGCCCGGCTCCTATATCTTTTCCTTGCTCCCGTCAGCCTCAGTGTCTCCATATTGTCCTGCCAGCCTCCGTGCCTCCGTAGCGTTCCCATCTTCTCCCTTGTCTCAGTAGTTCCTTTCTGTTCCCTTTTTCACTTTGTGCCTGCTGTGTAACCATCTGATCTCAGTCGACCCTCCAGCTTCCGTGGCGATAGTCCCTGCCGGGCCTGCCCCTAACTCTCCCTGTATAGGGGGCGGTCCACCTGGTCAGCTCGTCCGAGAGGGGTTCGTCATCACGGTCCAGTGGGTCCACTCTCCGTTTTTCACTGTTTGAATCTACATGCTCTAAAGGACTGCACTTGGGTGACATCCGAGTGCAGCCAGATTCTTACAGCGTCACAGTAACATCAGGCCATGGACCCCGCTGGAGTCTCCACCACTCAAAAGGAGTTACTCTTTTTGCGTGAAAACCAGACTAGGATCATGTCATTTTTAAAGAATATGGAGTCTCGCCTAGCGGCTTTACAGCCTTCTGATCCTGGTATTGCTCCGCAGTTGGTTGCCCTTCAGCAGGAGCTAGGTCAACAACGGGACACTCAGTCCCATATTTTGAATTTTATGGCCTCCATTAATGATCGGCTTCTCTCCCTCCAGAATGTGGCCTCTGTTTCCACTCCTGTCTCTGCGCCACAACCCTCGCCCCGACTTGCTAGACCTCCTCGGTATGGTGGGGATCCTAAAGCGTGCCGCGGCTTTCTTAATCAATGCCAGTTGCATTTTGAATTGTCTCCGCTACTTTATCCTACCGACCGAGCTAAGGTTGCTTTTATAGTATCCCATTTGGGGGGTGAGGCTTTGGCGTGGGTTAATCCCCTCTGGGAGCGTGATGATCCTTTGGTCTCCCAACTCAATTCGTTCCTGGATAATTTCCGTAAGATTTTTGATGAACCTGGTCGTCTGGTCTCTACCACTGAGTCCCTCTTTAACCTTTACCAGGGTACTCTCTCAGTAGCCCAGTATGCCATCCGTTTCCGGACTTTGTCCTCAGACCTTGGGTGGAATAATGAGGCTTTGATTGGAGCGTTTTGGCGTGGTTTGTCTTCACGGATTAAGGATGAGCTGGCGGGACGGGACACTCCCACCTCTTTGGATGATCTTATCTCCTTGGCCATACGCATTGATCTGCGCTTTCAGGAGCGTACTCTTGAGCTTGCCAGAGAGAGGAGACCTCTTCGCCAGACCACTGTTGCTCGAGGGACTTCTTTTTCTCAAGCAGCCCCAGTGGCTTCTTCATCTTCTCCTGAACCCATGCAGGTCGATCACCTTAAGTCTTCTGAGCAACGCCGCAAGGAGAGACTCGCACAAGGTCTTTGTTTTTACTGCGGCAGTGCCTCTCATCTCTTATGCGCTTGTCCTCAGAAGCCGGGAAACGCATCCGCCTAGGACAGGTAAGAGAGGCCTTCCTAGGTGGTTATGAATCCTCTCCGCCTCTGGTTTTGTCTGTTATTCTACATTTAGGTTCCCGTCACTTTTCTCTGGAGGCTTATGTTGATTCAGGAGCGGCTGGGAACTTTGTTCAGCTCGAGGTTGTTAACAGGCTTGGGATACCTGTTAGACCCTTGGAGACTCCTAGACAAATAGCTTCCGTCGATGGTCAGCCTTTGCGGGAGACCGTCAACTTGGTTACGGAGGAAGTCGAACTTCAGATTGGAGCTCTTCATCGTCAGAAACTGGCCTTTTATGTTTTACCTTCTTTGTCTCATTCTTTCCTTTTGGGTCTTCCTTGGTTGAGAGATCACGAACCCACGCTGGACTGGCATACTGGAGATGTTCTACAGTGGGGACAGTCTTGTCTGAACAGGTGCCTGCTTCCCGTCAAGCCTGCATCCTCCTCTCGGTCTGCTTCGGAATCCGTGGGAATTCCTCCAGCCTATTGCGCTTTCTCGGACGTCTTTAACAAGAAGGAAGCGGAGATTTTGCCGCCGCACCGCTCTTATGACTGCCCGATCGACCTTGTTCCTGGTTCTACTCCACCTAGGGGTCGTATTTACCCATTGTCTCCTACCGAGACTCGAGCCATGTCTGAATATATTCAAGAGAATCTGCCCAGAGGCTTCATTCAAAAGTCTTCCTCACCTGCAGGAGCTGGGTTCTTCTTCGTTAAAAAGAAGGACGGTTCTCTTCGCCCATGTATAGACTACCGGGGTCTCAACACCATCACGATCAAAAACAAGTACCCACTTCCTCTCATACCAGAACTCTTTGATCGTCTACGTGGTGCACGAATCTTTACCAAATTGGATCTCAGAGGAGCTTATAATTTGATCCGTATCCGTTCTGGTGACGAGTGGAAGACTGCGTTTAATATCAGAGATGGTCATTATGAATATTTGGTTATGCCATTCGGTTTATGCAATGCACCCGCAGTCTTCCAGGAGTTCATAAATGATGTTTTTCGGGATCTACTTTACTCCTGTGTTGTAGTGTACTTGGACGATATCCTTGTGTTCTCTCCAGATCTGTCTACTCACAGAAGAGATGTACGGCAAGTACTTCAGCGTTTGAGAGAGAATCGGCTGTACGCAAAACTGGAAAAATGTGTCTTCGAACAGTCATCTCTACCCTTCTTGGGTTTCATCATTTCCGACGCTGGTTTGTGTATGGATCTGGGAAAAGTTTCTGCCGTGCTCAACTGGCCGCGTCCTCTTGGAGTGAAAGCAATTCAGCGATTTCTTGGATTTGCTAACTACTATCGGCAGTTTATACCTCACTTTTCCTCTCTTTCAGCTCCAATCTCCTCCATGATTCGGAAGGGTGCCAATCCTCATCTGTGGTCGTCTGAGGCCGAAGAGGCTTTCCGGTCCATCAAGCAAGCCTTTGCCTCAGCTCCTATTCTTCATCGTCCAGTGGCCAATAAACCCTTCATCCTTGAAGTAGATGCTTCTGCAATTGGAGCTGGAGCTGTGCTCTCGCAGAAATTCTCTTCTGGTCGTCTTGTGCCCTGTGGTTTTTTCTCAAAGATCTTCTCCTCCTCAGAAAAAAATTATTCCATCGGTGATAAAGAACTTTTGGCAATCAAGTTGGCATTAGAGGAGTGGCGGTACCTCTTAGAACGGGCTTTACATCGTTTTATAATCTACAGTGATCACAAGAATCTGGCGTATATTCGTTCTGCGCAAAGACTTAATCCTCGGCAGGCCAGGTGGGCCTTGTTTTTCGCCAGGTTTGACTTCGAACTTCGTTTCTTGCCAGGAAATAAAAACTCCAAAGCCGACGCTCTGTCTAGGTCATTCCAGGTGGTGGATTTGGAAGACGAGCCTGCACACATCATTGATCCTGCCAGAGTAATCACAGTTGCTCCAGTCTCTCTCACTTCGTTGCCTCCGGGTAAGACCTTTGTCACTGAAGGGAACAGGAGACGTGTCTTACTTTGGGGTCATGCCTCCAAACTGGCTGGACATGTTGGTTTCAAAAAAACCTTTCGTTTGATCTCTCGTTTTTACTGGTGGCCAACGTTGTCTAAGGATGTCCAAAGTTTTGTCGCCTCTTGTCCTTCCTGTGCCAAGAATAAGATTCCCAGGCAACTACCTTCTGGGCTTTTACATCCTTTGCCAGTACCTTCCACTCCGTGGCAACATTTATCTATGGATTTCATCACTGATCTGCCTCATTCTTCTGGTTCCACCGTCATCTTCGTGGTCATGGACCGTTTCTCCAAGATGGCTCATTTCATCGCTCTCCCAGGTTTACCTTCTGCTCCCGAATTGGCAAAGATTTTTGTTCACCATATTTTTCGTCTTCATGGTCTTCCTTTACATATTGTTTCTGACCGAGGTGTTCAATTCACCGCCCGCTTCTGCAAATACCTCTGCAAATCTATGAACATTTCGCTTGATTTTTCTTCGGCCTACCATCCACAGTCCAATGGCCAGGTGGAACGTACTAATCAGACTTTGGTAACTTATCTCCGTCATTTTTCCAATTCTCATCAGAATGATTGGTCTGACTTACTGCCATGGGCTGAGTTTTCTTACAATAACCATCCCAGCGAAGCCACTAACAAATCTCCATTTTTTATCATCTACGGTCAACATCCTGGTCTTCCTCTTCCGGTTCCTCCTGTCTCTACTGTACCAGCGGCTGATCTTCTGTCTAGAGAGTTCTCCAGGGTCTGGCAGGAGACCAAGTCCGCCCTTGAGTTGGCTCAAGTTAGGATGAAGAGACATGCGGACAAAAGATGTCTTGATTCTCCTATATTCCATCCTGGGGACAAGGTTTGGGTTTCTTCTAAATTTATCCGTCTCAAAATCCCTTCACATAAGCTGGGTCCTCGCTATATCGGTCCATTCGAAGTTTTGTCTCGTATTAATGACGTTTCTTACAAACTGAAGTTGCCTGCCTCTCTGCGTATTTCTAATTCTTTTCATGTGTCTCTCCTTAAACCTGTAGTTTTTAATCAGTTTCATTCTTCTAACCTTTGTTCTCCTTCGCCTGTTTCCGAGGATGATGTCTTTGAAGTTAGGGACATTTTAGCCATGAAAAAACTTAGAGGGAGAACTTTGTTTTTGGTTGACTGGAAGGGTTTTGGTCCTGAGGAGAGGTCCTGGGAGCCTCGAGAGAACATTCGGGCTCCTCGTATTTTGTCCCGGTTTCTTTCTAGTCTTAAAAAGGAGGGGCGTATAGATGGGGGTACTGTCATGCCGTTGCTGCCGCCGCCTCTCCCCACTGCAGCTCCCCGGGTGCGCGCGCGCGTCGCATTCAGCTCTGCGCGTGCGCACATCTGATTCCTCTGTTGGCGCTCTTTCCTGTCCTCTCCGTCATCATGGAGGACTGTAACCCAGAAGTAGCTCCCATGCTGCTATGTAAACTGCTTCCTGCTGCTTCTCTGTGCCTGATGTTCATTTGTGTTTACAAGTGCTTCTGGTCAACTGTGGTCTCTGTGCGTTCCTAGCTCTCTGACTTTGGGTCTCCCCCGCCCTCTGCAGTGCCTGCCTGTTTCCTGTGTTCCTGCCTTGTTCCTTCAGTTCCTTTTCCTCTGCGGTACCTGCCCGGCTCCTATATCTTTTCCTTGCTCCCATCAGCCTCAGTGTCTCCATATTGTCCTGCCAGCCTCCGTGCCTCCGTAGCGTTCCCATCTTCTCCCTTGTCTCAGTAGTTCCTTTCTGTTCCCTTTTTCCCTTTGTGCCTGCTGTGTAACCATCTGTTCTCAGTCGACCCTCCAGCTTCCGTGGCGATAGTCCCTCACGGGCCTGCCCCTAACTCTCCCTGTATAGGGGGCGGTCCACCTGGTCAGCTCGTCCGAGAGGGGTTCGTCATCACGGTCCAGTGGGTCGACTCTCCGTTTTTCACTGTTTGAATCTACATGCTCTATAGGACTGCACTCGGGTGACATCCGAAGTGCAGCCAGATTCTTACAGCGTCACAATTAATTCTAATTCGTCCATTTTGTTGGCGAGGCTTCTGGCATTAGTATACATACATTTTATGTATCTCTCTGCACCTCTATTCTTTCTTGAATTATTAAATTGATCTAACCCCACCCCCAACTTCCTTATTTTTGCCCAGGTCTCTATCTGCACTATCTTCCCCTCCTATAAATTGAATACCCTCCCCCATTCCCTAGTTTAAACACTCCTCCAACCTTCTAGCCATTTTCTCCCCAAGCACAGCGGCACCTTCCCCATTGAGGTGCAGCCTGTCTCTAGCGTAGAGCCTGTAGCCAACTGAGAAGTTGGCCCAGTTCTACAGGAACCCAAACCCTTCTTTCCTACACCAATTCTTGAGCCACTTATTAACTTCCCTAATCTCCCATTGCCTCTATAGCATGGCACGTGGTACAGGCAGTATTTCCGAAAATACCACATTGGAGGTCCTTGCTTTCAGCTTGCAGCCCTATTTCCTGAAATCGTTTTTTAAGGACCTTCCACCTACCTCTAACTTTGTCATTTGTGCCAATGTGCACCATGACTGCTGGGTCCTCACCAGCCCCTCCCAGTAATCTGTCCACCCGATCAGTGATGTGTCAGACTCGAGCGCCAGGTAGGCAGCACACCGTTCGACGATCCTTGTCTTTGTGACAGATTTCCCTATCTGTTCCCCTAATAATTGAGTCCCCCACTACCAGCACCTGTCTGGCCTGCCCTGCTCTCCTATTTCCCTCCTTACTGGAGCAGTCACTCCTCCGGCTTTCAGAGGACATGCCTGCCTGCAGCAGTGCTACCCCTGTACTGGCACCCCCCTCATCTGCCAACTTAGCAATCTTATTGGGGTGTGCCAGATCAGGACTAGCCTCCCTGGCACTCTTCCATCTATCCGGCCTTCTGTCACCCAGCTTGCTGCTTCACTGTCCTGCAGCTCCATCCTACCATCCCCCGCCTCATCTATCTCATTGAGCGTCTGCTCCGTGAGCAGAAGACTCCTCTCCATATTGTCTATGGATCTCAGTGTTGCCAGCTGCACATTTAGATCCAGAATCTGGGCTTCTTAATGCACAACGTGCTCACATCTTGCACAGCAGTATGCATCCTCGACCGGCTGATCAAGGATAGCATAAATGTGGCAAGATGTGCACTGGATGGCATTAGCAATAGTGGAGCACATTTCCTAATGGGGATTGCACCAGACAGAAATGTTAAATAAAAAATAAATGCAAAGAATCAATAAAACACAGAGAGCAATTTAGTAATTCCTCCCTTGGAAACTCCCTGAATCCAAAGTCACTGAATCACACTGCTGTTCACACTTACGCTCAAGGTACACTCAGCTCGTTCACACTCGCTAAGCTGAAGATTTAAATAATTTTTTTTCTCTTTCCACTCAGTAGCAATCCACCTTGCTGTTTAATGCACTTCCAAAAAGTACCTTTAAACATTGTGATGATAAAATATACCTAGGACCAAAACAAAAAAGACCAGTATATACCAATCACAGATTGTCTTATTTGTTTAGTGCTCTTTATAAAGTTCACATCTACAGGTTTTATTTATGGCAATAGTCATTGTCTTCAGCCAGAAATTCATCTAAGTAGAAGTACAGAAAATGCCCATTTGTCAATGTATTCTGCAAAGTAAATAGCGCCCTCCCCCCAATGTCTACCATTACATGTATATGTGTGTGTTTATGTAACGAGAACCATTTACTTTATGTTTTATATTTAATCTGAATACTTTCTTCAATTGGTCCTGTCCCACTGATTCTGGAATCAGTTTTATTTTTCTTCCGTGCCCCTCCATTCCAAAGGTATTCGCGCCCCCACCCCCGCGCTATTTATGCAAATTTTCTCTTCAACTAGGTGTTTATCACAGAAGGTCTCTGTGGGCGTGTGCTAGTCTCCTATGACACTGGCCAATCAAAACACAATTGTTACCAAAGAGAAGGTCTGTGATGCACACCCAGTTGGTTATAGACAAAATTTGCATCATTATTACTGCAGGGTCTTATGCTGTTAACCAGCAGTGTGGCTAATTCAGCATCCCTAGAAAAAGTGATCATATTCATCTATCATTTATTTGACCAGTTTTCCATTTAAAAAAAAAATAATTCAATTTGGAGATTCAAGTCGCTGTCTTTCTCATGTCTCCTCAAGGATGATTTAATGGAGGCCTATGTCAGGTTACTGTTACTTCTTAGTATGAATACCAGAAATGTAGTTGTTGGAGGGTTAAATAGTATAGGTGAAAAAATAAACCATCAGGTTAAACCAGTCAAGAATGGAAAACTAGAATTAAAGAAGCATTCTTCCTCCTTTTCCCATCAAAGTTGTTATCCTCTTAATATATTGCAATCATCATATATATGGCACAGTGTATTTACAATTGCTCAATTAAGGCTTGTGTTGAAAAACACTACTTTACTTTTGAAAATAATGCATAATGTTATATATTATAAAGAAATTATAGTTGACATTACGTTAAAAAGGTGTACATCAAAAGTTATTATACATATCATAGCTTGTGTACACCTTATTCCTTTTTCTGGTCAGTAAAGATCCTTTTAGACCACTCATTTCACAATAATTGTGTCAATCACATATCAAGTGAACAAAAAGCTTGTCATAGAGTGAAATGATCTTCTGATTTGTACAAAAGTTCATTGTTCTTTCCAGCTCATCGTCATAAGTAAACAGGACATGCGCTGCCGACAATAATGGCCGCATATCGGTACAGAATAATCTATTACAGATTGTCCCCTGTAAGTGGTCAGCCTGTGTAAATAGGCTATTAAACGACCACAAATTAGCAAGGAGGCTGCTGGTTGGTGGTCATTATGTGTCGGCTGATGTACTCAGACCTTTAGGCTATGTTCACACGCTGCGGATTTTGCTGTGGATCCATAGCGTTTCCGCAGCTGTTTCCCATGCGTTTACAGTACAATGTAAACCTATGGGAAACGCAATCCGCAGGGCACATGCTGCGGAAAAAAACGCGCGGAAACGCAGCGGTTTACATCCCGCAGCATGTCAATTCTTTGTGCGGAATCCACAGTGGTTTTACACCTGCTCCATAATAGAAAACCACAGGTGTAAAACCGCAGTGGAATCCGCACAAAAACCGTGGTTAATCCGCGATAAAACCGCAGGAAAAACGCAGTGTTTTTGCCCTGCGGATTTATCAAATACCCTGCGGAAAAAAACGCAGTGGACCATTCTACGTGTGCACATACCCTTACAGATCATCTTTTAAATATCTGGCAATAAACAGACACAATACAAGTAAAATAATTCCTACACAGTTTCATTCATAATCTCAGCAAAATTGTAAAATGGCATGGTATAACATTTACAGTTTCTTGCTCTTGTCTTTTCAGTGAAAATACTGTGCAATGATTAAGCATTAAATCTCAATATTAGTGCTCAATTCTTGAATGCAATGTAGAATTAATCATCCAACATGCGTTCAGCAATGCATCTACAGCATTTTTGCCATTTACAGTAATCCCATTTTCATATATCGCTAGTAATCCATGCAGTGTGAGCCGTATAGAGATTACTTTAATAAAACATGCACAGCGTGGCCGTATCTTGAAGACCTTAGAGTCTAACTTTGATGCTGACTGCACACTGCTTCAAAATGGGCCCTTGGGGTCAGAAAGGAAATCTCACACTAGGTTTTGATCTTGGATCAACACTTCAAAGACTCAGTGGTTATGTTTTAGTTAAGGTTGGATTTAACCCATTAGTGACCGAGCCAAATTTTTGAAATCTGACCAGTGTCACTTTATGTGGTAATAACTCTGCAACGCTTCAACAAATCCCAGTGATTTTGAGATTGTTTTTTCGTGACACATTATACTTTATGATAATGGTAAATTTTGTTCAACATTTTTTGTGTTTATTTATAAAAAATATCAAAAATTTGAGAAAAATGTTAAAAAATTAGCAATTTTCTAAATTTGAATGATTATCCCTTTAATCCAGATAGTCATACAACAGCAAACCATTAATAAATAACGTTTCCCACATGTCTGCTTTACATCAGCACCATTTGTAAAATGTTATTTTATTTTGTTAGCATTTTAGGAGGTTTAAAAATGTAGCAGCAATTTTTCATTTTTTCAAAGAAATTTACAAAATTTATTTTTTTAGGGACTTATCCATGTTTGAAGTGAGTTTATGGGTCCCATATAGGGTTGAGCGAAACGGGTCGTTCATTTTCAAAAGTCGCCGACTTTTGGCAAAGTCGGGTTTCATGAAACCCGATCCGACCCCTGTGCGGGGTCGGCCATGCGGTACGCGACTTTCGCGCCAAAGTCGCGTTTCAATGACGCGAAAAGCGCCATTTCTCAGCCAATGAAGGTAAACGCAGAGTGTGGGCAGCGTGATGACATAGGTCCTGGTCCCCACCATCTTAGAGAAGGGCATTGCAGTGATTGGCTTGCTGTCTGTGGCGTCACAGGGGCTATAAAGGGGCGTTCCCGCCGACCGCCATGTTACTGCTGCTGATCTGAGCTTAGGGAGAGGTTGCTGCCGCTTCGTCAGAAGCAGGGATAGCGTTAGGCAGGGTCCATTAACCACCAAACCGCTTGTGCTGTAGCGATTTCCACTGCCAAACACCACCTTCGGTGTGCAGGGACAGTGGAAGCTACATTTTTTTTTTTTTTCCCTCAGCGCTGTAGCTCATTGGGCTGCCCTAGAAGGCTCCCTGATAGCTGCATTGCTGTGTGTACACCGCTGTGCAAACCAACTGCTTTTTTCAAAGCACAAATCCTCTTGTTCCTTCCTTTCTGCACAGCTATCTTTTTGGTTTGTACACACTTTTTATTTACCGTATATACTCGAGTATAAGCCGACCCGAGTATAAGCCGACCCCCCTAATTTTGCCACAAAAAACTGGGAAAACTTATTGACTCGAGTATAAGCCTAGGGTGGAAATGCAGCATTTACCGGTGAATTTCAAAAATAAAAATAGATCATTATTTCCCCATAGCTGTGCCATATAGTGCTCTACACCATTCATATTTCCCCATAGCTGTGCCCCATATAGTGCTCTGCACCGTTCACTGTGCCCCCTAGCTGTGCCATATACAGTGCTCTGCACCGTTCACTGTGCCCCATAGCTGTGCCATATACAGTGCTCTGCACCGTTCATTGTGCCCCCTAACTGTGCCATATACGGTGCTCTGCACCGTTCACTGTGCCCCCTAGCTGTGCCATATACGGTGCTCTGCACCGTTCACTGTGCCCCCTAGCTGTGCCTTATACGGTGCTCTGCACCGTTCACTGTGCCCCCTAGCTGTGCCATATACGGTGCTCTGCACCGTTCACTGTGCCCCCTAGCTGTGCCTTATACGGTGCTCTGCACCGTTCACTGTGCCCCCTAGCTGTGCCTTATACGGTGCTCTGCACCGTTCATTGTGCCCCCTAGCTGTGCCTTATACGGTGCTCTGCACCGTTCACTGTGCCCCCTAGCTGTGCCATATACGGTGCTCTGCACCGTTCACTGTGCCCCCTAGCTGTGCCTTATACGGTGCTCTGCACCGTTCATTGTGCCCCCTAGCTGTGCCATATACGGTGCTCTGCACCGTTCATTGTGCCCCCTAGCTGTGCCTTATACGGTGCTCTGCACCGTTCATTGTGCCCCCTAGCTGTGCCTTATACGGTGCTCTGCACCGTTCATTGTGCCCCCTAGCTGTGCCTTATACGGTGCTCTGCACCGTTCATTGTGCCCCCTAGCTGTGCCTTATACGGTGCTCTGCACCGTTCATTGTGCCCCCTAGCTGTGCCTTATACGGTGCTCTGCACCGTTCATTGTGCCCCCTAGCTGTGCCTTATACGGTGCTCTGCACCGTTCACTGTGCCCCATAGATGTGCCATATACGGTGCTCTGCACTGTTCACTGTGCCCCATAGATGTGCCATATACGGTGCTCTGCACCGTTCACTGTGCCCAATAGATGTGCCATATACGGTGCTCTGCACCGTTCACTGTGCCCCATAGATGTGCCATATACGGTGCTCTGCACCGTTCACTGTGCCCCATAGATGTGCCATATACGGTGCTCTGCACCGTTCACTGTGCCCCATAGATGCTCCACATTAATCTGTGCTGCCGCTGCTACTGCTGCAATAAAAAAAAAAAACACATACTCACCTCCCTTGATTGCAGCTCCCGGCGTCTCGTTCCGGCGCCTCCATCTTCCCGGCGTCTCTGCTCTGACTGATCAGGCAGAGGGCGCCGCGCACACTATATGCGTCATCGCGCCCTCTGCCTGATCAGTCAGAGAGCGCAGACGCCGGGAAGATGGAGGCGCCGGCCGGGAAGATGGATCGGCGCCCGGCGGCTGGAACGAGGACAGGTGAATATAACATACTCACCTAGTCCTGGCGATCCTCGCGCTGCCCCCTCCTGTCTTCGGCGCTGCAGCTTCTTTCTCTATCAGCGGTCACCGGCACCGCTGATTAGAGAAATGAATAAGCGGCTCTGCCCCTATGGGAGGTGGAGCCGCTTATTCATTTCTGTAATGAGCGGTCCCACGTGACCGCTGAAGAGAGGAAGAAGCTGCAGCGCCGAAGCCCGTGGGACGGCAGGGACAGCGCGAGGATCGCTGGGACTAGGTAAGTATACCTCAGCGCCCTCACCCCCTCACCTGCCGACCCCACCGCTACCGTGACTTGAGTATAAGCCGAGGGGGGCACTTTCAGCCCTAAAATTTGGGCTGAAAATCTCGGCTTATACTCGAGTATATACGGTAATTTGGGCATCAGTCCACTCCTTATTGCTGCCTGCCATACCTGGCTGAGATTACTGCAGGGAGATAGTAATTGAAGGACACTCCCTGTTTTTTTTTTTTTTTTTGTGGGAGATTAAGATTGACATTTCTGCTAGAGTGCCATCCCTGTCTGTGTCATCTCTCACTCAGTGGGCCATAGAAAGCCTATTTATTTTTTTGCTTGATTTGGGTTATAAAATCTACCTGAAAAAATCACTACATCAATCAGTGGGAGAAAAATATTGGCCTCAGGGCTTGTGTGCCACTCTTGACTCCTGTGTGCATCATCACTCACTCAGTGGGCCATAGAAAGACTTTTTTTGTTTTATTTGTTTTCTAAATTCTCCCTGAAAAAATCATTTTATTTTATTTGGTTTCTAAATTCTTCCTCAAAAAATCATTTTATTCTATTATTTTTTTTTCCTAAAGTCTCCCTTAAAAAAAAAAAAAAAATCAAATCAGTGGGAGATTAATATTTACATTTGTGCTTCAGTGACAGTCCTGCGTGTGTGGCATCTCTCTCATTTGTTGCCACCAACAACAGAGTGTGTAATATTGTGCCTGATTTTCGTTGTGGTCTCACTCACCTGTAAAGGGGTAGCTAAATCATACTGAAGTTATAGCTCACCGTGTAATTTGTGTGACAGCAACAAATACCGTTAGTTTGTTTACGTTTTTAAAACAATGAGGAAGTATGGTGGAAGAGGTCGTGGCCAGGGGCGTTCATTGTCAGCTGGTAATGAGGGTAGTGGTAGTGGTGGAGCATCAGCTGGTCGTGGGAAAAAAAATATTGCACCTAAGTCTGGAGCTGTGGAGCCAGGTTCGTCGTCTGGCTACACAAGGCCTCGAACGCTCCCTTTTCTGGGAGTAGGAAAACCGCTTTTAAAGCCGGAGCAGCAAGAGTAAGTTTTGGCTTATCTTGCTGACTCAGCCTCTAGCTCTTTTGCCTCCTCTCGTGAAACTGGTAAATGTCAAAGCAGCGCGTCGTTAGTGGATGTTCACGGTCAGGGACAAGTCGCTTCCTTGTCCTCTTCAGCAAAAACAACAACAGAGAAGAATGCAGCAGGCGACACAACGGGTTACTCCATGGAGCTCTTTACACATACCGTCCCTGGCTTAGAAAGTGAAGCAGTTAACAGTCCATGCCCATTACAAGTTGAATCTGACATGGAGTGCACTGATGCACAGCCACAGCCAGACTACTATGCTGGTCCTTTGACTCAGACCACAACATTGCCCTCGCAGGGTGCTGATCAAGAATCAGACCCTGATGAGACTATGTTGCCCCATCACGAACGCTATACCACCGACCGACACGGTGACACAGACGAAGTTGCACACGAGCTACAAGAAGAGGTAATAGATGACCCAGTTCTTGACCCCGATTGGCAGCCATTGGGGGAACAGGGTGCAGGCGGCAGCAGTTCTGAAGCGGAGGAGGAGGGGCCGCAGCAGGCATCAACATCGCAACAGGTTCCATCTGCCGGGCCCGTATCTTGCCCAAAACGCGTGGCAAAGCCAAAACCTGTTGGAGGACAGCGTGGCCATCCGGTTAAAGCTCAGTCTGCAATGCCTGAAAAGGTATCCGATGCTAGAAAGAGTGCAGTCTGGCATTTTTTTAAACAACATCCAATTGATCAGCGCAAAGTCATCTGTCAAAAATGTTCAACTACCTTAAGCAGAGGACAGAATCTGAAAAGTCTCAATACAAGTTGCATGCATAGACATTTAACCACCATGCATTTGCAAGCCTGGACTAACTACCAAACGTCCCTTAAGGTTGTAGCACCCTCGGCCAATGAAGCTAGTCAGCAACGCAACATCCCTTCCGGCAGTGTAGGGCCACCATTTTCCGCACCACCTGCAGTATCTGTGCAGGTTTCTTTGCCAGGCCAAAGCAGTCAGGGTCAGGGAATCACCAGTTTCGTAGTAGGAAACACTGCATCTAGGGCACCGGTGGCAACAATACCATCTCCCACCGTCTCTCAGTCTGCCATGTCCACCGGCACCCCCGCTAGTTCCACGATCTCCAGCTCTCCAGTCCAGCTCACCCTACATGAGACTATCGTTAGAAAAAGGAAGTACTTAGCCTCGCATCCGCGTACACAGGGTTTGAACGCACACATAGCTAGACTAATCTCGTTAGAGATGATGCCCTACCGGTTAGTTGAAAGCGAAGCTTTCAAAGCCCTGATGGACTACGCTGTACCACGCTACGAGCTACCCAGTCGACACTTTTTCCAGAAAAGCCATCCCAGCCCTCCACCAGCATGTTAAAGAGCGCATCGTCCATGCACTCAGGCAATCTGTGAGCACAAAGGTGCACCTGAGAACAGATGCATGGACCAGTAGGCATGGCCAGGGACGTTACGTGTCCATCACGGCACACTGGGTAAATGTGGTGGATGCAGGGTCCACAGGGGACAGCAAGTTTGGGACAGTTCTGCCTAGCCCACGGTCTAGGAAACAATTGGCTGTAGCCGTTCGCAGAGCTCGTCCACAGACCGCAGTCGCACAACCACTCCATCCGCAGCTGCCACTGTTGCACACCAGGTCTCCCATTATGGGGCAGCTACTGGCAAACGTCAGCAGGCTGTATTGGCTATGAAGTGTTTGGGCGACAACAGACACACCGCGGAAGTTCTGTCCGAGTTCTTGCAGAAAGAAACGCAGTCGTGGCTGGGCACTGTAGATCTTGAGGCAGGCAAGGTAGTGAGTGATAACGGAAGGAATTTCATGGCTGCCATCTCCCTTTCCCAACTGAAACACATTCCTTGCCTGGCTCACACCTTAAACCTGGTGGTGCAGTGCTTCCTGAAAAGTTATCCGGGGTTATCCGACCTACTCCTCAAAGTGCGTGGACTTTGCTCACATATCCGCCGTTCGCCCGTACACTCCAGCCGTATGCAGACCTATCAGCGTTCTTTGAACCTTCCCCAGCATCGCCTAATCATAGACGTTGCAACAAGGTGGAACTCAACACTGCACATGCTTCAGAGACTATGTGAACAGAGGCGGGCTGTTATGTTTTTGTGGGAGGATACACATACACGGGCAGGCAGTAGGATGGCAGACATGGAGTTGTCAGGTGTGCAGTGGTCGAAGATTCAAGACATGTGCCAAGTCCTTCAGTGTTTTGAGGAATGCACACGGATGGTTAGTGCAGACAACGCCATAATAAGCATGAGCATCCCCCTAATGCGTCTGCTGATGCAAAGTTTGACGCACATAAAGGATCAGGCGTCTGCAGCTGAGGAAGAGGAAAGCCTTGATGACAGTCAGCCATTGTCTGGCCAGGGCAGTGTACAGGACGAGGTAGCGGGCGAAGAGGAGGAGGAGGACGAGGAGGATGATGGGGATGATTATATTTTTAATGAGGAAGCTTTTCCGGGGCCACTGGAAATTGGTGGCGCGGCAAGGCCGGGTTCTGGTTTTTTGAGGGACACAAGTGACGTGGATTTGCCTGAAACTGCCCCTCAACCAAGCACAACCGCAGATTTGACAACTGGAACTTTGGCCCACATGGCGGATTATGCCTTACGTATCCTCAAAAGGGACACACGCATAACTAAAATGATGAATGATGACGATTACTGGTTGGCCTGCCTCCTTGATCCTCGCTATAAAGGCAAATTGCAAAATATAATGCCACATGAGAACTTGGAACTAATATTAGCAACCAAACAATCAACTCTTGTTGACCGTTTGCTTCTGGCATTCCCTGCACACAGCGCCCGTGATCGTTCTCACACGAGCTGCAGGGGCCAGCAGACCAGAGGAGTTAGAGGGGCAGAAATCAGAAGTGGCGTTGGCCAGAGGGGTTTTCTGACCAGGTTGTGGAGTGATTTTGCTATGACCGCAGACAGGACAGGTACTGCAGCATCAATTCAAAGTGACAGGAGACAACATTTGTCCAGTATGGTTACAAACTATTTTTCATTCCTTATCGATGTTCTCCCTCAACCGTCATTCCCATTTGATTACTGGGCATCAAAATTAGACACCTGGCCAGAATTGGCAGAATATGCATTGCAGGAGCTTGCTTGCCCGGCAGCTAGTGTCCTATCAGAAGGAGTATTCAGTGCTGCAGGTTCAATAC
Organism: Ranitomeya imitator; assembly: GCF_032444005.1. Classification (NCBI taxonomy): domain Eukaryota; kingdom Metazoa; phylum Chordata; class Amphibia; order Anura; family Dendrobatidae; genus Ranitomeya; species Ranitomeya imitator. The sequence goes on along the minus strand of NC_091288.1, from coordinate 119,114,786 downwards.
TAACAGAAAAAAGGACTCGTCTGGCTACCCAAAATGTAGATGATCTAACCTTCATTAAAATGAACCACAACTGGATTTCGAAATCTTTTGCCCCACCTTGCCCGGCTGACACCTAGCTTTCCTATGAAAAGGTCTTGCCTGTGGACTATTCTGAATGCCTTTTCCAATCTCGTAATTTTCTGCACCTGATTGTCCAGCATACGACATGTTTACACCTCACTAAATGGCCAAACTCCCCACACGGGGCCGTGGTATCGACACTTGGCGACAGCACCCGTGAGAGTGCAGTTTGTCTGAAGAGGTGGGTGAGCCCGCTTTTGGTCGACGGCACTGCCACTGGGTCCCTCCTAGTACAATAAAGTGTCTCTGGCGGTGGTGGTGCGCACCCAACGTCAGACACACCTTTGTAATATGAGGGGCCCTGGGCCTGTACCGCCGGCCACAAGACAGTTTCCCCCCACCCCAGCTCAAACAGTGCTCTACCACTTGCAAAATTATCTCACAGCTCCACCAATGTTTAGTCTATGCGCTGACATCCTTCAATGCCTGCCACTGACAATACCATTGTATTGACATTTTTGTTATGTTAGGCCTTCGATGCCTGTCTGTGGTCACTCCTTCCACTAGGCCTCCACTGACCACACCACTGCTGCCCGTGTACCCCTGTAACCAATTTAAAATTGCCTACAGCCATGTGTTATTATTTTAGGCCTTCGATGCCTGTCTGCGGTCACTCCTTCCACTAGGCCTCCACTGACCACACCACTGCTGCCCGTGTACCCCTGGAACCAATTTAAAATTGCCTACAGCCATGTGTTATTATTTTAGGCCTTCGATGCCTGTCTGCGGTCACTCCTTCCACTAGGCCTCCACTGACCACACCACTGCTGCCAGTGTACCCCTGAAACCAATTTAAAATTGCCTACAGCCATGTGTTATTATTTTAGGCCTTCGATGCCTGTCTGCGGTGACTCCTTCCACTAGGCCTCCACTGACCACAACACTGCTGCCCGTGTACCCCTGTAACCAATTTAAAATTGCCTACAGCCATGTGTTATTATTTTAGGCCTTCGATGCCTGTCTGCGGTCACTCCTTCCACTAGGCCTCCACTGACCACACCACTGCTGCCCGTGTACCCCTGGAACCAATTTAAAATTGCCTACAGCCATGTGTTATTATTTTAGGCCTTCGATGCCTGTCTGCGGTGACTCCTTCCACTAGGCCTCCACTGACCACACCACTGCTGCCCGTGTACCCCTGGAACCAATTTAAAATTGCCTACAGCCATGTGTTATTATTTTAGGCCTTCGATGCCTGTCTGCGGTGACTCCTTCCACTAGGCCTCCACTGACCACACCACTGCTGCCCGTGTACCCCTGGAACCAATTTAAAATTGCCTACAGCCATGTGTTATTATTTTAGGCCTTCGATGCCTGTCTGCGGTCACTCCTTCCACTAGGCCTCCACTGACCACACCACTGCTGCCCGTGTACCCCTGTAACCAATTTAAAATTGCCTACAGCCATGTGTTATTATTTTAGGCCTTCGATGCCTGTCTGCGGTCAATCCTTCCACTAGGCCTCCACTGACCACACCACTGCTGCCCGTGTACCCCTGGAACCAATTTAAAATTGCCTACAGCCATGTGTTATTATTTTAGGCCTTCGATGCCTGTCTGCGGTCACTCCTTCCACTAGGCCTCCACTGACCACAACACTGCTGCCCGTGTACCCCTGGAACCAATTTAAAATTGCCTACAGCCATGTGTTATTATTTTAGGCCTTCGATGCCTGTCTGCGGTCACTCCTTCCACTAGGCCTCCACTGACCACACCACTGCTGCCCGTGTACCCCTGGAACCAATTTAAAATTGCCTACAGCCATGTGTTATTATTTTAGGCCTTCGATGCCTGTCTGCGGTCACTCCTTCCACTAGGCCTCCACTGACCACACCACTGCTGCCCGTGTACCCCTGGAACCAATTTAAAATTGCCTACAGCCATGTGTTATTATTTTAGGCCTTCGATGCCTGTCTGCGGTCACTCCTTCCACTAGGCCTCCACTGACCACACCACTGCTGCCCGTGTACCCCTGGAACCAATTTAAAATTGCCTACAGCCATGTGTTATTATTTTAGGCCTTCGATGCCTGTCTGCGGTCACTCCTTCCACTAGGCCTCCACTGACCACACCACTGCTGCCCGTGTACCCCTGGAACCAATTTAAAATTGCCTACAGCCATGTGTTATTATTTTAGGCCTTCGATGCCTGTCTGCGGTCACTCCTTCCACTAGGCCTCCACTGACCACACCACTGCTGCCCGTGTACCCCTGGAACCAACATCAGAAAATATAAAAATAAGTATTTTGCTTATAAAAAAGAAAATACTGGAGAGATATCAAATGCAGACATTTTAACATTAAAAACAAACACATACAACAAAAATCTGGTACAGTACTAAAAATGGCCACCAGCTACAATAACTTTCTCCTGCAAGTAGTTAACTGAAAGGTTTTTTCAATTTTAAACACAGATATGGCATCCACCGAGTGTTGTCCTGTCGCGTCTTCTTTATATTATTGCCAAGAAGATACAAAACAATGAAAATAATAAAATCATTATTTACCAAAAAAATAGAGTAAGTCAAAACCACATTGCAAATAAACATTCATTACAAATAAAGAAGCAGGGCGCGTCCGAGGGTGAGTATATACCTAATAAGAATATAATCACCCTCGGACGCGCCCTGCTTCTTTCCGACAGCCTTCCTTCCTAAGAATCAGCCCTTCCGTGGTGTAGAGAGAGGGTTTGTTACACTCCAAGGTGTTCCCCAGGTTGCCTTTCCTGAGCTTCGATCTTCCGGCTCTCGTTTAGTAGTTGTTGGAAACTACGCTGCATTAGGCCTACAAATTGGGTATGGGGTGTAGAGAGATGGTGTGTTACACTCCAAGGTGTTCCCCAGGTTTCCTCTCCATTGCTTCGATCTTCCGGCTCTCGTTTAGTAGTTGTTGGAAACTACGCTGCATTGGGCCTACAAATTGGGTATGGGGTGTAGAGAGATGGTGTGTTCCACTCCAAGGTGTTCTCCAGGTTGCCTTTCCTGAGCTTCGATTTTCCGGCTCTCGTTTAGTAGTTGTTGGAAACTACGCTGCATTAGGCCTACAAATTGGGTATGGGGTGTAGAGAGATGGTGTGTTCCACTGTAGAGAGATGGTGTGTTCCACTCCAAGGTGTTCCCCAGGTTTCCTCGCCAATGCTTCGATCATCATGCTCTCGTTTAGTAGTTGTTGGAAACTACGCTGCATTAGGCCTACAAATTGGGTATGGGGTGTAGAGGGATGGTGTGTTACACTCCAAGGTGTTCCCCAGGTTTCCTCTCCATTGCTTCGATCTTCCGGCTCTCGTTTAGTAGTTGTTGGAAACTACGCTGCATTAGGCCTACAAATTGGGTATGGGGTGTAGAGAGATGGTGTGTTACACTCCAAGGTGTTCCCCAGGTTTCCTCTCCATTGCTTCGATCTTCCGGCTCTCGTTTAGTAGTTGTTGGAAACTACGCTGCATTAGGCCTACAAATTGGGTATGGGGTGTAGAGAGATGGTGTGTTACACTCCAAGGTGTTCCCCAGGTTTCCTCTCCATTGCTTCGATCTTCCGGCTCTCGTTTAGTAGTTGTTGGAAACTACGCTGCATTAGGCCTACAAATCGGGTATGGGGTGTGGAGAGATGGTGTGTTACACTCCAAGGTGTTCCCCAGGTTTCCTCTCCATTGCTTCGATCTTCCGGCTCTCGTTTAGTAGTTGTTGGAAACTACGCTGCATTAGGCCTACAAATTGGGTATGGGGTGTAGAGAGATGGTGTGTTCCACTGTAGAGAGATGGTGTGTTCCACTCCAAGGTGTTCCCCAGGTTTCCTCGCCAATGCTTCGATCATCATGCTCTCGTTTAGTAGTTGTTGGAAACTACGCTGCATTAGACCTACAAATTGGGTATGGGGTGTAGAGAGATGGTGTGTTCCACTCCAAGGTGTTCTCCAGGTTGCCTTTCCTGAACTTCTATCTTCAGGCTCTCATTAAATTGTGGTTAAACGGAACAACTGCATTTGGCGTACTAGTTGGTTTGGGGCCTACTATCGGTGTCTGCCGCTCCTTGCTGTTCTCCTGGTTTCCTGTCCTGAAATTCCGTTTTCAGGCGCTCGTTAAGTAGTTGTTAATGTTAGACTGCATTTGGCCTACTAGTTGGGTTGGGGCCTACTATCGGTGTCTGCCACTCCTTGCTGTTCTCCACTGAACAAAGCTGTGCCGCCTGTTTACTACTGTTGCCAATTTTGAACTGCATTTCGACTACTTACTGATTTGGGCCTACTCTCTGTGTCAGCCTCTCATTCCAGTTGTCCTCCACTGCAATGCCCCCTGATTAGTCCTGTGTTACCAATTTTGAACTGCATTTAGCCCACTTTATTCTTTGGGCCTATATCTGTGTTTCCTCCTCATCCTGCCCATTGCCCAGCCAGTGATAGATGAGTCTGCTGGTACATTGACCCATAACGCAACATTTCCCGTGCACGCTACACTGCAAGATTGTGACCCTGCTGAAAGTCAGGTCCCCCTTCCCGCATACCATATCACCTTACACGGGGACAAACAGGAAGGTGCAGATGAAAGTGCAGGTTCCTTCATCAGGTGGGGGGAGGAATACTAGTTGGCGACGTCACTGGCACAGGGCCTCTCATGGTACGCAAAAGTGTTGCTGCCGGTGGGAGGCGCCCCCGCCGTGCAAACACACCGCTGTACTTTGAGGGGCCCTGTGCCAGTGCCAATGCCAACGAGTGGGCCCCCCCTGCTTGCTCAGGTTCACAGCACTTGCAAAGTTGAAATACTTACCTCTCCCTGCTCCACTGCCGTGACGTGGTCCAGATTTCCTGGGCCCACTAATTACTTGAACCAGCCCTACCCACCACAACTTTAGCCAAATGACCCCCAATTTCAAATGCCTTCCAATTATTATAAGGTAAATTACGCTTGACAAGCTTCATTAAGAAGAATGGATGGTTTTGACATTAAAATGGGCACTCTAGGTGTTTTCCTGGCCCCCACTCACTGCCGACTATGCTGCCCCATTGACTTGCATTGGGTTTCGTGTTTCGGTCGATCCCGACTTTACGTCATAATCGGCCGATTTCACTCGACCCGACTTTTGAGATAGTCGGGTTTCGCGAAACCCGGCTCGACTCTAAAAAGGTCAAGGTCGCTCAACTCTAGTCCCATATATTGGGAAACCCACAAACGTGATACCATTTTAAAAACAGCACCCCTAAACATATTGAAAACTGCTGTCAGGTAGTTTATTAACCCTTCAGGTGCTTTACAGGAATTAATGCAAAGTGGTATGACAGAAATGAAAATGTGTATTTTTACCACCTAAATGTCGGTAACTTCAAAACAGATTACTACAGCTGTCAGACTCTAAGGCCACTATTTGGTCATGAATTGCCATGGCAAACATCAGGACAACAAAATCATGATCTGAGGGCACCAATTGTGACAAAGAAGAAGCCCCCACACTCTGTTAACCATTTATAATGATGTAGTCACTATTGACAGCAGCATCTAAGGGGTTAAACAGATTTAGATGGTGCAAATACTGATCGTGGCTGGTACAGCAAGTTGTCAGCTATAGTGTACAACCGACAGATGCTGGATTGTCATCTGTATGGGGAGGCTATTCTCTTATATCTCAGGTCAGTTAAAAGACGTATTGGCGGTCATTAAGGGGTTAAAACTTCAGCAAAAATGTAATTGACTTTATAACCATGCCAAATGATGTTTACAGGCATTCACAGTTGTAGTGTTTGGTCGAACATGGATACTAATTGCTAGATAAGTACAGCAATCTTGAGACTTGTCATATTATTCTTTGGTCACTTTTAAGTAGGAAAGGCAAGCTCTCAATTTTGTATGGTGCCTTCTAAATTTAGGTAGTATGTAAGATCTGTAGATATAGAAAGAGCAACAGTGTATAAAAAATAAAGAAGCAGAGATAGATGGGACTAGGCCGAATGAAACATAATATATGTGTGGATTTTTAATAACGTACATGTTGTGTAAGGCAACGAACAATCAGTGAAGCCAGGGCCTGCTCCATGTTTTTGAGGGCCCCGGGCGAAAGAATCTCAGTGGGCCCCACTCTTTAACACATACCACGACTCATGATGCACAGATACAGCAGAGAAATATAGCACAGCCAGGCAGCATACAGGCCACGTAGTAAATAACACAGCCCACATAGTATATAACACTGCCCACGTAGTAGGTAACACAGCCCACGTAGTATATAGCACAGCCCACGTAGTATATTGCCCAAACCTCGTAGTATATAGCACAGACACGTATATTGCCCAGCCACGTAATATATTGCACAGCCACGTAGTATATAGCACAGCCACGTAGTATATAACACAGCCCATGCAGTATATAACACAGGCCACGTAATATAGTGCACAGCGATGTAGTATATTTCCCAGCCACATAATATATAACACAGCCACGTAGTAACACAGCCCATGCAGTATATAACACAGGCCACGTAGTATAGAGTACAGTGATGTAGTATATTGCCCAGCCACGTAATATTGTTAAATATGAATTACTAGATGGTGGCCTGATTCTAAAGCATCAGGTGTTAGGGGTCGAATTCCTGCCTCTGCACAGGGGGAATCTCGAGCCATCTCCGCTGCGGTCTCCCATTCTTCTCCTGCCGCAGTGGAGCCTGCTCAGCTGAGACGTCGGTACCTGCGTCATGCTCAGTCTGACACTGTGCAAAGGGTTACTGCTGTCCTTCCAGCCTCTGCCATTGTAGCCAGTACTGGTCAGCAGCGAGCAGACGTCTTTGGGACTAAGTCCTACTTTTCCCCTTCTGAGCATGCCCGGGGTAAGATCTCTCATTGGAGATCAAGGGTCACATGCTCAGGTACTGTAGCTACTCCTATTGGTACTCTAGGAAGGTCCTGAAGTTGCTCAAGTTCTGTGGCAGTTTCTCATTGGTCCTTTTTTGGAAGGTCCTGTAGTTGCTGCAGCTATATAGGGCATGTATGTCTGCACAGCCATGCGCTAGTGTCTTTCTGATTTATGTGCTTTGCGCCAGTGTGGTTATGTGAGATTGTATTCAGGGACACGGCTGAAATAAGCCCCTAGAATACCGGCACCTCCGGTGAGGAGATTGTGTGCATGCATGACCACTGATTGCTCTGTTGGGCAGTTAGCCTCTGCTCCTGTGAAGTCTAACAGGGCGCAGTGCTTTCCTTTCACGGCTACTCTGTGAGGTAACAGAGCTAGTCTATACCGCCATATAGTGCCACTATTTACTAGCAGCAGGTTCTCCTGCACGGTGGACCCCGAGCTGTGAACGCTTCAATAACAATAAACATCTATATTTACTCGGTGCGTTCCGCTAGCCCTAACATTGGGTATTCTAGAATATGTACTTATCTATGTATATAGCAGCCACATAGTATATAGCACAGGCCACGTAGTATATAGGAGCCATGCAGTGTATAGCAGACAAATACATGACCCGTGCTATATACTATGTGGCTACTATATACATACATATTGTAGAATACCGATGCGTTAATACAGGCCACGCAATATATAACAGTGGCTACGCAGTATATACTGTAACACAGCCACGTACTATATAGCACAGCCCACACAGTATATAGCAGCCACGCAGTATATAACACAGGTGACGTAGTGTATAACACAGGCCACACAGTATATAACACTGGCCACGTAATATATAGCACAGCCCACGCAGTACATAACACAGCCCACATAGTATATAACACTGCCTATGTAGTGTATAGCAGCCACGCGGTATCTTAGACAGCCCTTGTAGTATAAAGCAGTGTGGGGACCATATCCCTGTTAAAAAAATAGTTAAAATAAAAAACAGCTATATACTCACCCCATGGGATCCAGCGAAGCTCCGGCGATACGCGTGTGGCTGCCGCCATCTTCCATTCCCAGGATGCATTGCGAAATTACCCAGATGACTTAGGGGTCTCGCGAGACCGCTAAGTCTTCTGGGTAATTTCGCAATGCATCGCCGGGAACGGAAGATGGCGGCAGGCGCGTGCGGCTCGGCGGACTACGGAGGGTGAGAATAGCAGGCTTTTTGTTTTTTTTAAATTATTTTTAACATTACATTTTTTTTTACTATTGATGCCGCATAGGCAGCATCAATAGTTAAAAGTTGGGGACACACAGGGTTAATAGCAGTGGTTACGGAGTGTGTTACCCGCGGCATAACGCGGTCCATTACCACCGGCATTAACCCTATGTGAGCGGTGACTAGAGGGTAAGTATGCGGGCGCCGGGCACTGACTGCGGGGAGTAAGGAGCTGCCATTTTCTTCCAGACTGTGCCTGTCGCTGATTGGTCGTGGCTGTTTTGCTGCGACCAATCAGCAACTTGGATTTCCATGACAGAGAGAGGCTGCGATCAATGAATATCCGTGACAGACAGACAGACAGAAAGACAGATGGAAGTGACCCTTAGACAATTATATAGTAGATTAATTTAATTATTCTTCTACTGAATTCTGTACTGAACAAATTGTCTTTTGCTGACGTTACAAAAGCTATTTATGTATATATAGCTCAGAGTATAAGTTAACACCATATAGAGAGGACATGTGATCTGTAGGACACATATATAACTGAGACTCACAGAAGGGTGGGGGCTGTCACCTCCTGCCTTCACCATCATTCTCCATGGACGTCAGAAAAGTCACACAAGGAAGGAACAGCTGGTAGCCATGATTCTACTCCATGAAAGAAAGATGACTTCTACTACATGTCAGAAACGATGAGTAGCAAGCACTGATATTTACAAATGGACAATCTGTTCGTAACCATTTCATCTATTTTTATGTTTTGCTGCAATGTGGTTTTTCTGTGGACAATTCAATAAACCACTACATTTTTTATGAAAATATCATGAAATTTTTCTTTAAGAGTAAGCACCAAGTAAATAGTCTTGATTAAATAAATGTGCAAAATAAGCATATTTAACATTGGCCAAGCCAGCCAGTTTTGATTTTATTGTGCTATTTTTACGTGGATTTCCTTCATCTCATAAGTATAGAATGGGCTATACAATAATTGCGTATCTTTGCGCAAAAAAGATAAGTGTAATGCGTAACAAAGTATGCAGCGCCTAAATATAAAAAAGCATGAATATTAAGGTAATTCACAAGCAGAAAGTGCAAAGTGCAGATGCTCAAAACCGAGTATGGATGAAGCAGCATAAACTGAGAAGTATGGAGCCCAATGCAGAGTTTCATACACAAAGCAATAATATTACCTCCTCCTAAGTGCCCTCCGGACCTCCAGGTACAGAGCATCCCGACGCGCATTTCGGACCGAACACTAGTATACACATTTGCCGTGCAGCCCATTCTATATCTATGAGCCGTTCCTATACAGTTTTTACACTTTGTTATACACTGTTGCTATTATCATCACTGGTTAGTTAGTTGCCTATTTTGAGTGTTTTCTGTTTACACACAACACGTTTTTTATGATATATATTCTTAATTTTTATTTTTTTTTGTCTCCTATACTTATAAGTATTTTTTTACACATTTTTTGCAGCATAACTGAGTACTTTTATAATTATTTTCTACGTACTTTGTGGATTCCATTTTCTAGTCATTATATGACAATTGTCTCTTATATATTTATATATTTTTATCTTGTATTAGCTATTTCTCACACGTACCTTGCCTCCTTTTTGCTTCCGGTTTTATTATTGCTATTTTGCTGTATATTTTGGTTTTGTATATTTTTCCCTCCAGTTACAGGCACATTTCTGCTGTTGCCATTCTTTGCCCAGTATATATACATACAGTTAGGTCCATATATATTTGGACAGAGACAACATTTTTCTAATTTTGGTCATAGACATTACCACAATGAATTTTAAGCAAAACAATTCAGATGTAGTTGAAGTTCAGACTTTCAGCTTTCATTTGAAGGTATCCACATTAAAATTGGATGAAGGGTTAAGGAGTTTCAGCTCCCTAACTTGTGCCACCCTGTTTTTAAAGGGACCAAAAGTAATTGGACAGATTCAATAATTTTAAATCAAATGTTCATTTTTAGTACTTGGTTGAAAAACCTTTGTTGGCAATGACTGCCTGAAGTCTTGAACTCATGGACATCACCAGACGCTGTGTTTACTCCTTTTTGATGCTCTGCCAGGCCTTCACTGCGGTGGTTTTCAGTTGGATTGTTTGTGGACCTTTCTGTCTGAAGTTTAGTCTTTAACAAGTGAAATGCATGCTCAATTGGGTTGAGATCAGGTGACTGACTTGGCCATTCAAGAATATTCCACTTCTTTGCTTTAATAAACTCCTGGGTTGCTTTGGCTTTATGTTTTGGGTCATTGTCCATCTGTAGTATGAAACGACAACCAATTAGTTTGGCTGCATTTGGCTGGATCTGGGCACACAGTATGGCTCTAAATACCTCAGAATTCATTCGGCTGCTTCTGTCCTGTGTCACATCATCAATAAACACTAGTGCCCCAGTGCCACTGGAAGCCATGCATGCCCAAGCCATCACACTGCCTCTGCAGTTTTACAGATGATGTGGTATGCTTTGGATCATGAGCTGTACCACGCCTTCGCCATACTTTTCTCTTTTCATCATTCTGGTAGAAGTTGGTCTTGGTTTCATCTGTCCAAAGAATGTTCTTCCAGAACTGTGCTGGCTTTTTTAGATGTTTTTAGCAAAGTCCAGTTTAGCCTTTTTATTCTTGATGCTTATTAGGGGCTTGCACCGTGCAGTGAACCCTCTGTATTTACTTTCATGCAGTCTTCTCTTTATGGTAGATTTGGATATTGATAAACCGACCTCCTGGAGAGTGTTGTTCACTTGGTTGGCTGTTGTGAAGGGGTTTCTCTTCACCATGGAGATTATTCTGTGATCATCCACCACTGTTGTCTTCCGTGGGCGCCCAGGTCTTTTTGCGTTGATGAGTTCACCAGTGCTTTCTTTCTCAGGATGTACCAAACTGTAGATTTTGCCACTCCTAATATTGTAGCAATTTCTCGGATGGGTTTTTTCTGTTTTTGCAGGTTAAGGATGGCTTGTTTTACCTGCATGGAGAGCTCTTTTGACCAGATGTTTACTTCACAGCAAAACGTTCCAAATTCAAGCACCATACCTCAAATCAACTCCAGGCCATTTATCTGCTTAATTGAGAATGACATAATGAAGGGATTGCCCACACCTTTCCATGAAATAGCCTTGGAGTCAATTGTCCAATTACTTTTGGTCCCTTTAAAAACAGGGTAGCACATGTTAAGGAGCTGAAACTCCTAAACCCTTCTTCCAATTTAAATGCGGATACCCTCAAATGAAAGCTGAAAGTCTGAACTTCAACTGCATCTGAATTGTTTTGTTTAAAATTCATTGTGGTAATGTCTATAACCAAAATTACAAAAATGTTGTCTCTGTCCAAATATATATGGACCTAACTGTATATCTACAATAAAGGCATTTTATTATACTACACTTGTTTGTTATTATATTGTTTTGGTTTTTAATTTGGTCTCTATCATTAATTACTTTATTTTATTTTAATTATTTTTTCTATATACGAGTTTACTTCCATACGTAGGCACTTTCTTTTGTTCCAAATTACCGAATTGTCTGCCATTCATTTTCTAAGTAGTGGTCTTTTATACATATTGTATATATATATATTTTTCACTGGGACATTAATACACAATTTTGAGGTGATACTTACTATTTATTACTTCATATTTTTTATTTATTTATTTTTGTCCTTTTGATTTCATATTTTTTGTCTGCTGCTTTCATTCTCCAAAAAACAAAAAGAGCAAATTAAAAATATTTTATATTTGGTTGATGTATTTTACAAGTTTGTTACAGAGAAATCCAAAAAAAGACTGTGTAGAAAGAACTTCTAAGGAAATTAATGATATTCACAAGATTTACTGTAATGTGGAAAGTGAACAAGATGTGACACACGTGTCTGTAATGGCCACTCAAGGTGACCTTGTGTCTCATGATGAAAAACAAGATGGAGGAAACGTAGGAGGCATGACAACTGACAAAGATGATGTAAGAGGGACAGATGTACAAGGGCCACTAAAAATAGAAGACGACTCAGAAGTCCAACTCCAAACTAAATCTAGGAAAATCTTGATAAAATTATGCAAAATCATTCCTGCATATGATGACAAAATCCATGTATGCAGAAATTCAGAGATATTTGAGAGTTTTGCTGATACGTCTGATTTGAATAATGAGAAAAATCAGTTGTTTAAAATGTGGCTTCCAGTAACTTTTCCAGAAGGTTCTCATTAAAAATGCAGAATGATGAGTTTCATGAAGAAATGACTGATATAGAAAGATTAAAAATTTTGATATTCTGTGGATGAAAAGAAAATTATCCAGATATTGATATTCTTCTAAAATTGAAGATTGGCTGGAAAGAATGTACTTTTACATTCATGTCCATATATGAAAGGTTGTACAAAACTGTCATTACAAATTTAAATAAACAATCAATGATAAATTGTTTTGCAAACAAATTTGGATTCCTAAATTCTGCATCTCATGTTATTGCATCACAAAAAGATTATTTATTTGAATGTGCGCTATCCCTTGATTTTTCTAGAAAACATGATAATCTTGACAGAATTAAATCTTATCAAAAGCCAAAATCAAAATCTCTAAAACTGACCCAAAATCACATCTATGAAGTACGAATAAAATTACATATTTGTTATAAGCCCTATGAAATGATTCAGGAGTCCTCCACTGAAGCTGCTCTGAAAGAGTTAAAAGCTGATGGGCCAAATCTGTTTGTAAAGATGGCGGAAATTGACAGACAAAAACAGGTGAGCATAGGGGGTGAGCTGAACACTACATTATCACAGCTCTTCAAAGAATCCATAGGTGTAAAAATGACAATTTTAAATAGAGCTTCTCAACAAATTATCGACAGAGAGTTGACATTTGGTTTAGAAATTACTAAAAATGTAATTATATTATATGATGTGTAAATGAGTTATACAATGTATTATTTTATTATTTATTAATATGTAATAATTTTAAACAGTATAATTCTGCAGTTATATATTCATATAGTATACAGTAAATATCGTAGCATATTTGTATAGGTAGAGATTGTATAACTGTGTTTTTATATGTATAATGAAATAATAAAAATTTACTCCAGTAATAATACTTAGAATTACATTAAATACATATATTAAATATATACACATGTATAATATATTTAAATTATTTTGTTTTTTAAATAAGTATGAAATTAACCTTTATCTTTTATTTTTCCTTAGAATTTTCATTTCAAAACAGGAATTGATCAAAAAAACCTCTTACATGGATTTATGTCTTTATTTACACAGGAAGTTATAATAACTGCATGATTTTATATATTTAACACTTAAAAGAAATAAGACATAACAATCTAAAATTTGTGTACTGCTATGTTTTTTCTGTAACAATCTAAAACTTGTTTTTCTTTGCATGGTAATAATATAATATATTTTTTTCTCCACTGCATGGCATGACGTGTCACACCCCTGTTTCAATTTAGAGCTGTAAGAAGAATTGAGAAGCCAAGCCCCTCAGCCTTTACAAGTCAAATGGATTCAGTTGCAGGCCCTGTACCAAATATAGCTGTAGAACAAATGCTCAAGATCTGATGGATGAATTCTTCTATCTATAGAATGTTTCAGATAGTGTTAGGTAATGTGTATTTGGGGAATATTCAAAGAAATATTAAAATATTAAATTTAATAGTTTACAATGCGCATTGATAATTAGGATACAATATTTTGGGTTATTATACATGCATTCTTATTCTTTGTATGTGAAATATGTAGTTTCAACTTCTTTGTGTGTCACAGTCTGAGTGACAGATGAGCGTATGAGCAGCTGCTCTGAGTGACAGATGAGCGTATGAGCAGCTGCTAAGAGTGAAGTTAACGTAAGAGTGACTATAATGTGGAATATGTATGTACAGTATGAGAGATGCCTCATGGTATTCTATGAAATATTATTTACTCAACATTAGTGTTGAGCATTCCGATACCGCAAGTATCGGGTATCGGCCGATATTTGCGGTATCGGAATTCCGATACTGAATTCCGATACTTCCCGCGTATCGGATACCGGAATCGGAAGTTCCCAGAATTCAAATTGAACGCAGCAGCCAATGAGGAATGAATGAAAGTGTGGGCACATCCTGTTTAGCATGGTGGGCATGTAAGTACTGGCAAGGCTTGGATTGGCTGCTGAAATGATGTCACTCTGCACTATAAAAAAGCGCTGCCGCCATTTTGCGCTCACTCTGCTGTGATTTCAGTTAGGGACAGGACGCTGTGTTCTAACTGAGGGCCAGTTGAGCTAGCTAATTGCTTTATTTTCCTTTCCAAAGGCTAATTTAGCAAAACGCTGTGTGTTCTTCACTGTTCACCTTGCTCTTGCCTTGCAGCGCTGTTTTAACAGCGTTCTGCAAGGTCTCTGTGTGTGTGTGTGTGCAGCTCACTCTGTAGTCTGTGTGCAGCCATATACCCGGTTGTATTCAGCTCAGGGGGGGTTCACACTGCCTCACACAGTTGTTCTTTTTTGCTCTTAGTGCAGCCTGCTGCACATTTTTTCTCAAATTTCCTATTAGTGTTTTTCCACCAGTCTCCAGCTCTATTGTGGAAAAACACTACATAGGATAACCTAGAGGGGGGTTTTTGGGCCTTGCAGCGCCGTTTACGGCTGTCTGCACGGTCTCCGTGTGAGCCCAGCTCGCCCTGTAGTCTGTGTGCAGCCATAGCCGGTTGGATTCAGCTCAGGGTTCGTTACTGGCTCATACCTTGAGAAAAATTTTCCTTTTTTTCAAATAGTGCAGCCTGTTTAAAATTTGAAAAAAAAAATTCCTATTAGTGTCTTTCCACTCGTATCCAGCTAAATAGTGGAAAAACACTATATAGGATAACCTAGAGGAGGGTTTTTTGGCCTTGCAGCGCCGTTTACGGCTGTCTGCACGGTCTCCGTGTGAGCCCAGCTCGCCCTGTAGTCTGTGTGCAGCCATAGCCGGTTGGATTCAGCTCAGGGTTCGTTACTGGCTCATACCTTGAGAAAAATTTTCCTTTTTTTCAAATAGTGCAGCCTGTTTAAAATTTAAAAAAAAAAATTCCTATTAGTGTCTTTCCACTCGTATCCAGCTAAATAGTGGAAAAACACTATATAGGATAACCTAGAGGAGGGTTTTTTGGCCTTGCAGCGCCGTTTACGGCTGTCTGCACGGTCTCCGTGTGAGCCCAGCTCGCCCTGTAGTCTGTGTGCAGCCATAGCCGGTTGGATTCAGCTCAGGGTTCGTTACTGGCTCATACCTTGAGAAAAATTTTCCTTTTTTTCAAATAGTGCAGCCTGTTTAAAATTTTTAAAAAAAAATTCCTATTAGTGTCTTTCCACTCGTATCCAGCTAAATAGTGGAAAAACACTATATAGGATAACCTAGAGGAGGGTTTTTTGGCCTTGCAGCGCCGTTTACGGCTGTCTGCACGGTCTCCGTGTGAGCCCAGCTCGCCCTGTAGTCTGTGTGCAGCCATAGCCGGTTGGATTCAGCTCAGGGTGCGTTACTGCCTCATACCTTGAAAAACAATTTCCTTTTTTTCAAATAGTGCAGCCAGTTTAAAATTTGAAAAAAAAAATTCCTATTAGTGTCTTTCCACTTGTATCCAGCTAAATAGTGGAAAAACACTATATAGGATAACCTAGAGGAGGGTTTCTTGGCCTTGCAGCGCCGTTTACGGCTGTCTGCACGGTCTCCGTGTGATTTAAACTAGCTCTGTAGCCCGATCTGCACCAAAAAAAAGGTTAAGTTCACCAAACACAACTTACACTTGTGTAGGCCACATTTGAAAAATAATAAAGTTTAGTCCACAATTTACAACATTAGTGTTTCTTACACCTGTTAGGAGGAGCATTACAGGAATAAGCACACTAAGGCCTTAGTACTTTTCTGCTTATCTTTATCTGTCAACCAAGATGAAGAGGGCAGGGAGTAAGGCACGTGGGCGTGGGCGCGGAGCAGGGAGAGGAGCAGGGAGAGGACGTGGTGATTCTGTGCCTGCTGCGGGCGCCGGTGACTCGTCGTCACTCAGTTTCAGCAGGGAACAGTCCTTCATGCGCAGCTTTGTCGGAGAGCGCCGTGCACCGCTGCTGCGTGAAGACCAAATTGAAGCCGTTGTCGGGTGGATGGCAGCTAACGCCTCGGCATCGACTTCAGTTAGTGCCACATCCTCTCAGGCACAGAGCACTGGAGAGCAGCCATCTGTCTCTTCACCACCTGCCAAATTGGCCAGGCAGTCAGAGAGCCCAGGACAGGAGCCGTCTCTACTTCTGTTCTCTGAATCTCTTGGCTTGGAAACAGGGGGCCAGCCAAGCAGCATTGGAGAAATGGAAGAAGAGGCAGTGTGCAGTGATGCCCAACACCTTTTTCTCTCTGACTCTGAAGAGGCAGGTGGGCCAGTGCCTCCGGTGACCACAGCGCAGTACGCATCTGATGATGAAACTCAGGTGCCGCTTTCTCGTGCGTACTGTGCTGCTGAGACTACCCAGGAGGAGCAGTTGGTGGCAGAGGGTAGTGGAGATGATGAGGTCCTTGACCCATCGTGGCGTGAGGAACAGGAAGGTGGTGGGAGCAGCTCAGAGGAAGAGCTTCCTCTTACGGGCCAAAGAGGGAGAGGGAGGGGGAAGACTGCGGAGCCTGTAGCCTCCACTTTGGCACCCGTTAGGAGCCTGTCTCTTTCCAAAGCCAAAAAGGGCGCTCCCAAGACTTGCAGTGCCTGGTCCTTTTTTGACACAGTTGCAGATGACATTTGTTTTGTCAAATGCAAGCTGTGTCATCATAAAGTAAAAAGAGGGAAAAATGTCAGCAACCTCAATACCACAAATATGTGGAAACATGTGCGGACCAGGCACGCGGTGGAGTTACAGAAACACACTGAAGATGTAGGCCAACCAACAGCGGCAGCTACCACCTCTTCAGCTCGTGTTGCCTCTTCCTCCAGCTCACGCACAGCTGGTTTGGCTTCCTCCCAGAGACCTTGTGTAATTCCACCCACAGCACCACCTTCCCAGTCATCCTCACACTCCCAGTTTACTCTACAGCCATCGGTAGTACAGGCATGGGAGAAAAGGCGGGCATTCTCGGCCAACCACCCCCGAGCACAGGCTCTGAATGCAGGCATTGCCAAACTGTTGTCCCTGGAAATGCTCTCGTTCAGGCTGGTGGAGACTGACAGCTTCCGTGACTTGATGGCATTGGCAGTCCCACAGTACAAGGTGCCCAGCCGCTTTTACTTCAGCAGGCAGGCTGTCCCTGCCCTGCACAGGCATGTTGAGGCAAACATAAAACATGCGCTACTGAACGCCGTCAGTAGCAAGGTCCACCTCACCACCGATGCGTGGACCAGTCAGCATGGACAGGGGCGATATGTTTCCCTCACTGCCCATTGGGTTAATGTTGTTGAGCCAGGTACAGATCGTGCGAGTGGCGCAGGACGTGTCCTGCCCACTCCAAGGATTGCAGGAATCCAGTCTGTACGCATCGACTCCTCCTCTTACACCAGTTCCTCTGATTCCTCTCTGCAGGATCCGTCACAGTCCACCCCCACATGGACCCGTGAACGTTTACCTATGACCGACATGAGCACAGCCGTGGCCAAACGTCAGCAGGCCGTCTTGAAACTAGTTTCATTGGGGCATCGAAGCCACACAGCGCAGGAGCTCTGGAATGCCATCAAGCAGGAGAGCGATGTGTGGTTACTGCCAGCGAATCTCCAGCCAGGCATGGTAGTGTGTGACAATGGCCGAAATCTGGTGGCAGCTTTGGCCCTTGGCAACCTCACTCACATCCCATGTCTGGCACATGTGCTCAATTTGGTTGTGCAGAGTTTTCTGAGGGACTATCCGGATCTTGATGCCCTGCTGCACAAGGTCCGCCTAGAGTGTGCTCACTTGCGGCGTTCCAGCTTGGCCAGATCCCGCATTGCTGCTCTGCAGCGCCGATTCCGCCTTCCGGAACACCGCATCATATGTGACCTACCTACCCGGTGGAATTCCACGTTACATATGTTGGAGCGGTTGTGTGAGCAGCAGCAAGCAGTTATGGAGTACCAGCTGCATCAGGCGCAAAGAAGTCGCAGTCAGCGCCGATCAGACTTCACAACCACAGAGTGGGCCACTATGAAGGACGTCTGCCAGGTTTTGCGTCCTTTTGATTATTCCACGCGGATGGCAAGTGCAGATGATGCACTAGTCAGCATGACTGTCCCCCTTATCTGCCTGCTTCAGCAAACTTTGCAAGGGTTAAGGGATGATGTGGTGGAAGAGGTGGAGGATGAGGAGTCACCTTTTCCATCAGCTTCTGGAGAGTCAGCGCCACGTGGTTCCTCACAAAGGGGTACGCAGGGGCCAATTTGTGAGGAGGATGAGGAGGAGTCAATGGAGGAGGAAGAGCTCCGTCCAGAGGAGGGAGCGACACAATTGTCCAGTGGTCAGTGTGTACAGCGAGGGTGGGGTGATGACGAGCGGGCAGAGATCATGTCTCAAGCAGGGGACAGCGTTTCTGGGCCGGTTGGCACTCTGCAGCACATGGTGGATTTCATGCTGCAGTGCCTGAGAAACGACCGCCGCATCGACCACATTCTCAACATGCCTGATTATTGGGTGTTCACCCTCCTCGATCCTCGCTACCGGGACAACGTCCAAAACCTCATCCCTGCGTTGACCCGGGAGCGTAAATTGCGGGAGTACCACGACACACTGGTGAATTCCATCATCTTCTCCTGTCCAACTGAGAGGAGTGCTGCTAGTGCTTTACAAAGCAGCTCAGTGCGTCGAGGCAGTGGGGGAGGCTCTGCCCAAAGAGGGAGCAGAAGCAGTGCCTCTGCCCAAGGCAAGCCCAGTATGGCACAACTCTGGCACACTTTTGTGTGCCCGCCCCAAATGTCTACACCATCACCGGCGGCTCCAGTCAGCAGGAGGCAACGGTTCCGTCAGATGGTGACAGACTACATGGCTTGCCCTCTTACTGTACTCCCAGACGGCTCTTCCCCGTTCAAGTTTTGGGTCTCTAAGCTGGATACATGGCCAGAGCTAAGCCAGTATGCATTGGAGGTGCTGGCTTGCCCTGCGGCTAGTGTCTTATCGGAACGTGTCTTTAGTGCCGCAGGTGGTGTACTAACAGACCGTCGCATGCGACTATCCTCCGATAACGTTGACCGGCTTACTTTCCTGAAAATGAACCAGGCCTGGATCTCGCAGGAATTTGCCACTCCTCTGCCTGATTAAGTAATTGGGTGTCATCCAGGTCTCCTGCTGTGTTCATCTTTCTACCACCTGAACTGCTATTCCTGGGCTCCAACACCGCCAGTTGCGGCTCAGAAGTGCAGGCTGCACAGTAAAAACATACGACCCAGTGTTATTGGGTTTCAGTAACGTCAGCTGATCCCCAGCTGTGTAGCCGGCAATGTGTCCTGCGACCGCCACGCTGGCACAACAACCTAAATGTAAGGGAACCTGTCCCCCCCCCCCCCCCCCGTCGTTTGTTACTGAAAGAGCCATCTTGTGCAGCAGTAATGCTGCACAAGGAAAAGGTAGCTCTTTTTTTTTAGCTCTTTGCACACGCAGAACTTAACACTTATAAAATGTGTTCACTGATACCGTTATACCGTCCCGGAGCTGGGACTTTCCTTCGTAATGTGACGCAGCACAGCCGTCATTCCTACCCCCTTGGTGCCATGCGCTGCCTCCTCAGCGTTGTTTTAAGCTGTCACGGAGCCTGCGCTGTTCTGTTATCCCTTGGGCATGCCCTATTTGCGCTGCCTGTCTTCTGACATAATTTGGTGTCAGGCTGGCTGCGCCTGTGCGGCCGCGGTGCCCGAGATCCCGCCTCGCAGTGTCTTCTGATTGAGTCACACTGCGGGCCTGGGATCCATGGGCATGCGCAGTGCATATCTTCCCCTCGGGCTCTCGCTCATTTCCCTCCGCCTTCTTTAGACTGTGCGCCGTCAGCTGATCCCTAGCATGCCACGGCCGTGACACCGCACAGTCTGAAGAAGAGGGAAGGAGGGGAGTGAGAGTCGAGGTTATGCACTGTGCATGCCCATGGTTCCAAGGCCCGCAGTGGGATTACGTTAGATGAGACTGCGAGGTGGGATCTGGAGCAGCGTGGACGCACAGGCACTGACAGCCTGACACCAAATTATGTCAGAAGACAGGCAGCGCTAATTGGGCATGGCCAAGGGCTAACAGAACAGCGCAGGCTCCGTGGCAGCTTAAAACAACGCTGAGGAGGCAGCGCACGGCATCAAGGGGATAGGAATGACAGCTGTGCTGTGTCCCATTACGAAGGAAATTCGCACCTCCGGAACGGTTTAACGGTATAAAGGGACACATTTTTAGTGTTTACTTCGGTGTTTGCAAGGAGCATAATTAAAAGAGCAACCTTTTCCTTTTGCATCCTTAGTGCTGCACAACATGGCTCTTTCAGCTACAAACGTCTTGGGGGGGGGGGGTTAAAGGTTTCCTTTCAACTTGCTCCAATCAGGCTTCGGCCTACACTCTGTTCCTCTGCTCCTCCTGCTGTCCCTGGGCTCTAACACCGCCAGTTGGTGCCTGGAAGTGCTGTGTGCACAGTCAACAGTCGCTCCTCTGTTATTGGGGTTCAGTAACGTCAGCTGATCCCCAGCTGTGTGTGCGGCAATACCTCCAATCTGCTCCTCCTGCTGTCCCTGGGCTCTAACACCGCCAGTTGGTGCCTGGAAGTGCTGTGTGCACAGTCAACAGTCGCTCCTCTGTTATTGGGGTTCAGTAACGTCAGCTGATCCCCAGCTGTGTATCCGCCAACGTGTCATGCGACCGCCACGCTGGCACAACTAAAATGTAAGGGGACCTGTCCCCCCCCCCCCCCTAGGCGTTTGTTACTGAAAGAGCCACCATGTGCAGCACTAATACTGCACAAGGGAAAGGTCGCTCTTGAAATTATGCTCCTTGCAAACGCTGAACTACACACTCATGTAATGTGTCCCCTCACACCGTCCAACCGTCCCGGAGGTGGGACTTTCCTTTGTAATGTGACACAGCACAGCCGTCATTGCTACCCCCTTGGCACCGTGCGCTGCCTCCTTAGCGTTGTTTGATTCCGTCATGGACCCTGCGCTGTTATGTTATCCCTTGGCCATGCACAGTTTGCGCTGCCCGTCCTCTGACATCATTTGTTGTCGTCCTGGCTGCGCCTGTGCGTCCACGCTGCCCGAAATCACACCTCGCAGTGTCGTCTAATGTGATCCCACAGTGGGCCTGGTATCCATGGCCATGCGCAGTGCATATACTAGCCTCTCACTCCCCTTCTTCACGCTTCTTCAGACTAGGCGGCGTCAGCTGATCCCTAATAGCATGCCACGGCCGTGACGCCGCACAGTCTGAAGAAGCAGGAAGGAGGTGAGTGAGAGGCGATGATATGCACTGCGCATGCCCATGGATCCCTGGCCCGCAGTGGGACTACATTAGATGACACTGCAAGGTTGGATCTCGGGCAGCTTGGACGCACAGGCACTGCCAGCCTGACACCTACATGATGTCAGAAGACGGGCACCGCTAACTGTGCATGGCCAAGGGATAACATTACAGTGCGGGCTCCGTGACAGAACCAAACAACGTTGAGGAGGTGGTGCCCGGCACCAAGGGGGTTGGAATGACGGCTGTGCTGTGTCACATTACAAAGGAAAGTCCCACTTCCGGGATGGTTTGACGGTGTGAGGGGACACATTATATGAGTGTGTACTTCAGCGTTTGCAAGGAGCATAATTTTCGGAGCCACCATTTTCCATGTGCAGTATTACTGCTGTACAAGATGGCTCTTTCAGCAACAAATGCCTGGGGGGGGGGGGTTAAAGGTTCCCTTTCAACTTGCTCCACTGCAGGCTTCGGCCTACACTCTGCTCCTCTTTGATTCCCTGGGTTTCAACACTGTCAGTTGCCACCTGGAAGTGTTGTCTACACAGAAAAAACACTAGGTGATGTGTCAGTGGGGTTCAGCACCGCCAGCTGTTCCCCTGCTGTGTAGTCGGCAACGTGTCCAGCACAAGCCACGCTGGCACAACAGAACAAAAGCTGCCACCAGTGCAGGCTTCGGCCTACACTCTGCTCCTCTCCTCCTCCTGCTGACCCTGGGCTCAAACACCGCTAGTTTTTGCCCGGAAGTGCTAGCTGCACAGAGAAAAACACCAGCCAATGTGTTAGTGGGGTTCAGCAACGCCAGCTGTTCCCCTGCTGTGTAGCCGGCAACGTGACCTGCAAACGCCATGCAGGCACAGGAACTGAAATTAAAAGGGAACCTGGCCCCACCCCCCCAGGTGTTTCTATGTATAACAGCCACCTAGTACAGCAGTACTGCTGCATTTGTACAAGGTGGCTGACTTTTTCTCCTTGCCCACGTGGAACTCAACACGTACAAAATGTGTCTCATTGAGACCATTCCACTGTCCCTGAGGTGTGACTTTCCTTTGTAATGATACGCAGCACCCCCCTTGGTAGCGTTTCCCGTCTTTTGTCATCATGGTTAGCTGGCTGCGCCTGTGCATCCGCCCTGCTAGAAACAACGCCCCTCGTTGTCATATTTATTTTGTCAGCGAGGGTGTGGTTTATGGGCACGAGCAGTGCATATGTTCGCCTGTCTTAACTCATCTCCTTCCGCCTTCTTCAGACTGTGCGGCCTCCTGGCCGTGGTAGGCGATAAGGGATCAGCTGAGGCCGCCCAGTCTGGAGCAGGTGTAAGGACATGTGTAAGCGGCAAACCTATTTACTGCACAAGGCCACGAATCCCAGCCACGCAGTGTGATTTTTTGAAAACACACTGTGGGTCTGGGATTCATGTCCATCGCTAACCGCAACGGCCGACATGAAATGAGGTCAGAAGACAGGAAGCGCTCACAGCGCATGGCCAAGGGATCACAATAGCGCAGACTCCTGTACAGCAAATAACAACGCTCAGGAATCTGCGCCCAGTACCTAGGTGCAAATTTTGACACCTGTGCTGCGTCTCGTTAAAAAGACAAGTCACGCCTCCACAACTGTTTGACAGTATAATGGGCTAAATAGTGTACGTGTTTTAGTCAGCGTGTGCAAGGAGCAAAACAAATAGAGCAACCTTTCACTTGTGCAGCATTAATGCTGCACAAGGTGTGGCTCTTGTACCTTGCAACACCTGAGGGGGGGGTTAAAGGTAACCTTTGAAATTGGTTCAACTAGGCTTCGGCCTACACTCTGCTCCTCTACTCCTCCTGCTGACCCTGGGCTCAAACACCGCTAGTTTTTGCCCGGAAATGCTAGCTGCACAGAGAAAAACACCAGCCAATGTGTTAGTGGGGTTCAGCACCGCCAGCTGTTCCCCTGCTGTGTAGTCGGCAACGTGTCCAGCACAAGCCACGCTGGCACAACAGAACAAAAGCTGCCACCAGTGCAGGCTTCGGCCTACACTTTGCTCCTCTCCTCCTCCTGCTGACCCTGGGCTCAAACAACGCCAGTTTCTGCCCGGACATGCTAGCTGCACAGAGAAAAACACCAGCCAATGTGTTAGTGGGGTTCAGCACCGCCTGCTGTTCCCCCGCTGTGTAGCCGGCATCGTGTCCAGCACAAGCCACGCTGGCACAACCGACCAAAAGCTGCCACCAGTGCAGGCTTCGGCCTACACTTTGCTCCTCTCCTCCTCCTCCTGCTGACCCTGGGCTCTAACACCGCTAGTTTTTGCCCGGACATGCAATCTGCACAGAGAAAAACACCAGTCAATGTGTCAGTGGGGTTCAGCAACGCCAGCTGTTCCCCTGCTGTGTAGCTTGCAACGTGACCTGCAAACGCCACGCAGGCACATGAACTGAAATTGAAGGGAGCCTGCCCCCCACCCACAGGTGTTTCTATGTATATCAGCCACCTTGTACAGCAGTACTGCTGCATTTGTACAAGGTGGCTGACTTTTTCTCCTTGACCACGTGGAACTCAACACGTACAAAATGTGTCTCATTACAGACCATTACAATGTCCCTGAGGTGTGACTTTCCTTTTTAATGACACGCAGCACCCCCATTGTTAGCGCTGCCCGTCTCCTGACATCATTGGTTGGCTGGCTGTGCCTGTGCGTCCCCCCTGCCCGACACAACGCCCCCCGTTGTCTCATATATTTTGACTGCGAGGGTGTGATTGATGGGCACGAGCAGTGCATATGTTCCCCTGTTTTCACTCCCCTCCTTCCGCCTTCTTCTGACTGTGCGGCCTCATGGCCGCGGCATGCGATAAGGGATCAGCTGAGGCCGCCCAGTCTGAAGCAGGTGTAAGGACATGTGTGAGCGGCGAACATATTTACTGCACAAGGCCACGAATCCCAGCACCGCAGTGTGACTTTAGGAAAAGCCACTGTGGGTCTGGGATTTATGGCCATCGTTAACCGCACCGGCCAACATGAAATGAGGTCATGAGACGGCCTGCACTAACAGGGTATTGCCAAGGGATAACACAAGAGCGCAGTTTCCTGTACTGCAAATAACAACGGTAAGGAATCTGCGCACAGCACCTAGGTGTAAATTTGTACACCTGTGCTGCGTCTCCTTAAAAAGACTAGTAGTCACGCCTCCACTACTGTTTGACAGTATAATGGGCTAAATAGTGTACGTGTTTAATTCAGCGTGTGCAAGGAGCAAAATTAAATAGAGCAACCTTTGACTTGTGCATCATTAATGCTGTTCAAGGTGTGGCTCTTGTACCTTGCAACACCTGAGGGGGGGGGTTAAAGGTAACCTTTGAAATTGGTTCAACTAGGCTTCGGCCTACACTCTGCTCCTCTACTCCTCCTG
The DNA here is from genome assembly GCF_032444005.1 of Ranitomeya imitator. NCBI lineage: Eukaryota > Metazoa > Chordata > Amphibia > Anura > Dendrobatidae > Ranitomeya > Ranitomeya imitator. Next base: position 119,089,820 of record NC_091288.1, on the reverse strand, counting down.
CTGACCCTGGGCTCAAACACCGCTAGTTTTTGCCCGGAAATGCTAGCTGCACAGAGAAAAACACCAGCCAATGTGTTAGTGGGGTTCAGCACCGCCAGCTGTTCCCCCGCTGTGTAGCCGGCATCGTGTCCAGCACAAGCCACGCTGGCACAACCGACCAAAAGCTGCCACCAGTGCAGGCTTCGGCCTACACTTTGCTCCTCTCCTCCTCCTCCTGCTGACCCTGGGCTCTAACACCGCTAGTTTTTGCCCGGACATGCAATCTGCACAGAGAAAAACACCAGTCAATGTGTCAGTGGGGTTCAGCAACGCCAGCTGTTCCCCTGCTGTGTAGCTTGCAACGTGACCTGCAAACGCCACGCAGGCACATGAACTGAAATTGAAGGGAGCCTGCCCCCCACCCACAGGTGTTTCTATGTATAACAGCCACCTTGTACAGCAGTACTGCTGCATTTGTACAAGGTGGCTGACTTTTTCTCCTTGCCCACGTGGAACTCAACACGTAGAAAATGTTTCTCATTAGAGACCATTACAATGTCCCTGAGGTGTGACTTTCCTTTGTAATGACACGCAGCACCACCCTTGTTAGCGCTGCCCGTCTTTTGACATCATTGGTTAGCTGGCTGCGCCTGTGCATCTCCCCTGCTCGAAACAACGCCCCTCGGTGTCTTATTTTTTTGGACAGCGAGGGTGTGATTGATGGGCATGTGCAGTGCATATGTTTGCCTGTGTTCACTCATCTCCTTCCGCCTTCTTCAGACTGTGCGGCCTCCTGGCCGTGGTAGGCGATAAGGGATCAGCTGAGGCCGCCCAGTCTGGAGCAGGTGTAAGGACATGTGTAAGCGGCAAACCTATTTACTGCACAAGGCCACGAATCCCAGCCACGCAGTGTGATTTTTTGAAAACACACTGTGGGTCTGGGATTCATGTCCATCGCTAACCGCAACGGCCGACATGAAATGAGGTCAGAAGACAGGAAGCGCTCACAGCGCATGGCCAAGGGATCACAATAGCGCAGACTCCTGTACAGCAAATAACAACGCTCAGGAATCTGCGCCCAGTACCTAGGTGCAAATTTTGACACCTGTGCTGCGTCTCGTTAAAAAGACAAGTCACGCCTCCACAACTGTTTGACAGTATAATGGGCTAAATAGTGTACGTGTTTTAGTCAGCGTGTGCAAGGAGCAAAACAAATAGAGCAACCTTTCACTTGTGCAGCATTAATGCTGCACAAGGTGTGGCTCTTGTACCTTGCAACACCTGAGGGGGGGGTTAAAGGTAACCTTTGAAATTGGTTCAACTAGGCTTCGGCCTACACTCTGCTCCTCTACTCCTCCTGCTGACCCTGGGCTCAAACACCGCTAGTTTTTGCCAGGAAATGCTAGCTGCACAGAGAAAAACACCAGCCAATGTGTTAGTGGGGTTCAGCACCGCCTGCTGTTCCCCCGCTGTGTAGCCGGCATCGTGTCCAGCACAAGCCACGCTGGCACAACCGACCAAAAGCTGCCACCAGTGCAGGCTTCGGCCTACACTTTGCTCCTCTCCTCCTCCTGCTGACCCTGGGCTCTAACAACGCCAGTTTCTGCCCGGACATGCTAGCTGCACAGAGAAAAACACCAGCCAATGTGTTAGTGGGGTTCAGCACCGCCTGCTGTTCCCCCGCTGTGTAGCCGGCATCGTGTCCAGCACAAGCCACGCTGGCACAACCGACCAAAAGCTGCCACCAGTGCAGGCTTCGGCCTACACTTTGCTCCTCTCCTCCTCCTCCTGCTGACCCTGGGCTCTAACACCGCTAGTTTTTGCCCGGACATGCAATCTGCACAGAGAAAAACACCAGTCAATGTGTCAGTGGGGTTCAGCAACGCCAGCTGTTCCCCTGCTGTGTAGCTTGCAACGTGACCTGCAAACGCCACGCAGGCACATGAACTGAAATTGAAGGGAGCCTGCCCCCCACCCACAGGTGTTTCTATGTATATCAGCCACCTTGTACAGCAGTACTGCTGCATTTGTACAAGGTGGCTGACTTTTTCTCCTTGACCACGTGGAACTCAACACGTACAAAATGTGTCTCATTACAGACCATTACAATGTCCCTGAGGTGTGACTTTCCTTTTTAATGACACGCAGCACCCCCATTGTTAGCGCTGCCCGTCTCCTGACATCATTGGTTGGCTGGCTGTGCCTGTGCGTCCCCCCTGCCCGACACAACGCCCCCCGTTGTCTCATATATTTTGACTGCGAGGGTGTGATTGATGGGCACGAGCAGTGCATATGTTCCCCTGTTTTCACTCCCCTCCTTCCGCCTTCTTCTGACTGTGCGGCCTCATGGCCGCGGCATGCGATAAGGGATCAGCTGAGGCCGCCCAGTCTGAAGCAGGTGTAAGGACATGTGTGAGCGGCGAACATATTTACTGCACAAGGCCACGAATCCCAGCACCGCAGTGTGACTTTAGGAAAAGCCACTGTGGGTCTGGGATTTATGGCCATCGTTAACCGCACCGGCCAACATGAAATGAGGTCATGAGACGGCCTGCACTAACAGGGTATTGCCAAGGGATAACACAAGAGCGCAGTTTCCTGTACTGCAAATAACAACGGTAAGGAATCTGCGCACAGCACCTAGGTGTAAATTTGTACACCTGTGCTGCGTCTCCTTAAAAAGACTAGTAGTCACGCCTCCACTACTGTTTGACAGTATAATGGGCTAAATAGTGTACGTGTTTAATTCAGCGTGTGCAAGGAGCAAAATTAAATAGAGCAACCTTTGACTTGTGCATCATTAATGCTGTTCAAGGTGTGGCTCTTGTACCTTGCAACACCTGAGGGGGGGGGGTTAAAGGTAACCTTTGAAATTGGTTCAACTAGGCTTCGGCCTACACTCTGCTCCTCTACTCCTCCTGCTGACCCTGGGCTCAAACACCGCTAGTTTTTGCCCGGAAATGCTAGCTGCACAGAGAAAAACACCAGCCAATGTGTTAGTGGGGTTCAGCACCGCCAGCTGTTCCCCCGCTGTGTAGCCGGCATCGTGTCCAGCACAAGCCACGCTGGCACAACCGACCAAAAGCTGCCACCAGTGCAGGCTTCGGCCTACACTTTGCTCCTCTCCTCCTCCTCCTGCTGACCCTGGGCTCTAACACCGCTAGTTTTTGCCCGGACATGCAATCTGCACAGAGAAAAACACCAGTCAATGTGTCAGTGGGGTTCAGCAACGCCAGCTGTTCCCCTGCTGTGTAGCTTGCAACGTGACCTGCAAACGCCACGCAGGCACATGAACTGAAATTGAAGGGAGCCTGCCCCCCACCCACAGGTGTTTCTATGTATAACAGCCACCTTGTACAGCAGTACTGCTGCATTTGTACAAGGTGGCTGACTTTTTCTCCTTGCCCACGTGGAACTCAACACGTAGAAAATGTTTCTCATTAGAGACCATTACAATGTCCCTGAGGTGTGACTTTCCTTTGTAATGACACGCAGCACCACCCTTGGTAGCGCTTCCCGTCTTCTGACATCATTGGTTGGCTACTTGCGCCTGTTCGTCCGCCCTGCCTGAATAAAATGCTCCTCGTTGTCTTAATTATTTTGACTGCGAGGGTGTGATTGATGGGCACGAGCAGTGCATATCTTCGCCTGTCTTAACTCATCTCCTTCCGCCTTCTTCAGACTGTGCAGCCTCATGGCCGCGGCATGCGAGAAGGGATCAGCAGAGGCCGCCCAGTCTGAAGCAGGTGTAAGGACGTGTGTGAGCGGCCAAAATATTTACTGCTCAAGGCCACGAATCCCAGCACCGCAGTGTGGCTTTATGAAAAGACACTGTGGGTCTGGGATTTATGGCCATCGTTAACCGCACCGGCCAACATGAAATGATGTCATAAGATGGGCAGCGCTAACAGGGCATTGCCAAGGGATAACACAAGAGCGCAGACTCCTGTACAGCAAATAACAACGCTCAGGAAGCTGCTCCAAGCACCAAGGCGTTATTTTGGACACCTGTGCTGCGTCTCATCAAAAAACCAAGTCACGCATCCACTACAGTTTGACTGTAGAATGGGGTAAATTGTGTATGTCTTTCATTCAGCGTGTGCAAGTAGACAAATTAATAGAGCAACCTTTCACTTGTGCAGCATTAATACTGCACAAGGTGTGTCTCTTGTACTTTGTAACACCTGAGGGGGGGGTTAAAGGTTTCCTTTGAAATTGGTTCAACTAAGCTTCGGCCTACACTCTGCTCCTCTCCTCCTCCTCCTGCTTCAACACGGGCTCTAACATCGCTAGTTTTTGCCCGCAAGTGCTAGCTGCACAGAGAAAAACACACGCCATTGTTTTAGTGGGGTTCAGCAACGCCAGCTGTTCCCCCAGTGTGTAGCCGGCAAAGTGTCCTGCAAACGCAACGCAGACAGAAAGCTGCCTCCAGTGCAGGCTTCGGCCTACACTCATCTCCCCCTGCTTACCCTTTGCTCCAACACCGCTAGTTGGGGCTCTAGGAAGACAATCTTTAATAGGCAAGGCAACGCATCCGTGTTCCAGCACCGCCAGCTGGTTCTCGGCAGTGTTCTTGTCACAGGTACTCCCTCGTGCCAAGCCTGGTTTCAGCACCGTCAGCTGTTTCCGGGTTGTGTCAAGCTCACTGAGACACCTATGCTTGCCTCGTCGTGGTGCGGTCGGGTTAGCCAACTCCAGGGTGCCTCCAGTTTAGGAGCTTCCTATGTGGGCTGCGTGAACTGGTAGTCAAGGCTGGTTCTGTAGTGCCAGTAGGCCCAGCTCCCCCTGTAGGACTGTTGGGGTTCGGTAACTGCGGCTGCCTCGCGGCCTAGCTGTTCTCTCCTCTCCTGTGGGCCTTGGGGTCCACCACCTGGTTCCAGCACCGTCAGCTGGTTCCGGGCCGAGCCTTTGGCTTAGGTGCCTCCTCCTGGGTATCCGAGTTCCGCCAACGCCAGGCGGTCCTTGGTAGTGCTTTTAAGCGCGGGCACCTACAGCTTAGTAACCGGGTTCCAGCACCGTCAGCTGGTCCTCGGTCGTGCCATTGGCTCTTGCACACTGGGGCAACGCATCCGGGTTCCAGCACCGCCAGCTGGTTCTCGGCAGTGTTTTTGTCACAGGTACTCCCTCGTGCCAAGCCTGGTTTCAGCACCGTCAGCTGTTTCCGGGTTGTGTCAAGCTCACTGAGACACCTATGCTTGCCTCGTCGTGGTGCGGTCGGGTTAGCCAACTCCAGGGTGCCTCCAGTTTAGGAGCTTCCTATGTGGGCTGCGTGAACTGGTAGTCAAGGCTGGTTCTGTAGTGCCAGTAGGCCCAGCTCCCCCTGTAGGACTGTTGGGGTTCGGTAACTGCGGCTGCCTCGCGGCCTAGCTGTTCTCTCCTCTCCTGTGGGCCTTGGGGTCCACCACCTGGTTCCAGCACCGTCAGCTGGTTCCGGGCCGAGCCTTTGGCTTAGGTGCCTCCTCCTGGGTATCCGAGTTCCGCCAACGCCAGGCGGTCCTTGGTAGTGCTTTTAAGCGCGGGCACCTACAGCTTAGTAACCGGGTTCCAGCACCGTCAGCTGGTCCTCGGTCGTGCCATTGGCTCTTGCACACTGGGGCAACGCATCCGGGTTCCAGCACCGCCAGCTGGTTCTCGGCAGTGTTTTTGTCACAGGTACTCCCTCGTGCCAAGCCTGGTTTCAGCACCGTCAGCTGTTTCCGGGTTGTGTCAAGCTCACTGAGACACCTATGCTTGCCTCGTCGTGGTGCGGTCGGGTTAGCCAACTCCAGGGTGCCTCCAGTTTAGGAGCTTCCTATGTGGGCTGCGTGAACTGGTAGTCAAGGCTGGTTCTGTAGTGCCAGTAGGCCCAGCTCCCCCTGTAGGACTGTTGGGGTTCGGTAACTGCGGCTGCCTCGCGGCCTAGCTGTTCTCTCCTCTCCTGTGGGCCTTCGGGTCCACCACCTGGTTCCAGCACCGTCAGCTGGTTCCGGGCCGAGCCTTTGGCTTAGGTGCCTCCTCCTGGGTATCCGAGTTCCGCCAACGCCAGGCGGTCCTTGGTAGTGCTTTTAAGCGCGGGCACCTACAGCTTAGTAACCGGGTTCCAGCACCGTCAGCTGGTCCTCGGTCGTGCCATTGGCTCTTGCACACTGGGGCAACGCATCCGGGTTCCAGCACCGCCAGCTGGTTCTCGGCAGTGTTCTTGTCACAGGTACTCCCTCGTGCCAAGCCTGGTTTCAGCACCGTCAGCTGTTTCCGGGTTGTGTCAAGCTCACTGAGACACCTATGCTTGCCTCGTCGTGGTGCGGTCGGGTTAGCCAACTCCAGGGTGCCTCCAGTTTAGGAGCTTCCTATGTGGGCTGCGTGAACTGGTAGTCAAGGCTGGTTCTGTAGTGCCAGTAGGCCCAGCTCCCCCTGTAGGACTGTTGGGGTTCGGTAACTGCGGCTGCCTCGCGGCCTAGCTGTTCTCTCCTCTCCTGTGGGCCTTCGGGTCCACCACCTGGTTCCAGCACCGTCAGCTGGTTCCGGGCCGAGCCTTTGGCTTAGGTGCCTCCTCCTGGGTATCCGAGTTCCGCCAACGCCAGGCGGTCCTTGGTAGTGCTTTTAAGCGCGGGCACCTACAGCTTAGTAACCGGGTTCCAGCACCGTCAGCTGGTCCTCGGTCGTGCCATTGGCTCTTGCACACTGGGGCAACGCATCCGGGTTCCAGCACCGCCAGCTGGTTCTCGGCAGTGTTCTTGTCACAGGTACTCCCTCGTGCCAAGCCTGGTTTCAGCACCGTCAGCTGTTTCCGGGTTGTGTCAAGCTCACTGAGACACCTATGCTTGCCTCGTCGTGGTGCGGTCGGGTTAGCCAACTCCAGGGTGCCTCCAGTTTAGGAGCTTCCTATGTGGGCTGCGTGAACTGGTAGTCAAGGCTGGTTCTGTAGTGCCAGTAGGCCCAGCTCCCCCTGTAGGACTGTTGGGGTTCGGTAACTGCGGCTGCCTCGCGGCCTAGCTGTTCTCTCCTCTCCTGTGGGCCTTCGGGTCCACCACCTGGTTCCAGCACCGTCAGCTGGTTCTCGGCAGTGTCTTTTGCTCTTGTACCTTCTGCTCCCCATCCTGGTTCCAGTACCGTCAGCTGGTTCCGGGCAGAGCCTTTGGCTTAGGTGCCTCCTTCTGGGTATCCAAGTTCCACCAACGTCAGGTGGTCCTTGGTAGTGCTTTCAGGCACGGGTACCTCCTGCTTAGTAACCGGGTTCCAGTAACGTCAGCTGGTCCTCGGTAGTTCCATTGGCTCTTGGACCTTCGGCTACCCATCCGGGTTCCAGTACCGTCAGCTGGTTCTCGGCAGTGTCTTTTGCTCTTGTACCTTCTGCTCCCCATCCTGGTTCCAGTAACGTCAGCTGGTTCCGGGCAGAGCCTTTGGCTTAGGTGCCTCCTTCTGGGTATCCGAGTTCCGTCAACGTCAGGCGGTCCTTGGTAGTGCTTTTTAGCACGGGTACCTCCTGCTTAGTAACCGGGTTCCAGTAACGTCAGCTGGTCCTCGGTAGTTCCATAGGCTCTTGAACCTTCGGGTAGCCATCCGAGTTCCAGTTCCATCAGCTGGTTCTTGGCATTTTCTCAGCCTTCTTGTACCTTCTGCTACATTTCCAAGTTGAAGACCCTAACGTCGACGACCCGGAAGACCACCACGATGACGACGACACGGAAGACCACCCCGATGACGACGACGACGACGGCGGAGACGACGACGGCGGAGATGACGACACTGGAGACGACGACCCTGGAGACGACAACATGGAAGACCGAGAAGCAGAAGAACAAGAGGCTGCAGAACAAAGAGCAGAAGAACATTAAGCATAAGACTTAATATCAGAGCAAAAGATATTATCTAAATTATATGCAGAAGAAGACTAAGCAGTGTATGGGGGTGAGTCCGTTCCTCCTCGTGGTGCCCCTGGATAAAGCCTGATGCTGCAGGCCAAACTGAACGCGGACAAATGTAACTTTTGTGACTGGCAGAACGGAAGGTGTAATCTTCAAACTTTTATAGATAACAACTACGGGAATGCCTGTCACAAATGAGAATATGATGAAGAAGTAGAATAGGAAGAATAATAACAGTGGAATAAAAAGAATATGTAGAATAAGAAGAATAATAATAGTTGAATAAAATGAATATGAAGAATGTAATAAAAAAAAAAAAATAGGTAGAAGATGAAGAAGAAGATGAATAAGGTGAAGAAGTTGATGTCAAAGATGCTGATGATGATGAAGATGAAAGTGTGGGAAAAGAAAAAAAAAAAGAAAAAAAAGAAGGGGAAGGGCGTGGAATAGTGAAACATCAATATCTGACAAAATAAAAAAAAAATTTACATAGTCAATATCTTTGTCACTCCGAACGTCTTAAAAAAAAACAAAAAACATGCTATTCTATTTGATTGGGATAAACCTCTATGACTTTAATGTCTCCGCCACCTCCCCAAATACATCCGGCATTATTCTTAGTTGTTTTCCTTCATGTAGAATGAACCTACAAGGAAAGAAAGGGTTTATTTTAATTCCGATATTTTGGTCCCATTGACTTGCATTGGGATCGGGTATCGGTATCGGCGATATCCGATATTTTTTGAATATCGGCCGATCCAAACCGATACCGATACTTTCCGATATCGGAAGGTATCGCTCAACACTACTCAACATATACAGTACAGACCAAAAGTTTGGACACCTTCTCATTCAAAGATTTTTCTGTATTTTCATGACTAAGAAAATTGTACATTCACACTGAAGGCATCAAAACTATGAATTAACACATGTGGAATTATATACTTAACAAAAAAGTGTGAAACAACTGAAATTATGTCTTATATTCTAGGTTCTTCAAAGGAACCACCTTTTGTTTGATTACTGCTTTGCACACTCTTGGCATTCTCTTGATGAGCTTCAAGAGGTAGTCACCGGGAATGGTTTTCACTTCACAGGTGTGCCCTGTCAGGTTTAATAAGTGGGATTTCTTGCCACTTTCTTCTCTGCGGTCCATCTCGAATGGGTACAGGTCTGGTGACTGTGGAGGCCAGGTCATCTGGCATAGCACTGCATCACTCTCCTTCTTGGTCAAATAGCCCTTACACAGCCTGGAGGTGTGTTTGGGGTCATTGTCCTGTTGAAAAATAAATGATCGTCCAACTAAACGCAAACCGGATGGAATAGCATGCTGCTGCAAGATGCTGTGGTAGCCATGCTGGTTCCGTATGCCTTCAATTTTGAATAAATCCCCAACAGTGTCACCAGCAAAGCACCCCCACACCATCACACCTCCTCCTCCATGATTCACGGTGGGAACCAGGCATCGCACAAAGACTTGATTGGAACCAAAGATCTCAAATTTGGACTCATCAGTTCAAAGCACAGATTTCCACTGGTCTAATGTCCATTTCTTGTGTTCTTTAGCCCAAACAAGTCTCTTCTGCTTGTTGCTTGTCCTTAGCAGTGGTTTCCTAGCAGCTATTTTACCATGAAGGCCCGCTGCACAAAGTCTCCTCTTAACAGCTGTTGTAGAGATGTGTCTGCTGCTAGAACTCTGTGTGGCATTGACCTGGTCTCTAATCTGAGCTGCTGTTAACCTGCGATTTCTGAGGCTGGTGACTCGGATAAACTTATCCTCAGAAGCAGAGGTGACTCTTGGTCTTCCTTTCCTGGGGCGGTCCTCATGTGAGCCAGTTTCTTGATGTGAGCCATCAAGCGCTACAAAGCGCTTGATGGTTTTTGCCATTGCACTTGGGGACACTTTCAAAGTTTTCCCAATTTTTTGGACTGACTGACTGTTAAGGACTGGCGGAACGCACCAAGTACAAGATGAAGTGGAACTAGGTGCGTTCGCAGTCCGAGGTCCACTGTGCAGGTAAAAACCCCGCTGCTAGTAAAGACGGACTATATGGCGGTACTATAAGAATACACACATGGGTTAACTTCACCCTGTGTGAAGGAAGCGACCCTGTTGCGTCACAGGACCGCGGTACCGCACATAGAGCGCAAGCAAGGAGTCACTAATCTCAAACTCGAGACTGAGGATTTGAGTTCAGAAGACCCCATGCGCTCGACACCGCAACTGGGGTGTCAGAGGAACATAAATAATAATATAAAGGCACAATAGTGCGTGCGGTGCCGCACTGACGGACGCCACTAACCACCCAGGCTTGGGTCAGGAAAGCGCAGAGCAAGCGCACGGCGCCGTACTGGCGGACACAGCAACTGGTAGCTGTAATGTGTGTTACGTGCTGTTGGATAAGTCGGGCGCTAGATAGCAAACATACACCTTCCGCGAACAGTCATTCAATAGGGAGGGTTATTTAAAGAGCGACTTTCACTCACAACACACACACATAATTACAAGACAATACTAGCGCATGGCCGTGCGGTCATGCGCAGCTTATATAGTTGCAGCACAGGAAGCTGCTACTGAAGTTTTGCCCTTTCAGGACCTTCCAGGAGGACCAATGGGATGTGCTGCAATACCTGAGCATGTGACCCTCGATCTCCAACGGGAGATCCTGCCCTGGGCATGCTCAGACAGAGAAAAGCAGGACTTAGATCCAGAAACGTCCACTCGCCGCTGCCAAGCACTGGCTTCAATGGCAGAAGCAGGAAAAGCAGCAGTAACTCTTCGCACATAGTCAGACTGAGCGAGACGCTGGGATCGACGTCCCTGCTGAGCAGACTCCACTGCGGCTGGAGAAGAATGGGAGACCGCAGCGGAGACGGATCGAGATTCCCCCTGTGCAGCAGAGGAAACTCGACTCCTAACACTGACCTTCATTTCTTAAAGTAATGATGGCCACTCGTTTTTCTTTACTTAGCTGCTTTTTTCTTGCCATAATACAAATTCTAACAGTCTATTCAGTAGGACTGTCAGCTGTGTATCCACCATACTTCTGCACAACAAAACTGATGGTCCCAGCCCCATTTATAAGGCAAGAAATCCCACTTATTAAACCTGACAGGGCACACCTGTGAAGCGAAAACCATTCCCGGTGACTACCTCTTGAAGCTCATCAAGAGAATGCCAAGAGTGTGCAAAGCAGTAATCAAACAAAAGGTGGTTCCTTTGAAGAACCTAGAATATAAGACATAATTTCAGTTGTTTCACACTTTTTTGTTAAGTATATAATTTCACATGTGTTAATTCATAGTTTTGATGCCTTCAGTGTGAATTTACAAGTTTCATAGTCATGAAAATACAGAAAAATCTTTGAATGAGAAAGTGTGTCCAAACTTTTAGTCTGTACTGTATTTCTATATTTTTTAAGTAATTATTATTACTTGATTTAGTTAATAGTGAATAAGTGCAATCACACATCAATATGGTTTATCAAGAAAATATACATTTAGAATAATTTTTCCAAATGATAACTTTATGATATTCAGTGTTCTTTTAATGGTTACATAGATAGGTACACATCTTCAAACAAATATATGGCATAAGCTGATATGACAGTTATAAAATATAATTATTTTTAATTTTGGTTTCTACAAATGAATTTTTTCATAAAATATTATTTTTTGGTAATAAGGGGGAAATGTGTTTTTGATCCTGGTCACATCATCACATTTCATCAATACCTCATCTTCACACATTTTAATAAAGAATAACTATTAACAAGGTATTATTGGGAACAATAACATTAAGTATTATAAAAGTCATTTTTACTCTAATGAAGGGTATTATATGCAAAGTTACATAATTTCAATATTTTGGTAATCCAAGGTTATGACAACATCTAAATGTTGAAAATATTAAGGGATCGTGTTACTGAGACATAACCTGAGCATTTGTCATCAACATATAAAGGCCTTATTTTTATTCTCATTTTTATTTTTCATTTTGAATTTTTTCTTACTTCATTTGTATTCTTAATTTCATTTTTTCTCTCAAGAAAAAAAAAACAATATTTAATAAAGTAATGTCTAGTACAAGAACACTGCTTTAGTGATCATATGGTTTCATTATATAAGAAAAATGTTTCAATTCTGAGTTAAATACAACAATTCTTTCACTCATTCATTCATATATTCTTATTTTGGTTCATGGCTATACATTTTTACATATTATTGGTCTACTAAATATACAGTCATGGACAAAAATTTTGAGAATGAGACAATTATTAATTTTTCTAAAGTCTACTGCTTCATTTTTTCTAATGGCAATTTGCATATACTCCTGAATGTCAGAGTGATCAGCTTAACAGCAATTACTGTACTTGCAAAGTCAATATTTGCCCAGAAAATGAACTTTAACCCCCAAAACACATTTCAACATCATTGCAGTCCTGCCTTAAAAGGAGCAGCTAACATCGTTTTAGTGATTGATCCATTAACACAGGTGTGGGTGTTGATGAGGACAGGGCTGGCTATCAATCAGTCATGATTAAGTAAGAATGACATCACTGGACACTTTAAAAGGAGGCTGGTGCTTGGTATCATTGTTTCTCTTCAGTTAACCATGGTTATCTCTAAAGAAACACGTGCAGCCATCATTGCACTGCACAAAAATGGCCAAACAAGGAAGAGTATCGCAGCTACAAAGATTGCACCTCAGTCAACAGTCTATCGCATCATCAAGAACTTCAAGGAGAGAGCTTCCATTGTTGTCAAAAAGGCTCCAGGGTGCCCAAGAAAGACCAGCAAGCGCCAGGACCGTATCTTAACCCCTTCCCGACCTGTGACACAGCGTATGCGTCATGAAAGTCGGTGCCAATCCGACCTGTGACGCATATGCTATGTCACAGAAAGATCGCGTCCCTGCAGATCGGGTGAAAGGGTTAACTCCCATTTCACCCGATCTGCAGGGACAGGGGGAGTGGTAGTTTAGCCCGGGGGGGGGGCTTCACCCCCCCGTGGCTACGATCGCTCTGATTGGCTGTTGAAAGTGAAACTGCCAATCAGAGCGATTTGTAATATTTCACCTAAAAAACTGGTGAAATATTACAATCCAGCCATGGCCGATGCTGCAATATCATCGGCCATGGCTGGAAACACTAATGTGCACCCACCCCACCCCACCGATCGCCCCCCCAGCCCCCCGATCTGTAGTCCGCTCCCCTCCGTCCTGTGCTCCGCTTTCCCGTCCTCCTGTCCGCTCCCCCCGTGCTCCAATCACACCCCCCGTGCTCCAATCAAACCACCCCACACTCCGATCCCCCCGCACAGCGATCCCCCACCCCGTGCTCCAATCCCTCACCCCGTGTTCCGATCCACCCCCCCGTGCTCCAATCCACCCCCCCGTGTTCCGATCCACCCCCCTGTGCTCCGACGCCCCCCCCCCGTGCCCTGATCTCCCCCCCTTATACTTACCCGGCCTCCCGGTGTCCGTCCGTCTTCTTTGCTGGGCGCCGCCATCTTCCAAAATGGCGGGCGCATGTGCAGTGCGCCCGCCGAATCTGCCGGCCGGCAGATTCGTTCCAAAGTGAGTTTTGATCACTGAGATATAACCTATCTCAGTGATCAAAATAAAAAAAAAAGTAAATGACCCCCCCCCCCCTTTGTCACCCCCATAGGTAGGGACAATAAAAAAAAATAAAGAATTTTTTTTTTGCTCCACTAATGTTGGGGTAAGAACTAGGGTTAGGGGTAGGGTTAGGGGTAGGGTTAGGGGTAGGGTTAGGGGTAGGGTTAGGGGTAGGGTTAGGGTTCGGTATGTGCACACGTATTCTGGTCCTCTGCGGATTTTTCGGCAGAGGATTTGATAAATCCGCAGTGCTAAACCACTGTGGATTTATCGCAGATTTACCGCGGTTTTTCTGCGCATTTCACTGCGGTTTTACAACTGCGATTTTCTATTGGAGCAGTTGTAAAACCGCTGCGGAATCCGCAGAAAGAAGTGACATGCTGCGGAATGTAAACCGCTGCGTTTCCGTGCAGTTTTTCTGCAGCATGTGTACAGCGATTTTTGTTTCCCATAGGTTTACATTGAACTGCATTTCCGCAGCGTGTGCACATACCTTTAGAATTAGGCTATGTGCACACGGTGCGGATTTGGCTGCGGATCCGCAGCAGTGTTCCATCAGGTTTACAGTACCATGTAAACATATGGAAAACCAAATCCGCTGTGCCCATGGTGCGGAAAATACCACGCGGAAACGCTGCGTTGTATTTTCCGCAGCATGTCAATTCTTTGTGCAGATTCCGCAGCGTTTTACACCTGTTCCTCAATAGGAATCCGCAGGTGAAATCCGCACAAAAAACATTGGCAATCCGCGGTAAATCCGCAGGTAAAACGCAGTGCCTTTTACCCACGGATTTTTCAAAAATGGTGCTGAAAAATCTCATACGAATCCGCAACGTTGGCACATAGCCTTAGGGATAGGGTTGGAATTAGGGTTGTGTTTAGGGTTAGGGGTGTGTTGGAGTTAGGGTTGTGGTTAGGGGTGTGTTGGGGTTAGGGTTGTGATTAGGGTTACGGCTACAGTTGGGATAAGGGTTAGGGGTGTGTTGGAGTTAGAATTGAGGGGTTTCCACTGTTTAGGCACATCAGGGGGTCTCCAAATGCAACATGGCGCCACCATTGATTCCAGCCAATCTTGTATTCAAAAGGTCAAATGGTGCTCCCTCACTTCCGAGCCCCGACGTGCGCCCAAACAGTGGTTTACCCCCACATATGGGGTACCTGCATACTCAGGACAAACTGCGCAACAATTAATGGGGTCCAATTTCTCCTGTTACCCTTGAGAAAATAAAAAATTGCTTGCTAAAACATCATTTTTGAGGAAAGAAAAATGATTTTTTATTTTCACGGCTCTGCGTTGTAAACGTCTGTGAAGCACTTGGGGGTTCAAAGTGCTCACCACATATCTAGATTAGTTCCTTTGGGGGTCTAGTTTCCAAAATGGGGTCACTTGTGGGGGGTTTCTACTGTTTAGGCACACCAGGGGCTCTGCAAACGCAACAAGACGTCCGCAGACCATTCCATCAAAGTCTGCATTTCAAAAGTCACTACTTCCCTTCTGAGCCCCGACGTGTGCCCAAACAGTGGTTTACCCCCACACATGGGGTATCAGCGTACTCAGGAGAAACTGGACAACAACTTTTGTGGTCCAATTTCTCCTGTAACCCTTGGGAAAATAAAAAATTCTGGGCTAAAAAATTATTTTTGAGGAAAGAAAACGTATTTATTATTTTCACGGCTCTGCGTTATAAACTTCTGTAAAGCACTTGGGGGTTGAAAGTGCTCACCACATATCTAGATAAGTTCCTTTGGGGGTCTAGTTTCCAAAATGGGGTCACTTGTGGGGGGTTTCTACTGTTTAGGCACACCAGGGGCTCTGCAAACGCAATGTGACGCCCACAGACCATTCCATCAAAGTCTGCATTTCAAAAGTCACTACTTCCCTTCTGAGCCCCGACGTGTGCCCAAACAGTGGTTTACCCCCACACATGGGGTATCAGCTTACTCAGGAGAAACTGGACAACAACTTTTGTGGTCCAATATCTCCTGTAACCCTTGGGAAAATAAAAAATTCTGGGCTAAAATATTATTTTTGAGGAAAGAAAACGTATTTATTATTTTCACGGCTCTGCGTTATAAACTTCTGTGAAGCACTTGGGGGTTCAAAGTGCTCACCTCACATCTAGATAAGTTCCTTGGGGGGTCTAGTTTCCAAAATGGGGTCACTTGTGGGGGGTTTCTACTGTTTAGCCACATCAGGGGCTCTGCAAACGCAACGTGACGCCCGCAGAGCATTCCATCAAAGTCTGCATTTCAAAACGTCACTACTTCACTTCCGAGCCCCAGCATGTGCCTAAACAGTGGTTTACCCCCACATATGGGGTATCAGCGTACTCAGGAGAAACTGGACAACAACTTTTGGGGTCAAATTTGTCCTGTTACCCTTGGGAAAATAAAAAATTGCGGGCTAAAAAAATCATTTTTGAGAAAACAATTTTTTTTTTTTATTTTCATGGCTCTGCGTTATAAACTTCTGTGAAGCACTTGAGGGTTCAAAGTCCTCACCACACATCTAGATTAGTTCCTTTGGGGGTCTAGTTTCCAAAATGGGGTCACTTGTGGTGGAGCTCCAATGTTTAGGCACACAGGGGCTCTCCAAATGCGACATGGTGTCCGCTAATGATTGGAGCTAATTTTCCATTTAAAAAGCCAAATGGCGTGCCTTCCCTTCTGAGCCCTGCCGTGCGCCCAAACAGTGATTTACCCCCACATATGGGGTATCTGCGTACTCAGGACAAACTGAACAACAACATTTGTGGTCCAATTTCTCCTATTACCATTGGCAAAATAGGAAATTCCAGGCTAAAAAATCATTTTTGAGAAAAGAAAAATTATTTTTGATTTTCATGGCTATGCATTATAAACTTCTGTGAAGCACCTGGGGGTTTAAAGTGCTCAGTATGCATCTAGATAAGTTCCTTGGGGGGTCTAGTTTCCAAAATGGGGTCACTTGTGGGGGAGCTCCAATGTTTAGGCACACAGGGGCTCTCCAAACGCGACATGGTGTCCGCTAACAATTGGAGCTAATTTTCCATTCAAAAAGTCAAAAGGCGCGCCTTCCCTTCCGAGCCCTGCCGTGTGCCCAAACAGTGGTTTACCCCCACATATGAGGTATCGGCGTACTCGGGAGAAATTGCTCAACAAATTTTAGGATCCATTTTATCCTATTGCCCATGTGAAAATGAAAAAATTGAGGCGAAAAGAAATTTTTTGTGAAAAAAAAGTACTTTTTCATTTTTACGGATCAATTTGTGAAGCACCTGGGGGGTTAAAGTGCCGACTAGGCATCTAGATAAGTTCCTTGGGGGGTCCAGTTTCCAAAATGGGGTCACTTGTGGGGGAGCTCCAATGTTTAGGCACACAGGGTCTCTCCAAACGTGACATGGTGTCCGCTAAAGAGTGCAGCCAATTTTTCATTCAAAAAGTCAAATGGCGCTCCTTCCCTTCCAAGCCCTGCCGTGCGCCCAAACAGTGGTTTACCCCCACATATGCGGTATCAGCGTACTCAGGACAAACTGGACAACAACTTTCGTTGTTCAGTTTCTCCTTTCACCATTGGAAAAATAAAAAAATTGTTGCTGAAAAATCATTTTTGTGACTAAAAAGTTAAATGTTCATTTTTTCCTTCTATGTTGCTTCTGCTGCTGTAAAGCACCTGAAGGGTTAATTAACTTCTAGAATGTGGTTTTGTGCACCTTGAGGGGTGCAGTTTTTAGAATGGTGTCACTTTTGGGTATTTTCAGCCATATAGACCCCTCAAACTGACTTCAAATGTGAGGTGGTCCCTCAAAAAAATGGTTTTGTAAGTTTGGTTGTAAAAATGGGAAATCGCTGGTCAAATTTTAACCCTTATAACTTCCTAGCAAAAAAAAATTTAGTTTCCAAAATTGTGCTGATGTAAAGTATACAGTGGGGCAAAAAAGTATTTAGTCAGTCAGCAATAGTGCAAGTTCCACCACTTAAAAAGATGAGAGGCGTCTGTAATTTACATCATAGGTAAACCTCAACTATGGGAGACAAACTGAGAAAAAAAAAATCCAGAAAATCACATTGTCTGTTTTTTTTAACATTTTATTTGCATATTATGGTGGAAAATAAGTATTTGGTCAGAAACAAAATTTCATCTCAATACTTTGTAATATATCCTTTGTTGGCAATGACAGAGGTCAAACGTTTTCTGTAAGTCTTCACAAGGTTGCCACACACTGTTGTTGGTATGTTGGCCCATTCCTCCATGCAGATCTCCTCTAGAGCAGTGATGTTTTTGGCTTTTCGCTTGGCAACACGGACTTTCAACTCCCTCCAAAGGTTTTCTATAGGGTTGAGATCTGGAGACTGGCTAGGCCACTCCAGGACTTTGAAATGCTTCTTACGAAGCCACTCCTTCGTTGCCCTGGCGGTGTGCTTTGGATCATTGTCATGTTGAAAGACCCAGCCACGTTTCATCTTCAATGCCCTTGCTGATGGAAGGAGGTTTGCACTCAAAATCTCACGATACATGGCCCCATTCATTATTTCATGTACCCGGATCAGTCATCCTGGCCCCTTTGCAGAGAAACAGCCCCAAAGCATGATGTTTCCACCACCATGCTTTACAGTAGGTATGGTGTTTGATGGATGCAACTCAGTATTCTTTTTCCTCCAAACACGACAAGTTGTGTTTCTACCAAACAGTTCCAGTTTGGTTTCATCAGACCATAGGACATTCTCCCAAAACTCCTCTGGATCATCCAAATGCTCTCTAGCAAACTTCAGACAGGCCCGGACATGTACTGGCTTAAGCAGTGGGACACGTCTGGCACTGCAGGATCTGAGTCCATGGTGGCGTAGTGTGTTACTTATGGTAGGCCTTGTTACATTGGTCCCAGCTCTCTGCAGTTCATTCACTAGGTCCCCCCGCGTGGTTCTGGGATTTTTGCTCACCGTTCTTGTGATCATTCTGACCCCACGTGGTGGGATTTTGCGTGGAGCCCCAGATCGAGGGAGATTATCAGTGGTCTTGTATGTCTTCCATTTTCTAATTATTGCTCCCACTGTTGATTTCTTCACTCCAAGCTGGTTGGCTATTGCAGATTCAGTCTTCCCAGCCTGGTGCAGGGCTACAATTTTGTTTCTGGTGTCCTTTGACAGCTCTTTGGTCTTCACCATAGTGGAGTTTGGAGTCAGACTGTTTGAGGGTGTGCACAGGTGTCTTTTTATACTGATAACAAGTTTAAACAGGTGCCATTACTACAGGTAATGAGTGGAGGAAAGAGGAGACTCTTAAAGAAGAAGTTACAGGTCTGTGAGAGCCAGAAATCTTGATTGTTTGTTTCTGACCAAATACTTATTTTCCACCATAACATGCAAATAAAACGATAAAAAAAACAGACAATGTGATTTTCTGGATTTTTTTTTCTCAGTTTGTCTCCCATAGTTGAGGTCTACCTATGATGTAAATTACAGACGCCTCTCATCTTTTTAAGTGGTGGAACTTGCACTATTGCTGACTGACTAAATACTTTTTTGCCCCACTGTACATGTGGGAAATGTTATTTATTAACTATTTTGTGTCACAAAACTCTCTGGTTTAACAGAATAAAAATTCAAAATGTGTAAATTGCGAAATTTTCAAAATTTTTGCCAAATTTCCGTTTTTATCACAAATAAACACAGAATTTATTGACCTAAATTTACCACTAACACGAAGCCCAATATGTCACGAAAAAACAATCTCAGAACCGCTAGGATCCATTGAAGCGTTCCTGAGTTATTACCTCATAAAGGGACACTGGTCAGAATTGCAAAAAACGGCAAGGTCTTTAAGGTCAAAATAGGCTGGGTCATGAAGGGGTTAAAACTGTTTCAGCTGCGGGATCGGACTACCAGCAGTGCCGAGCTTGCTCAGGAATGGCAGCAGGCTGGTGTGAGTGCTTCTGCACGCACTGTGTGGCGGAGACTCTTTGAGCAAGGCCTGGTTTCAAGGAGGGCAGCAAATAAGCCACTTCTCTCCAGAAAAAACATCAGGGACCGACTGATATTCTGCAAAAGGTACAGGGAGTGGATTGCTGAGGACTGGGGCAAAGTCATTTTCTCTGATGAATCACCTTTTCGATTGTTTGGGACATCTGCAAAACAGCATATTCGGAGAAGAAGAGGTGAGCGCTACCACCAGTCTTGTCTCATGCCAACTGTAAAGCATCCTGAAACCATTCATGTGTGGGGTTGCTTCTCAGCCAAGGGAATCGGCTCACTCACAGTTTTGCCTGAAACACAGCCATGGCTGTACCAATAATGGTACCAGAATGTCCTCCAAGAGCAACTTCTCCCAACCGTCCAAGAGCAGTTTGGCGCCCAACAATGCCTTTTCCAGCATGATGGAGCACCTTGCCATAAAGCAAAGGTGATAATGGCTCATGGAACAAAACAGAGATTTTGGGTCCATGGCCTGGAAACTCCCCAGAATTAACCCTGCTGTTCTGTTCGGTCTGGGGAGACCTATTTTGAACTTTGGTATTTTTTGGGGTGTTCAAGATGCGGTTCTGAAACTTGTGGTTGATTGACTTAAATGAGGATGGGTCGGTCGGCCACGGGTTTCAGAGCCGCATCTTGAATATTTTAAAGAATATTGAAGTTCAAAGTCGGTCATTTTTGACCAACAGAACAGCAGGGTTAATCCCATTGAGAACTTGTGGTCAATCATCAAGAGACGGGTGGACAAACAAAAACCAACAAATTCTGGCAAAACGCAAGCATTGATTAAGCAAGAATGGACTGCTATCAGTCAGGATTTGGTCCAGAAGTTGATTGAGAGCATGCCAGGGAGAATTGCAGAGGTCTTGAAGAAGAAGGGTCAACATTGCAAATATTGACTTGCTGCATTAACTCATTCTAACTGTCAATATAACCTATTGGTACTCATAATATGATTGCAATTATATTTCTGTATGTGATATAAACATCAGACAAACACATAAAAACCAGAGGGCAGCAGATCATGTGAAAATATAATTTTGGTGTCATTCTCAAAAATTTTGGCCATGACTGTAGTTTATTAATAAAGTTTTAGTAATAAAGATGGAAACACTTGTTACATAAAAGACACACCGACATCTATGGGTTAAAAAAGAAATTACATCTGACATAAAAATGTTGTCACGAGGCAGAAATAGGAAAACAGGAGTTGAGGAATCTGGGTCCCTGAACTGCCCCTCAGGCTAGGGGAAGCCCTGTCTTTCCTTAAATTGGGGGTACCCTTGAAGGTAGGGAAGCCCAAGTCACTGACCTGTCCCTGTCTCCTGTTAAACCCTGAACTAAACCCCCAACCCCCACCCCAGGAGGTGAACAGTGTAAACAGCAGCACAAAGCAAACAGGAATAAACAATATGAGAGTGAGGGGAACAGGATACCAAAAGGTGAATGCACAAACTACAAAGGGACAAAGAAACAATAACACCACACTTAGCTTTCTCTGCTGCAATGCAACGCACAGCAGAGTAAGGCACCAGGAATAAGTATTCAGCTGTAGAACAACAGCACTCAGCAAGCTCCTATTCCAGCAAGGTTGGTATCCAAAGGACCTGTATAACCAACAGTCAGCTGAAGCACCAGGTGACCTTATAAAGGATGGTGGGAGTGGTGACAAACATCAGCTGACCCAGCAGCAATGAAATGCAATAACACCAGCGGCCACCGGGGGGAGAAAACTGCATTAACCCCCAATGACCAGAAAGGAAAAAAAGGTTTAAATCTGAGGGAAACCAGATCTGCCACAGATCCAAACATGGATCGTGACAAATGTCCTATCACATGAAGAATATGGTTAATAAAGTATTATGATTTATGATTATTATTTTATTTTCCAAATATGAATTCCCTATTAATATTATGATAATAATTATATGGATATTATTGATTGCTATGGTACGCTGTGATATTATAAGTGAGTTAAATTACCAGATTTGGTATAGAAAAGGGAATGAAGACTTCAATCAAGATACTGAAGTTACGTTAATAAAGACTTCTCATATTTCTAAATTCAATTGTTTCTTAAAAGTTGCAAGAAGAAAAAGCCGCTATCCAGAAGTTCTACAAGGTAACAATGCTATGATTTCTGAATAATAATAGACTGTGTAAATTGCAATTCATGTCACCACTGACAACTACAACTGCAGCATCCATCACTGACAACTAGGAGTACAGTATCTAAACTAACAACCACAATTGCAGAGGACGATGATCCTATGATTCTAAGATGAACTGTGTTATTACGTTTTATCATGTTCCAGTGGTTTCCTATCACCTATAAGACTTCCATGAAAGCTGGTGAACAATCAGGTAATTGTCAGGACGCTGCAACCCTGACATGTGTCCTGTGCACTAAAGACTGGTTATGGTGCTATATTTAGCAAGGAAGAGTCAATTTAACCCTTGCTGTGCTGACCAAAATGTCACACCTGTTCAAAGACCAATGCAGGTGGTGATATGGAAGGATTCCAGATGATTTCCAAGGCGAGCCAATGTAAGTCCAGGTGACACTGCACAGATGTTAAAGCTACATTTCATCTATGAACTTTGTTTTCTGATCAACATTTGAATTTATGGACTTTGACACACAGTCTCTACAATATCTACATGCTATCTATTTCAAAAGAATTATAATAAATATTGTTTTAAAAGAACCAAGAAGAAGACATCAAGATGAAGACCAGATGACATCAGGTGATGAATGATCAGACCTGGGATGCTTCAATTATGTATAGGGAAGTATAATTAGATATTTTATATGAATATTAGTCACAGCTTACGTAACATGAATTTACATATCATTATGTTATTGACTACGTATAACAATATTATTATTTATATTATTATTAACATTAAATTATTTTGCCAAAGAAGAAGAAAAGAAGAAAGAAAAACATAATATGTTTACTTTGAGGGTTCCCATCAATGTATGTCACCCTCTAAAGGGGGAATTGTTAAATATTAATTGAATTATTCTTTTACTGAATTCTGTACTGAACACATTGTCTTTCGCTGACATTACAAAAACTATGTATATATAGCTCAGAGTATAAGTTAACACCATATAGAGAGGGCATGTGATCTGTAGGACACATATATAACTGAGACTCACAGAAGAGTGGGGGCTGTCACGTGGGGGCTGTCACCTCCTGCCTTCACCATCATTCTCCAGGGACGTCAGACAAGTCACGCAAGGAAGGAACAGCTGGTAGCCATGATTCTACTCCATGAAAGAAAGATGACTTCTACTACATCTCAGAAACGATGAGTAACAAGCACTGATATTTACAAATGGACAATCTGTTCGTAACTATTTAATCTATTTTTATGTTTTGCTGCAATGTGGTTTTCTGTGGACAATTCAATAAACTACTACATTTTTTATGAAAATATCATGACATTTTTCTTTAAGAGTAAGCACCTGGTAAATAGTCTTGATTAAATAAATGTGCAAAATAAGCATATTTACCGAATATATATCACAGCCACGTAGTATATAGCACAGAGACATAGTATATAACACAGCCCATGCAGTATCTAACACAGCCCATGTAGTATATAGCAATATGGGCACCATATCCCTGTCAAAAAAAAGAAATAAAATAAAAAATAGTTATGTACTCACCTTCCGTGGGCCCCCGGATCCAGGCGAGGCGTTTAGGCTAGTTTCACAATTTCATTTAAATCCGCAGCGTTGAAAACACATCTGCAAGTGGTGGAAAAAATGCATATAAACGCGTACAAGCGCAGCATTTTTTAGACGTATGCGTTGTCGCATGCGGTTAAAGAAACGCCGCGTTTGTATGCGTTTACATGCGTTTTTTCCTGCGTTTGCGTTTTTGGTGCGCATGATGAGAAATTTCACAAGAGAAAAATCAAGATAACCAGACACCGCCAATGGAACTACAGAGGACGTGTATTATGACGAAATGCAGAATGGTATAATGACCCCCCAAAAGAAATTCATGAATAGCTGGTTTTTGTTCATTCTGCTTCACAAAAATCGGAATAAAAAGCGATCAAAAATGTCACATGCCTGAAAGTGTTACCATTAAAAATGTCAACTCGTGCCGCAAAAAACAAGACCTCACATGACTCTGGACCAAAATATGGAAAAATTGTAGCTCTCAAAATGTGGTAACGCAAAAAATATTTTTTTGAATAAAAAGCGTCTTTTAGTGTGTGACAGCTGCCAATCATAAAAATCCACTAGAAAACTCCCTATAAATAGAAATCAAACCCCCTTCATCAACTCCTTAGTTAGGGAAAAATTAAAAAAATGTATTCATTTCCATTTTCCCATTAGGGTTAGGGCTAGGGTTAGGGCTAGGGTTAGGGTTTGGATCCCTTTATCACCTTGATGGTGGTGGGTGGCTTTATCAGTGTCTAGACTTGTTTTTCTCTATTGAAACGCATGCATTCAAAAACGCAACCAAATGCATGTGCTTAAAAACGCATGTGTGTTTACATAGACAGCAATGCGTTTTTTTGACGCAAACCTTGCGCAATCGAACGCATGCATTTCCTGGCGGCAAATAGACGCCTCTAGAAATTACTACATGTTGCATTTCCGCAGCAAGACGCAAGCATCGAAACGACGCATGCGTCGTCAAATGCGGCATAATGCGAACAAAAAAAATGCATGCGCTTTTAATGTTAAATATAGGAAAACACGACGCATGCGTTTATATGCGGCAAAAAACGCAAATGTGAAACCAGCCTTAGCGATGCTCCTCGCGACGCTCCGGTCTCAAGAATGCATTGCGGTCTTGCGAGATGATGACATAGCTTGCAAGACCGTTAGGTCATCAACTCGCGAGACCGCAATGCATGGACCGAAGCGTCGCGAGGAGCGGAAAAGGCGACGGAAGGTGAGAATATAATGATTTTTTATTTTGTTTATTATTTTTAACATTAGATCTTTTTACTATTGATGCTGCATAGGCAGCATCAATAGTAAAAAGTTGATCACACAGGGTTAATAGCAGCGTTAACAGACTGCGTTACACCGCAGCATAACGCAGTGTAACGCAGCCATTAACCCTGTGTGAGCGCTGACTGGAGGGGGCACTGACAGAGTGGAAGGGACGAATTCGCGGCCAGACTCTGCCCGTCGCTGATTGGACGCGGCCTGCCGGCCGCAACCACTCAGCGACGTGAGATTTCCGTGACAGACAGACAGACAGAAAGACAAATAGACGGAAGTGCCCCTTAGATGATTATATATATATATAGATTTTGATTGAACACTAGAAAGCATTTTGTGTGTCAATTATCTAATAATAAAGAACATATATGAAAGGTCAATAGCTTTCTCTGAATGAAATTAACAGTTACAAAGCCAATAAACATGCAGCAAGTGTACTCCTAGCTCTGAATCTCTATCATAAAAGCATATTATTAAGACTTTACATTCTTATGTGGTTCCATTTAAAACTTTAATGTCATGCAAATCAAGCCCAGGAAGCCATGTTATAGCTCAAAGCTCAATGATTTTCTTATTATGGCTTCTATTAGAATTCAAGGGGGACTTTAAAGCAGCTTAAAAATTCTAAGGCATGAAATTGTTTATAATCCATTTTGCTTTTAGTTGTAGCCAAATTCACATGCTGTATGTATATTTTACACAATATTTAGCACAACACCCAAATATACTTATTTTTATTATAATTTATATGTTTTTATTAAAATTATTATTGTACTACCAGCACTGTAAACCTCGTACACAAAACATATCTGTAAAATATATATAGCCACATAAATTCTGGGTTTTTTTGCCTTTTCATTTTAAAACTGAAAATAGATAACACAAAAGTTACCAACACTTGGTAGTTATGACAGTTTTACTAACACGGATGTGAGGGGTTTTTATCACTTCTTGTGGCCAAAATGTGTGTAATGAATGGAAACTAGAAATGCAGCCATGTTGGTTGTCACTTTTGAATTAGTACCTTGGTAAATCGTCTCTACATGTTCCCGGACGACAAAATTACTAGTGCTGTATAAATAGCTCATGTTACTTTAGACACTGACCAAATACATCTCAATTTAGACAATGGAGGTAATTTACTAATGCAGTTTGTTTAGTTAGTTTTATGTACATGGTTAAAAATGTGCAGATAACAGCACCATGACATATAACACCATTCATTTCCAAAGAACTTCACAGATATCACCACTGTTTCCACTAAGGTCTACAATCTAAATTCCTCATCAGAGAACAGGGGAAGAAACTACAAATTCTTTGCAGATGGTGTCCCTTCAAGTTTATTGTGCTAATCAACGAGCCACCATACTGGCCATATACTTTTTTTTATATATACACTTTTTTAAAAAACTTACATCTGCAACATTTGCTGACATTGAACATTTTTCTGGAATGTTGGAGTTTGTATGCTAAATCAAGTGGGAAGGCTTATTAAAGGGTTGATATTGACTTTTAGGATTGCTACTTCCAATTGGTGGCAGTAGAGTCAAGTCCTCTTCCTCTCTGAAGAGACAATTTGCACATTTAATTTCTCAGAGGACCATTGCAAGGCTTAAAACTCTCCTCACATTGGCAAGCCAGACTCTGCCTGTTACTCCTCACAAAGAGAAACGTAACCCTCTGGATCCAGGTTAGAAGCCTCTCACCTAGCCAAATCAGATCTCACACTTTGCAGTGATGAGGGGAAGAACTTGAGACACAGGGTCTACAAATTGAGATTCTGGTTTGACTTTTATCCTAAGTCATGTGGCAAGGTTTGTGTCACGATCCATTTTTGAATTTGTGGCAGCTCTAGTTCCACTTTGTTTAAATGTAGCTTTTTCCTTTCAGTCCATTGGGGGTTAATGTCAGTTTTTCCCTCCCGCTGGCAATCTTGTGTAACTGCAGTGTTGCTGGGTCAGCTAATGTGGTGGTGACCACTCCCACCATCCTTTAAATGGTCACCTGATGCATCAGCTGACTGTTGGTGATGGAGTTTTTCTTTGGAGACCAGCCTAGCAGCTCTCTGGTGTCAGCCACTTCTGGTGTTTGGAGTCCTGTTGCTGTGCTATCTGTGTTGTGGAGCTTGGCATCGGTGTCTGGAAGCTAAGTTCTGTATTTTCACCTTGTCCCTTTGGTGTTTGCAAATGTCCACTGTGTAGTATTATCTGCAGTGGTGAGGCTTGTGTCCCCTGCCTGCCAGTGCACTAGCCAGGGCAGTATTAGGTGAGCTCAGATGGTGACTATCCCCCATTTCCCTATCTGTAGGGGCTTCCTCTCCCCAATACCATCCCATTGTGTGTGTTGCGCCATCCACTGACCGCCCACCCGTTGGATCGCAATTTGTATCGTGACATGATCACCAACCGTCACATTTTTCTGGTGAAACATGGCTCTATTGCAGGCCTTCACCCAACTGATCCAGACCCTCACTCATGAGCTTAAAGAGCTGTGGTCTCAGGTAGTGAAGCAGCTTCAGCAGTTGTCAGGGTTCTGGGTCTCGGCTCATGTGCAGGCTCAACCGGAACCCAAGATATCTCTCCCGAACAGGTTCTCTGGAGGGAGAGATACATTTTTGGTATTTCAGGAGGCCTCTAAATTATATTTCAGGCTCCGCCCTCGTTCTTCCGGGAGTGAGGAACAGCGTGTGGGCATAATAATGTCTCTTCTCAAGGGTGATCCCCAATCCTTGGCCTTCTTCCTGCTGACCAAGTTTTTGTGTCATTGGTCATTGTCATTAGTTTATGGGGATCCTGATGGCGGCTCCCTGGCTGAGTATCGACTTTAAGATCAAAGCAGGGGGGACAGCCAGCTGAAAAGCACTGCTCAGAGTTCAGGAGGTGGGCCACTGACGCGCAGTGGAATGACCCTGCCCTTAGGATACATTTTTATCAGGGTCTGTCACCTAGGCTGCAAGATACTCTGGTGCAGTATGCTACTCCTAGGTTGTTGGAAGCCACCATGGTCCTTGCTATCCGGGTGCATAGATTACTCATGGAGAGATATACACCAAATCTACCCCGCTGTCCTTTCTAGGGAGGAGGACACATCGGTGCAGACGGATGAACCCATAAAGGTGGGAGGAGTCTCATCTCAAACAGGGTTGCCTGCGGTTTGCCGTGATATGGGGGCATGTTTCTACTGAGGGCAGACTGGTCATTTCATCAATGTTTGCCCAGCTCGTGCCAAAGTACCTTCACATCTCAAAAGCCATGTCCCTCTGGTTGTGTGGAGAGGTGACCAAGGTGTGTATATTTCCTCCATCTTTTCAACTCAGTGCACCATCCCTGCTGAAGTGTTAGTTGGTGGGGTAACAGACTATACCCATTCTTGTAGACAGTGGAGCTGGAGTCAATTTTGTGGATTCTCACTTTGTCCAGACCCATGGTCTGAGGGGCAGGATGCTGGCGAGACCCCTATGCGTTCAGGCAATTGACTCAAGTGGTATATAATATAAATCTGCGTATAGAGACTCATCATGAAGAGTCCCTGTCATGCTACGTCTTGGAGGGTATGCCAACTCCGATCGTTTTAGGCCTCCCTTGGTTGAAGAAACACAACCCAGTCATAGATTGGCAGTCCAGGGAAGTAGTCAGCTGGGACCAGTAGTGTAAGGACTGCTGCTCGGGAGCTATGATCTCTGCTGTCCTTCTTCTTCTCTGGTGGGGGCAGTGGAGGTGCTGCCAAGGTGTAGGAGCAAGACTCAATCCTCACCCCAAGTAAACCCTGTGTCTTTGAGTCCTTTTAGGTGGGGGGGTCAGGGAGGGTGATGGTTCCCTTTGTGGGAAGTGGGGGTATGAGTTTGGTGACACAGGGGGAAGCCTCTGTTGTTGGTTCCTCAAGAGTTCACCATCTTGTGGCAAACGCATGCGTGGAAAAAAACGTACATGTCCAGACCTGTGTGTGAATTCGTACGTGTAATAAATAGATAAATGGAGGGCACCGCAAAAATACAACAAAGATTGGAAGGTTCACTGTGGGCTTGTGATTAAACATGAAGAAAGAGCAAGAAAAAGATCATGCCCACATAGACGGGAACACCTCCATATATATACCAGTATTAAAAATAGTTTTTATTAAATTGGCAAAACTCAAGATTGCACATAAGTACACACACAAAACAACAACACAAAAACCATTAAAAACACTTAAAAAATGCAAACATGCAAGAAAACATGTATATATATATATGTCATATCCTAGAATGAGGAAAATGACAGCCCACAAAACATGTGCTTCCCACAATAAGGTTATCACAAAAATCTGACTGCACAAGTGAAGATAATGCAAGGATAAATTACCACTCCATGAAATGGATGTGAAGATGTTAATATTGCAATACCATACATCCCTATAATAAGGCACATAATATGCGTGCAGGATACTTAAATAATATAGAAGCTTTAGTCATATGGCAAAAAGAAAAAATGTAACTGATGAAAAAAGGCGTACAACAAAAATGGTGATGAATGAGACAGTAGAAAAAATAGAAAAGCATAAGAGATGTTAACATATGAAATATCTCAGTAATAGTACGCATAGGACCTGCGGGAGGGGGAGGGAGAGGGGGAACTAGACAATGCAAGAGCCCAAAACCTCAATCCCATGAAAAAAAACAAAAACCTTATCATACCCACAGTCCAAAGCCATAAAGAAAGATCTTGTGAAGTGGGGAAGCAGAATGTGGGATAGGCTCCCACGCGTATCGCCGCCGGAGTAGCAGCTTCCTCAGGGAAAAGATATGTACGTGTGGGTGTCCACCAAAAACATGAGGTGGAAGTAAGCTACTGGGACCTGGAGTTCTAGGGTGATTGGACCGTATCGGGTGTCAGCCATTCTCAGGCCCAGGACTTTCCAGCTGGAGCTACCCCCGTAATGCACGCACACCACACACATTCCACAGATCGTCGTTCTGGTGATTTGTGGCACCTCCACAGCCTACAATATTGCCATCTCCATTGGGCTGCGTTCACCGTAAACATGAGGATCAGGTGATTGCAGATGTGAACTCTGGAAGGTTGAGACGTCCTCACTGTACGTCGTTTTCTGGTGAGGTACAGTGTTGAGGGTCCGGAGGCCCCTCATTGAAAGGGGGTGCTGTCATGATCCATTTTTGGATTTATGGCAGTTCTGGTTCCAGTTTATTCAAATGCAGCTTTTTTCCTTTCAGTCCATCAGGGCTAATGTCAGTTTTTCCCTCCCGCTGGCAATCAGATGCAGCTGCAGTGTTGCTGGGTCAGCTGGTATGGTGGTGACCACTCCCACCATCCTTTAAATGGTCATCTGATGCATCAGCTGACTGTTGGTGATAAGAGTTTATCTTTGGAGGCCAGCCTAGCAGAAGCAGCTCTCTGGTGTCAGCCACTTCTGGTGTTTGGAGTCCTGTTGCTGTGCTATCTGCAGTGTGGAGCTTGGCAGCAGTGTCTGGAAGCTAAGTGCTGTATTTTAACCTTGTCCCTTTGGTGTTTGTCACTGTCACCTGTGTGGTATTATCTGCAGTGGTGAGGATAGTGCCCCTTGCCGGCCAGTGCACTAACCAGGGCAGTATTAGGTGACAGCGAGGGACTTAGGTACGTGAAGGCGGCGGGCGAAGGACCTGCTTAGGGGAGTGCAGGGACAGGCTCAGGTTTGAGCTCATGTGGTGACCATCTCCCTATCTGTAAGGCCTTCCTCTCCACAATATCATCCTGCTGTGTGTGTTGCACCGACCGACCACCCGTTGTGTCACAATTAGGGTTGAGCATTCCGATACTGCAAATATCGGGTATCGGCCAATATTCGCTGTATCGGAATTCCGATACCGAGTTCTGATACTTTTGCGATATCGGATACTGGAATCAGAAGTTCCTAAAGTGCAATGATGCACTATAATGGAGTGTGGGCGGTGCGTGGGCAGACTGCGTGTTTGTGTGCGGGTGCGGTCTGTGCGTGACCGTGGGGGGGTCTGTGCGTGCCTGCCAGCCAGGGGTCCCTGCGGAGTGCCAGGGCTCTGTGCGGACCTGCCGGGGCTCTGTGCAGCATGCGGGGCTCTGTGCGTGTGTGCCGGGGCTCTGTGCGGCATGTGGGGCTCTGTGCGGCATGTGGGGCTCTGTGCGGCGTGCGGGGCTCTGTGCGTCGTGCCGGGGCTCTGTGCGTCGTGCCGGGGCTCTGTGCGTGTGTGGCGGGGCTCTGTGTGGCATGCCGGGCTCTGCGCAGCGTGCCAGGGCTCTGTGCGGCGTGCCGGGGCTCTGTGCGTGTGTGGCGGGGCTCTGTGTGGAATGCCGGGCTCTGCGCAGCGTGCCGGGGCTCTGTGCGGCGTGCCGGGGCTCTGTGCGGCATGTGGGGCTCTGTGAGGGCTGCTGCGGGGCTCTGTGCCTGTGTGCAGGCATCATCCGATGGGACTACGAGTCCCGTCGGACGATGCCTACTACAGTGACAGTGATTGACACATTAGCCAATGATGGGACAGTAGTAGTCCCATCATTCGGCTAATGTGTTGAAAAAAACAAAAAAAAAAACAACATACATGCTACATACATACTGCATACTACATACATACTACATACAGTTATATGAAAAAGTTTGGACACCCCTATTAATCTTAATGTTTTATAAAAATTGTTTTTTTTTTGCAACAGCCATTTCAGTTTCATATATCTAACTAGCTGAAGAGCCCGGCGTTGCCTGGGCATAGTAAATATCTGTGGTTAGTTATAGCACGTCACTTCTCTTATTTTCCCATCACGCCTCTCATTTTCCCAATCACATCTTTAATTTTCCCCCTCACATCTCTCATTTTCTCCCTCACACCTCTCATTTTCTCCCTCACTCCTCTCATTCCCGCCTAACACTTGTCATTTCGACCTCACATCTGTCATTTTCCGATCACTACACTATTTTCCCTCACTCCTCTCATTTTGCACTCACACCTTTTCATTTTCACCTCACACCTCTCATTTTCACCTCAGTATATACATGTTTGTCATCTCCCTTATATATAGTATACACCTGTATGTCATCTCCCCTGTATATAGTATATACCTGCTGTGTGTCATCTCCCCTGTATATAGTATTTACCTGTATGTCATCTCCTCCTATATATAGTATATACCTGTATGTCATCTCCTCCTATATATAGTATATACCTGTATGTCATCTCCTCCTATTATAGTATATACCTGTATGTCATCTTCTTCTATATATAGTATATACCTGTATGTCATCTCCTCCTGTGTATAGTATATACCTGTGTGTCATCTCCCCTGTATATAGTATATATCTGTGTGTCATCTCCTCCTGTATAAAGTATATACCTGTATGTCATCTTCTATATATAGCATATACCTGTATGTCATCTCCTCCTGTATATAGTATATACCTGTGTGTCATCTCCTCCTGTATATAGTATATACCTGTATGTCATCTCCTCCTGTATATAGTATGTACCTGTATGTCATCTCCTCCTGTATATAGTATATACCTGTGTGTCATCTCTCCTGTATATAGTATATATCTGTGTGTCATCTCCTCCTGTATATAGTATATACCTGTATGTCATCTTCTATATATAGCATATACCTGTATGTCATCTCCTCCTGTATATAGTATATACCTGTAGGTAATCTGCTCCTGTATATAGTATATACCTGTGTGTCATCTCCTCCTGTATATAGTATATACATGTATGTCATCTCCTCCTGTATATAGTATGTACCTGTATGTCATCTCCTCCTCTATATAGTATATACCTGTGTGTCATCTCTCCTGTATATAGTATATATCTGTGTGTCATCTCCCCTGTATATAGTATATACCTGTCTGATCTCCTGTATTAGACCTCGTTAACACGTTATTTGCTCAGTATTTTTACCTCAGTATTTGTAAGATAAATTGGCACCCTGATAAATCCCCAGCCAACAGGAAGCCCTCCCCCTGGCAGTATATATTAGCTCACACATACACATAATAGACAGGTCATGTGACTGACAGCTGCTGTATTTCCTATATGGTACATTTGTTGCTCTTGCAGTTTGTCTGCTTATTAATCAGATTTTTATTTTTGAAGGCTAATACCAGACTTGTGTGTGTTTTAGGGCGAGTTTCGTCTGTCAAGTTGTGTGTGTTGAGTTGTGTGTGGCGACATGCATGTAGCGACTTTTGTGAGATGAGTTTTGTGTGGCAACATGCGTGTAGCAACTTTTTGTGTGTCGAGTTGTGACAGGTTAGTGTAGCAAGTTGTGTGCAGCAAGTTTTGCGCATGGCGAGTTTTGCGTGTGGT
The DNA here is from genome assembly GCF_032444005.1 of Ranitomeya imitator. Classification (NCBI taxonomy): domain Eukaryota; kingdom Metazoa; phylum Chordata; class Amphibia; order Anura; family Dendrobatidae; genus Ranitomeya; species Ranitomeya imitator. The sequence continues at coordinate 119,057,151 of NC_091288.1, read as the reverse complement.
GAGTTTTATGTCTGGTGCCTTTTGAGTATGTGCAAGTTTTGTGTGAGACAACTTTTGCATGTGTTGCAAATTTTGTGCATGTGGCAATTTTTCCGCGTGTGCAAGTTTTGCGTGTGGCGAGTTTTCCATGAGGTGAGTTTTGCACTTGTGGCGAGTTTTGCGTGAGCCTAGTTTTTGCATGTGGCAAGTTTTGCGCGTGGTGAGTTTTGAGCGGCGACTTTTGTGTTTTGACTTTTATGTGGCGAGGTTGGTGTATGTGTGGTGAAATGTGTGCTGAGGGTGGTGTATGTGTTCAAGCATGTGGTAGTGTGTGGCGCATTTTGTGTGTGTGTTCATATCCCCATGTGTGGTGAGTATCTCATGTCGGGGCCCCACCTTAGCAACTGATCGGTATATACTCTTTGGCGCCATCGCTCTCATTCTTTAAGTCCCCCTTGTTCACATCTGGCAGCTGTCAATTTGCCTCCAACACTTTTCCTTTCACTTTTCCCCATTATGTAGATAGGGGAAAAATAGTTTGGTGAATTGGAAAGCGCGGGGTTAAAATTTCACCTCACAATATAGCCTATTACGCTCTCAGGGTCCAGACGTGTGACTGTGCAAAATTTTGTGGCTGTAGCTGCGACGCCTCCAACACTTTTCATTTCACTTTTTCCCCATTATGTAGATAGGGGCAAAATTGTTTGGTGAATTGGAACGCGCGGGGTTAAAATTTCGCCTCACAATATAGCCTATGACGCTCTCGGGGTCCAGACGTGTGACTGTGCAAAATTTTGTGGCTGTAGCTGCGACGGTGCAGATGCCAATCCCGGACATACACACACACATACACACACACACACACATTCAGCTTTATATAGTAGATAACTGTTGGACACAGTAATGTTTCTGCCTTGAAATTAGGTTTATTGTACTAACAGAAAATGTGCAATCTGCATTCAAACAACATTTGACAGGTGCATAAGTATGGGCACCCCACCAGAAAAGTGACATTAATATTTAGTAGATCCTCCTTTTGCAAAAATAACAGCCTCTAGTCGCTTCCTGTAGCTTTTAATGAGTTCCTGGATCCTGGATGAAGGCATTTTTGACCATTCCTCTTTACAAAACAATTCCAGTTTAGTTAAGTTTGATGGTCGCCGAGCATGGACAGCCCTCTTCAAATGATCTCACAGATGTTCAATGATATTCAGGTCAGGGGACTGGGATGGCCATTCCAGAACAGTGTAATTGTTCCTCTGCATGAATGCCTGAGTAGATTAAGAGCAGTGTTTTGGATCATTGTCTTGCTGAAAGATCCATCCCCTGCGTAACTTCAACTTTGTCACTCATTCATTAACATTATAGTCAAGAATCTGCTGATACTGAGAGGAATCCATGCGTCCCTCAACTTTAACAAGGTTCCTGGTGCCAACATTGGCCACACAGCCCCAAAGCATGATGGAACCTCCACCAAATTTTACTGTGGGTAGCAAGTGTTTTTCTTGGAATGCTGTGTTTTTTGGCCACCATGAATAACGCCTCTTTGTATAACCAAACAACTCAATCTTGGTTTCATCAGTCCACAGGACCTTCTTCCAAAAAGAAATTGGCTTCTCCAAATGTGCTTTTGCATACCTCAGCCGACTCTGTTTGTGGCGTGCTTGCAGAAACGGCTTCTTTCGTATCACTCTCCCATACAGCTTCTCCTTGTGCAAAGTGCGTTGTATAGTTGACCGATGCACAGTGACACCATCTGCAGCAAGTTGATGCTGCAGCTCTCTGGAGGTGGTCTGAGGATTGTCCTTTACTGATCTCACCATTCTTCTTCTCTGCCTTTCTGATGTTTTTCTTGGCCTGCCACTTCTGGCCTTAACAAGAACTGTACCTGTGTTCTTCCATTTCCTTACTATGTTCCTCACAATGGAAATTTACAGGTTAAATCTCTGAGACAGCTTTTTGTATCCTTCCCCTGAACAACTATGTTGAATAATCTTTGTTTTCAGATCATTAGACAGTTGTTTTGAGGAGCCCATGAAGCCACTCTTCAGAGGAGATTCAAACAGGAGAACAACTTGCAAGTGGCCACTTTAAGTAGCTTTTCTCATGATTGCATACATTTGGCTATGAAGTTCAAAACTCAATGAGGTTAGAAAACCAAAAAAAGTGCTTTAGTAAGTCAGTAAAAAGTAGGTAGGAGTATTTAAAACAAGAAAATGATAAGGGTGCCCATACTTATGCACCTGTCAAATTTTGTTTGAATGCAGATTGCACATTTTCTGTTAGTACAATAAACCTCACTTCAAGGCACAAACATTACTGTGTCCAACAGTTATTAGATATATGAAACTGAAATAGCTGTTGCAAAAAAAAAACAATTTTTTATAAAACATTAAGCTTAAGATTAATAGGGGTGCCCAAACTTTTTCATATAACTGTACATGCTACATACATGCCACATACATGCTACATACTACATACATGCTACACAATACATACATGTGACATACTACATATGTGCTAGATGCATGCATGCTACATACTACATACATGCTGCATACATGCTACATACATACATACATGCTACATACATACTGCATACAGTACATTCATACATACCATACAATACATACATACATACAGTACATTAAACATAGAGTACATACTCACCATTACTTGTCACTTTGTTCCCCGAAGCCAGTGTCATCTGTAAAAAAAATATGAAAATAACAAACAACCAATATACTCCCTGTCCGCAGAAATTCGCGAGTGTCCCATGACGATCTCCCATAGAGAATGGCAGCATTAACTGATGCGACCGCTTTCTAGGGGCTCCAGGAACATAACGACGGGAGGAAGGTATCCTTCCAAACTGTATTACTCCACCGCTGTAAAAGAAAAATAGTCCCTAGTCTCACTTTTGGCATTGCTGTATGAGAAATTTTCCCACGCAGCAATTGCCATAAAGTGAGACTGAACTATAGTAACATCAGTGATGCACTGCAGGAGCCATTGTCTCCTGTCAGTGTGTCACTGAGGGTCTTGTAGAGCAGTGACATCACCATGTTCTATAGGGGAGATCGTCATGGGACACTCGTTATTAATTGGAATACGGCGGACAGGTAGTATACGGATTATTTTACGTTTATTGGAGGTGCTGAAGTATGGTAAGTATGGTTAAATGAAGAATATTAAAATACTTTCTCCCTAATGCGTGTGTGTTTTATTAACCCTTTATTACTATTGGATTAATAATGGATAGGCGTCTTATTGACGCCTCTCCGTTATTAACCCGGCTTAGTGTCACCTTACAATAGCAAGGTGACATTAACCCCTTATTACCCCATATCCCACCACTACACGGGAGTGGGAAGAGAGGGGCTAAGTGCCGGAATTGGCGCATCTTACAGATGCGCCATTTCTGGGGTGGCTGTGGACTGGTATTTGTAGCCGGGGGGTGGGGGGCAATATCCATGACCCCCCTCTAGGCTATGAATATCAGCCGGCAGCTGTCTGCGTAGCCTTTCTGGCTATAAAATATAGGGGGACCCCACGTCATTTTGGGGGGTCCCCCTATTTTAATAGCCAGTAAAGGCTATGCAGACAGCTGCGGACTGATATTCATAGCAGGCTGCAAATATTGGCCCCCAGCCGTCGGCTTTCCCCCTCTGGCGCAGAAAATTGCATGGGAGCCCACGCCGTTTTTTTTTTTTAATTCAAAGTTCAATAAGGCCTCTTTCACACTTGCGTTGTTATGTGTCCGTCGCTATGTGTCGGGCCGACGTACATTGCAAAATTTTTGCACGACGTGGGCAGCAGATGCAGTTTTTCAACGCATCCGCTGCCCATTCTGAAGTTCGGGGAGGAGGGGGCGGTGTTTCGGCCGCGCATGCACGGTAGAAAATGGCGGACGCGATGGACAAAAAAACCTTCACTTGAACGTTTTTTTGTGCCGACGGTTCGCCAAAACATGACGGATCGGTTGCTCGACGGATGTGAGGTGTGATCATCCATCGCGATCCATCGCTAATACAAGTCTATGGGTAAAAAACGCTTCCTGCGAGCACATTTGCAGGATCCATTTTTTTTCCCAAAATGACAGATTGCGACGGATTGCTAAAAACGCAAGTGTGAAAGTAGCCTTAGAAACATCGGCCTTTCTATTATATATTAATGGATATATCTATCTCTAGATATATTTATAGATAGATATATCTATAGATACATAGATTTATCTATCCATATATCTGGCTGCTTTCACACATCAGGCTTTTGCCGTCAGGTACAATCCGGCGAATTTGGAAAAAACGTATCCGTTTTTTCCGACAGATCCGTTTTTTTCAGCCATCCGGTTTTTTCCGTAGGATCCATTTTTTTCCGCTGGATCCGATTTTTCCCGCCGGATCCGTTTTTTCTTCTGGATCCATTTTTTTTCCGCCAGGTACATTTTTTTTCAGCCATCCCGTTTTTTCCACCGATCCATTTTTTCCGCCGGATCGTTTTTTTTCTTCCGGATCCGTTTTTTTCTGCCGATTCACTTTTTTTTTAAGCCGGATCCGTTTTTTCCACCGGATCCATTTTTTCCGCCGGATCCGTTTTTTCCTCCGGATCTGTTTTTTTCGCCGAATCCGTTTTTTTCTTCCGCATCCGTTTTTTTTTAAAACTCGCTGGATTGTGCCTGACGGCAAAAACCTGATGTGTGAAAGCAGCCAGATATATGGATAGATACATCTATGTATCTATAGATATATCTATCTATAAATATATCTATGGATAGATATATAATAGAAAGGCCGATGTTTCTAAGGCTACTTTCAGACTTGCGTTTTTAGCAATCCATCATTTTGGGAAAAAAACGGATCCTGCAAATGTGCTCGCAGGATGCATTTTTTACCAATAGACTTGTATTAGCGACGGATGGCCACATGTCACGTCCGTCGTGCAACGGACCTGTCGTGTTTTGGCAGATATTCGGCACGAAAAAACGTTCAAATGAAGGTTTGTCTGTCGCGTCCGCCATTTTCTACCGTGCATGCGCAACTCTGCCCCCTCCTCCCCGGACTTCAGAATGGGCAGCGGATGCGTTGAAAAACTGCAACTGCTGCCCATGTCATGCACACAATTTCACAACGTGCGTCGGTACGTCAGCCCGACGCATAGCAACGGACCCGTACCGACGCAAGTGTGAAAGAGGCCTTAATGAGCGTTGAATTAAAAAAGCAAAAAAACGGCGTGGGCTCCCGCGCAATTATCTGCGCCAGGGGGGGAAAGCAGACGGCCGGGGACCAATATCTGTAGCCTTCTATGAATATCAGCCCGCAGCTGTCTGCGTAGCCTTTACTGGCTATTAAAATAGGGGAACCCCCCCAAAAAATGACGTGGGGTCCCCCTATATGTTATAGCCAGAAAGGCTACGCAGACAGCTGCGGGCTGATATTCATAGCCTAGAGAGGGGACATGGACATTGCCCCCCCCCACCTACAAATACCAGTCCGCAGCCGTCCCAGAAATGGCACATCTGTAAGATGCGCCAATTCTGGCACTGAGCCCCTCTCTTCACACTCCCGTGTAGCTGTGGGATATGGGGTAATAAGGGGTTAATGTCACCTTGCTATTGTAAGGTGACATTAAGCCGGGTTAATAACGGAAAGGCGTCAATAAGACACCTATCCATTATTAATCCAATAGTAATAAAAGGTTAATAAAAACACATATTAGGAAGAAAGTATTTTAATATTCTTCATTTAACCATACTTACCATACTTCAGCGCCTGCAAAAAACTTAAAATAATAAACCGTATACTACCTGTCCGCCGTAGTTCAATGAATAACGAGTGTCCCACGACGATCTCCCCTATAGAAGTGACATCGGGTGATGTCAATGCTCTATAGGACCCTCAGTGATACACTGACAGGAGACAATGGTTCCTGCAGTGCCTCACTGAGAGGTTACCTTAGGACAAAGTCTCACTTTATGGCAATTGCTGCGTGGGAAAATTTCTCATACAGCAATGCCAAAAGTGAGACTAGCGACTATTTTTTTTTCTTTACAGTGGCGGAAGAATACAGTGCGGGAGGATACCTTTCTCCCGTCATTGTGTTCCTGGGGCCCCTGGAGAGCAGTCGCAACTTTTGATGCTGCCAATCTCTATGGGAGATCGTCGTGGGACACTCATGGATTTCTGCGGACAGGGAGTATATTGGTTGTTTGTTATTTTCACATTTTTTTTACAGATGACACTGGCTTCGGGGAACAAAGTGACAAGTAATGGTGAGTATGTACTCTATGTTTAATGTACAGTATGTCTGTATGTATGTAATGTATGAATGTACTGTATGTAGTATGTATGCAGCATGTATGTAGTATGCAGCATGTATGTAGCATGTGTGTTGTATGTAGCATGTAGCATGTATGTAGTATGTATGTGGTCTGGAGCATGTATGGAGCATGTATGGAGCATGTATGGAGCATGTATGGAGCATGTGTGGAGCATGTGTGGAGCATGTATGGAGCATGTATGGAGCATGTATGTTGTTTTTTTCATTCAACACATTAGCCGGATGATGGGACTACTACTGTCCCATCATTGGCTAATGTGTCAATCACTGTCACTGTAGTAGGCATCGTCCGATGGGACTCGTAGTCCCATCGAACGATGCCTGCACACTGGCACAGAGCCCCGGCAGCCCGCACAGAGCCCAACACGCCGCACAGAGCCCCGGCACGCTGCACAGAGCCCCGGCACGCCGCACAGAGCCCCGGCAAACACACACAGAGCCCCGCACGCCGCACAGAGCCCCGGCAGGCCCGCACAGACTCCCGAGAGGCCCGTACAGATCCCCGGCAGGCCCGCACAGACCCCGCCCGCACACACAGACACGCACAGTGTCCGCCCATGCACCATCCACACTCTTCCCCCCTACGGAACAGGATGTAGAAGGACAGAAAGGGCTTATTTACATTCCGATATTTGTGTCCCATTGACTTGCATTGGTATCAGCGATACACAATATTTTTTGGATATCGGCCGATCCAATCCGATACCGATACTTCTGGATATCGGAAGGTATCGCTCAACACTAGTCACAATACATATCGTGACAGTTTGTTAAAGGGTCGATATTGACTTTAAAAAGAGAAATATAATGTAATATCCAATTACATAAGGCAGGTCAATTTCTGTTATATACTATATACCCCAATAGGCAAAACAAATATCAAAAGAAGGGGGACCATGTATTGCATATGCTATAAAAAGTGCTAAAGTTCAAGAAACCATAAAAACATGTATAAAATATCCAAAAATATATATCATACCAAAAATACACAATGAAATGTGCAAAAAGTGCTATGTACAATATTCTCAAAGGCCACTTGCTTCTAAGGATGCATAATGTGCATAGGAAAAAGTGCTATATGCAGATGCTATTAAAAAGCCACTTATGAATATAAGGGAAAATGTTCCAGGACCGCCAAATGCTTGATAATGTGCCTTCCTAGATGTGGAAGTTGGCACCCTAAGAAAAACGAGAATGGTCCCCCGCTCGTGTGATGGCTTGCCCCAATCTCCTAATTGCATCCTATAAGATATTAGTCAGAAACAGAGGGCCAGACGGCCTGTATCAACCATATAATGATGTGTTATAAATGGTATATGCACTACAGATATATAAATAAGACCAACACAAGATAATAATATATAGATGTAAAAGAGAAAGGAGAAAGGAGAGAGTATAGTCCATGCACATACAAATCGTCAATATGTGGACACATAAATTATCAGTTTCTAGGTCCTATAGGAATATAATGGTATAAACTATGTCATCATCCCCACATAGAACAATGGGGATTGCACGGTACCAGTATGGAACAATATACTCAAAAGATAATATATACATACAGTGCCTTGCAAAAGTATTCGGCCCCCTGGAACTTTTCAACCTTTTTCCACATATCATGCTTCAAACATAAAGATATCAAATGTAAATTTTGTAAAGTGGAACACATTTGTGAAGTTGAACGAAATGTATTGGTTATTTTACATTTTTGTGGAAATTAAAAAACTGAAAAGTTGGGTGTGCAATATAATTCGGCCCCCTTACTTTCAGTGCAGCAAACTCACTCCAGAAGTTCATTATGGATCTCTGAATGATCCAAGGTCCTAAATGCCTAATGATGATAAATATAATCCACCTGTGTGTAGTCAAGTCTCAATATAAATGCACCTGTTCTGTAATCGTCTCAGGGTTCCGTTTGAAGCACAGAGAGCATCATGAAGACCAAGGAACACAACAGTCACGTCCGTGATACTGTTGTGGAGAAGTTTAAAGCCAGATTTGGATACAAAATGATTTCCAAAACTTTAAACATCCCAAGGAGCACTGTGTAAGCAATCATATTGAAATGGAAGAAGTATCATACCACTGCAAATCTACCAAGACCAGGCTGTCTCTCTAAACTTTCATCTCAAACAAGGAGAAGACTGATCAGAGATGCAGCCAAGAGACCCATGATCACTCTGTATGAACTGCAGAAATCTACAGCTGAGGTGGGACAGTCAGTCCATAGGACAATCAGTCGTACACTGCACAAATCTGGCCTTTATGGAAGAGTGGCAAGAAGAAAGCCATTTCTCAAAGATATCCATAAAATAGCGTGGTTTAAAGTTTTCAACAAGCCACCTGGGAGACACACCAAACATTTGGAAGAAGGTGCTCTGGTGAGATGAAACCAAAATCGAACTGTTTGGCAGCAGTGCCAAATGATATGTTTGGCGTAAAAGCAACACAGCTCATCACCCTAAACACACCAACCCCACTGTCAAACATGGTGGTGGCAGCATCATGGTTTGGGCCTACTTTTCTTCAGCAGGGACAGGGAAGATGGTTAAAATTGATGGGAAGATGGATGGAGCCAGATACAGGACCATTCTTGAAGAAAACCTGTTGGAGTCTTCAAAAGACCTGAGACTGTGACAGAGATTTGTCTTCAAACAAGACAATGATCCCAAACGTAAAGTAAAATCTACAATGGAATGGTTCACGAATGTATCCAGGTGTTAGAATGGCCAAGTCAAAGTCCAGACCTCAATCCAATCGAGAATCTGTGGAAAAAGCTGAAAACTGCTGTTCACAAACGTTTTCCATCAAACCTCACTGAGCTCGAGCTGTTTGTCAAAGTGACCTCTAGACCACCTATATTCTCCACATCCATGATATCATAAGCATGTTATTCACCTCAGTGTATTCGCTGGTGCTCTTAGGGTCTATGGTCGCTCGACTTACCTCTTTGAAATTTCCCTAATGGACTGATGGTATACTATGCATGTACCTTGTAGACTTGTATATATGTACATACTATTTGTTTGTATTTATTGATGTTCTGTTTTATCTTTATCTTTTATCTTTATCTTTATCTTTTAGCGATGGTATGATTAAGACTCGGGAGAGTCGAAACTTCATGTTTTGTTACTAGATTTGATTGCTTTCCTTATGTTTGTAGAATTGCTCCCATGTGTCACTTAGTGTGAGTTTATTCAACATAACTCAATATATCTTGCATAATTGATCACTAGAGTGTGCGGTGTCTTGAATAATACTTGATTACTGGGACTTTTCTAGTCCGTGACACCTGCACCTCACCTTAAACTGATTGAGTGCACACCATTGTACCTTATCTTATTTCCCACAAGTCTACTTTACGTCAGAACAATTTTGGAAACAAATTTTTTTTGTTAGGGAGTTATAAGGGTTAAAAGTTGACCAGCAATTTCTCATCTTTACAACAAAATTTACCAAACCTCTTTTCTTTTGGTGACCACCTCACATTTGAAGTCACATTTAGGGGTCAATATAACAAAAAATACCCAAAAGTAAAAATACCCAAAAGTGACACCATTCTAAAAACTGCACCCCTCAAGCTGATCAAATCCACATTCAAGAAGTTTATTAACCCTTCAGGTGCTTCATGAGAGCTAAAGCAATGTTGAAGGAAAAAATGAAAATTTAACTTTTTAGTCATGAAAACGATATTTTAGCAACAATTTTCTTATTTTCCCAAAGGTAACAGGACAAAATGAGCAACAACTTTTGCAGTCCAATTTCTCCTGAGTATGCTGATACCCCATATGTGAGGGGGAAACACTGTTTGGGTGCATGTCAGGGCTTGGAAGGGAAGGAGTGCCGTTTGATTTTTTCAACCTAAAATTGGCTGGAATTGTGATCGGATGCCATGTTGCGTTTGACGAGCCCCTGATGTGCCTAAACAGTGGAAACCCCCCACAAGTGACCCCATTTTGGAGACTATACCCCCTAATGAACTTATCTAGATGTGTGATGAGCACTTTGAACCCCCAGAGGCTTCACAGAAGTTTATAACGCCCGGGAGTGAAAATAAAAAATCATATTTTTTCCACAAACATCATCGTTTAGTCCACAATTTTTTAATTTTCCAAAGGTAACAGGAGAAATTGGACTGCAAACGTTGTTGTTCAATTTGTCCTGAGTACGCTCATACCAGATATGTGGGGGGAACCACTGTTTGAGCGCATGGCAGGGCTCGGAAGGGAAGGAGCGCCGTTTGATTTTGTTCAACCTACAATTGGCTGGAACTGCGATCGGACGCCATGTTGCGTTTGACGAGCACCTGATGTGCCTAAACAGTGGAAACCCCCACAAGTGACCCCATTTTGGAAAATAGACCCCCTAAGGAACTTATCTAGATGTGTGATGAGCACTTTGAACCACCAGGGGCTTCACAGAAGTTTATAACGCCTGGGTGTGAAAATAAAAAATCCTATTTTTTGCCAAAAAAATGATCTTTTAGTCCCCAATTTTTTTGGAAAGTAGACCCCCAAAGAACTTACGTAGATGTGCCTCCTTTGGAATAAATCTGTTTCCTGTAAATTAGTAGTGCATGGAGGTGTGCTACAATTAAAAGCAATCCTTCATACACAGGCCAGGTTTTTCGGGGCAGGTCACATTGATAGATGGTGTCCTTGCGTATTCCTCTTTTGTAGCACACTCGGCACCTTTTTGCGGCTTACCTTTTTGCCAGTTGACGGGACCACCCCCAGAAAATGCTGACCTGGTACGATACGTGCACCTTCAGTTCCAGAAGTACTGGCGCCCACTCCTTCCCTCGTGCCAAACATCAGGCCCTTAACCACTACCTCCTGGAAATGAAGGCACGACGTATCAGTGTTGTGTGCACATCGTGACAGCAGGAAAGCATTGAGCATTGCCATTTGTACAATGTGCATGGACAGCTTTTTGTACCACAATCTGGCCTTTCTCAAAGCGATCGCGGCCGGGTATCAGCTGATTATCACAGCTGACATCTGCACTATATGGCAGGAGCTGTCACGGACCGCTCCTGGCACATTAGCCCAGGAACACTGCGATCTAACATGATTGCAGTGTCCCGCTGGCATAGGGAAGAATCCCGCAGGGAGGGGCTCCCTGCGTGCTTCCCTGAGACCCTCGGAAAACAACGCGATGTGATCACGTTGATCCGAGCGTCTCCTCAGTCCTCCTCCCTGCAGGCCTCGGATTCAAGATGGCCACGGGGGTCCTTCCGGGTCCTGCAGGGTGGTGGCTTGCCGGAAAGCCTCCTGCGCTGCCTGTCAGATCGCTGATCTGACACAGTGCTATGCAGTGTCAGATCAGAGATCTGATAATATATAGTGATGTCCAACACTGGGACAAAGTAAAAAAGTAAAAAAAAAAAAGTGCACTGTGTAAAAATATATCTAAAAAAATTCCTGAATAAAGAAAAAATAGTTTTTTTATTTACATAAAGACATGTATTTATTAGAAAGGAAGGAAGGCAAAAAAACCCATGTGGCAAAGAGTAAGCTCCACACTGGGGAAAAAAATTCCTTCCCGACTCCACATACGGTAATCAGACTAGTTCCCTGGATCAACGCCCTATTAAGAAATCTAGTGTATATACCCTGTAAGATACTTTTCAAGAAAGGCATCCAGTCCCCTCTTAAATTTAAGTGATGAATCACTCATTACAACATCATACGGCAGAGAGTTCCATAGTCTCACTGCTCTTACAGTAAAGAATCCGCGTCTGTTATTAGGCTTAAACCTTCTTTCCTCCAGATGTAGAGGATGCCCCCTTGTCCCTGTCTCAGGTCTATGATTAAAAAGATCATCAGAAAGGTCTTTGTATTGTCCCCTCATATATTTATACATTAACATAAGATCACCCCTTAGCCTTCGTTTTTCCAAACTAAATAGCCCCAAGTGTAATAATCTATCTTGGTATTGCAGACCCCCTAGTCCTCTAATAACCTTGGTCGCTCTTCTCTGCACCCTCTCCAGTTCAGCTATGTCTTTCTTATACACCGGAGACCAGACCTGTGCACAGTATTCTAAGTGTGGTCGAACTAGTGACTTGTATAGAGGTAAAATTATATTCTCCTCATGAGCATCTATGCCTTTTTTAATGCATCCCATTATATTATTTGCCATTGTAGCAGCTGCCTGACACTGGCCACTAAATGTGAGTTTGTCATCCACCCATACTTCCAGGTCTTTTTCATTGACTGTTTTGCCCAGAGATTTAGAATTAAGCACATAGTTATACATCTTATTACTTCTTTAGTGCATGACCTTACATTTATTCCCATTCAAGCTCATTTGCCATTTATTAGCCCAAACTTCTAGATTACATAAATCATCCAGTAATATAAAATTGTCCTCCTCTGTATTGATTACCCTGCAGAGTTTAGTGTCATCTGCAAATATTGAAATTCCACTCTGTATGCCCCCTACAAGATCATTAATAAATATGTTAAAAAGAAGAGGGCCCAATACTGACCCCTGTGGTACCCCACTGCTAACCACGACCCAGTCCGAGTGTGCTCCATTAATAACCACCCTTTGTTTCCTATCCCTGAGCCAGCTCTTAACCCACTTACACATATTTTCTCCTATCTCCATTATTCTCATTTTATGTATCACCTTTTTGTGTGGCACCGTATCAAAAGCTTTTGAAAAGTCCATATACACTACGTCCACTGGGTTCCTTTGGTCCAGCCAACGTAGCATATAGCACAGCCACATTTGAATAGGCAGCATCAATAGTAAAAAGTTGGTCACACAGGGTTAATAGCAGCGTTAACGGACTGCGTTACACCGCGGCATAACGCGGTGTAACGCAACTATTAACCCTGTGTGAGCGCTGACTGGAGGGGAGAATGGAGGGGGCACTGATGGAGAGTAGGAAGGGGTGAATTCGTGGCCGGACTGTGCCCGTCGCTGATTGGTCGCGGCCTGCCTGCCGGCAGCGACAAATCAGCGACGTGGGATTTCCGTGACAGACGGAAGTACCCCTTAGACGGTTATATAGATAGACAATGATTCACCCAACTCGTCTGTAGACTCAGAGCAACAATTGCATAATAAGTCACAACTCTGAAAATATTCCACATTGTAAAGTTGAAGGAAGGACTGTGAGTGCAGTATCTGATAAAGAATTGAAATACTGAATTTCAGGACTGAAAACGTAAAAGGAGCCTGTGATGCTAAATCATGCTGCCCAAACTGCAGGCAGCATAAAGTGCAGCCTGGCGGCACGCTAGGAATATTATTTTCTTAAATGCTCTGGTGTTTCAGAGAAAATACACTTTGAGGATCTGGACAAGGACCATAGTGTGACACCTGACTAGCCTCCGGCTGTCTCTTCCAAGCACCGCGCCAGGTGATTAACAGGTCTCTCCCTTGGACTATCTTGAAAGCATATTTCTCTGAAATGCCAGAGCATTTTAGAGAATAGTATTGATGGCTGCATTCATGCTGCTCGTGGTTTGACAAACATTCATCACTTGACAGGATCCACAGGAAGCATGAATGCAGTCTGGATGCATGTTTACAACCAGCTATAATATTCTCTAAAACATTCTGGTGTTTCATAAACTAATACACTTTCAAGGTCGTACATGTAAGAGAGAGGCGGGTCAATCACTTTGAATGGCGCTGGGAAAAGCCGGTGTCATGACCCAACAGGGTCAGTGGTGTCATGACCCAACAGGGTAAGTCCAGCCGATGGTACAACAAACACTCGAAGGGATGGTAAAGGAGAGAGGAAGGCCATATCAACTGGGAAAAAGAGATTGGACACCTCCTGAGCTCCAACCTGAACCTGTCCTTGCACTTCCCTAATGCCCTAAGTGGGTCCTTCCCCCTGCTGCAGTCACATACCTTGTCCCTGTCACCTCACAATGCCCTCACTAGTGCATAGGCCAGCAAGGGCGCCAGCCTCACCACTGCAGATACTACAAACACAGGGGATAGTGACAAGCCTGAAACAGATGAGGTAAAAACACAAAACTTAGCTCCAGAGTCTGCTGCCAAGCTTCACATCACAGAGGATACGGAAACAGGACTCTGAAATCCACAGAAGAAGCAGATTCAGCACCTGAAACCTGAATCATGGCAGCCAGGGTAACACAGGATTTGTCTGATCTATCACTGTGGTCCTCATCTGGATCCTCCAAGTATATTTTCTCTGAAACATGGGAGCATTTCAGAGAATAATATAGCTGGCTGCAATCGTGCACGCAGGCTGCATTCATGCTGTCTCTGGTCTGGTCTCCTTTCATACCCATCTATACGACAGATAAGTGGAAGTCTTTCTAACATTTTTATGCATGGTTATTATGGTTCAGGATTATTTTTTAAATTATACTTAATTAATCAAATAAATGCTAATTGCTCTGCTGTATTCATTTGGAAAAACAGTCATATTAGTAGTCTTTGAAACATTTCCATTGTGTGCTGCAAATTACTTAATGAGGCAATTTCATTTTTTTAATTAGCATGCTGTATCACTTGGCATCCCCAAAACTTTTTCTCACAGTGTTTTAATTGACCACACAGCGATAGTCCCTGTTACTGCTCTCTTATAATTAATCTGTTCTGTACTTGTTTCAATTCCAACAGGCAGCAAAGAAAATGTAGGTGGTAAAAATATATATTTTTTAAAATCTAAAAGTATCTTTAAAAGTAAAACTGCAGTTAAAAAAACATATACACAAAATGGAGAGTGCAATTTATCGTCACCACTGTTCTCGGGTCAGTACTCCTGGTTGGTTGAGATGGACACTCACATTCTATAACCTGCCTGTGTAATAGCATAGGCTTTTCTGTCTTTTGGATCAAGTATTTCATGCCTCCTAATTTACTATGTTTTACTGACCCTTTATCATTCTGTCACAAGGTTTTCAAGCTTCTTTTAATATGAAGAAATAAGGAAAACACTAGCACCTTCACAATGGAAGTTGGAAAGGAGGAGTATCAGGCTATGTGCCCACGTTGCGGATTCATATGCAGATTTTTCCGCACCGGTTTTGTAAAATCCGCAGGTAAAATGCACAGGGATTACCTGCGGATTTAAAGCGGATTTCCTGCCGTTTATATGCGGATTCCACCTGTGGTTTTACACCTGCAGATTCCTATTGAGGAGCAGATGTAAACCGCTGCGGAATCCGCCCAAAGAAATTACATGCACTGCGGATTTAGTTTTCCATACATTTACATGCTACTGTAAACTCATGGAAAACTGCTGCGAATCCGCAGCGGATCCACAGCAAAATTCACAACGTGTGCACATAGCCTAAGGCTGTGTTTCCACATTCAGGAAACGCTGCGTTTTTTATACTGCATTGAGTCGCAGTGTCAAATACTCAGCATCCAGATGTTACAGCATAGTGGAGGGGATTTAAGGAAATCCTGTCTCCACTATGCATTAAAAGACGCATGCGGCAGACGCACGGAAACGAACATGCGGCGCGTCTTTAAAAATGCAGCAAGTCCTTACATTGCTAAAACAACGCAAGGACAATGCAGGTGACCTGCCAATGACCTCAGGTGCAGATTTGGTCAGGAATTTACCTGCATAAAATCCTGACCAAATCCTGATGCAATCCTGAACGTGGACACATACCCTAACAGCAATGTGCTGCAGACAAAATCTCAGATTCTGTGTGATAAACCCAATCAATGAGCAAAGAGGAAAATAAAAATTTCTAATGGTTTGACGTGCTATTTGCTGTACAGGTGGCTGATTGGTATGAATAATGAATGGTGTCCTAATTAGGGAGTGTGCTTTGTGCCAATCAACAAAACACTAAGGTAGACACGATTAAGTAAAGAAGCACACTTGCTGAAACTTATGAGAATAAGGGTAATCCCGCACTAATAATAGTAATGGTACACCTCTATATGACAACCTTATGGGTTTTAAGCTGCAGGTGGTAATGACCAACATCTAATACAGTGGGGCAAAAAAGTATTTAGTCAGTCAGCAATAGTGCAAGTTCAACCACTTAAAAAGATGAGAGGCGTCTGTAATTTACATCATAGGTAGACCTCAACTATGGGAGACAAACTGAGAAAAAAAAATCCAGAAAATCACATTGTCTGTTTTTTTAACATTTTCTTTGCATATTATGGTGGAAAATAAGTATTTGGTCAGAAACAAAATTTCATCTCAATACTTTGTAATATATCCTTTGTTGGCAATGACAGAGGTCAAACGTTTTCTGTAAGTCTTCACAAGGTTGCCACACACTTTTGTTGGTATGTTGGCCCATTCCTCCATGCAGATCTCCTCTAGAGCAGTGATGTTTTTGGCTTTTCGCTTGGCAACACGGACTTTCAACTCCCTCCAAAGGTTTTCTATAGGGTTGAGATCTGGAGACTGGCTAGGCCACTCCAGGACCTTGAAATGCTTCTTACGAAGCCACTCCTTCGTTGCCCTGATGGTGTGCTTTGGATCATTGTCATGTTGAAAGACCCAGCCACGTTTCATCTTCAATGCCCTTGCTGATGGAAGGAGGTTTGCACTCAAAATCTCACGATACATGGCCCCATTCATTCTTTCATGTACCCGGATCAGTCGTCCTGGCCCCTTTGCAGAGAAACAGCCCCAAAGCATGATGTTTCCACCACCATGCTTTACAGTAGGTATGGTGTTTGATGGATGCAACTCAGTATTCTTTTTCCTCCAAACACGACAAGTTGTGTTTCTACCAAACAGTTCCAGTTTGGTTTCATCAGACCATAGGACATTCTCCCAAAACTCCTCTGGATCATCCAAATGCTCTCTAGCAAACTTCAGACGGGCCCGGACATGTACTGGCTTAAGCAGTGGGACACATCTGGCACTGCAGGATCTGAGTCCATGGTGGCGTAGTGTGTTACTTATGGTAGGCCTTGTTACATTGGTCCCAGCTCTCTGCAGTTCATTCACTAGGTCCCCCCGCGTGGTTCTGGGATTTTTGCTCACCGTTCTTGTGATCATTCTGACCCCACGGGGTGGGATTTTGCGTGGAGCCCCAGATCGAGGGAGATTATCAGTGGTCTTGTATGTCTTCCATTTTCTAATTATTGCTCCCACTGTTGATTTCTTCACTGCAAGCTGGTTGGCTATTGCAGATTCAGTCTTCCCAGCCTGGTGCAGGGCTACAATTTTGTTTCTGGTGTCCTTTAACAGCTCTTTGGTCTTCACCATAGTGGAGTTTGGAGTCAGACTGTTTGAGGGTGTGAACAGGTGTCTTTTTATACTGATAACAAGTTTAAACAGGTGCCATTACCACAGGTAATGAGTGGAGGAAAGAGGAGACTCTTAAAGAAGAAGTTCCAGGTCTGTGAGAGCCAGAAATCTTGATTGTTTGTTTCTGACCAAATACTTATTTTCCACCATAATATGCAAATAAAATGTTAAAAAAACAGACAATGTGATTTTCTGGATTTTTTTTCTCAGTTTGTCTCCCATAGTTGAGGTCTACCTATGATGTAAATTACAGACGCCTCTCATCTTTTTAAGCGGTGGAACTTGCACTATTGCTGACTGACTAAATACTTTTTTGCCCCACTGTATATAAAGCTGAATGCATGTGTGTATGTGTGTATGTCCGGGATTGGCATATGCACCGTCGCAGCTACAGCGACAAAATTTTGCACAGTCACACGTCTGGACCCCGAGAGCGTCATAGGCTATGTTGTGAGGCGAAATTTTAACCCCGCGTGTTTCAATTCACCAAACAATTTTGCCCCTATCTACATAATGGGGAAAAAGTGAAAGGAAAAGTGTTGGAGGCAAATTGACAGCTGCCAAATGTGAACAAAGGGGACTTAAAGAGTGAGAGCTATGGCGCCAAAGAGTATATACCGTACAGTTGCTAAGGTGGGGCCCCGACATGGGATACTCACCACACACGGGGATATGAACACACACACAAAATGCGCCACACACTACCATGTGCTTGAACACATATACCACCCTCAGCACACAATTCACCAAACATACACCAACCTCGCCACTTAAAAGTTGAAACACAAAAGTCACCACTCAAAACTCACCACGCACAAAATTCGCCACATGCAAAACATTCAAAAGTTGCCTCACACAAAACTTGCACATACTCAAAACGCACCACACACAAAACTCGCCATGCGCAAAACTTGCTGCACACAACTTACTACACAACCCTGTCACATGCAACTCGACACACAAAGTTGCTACACGCATGTCGCCACACAAAACTCATCTCACAAAAGTCGCTACATGCATGTCGCCACACGCAACTCAACACAAACAACTTGACACACGAAACTCACCCTAAAACACACACAAGTCTGGTATTATCCTTCAAAAATAAAAATCTGATTAATAAGCAGACAAACTACAAGAGCAACAAATGTACCATATAGGAAATACGGCAGCTGTCAATCACATGACCTGTCTATTATGTGTATGTGTGAGCTAATATATACTGCCAGGGGGGAGGGCTTCCTGTTGGCTGGGGATTTATCAGACTGCCAATAGCAACCAATCACAGCCCAGCTTCTATTTTGCTACAGTTAAATAATCTGAGCTCTGATTTGTTGCCTATATTAACCAAGGACATTCTCAGCATAACAAAGCTTGTGTGATGTAATAGCATGTCAGTTAGGGTGTGTTGGTGGAAAGGCTGATGTCAGTCGCATTAACTCTATGTGAGACGATATAGAAACTGCCTCATAAGAAAAGGAATTCCATGGCACGAATGTCAGCTGATGCAAAAAGAAAAGCTGCATTACGGGCCAATGAAAAATGTGAAGACCGAGAAACAAGGCTGACACACATGTGAACAGCAGCTGCTTCCTCAAGAGCCAATGAACTTTCTGAGCAGAGGGAAGCGAGGCTTGCAGACAAGAGAACATTACATTTCTATCTATTTGTTTTGTAGTTTTTGTGTGCAGAATAAATTTTTGTTAACACATTCTATTTTGCTAACAGCAGTTATTAACCCGGGTGAAGCCTGGTAGTACAGCTAGTTATAAATAAATACAAAAATGAAGATTAATTTAAGTCCCTGAATGAGTCACATAGTGTGTGGTTGCTTCATTTAGATATAGTGGAGGGACTCTGTGCTGCTGTAGGGGATCGACTTAAGGAGGGAAGCAGGTATAATTAAGGGTTGTAGTAGAGTGTTTAATATTGTGCGGAACGAGGACTGCACATGTAGAGCCAGGAGCGCTATAGCAGGTAGCGACCCTGGATATCTGGCAGGAAGATGGCCGACAATGCTGGACACAGCGTGTGATGTTCAAGTGGTACGGAGATTCAGAAGGACCAAAAAGATGTCCAATTCATTTCGGGGAATACGCAGTTCCCCTTAATCAGGGTATATGTACAGGGGGTACAGAATGGATATTTTTAGGCTGTTGCTCCACCCCTTCTCCAAGCAATTGTAGAAGGCTCTCTCTCGGTCCACCAATGTTAAACTCAGTGCATACTGCATTGTATTGCTAAAAAATTAAATACTAATGGAATTTACTCCATAATATCAACAAATAGATGAACCAATAACCCGGCATTTTTTCCATTATTTTAGGGGTACACTTTTTATAAAACAAGAGATAATATGGTATATATATTAAATTAAACTTTATTATGGGAAAACTCAATGAATGTCTACCACCATAAAAAATTTAGTCTCCATGGGAGACTAGAAGCTGCCAAAATCCAATCGACTCTGCTACATACAGGCGATGATCAGATCGCCTGTATGTAGCAGAATTGGTCACTTGCTATGAGTGCCCGAGACCACTAAGTCATCTGGGTAATTTCGCAATGCATCCTGGGAACGGAAGATGGCGGCAGCCGCGCGCCTATCGCCGGAGCTCCGCTGGATCCCAGGAGGTGAGTATATAACTATTTTTTATGTTAATTATTTTTTTAACAGGGATATGGTGCCCACACTGCTGTATACTATGTGGGCTGTGCTGTATACTACATAGGCAGTGTTTTATACTCCATGGGCTGTGTGATAAATTACGTGGCCACTGTTATATACTGCGTGGGCTGTGCTATATACTACGTGACTGGGCAGTATACTACATGGCTCTGTGCTGTATACTACGTGGCTCTGTGCTGTATACTACGTAGTTGGGCAATATACTATGTGACTCGGTGCAGTATACTATGTAGCTGGGCAATATACTACATGACTGGGCAATATACTACGTCGTTGGGCAATATACTACGTACTACGTGACTGGGCAATATACTACGTGTCTGTGCTGTATACTACGTCGCTGGGCAATATACTATGTGACTGGGCAATATACTACGTAGCTGGACAATATACTACGTGACTGGGCAATATACTACGTGACTGGGCAATATACTTCGTGACTGGGCAATATACTACGTGACTGGGCAATATACATAGTAACATAGTAACATAGTTAGTAAGGCCGAAATAAGACATTTGTCCATCCAGTTCAGCCTATATTCCATCATAATAAATCCCCAGATCTACGTCCTTCTACAGAACCTAATAATTGTATGATACAATATTGTTCTGCTCCAGGAAGACATCCAGGCCTCTCTTGAACCCCTCGACTGAGTTCGCCATCACCACCTCCTCAGGCAAGCAGTTCCAGATTCTCACTGCCCTAACAGTAAAGAATCCTCTTCTATGTTGGTGGAAAAACCTTCTCTCTTCCAGACGCAAAGAATGCCCCCTTGTGCCCGTCACCTTCCTTGGTATAAACAGATCCTCAGCGAGATATTTGTATTGTCCCCTTATATACTTATACATGGTTATTAGATCGCCCCTCAGTCATCTTTTCTCTAGACTAAATAATCCTAATTTCGCTAATCTATCTGGGTATTGTAGTTCTCCCATCCCCTTTATTAATTTTGTTGCCTTCCTTTGTACTCTCTCTTGTTCCATTATATCCTTCCTCAGCACCAGTGCCCAAAACTGGACACAGTACTCCATGTGCGGTTTAACTAGGGATTTGTACAGAGGCAGTATAATGCTCTCATCATGTGTATCCAGACCTCTTTTAATGCACCCCATGATCCTGTTTGCCTTGGCAGCTGGTGCCTGGCACTGGCTGCTCCAAGTAAGTTTATCATTAACTAGGATCCCCAAGTCCTTCTCCCTGTCAGATTTACCCAGTGGTTTCCCATTCAGTGTGTAATGGTGATATTGATTCCTTCTTTCCATGTGTATAACCTTACATTTATCATTGTTAAACCTCATCTGCGACCTTTCAGCCCAAGTTTCCAACTTATCCAGATCCATCTGTAGCAGAATACTATCTTCTCTTGTATTAACTGCTTTACATAGTTTTGTATCATCTGCAAATATCGATATTTTACTGTGTAAACCTTCTACCAGATCATTAATGAATATGTTGAAGAGAACAGGTCCCAATACCGACCCCTGCGGTACCCCACTGGTCACAGCGACCCAGTTAGAGACTATACCATTTATAACCACCCTCTGCTTTCTATCACAAAGCCAGTTACTAACCCATTTACACACATTTTCCCCCAGACCAAGCATTCTCATTTTGTGTACCAACCTCTTGTGCGGCACGGTATCAAACGCTTTGGAAAAAAAATCGAGATATACCACGTCCAATGACTCACCGTGGTCCAGCCTATAGCTTACCTCTTCATAAAAACTGATTAGATTGGTTTGACAGGAGCGATTTCTCATAAACCCATGCTGATATGGAGTTAAACAGTTATTCTCATTGAGATAATCCAGAATAACATCCCTCAGAAACCCTTCAAATATTTTACCAACAATAGAGGTTAGACTTACTGGCCTATAATTTCCAGGTTCACTTTTAGAGCCCTTTTTGAATATTGGCACCACATTTGCTATGCGCCAGTCCTGCGGAACAGACCCCGTCGCTATAGAGTCCCTAAAAATAAGAAATAATGGTTTATCTATTACATTACTTAGTTCTCTTAGTACTCGTGGGTGTATGCCATCCGGACCCGGAGATTTATCTATTTTAATCTTATTTAGCCGGTTTCGCACCTCTTCTTGGGTTAGATTGGTGACCCTTAATATAGGGTTTTCATTGTTTCTTGGGATTTCACCTAGCATTTCATTTTCCACCGTGAATACCGTGGAGAAGAAGGTGTTTAATATGTTAGCTTTTTCCTCGTCATCTACAACCATTCTTTCCTCACTATTTTTTAAGGGGCCTACATTTTCAGTTTTTATTCTTTTACTATTGATATAGTTGAAGAACAGTTTGGGATTAGTTTTACTCTCCTTAGCAATGTGCTTCTCTGTTTCCTTTTTGGCAGCTTTAATTAGTTTTTTAGATAAAGTATTTTTCTCCCTATAGTTTTTTAGAGCTTCAATTGTGCCATCCTGCTTTAGTAGGTCAAATGCTTTCTTTTTACTGTTAATTGCCTGTCTTACTTCTTTGTTTAGCCACATTGGGTTTTTCCTATTTCTAGTCCTTTTATTCCCACAAGGTATAAACCGCTTACAGTAGGGTTGAGCGACTTTTACTTTTATAGGATCGGGTCGGGTTTCACGAAACCCGACTTTTTCAAAAGTCGGGTCGAGTGAAATCGGCCGATCCTATAAAAAAGTCGGGGTCGGGGGTCGGCCGAAACTCGAAACCCAATGCAGTGCATTGGGTTTCCAATGGTTCCCAGGGTCTGAAGGAGAGGAAACTCTCCTTCAGGCCCTGCGATCCATATTTAAGTGTAAAATAAAGAATTAAAATAAAAAATATCGCTTTACTCACCCTCGGACGCGCCCTGGTACTAACCGGGAACCTTCCTTCCTTCGAATCAGCGCTTGCAGGACCTTGCGGTGACGTCGCGGCTTGTGATTGGTCGCGCGACCGCCCATGTGACCGCTCGCGCGACCAATCACAAGCCGCGACGTCACCGCAAGGTCCTGCAAGCACTGATTCGAAGGAAGGAAGGCTGCCGGAAAGAAGCAGGGCGCGTCCGAGGGTGAGTATATTCCTATTAGGTATATACTCACCCTCAGACGCGCCCTGCTTCTTTCCGGCAGCCTTCCTTCCTAAGAATCAGCGCTTGCAGGACCTTGCGGTGACGTCGCGGCTTGTGATTGGTCGCGCGAGCGGTCACATGGGCGGTCGCGCGACCAATCACAAGTCGCGACGTCACCGCAAGGTCCTGCAAGCGCTGATTCGAAGGAAGAAAGGCTGCCGGTTAGTACCAGGGCACGTCAGAGGGTGAGTATAGCGATATTTTTTATTTTAATTCTTTATTTTACACTTAAATATGGATTCCGATACCGATTTCTGATATTGCAAACATATCGGAACTCGGGATCGGAATTCCGATACCAGATTCAGAAGATCGCCGACTTCATGGCCGACCCCACATAGGGGTCGGGTTTCATGAAACCCGACTTTGCCAAAAGTCGGCGACTTCTGAAAATGGCCGACCCATTTCGCTCAACCCTAGCTTACAGTGCCTATTTAGGATGTTCTTAAACATTTTCCATTTATTATCTGTATTCTTATTTCTGAGGATATTGTCCCAGTCTACCAGATTAAGGGCATCTCTAAGCTGGTCAAACTTTGCCTTCCTAAAGTTCAGTGTTTTTGTGACTCCCTGACAAGTCCCCCTAGTGAAAGACAGGTGAAACTGTACAATATTGTGGTCGCTATTTCCTAGATGCCCGACCACCTGCAGATTTGTTATTCTGTCAGGTCTATTAGATAGTATTAGGTCTAAAAGTGCTGCTCCTCTGGTTGGATTCTGCACCAATTGTGAAAGATAATTTTTCTTGGTTATTAGCAGAAACATGTTGCCTTTATGGGTTTCACAGGTTTCTGTTTCCCAGTTAATATCCGGGTAGTTAAAGTCCCCCATAACCAGGACCTCATTATGGGTTGCAGCTTCATCTATCTGCTTTAGAAGTAGACTTTCCATGATTTCTGTTATATTTGGGGGTTTGTAACAAACCCCAATGAGAATTTTGTTACCATTTTTCCCTCCATGAATTTCGACCCATATGGACTCGACATCCTCATTCCCTTCGTTAATATCCTTCCTTAAAGTGGACTTTAGACAAGACTTTACATAGAGACAAACCCCTCCTCCTCTCCGATTTTTGCGATCCTTTCTAAACAGACTGTAACCCTGTAAGTTAACTGCCCAGTCATAGCTTTCATCTAACCATGTCTCGGTTATTCCCACTATGTCAAAGTTACCTGTAGATATTTCTGCTTCTAGTTCTTCAATCTTGTTTGTCAGGCTTCTGGCGTTTGCGAGCATGCAGTTTAGAGGATTTTGCTTTGTTCCATTCTCCTCGCTGTGGATTGTTTTAGAAATGTTCTTACCTCCCTTCTGAGTATGTTTTCCTGGGTCTGCTTTGTTCGAGTCTAATGTTTTTCTTCCCGTCCCCTACGTATACTACGTAGCTGGGCAATATACTACGTAGCTGGGCAATATACTACGTAGCTGGGCAATATACTATGTGGCTGGGCAATATACTATGTGGCTGGGCAATATACTATGTGACTGGGCAATATACTACATGGACATGCATATTCCAGAATACCCGATGCGTTAGAATCGGGCCACCATCTAGTTGTTTAATAAACATCTACCAAAACTTTTTGAAGATGAGACATTAGCGCACTTTTTGTAAAAAGGCTGCAATGTTGTAGCAAAAAAGACACCTTCATTAGGTAATCCACTTTCTCCAACTTTTTTTTTTTTCTGATCCACAACCAAAAAAAGCCCTTGGTTGCAGCGAAAATGACACTTTAAATGTGGTTCACTGAGATGTTGCATGTGCTCATTCACATTATGCGGTTCTGTTTTCTATGATTCTGACAATTCAAATGAGTATAAAATTAAACCATATTTTAATTGCGACTCAGAGAACGTGGAATACAAAATGAATTGCACCATATGTAACAGTTATTAAGGTCGAAGGAAGACTTTAAGTCCATCTAGCTCAACTCATAGCCTAAGGCCTCTTTCACACCAGTTTTTTGCAAGGCCCCTTTCACACATCAGTTGTTTGCCATCAGTCGCAATCCGTCATATTTTGAAAAAACGGATCCAGCGACTGATGCCGCCGGATCAGTTTTTTTCCCATACACTTGTATTAGCGACGGATGGCCTCACGTTTCATCTGGCAGAAATTGTCTGTCTGGCGGCCGCAGACAACGGACTAAGTAACTTTTTTGTGTCCGTCGAAAAAACGGACAGCGACGGATTCGTCGCTGTCCATCTTTTTCTAGAATCGAAGCCTATGGCTCTGGATCCGTCAAATGACGGACTCCAGTTGCGGATTCTGTTTTTTTAAACTGAGCATGCTCCGATTTTTTTAGGATCCAAAAAGCCGCATCAGCTAGATGCATCCAGCGAAAAAAAACGGATCCGTCGCATGAGTTTTTCACAATCTGAGACTGATCCTTTTTTTTTTCAAAATTCGACGGATTGCGACTGATGGCAAACAACTGATGTGTGAAAGGGGCCTTGCCTAACATGTTGATCCAGAGGAAGGCAAAAAAAAAAAAACATGTGGCAAATAGTAAGCTCCACATTGGGGAACAAATTCCTTCCCGACTCCACATAAGGCCGGCGTCACACTAGCGACTTTTACGGACGTATGAGCGCATAAAACACGTCCGTAAAACACGCATCACACAAGGCCCAATGATTCTCAGTGGGGCAGGTCCTATCAGCCGTATATTACGCATCCGTATTATACGGCTTTCTACGGCCGTAGAAAATCGCAGCATGCTGCGTTTGTCAGCGTATTGCGCAAAAAATACGCCAATGAAAGTCTTTGGGGGCGCGCATAATACGGAATGCATACGGACCATGCGTGTGACTTGCGAGAAATACGTTACACTCAGGCAGGTGTCAGGAATTGTCCAAAGGGCTCAATCAGGAAGCTGAGACATGCTAATTAGCTCAAAAAGCCAGACAGTGAACCCAGAAGTCTGATGCACGCCTCCACGGAGTGAGATTCACCATGTCTCACATTATCAATGTGGATATGCTCCTAATGTTGGTCCAAGAAAGGCCAGTTCTTTGGGACCAAAGAGATACAAACTATGCAAACAGGGCCCAAAAAGAGGCAGCATGGAGGAGTGTGTGTGGGTCCCTATCCCCACATTATGAGCAGCAGCCACGTGAGGCACAGAGACAAATAAGTAAGTACACTCATGTTTGTAATTTATTTTTCGTGTGAAACAGTAGTAGCTAACGCCTTAGGATTGGTATACATGATAATTTAAATTATTACAGTTCTTTATTTAAGGCACACCAGTACCTACATGGTGCTGTACATGATAAACGGATTAAAATAATGGTTGGAACAGATGTCCCTTACAGTGTTAACCAGAAAAATACCATTCGGGGATAGAGGGTAGCTGATTCTGTCCTTGTGGCCTTACATACAAATTGGATTATTTGATCTCAATTACTAAGAAATGTATTCCACAAATGCATATTCCTATGCTACACTAAAATCTGTGTAGTCAATTACACCTTGTGTGACCACTGTGCATAATGGGGTAATCAATTTGTTTAATGTATTTTGTTTCAGTGGGTGATGTTACCACAAGATGGCGGAGCATCCGCGATCAATATAGGAGGGAGAGGCAGCAGCGTGAAAAGAGTGGGGCAGACACACCTCCTAAGAAAAAAATATATATTTATTTTGATCGCTTAACATTCCTGAATCCCAGCATGGACCTCAGACCGTAAGTACAAACCTCACAACACATTTCCCTCTTTTTTTTTTTAAAAAAAAGGGAAAGAATATTAAGATTTGCACAAATATTTCATTACAGAACACAGTCTAACCTCACTGACAGGGAGACAGGGTTGGATTCAGAGTTGGTCATAGACCCAGTTGGGGAAGGAGAAGAGGTGGCTGGCCCATCTTCTGATACGTCAGGCTCCATCCCTCCAGAATCATCGACATCTGACCAGCCAGCTCCAGCAGCACCAGCCCAAGAAGATGCCCCACCATCAACATCAGCCCCAGCAGCAGCAGCAGCACAAGCTAGCCAGGATGACCCTGCTAACAGCAGCAGCCCTACTGTTGCCTTGGAGCAATCACCACAGGCTGCAGTGATATCACAGCGTGCTCGTCGCAGAAGAGAGCTCCTCCAAAGTAGGAGAAATGTTGATGCTGGGGTGTTGAACTACCTGGCAAGGGTTTGTGAGGATGATGGGGAGGAGGGCTTTACGAGGAGCCTTGCCCGGTATTTACGGCCCCTAGAGCGTGAGGCGAGGCTTCGTGTGAGGGGGTGCTTTCAGATCCTTATTGATGCATGCACGCCCCCAAACAACCCATACCAGCTTATGGAGACTATTGAAAGTTGGCAGCTGTCACCACAAAATCTCCTGCGGCTGCAAAGATGTCCCCTGGTGCATGCTCAACAGGGATCTGAACCACCCCCTCCACGTGAGCCTACACCTCAATCCCTACCCACACCCAACCCACCATGGCAACCTCAGGCCCATATGGCAGGCTATCATCAACCATCCCAATATGGCTACTTGTCCAGACCCAGTGCTGGAGGCTGGTCCCAACCTGGGTTTGGACGACATGGCCATATTGGGTTTGGCTATGATTCCAGGCCATATTTTCAGGAGCATGAGAGATTTCCTTAAAATCCTTATGGGCATTCCACAACTGGCCCACATGATTCCAGGCAGAATGTTCCTCCAGCCCACACATCATCCACACAGGGTGAAGGACAATTTGGCCGACAAAGGCCACCTGCTGATGCCCAAGATCTAAACCCATCTCCAGCACCTACGTATCAAGGTCTGTGATTTTTTTGTTTGTTTTTTTTTGTTTTGCGGACATTTTCAGGTCTTGATTATGTTTGTGCTAACATAGCACTTTGTTGTTATTTTATTGTTTTAGGCATATATTTGCCAAAAAAATTATTGCCTTAAAAGAGGTAAAAAAAGAGTTTTTTTTCTTAAAAAAAACATAAGAGGCATTTCATTTAAGTAAAAATGAACAGTTAAAAAGCCTAATTTGGGTTGTCGTCAAATCATTATTACATCACACACACATGCTAGCCTCAGAACCATATGTCAATTAAGAAAAGACAACACGCAGTAGCTTTAGTTTGTCCAAAATTTTTTAAAGAAAATATGTGAAATATTTCCAAAGACAACAAATCAAACATCAAAAATTGCATAATCTTGCCAGGGAGTGGCACCTTGAGGAGAAACCAAAAAAATTGTGAATACATCCCTAACTTTTAGCCCAGAAAGGGGACGCCGCGGAGGACGGCCATATGGGGTAGGCCTAATCACATTGCTCATCAGGTGTTCACCATTATCAGCTGAGGAACAATCATGTATGCGTGTAAAATTGTGCAAAATAACAGGCTTTTATCACTTCATTCACTGTAGCCTCACTGAGCTGAATGGCAGACTGGAGAACACGCCATTTTGCCACAAGAATCCCAAAGGCGCACCCCACCAGTCTCCGCGCCCTGGAAAGCCTCATATTAAAGACCCTCCGCCGCGGGTCCAGGTTGCGCCGGGGATAAGGCCTCATGACGTGCCTTGTCAGTTGGAAAGCCTCATCTCCTACCAAAACAAAAGGCACTGCTTCTGCATTGGACCCTGGGAGTTGTTGTGGTGGTGGGAGGTTTAACTGGTTGTTACGTAGCCGACGACCCATAATGGACGCATTGAAGACCCAGTTCGCCCATAGGCCCCAATGTCTACAATTATAAACCTGTAGTTACTGTCAGCAACAGCTAACAGAACTACAGAGAAAAACTGCTTATAATTGTAGAATTGGGAGCCAGAGTTCGGCGGCTTACACACCCTGATATGTTTCCCATCCACAGCTCCAATGCAGTTAGGGAAGTCACAAGTGTACTGGAAACCACGGGCGATTTTGAGCCAATCCTCCTGTTTGGGCTCAGGCATAACAAGTTCCTGAAGTTTCTCCCATATTTGAAAACAGGTGGAACGAACAATGCCCGAAATTGTCGACCGCCCAATCAGAAACTCCAGGTGTAGTCCCGCATACGACAAGCCTATGGACAGGAAGCTGAAAGACAAAGAAAGATAATATTAGTTTTTTTGCATGAGTATAAATAAAACATGAAAAAGCACAAGTGCATAGTATATTTACAAAGACATTATTTTCATTTTCACATTAAAAAGAACCTGGGTTACTTTACTACAACATTCACCACAGTTTTTGTGAAGTGCTTGTGCCATAATGCCCACAAATACTTACCAAAACAGGCTAAAACACAACATCCCCCCCAAAAAATCATCAACCTACAGTATGTGAGAATGTTGAATACATACCGTAAGGTTAGGAGAAGACGGTCCTCAGCAGATATGGCTTTTCGCATCCTTGTGTCCTGATAGGTGATACCAGGACGTAATATCTCCAACAAGATATTAAAGGTACTGATGGTCATGCGACAGTACAGATAGAACTTGTCAGGATGTGATCTCAAAGCTGTATATAGCCTCTCAAAATGTCCCTTATTGAGGCATTGGGTCAATAGAGGATGCACCCACAATCGTCGACTCCTCCTTCGCGGATCAACATTCACCGGATATGGCTGCCCAAAGCGACGTGACAACAGCCAGTGAAACAACACCCGCTGAGTTGTGCTTAAAGACACATGGTCAGACATGTTTTGTAGGTCAAACCAACACAGCCAAAATAAGCTCAACAAAGAAATGGGCAGATGGGAGGGTTCCATCTGTTGGAGAGGGCTTAAATAGTGATGTTAATGATGTTTTGAATTATTTGCAGGCCAGAGAACCGTTAACTGTCCATTTTGCGATGTTGCGTGAAAAATACGCAGTACGGATCACATACAGATCACACACGCAACAGTACATGCGCAAAATACGCGACCACACCTAGGCAACGGATTACCTACGGAACAATATTTCAGGGACATTTTGGCGTATTACGCGCATATTACGGCCGTAAAATACGGACCGTATTGTCTTACGCCAAGTGTGACGCCGGCCTAAGGCAATCAGACTAGTTCCCTGGATCAACACCCTATCCAGGAATATAGTATATATAACCTGCAACATTATACTTTTCAAGAAAGGCATCGAGTCCCCTCTTAAACTTAAGTAATGAATCATTCATTACAACATCATACGGCAGAGAGTTCCATAGTCTTACTGCTCTTACAGTAAAGAATCCGCGTCTGTTATTATGCTTAAAGGGAACCTGTCACCTGAATTTGGTGGGACCGGTTTTCGGTCATATGGGCGGAGTTTTCGGGTGTTTGATTCACCCTTTCCTTACCCGCTGGCTGCATGCTGGCCGCAATATTGGATTGAAGTTCATTCTCTGTCCTCCATAGTACACGCCTGCAGGGGACAAGAGATGAATGCTGCCTTCAGCACCACACGCAGTGGAGACAGCGCTTACTGTAGCGCTGTCTCTCCTGCGGGCGGTATGTGCACACGGAGGAGAGTGCACACTGTTCTCAGTGTGCACGTGTGCGGGACGTATTGCGGTACGTGCTGCCGGAGAAAAGCGGACATGTCTCCGTGTTATGCACACGGACACACGGTCCGTGAAAACACAGAGACATGTGCATAGACCCAATTCATTTGAATGGGTCTACATGTGTCAGTGTCTCCAGTACGTGAGAAAACTGTCAGTACACGTACCGGAGACACTGACGTGTGAAAGAGGCCTAATAGTATGCCAGAAATCTCTATGGCGTGGCAAGACCCATTCATGTGTCTTTTAATGAATCAGATGCTTGTGACCCCACCACGCCCCTCATCAAGATGGGCATGAATAAGGAGAAATTTGATGGATCGGAGCAATAGTGTACATACAAGCGTGCAGGTAGTATACAGTGTTATTCTTTGCATATACCTGGTACGGATTAACATGAGTTCAGGACACTGTGTGCCGAGGTGGCGGCTCAGGACCCCTTTATAGTAAGGCCTCTTTCACACTTCCGTCTTTCTTTTTCCGTCACAATGCGTCATTTTGTGAATAAAAACGGATCAAGCTAATGTTTCTGCAGGATCCGTTTATTTTGTCATAGAGTTGTATTAGGGACAGATTGTGACGGATGGCCTTCCGTTTCATCAGTCGTGCACTGGATCCATCATAAAATTGCTGTCCGTCGGACTGAGACAATGCACAGAGGAACGTTTTTTCTGTAAGTCAGAAAATCGCTCAGCGACGGATCCTGCGCTGTCTGTGGTTAGCTATAATGGAAGCCTATAGACACAGGATCCATTGTTGTCAAAAGCAGGAATCCAGCGACGGATGCTGTCTTTTGAAACTGAGCATGTGTGGAAGAATTTCCGGTCAGGGAAATTCTCTCTCCCGCTCTCTCTCTCTTTTTACTATTGATGCTGCCTATACAGCCCATTGCTCGCAACGCATTACTGGGAACGGGAGCTGCCGGCAGCATCGCGAGCATCAGGAAGGCTGCGGGGCACGCCAGAAGGTAAGAATATCACAATTTTTTTTAATTATTATTTTTTAACCTGGGTTGTGTTGTGTATGCATTTTTGCAGCGGAAAAACAAGGTGAAGACGCATACACATCTTGTGCATATAGCCTCGATGGATCCGTCAAAAAAACAGACCCAGTGCACCCGTTCTTTACACTCTGCACAGGATCCGTGTTTTCAACATTTTGATGGATTGTGACTGATTGTAAAAAAACGGAAGTGTGAAAGAGGCCTTAGTAACCAGGGGCTCTGTACATTGCATGCAGCTCAGCATGTAGAAGGGTTGGTACTGTCAGCACATAGGTGACCTATACACTAATGCTTAGCTAATCATATATGTATATTCAGCATTGATCACCCTCTCCGAGCCGGTCAGCTTTATTTTGATTTAAGGAACTTTGTCTTTAATGTGCCTTGTATCATGAATGAGTGTGCAGAGTACAGTGAAATACATATCCTATATAATCAGTTTTTCTTGTGTTTGCTTGTTAAGGAATGAACATGGAATATGAGCAGCCTATGGTGGAGTTACTGTAACATATATCTCACATAATTTACATTGGTCAATAATTGCTTTGATTTCTAGGAAATTAGTAGTTTTCAGCAGTAAAGGTACTGTCACACTAGACGATATCGCTAGCGATCCGTGACGTTGCAGCGTCCTCGCTAGCGATATCGTCCAGTGTGACAGGCAGCAGCGATCAGGCCCCTGCTGGGAGATCGCTGGTCGGGGAAGAAAGTCCAGAACTTTATTTCGTCGCTGGACTCCCCGTAGACATCGCTGAATCGGCGTGTGTGACACCGATTCAGCGATGTCTTTGCTGGTAACCAGGGTAAACATCGGGTAACTAAGCGCAGGGCCGCGCTTAGTAACCCGATGTTTACCCTGGTTACCATCCTAAAAGTAAAAAAACAAACAGTACATACTTACCTACAGCCGTCTGTCCTCCAGCGCTGTGCTCTGCTCTCCTCCTGCTCTGGCTGTGAGCGTCGGTCAGCCGGAAAGCAGAGCGGTAACGTCACCGCTCTGCTTTCTGGCTGCCCGGAGCTCACAGCCAGACCAGAGAAGCAGAGCGCCGAGGACAGACAGCGGTAGGTAAGTATGTAGCGTTTGTTTTTTTTACTTTTTAGGATGGTAACCAGGGTAAACATCGGGTTACTAAGCGCGGCCCTGCGCTTAGTTACCCGATGTTTACCCTGGTTACCGGGGACCTCGGGATCGTTGGTCGCTGGAGAGCTGTCTGTGTGACAGCTCTCCAGCGACCAAACAGCGACGCTGCAGCGATCCGGATCGTTGTCGGTATCGCTGCAGCGTCGCTATGTGTGACGGTACCTTAACTGACAATTAAAAGTTCTTCTACAGCGCTTGCCAATACTGACAACAGGTGCAGGAAAATGCCTCTGTACTCAGGATGGAACAGCAAGGCAACTGCCTCATGTAAGCAAGTATTAGAACTCAGGTATCATACCAGTCGGATGCCTAATTGCTTCTGTATCTGTCCTGTCCAAATGTACAGGAGGACGTCACCACATCCGATCTAAGAAGCCCTTACCTTTATTAGGGTGACACAGAACCGATCTGGAGGTATTGTGCATGTGTCCTATATTAGAATATGCTTGCCCAATAGTGTCGTAATCTACTAACAAGCAAGACATCATAACGATCATTGACCAGTCTAAATAATACACCTCAAGTATATGTCACTATAAACTGAACAAATTGCATATTCACTCCCTACCTACCAAGCACAGGATATTAAATATCCATCAGGGATAAGTGTTTCTTCAAGACTTTTTATAAAACTCACCTGCGAGGAGGTCCAGTCAGATGGATGTCGCTGTCTTGGTCCAGTGAGTCCTTTCTTCCGCCTTCTGTACTTGTATGTGGTGACGCATCCTACAGTGTTCCATGGCATTGCGCTCCTGTTCAGGTGCACTTCTCTGCACTGTCCAGGGCAGAGCAAAGTACTTCAGTGCAAATGCGCAGAGAAAGGCCAAAGACTTTGAGACCCAGCTCCTGCACACTGCAGTACTTTACACTGCCTAATCAGTGCAGGGATGTACGCCTGCGCAGGAGCATGATGCCGAGGACACAGTGTGGATGACGCAGGACGTATCATCCACATGAAGCACAGAAGACAGAAGGCATTGCAAGGAGAAGAAAGGCACCAGACCAAGACAGCGATGCCCATTGGACCCGACTGCTCCACAGGTGAGTATAATAAAAAAGTATTTTTCTTGTCTTGCAGGCCACATTGGGGGCATATACACTGCTCCAAAAAATGAAGGGAACACGAAAATCCCACATACTAGATATCACTGAATGAAATATTGTGGTGTCAAATCTTTATTTATTACAAAGTGGAATGCATTGAGAACAATCTCTGGACCAGATATCACCTCCCTACTAACCAGAATCCCTCAATGTCTGTCCATTATTTCATCCTTCTTCTCCGCTAGATTTCTGAAACTTAATATGGACAAAACAGAATTCATCATCTTTCCCCCATCTCACGCGACCCCCCCAACGAACCTATCCATTACAGTAAATGGCTGCCGACTCTCCCCAGTCCCACAAGCTCGCTGCCTCGGGGTAATCCTTGACGCTGATCTCGCCTTCAAACCACATATCCAAGCCCTTTCCACTTCCTGCTGACTTCAACTCGAAAATATTTCACGAATCCGTACATTCCTCAACCAAGAACCTGCAAAAACCCTAATCCATGCCCTCATCATCTCTCGCCTTGACTACTGCAACCTCCTGCTCTGTGGCCTCCCCTGTAACACTCTCGCACCCCTCCAATCTATTCTAAACTCTGCTGCCCGCTATTCCCCGGCCTATCCCCTCTGTCAATCCCTTCACTGGCTCCCCATTGCCCAGAGACTCCAGTACAAAACCCTAACCATGACATAACGCAACCTCCGATCCTCACAAGATCTCCTTCTCTACTCCCCTCTTATCTCCTCTTCCCACAATCGTATACAAGATTTCTCTCGCGTATCACCCCTACTCTGGAACCCTCTACCACAACACATCAGACTCTCACCTACCATCGAAACCTTCAAAAAGAGCCTGAAGACCCACCTCTTCCAACAAGCCTACAACCTGCAGTAACCACCGATCGACCAAACCGCTGCATGACAAGCCCTATCCTCGCCTACTGTATTCTCACCCATCCCTTGTAGATTGTGAGCCTTTGCGGGCAGGGTCCTCTCTCCTCCTGTATCAGTTATGACTTGTATTGTTTAAGATTATTGTACTTATTTATATTTTGTATACCCCTCCTCACATGTAAAGCGCCATGGAATAAATGGTGCTATAACAATAAATAATAATAACAGTAAAACCTAAAAATGATGAATGTATATCACAACTAATATCCCATGGAGGTCTGGAGTTGGAATGATGCTCAAAATCAAAGTGGAAAATCAAATTTCAGGCTGATTCAACTTCAGTGGAAAGACCTCAAGACAAGGAAATGATGCTCAGCAGTGTGTGTGTGGCATTCACGTGCCTGTATGACCTCCTTACAATGCCTGGGCATTGTCCTGATGAGGCGGTCATTCTGAGGGATTTCCTCCCAGACCTGGATTAAGGCATCAGTCAACTCCAGGACATTCTGTGGTGCAATGCGGCATTGATGGATGGAACGAGACATGATGTCCCTGATGTGCTCGATTGGATTCAGTGTTGTGCAAGCCAGTCCTTAGCATCAATGCCTTCATCATGCAGGAACTGCTGACACACTTCAGCCACATGAGGCCTAGCATTGTCATGCATCAGAAGGAACCCAGGGTCCACTGCACCTGCATTTGTTCTCACAATGGGTCTGAGGATCTCATCCTGGTACCTACTGGCAGTCAGGGTACCTCAGGCTAGCACATGAAGGGCTGTGTGGCTCTCCAAAAAAATGCCTCCCCACACCTTTACTGACCCACTGCCAAACCGGTCATGCTGAAAGATGTTGCAGGCAGCAGATCGCTCTCCACGGCATCTCCAGGCTCTGTCATGTCTGTCACATGTGCTCAGTGTGAATCTGCTTTCATCTGTGAAGAGCACAGGGTGCCGGTGGCGAATTTGCCAATCTTGGTGTTCTGTAGCAAATGCCAATCGTCCTGCACAATGTTGGGCAGTGAGTACAACCCCCATCTGTGGACGTCGGGCACTCAGACCATCCTCATGGAGTCAGTTTCTAATCGTTTGTGCAGACACATGCACATTTGCGGCCTGCTGGCGGTCATTTTGCAGGGCTCTGGCTGTGCTCCTCCTGTTCCTCCTGGCACAAAGGCTGAGGTAACGGTCCTGCTGCTGGGTTGTTGCCCTCCTACGGCCCCCTCCACGTCTCCTGGTGTACTGGCCAGTCTCCTGGTAGCGCCTCCAGCCTCTGGACACTATGCTGACAGACACCGCAAACCTTCTTGCCACAGCTCGCATTGATGTGCCATCCTGGATGAGCTGAACTACCTGAGCCACTTGTGTGGGTTGTAAAGTCCGTTTCATGCTACCACTAGTGTGAAAGCACAACCAACATTCAAAAGTGACCAAAACATCAGCCAGAAAGCACTGGTACTGAGATGTGGTCTGAGGTCCCCACCTGCAGAACCACTCCTTTATTGAGTGTGTTTTGATAATCTATATATATAATTGTCTAAGGGTTTTTCCGTCTGTCTGTCTGTCTGTCTGTCTGTCTGTCTGTCTGTCCTGGAAATCCCGGCTCTCTGATTGGTCGAGGCCGCCAGGCCTCGACCAATCAGAGACCGGCACAGCATCGACGTAGAAATCCCGCGTCTCTGATTGGTCGAGGCCGCCAGGCCTCGACCAATCAGCAACGGGCACAGCGACGATGATGTCATAAAGGATGCAGAAATCCCGCGTCTGATTGGTCGAGGCCACCAGGCCTCGACCAATCAGCAACGGGCACAGCGACGATGATGTCATAAAGGACGTAGACATCTCACGTTTCTGATTCAGCGACGGGCACAGTATCGACGTAGATGACATAATGGTTGCCATGGCGACGATGATGTCATAAAGGTTGCCTCGACCAATCAGCGACGGGCACAGTCTGCCGCGAATTCTGGAATCATCATTGTCCATATACTACGGGGACATGCATATTCTAGAATACCCGATGCGTTAGAATCGGGCCACAATCTAGTTGCCAATAATTTCCATCTGTTTATTCCATTTGCACAACAGCTTGTGAACTTGATTGTCAAACAGTGTTGCTTCCTAAGTGGACAGTTTGATTTCACAGAAGTTTGATTTACTGTGAGTTATATTCTGTTGTTTAAGTGTTCCCTTTATTTTTTGAGCAGTGTACATAGCATATTACAATGCTGTATATCAGGGCTGAAAGGTGGTGGTTTTATCTCATATGGGACAAACCTAGTGACAGGTTCCCTTTAACAACCAAAAGGAAGTCAAGACATAACTGTTTATATATGATTTATACTCCTACCACTATAATCTTTGCATATGTCATGTGCATTCTCTAAGGATCCAGCACAAGAAATTTAATTAACCTTTGTTTATATGGATTCAACTAAAAACTGCACATATTTCATGTTCATTCCCTATGTAACAAGCACAGGAAAGTCAATAAACATCTGTTTGTATGGGTATGTGTTCGCTGTACTACAATGTGCACCCTTTCCAAGTTCAACGATTACCTAAGAAGAACATGAAATATGTATCAGCTTATAAGGAATATGTGCATGTCATGAATTCCATGTTCATTTCACACCTAAGAACTACAGGGAATTCAATACTCAATACTAGAAACATAGGGATTTTTGTGTTACTCACCGTAAAATCCTTTTCTCCGAGACGCTCATTGGGGGACACAGGACTGTGGGTGTATGCTTCTGCCGCCAGGAGGCTGACACTAAGTAAACTTGAAAAAAAAAAAGTTAGCTCCTCCCCCATCGTATACACCCTGACACTGGCTACCAGATACTCCAGTTTGGTGCAAAAAAGCAGTAGGAGAACAAAACACAAAAGATAATATAACAGCATAAATACAGAAAACTTTATGTCTAGAAAAGATTCTACTGCCTAATGTAATCAGATATAACCAAAGCAGCCATAAGGCTACCAGGGAGGGAGCTGTGTCCCCCAATGAGCGTCTCGGAGAAAAGGATTTTACGGTGAGTAACACAAAAATCCCTATTTCTCCTTCGCCTCATTGGGGGACACAGGACTGTGGGATGTCCTAAAGCAGTCCCTGGGTGGGAAAAATAACACTAGTAAAAAACATCCAGATAATGGTTGTCTATAAATGCGCCACTGCCGCTTGAAGAATTCTTCTACCCAGACTTGCATCTGCAGAGGTCTGGGAGTGGACATTATAATGTTTGACAAACGTATGCAGACTAGACCAGGTCGCAGCCTTGCAAACCTGTTCTGCTGAGGCCTGGTGCCGAATGGCCTAGGAAGCCCCCACTGCTCTAGTCGAATGAGCCTTGATTCCGGCCGGAACCGTCATACCCATGGTGCGATAAGACTCCTGAATGGTGGCCCTTATCCACCTGGCCAGGGTAGATTTTGAAGCCGCGCATCCCTTCCTGCGACCCTGCGGAAGGACAAACAGAGCATCTGTCTGGCGAAAAGGAGCCGTACGGGAAACGTACCTCCTCAGAGCCCTCACCAGATCCAACGCATGGAGAGCTTTTTCTACACGGTGCGTAGGTGCCGGACAAAAAGAGGGCAGAACAATATCTTCATTGATGTGAAATGATGAAACAACCTTCGGCAAAAAGGACGGTGCTGGTCTGAGCACTACCTTGTCCTGATGAAAACGCAAAAAGGGAGGACGACAAGAAAGGGCTGCCAGCTCCGATACCCGTCTTATGGATGTTATGGCCACTAAAAAAAACGACTTTCCAAGAAAGAAACATCAAAGAAACATCTTGAAGAGGCTCAAAAGGAGCGTCCTGTAAAGCCCTTAAGACCAGATTAAGGTCCCAAGCTTCCAAAGGAGTCTTATAAGGAGGGACCTTATGAGCGACTCCCTGGAAAAAAGTCCTGACTTGACGATTAGGAGCAATCTTGCGCTGAAAAAGGACTGATAAAGCCGAAATCTGCCTTTTAAGGGTACTTGGAGCAAGCCCAGAATCCAGGCCTGCTTGAAGGAAGGCTAGAATGTTTGGAACGGAAAAACGCAGAGGAGCCAGCCCGCGCTCTCTACACCAGGAAAGAAACACCTTCCAAGTGTGATAATAAATCCTGGCCGAGACGGACTTACGTGCACTGATCATGGTATCAGCCACTTCTTGAGAAAACCCTGCCCGAGTTAAAACCCAAGATTCAACGGCCAGGCCGTCAAACGTAGGACCTCTGAGTTCTGGTGGTAGATCGGCCCTTGAGATAGAAGATCCGGCCGATCGGGGAGCCGCCAAGGAACCCCGGCGAGAAGTTGTACCAGGTCTGCATACCAGGTCCGTCGTGGCTAATCCGGAGCGATGAGGATGGCCGGCACTCTCTCTGATTTGATCTTCTTAATTACCCTCGGGAGCAGAGCCAGAGGAGGGAACAGATAAGAGAGATGAAACTGGTTCCACGACAGTACCAGCGCATCCACGGCGATTGCCTGGGGATCTCGGTAACGAGAGACAAAACTGGGCACCTTGGCATTCATCTTGGAGGCCATTAGATCCACGTCCGGAGTCCCCCAAAGATGACATATCTGCAAAAACACCTCGGGATGGAGAGACCCGGAATGTGGACTGCTGAGATCACAGAGTGATTTTTCTCTGCCCAGAGTAGAATTTGTTTTACCTCCTGCATGGCTGCCTTGCTGCGGGTGCCCCCCTGGTGATTTATGTAGGCTACCGCTGTGGCATTGTCCGATTGAATTCGGACAGGGCGACCCGCCAGAAGATGGTGGAAATGTAACAAGGCTAGTCGAACTGCTCGAATCTCTAAGATATTGATGGGGAGATCTGATTCCCGAGGAGACCAGCGTCCCTGAGCTGTGTGTTGAAAAAACACCGCTCCCCAACCCAGGAGACTGGCATCTGTGGTAACCACTAGCCAATTGGTTCGGGGAAAGGGCTTCCCCCTGAGTAGAGATGAGCTGTTTAG
Source organism: Ranitomeya imitator (assembly GCF_032444005.1). NCBI lineage: Eukaryota > Metazoa > Chordata > Amphibia > Anura > Dendrobatidae > Ranitomeya > Ranitomeya imitator. The sequence goes on along the minus strand of NC_091288.1, from coordinate 119,017,304 downwards.
CCACCAAGAGAGGGCCTGCCTGACCTGGAGAGACAACCGAAAACTGCGGTTGAGAGAGATAGGATTTCTGTTCCACACTGATAGGATTGCTTGTTGGAGGGGTCGTAGATGAAGCTGCGCAAAAGGAACCGCCTCTTAGTTGCAACCATCTTTCCTAACACCCTCATGCCAGACCGAATCGTATGAGGACACGGTTGTTGAAGATTCCTCACTTCCCGCCGAAGGGCTAGGACCTTGTCCTGGGGAAGGATTGATAGGGCTTGAGATGTGTCGAAGATCATGCCTAAAAATGAGATCTTCCGAGACGGCTGTAGGAATGACTTCCTTAAATTTACCAGCCAACCTAGGCGAGAAAGGGTGTCCAGAGTGATGCTGACATTTTCCCTACAAGATAGAAAAGTCGGTCCCTTGATCAGCAGATCGTCTAGGTATGGCAAGACAACTATACCTCGGGAGTGCAGAATGGACACCACAGTAGACATGACTTTCGTGAACACCCTGTGAGCGGAGGCCAGCCCGAAGGGTAATGCCGTGAACTGGAAGTGTAGATTGTTTACGGCAAACCGGAGAAATCTTTGATGATGAGGCAGAAAGATGGGAATATGTAGATAAGCATCCTGAATGTCTACTGAGGCCAAAAACTCTCCATTTTCCAGAGAGGCGATGACAGACCTGAGCGATTCCATCCGAAAGTGACGAACGCGGACAAACCTGTTTAAAAATTTTAGATCTAGAATAGGCCTTACCGCTCCGTCCTTTTTGGGGACTACAAAAAGATTGGAATAAAAGCCCTGAAAACTTTCCTCCCTTGGAACAGGAGAAATTACTCCGCTGAGACGAAGGGACTCTATGGAGTTGTACAGGTCTTGACGGAGGGACTCGGACTTGGGAAGACGGGATGAGAAAAACTGGGGAGGAGGTAGACGGACCAGCTCTATCTTGTAACCTGAAGATACAAGCTTCCCCACCCACCAGTCGTGGACTACCTGAAGCCAGACCTGGTGAAACAAAAGTAGACGTCCGCCTACTCTGTTGGAGGAACTCCGAGGAGGCCTCCAGTCACTTGGCCAAAAACCTTTGAGTCCTAGATCCTCTGGATCTGGTAGACTGGGAACGCATTCTTCCCCCCTGGTTGGCCGAATAGGGTATCCGAACGTCTCGATCCTGATTGGGTCGACCTTGCGCAGCAGAATTCGATGCTGGAGCCCATCTAGCATTGCGAAAGGGTCTGAAACGAGCTTGAAATTGGCGGCAAAAAGGCTGTCTAATCCTCTGCTGAGGAAGAAACTTACTCTTCCCTCCTGTGGAATCCGAAATCAGCTGATCCAGTTTTTCACCGAACAAGCGACCACCCTGATACGGTAGAGTTGTAAGCGATTTTTTAGAGGTAGAGTCAGCCCGCCAAGTTCTCAGCCAGAGTGCCCTCCTAATGGCAATAGGATTAGCCGCAGCTGCAGAGGCACAATCTGCAGCGTCCAAAGATGCATTAATCAGATAACTACCAGCCAGTGCTATCTGAGATGACATTTCCGCCAATTCTACTGACAAATCACCTTCTTGAAGAGCCCTTGATAAAGACTCTGACCAAGACATCATAGCCTTAGCAACCCAGGTTGCCGCGAAAGAAGGGAAAAGCGCCGAACTTGAAGCCTCGAAAACGGAGCGAGCCAAGCTCTCAATAAGACGATCCGTAGGATCCTTAATTGCCGAGCCATTAGGGAGAGATAGTAATGTGTTAGAAGCTAAACGGGACACCGGAGGATCCACAGCAGGATTTTCCGCCCAATTACTACAAAGTTCAGTAGCAAAGGGATACCTAGCTTTCAGAGCCCTCAGCCCTGAAAAACGTTTGTCCAGGTGCTCCCGGTTACGGCGAATCAGGTCCTCAAATCCTGGATGAGAGGCAAACACCCTATGGGCCCGTTTGGCCCGCTTAAATGAGATCTTATGATCTGAGGGTGAGGCGAGCTCGTCCTCTATCCCCAGGGACTGATTGACGGTCTCAATGAGGCTACCTACTGACTCCTAAAATCCAGGACTCTCAAAATTAAGGGACCCTTCAGACTCATAGTCTGTCTCAACTTCCCCGCTCTCTGCAGGGGAAGGAGAACGAGATACAGAGCTCCAGGATGCAGAAGGACCTGAGGGCCTGGGCGACGCAGTGCGAATACGCTTTCCACGTGTCTGTCTAGTGCGAGCGTGGCCCCTGCAGGCCCAGAAGCCCTCTCCGAGACAGATGGACTGCTGGAGTCAACACACCTCATGAAAGCAAGAAATCACAGTAAACACAAATATAGAAAGTAGTAAATATCCATATACTGTGACTTATGTATCTTCTATAGACATAACAGCGGGATAAAGTCGCCAAACTATATATCGACCAAAGAAAAAACACACGACAAAGAAAATCCCAAAATATTTGAAAGAATATATATAAATTTATTTAGAAAATCAGGTAAAAGACGACAAACAACTGGAATGGGAGGGAGAGTACAACCACATAACACATGTCAAAATAAGGACACCCACAGGACTCAAAAATAATCATAGAAGTTATAAATAGGTAGCTCAGGATATACCTACTACTATGAAGTGTAATACTATATTACTATTGCACGGCGCCCATGCTGCCTACTTGTAATGCAATTAGGTGCCAGACCGTAAACCATACTTATAAACAATGAAAGTGGCCACAACAAAGCCACATAGGATAATTCGTATATTTACCCGTCTTAGCACCAAGAAAAGAGTCCAGGAGTGTCCACCCCAACGCGCGTTTCGGCGTGTGGCCTTTCTCAAGGGGTAAGGAAGGAAGGGGAGGAACAGGTTTAAAAAGCCCCATAAACCAATGAAAATGCCTAAAATCTAATGAGGGAAGGATCTGACGTGCTGCTGTAATTAGCGTCTCAGCTGGTGTTTAACCATAAGACTCCCCGGACTCAGTGCTGCCATGCTGTCAGACGTGTGCGCTACCATGGAAACAGAACACTAAATAGCGACGCACATGAAATGTATACCGTAGCGCACACACCACTGAATACCACCACATCCATGACGCATGCGCAGCTATGGTGACAGGACGCCCGGCAGCGGCGGAGTCATGTGGTGCAGGACGTCATATCACATGATCGCCCCTGCCGCACATAGAGACGCCGCGAGCCGACGAGGGACCAGGAACCATGGCGCGCAGGCGTACTGTGGAAGGATCCAGGTGCATAGTCATAATACGACAACATAGACCGAACAAGCATTGCTAAATGTACATAACTAACGTAAAGTATTATGTCAAAAAATGGCCAAAATCTCGCAATAATAGAATCCAACATGCAGATAAGCAAAAAAGTATTTCTATCTGTAACAATCAATTTATATGCTAACGGAGTCTCATGAATGATCTGTATAGCAAGACCGCCATAGATATTACATATATAAAGACAAGATAACAATAACAACGCAGGTTCTGTGCATTGTCCATAGATGACAGGGTAGAACATTGAGTCCATATGGATGAAGTTTCTTTATGGATGAAAGGGGTCCTTCTACCTACAGCTCCAGGGCACCGCAATGGGTGCTTCTTTTGCACCGGCTTACGCCAATTTGTTCCTGGGGCTGTGGGAGAAGGACCTCTCCCTGTCAGATCAGTCGTCGATGGACCGCATCCCTTTTTGGATGCGGTAGATCGACGACATATTTTTGATCTGGCAGGGAAACTCTGAAACACTACAGGAATTTATGAAATCCCTCAATACCAACGACTGTAATATCTTCGTCACATATCAGAGTAGTAGGGATAGAATAGATTTCCTCGATGTGACTATATGGAGAGATTTCAATGACTCCTTACAAACTACAATCTACAGGAAAGAGACTTCCACCAACAGCCTGCTCCACGCCTCCTCTGCCCACCCTAAATACATGATTGACTCAGTCCCGGTTGGACAGTTCCTCCGCTTGCGGAGGATCTGTTCCAATAATGAGGATTTTGAAGTCAAAGCAAGAGATCTGTGTGAGAGATTTCATGAGCGTGGTTATGCAAGACGTGCTGTTAAACGTGCTTATCATAGAGCGAAACACTCTACAAGACACACGTTATTGTATACTCGCAATAATCATCGTGATCCTCCCAACAAAATTCGTTTTGTTACCAACTATCATGCTCAGTTCTCTCGCATGAAAGAATGCCTTCATAAAGCATGGCCCATCCTGCAGGCAGATTCGATCTTGAAACAAATTCTTCCTAAAAATCCTAGTGTAACCATCCGACGTTCAAAGAACCTTCGTGACTGTCTTGTTAGGAGCCACTATCAGGAGGGCCCTGGGTTACGCTTTATTGATGGGGTGGGTCCGAGGTGTGGGTGTGCTCCATGTGGTCGGTGTGTCGCTTGCCCCAATATTAACATAGTAACATAGTAACATAGTTAGTAAGGCCGAAAAAAGACATTTGTCCATCCAGTTCAGCCCACATTCCATCATAATAAATCCCCAGATCTACGTCCTTCTACAGAACCTAATTGTATGATACAATATTGTTCTGCTCCAGGAAGACATCCAGGCCTCTCTTGAACCCCTCGACTGAGTTCGCCATCACCACCTCCTCAGGCAAGCAATTCCAGATTCTCACTGCCCTAACAGTAAAGAATCCTCTTCTATGTTGGTGGAAAAACCTTCTCTCCTCCAGACGCAAAGAATGCCCCCTTGTGCCCGTCACCTTCCTTGGTATAAACAGATCCTCAGCGAGATATTTGTATTGTCCCCTTATATACTTATACATGGTTATTAGATCGCCCCTCAGTCGTCTTTTTTCTAGACTAAATAATCCTAATTTCGCTAATCTATCTGGGTATTGTAGTTCTCCCATCCCCTTTATTAATTTTGTTGCCCTCCTTTGTACTCTCTCTAGTTCCATTATATCCTTCCTGAGCACCGGTGCCCAAAACTGGACACAGTACTCCATGTGCGGTCTAACTAGGGATTTGTACAGAGGCAGTATAATGCTCTCATCATGTGTATCCAGACCTCTTTTAATGCACCCCATGATCCTGTTTGCCTTGGCAGCTGCTGCCTGGCACTGGCTGCTCCAGGTAAGTTTATCATTAACTAGGATCCCCAAGTCCTTCTCCCTGTCAGATTTACCCAGTGGTTTCCCATTCAGTGTGTAATGGTGACATTGATTCCTTCTTCCCATGTGTATAACCTTACATTTATCATTGTTAAACCTCATCTGCCACCTTTCAGCCCAAGTTTCCAACTTATCCAGATCCATCTGTAGCAGAATACTATCTTCTCTTGTATTAACTGCTTTACATAGTTTTGTATCATCTGCAAATATCGATATTTTACTGTGTAAACCTTCTACCAGATCATTAATGAATATGTTGAAGAGAACAGGTCCCAATACTGACCCCTGCGGTACCCCACTGGTCACAGCGACCCAGTTAGAGACTATACCATTTATAACCACCCTCTGCTTTCTATCACTAAGCCAGTTACTAACCCATTTACAAACAATTTCCCCCAGACCAAGCATTCTCATTTTGTGTACCAACCTCTTGTGCGGCACGGTATCAAACGCTTTGGAAAAATCGAGATATACCACGTCCAATGACTCACCGTGGTCCAGCCTATAGCTTACCTCTTCATAAAAACTGATTAGATTGGTTTGACAGGAGCGATTTCTCATAAACCCATGCTGATATGGAGTTAAACAGTTATTCTCATTGAGATAATCCAGAATAACATCCCTCAGAAACCCTTCAAATATTTTACCAACAATAGAGGTTAGACTTACTGGCCTATAATTTCCAGGTTCACTTTTAGAGCCCTTTTTGAATATTGGCACCACATTTGCTATGCGCCAATCCTGCGGAACAGACCCTGTCGCTATAGAGTCCCTAAAAATAAGAAATAATGGTTTATCTATTACATTACTTAGTTCTCTTAGTACTCGTGGGTGTATGCCATCCGGACCCGGAGATTTATCTATTTTAATCTTATTTAGCCGGTTTCGCACCTCTTCTTGGGTTAGATTGGTGACCCTTAATATAGGGTTTTCATTGTTTCTTGGGATTTCACCTAGCATTTCATTTTCCACCGTGAATACCGTGGAGAAGAAGGTGTTTAATATGTTAGCTTTTTCCTCGTCATCTACAACCATTCTTTCCTCACTATTTTTTAAGGGGCCTACATTTTCAGTTTTTATTCTTTTACTATTGATATAGTTGAAGAACAGTTTGGGATTAGTTTTACTCTCCTTAGCAATGTGCTTCTCTGTTTCCTTTTTGGCAGCTTTAATTAGTTTTTTAGATAAAGTATTTTTCTCCCTATAGTTTTTTAGAGCTTCAATGGTGCCATCCTGCTTTAGTAGTGCAAATGCTTTCTTTTTACTGTTAATTGCCTGTCTTACTTCTTTGTTTAGCCACATTGGGTTTTTCCTATTTCTAGTCCTTTTATTCCCACAAGGTATAAACCGCTTACACTGCCTATTTAGGATGTTCTTAAACATTTCCCATTTATTATCTGTATTCTCATTTCTGAGGATATTGTCCCAGTCTACCAGATTAAGGGCATCTCTAAGCTGGTCAAACTTTGCCTTCCTAAAGTTCAGTGTTTTTGTGACTCCCTGACAAGTCCCCCTAGTGAAAGACAGGTGAAACTGTACAATATTGTGGTCGCTATTTCCTAGATGCCCGACCACCTGCAGATTTGTTATTCTGTCAGGTCTATTAGATAGTATTAGGTCTAAAAGTGCTGCTCCTCTGGTTGGATTCTGCACCAATTGTGAAAGATAATTTTTCTTGGTTATTAGCAGAAACCTGTTGCCTTTATGGGTTTCACAGGTTTCTGTTTCCCAGTTAATATCCGGGTAGTTAAAGACCGCACGGACACTTTTACAAACTCCTCTGGGTCTAGAACCTATGTGATTAGGCATCGTATCACATGTACCACCAAAAATGTGATTTATTTTGCAACGTGTCCGTGCGGTCTTATATATATTGGTCTCACCACACGTCAATTAAAAGTACGTGTGCGTGAGCATATTCTTGGGATTGCAGCGGCCGCAGACCATGTGGATGTATCCACGCTTCGGACTATACCCCGTCATTTCAAGACACATCACAATTGTGATGGCTCTACATTTAGAGTTAGGGGTATAGATGTTATAGACCCGGGGATCCGTGGTGGGAAAATTAGTGAAGTTGATGAAGTTAGCCCAACGGGAATGTAGGTGGATATGGAGATTGGATACTGTCCACCCTTAAGGGCTTAACGAAAATATCAGTTTTGCATCATTTCTATAATATGACTGTTGGTTGTTCTCATTCGCATGTCCTTGTTTTTAACTTTTTTATGGTTATTTGTTTTCTATTTAGCCCCTTTACCTTTATTTCTTGGAATGATGTTGGACTATTCGTGTGATGGACTCAACTATGCTGGATTTTTCATACTATTAAGAAATTTCATCCATAAAGAAACTTCATCCATATGGACTCAATGTTCTGCCCTGTCATCTATGGATAATGCACAGAACCTGCGTTGTTATTGTTATCTTGTCTTTATATATGTAATATCTATGGCGGTCTTGCTATACAGATCATTCATGAGACTCCGTTAGCATATAAATTGATTGTTACAGATAGAAATACTTTTTTGCTTATCTGCATGTTGGATTCTATTATTGCGAGATTTTGCGAGATTTTGGCCATTTTTTGACTTAATACTTTACGTTAGTTATGTACATTTAGCAATGCTTGTTCGGTCTATGTTGTCGTATTATGACTATGCACCTGGATCCTTCCACAGTACGCCTGCGCGCCATTGTTCCTGGTCCCTCACCGGCTCGCGGCGTCTCTATGTGCGGCAGGGGCGATCATGTGATATGACGTCCTGCACCACATGACTCCGCCGCTGCCGGGCGTCCTGTCACCATGGCTGCGCATGCGTCATGGATGTGGTGGTATTCAGTGGTATGTGCGCTACGGTATACATTTCCTGTGCGTCGCTATTTAGCGTTCTGTTTCCATGGTAGCGCACACGTCTGACAGCATGGCAGCACTGAGTCCGGGGAGTCTTATGGTTAAACACCAGCTGAGACGCTAATTACAGCAGCACGTCAGATCCTTCTCTCATTAGATTTTAGGCATTTTCATTGGTTTATGGGGCTTTTTAAACCTGTTCCTCCCCTTCCTTCCTTACCCCTTGAGAAAGGCCACACGCCGAAACGCGCGTTGGGGTGGACACTCCTGGACTCTTTTCTTGGTGCTAAGACGGGTAAATATACTAATTATCCTATGTGGCTTTGTTGTGGCCACTTTCATTGTTTATAAGTATGGTTTACGGTCTGGCACCTAATTGCATTACAAGTAGGCAGCATGGGCGCCGTGCAATAGTAATATAGTATTACACTTCATAGTAGTAGGTATATCCTGAGCTACCTATTTATAACTTCTATGATTATTTTTGAGTCCTGTGGGTGTCCTTATTTTGACATGTGTTATGTGGTTGTACTCTTCCTCCCATTCCAGTTGTTTGTCATCTTTTACCTGATTTTCTAAATAAATTTATATATATTATTTCAAATATTTTGGGATTTTCTTTGTCGTGTGTTTTTACTTTGGTCGATAGATGGACTGCTGGCCCTGACTGCCGGGGTCCGAAGGGATTTGATTGCTTCAGTGACGGACACCATGGATTGCGACAAAGACGTGACCCATTCCGGCGGAGCTGCCCCAGAATCTTGAGGGGCAGGAGCCGGAGGGATTACTGGGGGGCTGGCAGGGGGGGGGGCTCCTGGGCACATTCAGATTCACAGGCCTCGCAGCGGCGATTACTCTGGGCGTGCGGGAAAGGGGCATGACAATCTACACTACATAACAGGTAAATAGAACCGTGTGAGACTTAACTCTTCTAGACATAATTATCCGTAAAGCTATACCCAGGGCCAGAGACTGGGACAAAAAAATACTGCTTCAGCCAGCTGGAGGGAGAAGCACCTACCCCAGTCCTGTGCCCCCAAGATTGTAGGGACAGATCCAGACACACGCTGCGGAGCAAAAGGAAGCTGTCTTTATCCTCTTCAGAGCCCCCTGGGCCGATAGGGGGCGGGACCGCCATACAGTGCTACGGCCTGTAGTAGGCCTAAAGCCGGGACCTCAATTTTTTCCCCCCAGATAGGAAAGGCGGAACCGGAAGTGGACGCGCCGGAAGGGGAGGAGCCAAATTGCACGGTCTGCTGGGCGGAAGCCCGGGCCCTGGGCTGCCCGGCCCGCACCTGGAGAAGACAGAGCGGCACCAGCCGCACTCTAGCGCCACGGCGCCGGAAGCACCGTAGTGCCGGCCGCAACGCAGGACCGGCCGCATAGCAACGCCGGCCGCAAACAGCAGGACAATGGTGTCGGCAGCAACGCAGCGCTGTAGCGCCGCAGCACAACCACCGGACACGGCGCAGGCGACGGACCCCCGCCAAGCCGACGCAAGGTGCCAGCAGCGTCAGGTAATACAAAACCTATAGCGCCCTGTCAGGAGCCCCCCCAGTGCAGATGCCAGCAGACAGAGGGGAAAGCAAAAAGAAAGACAGTGCAGGAACCCTATCTCCGTTATCTACCAGGATAAGGAGAGGGACCGTCCACCACCCCATCTATCACCGCAGCAGAGCCGGGGTGTAGAAATCCTGGGGGGAAACACGGACGTCTAAGGGCACCTGTACAGCCCAGGGTCTCAATACCTTAGGGTGGTCAGGGCCAAGTAAATGGGTTAGTAACTGGCTTAGTGATAGAAAGCAGAGGGTGGTTCTAAATGGTATAGTCTCTAACTGGGTCGCTGTGACCAGTGGGGTACCGCAGGGGTCAGTATTGGGATCTGTTCTCTTCAACATATTCATTAATGATCTGGTAGAAGGTTTACACAGTAAAATATCGATATTTGCAGATGATACAAAACTATGTAAAGCAGTTAATACAAGAGAAGATAGTATTCTGCTACAGATGGATCTGGATAAGTTGGAAACTTGAGCTGAAAGGTGGCAGATGAGGTTTAACAATGATAAATGTAAGGTTATACACATGGGAAGAAGGAATCAATATCACCATTACACACTGAATGGGAAACCACTGGGTAAATCTGACAGGGAGAAGGACTTGGGGATCCTAGTTAATGATAAACTTACCTGGAGCAGCCAGTGCCAGGCAGCAGCTGCCAAGGCAAACACGATCATGGGGTGCATTAAAAGAGGTCTGGATACACATGATGAGAGCATTATACTGCCTCTGTACAAATCCCTAGTTAGACCGCACATGGAGTACTGTGTCCAGTTTTGGGCACCGGTGCTCAGGAAGGATATAATGGAACTAGAGAGAGTACAAAGGAGGGCAACAAAATTAATAAAGGGGATGGGAGAACTACAATACCCAGATAGATTAGCGAAATTAGGATTATTTAGTCTAGAAAAAAGACGACTGAGGGGCGATCTAATAACCATGTATAAGTATATAAGGGGACAATACAAATATCTCGCTGAGGATCTGTTTATACCAAGGAAGGTGACGGGCACAAGGGGGCATTCTTTGCGTCTGGAGGAGAGAAGGTTTTTCCACCAACATAGAAGAGGATTCTTTACTGTTAGGGCAGTGAGAATCTGGAATTGCTTGCCTGAGGAGGTGGTGATGGCGAACTCAGTCGAGGGGTTCAAGAGAGGCCTGGATGTCTTCCTGGAGCAGAGCAATATTGTATCATACAATTATTAGGTTCTGTAGAAGGACGTAGATCTGGGGATTTATTATGATGGAATATAGGCTTAACTGGATGGACAAATGTCTTTTTTCGGCCTTACTAACTATGTTACTATGTTACTAAGTCCGGTGAAGAATCCCACGTAGCGGGAAAGGATACGTGGATATGGAATCACACGTGCTTGCCCGTTGATGGTTTGGGGAGATCGGAACCTCAAAAAGATCCGTCGCCCCTTCAATTCATAGCATTGAAAATGGAGTCCAAGGGAACAGGACTCAGAGGTGTGCCTCCTTGAGACACTAAGCATAAACTGGAGTATCTGGTAGCCAGTGTCAGGGTGTATACGATGGGGGAGGAGCTAACTTTTTTTTTTCAAGTTTACTTAGGGTCAGCCTCCTGGCGGCAGAAGCATACACTCACAGTCCTGTGTCCCCCAATGAGGCGAAGGAGAAAAAGGAGTGCTACGTGGTAGTAAAGGAATAATAGTGCATGGTGAATCTGGAGTGAAATTATATATAGTGCATGCTACCAAGAAGCCGGACCAGTGTAAAAATACCAATTGAACGAGAAGAAACAAGGTCCTCAGACACCAATAACTTTCAATATAAAAATATTTTTATTCAAATACACAAATAATTTTTGGTAAAAAACAATGAAAAGATAGGAGATGCAGGTAGCCCATGCATGTGATGGAAAAAAAGCAAACGCTGGACAAAAAAAATCAAATTACCGTATATACTCGAGTATAAGCCGAGATTTTCAGCCCAAATTTTAGGGCTGAAAGTGCCCCCCTCGGCTTATACTCGAGTCACGGTAGCGGTGGGGTCGGCAGGTGAGGGGCTGAGGGCGCTGGGGTATACTTACCTAGTCCCAGCGATCCTCGCGCTGTCCCTGCCGTCCCACGGGATTCGGCGCTGCAGCTTCTTCCTCTCTTCAGCGGTCACGTGGGACCGCTCATTACAGAAATGAATAAGCGGCTCCACCTCCCATAGGGGCGGAGCCGCTTATTCATTTCTCTAATCAGCGGTGCCGGTGACCGCTGATAGAGAAAGAAGCTGCAGCGCCGAAGACAGGAGGGGACAGCGCGAGGATCGCCAGGACTAGGTAAGTATGTTATATTCACCTGTCCTCGTTCCAGCCGCCGGGCGCCGATCCATCTTCCCGGCCGGCGCCTCCATCTTCCCGGCGTCTGCGCTCTCTGACTGATCAGGCAGAGGGCGCGATGACGCATATAGTGTGCGCGGCGCCCTCTGCCTGATCAGTCAGAGCAGAGACGCCGGGAAGATGGAGGCGCCGGAACGAGACGCCGGGAGCTGCAATCAAGGGAGGTGAGTATGTGTTTTTTTTTTTATTGCAGCAGTAGCAGCGGCAGCACAGATTAATGTGGAGCATCTATGGGGCACAGTGAACGGTGCAGAGCACCGTATAAGGCACAGCTAGGGGGCACAATGAACGGTGCAGAGCACCGTATAAGGCACAGCTAGGGGGCACAATGAACGGTGCAGAGCACCGTATAAGGCACAGCTAGGGGGCACAGTGAACGGTGCAGAGCACCGTATAAGGCACAGCTAGGGGGCACAATGAACGGTGCAGAGCACCGTATAAGGCACAGCTAGGGGGCACAATGAACGGTGCAGAGCACCGTATAAGGCACAGCTAGGGGGCACAATGAACGGTGCAGAGCACCGTATAAGGCACAGCTAGGGGGCACAGTGAACGGTGCAGAGCACCGTATAAGGCACAGCTAGGGGGCACAGTGAACGGTGCAGAGCACCGTATAAGGCACAGCTAGGGGGCACAATGAACGGTGCAGAGCACCGTATAAGGCACAGCTAGGGGGCACAGTGAACGGTGCAGAGCACTATATGGGGCACAGCTATGGGGAAATAATGATCTATTTTTATTTTTGAAATTCACCGGTAAATGCTGCATTTCCACCCTAGGCTTATACTCGAGTCAATAAGTTTTCCCAGTTTTTTGTGGCAAAATTAGGGGGGTCGGCTTATACTCGGGTCGGCTTATACTCGAGTATATACGGTATGCTAAAAATAAAGCAATACATATATATATGTATAAGGTATGCCATAGATATGAATACCATGAATATTAAAGTTTATGTGCAAAATATGAAGTGAATAGTGCAAAGATAATCGAGTCAATTCATATAATTACAATAACTCTAAGGGCATAAGATAACACACACTAGGCCAATAGTATTAGAGAAAAAAAAATAAGGCTACATAGCCAATAGTACCAATGTGCACGTCATAACCTAGAAAAAACAAAGTATAAAAATGCAAATAGAGAAAAAAAAATATACAAAGCTATTGTTAATACCTTACACAAAATATAGGTCCAGCGTGCCCCTTGACGTACATTTCTATCTCACATCTTCCTCTTCCTATTGTGGTCTTCTTTATTCACATTGGGGCTACCCATTCCTATGCAGTGTAAAAATACTTGGACAGTCAGGAAATTAACAACCACAAAGAAAGTACTGCAAACTGACCATACAGTCCAATATAATATAATTGTATTTTATTGATGTGCAATTCAAATAAGAAGACCATAATGCAAGGATACAATTTGTGCAAGAAAAAAGGGATGCACACCCAGGAGTAAAACGATATGGAAATGAAGCTGCGGGAAACACAACGGTGTATGAGATAATCAAAATCTATTAGAATCGTATACACATAAAAATTACTAAAAAATATAGATATATCAGATTATACCTGCGCAGAAAATACAGGTGAATATCACAAGTGTTACCCTGGTATGAATACAGCCATGGGTATAAGTGTGAGTCATACAAAGATCAAAAATCAGCAAAAGCACACAAATGTGTGAAACACACGTTGTGGTAAGGTGAAAAAGTCAGACATTATAATAAAATAAGCAAATAGTAAGATACTCAAGAAATAATAATAACGTGGGGTAAGTGTAAGAGTGAAGGAGGGACAGATGATCACTGTAAAAATGTAAGAAATGGTATCAAGGTGGGAAGTCACTCACAGTGAGACTGTAGATTCCTGGCTCCTGGATGGTGTCCTCCTCAAAAAGAGCTCCTGCTCTCACTGTTATTAGCAGCAGCAGGCGTCAGATGATGGGATCAGTAGTCCCATCAGCTGACACCAGTGACCAGAGTTAAATTTTATACCTCTGATCAAAGCTGAGCACTCATGCAGTCTTTTGAAAGTATGGGAACCGCAGCGCTCTGACCTGCGGGGATGATTTCACCGGCGATCAGAAGTGGTGTTTGCTGCACTGTCATGCACAGTGTGACAAATACCTGGTGCCCGGGCACCCAAGCTAGAACAGTAACACGGACTTCCTGGTGATGTCCATGTTCAGTGTCCATGCCTGAACTGTGCGTGTTTGGTACAGATGCCAAACTTTACTGTCTGGATTCTCCCATGTCTACTCAAGACGTCAGTCAGGAAGTTAAAGCCTGGGAGGAAATGGGTCTTCTAAAAGGACAATTTCCCAAAGCATACTGCCAAAATGGTAACAAAGTGGCTGTGACGCTTGTTATGATAAGGTAATTCAGTACCACAATGGACATAGAAGTCAGAACACATACAGTGACCTGACTATAACCCAAAAACATAGAACGAGCTCTGAGACGTGGGAACTCTGCTGACCGCAATCCCTAATCCTCTCCAACCACACTAGAGGCAGCCGTGGATTGCGCCTAATGCTCCCTATGCAACTCGGCACAGCCTGAGAAACTAGCTAGCCTGAAGATAGAAAATAAGCCTACCTTGCCTCAGAGAAATACCCCAAAGGAAAAGGCAGCCCCCACATATAATGACTGTGAGTTAAGATGAAAAGACAAACGTAGAGATGAAATAGATTTAGCAAAGCGAGGCCCGACTTTCTGAACAGAGCGAGGATAGGAAAGGTAACTTAGCGGTCAACACAAAACCCTACAAACAACCACGCAAAGGGGGCAAAAAGACCCTCCATACCGAACTAACGGTACGGAGGTACACCCTCTGCGTCCCAGAGCTTCCAGCAAGCAAGAAAAAACAAATAAGCAAGCTGGACAGAAAAAAACAGCAAACAAAATAGCAAAAGCGGAACTTAGCTATGCAGAGCAGCAGGCCACAGGAACGATCCAGGAGGAAACAGGTCCAATATTAGAACATTGAAACATTGACTGGAGGCCAGGATCAAAGCACTAGGTGGAGTTAAATAGAGCAGCACCTAACGACTTCACCACATCACCTGAAGAAGGAAACTCAGAAGCCGCAGTACCACTCTCCTCCACCAACGGAAGCTCACAGAGAGAATCAGCCGAAGTACCACTTGTGACCACAGGAGGGAGCTCTGCCACAGAATTCACAACAGACGCTAGTCACTTCTCACGGCTAAGCCATGAGTGAGAGTGGTTAGGGAGTCCAAGGTCAGAAGCCAGGAGGGTACGTCATAAACAGAAGGAAGAGACAAAAGTGTAGTCAGGTAACATTCCAAGGTCAGAGTACTGGGAGGATAACGGATCAGAGCTGAAGGGGTTAAACAGTCAGATGGTCAAAACGAAGTCCACGGTCAGGCAACAGATCAAGCACATAGAACTCAAGGCACAGGAAAGCACAAACCTCACAAGAAGAATGTAAGTCTGGCAGTGGTCTGGGAGAGCTGCTCAGCTAAGTAGGCATGGCAATTACCCGGTATAGAAAACACCTGAGACAGCCAACGCCTCCCAGATACAGATTGGTAGTCGAGCCGTCATTAAATACACTGACAGCTCAGCATGCCCCTGAACCAGACTGGATGGTCATGCTGCCAATCAAAGTACTGAGAGCTTCAGCATGCCCCTGTACCAGATTGGACGGCCAAGTTGTCAGTAACTGCATCCCAGACACCCTGAGGGGTGGAACCGTGACAGTACCCTCTCTTTTAGGGGGTGGGCACATGACCCCCAGGCTTCCCAGGAAATTTTAGATGGAGGGCCCTGACTAAACAATTGACCTTCAGATCTCAAGCTGGGACCCAGGATCTCTCCTCTTTTCCGAATCCCCTCCAGTAGATGAGGTACTGGAGAGAATTACGGACCCTCCGAGAATCCACAACCCTCTGAACCTCATACTTCAGGCCACCGTCTACTCAAATCAGAGGAGGCGGGAATGAGGGAGACAATGCAGAAGGAACATACTCCTTTAATAGGGATTTATGGAATATGTTAGGGATGCGAAGAGATGGAGGAAGCTTTAACCTAAATGCCCATGGATTGAACACCT
Source organism: Ranitomeya imitator (assembly GCF_032444005.1). NCBI lineage: Eukaryota > Metazoa > Chordata > Amphibia > Anura > Dendrobatidae > Ranitomeya > Ranitomeya imitator. The sequence continues at coordinate 119,001,336 of NC_091288.1, read as the reverse complement.
CTAGAATCTCATATGGGCCAATAAACTTTGGACCCAACTTTGCCTACGGCACTCTAAGTGTAATGTTCCTAGACGACAACCAAACCTTATCCCCAATCTTAAAAGCAGGACCTACTGACAGTCTTCCATTGGCCTTATGTTTTTGGTGAATCTGGGCAGTCTCAATATTCTTTTGAACCTCCCTCCAGACATTCTCAAGTCTATATACGGTGACCTCCACCCCAGAGCATTCAGAACTAATCCTAGAAAATTCCCCAAAATCGGGATAGAAACCATAATTACAGAAGAATGGTGAGGTTGCAGTAGATTGATTAACTTGACTATTGAAAGCAAACTCAGCGAGAAGTAAAAAAAAAAAAAAACAGTCCTCCCTGTTGCGCTGCAACAAAGCGCCTTAAAATTTGTTCCAAAGATTGATTTGTCCTCTGACCATCGGATTTACGGTGATAAACAGATGAAAATGACAAGTCAATCCCTAGTTTATTGCACAAAGCTCTCCAAAATTTAGAGACAAACTGTACTTCTCTATCAGACTCAATGTTCAGAGGGATTCCATGTAACCTTACAATATGAGAAATAAACAACCTGGAGAGTGTCTCTGTCATGATCTGTACTTTTTTCCCTGTCCTGTATTTTGTATAATATGTCATGATGTGATGTGACTTCTCTTTCGTTGTATTTACTGTACATTTTGCAATGTCATGGGGTGCATGTAAAGGCCCCTTCACATTAAGCGACGCTGCAGCGATACCGACAACGATCCAGATCGCTGCAGCGTCGCTGTTTGGTCGCTGGAGAGCGGTCACACAGACCGCTCTCCAGCGACCAACGATCCCGAAGTCCCCGGGTAACCAGGGAAAACATCGGGTTACTAAGCGCAGGGCCGTGCTTAGTAACCCGATGTTTACCCTGGTTATCAGCGTAAAAGTAAAAAAAAACAAACACTACATACTTACCTACCGCTGTCTGTCCCCGGCGCTCTGCTTCTCTGGTCTGGCTGTGAGCACAGCGGCCGGAAAGCAGAGCGGTGACGTCACCGCTCTGCTTTCCGGCCGCTGTGCTCACAGCCAGTACAGGAGGAGTGCAGAGCACAGCGCCGAGGACAGACAGCGGTAGGTAAGTATGTAGTGTTTGTTTTTTTTTACTTTTACGCTGGTAACCAGGGTAAACATCGGGTTACTAAGCGCGGCCCTGCGCTTAGTTACCCGA